>NC_081855.1:50000023-51253459 GCF_963259705.1 Myotis daubentonii | reverse complement strand
ACTCACTGAGATAATTCAAGTAAGATACTTATAATAGCAAGTGTCCATAAAATATAGTCAATAATAAACATAAGTAACATAACTTAGTATACATGAAACAGTATACATAATGACGAAACATAATATGCACTAAATACAAATATTCTTTATTAGCTGAAGAACAAGGTCATCAGCACTAAATGCCAGTCTCTAAGGCAGGAAATTCAGAGATATTTCGCAAAGGGGGGATTTGATAGCGCCTTCCATCTTATAACATCGTTATGCTAACTTTCTCAGCTCTTTGTAAGAACGGCCCCAGATATAATCTTCAGAAATATGCCACAGTAGAAACTGGGATACTCTGGATTTATTCTTTTAATAAGGAACCACACCAGGCTTCAGTGGCTGTAACTCCACGAGTAGCCATCATATAAGATCATATGGATAGAGTTTTAGAACCTCGGTAAAGACAAACATTGAAATATATTTTAGATCCTTTCGCCTTATGACATATATTTTATAGGCGTCATCATTTTAGGATGAAAGTGTGAAACCAAGTACAGATCTAAGTAAAAGTGATTCTCATCAACATAAAGATTCAAGAGAAAAGTAATAATAAAGTTGCTCTAAAAGGGAGAAAACAACCCGTAAGAAAGTCCTGAGCATTATCCTAATTAAAAGAAGGGACAGATTTACGAGAAGGCTATTTTTAAGGAAACCCCAGTGGATGCAATGGCTGCAATAACCTATAAGCTCGGCAACCAGGAAGTGACCTCACCGGTTGCCTGAGTGAGAATGAATTATGTTTGTTACCCCAAGAGGGTTTGTACATTTCCCAGTGCAAGGAGACATTATTTCTTTCTCATTCCCTCAAGAAACAGCAAAACAAACACACAAACAAAAAAACCCAGAAAGAAAAGAACTTGATTATCATTCTACTCAGTTAACTTGATTGGAGGCAAGAGTAAACCTGTCTGCCAGTTCCATGAGAAGAGCGGTGAGCCTGACTCCCTTTCTTCCCTCTGCCTCCTGCAGCCCCAACAGGAAACAGGGGCTCAAACAAAGTCTATCTTCAAAGCTTGGGGCCCCGTATCTGCTCCATGGGAAAGGAAACTTCTGATAAAGGAATTAGAACAGAAACCTTAATGCACTGGGAGGGAGAGAGGAAGTTTCCACTATGCCTGGCTGCCTCGCAATACCACTGAACTTTGGCAGTTTCATTTCATCTGCAGAATTACCTGGTAGGTGTAGGAATATGATTTAGCATTTCCTGACACTGAAAAACATGCAGGGGCTTGTTCAATGGGCTTTGGATTGCTTGTAAGATGTCACTCAGGAAAACCAATTGATATATTTCCTCTGTGTTTCTTTTTACTTTTGAGACCTAGCATTTTACTGGCATATACCATTTTTTTAATGCAGTAACAACTGATTCATGAAACACAGGGTTTAAACACCTCCATAAATGAGTCAAATGCAGTGAAATACATGCCAATGACATTTACAACACAATTCAGCATGGAAGAAGGGGGTAATTTCATTCACATATAAGAGATCTTCCAATATTATGCTGACATTAAGAAGTAAAAGAAGTGGGAGCCTTTTCAGGGAAGCCCTGTGTGTTTTCAAAACAATCATTCCGCTTATACTCTGTAAAATTGCTTTCATCTTCACAAATTATAGATTTGAGTTTTTGTCTTTCTGTACAAGGGATATGCATGTTTCTTACTTGAAACTAGAGGCCCAGTGCACGAAATTCATGCACGGGTAGGGTCCCTAGGCCTGGCCGGCAATCAGGGCCAATCAGGTTCCCCGCCTCCCTGCCTCCCCACCTCCTCCTTCCCTCACTCCCTCAGCACCCTGCTGCCACCACTGGTTGCCCGCCATGTTCCACGCCGCCCCCTGGTGGTCAGTGCACATCATAGCGAGCGAGCGAACTCCCGAGGGGACAATTTGCATATTAGCCTTTTATTATATAGGATGGGAGTTGACTTGAGTATGTGGGTTCTCCCGTGTTGTTGCTCTAGGATAGGGTAAGTAAAATGCATCTCAGGTAACACGCTGAGTGTCAACATACACACATTCACTTCACAGTGAACTGGACAAACCTCTGGGGTCAGTGCCTGATCAGGATGGGTGAAAACAGAAACAGGAGGGGCCCTCCCAAGAGCCTTCAGGACCTCAAGCAAAGAACAAAGAACTCAGTGGCAGGCAGCAGAAAGAGGCCGGCACCCTGTTCCCCCAATGGCTAATGATGACCAGTGAGAAAGCAAGTCTTCTAGAGCTTCTTTTTTCTTATCCACAAAGTGGGTCAATAACGCCTACCTCATAGTACCTCTGGGAGCATTAACTGGGCTTGTGTCAGTAAAGCATTGAGTACAGTGCCCAGCATGGAATAATATGACCTTAAGAAAGGAGGATTATCATGAACCATCCAGAAAAGCCCACTGGAATCATCAGAGTTCTTACATGTGGAAGAAGGAAGCAGAAGAGTCAATGTCAGAGGGATGTGTTCTGAGCAAGTCTTGATTGGCCATTGTTGAGTTTGAAGGGGACCATGAGCCAAGGAGCACAGGTAACCTCTAGGAGCTGGGAAGGCGAAGAAATGGTTGTCACCTAAACCTCCAGAAAGAACTCAGCCGTGCTGACACTGTGTTTTAGTCCACTGAGCTGATTCATACTCCAGATCTCTGGAACTATAAAATAATAACTTTAATTTGTTCAAAACCATCAAGTTGATGGCAGTTGGTTACAGCAGCAAAGGGAAACTAACACATGACTAACCAGTAAATGCGGCTTACCATGGTGAACAAAAGTCAATTCTACAGAAGAATGACAAGTGGTATCTATGGTGACTCCTGGTGAGTGGATTTTCTTTGGAAGGTTAGATAAGATATTACAGAAAATCAAATTCAAAATTAAGAGGGCTCTTCAAGAAATTAAGTAGCAGAGAGAGGCGGACTCCACGCCAGGTCGCACCAGCATTCTCCGAACTCATAGGCATTTGCTGTCAGTTCGCTTTATGAGGCACTAAATTAATCAGCTAAAAGCTCCCATTTGTCAAGCACTTAAATGTGTCCAGTCCTTTTCAGACTTTTTAAAGTTGCGCAACAACCTTATGAGTTGGATATTATTATGCTTATTTTACAGATTCAGTTTGAGGTTCAAAGAAGTTCATTTGTCAAAACTGATACAGCAAATAAGTGACAGACCCTAGATTCAAACTTGCCTCTCATCCAAAAGCTCGTGTTATTCTGTGATATTACAAGTGTGCGACTCTGAGGATTACAGCATTCATTCATGTAAATTAACAGATACCCATCCCATGGTTACTATGTGCCTATGCTAAACCATGTAGCAGAAATGATAAGCTACAGAGAGATGTGTCCTGTATTCACAAATAATTAAATAAGCAATTTCATATAATGCGATGAATGCAATGCTGGGGGGGGGGAGGGGGGAGTACTGGGTTATGGAGCCATAATTGAATAATCTGACCTACTGAAGATACAGAGTAATAGAAAGGGCCCTGACATGGAGGATGGGTAGGACATAGTCCAGCAAGAATGGAAACAAGTAGCAAAGGACTTAGAGGTTAAAAAAAGAGTATGGTCTTATCCATAGTTGAGAATATAGGTAATGTAGGAGTGACAGGAAATGGGTTGACATGGTGGTAGGTGGCAGTCAGAGCATGGGGGCCTGTGTCCCTATCTGATCCTAAGGACAGTGTAAGTGTACAAGTGTTATGACATCATCAGATTTGTATTCTTGGTGTGGGGGATGGGGAAGGGGTAATGTGAGGGCAAGGGGTACACCCCAGGTGGCTCTATGAGGTAATGGCGATGGGGGTTGAAAGAAAGTTTCACGTTTGAGAGAAGCTTGGAAAGCAGAATTCACAGAACTGCATTAGGAGGAAAATTCGAGCTGAAATGAAAGGAATTGCAAAGAATATGCTCAGGTTTCTGGTTTAGTCCATTTACATGGAGCATGAGAAGGAACAGTTTACAGGGAGATGATAATGACTTCCTTTGGGGGCCGGTGGAGATTAAGATGCCTGTAAGGCTCTGAAGAACTGGCTCTCAAAATAGCGTTGGGACCCGGATATAGAGGAGTTCTCACCAGTGTCCAGACAGCAACCAAATCTATGGAGTGGATGATATAAGAATTAAAGTGACAAAAACATGGGTCCCAGAACACAGCCCTGGGGATCAGGCACTTTCTGAAATGAGCAGAGGAAAGGGAACCTGCTAAAGAAATGAAAGTAAGAAGAGAGAGGAAGGAAATCAATGAGGAGAGAGGCCAGAGGTAGAATGTATGTCAAGACGCAAGAAGTGAGTGAATTCAGGGAGACTGTGTGAGTGTTTTCCATGATTATCCAAGTCAAGTGTATTCAGACGTACCGGTCCCTCTGCCTGGAATGTTCTTTTCTGCGTCTGTGTATCTCCCTCCTCCCAATTTTCACAAAACCCCTACTCATCTTTGAAGCCACACCTGTGAAGTATGTCAGGACCTCCTGCTATATGTCCAGTAGCACCCTGTGATTTTTCTTCTTCAAAGAGCCCTCAGAATTGCAGCTGGTTAGAAAGAAGTAAATAAATACATGTCTGGTTAATGCCTTGTTTATCTCTCTATCTTCCATGCCCTCCCTAGTGTCTGGCACAAAGCAGAAACTCAATAAATGGGGTGTGTGTTTAACATATGAATAACCAGTAATTGCTCAGTAAACATTTGTTCTTTTGAGGCAGTAGGGGCATTAACTGCCTATGCTCTGCAGCTGTAGTGCCTGGGTTCTAATCCCGGCTCAGCCACTTCCTAGCTACATGCAATTTCACATAATCATTTAATCATGTGATTCTGCAGAACATCTAAACAGAAAATCTCTTGGATTCTACCTATCAGTTGGTAATTTTCTCCATGGGATTTTGATTCTTTATCATTTCACTCTAAAATCTGAAGTGAGTCTCGGGTGAACTTACCCCAGAGATGGTGGTCTTTGCCCTACCTCCCCCTATACAGTAAGGACTCCATGAGAGGATGTATGTGAACGTCTTTATAAGTCACTAAAAACGAAACCAAGCTCAACCATTGCAGAATGCTCATCCCTAGTGGCACCTGAAATCACCTCTCATCTATGTCTGTGTTGACTATTGGTTTAGCTTTAGTGACAGTTTCAGACTCTGTTGTTTAAACAACCATCCTCAGACTTGGAGTGGAGCAGGTGAAATCAGTAATTGCTTAATTGTATGTGTGTAATAAGGCTTGGAAGTTTCAATAATAGTGGTCATGATAAAATACTAGAGAAAGACAAGTCTCCGGTTAGGTCGAAAAGTCTAAAATGGCATCAACAGTTATCCAGTTTTGCTGGCCTTGGTGGCACCATGCTGCAGCTAAAGAAAAACAGCGGATGAAGGTCCTGACTTTAGGTTCAGAATTTGATTATTTGCCATGATATGAAGTCTCTCAGGATGCTCAACGTGTGTGTGTAACAAACAGTAACAACATACTGAGAGCATAAATCCATGAGGATCCTTGCTCTATATAATGGTGCACCATTTATCTAAAATTAGCCAATTGCCCTAGCTGGGTTGGCTCAGTGGATAGAGCGTTGGCCTGCAGACTGAAGGATCCCAGGTTCGATTTCGGGCAAGGGCAGGTACTTCGGTTGCAGGCTCAATCCCCAGACCCTGATTGGGGCCCATGCAGGAGGCAACCAATCAATGTGTTTCTCTCACATCTATGTTTCTCTCTGTCTCTCCATCTCCTTTCCACTTTCTCTAAAAAAAAAAAAATCAATGGGAAAAATTAATATCCTCGGGTGAGAATTGAAGAAACAAAACTAAACAACAAAAAAACATGTTGAGAGTTGTTTTACACCATTCTAGAACTTTAACTTTTGACTTGTATCAGAACCCCACCTCAAGGCTAAACCTGGTTACGTGGATGGTAACGGCACCTTTACAGAACTCAGAAAAGATTCACAAAAGCAATCCCCCCCTTTTTTTTTTTCAGGAAAACAAAAATCTGAAAGTAGTCAATTCCTTGAGGTTTATGAAGAGAGCGGTGAGTAGGAAAAAAAAACACAACACAACACAAAGGGCCTTAAAACAGAAGCCTCCCCCTCCCTTCTTTCTTTGTAAACTCATTCCCAGTTAGTGGTGAGAACATGAACTTCCTAGAAGAAACAGAGACCTAGGTTTCCTCAGGGCTCTGGCCTCTTGGCACCTTAGAATACTAGTCACAGCCTCCAGCTAAAGATTTCTGAGCTGCTATTCAGTTGACCTAATACTATCTTTGTCTTGTGAGTCATCAGTTATCTTTATCAGGCTGTTAGGATTTTTTTTTATTTTTTGTTTTTTGGTTTTTACACCCAACAGTGGCAGTAAAAATGAACGGAATTCGTTAAAATTGCAAACTACCATCAGTGGCCATGTGATCATGAAATACAGACGCTGGCAGTCACAGGCAGCCTTACAACTGGGAAATTACAGATGCACAGGAGACGCTGCTGGGCGAGACCTGATCTGGGAAATTATGATTTAAAAATAAATAAGTTTTTCTGTCCACTGAATGTCACTCGAGGTATTAAGCCAGCGGTTCTCAACCTGTGGGTCGCGACCCCTTTGGCAGTCGAACGGCCCTTTCATAGGGGTCGCCTAAGACCATCCTGCATATCAGATATTTACATTACGATTCATAACAGTAGCAATATGACAGTTATGAAGTAGCAATGAAAATAATTTTATGGTTGGGTCACAACATGAGGAACTGTATTTAAAGGGCCAGAAGGTATTAAGCCATTTCAAAAGTACACAGATTTAATGTAATGTGATCCTGTTGTCCCCTGTGATCACTTAACCTTCAAAATCTCTTTTCCAAAACTGCAATGAGACTGTCACTTTCTTTACCCAACAGGTTTGCTTTCATCCTGCTGGGGAAACTCCCACTTTATGAACGGTGTTTTTGCCCCAGACTGGGCAATTTAGGCAGCAGTAAGGAAAGCTGAGGTTTCGGTAGCAAATCCTAAGCAGAGAGAGAGCCAAATCGTTCTCCAGACTTTCCAGCAAGGTTCACCATGTCCCATTCTAATGTCAATGATTTGGACTAAATGCAAAGTGAGATGTTTAAAAGTGCAAAGACATATCTCCCTCCCATATTGAACTGTAAGTGCCGCAAGGATGCCATTGCTAAAAAACAGCTTACTTGTGTCTCTCCCTTTGTAGGTTAACATGATCTACAACCTGCCTGGGTCCCCTTGTAAAGAGACGCGGGCCCTGCCGTTGGCATTGCCTGGACTTCACCCCAGTCTTGCTTCAGATGCAGACAGGCTCCCCACGGCAGATGAAAGCTTTGGCTTTTGTCAGAGTCTCTATTAGTGCGTCTCTGGCGCATGCACGGATATATTTTTAAATGCAAGATGACTGCGGATGACACAACATGAGTCTGTCTATTCTCTGGAATAGTAGGAACTGCAGCTGAACCCAAAGCCATCAGCAAGCAGGGCTGGCTGGCTGCGGAGCTTCCTGATCAGACCCGAATGTGCTGAATCCGTGCATCTGGAAATTAGCATGGAACTCTCACGCGGAGAGGAGCCGTGGAAGCGAATCAATATTGCCTTGGACTGGAACACCTCGCAGGATCGCAGCCTCCACTAGATATTCAGCTAAGATTTAACTAAGTTAGCTCTTATGTCTTTCCTCTGATTACTAATATTCAGATTTTTGTGCCCACTCAATTCATTTTATATGATTCATAGAGAAATGACCTCCTCTGTAATAACAGGTAATGAATTGCATTTGTAGTGAACACACCCGATAGATATTAATGCACAAAGAAGTGAATGTATTATCCCTCATGGGTTAAACATTTTGATTTTCAAGAACAGACTATAATCAGATTTAAAGCTACGAGGGGAAAAAACGAGTTAAAATCAGATTGCATTTAGACAACACTTCAGTGTTGTATCAGGAACCTTCAATCGACATTAAAAGAGGAAGTAAGAATTTAACACTGACCTTCAGTACCTTCTATCTTAGGTGGACCTTTCTCACCCAGTAATACACACACACATACTCACAGATGTACATACACCCACACATACATTTCCACAAACATGCATTCCCTTTGATGCTGTAGCCCAGCTCTACATAGGTTCAAACCTCTGAATGTTCATGTTAGCAAGATTCTGTGCAAGGAAGATCTCCGGTAGAATAATTAGATAATGGATTCATTTAAACTAACCTCACTGACTCTAGCACTGAAGCACAGATATGTTTCAGTGCAATGCAGCTAAGTATTACAAAGAAGATTTCTTAATTCTTTGCTGTAGAACAGTGGTTCTCAACCTTGGCTGCACATTAGAATCACCTGGGAATCTTTTTAAAATCCTGATTTCTGGGCCTCATTCTCTGGAAATTCTGGGGTTTTTTTGTTACTGATGTTGTGGCCTCACCCCATAACAAAGAAACAGAATTTCTGGAGGATGAGGCCCAGAAATCAGGATTTTAAAAAGATTCCCAGGTGATTCTAATGTGCAGCCAAGGTTGAGAACCACTGCTATAGAACATATTCTAAATTTAAACTTGAATATTTGCCTGTTTGCAATTTGGAGGTTATTGTAATGGCTTCCCACATGGAAGCTTAATGGCCGTTGGTTCACTTGCAAATTTATTCACTGCATTGCTTTTAGAGTGGTCTTTTTAAATGCAGGATGTGATCTAAGAGATTCCTTGCTTACAAACCCCTTCTCCTTTTTAATTGCTTTCCAAATAAGGTCCCAAATCCTGAAACATGGAATCCAAAGCATTTTGCAAACTGATTTTACTATAATCTCTTCAGGCTCATGCCTTTCCACAAACCCTGCTCATCTCGATAGTCGGTTATGATGCTCCATGTTTATTACAAGATACCTCAAGAGGTTATAGTGGTCAATAAAATAAAATCTTTGAACAGAGTAAAGGATTATTTGCCCTAGAGACCCCGTAAGTAGGCAGCCTTCACTAGTAAAATTATGATGGGTAGCACAACTGTGAAGAAATCATTGCTCCAGTGCAGGGAGGAGATGTCAAAACAAATAGTGATTGAACCAGACACAGACCAGTAGCTATGTCCATTCCTCCAGCGGAAATCCCTTTGGGGTAAGTGCAAGGCCATTGTCGATGCATGGTCTCTCTAAAGATTAACGGCCCCTACATTTGCTTCTTTGCTAGTTGCTGGTATATTTTTCAAGATGACAGGGAATCAATACTCCTAGAGACAATAACCGGTTCAAATGGGCTAAATGCATTAGACTTAAGTAGAGAAAAAACTAAAATTACTAAGCATATTATTACCAAGTTACTAGAAGGCTGTAGGGTCATAGCTTAACCAAGTATGAGACTGTTTTACTCGAACAATCTAGCCTGTGTCATTTTAGTGATCTCTTTCAAGTACCCTTGCCAGTGGAGTAGTTTGCTGAGCTGAAATGTCAGTCTTGGCAAGTAATCAAAAAGCTCTAGAATGACTGGATGCTACTTGAAGAATAGAGTGACCCAGCATTCTTTCAGCTGGTCAATGTGCCTAAATTCTGCCTATAGCTGATGGGCTCCGCCATGAGCATTCCATAAAAGGCTGACACCCTCTGTGCAGAGTAGTTTTCTGAGACTTTTCAGCTCTGCCTTTGAAATTCAATATTCTAAATCCACCATTTCACCTTCAGGTTGCAGTCCAATTCTTGCTTTAGCCAACCATTGGTTTTGGGTGCCACTCTGGCACCTCACGCATTCTTGCTGCTCAGGACTCAGACTTGCCCTGCCTTTCAGTTCCTCCACATAATTAACTTGTCCTTTGCTCCATATTTCTTAACCATGATCAGCCAATCAAATGTTCACCATTCCTAGCTCTAGTCCTTGGAACATGTTTTTGGACCAAGCCCTCAGCCCACAGTTGTTCTAGAGAGGAGATCAGACCCCAAATATATGACTATCTTTAGTTAAAAATTGATGGTGTCTATTCTTGACTTAGGTGGAAAATGAATGATTTATCTCAAAATTCAGTATAACCAGATGACGTGATTCTAAGACTTTGGGGACTTGGAATAGAGGAGAAAGCTGGGTCAGGTAAGGATTCAAGGAGACTAACCTGGGTCTAAAGCATAACCCCACAAAGACAGCCAGACTCTCCAATGTAGAATGTGGCTAAAGAAAGAACATCAAGAACTCTGGCATGGTACAGGTTGGCAGTGATGGCGAACTCAGGTTTTTGGTGGATTTTTCTTTGTTAAATGGCATTAAAATATATAAAATAAATATCAAAAATATAAATCTTTGTTTTACTATGGTTGCAAAGATCAAAAAATTTCTATGTGTGACACAGCACCAGAGTTAAGTTAGGGTTTTTCAAAATGCTGACACGCCCAGCTCAAAAGGTTCGCCATCACTGGTCTAAAATGTCACACCTGGTTACTGGGATATAAAAATGGGATTCCTGTCTGTAGGTTAGAGCCAAAGTCAGAGAGGTATGACCTCTCATAGCCCAGCCATCAGCTATCATTAGTAAGGTCCAAAATAGCTCCAGTAGGGGCCTGGCCAGGCTATAAGGGCAGAAATCTAGTCAGATCACCAAGTCACTGTGTCAGACTAGGACTTGGCTGTGAGTCAGCAGGCATGCAGAAGCCCACAGGTGTATATGACTCTCAGTCAGGTATAATATGACTCAGTATCCCTCCAACTAGCAAGACGAAGCTGGCTGACAAAGGTTGGCAATTACGTGAGGCATAAGCTGCAATGGAACATCAGTGATTTCAATTCAGTAGAAACTTAGTCAACATTTTTTTTTTAATTCTTTTTTTTAAAATATATTTTATTGATTTTTTTACAGAGGAAGGGAGAGGGATAGAGAATTAGAAACATCGATCAGCTGCCTCCTGCACACTCCCTACTGGGGATGTGCCCGCAACCAAGGTACATGCCCTTGACCGAAATCAAACCTGGGACCCTTGGGTCCGCAGGCCGACGCTCTATCCACTGAGCCAAACTGGTTAGAGTGTCAACATTTTTAATGACGACCTGGCAGAACACACAGATAGAGGATGGTTGAGCTGAGCTGAACGACTAAAAATCAGTCATGGAGGTCAGCTGGAAGAATCCTTTGGGGGGAAAAATCAGTGTCACATACTTTCTCATACATAGCACATCTCTGATTTGGGACACGTCGTAACCAGGATTGCGGTGGTCCAAGAGTCAAGGCTGAGAATTTCATGCATCCCTGCTTGGGGCACAACACTCATTAAAAGGTGCATAGTCTGTGCATCTCTGAGAGAACCTAAAAGAAGCCGTGGAATATCATTACCCCAAGGTGGAACCTGTGAAGGCTCAGGGGAGGAGAGGATCAGCTTCTAGGGAAAGCACATGCCGGGGTTGTGGGCTCAATACCCTATGTGGGGCCTGCAGGAGGCAGCTGATCAATGATTCTCTCTCATCATTGATGTTTCTATGTCTCTCTCCCTCCCTTTTCCTCTCTCTAAAGTCAATAAAAACATATTTTAAAAAATAAAATTTAATGTCTGATGTAGAATGTTTCCTTTCTTAGCAGCTCAGATAGGCAACTCCCTCCCCCCTCCTGACTTCTTAAGCCCTGTCCACAAGCTGATGGGCTGGTTGCCCAGAAGTCCCTCTAAATAATGGAGTGCCTGTGGTTCCAGCTCCAGAAAGCACGGCCATGTTGTCCAGAAAAGCACTGGTTTGCCAAATGGTATTACACTCCCACTAGTTACCCGCCACACTTAACAAGACTCCCTTTATGGAAAGGCAAAGAACATCCTAGTCATTTATCAGAAGATCTTTGTTCAAATACCATTCCTGGCAGCTGTTGCAATTTAGTGTCCTGTGTGCCAGCTCAGATTTTTAAGAAGTTAGTTAGCTCCATATCTAGTATTTCCCCTAGTCATGGATATGTCGAATAAGACCTTCAACTCACTGCTGTACACAGCCCCCCCCCCCCAATACAGTGGTCGGCAAACCACGGCTCATGAGCCACGTGTGGCTCTTTGGCCCCTTGAGTGTGGCTCTTCCACAAAATACCACGTGCGGGCGCGCATGTACAGTGCAAATGAAACTTCGTGGTCCATGCGCAGAAGTCGGTATTTTGTGGAAGAGCCACACTCAAGGGGCCAAAGAGCCACATGTGGCTTGCGAGCCACAGTTTGCTGAGCTGCAGTTTGCTGAGCCGCAGTTTGCTGACCACTGCTCTAATAGATTGGGGTTTACCCACTTGGAACTTTGCCAAGTTCTTCTTAGCCTATTGAGGAAAATACAGACCATAAAAAGGAGAAACCCATTAATCTAAAGGATAAAAACCAGAGAATTCAGAAGCTGCTATCAGACATAGCACATCTTTAGATGAAACATAATAATACCAATAATATTGATAATAATCACATTTAGGCTTTACATGCTTATATTAGAGAAACTGTGCTGAGGGATTTATACATTATTTCACTTACATGTTAAAGTAATCCTACAAAATAAAAAAAGTCAACAGAAACCAGCACAGAAAGGTTCCCTACTATACTGAAGATCCTCGCACAGAAATGACAGTCAGGATTTCAATGCAGGCAGTCTGAATCCAAAGTAAGTATTAGGCTACTGCACATACTGCCTGCTGCTAATTGCTTGGAATTCCTTAGAATTTCTCCGATGGCTGAATGCTACTCCTCTCTGTTGGTACAACTTGGCATTTGGGCAGCTAGCTCTCAAGGAGATGATTAGTGGGGTTAATCCAATATTTAAATTGTAGGTTTTCCAGGTTAAGTAATGATCTGTGGTATGAAGTCGATTTTTTGAAAGTATGTGTAAACTGTAGCTCTAATTTTCTTGGCCTGGTCTGGTGGGAGACATACAGGGCAAAGAAAGAATTTCGGTTGTAGGAGTGAAACACTGTTAACCACTAAGAAAATACTGCTGATGTTATGTTTGCCCGAGGAATACCTGCCAAATATAAAATGAGCTGAGGGATTTCAGTAACATCATTTGATTGCAGAGAGTATAATTAAACCATCATGCCTAGAATGGGAGGGAAAAGCACCTTGGGTGTCAGGTAAGCCACAGACACAGTCTTAGTCATGAGGTTGAAAAGAACTCCTCTTTTAGGCCACAGGTATTCGGGGATGTCATTCTTCTAGCCAATCTTCTCCAGTCATGGTGTTGCAGTAACAGCTGCTTGCATCACTAAGGCTTGCTTCATCGCAGGTGTTGTGCTAAATACTTTACCTGCATTCCCTCATTCACCTTACAACAAACCTGTGGGGCCCATTTCACAGATTAGAAAAGGGAGGAGAGCTACTAAGTGACTTGTCCAACTTCACATTCCTAAGAAGTGGCAGAGTCAGGTTTGAATTCCAGGCCATCGATGGCTGTGTCTGCGCTTAATGAGCATGTCACGGTGCCTCCACTCACATTATAGGGTAAAGGTGTTGACTGGGAGTCAAATGACCTAAGATTTGGTCTCAGAGCCACCCACCATTGGTCGTCTGCCACCCACCACTCAGGAAATGCCATACAAGTTATTCACCATCCACATCAAGATGCAGACAGCTGCCCACAGCTTGCTTCCACTGCATGAACAATTTTCCTACATAAAGGATGTGATTAATAATCAGTTAGACTCTCAAAAATATGCTCAATTTCAATCAAATGGAATCTACTCATTGGTCTTCTGCAAACAGGGTCAGACTTGAATTGAATTTTATGGAAAAGAAAAAGAATTTGATAAATAAAGATACACGGAGAAGAACATTCCAGAAAAGATGAATTGCATGAACAAAAGTACAGAATAACTTTGTAGCCCTTCCCAAATAATATTGAAAAAGAATAGAGTTCAATATGTACATTTGAGAAATAACAGGCAAAGCTATTTGGATTTGTGCTGCAAGTAAAGTGAAAACACTATTTTTTTAAAATATGGGGGTTGGTCCCTTGTGATTATTTTTTGGTGGTAATGCTTAGGATAAAATAGGAGAGGAAAATTGTGAAGCAGAGGAGACCAGTAATCATATGAATGCACTATTTGAGAAGGGAGAGGCTGGAGACATAGCAATATCTATGTTAAAAAAATATTTTAAAAAAAGAGTTTGGACAGATGTAAGGGACAATATAGCAGATTCTGGAGGCTGGGCAGCAATTTAAGTGGGGGTGGAGGGCGGTGGGAAAGGATAAAGAAGATTTGAGGATTTGGAGCCTGGGTGCCTGGGAGAAAGAGGCAAAACGAAGGAAACCCAACATAGAAATTTCCATGAGGAAGAAAGATGATGGTTGGAATCTTTGTGGAGATGATAAAAAAGAGCACAGAGCACTGGAGAGCACCGGGGTCCCAGAGGAAACAAAGTGAAGCCGTTTAGGTGTTGGTGCACTTGGCAGTGGAGCCTGAAAGCAGCTAAGGTTGCAAGTCTGCCCCGGGAGTAACGGGCACAGTGTAGGGTTCCATGCATCTCTGTATCGCAGGATTGGACCAGGAGCATTTCGACAGGAAGGCCAGAGAACAAAAGAGGTGAGTCCTCTTTAAAAAGATTCATTAATGTGAAACCATATAACAATACACAACCTATATAATACAGATGTAATATGCAAATGGTCATTACATAATGACCGGCAGCATGATGACCGGATCATGGACCAGCAGGAGGGCGGGGCAGCGAGCTACAGGGGGGGAGTGCAGAGCTACAGGAGGGAGCAGGGCAGCAAGCTATGAGAGGGGGGTGGGGGGAAGGGCAGGGGAGCTACAGGAGGTCAGGGCATTGGGCCGAGAGCTACAGGAGGGCAGCAGCAAGCTACTGGTGCACATCTGCATATGTATGTGTATATACACACATATAGTCAGACACATGTGTGTGTGTGGATAACCAAATTCTGAAGAGAGGGATTCAAAGAAAAGCATGACCCAGTGTCAACTAGACTCTTGAATTTCTGTGGACTTTGTTAATACTCTTTTGTCTTCCTTCCTTCCTTCCTTCCTTCCTTCCTTCCTTCCTTCCTTCCTTCCTTCCTTCCTTCCTCCCTCCCTCCCTCCCTCCCTCCCTCCCTCCCTTCCTTTCTTTCTTTCCTCACCTGAGGATATTTTCCCCTTGATTTTTAGGGAGAGTGGGAAGACAGAGGGAAAGACAGAGAGAAACATCGATGTAAGAGAAACACATTGATTGGTTGCCTCCTGCATGAGTCCCAACCAGGGCCCAGGCGGGGGAAGAGCCTGCAACCAAGGTACGCACTCTCGACTGGAATCAAACCTGGGACCCTTTGGTCCGCAGGCCGATGCTCTAGCCACTGAGCGAACCAGCTAGGGCTTGTTTTTCTTAACATCTGAACAGGGGCTACTTGCTACAGGTCAGCAGGTTGTTAGAAATGTCCTCCGTGCCCCGATGCGTTTATTGTTCCCAATGAATAATTTTCCTTTATAACTATTTTGGCACCATTCATTACATAATTTCCCTCATCATCGTCTCATTTTGCTTCCAGAAACCTATTCTTAAGTGCCTGGCGACGTAATAAATACTCTCTGTGGATGCCGCCCAGCTCCGGGTTGTGTGCGGAATCGCTGAGCTGCAGTGTGCCACCAGCTCTAATATTTCTAATGCCTCTTGGACTCAAACCAGCATTAACCATTTATAAAACACCAACTGCTCCTCAATATGTAGAAATGCGATTGCATTTCACTGCTTGCCAAAACAACAGGCCTTTCTGAGATCATTTTTCTTTTTTTGGTTTCCGGGAGAATACAATATTGAGGTCCGTGATCAGTTGCCAAGTTTGGGCTAGTGGTGGTTGTTTTTTCCTAAATGATTTTATTATATTGAGGATTTGCCTCAGGACAGAATGTTCTACAGAGACCAATATATAAATAAGTATATAAGTACATTTTAATATGGTGACTCCTAACCCCATTCTACCTTCTAGTGTTCGTGTAAAGTTTACTAATACGAAGTGAGGGGATTAACCCTTTTATTGAAAAGGCAAACAGTGGATTTCTTCTGCACTGGGAAGAGGAAAAATGATAGCTGAGTCATAGGTCAAAGCCAATTTTTTAAAAATTTAAACTAGAATCAAAGATTGATAAAATCATGGTATATGACATGGTCTGCCACGGGTCACAGAGTGAAAAATGCTGTTTTGTAATGACTTAGGCCCTTTCTACAGTATGTAGAAGGTGGGTTCCAACATGCTAAGGACACTTAGAGTCACAGATAACATCTGCTGAAGATCTGAATTCTTCATCAGCTTTGAGCTAATGGTCCCACGTTATTGTTTCCTTGGATGTATCTAATATTCATTTGTGCCAGAAGAACGTTTTCCTCTAAACTCAAAGTCATCAATCAGGTTTCATAATCTAGAGTCATAAATACTGAACAAGCAAACAAGACCGAACAATATTAATCAAACTGGAAAAAGGAAGCAACAATCGATCAGGATTATATTCTATAGCTAAAGCTCAGCGGTATAACCTTGTGAATTTATTTGTTCAATTAGTAGTAGTCAATCATATTTTGTATTTATGGCATCAAATTTCTATTAGTAGTCAATCATGTTTTGTATTTATGGTATCAAACACATTGGTTTATAGGGATATAAAATAGGTCTGACATGCTTCACATTTTACGTAGGTGAGAAGAGATAAAGGAAAGCTTCCTTGTAAATGAATATGAGTGGGGTTTCTACAGATGCTTGAAAACTTTCCTGGTGAGAAATGGGAAGAAGAAACAAAATTCTAAAAAAAAAAAAAAAAAGGAAACAACTTGTGTAAAGGCTTAGAAAATGCTTTTTAAAAATGTCTTGGCTTTCCATAAATAGAGACACAGGATAGTAGTAGGGAGAATTATGAGGGAATGTCAGAGGAAAAAGATAAGAAGGGAGGTTCTGATATTTTCAATGATTACTCAAGGTGAGCTCAAGTAATTGCCCCATTCATAAAATTATTATGCAAACATGAAGCACGTGTAAACACAGTGTCCTGGAGATAAATGTCTTTTATGCAGAGAGTGCGCTATCTCCTTTGCCATTGCTGCAATGCGTGCTTTTAATAAATACTGCTTTGGCTAACACTTCTCCTAAGCTCATCAACTCAACCTTGAAGTTCAGCTTCAAGATCATAACACCTGTTACTTAAATCAGTCCAAGCATGATTAAGTTCATGGCATTTGCCAAAGGAAGAGTCTGTATCAGAAGGAACTTAGATTCGTCTTCTAATAAAAACCAAATGCTTTAGAAATTTGACTATTTAAGATATAAAACTGAGAACCTGAAGATTCTCATGAACCAAGGACTCAGAAATGTGCCTGAGTATTTCTCAATCATCTATTTGACCTTGAGAACTGTGGGGTGGATCTGGTTAGGGCGACAAAAAAACCATGAGACATCCCTTGTCCCTCCCTACCCTCCAGAATCTTGACAGGGAGGCAAGACACCGATACAATTGACAAAACCCATGTGATTCAGACATGACCATGTGTAATTGAAATCCTAAATGGGCTTGAACAAACCGCCTGGGTAGGCATATAATGACTCCTAAAAATGTCCACACCCTAACATGGCAAAAAGAGGTTTCCGGAATGTGACTTAGGTGGTAGGTCTTGAGGTGGGGAGGTGACCCCAGATTACTCTGGTGGGCCCAATGTAGCCATAGATTTCTTATAATCGGGAGAGAAAGACAGAGCCGCGAGTCTAAAGGTTGGCAGTGTGAGAAGAATCGGAAGTCCCGCTGGTGTAAAGGTCACGTGCAAGGACCTGGGAGAGCTCTCTGGGACTGAAGGCGGACCCCACCCAACAACCAGGAAAGAAATGAGGACCTGAGTCCTACAGCTGCGTGGAAATGCATCCTGCCAACACCCAAATGAGCAAGAAAAGAGGTTCCTGCAAAAAGGAACAGGCCCTGCTGACACCTCGGTCTTAGCCACGTGACTCACTTCAGACTTCCGGTCAACGAAACTGTAAGATAAGAAATGTGTGCAAGCCAACAAGCGTGTGGTCGCTGGTCGTGGCAGCTTAGAATACAAACACATCATCAACATGTGTAGCCAAAATAATTTTTCTCTCGGCATTTGGGAGAGGAGAAGGAAGGATATAATTTTTAGCAAGGGCTTCACGGATGTGTAATTGGAGCTGGCTTTGAAGGCTGGAGGGATTTGAACCTGGTTTAAGGGAGATGTAATCCCTGCCCCAGGGAAGGTCACACGGATGAGTGAACTGGGGAGTCCGCTAAAGCAGAAGGCTGTGTGGGGAAGGGGTTGGAAGTGAGTCTGGATTAGGAACATATTTTTGAAGATTTTGCAGGCAAGATGGGAAATTTGAGCTATCAGAAGAAACTCTTATTCAACCCCCACCACCACCCCTGTCCAGGCCTATGCTGACATCACAACATCTTGCTGCCCTCCTACAAGATCACCAACCACTAAAATATGAATTAACATTCATTGAGCAATTACCAAATACCGTGCACTGTCCTAAGAGCTTTATTGATGATACATACGTTCATCCTTAGAACAAACCCTCCTTTGAAATCAGTTAATTGCAGCTTAGAGAGATTTCATTAACTTGCCTCACTAGGGGCAAATCCAGCGTGCAAATCCAGGCAGGGAACCCAGAACCGAGAGTCTGAGTCATTGTACGTAGTGCCGCCCAGATGCAGTTTGTTATTCCTGCCTGGAAAATATGTTATTAATGTGCATGTTATTAGATAGCTACAGACACCACAGAGGTTCTGCGTGCTGTCATGTGTCATCAACTCTTTTATTTTATTTTATTATTTTTTGGAGGTGGGGCGCTTAATCTTCACCCGAGATTATTTTTCCATTGATTTTTAGAGAGAATGGAAGGAAGGGGGAGAGATTTGAGAGACACATTGATTGGCTGCCTCCTGCACACACCCCGACCTGTGCCGGGGATCAAGCCTGCAAACAAGGTATGTGCCCTTGATTGGAATCGAACCCTGGACCCTGCAGTCCTCGGCCGACGCTCTATCCACTGAGCAAAATCGGCCAGGGCCACCAACTCTTTGAAAATGAAACTGAGAAAGAGGCCCAGCTATTCGGTCAGGTGAGATGTCTATAATGGACACACTGTGATTCACGCAGAAATTGTTTGCATCTTATCGCCAAAACCTCCAGCTGGCTACCGAGAAACAAAACATGATTCAGTGATCAAATATAAACCTAAACGACGTTGCATCTGAGGGTGAAAGAATGCCTGGCATTCGCGCAAGCAGAGAGCTGCCAGGCCCACGGCTTCATCTGTGGTGAGGAGCAGCAGCTGGTCTCCCGGGGCGTCATAGGTTAATAGAGCTGTTTTTGTGTGAGTCCGCTGACATGCCCTCCTGTGCTCCCACAATTCTCCATATATTGTCATGCCCTCAGGGCAACTGGACATCGGAAAAGGACTTAGTGAACACTGTGCTCAAGTCAAAGGATGAGTGGAAGGGGTGAGTGAATACTGATGCTGAGATGTGTACAGCTTGATGTCAGCTAAAGCTTTCAAAGAAACAAACCGTTCCTTTCCGTCTTATGACCGGCAGCCGGTCGGGAAGGGCTTCGGAAATGCAGAATCTAAAGCTGAATGTGACAAGTTAAAAGTTGGAACTTTTGAGTGAGATTTCCTAAAGCAGAATGGATTTGTTGCAGAATCCCAAATGTCAATGCATCCAAGCAATACCCATCTATTTATATTTACAGGCAAATAGATGACACATGCTAGAAGAATTAAAATGCAGTTAACTGATCACTGCAACTAATTTTTAATGACAACAATTAATTTGCAGAAAAGAAGGAATGTGGTTAATAATGCTTTACTGATGGCACATTAAAGTCACCACACATAATTGTTAATCGACTATAAGCCAAGCCTCTTCCAGGAGAATACATTTCTGTTGTTGTTGGATTAGATTGGATTTTAAAATTGCTCTTGATTAAGTAATATAAGTATATATAGGAAACTTGCATTCGTTAACCCTCTCACCCTCATTCATGTTACCTAATTTTCCCCCCTTTGGAATCAATCACAGTCTCTTTTGCATCCTTTCATATAGCTGTACATCTATAAATCTACTTATCTATATACCTAACCATATACACAGTGAGTTGATTACTATGAAAATTTATCACTGGGAGATGATAAATATAATCTACGTTTCCACAAATAAATAGAACGCAAGCATTTTAAAAATGTTTCTTAATGTGGCTCTGAATGAAAATAAAAGCAACCAATGGAGTATGTATTATTGTTATTGTTTATCTTATCGCTGGGAAGGACAATTGTATGGTAGTTAAAGGGTAAGCTCAGGAAACAGTTTCCAATGATTATCTCTGTCATCATTCTATGCCTTGGTTGCTTCATCTATAAAATGGGGACATGGACTTTGTCTCCCCCAGAGGATAACTGAGACAATCCAGCTAACATGTTTAGCACAGTACTTGGCACATATTAAGAACTCAAACTTTAGAAGTTGGAAAGAAAAACTGATGGAGAAGAAAGATAATTAGTGTGTGTGTGTAATTCACTTAAGCCCAGAGTGCTTCAAAAAAATATTTGTCTTTATCATTATCTTATCTTGGAAATTTGCTTTCAGAAAACGGGGACATTTATTTCTTTTCAAACTTAGAAAACAAAGCATTGGAAAGCTCATTTACAAGTTTGGAGCTTGAGATTTAAAACTTAACTTAAACACATTTCTCATGTTATTCTGGCCATGCATTAGAGTTATGGTTGAAGCCATATCGGAGTTTTCAAATTTCAAAGACTTGGAGTCTAAGTAAAAAGTCAATGAACTAGTGCTTTTACATCCTTCTAGCTCCTGCCCTAATATTTGCTCGGGCTACAGTGAGTCCTTTTCCTTTGGATTTCTTTAGCATGTGTTACCTTTCTTTATCTGCTCTCTCACATTTGACAGTAGAATATAATATACTCTTTTAAAAGCCTCAGCCTTCTCCTTCTACACCAGCACCCACCAACATAAAAAACAAAACAAAACACACACACACAAAAAAAATTAAAGGCCAAGAGAAAAATAGTTTCAACTAGAGCGAGTGGACACAGAAGTGCATGTCTCCGCCATATTTGTTTTCATGGCTACCACCTGTCATGCCTCAACGCCTTTGGTCTTACCAAGTGTGCCACAGAAGAAAAACTGTGGGTAAGTGCTGACAGGGAGGTGGGAGAAACTTAACCTTTTGGTAAACAGTGGTGTGACATGAAAATAGAACCAAGAAGACATATCCAGTTCCCCAACACCTCTCCTCAAAGGACCTCATGGATGTCAATATCACCTTGGCTCCCATGACAACCCCCTGACGAAGATAAATAAGTGTCAAATATGCTTTTGCTCCTAAGACCTCTGGGCATTGGTCCAAAACCCAAATGCAAAACTCGGGCTGAGTCAATCTCCTGATATACCACTTAATAAGAAGGCCATAGAAGGTGGGCTGGCCGGCCCTTGCTGCTGGTCTGGCCTACGCAGGGTTGTCAGCACCCTCTAAAAAGTAGGTGCATAACATTAAGAAAGCAGTTTCTGTTGGCAGTTTCATGCCCTGTGAGGCATGTGCTGTTTATCATACACACAGGAATCTGGAGTTACAGCATCTTTGGGGGATGCATGCTGATCGAAAGCTTTCTGATCCCAGGATTGTGGTCTCCACGTCGAAAACCTGGTTGAACCTTCAGCAGATGAATCAGTGCTTTTCTCTGAAGAGACGATCAGACAAATAGCTGGTGAATTTGAGCCATGAAGTGAATCCTTCTAAAAAAAAAAAACCTTAGTGCTTGCCCCTGCAACCTCATACTTTAAAATAAATTCCCGGGCCCTGGCTCAACACAAGTCCAACAATGGATGTGATTGCAGCATTGTCTGCTGTGGAGAAGAAAATAGACTCAAGCAGGTCTTACTTTGGGGGTCACTTTTGCCTTTACACAATTTAATGATACCAAAAAAAATTTATAACTATTCCACTGAAGACAAAAATCCTACCACATATGTTAGTTGCATTCAGTGCACTGCAGAAGTGAAGAATTCAGCTCTAAAATCACATGGTCTTTATCTTCTGCTCTTCCTTTTCTTTGCTTTAAAATGGGGCTGGTAATGGTCATAAGTGTACCATGGAGCATGCTAGAAAGTTAGAGAAAAATCACATCCATAAAGTAATCCTCACAGTGTGAGACCAAATACTTGTCATATACTCCAAATATACTATCGATACGTTTTCTGGCTGTCTTGAATTCATATTGACTAATTTGTTGCATATTCATATAAAATATGTTTACCATATATGCTCTGGGTTCATAGGGTAAGGTTAGTTGGTTAGTCTCCTGAGAGGCAGGAACTCTCTGGAAGGAAAACAGAGCAGGAGAACGGAGAGGAGAGGAGAGAGATATTTAAAGTCCCATACTCTGTTTTCTCCATGTCTCTCTGAAAGTCAGAAGTTCTGCCTCCAGAAGGAAGTAATCCCAAGGGAGGAAGAACTCGGAATTTGTTTGTGTTCATGTTACATGGAGGTAAGGGTAGGAAGTGTTTACAACCCTGGTAACTCAATTATTTGAGCGGAGATTCCTTTAGCCAACTGAGTCAAATCAAATGCTTCCAGTGCCCCTCTTGCTGTTCCGTGCGTACTAATCGCAGTCCCCAAATAATATTCTGACTCTCTCCCAGCAAACGTCCCCTGAGAGCAAAATGTCACGTCAAGAGAACATCCCTGAAACCCAAAGCCTTGGAGGTGAGCCCGGCGGTGCGGCTTTAAACGGTGTGTGACACGGAGCCCTGTGACCCACGCTTCCTCCAGGAGCTGGAGCTTCTGCTCCCGGGTGGCTGTTCACATCCAGGTACCTGGCTACCTGGGTAGAAAAACAGTTACTTCGCTCTGTTTTGTTGTGTGTGTGTGTGTGTGTGTGTGTGTGTGTGTGTGTGTGTGTGTGTGTTTTCCTGTCCCGGAAAGTTATTTTACATTTCTAAATGGCATAACACATAGCTCATAAATGACTGAGGAGGTATGAACTGTAATCCCAGGCCAGTTGGATTTTCAAGGATTAGGAAGTCTCAGGCTTGATTCCTCGCCCCCTTCCCCCCCACTCCCTGCCACCCCTTTTCACATAATTTCTTCAGAAAAGCACAGTGTGACGGGTCTTAGTCTTGCCCAAGGTTCTGCTACTTCTGTTCACAAGGGGAAATAATAGGCCATAGAAATCCAGATTGTCGGGAGGGGTTTCACTAGGGTTCTACTAGGGGTGCCTGCTATCAGAACTGTCCTTTCAGTGGTGTTGCTTTTCGCGTCCATCTTCCTGGGTTCATGAGAAGCATGTCCAAGGGGGTGACTCTTGAAGGTCATTCCTCTCCAACCGGCCGCGCTGCTGCCATTCAACTCCCCTCTGGCTTCCCTCTCCTGCGCTCTCTCCCTTTCAACTGAACAGGATGAAATGGCAGGAAGGCATCGACCTGTGCTGAAAGCCCATCTCCTGCTCCCCCGTGGGCGCTATTTGAGTTTTAGTACTTTGAAGGGTCCACCCCTGCTTTCAGTGACATAAAAAGACAATGACCTCAGAGAGGCAGCTTTTAGGTTGAAAGAGCTCCCCTCTAAAAGCAATCGCTCGCCCAGGCTCTGAGCCTGGAACGACTTGCAAAGGCTCTTTGGAGGCCCAGCTCAGAGGTTTGATTCTCCGGTGAAACACGAAGATGTTTGTGTCTTGGCTGACCTCATAAAAAGACATTTTTCCGTGACACGTCTCGGTTCCTGTCATGTCCTCGTCGGCAGGATAAATAAATGAGCAGGATCTGAGCACCGTCTTGCAAATGTGACATAACTCCCGGGCGATGGGGAACATCACAGCCACCTCACCTGCTGTCTGCTTAGCACGTCTCACAGGCCCCGGGGGACACTCCCCACAGAGCCTCCTCTGCCCTCCGCATCTCCAGGGCTGCTTCCTCAGGAGGGTGATCCCGGAGCTCAGGCCTGTGATCCCGGCCTCCAAATGGGCTGGGCTGGGCTGGGCTGGGGGTGGAGATGGTGATTCAGAGCCAACGCACGGCTCGGCTGCCAGGTGTCCACTCCTGACAGCTGCCTCGGAAGGGCTGCTGCCTGATTTCCACAGCAGACACATCGGGGAGAAGGAGCAGTGAACATTCCACAACCTGTCCACACAAAGTCTTGTCTTTTCCCCCCCATCCGTTAGTGCTGCTGCGTTTCTCACTGGGGATTCAGTCCTGATTGTCTCCACGCACATCTTGCCTGATGCTCTAAATACACAAAGAGTGGGTGAGCTGTAAAAGCGGCAGGTTGAATAGCAGTGGACTGATGTTACCCCGTTACTGTGAGAACGAGGCCTGACAGCTGTGGTCAGACGGTGGGGTTTCGTGTGAAAAAAAAATGAATATACTGGTGACCAGTTACCTAAAGAATAAGAGGGCTGTTGGTCAGGAATTGTGAAGGGACCCCCCCCGACCAGGTAACACAGAGAACGTAAAAGCATCAATGCCGCTTTCTACTTGTTGAAACCAAGAGCAATGCACTTGGTTTCAAGATGTTCTAAAATGTATTGTTATGAGTGATTATTTTAATGGAACTGTGCCCCCAAATCTGCACTGATCTGTGTTTACAAGTGAATGCTGGCCATCTTCTATGGGCTTTCAATAGTCCTGAGTGGTGCCTTTACCTTCTATTGAATTTCTCTAGCAGATTCTCCACAAATACTAACAAATATTCATCTTCAACAAATCCTTGGTTCTTTACTGAGAAAAATCCAGGTCATATCAGTTGTCTATTGCTGCATAACAACCACCCCAACATTTAGTGGCTTAAAACAAAAACACCACTTAGTTTGCTCATGATTCCATGAGTTGGTTAGTATTGAAATGTCCTCATTTCTTTGATTCTACCTAAGACGACAATCTGTGACCTTCTTGGGGTATTAAGGGGTCTTCTCCCTGACTTGCCAGGTGACCTTTACCAAAGCAAATTCTAGTGCGTGAAAAACCAAGAAATGGAGAATTGCCAAAGTTGACCCTACCTTTGTTTTTATTGGGGGGGCGGGGGAGTATAGGAACAAAGATATACGTCTATGGGGAAAACTCTATTGGAAGAAAGTCTATCTTAAATGATATCACTGTGGCTCCAAAATTGCACAGGGAAGTTGAGCATAGGCTGAAATGTCTGCAACATATCACATGGTTTTGCACAGGCCAAGCCAAAGACACGAGGTTGTCCTTCACACGACACCCGAGTGACTGATAAACTATAGCAGGTGGGAGCAATGTGCGCGGGTGGAAATGGGACCGCAGGACGGGAGGACTGAAATGCTTTGTTTTCCCTTTTTTCTACTGCTCTGTTTGTTCTCACCGAGTACTCTGAATGAAGTGGGGCACTCGGGACTGTATCTCTCTAAATCTCATTGTAAACTACCTGGTATTCTTTTTTCTTTTATCTCCCACTCCCTCCTCTCTCCTTGATGAATTGTCTAATAAATTTCAATTCCCAGAGATCCCTTTCCTTGTGAAATTATTTATTTTTCTGCGAAGAGTATTGCTCCATGCCTCAAAAGTCTGCAATTTCTCAACATTAGTTCCTCTTTGCTTCACAGTACTGAGAATGTTTCTTTCAAGTTCTCCCTTTACAAGAACATCTGAAAAGAGTAAAATGTCCTGTTTTTTTGGTGTGTTTTTTTAAACTAAAGTAAATATGCCCTCAAGGAGGTAGGTATTGATCTGTTATCTTCTTTGTCCCTGCCATAATCTCACAGACACTGATAGAAAGTAAAGAACACCATAAAGGCCTTATTTATTTCCCCTAAAGGGGAGATGTAAGGGAGTGGGGTATTGAAAATGTGTATGGGTAAGATTTATATCATTATGGGTTTTGGAAATTATTTTTGCACTTAAATGAGAATATACATATGGGCCTCGAGCTGTAGGATACAGCTTCAAATAAAAATTTGAAAGGAATCCTGAATCCTTGGCCCATGAGTATCCACAAGATTGTCTAATCGATCCCCTCTTCAATAAGAAGTAGAGAGTATAATGTGAGAAAAACTCCACGGATGGCTCACCTGTCAGAATAGATTCCTGCAATGTATTTAAGAGCAGGAGCAGTAATCCCTGATGTTTTAGAGTTTCAAATCTCCACTGAGATGGATATTGAATCTAAATTTAGATCAAATAGAAAACAAGCTCTCAAAAGAATGTCCGATTTAACAAACTGCTTCAGGTGGCACCAACATTGCAAGATGTTTGCCACAAAAATGCTACCAGAAAGAAGTGTTTAAAGAAAATCTGTTATTTTCTCCTTTCACTTAGAAAATGTCTGTCTCTGAATTGTCTTGCCCCCATCATCCATCCACTATTTTTTAAATATACAACAGGCAAGTAATAAGTTTGATCCCATTATCTGCTAATATGTGAGTGCATCTTGTGTGTACAAGACTTTGAACTTTGAGAGCATCTTCACATTTCTTAAGTTTAGAAGCTCTGAAAAATAAATGCATTTGCTTGTTATTTCAATGGACTATTAACAGGTGTCATTATACTACTCAATGGAGTGTTCAGGTTCTGAAGATGCACAGATTTAATCTACTTAAAAACTTGAGAGCCCAGTTGGTATTGCTCAGTGGGTTGGACATTGGCTCCTGCACCAGGAGGTCACCAGTTCAATCCCCTGTCAGGGCACATGCCTGGATGCGGGCTTGATCCCTAGTTAGGGGGCATTCGGGGGCCATCCGATCCATGTTTCTCTCTCATGGGTGCTTCTATCTCTCTTTTCCTCTCCCTGTCTCTCTCTGAAATGAATGAAAACATATTTTAAAAATTAAAATCTTGAGAAACTATCATACCCCTCTAATTATGTTTCCTCAGCCATGTTATGGGACAATGTATGGTACTAAAATCATGCCATAGCTGTGAGAATTAACTGGAATTATAAGTTTAGATAATCAATGACTGGTATGTTATAAGCATTGGATTGATCAGGATGATTACAGCTATTATTAGTCAACTAATAAACTCTAAGATTACTAGATTATAGTTGGATAAAGTTTAGAGTGAAATATCTCTTCACCCCTAATCATTTAAAAAAAAAACACAACAAAGCTGAATTTCTCTGATGTTAATCTATTGAGCCAAGATAAATATTGAAAGTAGAAATAGCATACTGAACTTTCTATGAGGACGGCAAGCTATAATTGTTCAACAATTATGTCAAGTACACTTCCTGTGACCAGCCCTGGATTTTGATAGATGGGGCATGTGAAATTACAAAATATTGATTTAAGCAACACACACTCAATAGAGTCTCCCCTCTATCCCCGGGTCTACATTACAGACGTTATAGATTTACGACTCCTGAATAACTCCACTAGAAGAAGTGATTGATCTATTGATGTCTCACTGGAGTGAAGTACTTAGTTTTGTGCAACAGCACAATGTTCCTGGAATCGCTCAGTAAGAATTGCATCTGTGACTTGGATAAAATCATATAGTACACACAAATATTGCACCACAACTTTGTGTAACACAAAGTTGGAAGACACGGCCAATGCAAATCAAAATTCCAAATAACCCCTCCAGACGGCAGCAGTGACATTTAAGAGAACAAATATAATGTCTAAATTTCTGATTCAAAAATAATCACTGGACAGATATAGGATGGCAGGAATAAGTTTGAGTCAAATTTCCAGAACAGAAATCTAGGAAATACTGGAGTTTTATCCAAGATGATAATGCAACCCTCCTCCCCGCCCCCACACAAAACTGCATATCATCATTTTCCCTCCTTCCTCCCATTTTCATACTAGAACACGTGCATCTAAATAAAGAAATGAATGTTAATAATAAGTAAATAACTAAGTAGTTGAAGCATGCCAAAACACAAGGAGCAAACAAAAAGCAAGTATCTATTTTGATTCCTCTATTCTCTATCTTCTCTTAATGACATTGATTAGAAAATTTCCATATTCTCCCCTTATGGAATAATTACATTATTTTGTTTTTGAGTAAACAAGGCAAGACCCAGATACAATTTGGTTCAGAACTGCTTCTGGCTCTGTCCTTAACATCCTTTTCTCTTGGCATCTGATTTCACCCCTAAATTACACAACAAGAAGCACACACTTAACTCTCACCTTGGAAAGACTTGACCTACCGTTAAGGAAATCCTAGAAGAATCCACAGTCATTATCTTTAGGGCTGATGTTTCAGAGAGAAAGAAATTGATCAGTATGTGTATATACTGTCACAAAACTACAGGCACATTTCCAAGACAGGGATGTGAGTGGCCACAATCGCGCCCACGGCGTACTCCCATTCTTGATCAAGTAACTGCTGGGGAGACACTATTTTTAATTGAACAAGTGATTCATGTGTCTAGAGTACAGAACGTGCATCCTGCAAATAACCAGCTGGTGGTTGCTCTCCAAGTATGCTGGTGAGCATTGCTGTCAACACCGAGTGTCCTAGTCCTGAAACGACATTGCATTGACTCAGCTGTTCTTAAGCAAATTTCTAGACAACCATAATGATTTGCTGTTGGAAAAATTCCTTCTTTGAGACTTTACCATTTTAATCCTCCAAAGGGCAATTTCTCAAGAAACAGATCATCTCACCAACGCAGCAACACGATCACATTGGTTGGTTTCCAAGGAGATTGAAGAGAAGGTAGACTCGTTTTAAAATGAAGCTTTAGCTAAAAAGAATAGAAAATGATAGTGATGAGGAAGTCACCAATTAATTGCCTTCACCACAGAGACCCCTTTAGAAAGTGAGGCTGCCTGATTATATATTTTCCAAAGTCCTTTTATGATTGGACCAGGAATCTCCTCTTTGAAAACAAACAAACAAAAAAACAAAACACTTTTAAATGGGGTTCACCTGCTAGGAAGGAGGAATTCTAAACTGGACCAATAAGGAGTGGGATTAAACTGCTACAAATTACACAGCGACGTATCCTCAGTTGGGTGTTCTTGAACCTGCCCAGCCATTGGTCCTAGGGCAGAAGGGTCTGAACCGCACTCTGGGGGAAGACTCACAAAAGATTACCTTCGGCCCAGCCAATTGGGTAAATTGCCTTTGTGCTTTTCCATGACTTGCTTTGCCAGATGGAATACTTGGCACTCAAGACAGTGGCCTTGGACCAGCTTTTGGAGCAATGGGGTTTTTGAAAATGATTTACTTTTTCCCTCTCCAGACAGCTACCCTGGCACAGATGGCTTCTCTGAGGGATGAGCCCTAGGCCTTTCCCATCCTAGTTCACGAATGTAAAAATCTACCTGCTGTAATTTCTCTGCTTTTTTGTTTGTTTGTTTGTTTTTTGGCTCCAAGAGACTATGTACAAAGTTTTGAATGAAGGGCACATTTTGGCCCCTTACAAGACCTTCAGGTGACTCTGTGACTGTGATAAGCTGAAATACTTCTTCCCCTTCTACCTCTGTCCTATGAGATTCCATCTTCAATAACGTTAATGGGGGCGAAGGGGGGGGGGACAAATAGAAAGAATGGAAAATTATAGCTGTCTTTCCCTAGAGTCAATAGGAAAGCTTAGATTGTGACCTTACTGATGAGTACCCCCAAATGGACTAAGCCCTAGTTAGAAACGCCATCCTAACATAGAACAAGAACTATGGTAAGAGAAATGCTTCTGTTAAAGCTCAGCCATGGGAACCATGCAGGAGACATCTCAGGGGGTACCTAGTTCCTGTAAAAATAAATCTGCCTTCGGAAAAGAAATCTAACATTTCTGGAGAAACAATGACATGCCATCAATGTAAATCTCTATGAAATTCCTGAGACTTTGCCCCCATTTCACAGAAAGGCAAATTGAGAATTATGAAGATTAAGTAACTTGCCCAAAAGTACTCTGTTGGTTTGTGAGAGACCAAAGATTAACTACAGGTTTGTTTACTCCGGAGCTCTGCATGTTAGCGTGACACACTCCCTCCATGTAAGTCATATGTGGGAACCAGCCATAAATGGTGCTTGGGTGGGGAGGAACGGTGGTAGTGATGCACTCCCTGTTGTCATTACCAGATAGAATATATAGATGATTCACCTGGCACAGGGCCCTCCCACGGGGAGCTACACTTACAGAGAAGATGACAATGATCACAGCACAACGTGATGTCACCAAATGAAACTCAGCCGAACCGGAGCCCATCACAGCAAAACGGAGCACAAGGAACTGTCGAGTCATGTTTTACAGGTTTGGCAAGAGGGGGCAAGAAAGAGCATGACAGTGAATTATGATTAATGATTTTACTTCTATCTGTCACACTGCCAGAGTTCCAAATGACTTTACAAACATGGGATCTTTAAAAAAGGAGTATAGAAGCGTTAATAATTTTCTATATTTGTGCAATGTATATTTAGGGTACCAATGCTTCAATTCAGAACAGGTTCTATTAAAAAATGACTTTATCAGAAAATGTGTGTGAATGTTAGTGTGTGTACTGTCTTGCATCCATCGCACAAAATAAAAATTGCCCTGGGAATCAGCATATCAGAGTTTTCACTCAACCTTGTGATTTCTGGCAAGTCACTGTTCTTTGTTGGTGGTCAGTTTCCTCATGTGCTAAAGTGATGGCATCACACCTTAAGTTTCCTTATTTACCAACTGCGAGTGTACAGAACAGGACTATAAGAAATGACGGAGTGGTGATGCACTTAGTATGGTCTCTGTGTTGTAATATCACATCCATATTCACCACTACTTATTTTTATTATAAATCCAATGAGCTAGTTGGACCACATGCCTCCTAATCTTCTTTGTCTGGCTGCCCTCATCTTTGTCTTCATGTCATGGTCCCTGGGTCCATTTTCAAAAAAATCTATGCGTATTTCTCTTATTGTATTCTTCTGAAGAAAGCCATTTATCTTGTTTGTCATTACTATCCCACCATAATGAATGAACAATATATGCTTTTTGTTCATTTGTTGACCTACACGTTTGCAAAAATGAACTTGTATAACATGCTAGTCACTGGAGTAAAAAATAACAAAAGGGACTTCTAAAAACATTTCCTATTAACTGAACTCAGCTAAAATAGCTTCTGTATGGTATATTCCCATGATTGAGACATTCATTGTGCACCACATTATATTTCAGTTCTAATTCTGATGTTTTGCCGGCTCTTAACATTGCTTAATGTGCTTGTCTTTTTCCCCAATTAGATTAAAAGCCCCAGAAAAGCAGTTCAGTACAATTCAATTCAACTAATAGCTATTGAATTCCTCCTTTGTAAAAGGGGTTAGTGCAAAGCACTAAATAAGAGAAAAAAACAAATGCACGATCTTTGCTCACAGGGGGTTCAGCAACTAGTCAGAGGAAGATAAAACTTTCACAATTAGCAGTGACAGAAGTCAAGCCTTCTGTCACTTATTTCCTTGTACAATAAGCCATGAATAATTATTGATAAGTAATAAATAATAAAATGAAACGTCAAGATACTGCATCATAAACCCAGGGAGGAAGAATTTAATCATGGCCAGAGAGACCTGGGATATTCTTATGAATCAGATGATTAGAGCTAAGGTTTGAAGAGTCTGTAGGAAAAGAACCCAGATAGGGAGAGATCACCATTCACAATGGGGAATGGAGGTCATATGCGAGAAAATGGCATGCCCGTTATGGCTAAGTATAATGTTTACTGAGACCATAAGCCAAGGAATTAGAGTCCTGAAGGATATGCCAACTGAGGACTTTATTCTGCAATCAATGATTACTCCCTAGAAGTTTTTGGAAATAAAAGGGAGATGATTCCCCATGGACCATGACCAAAGACCTTTTGTGGTGGCTATGATATTCACTGATAAAAATATGTCGAAGGACACAGCTGAATTTCCATTTCTACCCCTCATTTCAAACACATTTTATGTAGGGATAAAAATGATAGAACAGGTTAAATTCCCTTACGACTTGCCCCAGGGTCGACCTTAAACTTCTTCTCATAAGATGGGAATGTGTTACCTTCACGAGGAATGATTCTCATTAAGAGTGAATCTTTCCCTGTCAGCAGGTGGGCAAACCAGGTGACAAAAGAGGCGATGATTCATCTCGTTTTGAACTCCCCCACTAGTGGATGGCAGCATTCACAAAAGAGAGAGGCAACTGGGTTGCCAACCCAGACATCTGCTACACTGACAGCTCTCGATTATTCCAAATATAGGACAGTGTGATCTGTCAGCTGTAAGTGGGGAAGAACTGGGGAAGGATTTCTGGGAGCATGTGGCAGAATGAATGTGGTCACCTGGATGTGTGGTTTTGTGGAAGATTATGTTTCAGTCCATCATTCAGACACCATCCAACAAGTATTGAAGAATCTTCTATACAAGATGTATTTTGTGAGACACTGTGGTGAATACGGGACAATTGTTATATAAATGTTACCCTCTGGAATTTTATAGCCTAATATTAAGAAAAAACATGTCTTTTTAGAAAGTGATATGCTTTCATTGGGTTGATTACTATTAACTTGATGTTTCAATCTTCAAGGCCTTACTTTGTCCACAAAACAGTCACAGCCCCACCCCCACCATCTTCTCTACCCTAATTGTCCATTTGGCCCCTGAGAGTGGAAAAATGAATTGACTTTTCCTATGCCTCTGAACAGATCAGGTTGGCCTGGGTTACAGCTGGTTTAATTTGTGACTATGCAATTGAAAATAAGACACTTATTGGATTACAGCCCCTGGCCATGCAGCATTGGCCAAAAAATATGGGGGTTATATAGTCATTAGAGAAATGGTTGCAACTTCCAGAGGAGTGTCCTGGTTCTACCAAGTCAGGGATTTGCTGTGATTTGTTTTAAATACATCCCCAGCCTCTTTTTGGGAATACAGGCAACTTAATAGTCTTCTGGATTCTAAATTAGCTGAGAGTAATTCTATTCCTTCTTTCCTCCCTTCCCTCCCCTTCCTCCCCTCCTTCCTTCCTTCTTCCCTTTCTTCCTTCCTTCCTTTTTCTTCCTTATTCTAGCTCTTCCTGTGGGGTGTTATTACACCCCAGTGCCTCCTCTGGTTTGGCTTTGGGTAACTGCCTACCCCCATCACATCCTGAAATATCTGTCACTCTGAGCCCCGTCTGGTGCTCTCAACCCTAAATGATAGGGCAGCAATAGCAAAGCCCTCAGTGAGACTGGTCTTCTCACTCCAGACTTTGACCTATGAAATTATAGTCACAGGAAGCTGACAGAGCCACAAGGGCGGATCTCTCAAATCGGGTGAGTAGATCCTGAAGCCAAGGTTTACATATGTAGCATCTCTACCCTTGGAGGTCTTCAAAAGAGGATTTTAAGTATTTTTTCATTCTTTCTAGTCACTGAAAGGATTTCAAATGGCTTACAGTAAGGATGTGGTAATACCTCAAAACGGGTATATCACCTGCTTTGGCCCGTTTAAGCAATGTATGCATCCTAACATGTATGTGTTTTAACTCATCACAAAGAGATTCAATATAACTTCTCTCTAACCTTCACGTTCATCGGAATCCAAGCAACATTCTGCCAAGAACCATCACAGACAGAGACACCACCCAAAATGGAGAGGGAATAGTACAAGGTGTGTTTATGTTACTCCCCGTGTTTATGAGGCAACAAAGATGACTTAAGTATCACGCTCTTCACACAGGAGTGTTTCTAGACATCCAAGAGGAGTGGGTTTAAGGGCATCTTGGTGTTGCATCTGATTTTGTTAGTTTGTTTAACAAAAGTTTACTGGAAAGAGAGAGGCTGAGGTTGCAAGGAAAGACAAAGGAAACAGACAGGAGAGGAAATTAATTTGAAGGTCAGATGACATATCCCAGTTACCCTGCCACTTATTTTAGCAGCTGATTCATGCTCCATACAGAGGGCTCTTCTCCACACAACAGTGAGACATGAGACTGGACGAGCTCCCTGAACTGGCGGGGACAGATAAAGAGGATTAATCAACAGAAACCTACAAAGATCTACTGTCATGCACTGAACATAGCTCACCTCGGACAATTACTCTAGTCTCCTTTTTCCTCCCTTTTTTATATAGTTAAACTATTGCTAGTTGAGATATCTGAACACACTTAAGAAGTAAGAAACACGCTCATGTTATGATGCTAATTTTTTAATATTAAAATTATTGGGGACTGTCCCTGCTATATTTTGCTAAACTAGACAAATATGGAAGACATTTCATTCAGTCCCTTTTGGTGATGCAGTAAGCTCTGACAACAAAAGCAAATTCAATCACACATTTCCCAACATTACATCTCCCTGGGCCTACCTGACACTGGGATTCGGATGGGAATAGGATTGTTGGGAAATAGGAGAGATTATTCTGAGCTCCCAGATATCTAACAAACTAGCATTTAAAAAATATATATATATTTTTAGTGATTATAGAGAGGAAGGGAGAGGGACAGAGAGATAGAAACATAAATGATGAGAGAGAATCATTGATTGGCTGCCTCCTGCACACCTCACACTGGGAATCAAGCCTGCAACCTGGGCATGTGCCCTGACCAGGAATCAAAGCATGACCTCCTGGTTCATAGGTCAACACGCAACCACTGAGCCACACAAGCTGGGCCAAACTAGTATTTTTTAAAGTAAACTGGAGGCAACTTATAATAAAAGTTCCAAATACTATAAAATGAAAATGGTTAAAATTTTAAAAACCACCAACTATTTGGGGAACAATAAGGTGCTAAACTAACTTGTTTTGACCTGGATGCAACTGGAGAACTGAGAAGACTGGAGACTGGAGAGCATATCTTGTTCTAGAAGAATGAATACATTCTGAATTGATCCAAGAATCAAGTTTATTTCATTGAATAATTCACTAGGATTGCTGTGATTGTTATTATTATGAAGTCCAGTGTCTTCAACATCATTTGCAGAGACTAAAGAAAGAGGAATGTAGAGTGGGAAAAGTGGAAAATAGGACAAGCTAGCTAGAGTAAGAAGAGAATTTAGGACTCTCATATGCCAAACTTGATTTTTATGTTCAGTTTAAGTCCAGCTGGGTTAGGGAATCAGATAAATCAGTTGTTTTTCACTCTTTCCCAAAAGCTCTGTGTTTATGATGCTACAGAGGTATGTGCCCTCTTGCTTTGTTTTGGTTTGTTGTTTGGGTTTTTCCTTTTCCCCCACCTCTACACTGGGTAACAAATAGCATGTCTTATTTTACTTGGCTCCCCAGCACTTAGCAACATGGCACTAAGGTGTTCAATATTTGGATGAGGGGGGGGAACGGGGGGGATGCACTGGATAAAAGCTGGGTAACAGGCTCTGTCTACTTCTGAGATGGATTTAGATATTTCAGAGTTTACATTTGCAAAAAATGCAACAATAACAGGTGAAATCACAGTTACAAACAACAGTCCAATGAGAGCAGTTTGCTCCCATTTTACGGACTCATAGATGTTGAATGAGGACTTCTGTGGAGTGTTGAAGTATAATGTCGCAACTGCCCATGTTAGCTGTCAGCAGAGTATTTTTATATGCATGCTAACCTTATCTTATCAAAACATGGTCACACTGACCTCACTTTCCTTATTTAGCAACACTTCTACTGTTGCTATTTCACAAATGAAAAGAGAAAACACTCACTGCATGGCCCCATATCCCAGGCCCTCCCACATGTACTATTTCAAAGTCTTACAATAGCCTTGAGGAAGCTATTCTTTCTTTCTTTCTTTCTTTCTTTCTTTCTTTCTTTCTTTCTTTCTTTCTTTCTTTCTTTCTTTCTTTCTTTCTCTTTCTTTCTTTCTTTCTTTCTTTCTTTCTTTCTTTCTTTCTTTCTTTCTTTCTTTCTTTCTTTCTTTCTTTCTTTCTTTCTTCCTTTCTTTTTTATTGTTGACACTATTACAGATGTTCCCATCCTCCCCTTTGCCTGTCTCCAACCAGCCCCTGCCCCCTTTCCCTCTGGCCATCACCACACTATTGTCTATGTCTATGGGTTACACAGATATGTTCTTTGGTTAATCCATTTACCTTCTTTCATCCAGCCCCCACCCCTCCCCTCTGACAGCTATCAGTGTGTTCCATGGATCTATGCCTCTATTTCTATTTTGTTCATCAGTTCAGTTTGTTCATTAGATTCCACATCTAAGTGAATCATATGGTACTTGTCTCTCTCTCTGACTGGCTTACTTCACTTAGCACAATACTCTCCAGGTCCATCCATGCTATCACAAAAGGTAAGATTTTTCTTCTTTTTTATGGAACCTACTGTATGGGAGAACATGTTTATCAACAATACATATGATGAGGGGTTAATTTCCAAAATATATAAAGAACTTAGCAACTCAACACCAGAGAGACAAATAATCCAATTAAAAAATGGGCAAAGGACACGAATAGACACTCCCCCAAAAGGGAACATACCGAGGAAGTTATTCTTAATTCTGTTTTAAGGATAAGACAGCTCAAACTCAGAAAGATTAAAAAGAAAAAACAACAACATGGGGTCCAAATTATACGTGCGGTAATGTCATATTTAGGATTTGAATCTCATGTGTGTGAGTGTGTGTGTGTGTGTGTGTGTGTGTGTGTGTGTGTTCAGGTTAGCATTATGTTTGTGGTCTGTGGTATTACATACTAGTGGCCCAGGGCATGAAATTCGTGCATAGGGGGAAGGGGTCCCTCAATCCAGCCTGCACCCTCTCACAATCCGGGACCCCTTGGGTGATGTCCAACTGCCAGTTTAGGCCCAATCCCTGCAGTCAGACATCCCTCTTGCAATCTGGGACCACTCGCTCCTAACCACTCGCCTGTTCAGTGTGCATCATAGCAACCGGTTGTTCGAGTTGTCCCAGTTGTTCTGTCATAATGGTCGCTTAGCTTTTATATAGAGAGATTTTACCATATATATGGGATTACATTGGAGAAACATACAAATATATGTTTAATTGTATATGTGTTTGATATTTTCACATTAAGGATGTGCATATTTTAAACTTGGTGACAAAATTAATTTCCAGAATGTTGACGCTTGCCATACCCTCTTTATATTTTGCAATGTAATGATTTTCCATTGTTCTACATGCTCCCCAATATTTAGAACTGGCAGGCTTACATTTTTCCAATCTGCTGGTGGGTTGTTTTAATTTGAGAATCCTCGTGTGTTTTTACATTATGATGTGCCTAAGGCCCACCAGTGGCCAAGCCCTCCTCCTAACACCAAGCCCCAGAACGCACCAGCGTGTGGCTTAGGGAATGAAGTGGGCACTGCAGCAGTGACAGGCTTTGGATAGGACTGTGAGGTGTGCTCAACAGTCCTCCCCTCTCCTGTCTCTTTGGGGCATTGTTTCAGTCGGACCTCAGCGAGATCCCAGGAAACCTGCTGTTTTCACTGGAGGATGCTTGTGTATGGCCATCACTCACATTTCCTCGTCTGAGTTTATGAGAATGTTCAACACAACAAAGGCCAGAGTTCCTGTCCACAAAATAGATTATAATCTATCAGTGTGAGAAGGACAATGCAGCTGGTGTGGCCCAAGCTCGGGCCTTGCTCATAAACACTGTATTGGCCCTAGAACACTTGGGACTGACAGCGAGGCCTGTTTATACAGCTCCTTCCAAAAATAAAATCGGGGGGAAAAGTCAGTACCGTCATAACGTAACCATTTCCCAAACTCAAAAAACATAGTGATATTTTTTTTTTTCGATTTGAGAAAGAGCCCCATTGAGAAATAAGGTCCCAGATACTAAAGAAAGGAACTGGATCTTAATACAGTCAAACCTGTGAGCCACAGAAAGGAATAAGGTCTCCGTGGACAAAGAGAAGGTACAGAAACCATTTCCTTAGATTTATTTAACTCTGGACTCTCCCATTTCATAGACTACAGGTGCTTGAATATAAAAGCACATGAAGAAATCCAACATTAGATCTTAGTCCTCTTAACATGGACCTAACAAAACGTATAATTGACTTGGTTATAAGCACAGGCTTAAGAGACAGTGCCATTGAATCCAACCTATTGAGCTCATTAGCCCTACTTACTCATTGATCAATAAACTGACTTTCTCTCATGATGATTCTCTCAATACTAGAAAGAAATAAAGTTCAGCCTTAAAAAAAAAGTCAATAGCTTTCAATGCCCCTAACCAAACTACTCTAGTTAGCTTTCTGTTTTTAATCTTCACTCATTGTTAGTTTGATTTTTCATCATGCAAGAAATACATTTGCATTATAGTTTTTAAAATACAGAAATAAAGAAAAAAACACCCAAAATATTTTACTATACCCAATCCCATTGCCTTCGACAGAGGCTATCACTATTTTTAGTGTGGCTTGGGTCTTTCTGTACATTTATTTAGAAGTTCAGTACATGGTTTGTATTTTTTTAAATTGATTTCAGGGAGGAAGTAAGAGGGAGAGAGAGATCAAATAATCAATGATGAGAGAGAATCATTGATCGGCTGCCTCCTAGCTCCACCCTGCTTTACCCCCATCTGCTCCCCATTATCCAGCAACAAATGGTGGTAGCATCAAGAACAGAATTGGCCCTGACTGGTTTGGTTCAGTGGATAGAGCATCGGCCTGCGAACTGAAGGGTCCCAGGTTCGATTCCAGTCAGGGGTATGTATCTTGGTTGCGGGCATATCCCCAGTAGGGGGTGTGCAGGAGGCAGCTGATCGATGTTTCTCTCTCATTGATGTTTCTAACTCTCTATCCCTCTCCCTTCTTCTCTGTAAAAAAAAAATCAATAAAATAAAAAAATAAAAAAACAGAATTGGCTTTCCAGAATTCTATTTCAGAGCAACTGCCCCTGTCCATTCTGATTGGTTGACACGCATGACCGTTACCATTTAGAATATGATTCCTTTACATAACGATCTGGCCTTAGATGTGCCTGCAGACAACTGGATCATGTTCTCTCTTAAGGTCCCTTTCACCTCCATCCCATTATCGTGTGTTACTCAGGAGGGGATTTATAAGTCTGAATTTTCATCAGGAGATGGATTCAAGCCAGATAAGTTTAAAAAAAAAAATGACCCAGTGATCCCAATTCTAGGAATATATCCTAAGAACCAAAGCACCAATCAGAAAGAATATATGCACCCCTGTGTTCATAGCAGCACAATTTACAATAGCAAAAATCTTGAAACAGCCCAAGTGCCCGTCAATAGGTGAGTGGATAAAAAAATATGTGGTACATTTACACCACAGAATACTATGCAGCAGGAAAAAAGAAGGATTTCTTACCCTTTGTGACAGCATGGAGGGACCTGCAGAGTATTATCCTAAGTGAAATAAGTCAGTCAGAGAAAGACAAGTATCACATGATCTCACTCATATGTGGAATCTAATGAAGAAAATAAACTGATGAACAAAATAGATCTGGAGACATAGAAACATGAAACAATCTGATGAATCTCAGAAGGAATGTGGGTGTTGGTAGGTGTGTGGGAAGAGAATAACCAAAGAACTTATATGTATATACACATAACTCATGGACACAGACATTAGTGTGGTAAAGGCCTGGGGCAGGGGGCGGGGGCGAGCCAGAAGAGATCAATGGGTAAAAAGGAGACATCTGTAATATTTTCAACAATAAAGATAAATTGAGAGAAAAAAACACTGAGTCATCACTTTGTGTTTTATTTTATCTTTTTCATTTCTATCAGCATGCCTAAAGAACAGCCAATATATGGATCCTAATTTATCTGAATCCTAAACTTTACCCTAATAGAGTCATACATGAGTGATCTATGTAGCTTGCAAGATTCCACTCTGTCTTAAATGCTGAACTATTGCAATTGTAATTTGAAATGTATGCTATATACTCAAGCTGATCCATAAAAGTAACCGAAACAATGCCAGCAAGCATGGCTGAGCATCTTAACACCGACAGTAGGTACCAATACCACATGATTAGGCTTCCCAATTTTTATTTTAATCACGTAATAAGAGAAAAGGGGAAAGTAGCGTTGACCTCTGGGTTTCCCAATAAATATTAAACTAACAATAATTTCCCTCATATGTCCCATCCCTTATGTAGGGATCCGAGGAAGAAGAGAATGGATTCAGTAGACGCAGCCAGTCTAATCCCATAGGGGTTAATTTGTTCATCTGTCTTTCCTCCAAGGCCAGGATTCTTTTCTGTAACTCAGAAAAGATAAATATTCCCAAAGAGATTGTGGAGGAGAAAGGCAAGTTGGTGCAGTGGAGCAAACATTTTAACCATCTTGCAGCTAGGACTTCTGGGGACGTCAAAAAAAATAATAAATAAAATTATTTATATATATATATATATATATATATATATATATATATATATATATATATATATATACACACACACACACACACACACACATATAAGCATAACCAAGGATACAGACACCAGGAGGGTGAGGGCATGAGTGGGGGGGAGGGGGGGTTGGGGGGGATAAGGACACATACATAGTATCTTAATAAATAAAGAAAAACAACAACAACAAATACATATATAGCTTTGTATTTACTAGTATGTGTTCATACAAACACATAGCGCAGAATCTGGATATGTGCATCTTTGCTGAAGTTAGCAAAAACCAGTGGGAACAAATGCCTGAGAACTGACGCTCTGGGCTAACTTGCTATCTTTCTCATACAGAAGAAAACAACCTTGGCAAATTTAAATGTATTCCTGTGCCCGCATCATTATTTATTTATAATGAATTTCAGATTGCTCTTATAATACCATTTCTAATGGGTCATTTATATCACATCTGGCTCATGAGTTTACACATCTACCCTCTCCCTTTTACAAGAAGAGCCACTAAAGAAATGAAATTATCAAAGACCAAAGTGCATGGAAGTGAGTAATGTGAATGTCTGCTATGCTCTCACCAAGAGTAAGGATTTTCCCTTCCCTTCCCCGGCATGGTTGTCAGCACTTCCAACTTTTGGTTTCTTTGTATTTCTTCCCAGTGTGGTAGAAACTCATATCTTCTGCTTTCTTAAGTTGCTTAGTGGCCCCTTCTGTGATATCAGACAGTCACATGCACAGAGAACTTTAACTCTTTGTCACAGTCTAACCTCCTGCTGACAGTACATGGTCCAGAGTTGTTTCAAAGGAATATATGATTAACAAACTCCCAGTTGTTATAGTTCTTCCCTTTAAGCTTGAACTCCAATTATACACTATGAGGTGACCTTGACAAGGTATATGAACTAGTTCTTCATCTGGAACAACACAACATAACTAGTTTTCAGTCTTAATGTTAGGATTAAATGAGGTTTTTTTAGGCATAGAATCTAGCATAATGCCAAGTACATAGTAATATTTAATAATACTAGTAGTACCTGGTACTATTTTTCTTTTCCTAAAACAATAGAAAGTGAAATTCCATTGCTCATTTTAAACTTTTAAAAAGAGGCAGAGAATTCAAATGTCAAGTTAAGAAGTCATGTAGATACCAACTCTTACATTTTTTAGATGAGAAAATTGAGGCTCTAGACAACATGAATAGTGATGCTGATTTCTGTAATCTTTCAGCTACAACATAGCTAAATGACCCACTATGTCCTAACCACCATGGGGATGATCTCTAAGAAATATTACAGACCGGCCAGTGTGGCTCAGTGGTTGATCAGCAACCTATGAAACAGGAGGTCACAGTTGGATTCCAGGTCAGGGCACATGCCTGAGTTGTGAGCTCCATCCCCAGTAGGGGGTGTGCAGGGGGCAGCCAATCAATGATTCTCTTTCGTCATTTTGATGTTTCTATCTCTCTCTCTTCCCTTCCTCTCTGAAATCAATAAAAATATGTTTAAAAAAAGAAATGTTTCATTCTAAATAGATATCCTAGGCTGCTTATGAAACTTCGATGTCATGTCTTCTCATAGCTACCCAGTCCTGGCCAGTAAGAACTAAAATCAAGCTCATTTTAATTTTAGCTAGAACAAGCAATATTTTGATAAAAATAAATAAAAATTTATAAAAAAAATACAAATCTAAGATTTTTTTAAATTTAAATATGGGCAAGTTTTTTTCTCACTGGGGAATCTATATAAGTCAATGTTGGAATCTCAAATCTTTTCTGAACTCATTCAAAGTCTACTAGTTACTATAGGCCTCAGTTATCATCAGTAAGAAAAGTCTTATTCTTTTAGAACACACAGCTAACTCACATACACTCATGCGTACGCATACACACATACATATATCATACACACAGTCATACTATTCTACACAGGTATTAGATGTTGATTTTCCTAGAGCCAAATCTATGGTCCATGTCTTGGATGAATATAAAATGTTTTGATGTCTATTTTCAGATGAATTAATATTACCCTTGGCCTCATTTTCACACTTGATTTTTTTTTACTTGATTCTCCCTGGAATTTATTGCTTTTCTTTTTTGCATAACCTTGTAAACTCCTTAATGAAGACCCATAGTGAAAATGAAGTTCGAGATAGACAGTCAGTGAGACAGCATTTAACTCTTGGTGTTCTGGAAAGACCACTTAATCAAGGAGTCACATCTAGCACGAGAGAACTGCCCATCTTCACTAATTCAAGTTAGGGGTGTCTGATGTAAGGCACGTTCCCTTCCAGCCACCCATTTGCTAGGTGAATCCCTTCCTTCGTGGAGCAAACTGTCTTCAAAGTTAGTTATAACCCGTAGAATGTAAATACGGTTGCAAATATAATGCAACAGTTTAATTATGGAGAAAATCCTATGCTTGAGGTAGAGTATGAGTATATTTGACTAAGTTTTTTAGATGTGGGTGGCCTGGCTGGAGTTTGCTTACCTCTGTGCCTAGGGGATAGGACTACACCTGTCAAGACTCACCATATAACCCTTTCTTCCTGGAACAGCTGAGATAATATCTCTTTCTTTCCATTGATGCTGTATCTGATGAGGCCTGGCCTTGGGATTACCATCCCTCTGATAATAGGACAAATCAAGGCCCAGCTCCTAGGGGATGAGTGGGATTGCAGAACATGTCCACCCGCCTTGCCCACTACCAGCACATGCCTATCAGCCTTGAAGGAGACGACAAAGATGCCCCACTCCCTCTGAACGCACCATGCACCTCTTTCTCGGGTCAATGGAAAAGGAAGGCAGCACGAACCCTGTCGTTTTGTTTCTACAACAGGAGTCTACTGTCTCTGTATAAAGGCCTGTTCATGAAGAATAAATTGATCCACTTTGGGAATCTGAAAAAAACCAATAGTCTTTCATCCAGTTAGCACATCCACTCACTGGGGGGAGCAAACTGTATCCAATTGCCAGGATAGTCTGTTTTTTCCAAGATTAGTGAGCCTCCAGCTAAGCTCTCTGAAGTTCCTCCCAGGTCTATTTAAGTGTCTGTAATTTTACCCCCTGTATCCTCCTTCTAAGCCAAGACTTTGGCTCGTAGATGAGGACAAAAATAATCGTCTATACAGAGTATGCCACAGGCAACTCTCGCGTCTCAGGAAGGACAAGGGTTCCTTCCACTTGAAGCTACATGTCCTTTGTTAATGTCTCACCATACATTCACTGTCTAAAATTACAGTGGGAGGGATTTATAATAAACCTTGGGGAGAACGACCTGATTCTACTTATTTCTCACTGAGAGTCTGGGCTATCTGAGAGTTGCCCACTATCTCTTAGAAGATGGCTTGAGCACAGGTGTACATGGAACCAAAGAAACGAAATGATGGTCTCTAGAGAGTTCTTCCATCTCTGTCATCTATTTTCTCTAATATTAGTATTTATTTTTTCCCTTACCATTAAAAAAATAAAACATCGGTATGGGTTAACTTAATTATAATTGCCATGTGGAAGACTGTGCAAAGGCATGCTCTAAGAGACTGTCACCTGAGTCCATTTATGGCTATTTTAAATCTGTGGCTCTTTGAGAGGGGAATTCAAGACGTGTGTCTCTGATTGGGTGGGCGCCCCAGAGGCGAAGACAACATAGGAGATTCTTCACAAAAGAGCAAGAAGCAACCCTATTAATAAACACTCAGAAAGCACTGACGGAGCCTTAGGCATGTTAAACCAGGGGGAGAGCTCTGGGGGTGGGTTGTTCTAGAAGTAAAAGGGAAACAGTTCCATGCTTGCAACTGGAAGGAGCCTTGAGACCAGACAGATCTGCTCTTCAAGGTCCTTTATTAAGAGCTACCTCATTCTGCTACTGACTGCCCCTCCCCCATTTCCTTTTTCTTATATAGGACAAAGCCTAAAGCTAAAGCAGTGACATGAGAATCAGAAAGAAACACGAAAGCATATACATTATCAAGGCAATGTTTGCTCAGAAGGGATGTGTTTCCAAGTTTAACCTGTCTTTGCATGCTTATTGGGATGAGTTTCTAAAAGGCAGCAGTGACCTTCTGAGCTTTGGCATTGCCCATTCAAGGCTGTGTCATCTCAGGCCACCCACAGTTATGTCCGGTCCAGTCTGGTTAACTGGCTGGCATGGTGGAACCCAGGGAGAAAAGCAAAACTGAGAACTCACATTCCGGGCCACAAGAGGTAGAGCCAGTCTGAGTGATCTGCTCAGACAGGTCTAGCACTTCATTCTGAAACCCCATGTTAACCCTAAGGGAACTTGAGAAGTCTCTGTACCTCCGGGAACTATAATAAAATGGAAATCCGTCCCTACCCTGGCAGCTTGACCATAATGATATGATTTTACATAACGTCTAACCTTTCCCTTTTGTTCAAGAATGACAAAGTAAAATCATGGCCCTGATATTTTTCTGTAGAGTGGTATCTATTCCTATGTGTTTGATACGGATGCCATCTACTCCTCTGACCCTCCCTTCTTTATTCCCTTTTTTCCCTTCTTGAATCTCCCAGCCCCTCTTATTCCCCTCCTGCTAATTTAAAAAATAGACATGAGTTAAATTAATTACAATTTAAAAATAGTAGGATCAGTAGAAGTCACTGGGATTGCCATACACCACACCTGGAAATTCATAGTTTTGAGCAGGGGTCAGGCCAAATCAGATTTACCTACTATTTTCGCATGTCTCAAGAGCAAAGACTGTTTTTACATTTTTTTAAATGAAGAAGAGGACTGTTTCTTAAGATGTGAATATTATAGAAAATTCAAATATCAAAGTAAATGAAGTTTACTGAACACTGTCCCTTGCATTCCTTTATGGATTGTCCCTGGCTGCTTTCCTGGTACAGCAAAGTTGAGCAGTTGCAACAAAGACCTCAAAACCTAAAATAATTCCTATCTCACACTTTACAGGACATTTTTGCAGGCCACCCCTTTTGAGTTTCCCCTTTATTTAACCTGAGTTCACTATCTCTCAAAAACAAGGGAGTTAAGAATCTGCAGGAGTCATGGAGTGTCAAGTCACTTCAGCTGCAGAATTCTCTCATATTTCTCAGGTGTCCAGGGAGACAAGCTGAACTCTGGGTTCAGAAATGCATTGGGTCAAAAGAGATATAGGGAGCTGAGGGCATATTTTACCATCTGCAGATGGCTGGGAGTTAGATAGAAAGAAGAGAATATGGATATTCTGAGGTCAGAATGAGTTTGCTCTGAAAATCTGAGTAAAGCCTTCCTCCGCTGAAGGCGCTAACAGTAGGAACATGCATCTCTCTGCTTATGGCACAGGCATTCTCCTGAAAAACATGCTTCTTGAAATCGTTATCTTTGGTGAGTTGAGTAATAACTTTCACACAGGGATACTCTATGAATTGAATTTTCCTCTGTGTTCCTATTGTATGCAGCACTAGTTATCTGAAGATGCTTTACAATCACAAACTTAGTCACTGAAAACAGCACACATTTATGATGTCACTGTTTCTTTGGGTCACAGTTCAAGCATAGCTTAGTTCGGTCCTCTGCCTGAGGATCTCAAAATGCTGCAACTAAAGTGTTGGCTGGAGGCTTGGCCAGTGTGGCTCAGTGGTTGTGTTGACCTATGAACCAGGAGGTCACCGTTCGATTCCCAGTCGGGGCACATGCCCGGGTTGTAGGCTCCATCCCCAGTGTGGGGTGTGCTAGAGGCAGCTGATAAATGATTCTCTCTTATCGTTAATGTTTCTATCTCTCTCTCTCCCTTCCTCTCTGAAATCAATAAAAATATATATTTTTAAAAAGAGTGGGGATAATTGGAGGCTGGCCATCTTAGAAACTGTCCACAACATAAATTCTTTTTTGTTTCTGCAGGTTGCCCAGAATGTCCACAGTGAAAGGTCTATAAATGTGAGAATTACAAGAGAAGGCCCAAAGAGAACTACTAATTTTCATTTCCCCTTTGTTAGATAAAAATTGGTCCTTTGCTATATTCAAGGATTAAAAATACAATTATTTTTCTTCCAGGGTTTTAGCATGCCTGGCTGGTTCTAATCTCTCCTCCTTGGTTCTCCCCTCACTCCACTGTGTGTCCATCTGTCCCAACACACTGATTGACACAGGGCAGTCGAAACATCTGGTTCCCTCACTCTATTCTGAGCTCCGTGAGGTGAGACTTCCATCTGATCGTTGCAACCCCACCTGGCACAAAATAGTCTCTCAATAAATGTTTGCTGAATGTGTAGATGAAGGAACAAATAAATGATTCAAAAAACTTTCCACATGCCTTTTCCTCTTGGATCCAACCCTTACAATACCTTAGCATGGTATACATTTTAATGTCTTCATATGTTTATTTTCATATAAATTCTTCATATAAATTCACCCCAAATATTACACACTTAAAATCTAGACTTACAGTTTTCTCAGGGCCAGAATTTAAAAACCATGTTTTTTTATTTAAATTCCTTTTTTTTTTCTCTGCAACTTGATTTTTGACCCTATCTTTAAAATGCTGACCAACTGAGCTTGATTCCCAGATCTATGTATATCACACTTGATGGTTCCCTCGTAGTGTTGTATGAGGAAGTAGTGAAGGGCCACAGGGCATGTGGCCAAAGAGCCCTTTGATGGAGGTGGGGGGTGAAGACCATGGAAGCACGTGTGTGTTTTTTATAGTTAGAATCCAGAATGTTCTGAAATACACTAAAAATAAATTTATTTTAGCAGCTTTTTTGCTAGGGTAAGGAATGCTGATTTTTTTAATATTTTTTAAGAATTTGGAAGAGAATGTTTTGGTGAACTTGTATACCGTACCATAAATATTTTTGCTAAAATTATAGAATTGTCTGTTTCCTTTCAAATTGCATCAGGATCCAGGCAAGAGCGATGAGTTTTTAATGTGGAAATTTCATGCACATGTTTCAGCTTCTTCCTTTTCTTCTTCAACTTTGCCAAGTCTCGTTTTATGTTTAGTAAAGATTGATTTATTGGTGCCTTTTTGGCTTAACCGATGTATTATGCAACTTCTTACCAAATTCAGGGACACAACCATCAGTTTGCAAACTAGTTTTGTTGTAGCCTGAGGGAGGTTTCTTAGACTCAGGCTGATGTATTTACTGTACGGAGTGATTTTTGCATAGCCTACCGGGGGGTCTTTCTATTTCCCTTCATTTCTTCTTTGATATGAAAAAAGAACTGAATGAGACCCAGTGCCACTTGTTCTGTCTTTCGGGTGCTGAGAAACACTCTCTGATCTGCTGCTGTTTGGCAACTACAACATGATAGAAATTGTTACTTGGATGGCCTGACAGAGAAAGCTCTTAAAGCTTGATTTTTCCCCCCCAAGCAAAATGCCAGGAGGACTGAAGAGAGAACCTAACAGGGCACTCTGCGAAAGGAAATCCTAACTAAATAGCAGAGGAAGGTGCTGGGAGGCGCTGTGATGGTCAGGGTCACTGTGCCTGGCTTCCACACTGTGGTTTACCCTCTGTGGGGAGACTTCAGATGTGGTTTCAATCCCACTGAGTGTAACTGACATGAATACTGGCTGGGTCAACACTCCAGCAATATATCCAGCAGTGTCTTCTTCCCTCTGGGTGTTGCCAAGAATAGGGTCCAGTCCAGCACAGAATGAGTTTGCTCCAAATTTCTCATCAAACATAATTTTCACTTGTTTTCCAACTAATCCCTGAAAGGACCATCTCCTGTGCCCTTCAGTTTGCTGAGATGCACATTCAGCTACACATATCTTTGCTTTGCGTCGGTACAATTTGAGCTGGATTTATAATCCAATGGATTATCTCATGTTCCATAGCACATGTTGAGTGGGTCAGGAACCTCCTAATGCTGGTGAAGAGGAAATGTAGAGTTATTAACCCATGGAAATGGGTAACGCATCATCAGGGATGGCTGTAATGAGCTGAATTGTGCTCCTCCCCTCCCTAAATTCATATGTTGATGTTCTAACCCAGCGGTTCTGAACCTGTGGGTCGCGACCCCTTTGGGGGTCGAACGACCCTTTCGCAGGGGTCACCTAAATACATCCTGCATATCAGATATTTACATTATAATTCATAACAGTAGCAAAACTACAGTTATGAAGTAGCAACGAAAATAATTTTGTGGTTGGGGGTCACCACAACATGAGGAACTGTATTAAAGGGTCGCGACATTAGGAAGGTTGAGGACCACTGTCTTAGTACCTCTGACTGTGTCTATATTGGGATACAGGGTAGTTAGAGAGGTAATTAAGGTTAAAAAAAATCATTGGGATGTGCCCGAATCCTTATCAGAAGAAGAGATTAGGATACAGAAAACACAGAGCAAAGGATGACCATGTGAGGACACAAAGAGAAGCCAAGCAGACAGGCCTCAGGAGAAACCAGTCCTACCGATACCATGATCTCAGACTTCTAGCCTCTGGAAATGGGAGGATTTCTGTTCTTCAAACCACCCATTCTGCAGTAATTTGCTGTGGCGGCCCTAAAGAACATATAGGAAGCTATGTTCTCTCCTCTTCAGGCAAAATGACTTTTCCTGGGTGGAATGCTAGTTAGACCTCTTTAGATACAGCGTGGATTATTTGTGCCTGGGACTTGACAGGTTAACCCACATGCATCCTCTTGACCTTCTGTACTGTATCTTGGCATCAGGACTGTATACTGACTCTTCCAGGGATGTAGGAAAGCATTCACAGAAGGTCTATGGGACAATTTTCTTTGAAGAGAATATATTGAAAATAAGAACAATCTCGGTATAATGGAACCATTGTTTTAGCGCCCATGTGGATACGTTTAAATCATATTATCTAAGAGCTCTTTCTCTTAAATGAAGATGGCTACTTGATATGGCAGAAAAAAACATTAAATTGGAAGTAGATAATGTATGTGAAATCCCCAAAAGACTATGAAGTGCTGTGCAAATGCACTCCGTTCTTTACAATAACCCTGGAATATAAGTGGGCCTGGTGTTTTCACTGCGATGTTTTCAGCTAATAAGACAAACACTCAAAGAACTTAAGAGATTTGAAAATTAAGTATCTGAACCTCAAGCTCAGGTCTTCTGATTTGAAAGCCTATTCAGGTTCTATCCCTCCATACTGAACCTGTAGATTTAGGACATTCAATGAGGAAATGAATGAAAGGCATGTAGCACATGTCAGTCATGGAAAATGGCCAATAATGTTAGGTGAGGTTGATACTGTGATTGTAGTAAAAACTGCAACAAAAGAAGCAAATATTTGTGAAGGACTGGTTAGGTTTAGATTATTTGTTACTTACTGAAGGATCTTAATGTAAATATTTCTTTTGTTAGACATTCTTCATAAAAAGATAATAACACATTTGTCCATTTTATTAAGGAAGACAGTGTGATATGCATAATTGGTGTTTTATTATATTTATTAGTCATGATGTCATTCCATTTTAAAATTTGCGTCATAGGCCAGACCATTATGGAAAAGTAGGAGATGGCTTGAACCTATTCTGACCTACAGGTCTACCTGAAATAAGCCACTTTGATTTAAGAAAAGTAGCACAAATACTGTGCAGGCACTTTGGAGCCCATAGAATTTGAGAAGATTCATTTTTCCATTTAATGGGAAGGTATTGAGAACTTACATGTCTTGTCTGGCAGTATGATAAGCAATAGAAAACTGTATAATAAAAATAATATTTGAAAAAGTTGAATGTGGGGCAGTGAGAAATATGCATGGGAAGAAGAGATAAAGAGAATTCATTACGAGGCCTTATCTTAGGTCTGATGTGAGAGTGGTAACAATAGCATTTTATGGGTAGTTTAATTAAGTTTCTTATAGACAGCATAGAGTATGGTCATCTTTTTAAACCCACTCTGACAATTTCTGTCTCTTTGTTGGCGTATTTAGACATTTCCATTTAATGCAATTGTGGATATGCTCAGAGTTAGGTCTACCATTATTACATTTTCTCACTTCTTCCCTCTGTTTTCCTCCCTCCCCTTGCTTGTCCATTTTTACTTTCTATTAGGCTGTTTGAAACCCTGTCCTCTTTTCTGGTAATGTATTGATTTTGGTTATACATTTTTTTGTAGTTATTTTAGTGATTACTCTAGGGATTACAATCTATATCCACAAGAAATTAAAGAAACCATTAAATATATAGAAGCACTTAACATTGGAAACCTTAAAATCAAACTGTATATAGTAGCCCATCAAAAAGCTACAACCTAAATTTTTTAAAAGTATTTTCTCTACAAAGAATCTTACCAGCTATCCAAAAATCTGAGCAGTTTTTATACTGAGGCTGCATTTAAATTCACATTCTTTGCAAAACATTTTCCTAAGCACATACACACACTCCACACACATTACAGGACAGTCGTTTCCTCTCCCCGCCCCCCGCCCCTCCTCCTCTGATTCATTCATCTTCCTTAAGCCTGTTGACCTGCCAGGACCCTTCTTTCCTGCTTCACTTTTGCCCTTGCACAGTATGTAGCAATAACCTTTTCATGTTTCTCTTTTCGCTCTGCTGCTTTCTCTTCATATAGTTGCTTATCTTGGACGGACTGTTCAGACCACACTTCACCCGATGAAACTGCAATATCCCCAATGGATAAAACCAGAGTGTTCACGTCTGATCTTTGGGTGAAGTTCAAAGCTGAACAGGAAGAAGGCAAATGGAGTATTAGCTGCTCTTTTTTATTGGCTAGGTTTTTGCCTCTCTGTACTGCGTTCTGGGTAATTTCTTGAGATTCTACTTTCCAGTTCACTAATTCTCTCTCCAACTGGGTTTTATCTTTTATTTAACATTTACATTGAGCTTAATTCCAATGACTACAGAAGCATATTTTTCATTGATAAATATCTTCCCATGTTTTTTTTCTAACCTGTTATATTTTGTTCCATATATTTTGGTCCATAGTTTCTTCATTAAGTCACTTCAAATGCAGTTATTTTTAAGCCTGCATCCGATAAATCTTCCACCGAATATTTTTGGAAATCTCATATGTGATTTGTGCAGGATCTTGCTGACGGTGGCTTGTTTCCTTAAGCGGTACTTCTCGAACTTTAATGTATATTTAAATCATATGCTCATCTTGTAAAATTACATGTTTTTAGTCACTCAGTGGAGAGTAAGGTCTGAGATTCATCATTTCTAACTAGTTCCCAAGTGATTCTGATGCTATTGGTCCACAGGCCAGTCTGAGTAGCAAGTACAGGAGTATCTTATTATTTTCTCTTGTTTACTTATGTTTGAGGGGAATTTATGTGGAGAAACTTTATGTGACCTGGGTTGAAAATCCCTCTGAAATTTGTTTGCTTTAACTTCTGTTAGGAGCATTACTCTGGGGCTGTGATGTGCCCATGCTGACTTTTTTGACTGATGATTTTCAGGACCATCCAAGGCGCAGGAAGGTGGAGGCCAAATCTGCATTAGGGCTACATTATTATTACGAGCTCTCAGAGGAGAGTTTTGCTCCCTCCCTTTCCCTCTAATCCAGAGCCAGAAAAAGCAAGCCAAGGTTCTGTATCATATTTCTCTGCTGGTGGGCAGCATTTCTATTGTAACTCCCTCATTGAAGGTGTAATCCTTCAAAAATCCTCATTTTATTTGATGGTGACAGGTCCAACTTCCCACCTTGTGTTGGCCAAGGACTTTCTCTCCTCTTCCAGTTTATTCATTAAACCCAGTTCCTCAGTGGAGCCAAACAGTAAGTGGCAGCTTACTCTACGGTTCCAGCTTTCTCTTTATTTTCAACCTCTGGGGATGTCTTTTATATTTTATATTGTATTTCTAGATGATTCATAGTGGAGTGTATTTCAAGATACCTAGTACACAGTATTGTTGGAATGGAAATCTGTTAAACATTTAGGAGATTTCTAAATAGGATGGTTAGAATTTTTTAAATGCCTAATATTAGCAATTAAAATCCTAAGAATTTGGAAGGTCTCACTCCTTAAAGATTCCCAGATAGATGGAATTTTACTTTATTTAGAATTTTGTCAACTAAACTCCACCATCAGTAACTGAATTTTTCCCTTTTTAACTATTTGTGTTGGCGTAGTATAGACAGCCTGAATCAGTAGGCCCTAGTCAGTGGTCGGCAAACTCATTAGTCAACAGAGCCAAATATCAACAGTACAACGATTGAAATTTCTTTTGAGAGCCAAATTTTTTAAACTTAAACTACATAGGTAGGTACATTGTTATTAACTTAATTAGGGTACTCCTAAGGCTTAGGAAGAGCCACACTCAAGGGGCCAAATAGCCGTATGTGGCTCGAGAGTCGCAGTTTGCTGACCACGGGCCTAGGGAATAGAAATTGGGTTTGAATCTATAAGAAGCAAATAAAATAAAATAGAGAGAGAGAGAGATGATGATGATGATGATGATGCCATGGAGACTGATACTTTTTTCCTCTCTCTTAGGGAAAGATTTAGAACCTAAGTGATGAGCAAATTTAATTTCAGATTACTAAACCCAAGTAGAGGTATGTCAACTACGGGCATTTGCAAATATGGCTCTGGTAACTAAGACACTCTAAGGAGATTTTCTGCCAGTGCTTTATTCTAGTTTTGTGACAATGATCTGGCTAAGAAAACAGCAGTGTAGGAACGTTCCCTCTATCTCACAGATGCTTTAATTCTTGAAATTGTTCTTTAAAATAAGATGAAGCAAAATCCAAGCAGGGTTGAAAGATAGAGAAAGTTATACCTAGTAGACAGAGAAAAATAACAGGAGAAAGGCCAAGCTATGAGTGATGAGTGATCATTTGAAATATAGCAAGCAGCAATAGAGTCTCAGGTAGCTGTTTATTATGCCTGAACTCCGAGGACAAACTGGTGAGACAATACAAAGCAATAGTTCAATGTGCAATCTCTAACTGACTTCAAATTCCACCTTTACCACTTACTAAGACTATAATTCATTTAACTTTGCTCATTCATGTTTAATGGAAACCAAACCTATAAGGTTGTTAAAATCATTATTTTGAGATCATAATATAAGATGTCTATCATCTGATATGTGCTAAAGAAATCATTAATATGATAATGATGATGATAATGGTGGTGGTGGTGATGATGGTATCATTAGAATTAGCTAGGGTTTGGCCATGAAAGCTAGGGATAAGGTAAAACTTGGTTATTCATTCATTCATTCATTCATTCATTTAATCATTCATCAGAAATTTAATACATGTCAGATACCGTGCTAGGTAGCTGGAATTTTGGAATGTTAAGCAGAAAGCAAAGACTCAGGCATGGTTTTAGAGTGGTCAATGGAACTAAGAACTCAGTACAAATGGGAAGCTCCACAGCTAACCACAGCACGTCACTTGTATCACCTACTCAACCCACCTACAGTGAGGCCACTTCTAGATTACCTCATCTAGAAGGTGTTAAGACTGAATCCACTGATATATTTCCTCACTCATCACTACTGACTTGGACATAAAGAGGTTGACAGTGATGGCAGCAATGGCACAGTCTGTGGCAATAAGAAGTATCACTAAAATATGAGAATATAGTTAATTCTAAATTATCCACTCTTCTGCCAAAAGCTTGACTCTTTCTGACGGATACACTGGTTTAAAAGAAAGTGCTGGGAAGTGCCTTAGAGTTCAGTGCTCATATTTGAGGGTTGACTTGACCACATCCTAGTTGCAGGAACTTTAGCACATGAATTCTCCTCTGTGATCTTTAGTTTCTTCATATTCACCATTGTGGCATCAACTGAGCTCGTGGGAAAGCACACAGCATAAGGGACAATAAAAAGTATGTTGGGGCCCTAGCTGGTTTAGCTCAGTGGAGAGAGCGTCAGCTTGAGGTCCGAAAGGTCCTAGGTTTTATTCCAGGTTCAATTCCGGTCAAGGGCATGTATCTCAGTTGCAGGCTCCTTCCAAGACTGGGCCCTGTTTGGGGCAAGTGCAGGAGGCAACCAATCAATTTGTTTCTCACACTGATATTTCTCTCTTTCACTCTCTCTAAAAACCAATGGAAAAATATCCTCAGTGAGGAATTAAAAAAAAATATATATATATATATATATATATATATATATATATATATATATATATATATATATATATCTTTGGGTGTTTTCAGATCCTCTGCTCATTTTTTACCCAATTCCTATGGAGACTTCATCAAAGGTTCCCTTGACCCTGACTTCTGCTTGAATTTGGCTAAGAGGAGACACTGGGTGGATGGGAGGAGAGTGATCTCCACGTATGTATCTTCTCATATACCCCACATGATCTGTGTCACTCTAACGAAGTTCCTAATTACCATCAGAGGTCCTCTCGGCATAGTGTGCTTTCTAACTTCCGGTAGTTGCTTTGATGTCTGAGGCTAAGACTAATCTGTCACTAGCCCCAGACATCAAAGCATCCCTTATTATAAGTCCCAAACCTGCCTACACCTTTATAATAATCCCTGCATGAAACCTACTCAAAAATTTCCAATTTCCTCTTGTTTGCTGCCAGGATCTTGAACTGATCGTGTGGACTCTGCAATATCAATCGGGACTCAAACTTGTCCCCATATCCTACTAGCCTTGGAAAAAGGTAAATGAATTCACCGCCCTTGCTTCAAATTCCTGATTTATTGTTTTGGGCTCAAGATTATTGAGATTGAGTGGATCAGAATAAGCATTTAATACATGAGAATGATGGATAAGTGAAAAATATTTTGTCAAATCTCAACAACTAAACATAAGGAAGATTAGTTAAGGACAGTGGTTTCATTAAAACCTAGATTGGTGCCCCGTGTCCTCTTATGGAGGAGTTAGGAAAGAACAATTTTGCAAAAGACAGGAATGTCAAATGTTAAATGAGAATTGACACAGGATCCTTTACTAGCCGGCCTCCAAGATGACCCCTAGTGACTCACCCACTAGAGTTCATGCTCATGTACAGTTTCCCACCAGGCTGAATAGGGCTTGCCCGTCAAAGCAATAGAATATTGCAGAAATAATGGGGTGTGGATTCTTAGTCTGGGACATGAAAATCATTGTGGCTTCGTGGATCACTCATTGTGAAGAATGTCAGCTGCTCTGTCATGATACACAAAAGGCCCTGTGATGAAATCCATGTGGTAAGGAAGTACGGCCTCTGCCAACAGGCAGCGTGCGCCTGCCAGCCACGTGAGCGAGCCGTCCTTAAAGTGGATACTTCAGCTTCATGCAGGCCTTCAGGTGGCTGCAGGCACTGTGACATCGTGACTACACCCTCATGAGAGACCCTAAGCCAGAATCGCTTAGCCAAGCCAGCCCTAAGTTCCTGATCCACTGAATTCACATGAGGTGGTAGACATGTACTGGACACTACGATTGGAGATAATTTGTTACACAGCAATAGATAGCTGATTAATTTCCCTTTGTCGAATATATCTGTTGAATATTCAGGAATCTTTAAAAAACAAAGCCCTGAACTTCTTGATAATCAAAGCTAAGCCCAGAACTTCTTGATAATAATTAATTCAAATGTTTTAATCTCATAGGAGTCCATGCACAATGATCTTCTATTCCAATGAAAACAAGGCAGCCTTGTTTGTTCCATTCTGACTCCTGAGTGAGAGACTACTTCATCTTGGTCTGAGTTTAGTCTAGCTCCAAACAGAAAACAGCCTCCACTATCTCCACTATTACCCCGGAGACCTCATCTTATGATGTAATCACGCTAGGACACAGGAAAGCTACTCAATGAATTTAACATTGTTTTTACATTTCCCACGTTCTCTATAGCAGTAATACTGCATTTATTTTATTGCATCATGTGCTCATTCTCACGAATGTTTAAGCTTTTCAGTGATGTATATACTGCTAATCCTGCCACACTCTTTCTCACATACACGTTAGACAAAGCCTATTATTTGGCCTCTTTAATTTCTCCTTTAATCTTTACTCACGAATCAGTTGGCTCATCTTCTTTCCTAGTGATTCCAGTTATTTGAACTCATTCTAACAGTATGAAGATAAAAGGAGCCCTGACCAGTTTGGCTCAGTGGATAGAGCGTCGGCCTGTGGACTGAGGGGTCCCAGGTTCGATTCCAGTCGGGGGCATGTACCTTGGTTGTGGGCACAACCCCAGTAGGGGGTTTGCAGGAGGCAGCTGATCAATGTTTCTCTCATTGTTTTTTCCTACTCTCTATCCCTCTCCCTTCCTCTCTGTAAAAAATCAATAAAATATTTTTTTAAAAAAGATAAAAGGAGTCCCCTACTGAGCAATATGGTTTGACCACAACACGATCTCAGCAATGCACTGAATGTTGGCTTGCAATATTATTCATTCATTTTTTAAGGCAAGGTATCTCCCAAGAATGGCAAATATTTGGGTTTTAAAGCCCATTACCTGTCATTGAATGTATGCCAGTAAAACATGGTGCGGCCACCAACAGTTCAAGGTATAGAACCTTGAACTCAAGATTGCTATTTTTGGACCATGGGATAATTAAAAGATGAAAAGATTAACCAGTTCCCTATGAATATACATTTTAATTTCTCAGTATCTGCCCTATGAAATACTTTTTCCAAATACTGAATTCAAAGATATTTTCCACCAAAAAAAAAAAAAAAACCTGATATTTTTGTCAAAGATTCCAAGCACTTAGCCTACCTACATTCATTATTTTTGTACTACTCCATATATTCAAAAATAAATATTTTCCCGGTCTTTTACTTGATTTGGTTTGGTTTGAAATCACATGGGTGCATGACAAAGTGCTTTGGAATTCAGGAGCCTTGCATTTTTAATATTTTAATTCCCACTAATGAGAAATATTAAAAACTCAAGGCTCTCTATCATGGGGGATATCATGGTCCTTCTGTGTATTTCAATGAGATAATATCCCCATTCTGGCTATATTCATAACCAGAAAGGAAACATCACTCACTCTTCCTTTTGCAAATAATCTCAACTAAGCTGATGATGTTGAAATAAAATCAAATAATATGCACAGATCATTTGCATTACAAAAGAAAGAGCTGAGATTAGAAATTTATCAGGAGAAAATAAAGATCAACATACATGTTTAGGTACATTAACTCCCATGTTTTAGTGGCAGATGTTCATGTTAGGCTACAAGACTGGACTAAGATATTCAAATTCTTATCTCTTTTCACCATCAAGAACATGAATTCATGTAACAAGCGCTAGAGTATCTTCAAAGGGTTGGAGAAATAAGTCTTTGTGATGGTGGGATCTCCATTTCAAAGTCATAGAGTCACATCAACAATTGTCAGGACATTCTTTCTTAGTTGGGAAATCTTTCCACCAAGTGGTCCTGGCAAGTCACTTTTTCAAGCAAATGAAATGTCTGCCATTCAGTGAGGGCTCACAAGATGTTTATAAGATTTGTTGGATTACCTGGGTTCCCTATATCTACACTAATAAAAGAGAAGCATGCAAATTGGTGTCACTCCGCTATGCCCACTAGCCAATCAGATGAGTATGCAAATTAACCCAACAAAGATGGCAGTTAATTTGCATATGCAGGCTCGGAGCGAAGACTGAAGACGACGTAGAAGGAAGCCAAGTGCTGCAGAAGGGAGCAAAGCTGCGGAGAAGCAAGTGGGGCCGAAGAGATGGGAGGGAAGCAAGTGGGACGGGAAGGTGGGAACAAAGCCCGCCTCGATGGGTTTCGCTCCCTTCTCTGCTTCACTCAGGCTGCAGGAAGCCCTATTCTTGCAGGAATCTTCCTGCAACGGGCCTCTAGTTCTATTATAAAATGAGAAGTCACACTATAGGCAAGATAGATTTTTGAACTAATAATCATGTGGGACATGGAACGCAGAGTCCTTCATATCATGCCTGGGACAGAGTCAGGGTCAATACATAAAGACAACAATAATAATTAATTTTCTCATGTAAGGGCATCCTTGCTTTAAAATATGGACAGACAGTTAACTCATGGAAAGTATCATTTTTAATAGACCAATGTGATCCTCTAGTAAAATTCCTGTAATTGTCCTTTAAAGTCATTTTTATCAACCATGACATCTACTTCTTTTGCTCATGCCACTACAAAGAAGGAATACAACCGTAATGTTCTTGTCCCATTATCTTTCTATGCCATTTTTAAAAAACTCACAGTTGAGCTTCTCAAAGGGTAAGCACAAGTCAGAAACACAAGAAAATAACTAGACAAAACCAAAGGAAGAAGAAAACAACAACAAAAAGCCTTAGGTTGCCGGGGTCCAACCCCAGCGGGTCCAGGGGTCCCCAAAGGCGTGGACGGAGTCGGCGAAGAAGGAATGACACGGAGATAGTGTTCAGTTGATCAGCAGCCTAGCCAGGATCTCTAGCCCGGATCTCCAGAGAGGTTCTGCTTCGGATTTCCAGCGAGGTTCTGTAGCCATGTTCCCTCGCTAGGTTCTCCAGCCAGGTTCTGTCCAGGCTCTCCAGCCAGGTTCAGTGTCCAGGTTCCAGTCAGGTTCTCCTGCCAATCTCTGTAGTCAGGTTCAGTCCAGGATCCCTTGCCATGTTCTCCTGCTAGGCTCTGTCTCTAGGCTCCGAGGCCAGTCCCGGTCCAGGATCCTCCGGCATGCTCTCGCCAGCGAAGTTCTTCTGTCCCTAGAGAACGTTCTGTGTAGGTTCTGTGCCTAGGCTCTGTCTCTCTTGGTCCTGTCTTCCAAGCCCTGTGTCCTTAGTTCTGTGTTCTGAGTTCTGTCTCTTGCTGTCTTGTTACATCTGTATTTATACCAGTTGATTCAATCCTATCAATCTCTATTACAAAGGTTAGGGCGTTTCTTATCTCCATTCCAGGGAGAAAAGATTATGTAGTTTAAGCATGATTGTTCGTAGTTAAAGGGATTAATTACCCGCCTGGCACTTAGTTGAGGGGTTTTATTCCCTCCCTAACTTCAGGGGAAAATCCCTACCTGGGGATTCAACCTTTCTCGGAGAGGTGACTTTGGTTAAAACACAGTGCCAAGAAGGTGAGCAAACATATTAAGAACCGTATGCCATATATGCCAGGTCCCTTGAAACAGCAAGGATGGACCGGCTCCCGGCATTAGGTATGAGTCTGTCTGGACCTAATGGGAGAAGATAAAATGAAACCAGATGGAGAGCTATACCTTTATTTTTGTTTCACTGAATGGAGCAGATAATCAAAAACATTTCCTCAATGTTGGTTTTCTAATCTCCTCTGTCACCTTTCACGAAAACATTAGGCCAGACAGAGCCTCTCTGTGCTCCTCCTCTTCTATCATCCTTTGCTTTAGAGAAACATATGCTTTTATAATCACCGAAAGAAGCTGAGTAAATATTTTCAAGATAAGCCTGGGAGATCTTACTGTCTCTAAATCATCAACAGACAAAAAGAGAGAGACAGAGATAGGGAGAGGCAGTTTCCTATTCAAACATGTTGCTTAAGAGCTAATGGGAGTATTATTATGATGGATAGGCCAAAATCTTTGCCTTCAGGAACACTTAATGGGGTAGGAACTGACCAATATTTACATTGGAGGTGAAGCCATATTTTATTTCCTCTGGGGTCAAATATTACCAAATGTGCAATCCTTCCCTTAGAGTGATGCTGCCTCTGCTTCACCCCAACCTAGGTATCTGAGATGCCCACAGAATCTTGCAATCCATCCCCATTTATAATACCCCCAAGCTTTAAGGTTCAGCAATGAAGGCTTACTGGACTGCTTCAGTAGTAACAAAGGATAGGTGAGTCATGAATGTTATTCAGCCTCTGAAAACTATCAATGCTATAAACAGTTTCTTAACTATACAAGTGCACAAAGTCTATTAATGTAAGAAACATTCAAACCTGGAAAGAATTTTTGAGAGCTTATTTGAGCCAAACTGTCAACAATGGCAGGGATGCAGAATTTCAATGTATTGAGATAATGCTCTGGAGAATGGTGATTTTTCACCTAGTTTTATAAATTACCATCAAAGGAGACATAAGCGGGTTACATGAAATCCATTGGTGATGGATTAGGAAGGTGAGAGAGAAAGCAAAGCAGGGAAACTGCTGGGATTGGATAAAAAGTAAAATGATAGATACATGCTTCTTTTACATAGGTGGTTATAGGATAGTTTACAGTCAACAATTAACAAGTTAACAATAACAATGAGGGAATTTGTGGTCTCCGCCCTGGCACTCTGGTGCATTGGCTGTGCCCTGAGGGGTCTGAAGAAAAGGGAAGTTACAAGTAGCCCTGACATTCCAAAGGTATGTATGTTATCTAGATAAAAGAAGATAAGAGGCTCAGTTAAGATCAAAGTTGATCTTTGTCAGGGAAGATATCTGCCTAGGACATGACTACCCACCATAGACTGCTTTCATATTAAAAACTTTTCATTTCAGACCATCCTTCATGGTTACTTTAGGTCGCTGAGTTTGCAAGACTGTCACACCCATCTCACTGAATAATAGCTTAAGTCTCTATTGATATGCTGCTTCCCTCTCTCTTTCTTCTTATTTTTTTTTAAATTTTGTTTTATTGCTTAAAGAGTATTACATATGTCTCCTTTCGCCCCCCACCCCCCTTTGATATTCCCCCGGCCTCCCCTACCCTCCAGTGTCTTATGTCCATTGGTTATGCTTATATGCATGTATACAAGTCCTTCGGTTGATCTCTTACCCCCCCCCTCCCGCCCCCCAACCCTCCCCAGCCTTCCCGCTGTGGTTTGACAGTCTGTTCGATGTTGCTCTGCCTCTCTATTTTTGTTCATTAGTTACATCTAAAGAATGGAATACTATGCTGCTGTAAAAAAGAAGGAATTCTTACCATTTGCAACAGCATGGGTGGAACTGGAGAGCATTATGCTAAGTGAAATAAGCCAGTCTTCTTATTTTTGTTCGTTCACACCCCCACCCGCTTCACCCCTGACATTGGCTGCCTTACTCTTCCTTGAAGACACCAGGCACACACATGCCTCAGGGCCTTTACATGTGCTGACCCTTCAGCCAGGAACACTCTTCTTCCATGTGTTTGCCTGGTTCCTTCTCTCGCCTCCTTCCAGTCCTTGTCCCAGTGACCCCTTCTCAATGAGGCCTTTCCTGAAATGCCTGTTTAGAATTTTATCCCAAATCCCCAAAGGAGCAATGGTTATCCCATACCCTTACTAACTTTAATCCATAGCACTGATCTTCATTTCAATGTGGTTACATTTACTTAATGTATCATTTACCTGCTCCCTCCAGAATCCATACTTCATGAGGCATGGATTCCTGCCAGCTTTGCTCAAAGCAGCATTCCCTGCATCTTTTCCTAAGATGCTCAATGATATGGGCTGAGTGGATAAATAAAAGCAAAACTGGGAGTTTAACGATGTTTTCCTTGCAATTTCTTTCATTATCTAGCCCCTTTAATACTATCACTAGTCACACATTATCCTGTCTAAAGGCATGTCCTGCCCCACATTCAAGCTTGGGCACTTCCACATCTAATATACCTTAGAAATCTCTGTCATTCTTTCCATCAAATGTTATGACCTCACCCTCTTCCCTAAGGGCTACAACATCAATCCCTGTTCAGTTGTTATTAATGATAGAATGTGTGCAGCCTTTCTTGTGGGAAATGACATTAAAAAAAAAAAAAAAAGAGGTTCCTAGAGATTTCATGTCCTGTAATCTAAAGTATGTGTCTACGTTTATGAGTTTGGTTCTTACACTTAATGCATCTTCTGGATTCAATGTTCTAAACAGATTCCTTCTTTCAAGTAGTCCCTGCTACACAAACTTTAATATGCCCTTTCATAGAAAGAAGAGGTTCATTTCTCTGTTTTATCTGCGGCCAAAGTGGTTTAAATATTAAAACAGAGGCAACTTATCACTCACAAGGCTGACAAATCGATAAAGTTCCAAATCGATAAAGTTCCAGAAGGACTTTCCATAAGGATTAGAGCTGAGGCTTATTGTACCTGAACTTCACCTAACTCTAAGTTGAAAACATTTTTAACAGGCAATAACGGAATAAGATCTGACCCTCTGTCCTACCATCAAACTAAATCCCTTTAGCCTCTTTCTTTCAGCTCGCAGACCAGTCTGATCTGTCTCAGCCCAGTCTCCGTGAACGCCATCCTGGGGTCTATAGGCTGGGCTCTGTTCGCCCTGGAGGAAAGGTATTTGTGTTGTGCAACCCTCTTAGATAGAGGCCGTTAATTTCACATTTGCAAATACCGTAGGGTCTGGAAGTCCACTCACCATTATTGTAAGACTTCGGGGCCACTTCCAAACAATACTCCTTTATCCTGATCTATAAAAAACTGTTTCTTTAAGGCAGAGCTATTCATTTATCGGATACTCTACTCTCTTCATGACTGGTCTATCTATTGACTTGTTAGTTGATACATTAACCATAAACTTGTGTTTCCATCTCATAAGCCTTCATGATCCTATGAAATGTGTGAAATGTGAATATTGCCTGACCGGTGTGGCTCAGTGATTGAGTGTCGACCTATGAACCAGGAGGTCATGGTTCGACTTCCGTTGTGCAGGAGGCAGCCAATCAATGATTCTCTCTCATCATTGATGTTTCTATCTCTCTCTACCTCTCCCTTCCTCTCTGAAATCAATAGATATATTTTTTAAAATGTGAGTGTTCATTCATATAGGTGAGTCACTCAACTGCAGCCTCAGAGTGTACTCACCTCCTTAATATTCTAATAATTTCCTCCCTTCTTCAAAGACCTACCTTATCAAAGTATTTTCAGGTGTTTCTCCTGAAACACCTCTATTAATTCTAATCCTTTATACTCTAGCACTGTCGTGACAACCTCCAACCTTCATTCATGAATCCACTCAACAGACATTTATTAAGCACCAACTCTGTAAACCTTAGAGATACAACAATGAACCAAAGCCATGTGCTCCCTTCCCTGCTTTCACACAAAGATACCTAAAATAATAAATAAAAATCTCTGTATAATTATAAACTGAGATATAAGTAAAAAGAGAGTAAAGCATAGGGTAATATAAGGCCTTACAGAAAGGGACCTAAATTATTTAGAATATTTATAATTCTTTTTGAAAGTCCTTGTTTTCTAATTCCATTATATAATTTATGAGTCCATTTATACATACCGATTTTTCTCTTGGTCAGGGTCACATGTACCTGCTTCTTTGTTTAATTATCTTTATTTTGATGTCCATTGCAATGGCTTTCTTTTTATTTCTTCTTCTTGGGAATCGTGGAGCTTCCTGGATCTCATTAGTTCATACTTTTCATCAAATTTGGAAAAATTGTTGCCATTCATAAATACTGGACTTACAGATATCAAGTGCTTAAGTCTTTGGACTTCATTCCCTCTTTTATAGTTTTGTTCTGATGAGGAGTTCATTTACTTTCATATCAGTTTGATCGTTTTTAAGGTTTGCTTGGAGGCTTTGTTAGGGTGTCTCTAGGTATGCCTTTCTCCTAACCTGTGGACTTAAGTCTACTGAATGCTCATGCTCTTCATTCAACAAGATCTCTTCACTGCAGCTGGGAGGAGATTAAAGGTTGCACAGCCCTGTCCATTCTCTGATCCCTACTCATAGCTCCACAGGTAACTTTTATTTATCCAGTGGTTTTACTTTGCTCATGATCACGGGGTATCTTCTCACACATGGGCAGTTTAGCATTCACCACATTCTCAATAGGATCCCCGTGCAGATTTTAAAAGCTCCTTCGCTACACAGTGCTTTCTCTGCAATACTCTGCTCCACAAATTCCAGCGGCATCAGTAGCCTTGAGCTCCAGCTCTCTCTCTTCAATTCTCCAAGACCATGGTTCTCTGATTGGCTTCTCCCTCCAGTGCTGCTGTGCAGAAATTGCCTCCAGGCAGAGAGTTGGACCAATCACAGTGCTCACCTCATTGGTTGCCCTTCCCTCGGGGGTCACAGAACTTTGCCACAGGATCCAATGAGCAAAAACAGTAATTTCATCTATTTTTTTTCTGGTTTTATGGTTGTTAGTAATGGGAGGATTAATGCAACATCGTTATCATTCCTGGCCAGAAGCTGGAATCTCTCCTTTATTATTTCATTCTCAGTTTCTGTTGTCGATTTACAATTCTATCCTCTTCTTAGATGTTTTCAGGGTGTTATTTTTGGCTTTCTCTGCATTCGATTCACTCTCTGGGATGAGCTCATCGGCTCCATGGCTTCAATTATCATTAATATGCTAAGGACCCCTTGACTCTGTATCTTCTGCCAAACCTCTCATTCCTATTTTTTTTCAAACATGATATTCAATTGCCTATTGGGCCTACTACTTAGACATGCTGACATCTTGAAGTAAATGTCCAAAACAGAATCGAATGTCCAAAGTTCTCTCCACAGATGACCTTTTTCTCTGTATTCTCTATTGTAGTAAACAGAGACACACCACCCACCAGACACACAAGACAGAAATCTGGGGCTCTTCCCATCCTCCACTTCTTTCTAATCCCTTACAGCCAGTCAGTTACCAAATACTTCTCAAGACCACTTCCTCTCTCTATCCTCACTGCACTATCTTAACCCAGATTCTCCTCATATCCTCCATAAATCACTGCAATTTTCTTCTAAGAGCATTCACTCATTATTCAGGTACTATTCACTCACTATTCAGGTACTATTCTAATTTCTTTTGCATAGGTTAGAATTCTTATAAAAATTACATAGGGTACTACAGAAGAAAAAATGAGAGCACAGAGAGAACTTTTCAAAGAGTTGCACAGTTATCACTTAGAAGAGCTAGAATTCAAATATAGGCAGTCTACCCCCAGAGTCTTTGGTCTTAACCACTGGTAAATACTGCTTCTCAAAATGATTTTTTTTTTACCTCCACATCAAAAATAGATAAGAAACCCACACAGACTTTTCTTAAATGTGAATTTGATCATTTTATCTTCCAATTAAAAACTTTTAATATATTCTCATCTTAAGGTAAAATCTAAGCACGATTTTCTATATAATCAACTCTGATCTATGCACAAGAACATGTTCCCTTCTTAGTCATTTCTTCTTCCCTATAGTTAATCCCTTTTCAAGATAAAGTCCTCTTTTGAGAAAGTTTCCTCACATCTTCTCTCTTTCCCATGTCTGGGTTTCAAGCTCACACTTCAGTTCCCTTAACATTGTAGGCTCATTGCTATATTACTATCTACCTCTCTGTTTAAATTATCAGGTAGACCTTGGGCTCCCTAAGTTCTGGGACAACGTCTTTTATTTCTTTCCCAATGCTAGCAGGGTAGCTGACACACTCTAAGTGCCCATTAAATACTTGAATAAAGGACTAAGTGGATACAAATACATAAAACCAGCTGCATTCATCCTAACTCAAACTTTTATAAAGAATTTATGACGTGCCGAAACCGGTTTGGCTCGGTGGATAGAGCGTCAGCCTGCGGACTGAAGGGTCCCAGGTTCGATTCCGGTCAAGGGCATATACCTGGGTTGTGGGCACGTCCCCAGTGGGAGATGTGCAGGAGGCAGCTAATCGATGTTTCTCTCTCATCAATGTTTCTAGCTCTCTATCTCTCTCCCTTCCTCTCTGTAAAAAATCAATAAAAATATATTAAAAAAAAGAAAAAAGAATGTATGACGCCACTAAGAGTAGTCCTAGGAATAGAGCATGGAGATGCCTTTCAATGAAAGTGATGAATCATCCTCAGTTTAATTAATTCTAGATTTTAAAATACCTGCCTCTTGACCTTGTGTATTTGAATGACATCCTATCATAGTCCTTCACAGAAAAGCATTTGTAGTGACAGAAAACTTAAGGAAACAATTAGGTCGGTTATCAGCAAAAATCTTTAAAAATTGAAGATGAGATGACGGAGGTGGTTCGAAAGACAGAGGCTACCTGGCAATTTCTCCTTGTTTACGGAGCAGTTTGGGAAGCAGCCACTAAAGAATTTCAAGTACCATGTACATTATCTATCTTCATAGTTATTTTGTAAAATAATTTAAACCCTGGTGGACAATTCTAAGCCATGGTCTGAAACCCAGCCTTAGATAAATTTAAATAGGTCTGGTTTAGCTACACAACTTCTATCTTCTGTGTGACACCCCACCCATCAGTTTGCATGCCACCAACCCCCAGAGCCCCAGACTTCTACCACCTCCCTGTTCTCTGCCCATATTCACACATTTTGAAAAGCTTAGAAGTTCATGAAGCTAAAGAACTAGTAAATTTAAAGTTTTAATTCTTTTCTAATTTTTGGATAAAATAGGATTCAGGACTGTAAATTCTATTTAGGCATGATGTTTCTATAGGGAAATTCAGCCAGGGGCTAGCAAAAAGTAATTCTGGCCTGCATACCTACATTTCTTTCCCACACTTCTTTTTGTTTTTTGTGTTTTTTTTTTTGTTAAGGAAGATGAAAAAAAAAATACCTCTGTTAGGAAATTGCACTGATGAATTCTCTTATTTTTCACAGAGGTACCCATTTACAATAATAATACTAACCATAATTTCTTATTAATACCAATCTTGCCATCAGCAGGCTGTAACTGTATAGAGGAGATAAATGGATTTTGTTTCTGAAATCCTGAAGTTCAGTGTAATTTATTATTTTGTTGTTGTTGTTAATCCTCATCCCAGGATATATTTTCCCTGCACTGATTTCTAGAGAGAGTGAAAGGGAGCGGGACAGAGAGAGAAACATCCATATGAATGAGACACATCTATTGGTTACCTCCCGCACTCGCCTGGACCTGGGCCAGGGATCCAGCCTGCAACCGAGGTACCTGCCCTTGACCAGAATGGAACCCAGGACCCTTCAGTTGGCAGGCCGACACTCTATCCACTGAGCAAAACTGGCTAGGGCTCAATGTAATTTATTGATTGATTAAGCTGGTTTTCCCTGAAAATCTTGGTGATTCCTATTCTATCTCCAGGAACTAGACACAAAGACGTCCTTGCTAGCATCTTGCCCCTTCCTACACGTGGGTTTCATTCTTTAATGGACATGTTGAAATATAAATCAGACAGAACAAAGGTAACATTCACGGGAGAGGATTCAAACAGATATTTTTATTAAAGAAAGAGGGGCCAGCAGCAGACCCAGCCAAATGGCTCTAAATTCAATCAGCTGCCTGTCTACCCAGTATTTTCCCTTTTCCATACCTTCTAGGGGAAGTCCAGGGGCAGATGCAAGACTTTTGCCTGGAGGTGAATGAATCTGATCTTCTTGATAAGTTTTATCTTAGCTCTCTATCTCTGTGGGGTACCTTCTTCCTCTCTCCCCATCTCCATCTGTCTGTCTCTCTCTTTCCTCCTCCTCCTCCTCCTCCTCCTTCTCTCTCTCTCTCTCTCTCTCTCTCTCTCTCTCTCTCTCTCTCTCACACACACACACACACACACACACACACACACACACACACTCAGCACTGTCACCTCTCCACAAGGCACAAGGCTTCACATTGCATCTACTGCCTGACACATGCTAGTCTTTTGCACTTTTGCCTCCTTTTCTAACATGTGTATGACAATGAGATGATTACAGACATGAACCTTTAAATAATAATGACAAACCTTGCCCCCAAAAGTAGAGCAAAGAGTGACTGTAGTATGTGTTATGGTCCCATAAACATAGTTTTTTATTCGTTTTAAAGATGGGATCTCTGTCTTTCGAGGGAAAGTGTTTGATGGCCTTTGGGTCTACAGAGAACCTAAGGAATAAATGCAAGTGTGTAAAAATAGGCTCCTGCTTTTGACACTGGACAAGTGGTTATTTCGCAAGAGGAGTAGGTACATCCCCAGGATATCAGAGAATATGCTCACTAGCTTTAATAGAGAGACAGTTGTTACAGTGAAGGGTATTCATCCTTTCACCTTTTATTTCTCCTGTTAAGGGAACCCTCCTTAGCGGAAGTGGAAGCCGGGTTCATATTTAGAAAATTGCTCACGATTTTCTGCGCCAAAGGGAAAGAACGGGTTCTTATCTAGTATGTTTTTCTCTTCCTCCCCCCGCCCCCCCCAGTGCATTTACATTTTATTTTCAGAGCCCCTATGAGTGACTCAGAGTGACCTTGGGTCAGAACAAACCCCAATTCCAGTCCATATACAGGGCTGGGCAAAAGTAGGTTTACAGTTGTTCACACGGAAGATCATACACTAATTGGTAAACAATACCACAAGAATAAACTGCGTATCACATACTCACTACTGTAAGCCTACTTTTGCCCCGTGCTGTACATAATATTATATTTTAAATAACTGTGTGTGGGTGTTTGTCAAAGATGGGAGATTTTGCTCAGGATCAGGAGTGCCCCCATGTATATGCGTGTATGGGGTTGACATTCAGGAGATTCTTCAGTAAAGCCCGAGTTTAACTTTTCTGTGTGACTCTGACAAGCTCCCCTAAGTGCCTTTGGATGTAGTCTCTCCTGTAAGGTGAGGGGCTTGGATTCCCTCTTCCCTTCTAGTTCCCAAGCTATTTTATACACAACACACCGCGGTGTGTAAATGCTGCCACACGATATGTTTACGGCACAGGCAGGCCTCCTGTGTTTTGCCCAAAGCGTATAATAGAGACACATCGTATGTCTTAAGTCACACTCAATATGTTGTATTAAATCCTTAACACAAAGTTGATGTAGACTCACCTTACTCCTTCTATCTGAACCCGTAATTATAGGATTCTCAGGCTGCGGGGTGGACTCACTCCCAGGCCTCATTTCGGTCACAAGGTGTAATCTAATCCTCCCAAGCTGTGCAGCCCTCAAAATCGCACTTGGGCTGAAAAATGCCAAAACAAACATGTTTTTAACAGATTCAGGGAAAGCAGAAATGAAGTGGTGTTTTCCCCAGGAAATTGTCTGCACTGTCCAAAGCCAGTGACGGCAGGTTTTCTCTGGCCTGGCCTACTGACCATCAAATGGAGGCACTTTGCTCAAAAGAGGAGTCCGAAGGGGCTGGCAGGGAGGCCAGGAGGGCTGGGCTCTGCGTGGAGCTCTTGCTGTGGTCCAGGTCCGGGTTCGGGGCCAGCGGAGGCCGTGCTGAGATGTCAGGCTCTCCCCTTCCAAGGAGTCCCTTGAACGACGTTTCTTCGTCCACTCAGCCAGCTGGTGCTCTGTTGTTTCAACAACCACACCTCTCCTCCCCCGGGGTCAAGTGTCTGGTTGGAAGAAGGGAATAGCTACATAATTTATCTTATTCCCTGGTTCATTCCTGAGCTAGAAGCCACTTGGTGCCTCAGTATCCATGGGTGTTTACATGAGAGGAGGTTACTCACACAATAGACAAAAGGGCATTTTCTGCGTGCTCCTGTGGGCAGAGAACACAGGCATTTCTTCTAGATGTTATCAGAGCAGATTTTTAAAATGATATATTTGTAAAAGTATTTTGTAAGAAAAATACGTTGGGAGGGAAACATAAAGATACAAATATCGTTATATAAACAAGTCCACAATGAGCCCCGGGTCTGCATGTGTTTTATTGATTCTGCGGGTAACCCGGAGTCCACTGTAAAATGCTTTTTTTTCTTTATTGATTAAGGTATTATATATGTGTCCTTATCCTCCCATTGTCCCCCTCCCCACCCCACCCCCACTCATGCCCTCACCCCCGCTGGTGTCTGTGTCCATTGGTTAGGCTTATATGCATGCAAGTCCTTTGATTGATCTCTTCCCCTTCCCCCCACCCTCCCCTGCCATCCCTCTGAAGTTTGATGGTCTGATCAATGCTTCTCTGGTTCTATCTTTGTTCATCAGTTTATGTTGTTCATTATATTCCACAAATGAGTGAGATCATGTGTTATTTATCTTTCTCCAACTGGCTTATTTCGCTTAGCATAATGCTCTCCAGGTCCATTTGTGCCGTTACAAATGGTAGGAGTTCCTTCATTTTTACCGCAGCATAGTACTCCATTGTGTAGATGCACCACAGTTTTCTAATCCACTCATCTGCTGATGGGCACTTAGGCTGTTTTCAAATCTTAGCTATGGTAAATTGTGCTGCTATGAACATAGGGGTGCACATATCCTTTCTGATTGGTATTTCTAGTTTCTTGGGATATAGTCCTAGGAGTGGGATCACTGGGTCAAATGGGAGTTCTGGTTTAGTTTTTTGAGGAAACTCCATACTGTTCTCCACAGTGGCTGCACCAGTCTGCATTCCCACCAGCAGTGCAAGAGGGTTCCTTTTTCTCCGCATCCTCGCCAGCACTTATCATTTGTTGATTTGTTGATGGTAGCCAGTCTGACTGGTGTGAGATAGTACTTCATTGTCGTTTTGATTTGCATCTCTCGGATGATTAGTGACTTTGAGCATGTTTTCATATGTCTCTTGGCCATATGTCTATGTCTCTTGGCCATCTGCCCTGATCCCTGGAGGCCACTTGTCTCTCCTTTCCTTTCCACAGCCCACCTCTCCTATCCTGATGGACAGCTGGTTCATGCTCAGCAAATGCAAATTCACTGTAATATTAACATAGCTGGGAAGGCAAACCTAGTGCCCCAAAATACATGCTTTGTGAGCGTAAGCAACTTTTGAATTGTCTTCTGTTTGGAATTTTCTCCCTCAGTGTTCCTCTGCATTTATATAGGGAAATGACGATGGGTACACATAAGTGTGTGCACGTTTGTGCGGGCACAGAACGGATTGTGTTGTTCAGGAGCACAGCGCTGGAAAGGTCCACATGTAATACTAAACATTAAAGCCACACACTGAAACGGACATGGGAAATCACTCCTCCAGTGGATTCGCCCTCTTTTCCCAACTGTTCCACCTAAAAGGTCTCCCAAAGATATTGTTGAGTAAATGATTGAATGTGAGAACGATTATGCAAGTGAAAGGTCGAATGGATGAATTCTGTAGCAGCTGACGACCGACTGTGTTGGTGGCCACCATCCAGAGTATACCTACCTACAAGTCCTTGGCTATAAAAGGTAATAAACAGGATTAAAATAAAACAAACCTGCCTCCCCTCCCCCTCCCCCCCCATAACCTCTACTATAAGCATCATTTTCTTTTCTGCAAAGCCCTCCCTTTACTTGTCAAAGAACATCAGAAGTTCAGTTGGTGAAACAAAGAGGAAGTGATTACACTGATTATAGACTTTCTAAGAGAGATCTTCGATGCACAGTCTGTAGGTGATTTGATGTGCTCTTGCTGTTTGGAAGATGGGAGTGAGGCAAAATGAACATTCTGTGGAGTCTACTGCCACTAACAGAAGGAGGAAGGTGACGAATTGAGGTCATGTGAAGCCCACTGTGAACAGATGCAGGAATCTGGCTGAAGTGGGGAATTTGAAGATACCAGACTTATACTCAATGGGATACACCTATTTCAGTGTAGTTATGTGTCACTGGAAATCTAATTGAACAGCTTGTACATTGAGCCTTAGGTGAAGAGACAAAGGCATTTATATAGACCAGTCCCTCTGATTCTCTGACATCACTATCAACACATCATTCCGCCCTGAGTTGGGTAACTAATCCACATGGGAGCCTATAGGTTGTAATCTTACCATCCTAAATCACTCGTGGTAAAATCCTTAGAAAATGCACATTGACACTGATCGATACAGGAGTTTAAGCTCAGCAGCCTGTGGTTTTGCTTTTTTGTTTCCAGTTTTGCTGCCTTCCTTCTGTAATATCAGCGGTGTAATTGGCACACGTTGAATTTGCCAAATGGAAGTTATCAAGACAGGAGCTGGCGTTCCCACTGGCTGCAGAATACCCTACTCAGGCTCCACTCCCCTAAACCTGCCAGACAGGCTCTCCTCCTGGCAGAAGAACAGAATTATCAGGGTCCCTTTCCCTTCTGGCTCTCCCAGAACTTCCACTCCCAGGAAGGAAAGAACCACACTCTTTGCAAAAGATTGAGATGCTCATTTGACTATGTAAAACACTTCTCTATGCCACCATCATCGCTGTAATAGAAGTCTATAATCAGAGTAATCACTTCCTCTTTTTTTCACCAACTGAACTTCTGATGTTCTTTGACAAGTAAAGGGAGGGCTTTGCAGAAAAGAAAACAATGCTTACAGTAGAGGTTATGGGGTGGGGGGTGGGGGTGGGGGAAGAGGCAGGTTTGTTTTATTTTAATCCTATTTATTTCACTTTATCTCTTTCCAATTCTGGTAAGGAAAGAAGTAATTGTTGTCTTAAAAATTAAATGTCATGATGTTTTAATTTCATTGGCTTCTGCTAAATAGCTTGTTGCTGAGGACGGAGGCCGCTGGAAAGGCTCTCAGAATCGGGCCCCTGGTAGCCAAGAACTAACTGTTTGAGCAGGACCTCAGCCTTGATGTGGGTTGGATCATGATTTGAGTCTGAGGCTAAGCTGCCTTCTTAGCTCCTTCAAAAAATATAATACTGATTTAAGGGGATTGATGTTGTGTCATCACCATTCAAGTGCTTAAAATAAATGGTGAATAATCTGGAAGTGTGTTTGAGGGTTGCCTGTGCTGGCATTGCATAAAAGAAGAAGTTGGATATAGTCGGTGTATTTGCATGAAAATGAGATCAAGGATTCTCCAAAATCCAACCAAACTGAACTGCCCACAGCCCTGTTTTGATAACTAAATAATAGATGATTTCTGTTATTACATTTGTCACATACTTAATATCCCTAATAAGGAAAGTGTGTTTTGGAAGCTCTTTTTTGATCAGGGCAATTGGGGAGTTCTACGTTTGCTACTAATGAACGACCTCTAACTCTCCAGAGAGAGGTAGGATGGTAAATCCATGCATGGTGCACATAGTGTGTACTATAGCATGGAAGATGGACGACAAAAATTATTCAAGGTAAATGACCCTGTTTCCCACATTGTTTCATGTACTGAGGATTATACAGCTGATCACCTCAAATTGTGTCCCAAGCAAGGGCCCATCTTCATAGATAATTACGGCACCACCAACCTCAATGGCAGAAAGGCCACCCAATGAACTTGAGGAGGTAAATTCTCACCTTCCAACCTGGGCCCAATTTTACCCAATGATGTTTTTTTTTTGGTTTTATTTTTTTTTTAGAGGAATCTCTCCTAGTGAATTAAACTTTATGCTGTTTGGAATTTTTTTTGTCAAAAAATAAACAGGAACTGAGTGAAAACATATTAATGTGTCAAAATAAATTTTCTTCACATTTGGAAAAAAATAAGTCACTCTCTATAAACCTGTCTTGAGTGGAAGAGTTTCATGTGAGGGGATGAATAATATAATCATATTTTTCAGGATTTTACATATTTATTCCCCATCTTAAAAATGTGTGCATAAAAATCATCCATTATGGTGAACATATTAAACAATTACAGTTGCTTCATCAGAGAGTCATGAGAACACATTGTTCCCTCTCCTTTCTGGAAAGTTATGTGCCTTTATTCCTAGTGATTCTGAGAAATTAGGAAAAAATGCCAAATTCAATCTGAGGTAGGCAGATGTACTCACACAGAACATTTGCTTTTGAATTAGTTGTCATTGGCTGCTACTGGTTTTAAAAGGCCTGTCTTCTAAACCATTAGCAAGAGGGTATCCCATGAAATCTAATTTAGATGTAGGAGAGCAGGAAACCAGTGGGTTTTAGAAATGTGGGGGTCTTAACAATCTTACCACGGCTGAACTTAAAATATATAATATTATATTGTCATTGTAGTCGATGCCCACAGAAATTCAAAAACCACTAATGTACTCCATGAGACTTTTCTATGGTCAACTAAACAAGACCCAATTAGCAAGTGGTATTGTGTGTCATCTTTACAGAGATATTTTGACTTGGTTTTATAAGTTGTATTAAATACTTGAATCGTTGTGAAGTTGCTCAGGTATGAGAGTACAAGAGTTTGGAAATGAGAGGGAGGGAGGGAGGAAGGGAGGGAGAGAGAGAGAGAGAGAATATGGTACCATACAGTGAGAATATGCACAGAGGGTGTAAAGATCAATGATGGTTTAGAGGAGTGTTCATAGATTTATGCCCTTCCCCCATACTTTGGTGAACCATAGAAGAGAACAAATGGTGATATTGTGTTATTTGAATGACAGTGGCTTCAACGAGCAAGTCTAGACAATCAGAGAAAGTGTCCTCAAATTTGGGGTTGTATTGAAGTAACTCTAATTTGGTATGCCTACAGATATAAACATATCTATTGATGGTAAGAATTCAAACAAAATATCTACATATTCCCAATGATATTTTCCTCATCTAATCTCTGAAAAGCAGATATTGTTGTTGGTCTAGTCTTCATTAATTTAGTGCCAAAGTTCGAGGCAGCTGGTTTCCATTGCATGAGGCTGAAAATGCCTTAGGGAGCTTGGGAGATGTTTTCCCTGATTTTGAATATTATACCTAAATAGTTCAAAGTGTCTTTATACTTGAGGTTAGATAGCAACCTACCTTCCTCCTAGAAGAGCCTCAAAATCTGCATGATGTCACCCTCTGAAATGAAGCAAGGGAGGCAAGGCACGAGTTATAACAATGCTGATAAATGGGTTTTCCTCTGAGCATTACATCGTATTTGCTCTGGCAGATTTCACTGGCTGGCCCACTGCTCTGGGAGCGTTTTTAGTTTGCAAGTGAAAGGAGTAGGTTGTGAACTGGCCTGTACATCTATCAATATTTTTAAAACACAGGACCTCTATTTTGGCTTTTTTCATGTTGTCAATGCACAAGACACTGGACTGGATATTGTTTATGACAGATGTGACTTATCCAACGCCTCAGAAGAGAGAGCATTAATTCTGAAGCATGAAGAACAGAAGCAATACTAGCTATGGACATACTCCCATCATTGGGTGGTTTGTAAAATCACAATCCTTGTCTATCCTGCCTCCCTGTGACTCTGACCTTCAATGGCAGAAGTGTTGTAAGGAAGTGTATGACTTGCCAGCAATTAAGATCATACCATTAACACCTCCAATTCATTTGTGCCTCATGGAACAAAATGCGAATGCTGTGCTTGTTGATTTGTCAAAAATGGGATTATTTTCTTCTCCTTTGCCAAAGTAGAGGCAATTTCTTATCTTGATTCCTCTGTCTGCCCCCAAAGACTGTTGAGTTTTGATAAATAGAGGCTTTGCCAAAATTCAGTCCCATGTATGAGATGAATTGGAAAACTCTTTTCTTGGAAGTTGTAGTAAGGAGAAACATTGAAATACTTAAGTTCTTTTTTTTTTTTAAGTAAACAAGGTATAGATGAATGTGTTCTGCTCTTTCTGTGTCCACTAGACTAACTTTCAGCTCTGTGTGGAAAGCATTTGCTTGTCTTATATGTCTGAAACTTTATAAATGCTAAATATTTGTTGAATAAATCATTTAATTTTCAGCTAAATCAATAGAAGCTGATTATCTACACCAGGTGTTGGCACACATTTTCCTTAAAGGGCCAGATAGTATTTTAGGTTTCATGGGTGACAGACTCTGTCACAACTATTCAGCTCTCAAACAGTAACTCAACGCCATGATGAACAATATGTAAATAAGGAAGTATGGGTGTGTTTCAGAAAAGTGCTATTAACAATAACAGGCTATTTGACCTACAGACCCCTGATCTATCTATAATAATAAAAGCATAATATGCTAATTAGACTGGAGAGCCAGACGACCTTCCGGACAAAGCTGAGGCTGCGAGGGCCGAGCCCCTCGCATGAATTTTGTGCATCAGGCCTCTAGTAGATGCATAAGACTGGAAGAATGAATACTTCTGGGTCCTTGAAAATCTTACTCTCATAACTCTGATGGAGAAGTTTTCAGAATAGTACCCTGAGGCACAGCTAAGGTAAGTCCTTTTAAGGAAATAAACACGTTTTCCAATGGATGGTATCTAAAAGATATAATCCATAAGGATAACTACTGCCCAGAAAACAACACTTTTTTCTATAAAATATTAATTATAATTAATGTTCACCAATTTCTACGTTCTGTGCTTTGCTGTGTTGAAGCCAAATGACAACTCATTGAGTGAGTTTACTAGTTAAGGCTGAACCCTGACACAGAGGATGCCCCAGAAACACCTGTGACGAGTGTGACTCCTGCTAGCTCTTTCCAAAGGAACTCCATCTGAAAACGGACAAAGTCTGATGCAAATGAGAAGTCATGTTGTATTGTGTCACTGTATCTATTTGATCACATAATGAAAAGGGACAGTTAGAGACTAAGTAAAATTTCCACTCTGGATATTTCTCATATAAAGAATCTTCTACTCGAATATTCATCAAGAAGACAGAAAGGCAGAAGAGAAGGAAGGAAGGAGGGGAAGGAAAGAGAAGAAAAGGGAGGGAGGGAAAGAAGGAGGGAAGAAGGAACTCAGGAAATGCTATCAGCAAAATCCTTTTTGGTGTAAATTTATTTCTATTTCCTAGAGGTCTTTTTGGACAGGTGAGTTAGGAGATAAAGAGAGCATAGATAGCTAGGCCTTCACACTTAAATTATTTTTCTAAATGTTCTATTGCAAAAGGAAATGTACTTGGTGTAGCAGACTGGTGTTACAAAGACCATTGTGGACCACCTTTTTTTATATATGACGCTAATATCAGCCATGTCATGTGATTCATAGTAATAGAATATTTACATGAAGCAACGTAAAAGTAATACTGATGTGAAGAGGATATCATATTTAAAAAACAAAAAACACTCTGTCATTCTGAGGTGAGCACAAACTATTCGAAAACATTGAGAGAGCAACCTAACACACGTTACCCAACCACTTGCTAAAAAACAGAAGACCACTACCGAGGCTGAAAGATGAACAAAACTGCAGAAGGAGAGAAAACACCATTTCCCTGGGAATCATATGTTTATTTAGAACCACTGTCACTTGTGATGGCTTATGATCTCTAGGACTGAAGAGATCTGTGCCAATGTGTGTCATCCAGACCACATCTATTTGCCCAGGAAGCACAAAGAGCCTTTCATACAGAAATCTGTTTTATCCCTTTCTGAACTTGAAAGGGGTAGAACATCAATACCAAATCCCATTTCCTTTCTTAGATGCCTGCCAACAAATGAGCTCCTTTGCCTTTGGATACAAAAGCTTTGCTAAAGAAATTCTAGTTTGGGGATCACTGCAGGCCCAAGAACGGTCTACGGGCTTAAGACTTGGAGAAGCTCCTGAGTTGCAAAGGAAGTTTGGCAATGAGAAGGCTGCAGAGGTCACCAAATGGCACTGGCATTGGCTCTCGAGCAAAATCATGACTCTGAGCTAATTATACTGTCTTCTCTTCTGGAGCTAACCTTAAATCTATGCAATTCAGAGAAAAGGTGCTGGTCACAATAAACATGGTTTCCAATTATTCTTATAAGCTCTTCAGGCCTTATATACCTTCCAAGTACTAGCTAGAGGTCCATCTTTTTTAAAAAATATATAATTTATTTTTATTGATTTCAAAGAGGAAGGGAGAGGGAGAGGGAGAAAGAGATAGAAACATCCATGATGAGAGAGAATCACTGATTGGGTGCTTCCTGCATGAACCCCTACTAGGGATCCAGCCGGCAACCCAGGCATGTGCCCTTGACCGAATCGAACCTGGGACCCTTCAGTCCATAGGCCGATGCTCTATCCACCAAGCCAAACAGGCTAGCGCTAGAGGTCCACCTTTAACCAACAGAAAACTTTGATCCGACTCACCATGTCACGTATATTTCTTTTAAACCTGAGAGCTGGATCTCAATTTAGATTAGAATTTCAAAGAAATCAGTCCTTTATGCATATTGGGAACTCAGCTATCATTCTTTATTAATGCATTGATTTTAATAAATCCTCTAAAGTAATTTAAACCTCATCTGGATAAAATCTTTACTGATATCTTTTTAGTCACTTACCATAATTAATTAAGGGATCTATTGTTGTCTTGCCAAAGCTTACTTGGGGAGCTGAGTAAGCCTTTTACCCTTTTACATAAGTGCTTGAAATAATGTTGTGTTTTAAGTGTTTTCCTGGAGCAGAAAATTGAATTGAGATTTATTAAGAGAGAGAGAGAGAGAGAGAGAGAGAGAGAGAGAGAGAGAGAGAGAGAGAGGTATTGTTTTTCCTCAGTTAGACTCTGAAATATCCACAAATCTTCCTGCTCCTTTTCTCATCTGAACTTTGAAGGCTGACCTTACGGAAGTGGAGATTGACAGACGCCATCAGAAACTGAGTGGATGGTGTCTGAGCGACATACACATGTTCTAAAGGCGCATGTTACAATAGGAAGAAAAGAAAGAGCTTTCTTCTAGGCATTTCTATTTTAAAATAATGCCTCTCTGCCCCCTCGGAAGGAAGATATTTAGAGCAGAGTAAATTAGTCACAATGGAAACTCCTTTAATTGAGTGGCATGGAAAATGGCCTGGGGCTGCCGGGGAAGAGACAGGGTGATCACATGCCATCCGGGCTGCACCACTGTCCACGACTCTCAAATCCAGGACTCAGAACACACTTGAACTCTCATCAACTACGTTTGAGAACATAGTCCAGAATGAGTGCCAATCATCTCACTGAAATAAAAACATGCCACCCAGAAAATGAATCAAAGGCACAGGAGTTACAATACGAAGGGGTTCCTGTCCCGTTCCTTCCTGGCGGTCTTGGGAGGTATGAGGAAGAATCCATACAAAGTAAACACACACCAATGCATTTTGTGAAACAGATGCAAATGTAAAATGTTTCTGGTAGAGGGATGGGATTTTCAGAATTTGGAATTCGTTTGAGATTCAGAAGTTTAAATATGTTTTTCAAATTTAAGGATTAATTCTAATTCCTCTTGTCCTATTTCTGCAAGATCTGGGAGTTTGTTTGGCTAACAGCGGTCGGCAAACTGCGGCTTGCGAGCCACATGCAGCTCTTTGGCCCCTTGAGTGTGGCTCTTCCTAAGCCTTAGGAGTGCCCTAATTAAGTTAATAACACTGTACCTACCTATATAGTTTAACTTTAAAAAATTTGGCTCTCAAAAAAGAAATTTCAGTCGTCGTACTGTTGATATTTGGCTCTGTTGACCAATGAGTTTGCCGACCACTGGGCTAGAACTCTGTCCTGGCCACTGTGAGGAGCTACACATTCAAGCAATGAGTTCCACTCAGAAATTGTTTGTGCCGGGAAAACAAAATTTAAAAGGAAATATATCATTTATGTCATTTAATACACACACTCAATCACATCCATACACACCCTGGAACATAGACAAAAGGAAATGCAACCCTGGCCTGATAGCTAGTTGGGTAGAGCATTTGTCCCATATGCCAAGTTGCAGGTTTGATTCCCAGTCAGGGTGCATACAAGAATCAACCAATGAACGCATGAGTAAGTGGAATAACAAATGGATGTTTCCCTTTCTCACTTTCTCTCTTGTAAAGAGGGAGTTCTAAAATCAATTCTAAAAAAATTTTTAAAAAGAAAATGCAGAGCATCCCAATATATATCTTAAAAGAGAAGTCTATTGTGCATGTTGAGAAGCTACATCCTCCCTAACCAGTTTGGCTCAGTGAATGGAGCGTCAGCCTGTGGACTGAAGGGTCCCAGGTTTAATTCCGGTTAAGGGCATGTACCTCAGTTGCAGGCTCCTCCGCTGCCTGGGACCTGGTCAGGCTCATGCAGGAGGCAACCAATCGATGTGTTTCTCTCACATCGATATTTCCGTCTTTCCCTCTCTCTTCCACTGTCTCTAAATTCAGTGGAAAAATATCCTCAGGCGAGGATTAAAAAAAGAGAGAGAGAGAGACGCTACATCCTTAGAGAACCTGCCATTATGTAACGGATGATGTTTACTATTATTTGTATTTAGTATGTAGTATATTTGATTTATATATTATGTATTATATGGTGCAATGTTGCAGCTGATGGACTAATCTCGCTCAAAAGTCTTTCGGGCGCCCTAGCTATTGGGTCCTGAGGACAACGGAAGGCAGGGATCTGGTCTAACACAGCGGCTACCCAGCATTGGTCCTAGGGATCCTCATTTCACAGGAACAGAATGGGGCAGCATCAAAGATGAATGGCTGCTCTTTGTTGTCACTATGACAAGAAAGACTTGTAAAAAGGAGCTTCTGAAGGCAAGCAAAGGTTTCATGTATCCGGTCTACAATGATGGGATCTTGGGAAGCCCACTGGTTTTTTTAACTGTGTCTGAAGTGTGTGTGTGTGTGTGTGTGTGTGTGTGTGTGTGTGTGTGTGTGTGTGTGTTTTGGGGGATTGGGTGTCACAAGAATTATGAAGACCTTTGAACAGGACTTCCAAAATCACCAACCCAGAAACTGTGATCTTTGTGTTTGATCGGTCATAAATTATGAGGCCAATGAATTCTGACCTGACAGCTCACCAGCCATTTGAATCCCACTGTATTATTATCACAATGGCTTTCAGCATACACTGGAGAGCTTGCTAAATATTTATCCAGATAATTAATGGCCCATTCAGTAACAGATGAGTCACTACCATTCAGCGCAGCAAAGTACTTATGAGTTTTGTCTCTAGAGTAGGATACACTCTGACAATGCAGTATCTCCTTGTATTCAAGCTTAACACACGTAAGGGAGTAAAAAAGTTTAAATATCACAATCCCCCAATCTGCAAAAGGAGAATAACAAAAACAGCGAGTTTATAAGGTTGTTATAAGAGTTAAATGTGATAATGCATGTACGTACCTGACAGTGATCAGTACATGTTAACCGCTGTTTTTTTGTTGTTTACAATATCATCATCATTATGCTCACTACCGTTCGATACAACCAATGTTATTTATGTACACTCTGACTGCAAATAAATTTCCTTATATTGAAATCTGGTTCCTTAAGATTTCTTCCCATTAATTTTAATTTAATCCAGAGAGAGATAGAGAGAAGAGAGGGAGGGAGGGGGAGAGGAAGGAAGGAGAGAGGGGGAGGGAGGAAAGGAAGTAAACCAGTCATTTATATTTAGTTATTAACATGTTCCCAGTACAACTTCTCTGTTTCTGCTCTGCTCCCAGCCAACCCCCAAGCTTGAGAGAGACAGAAAGGGAGGAGGGTAGGAGTAGGGGCGGGCGTGGGGGGAAGAGACCTAGTCTATTAGTTTGTTATACTGGCTAAAAGCGCCCCTATTCTACAAATATTCTTTAATTGGTATGATCCCTTCACTCTTCTGTTTCCCCTTTTCTGATGATGCTGTAATTTTTTTGATTGTCTTTAAGGGAGAGTTACCCTGCATGGAACCAATATTTTCAGATGTTCTGACGTGTTCAAAAACTACTTATGGAAAGCAGCAAAGAGCCTAGGAAGAGATTAATCCATTGTAAACCCTGGCCATTGTTATCCTATCCACAGATCTGTTTCTTTCCCATCTACTTTCTCTGTGTGTTCAGTTTGTTTATTTGTTTGGGGGAGTTGGAAGTAATGTTAGAGGTTAGGGTTCTTAAGATAGAATGGCCATGAAATGCATATGCAGATAAGTAAATGGGTAAAGGGGATGTATGTTGTGGACCAGTGTGATGGATAGATTTGTGCATGTGCTTAAAATAAAGAGGAATAGCAAAGTTCCTGTATAATTTATTGGTTCAATTCAGTGATCAAGAACATTCTAAGAATGATATGGAGGACTTAAAAACACACACAACACTTTAATTTCACTTACTTAGGCGGCAAATATTTTTTCATGTTGAAAGTTTGTTGTGATTTATTAGAATCCAAAACATGTTAGATACATGAAAGGAGGTGATACTACACTATCAGATCCCCACATACAAGAGGAATTGCATCATGTAATACTTCCTCCGTGCTTCTGCACTCAATCATTGCAACCCAGTTAAAAAGCAAAGCTTAAAATAGTATTTCTAACGCAATCTAATTTTGTTCAGAATTATTATGAATAATTACATGACAAATGTGCATGTGTATAAATGTGTGTATTGAAGATTAGTGGCGTTTACCAAACTATTAGTTTCATTTCTCCATGAGAAGCTGATTACAGAGGCCTTTTGTATCCTATGCTATGTTTGAATAGTAAGAATGTAATGAATATATTGCTTTTGAAATGATTGCTTTTGTAATCAGAAGGGAAAAACAGAGCTAAAACAGGAAAGGCTTGATCTGTCTATATCTGTAAGGCAAGGAATATTTTTTTTTCATTTAACTTAGCATTTATCAAAGGAAGAGCAACCTAAATGCTGACGTGTATTCTCTCACCTACAGGCCAAACCTATTAACCATTAAGCTACACTATACGCTATAAGGAGGTGGGCCATGCAGTGGGTGCCATTCCATCTTAAAAGAAACATATCCTAGAAGATCATGGTTGGTGCACAGCCTACACATTTTGGAACATGTTTAACAATCTCAAAGCCAAATGGTCCAGGAAGGAAAAGTCACTTTCAACTGCTGAGCTCTGGCCCAGGAAATATCCGGGGCAACGGAAAGACAGAAGAACAGCCAGTCTCCGAGCAACTCGAGTTCCCTTCAGCACGTCGCTCCATAAAGCTTAACGAGCACGGGTTATCGCCTCCACTTGGGAGACACTAGCTCAGTGGGAACAGGGTGTTCTGGCTTCTGCACCAAGTGAATGAAGGGATCATAACACTGGGTGGCTCTGAGCCTGAGGCAAGCACTGCGATTCACAGGAAAGGTCCAGTCTCCACACTGAGGATAGAGGGTTGAATGAACAAGAAGGAGACCGATTCCCTACTGACAACTTTGAAACAATTTCATTCACCTGACCTTCTACTGGGGCACCTGCTCTGAACACCGTCATTTGTTTGAAGGATGAGGCACGTTTCTGATGGCGGCAAGATTATCGAATGGGGAGCTGGACGGTCCAGGTTCAAATCCCAGCCCGTGTGCAACACTGAGCAAGTGACTTCAACTCTCTGCATCTAAGTTTTCTCATCTTTTAAGTGGCAATAGTCACAGTGTTTAGCTCATCAGTTGCCACGAAGATTAAACGAGTTAATATTTGTAAACATTTACGACAAAGCCTGAAACATAATAAGAGCAGTATAAGTCTTTTTAATTTTTTTTTAAAGTACACATCTTAACTATTTTGGGCATTGATCTGAACCCTGAGAATTGGGTCCACTCCTTAGTTTTCAAATAGTGTTATCTTAAAAATTCAGACAAAGTTATGTAAGGTTACAAATAAGGAAACAATTCTATTCAAGGAAAAAAGGAAAGTCACTTCAGTAGAGAAAGCACTGGGTTTCACACCAAAGTGGGAGATTGTGTGACCCCGAAAAGTAAAAGAGGGACATTCCAGGAAGAACAATAAACATATGCAAACACACAGAGACAACACATGCATGCAGGGGCATGCGGAAGCAACCACTGTGCTTAGAAAACATTGTAGCATGGACAGAATGAGGTGATCGAAACTGTTGGCTTCATGATAACCTCAATGATAACCACTGGATTTTTTGATTGGTAATGAGCAGCCATGGAAAGTTTTATTAAGAAGGAGAAGACAGAAGCAGATTTGAATTAAAAAGCTAATAATGATATATGCATAGCCCATGGACACAGACAACAGTGTGGTGATGGCTAGGGGGAAGGTTGATAGGGGCTGGGTGGAGGTGGGCACAGGGGAGTATGGGGACATCTATAATATAATAGTGTCAACAATAAAAAAATTAAAATAAAAAAATAAAGTTACTCATTCAAAATAATAATAATAAATCTGGCAGCCACACACAAAAATGTGCTAATTGGAGTGGGACAGGAAGAACATGGAGGAAGTTGTCCTGCTGAGATGTGAGAGCCTATATAAGACAGAGAAGGTGGGAGTGATGGAAGTGAAAAGGTTCTTGAGATAATTGGGAGGTGAAGCTGATGAAATATGGTGACTAAGTGAATGTTGAGGTGAAGGGAAGCAGCAAGAACAATACTCATCTTCCTAGTTGGGGCAACTGGGGAATGAGTGGTTCAATTAGGGAACAGTTATAGGACGAGACAGAAGGAAGCGAGAATTTGCTTCACTTTGGATGTTGACCGGGAGTTGCCTAGACAACCTTATCTAGTGGAGATCTTGAACAGAAGGTGAAAGGTCATTTTAATATCCAGGGAAAGAGGAAGTTAAGGAACACAGATTCAAGAGTCACTGCACACATGGTTGACAGAAGCCATCGAATGAATGAAATTAATCAGGGAAAAAATGGGTAGAATGAAAACAGAGATGAAAGAACTCTGAGGAAAAAATACATTTAAGGAGTGGGCAAAAGACAAGGCTGAAGAAACCAAAAGAAAAGCTAGAAGTTAGAAATATCAAAATAAAGAGGTTTGTTTCTTTTTTATTCAATTCAATTCATTCAATCATTCAATCATTCATTCATTCATTCATTCATTCATTCAATATTTAATGAGCACCATTATGTCCCAAGACATGGAGATGCAGGGAGGGGAGACATGATGTAAGGGAAACAGACCAACTTCTTGTTACCATGGAGCTTTAAGTCTATTACGAAAGATGATTTAAAACTATTCAAAAACAGTAAGTTGCAAGGTTACAGTCATACTTTTGTGCACCACTCTTATAAGACTTTAGATGAACACCCTTTTCATCCGGCCTAACCACACTTTTCTCAGTGGCTGCAGCTCTTTCCAAATCTGCTGCATGTTGATGGCTTCCCTAGCCTTGCTCGGTCACACTGTTCTTTGCCTTTCCTCCTGTTACACCTCATGTATCACCATGTGTTTCTCAGCTGGTTGAAGAGTAGTCCACACGTCTGACAAATAACTTGGTGTTTGAATGTGAAATTAGGGCTTTCAACAGAGAGAAATGTTAATTGCATTTCACTGATGACACCCTAAGTCTATGTTCATCATTATAACACATAGCAAATGCATATAATTTTCATAATGAACATAAAATTATTCATAAGCCCATCACCCAGAGATGAGCACCATAAACGTTTTGGCATAGTTTTGGAAGGATTTCACACATGCACATACACCCACCCACATCCACTCCCCCACCTCCACACTCATACACATATGCACATGGATATACTGTATTTGATAGTTTAATTATAGCTCTAACTCGGATCCACATTCTCTTTTTGCTTATGTGAAGAATTGTGAGGACACCTGAATTGTGCTGAGGTGCCAAACTATAGTGTTGAAGACTGGTGAAGTCATTCCCTAAATGACTGTTGTTCTGTAAGAGGCAACGTGAAAGAGACGGAATAGGTACCTTCATTACAGCTTTGCCCTCTAACTCTTCTTAGAAGCCAGGCCCTGTGGTTTTAAAGGGTAAAAGAGGCCACGGCATCAGATAAACCAGCAATGCTGATGCTATCTAATGAAGAGTGAACTGGAACATAAGTGGCTAGATAATAGCACACTATCTACACAACCAAGTTTTTCAAAGTGAAAAATCGTGTTTATGGTCCTATCTACTAGGGAGACGACTTTTTTTAATTCAAGCAAGCTGGTTTTACGTGTATAGATGAAGCCAATATCTCATCCTGTTAACTTTTGAAAAACTTCAAACCTTTTCGGGATTTTAGTCAGTAGAGCTTGAGATTTCTAGAGGATATGAAACACAAAGCCCTGCCCAAAATGCCACAGTAATTAGACTGCAAACAGAATATGCCGGAGGAGGACAGCAAACGGGGGGAGAAAGAGGGAAGTTCCAGAGCACTGGTACGCTGGTCTTTTCCACTCACAGGACCTGGTTTGGGTTGAATGAGAGGGTAAAAAGTGAAGATTCTGATTTATATTGAAAACACTTGACCCCTAAAAAATGGCTCTTTCACTTTCTTTTAAGTTAACTTCCCCATCAGCAAAACAAGATGTTGACTTAATATTTTTATTTCAATAAAGAGCCACTTATGCTCAGAGTTCAAGAAAGGTCTGTTTGCTACCAAATTAGACACCGTGGTAGCAATGATTACTTCTATGGGTTATCAGATACAGTAAAAATGATCTCTATGCCCCAAGGGAAAGCGTTGATATTCTAATCTGTTCATATAAACATATTGTCCTTTATCTACTGTTTCAGAAATAGGCCATGTGAGCCACATTGTTGGGAGCCACATCCTGGGAGCAGTGAGTGGGACACAGGCCGTGGCAGAATACAGGTCTGGATGTTCTCAGGACATGGATGTTCTCAGTCACCCTTGGGTGGGTGTTCCAAGGTACTGCTAACTCCTCTCTTTACTTCTCTTCATTAAATTAAATAAAAAGCATGGATCATGTTTGGGGTTTTTTTCCCCCCGACACAGGAGACTACGTGGAGAAGTGTGAATTAAAAACTGTTAAATTTGTGCAACCGGATTAGACATTTCACAATAGGGCTTTCTGTTTTCATGAAGCTTTAAGAACTTCTTGTTTCCATAGGGCTGGAGCTGGCCTTTCTTGCTACTTTCTGGCACTTTCAGTCTGAGCTAAAACCAGGAAGTGTGATTGAATATGAAAGCAGGTTAAAACAGAAAGAGTTTGACAAATGAAGTAGAAATTCTGATTTCTGCCATAACTTCAATTATGGGACCGGGTAGATGTTTGAGAGGCTTCTGACTCTGTGGGATCCCGTGCACTCAATCTCTGCCTCAGAATACAAGTAGTAAAATACTGTGATACTCATAGAATACACAACACCAAGAGTGACCCTCATGTACATTGTGGACTTTGAGTCAATATAATGTGTCAATGTAGGTTAATCAATTCTAACAAATGTAACTCTGGTGGGGGGTGGGGGGGTGGTAATGGGGGAGGGTAGGTAAGTATGAGGACAGGGTGTGTACAGGAAAATTCCGTACCTACCTCTCAAATTTGCTACTAACGTAACATTACTCTAAAAAAAACTAAAGTCTTAAAAAATACTATGAGCCCTGGCTGGTGTGGCTCAGTGGATGGAGCGTCAGCCTTCGGACTGAAGGGTCCCGGGTTCAATTCTGGTCAGGGGCACGTGCCCAGGTTGCGGGCTCGATCCCTAGTAGTGGGCGTGCAGGAGGCAGCTGATCAATGATTGTCTGTTATCATTGTTGTTCCTGTCTCTCTTTCCCTCTCCCTTCCTCTATAAAAATCAATAAAAATTTATTTTTAAAAAAACTATGATATACCTAATAGAGAATTTGTCTCTGGTGAGGATAGGCTCATATTAGACTTAGGGAAAAATCCCCCCTCTAAGAAATAAAGCACTTAGTAATGTAGATACTGCTAGACATACAGACACGCGTTTTTACTTTTATGTTTCACAAATAAAGTAATAATTTGAAGATTCATGTTAAATTAAGTACCAATGACCTAAGACTTTTTTTTTTTTTTTTTTTTTTTTTTTTTTTTTTTTACCGTTGGAGCCTGCCACAGAATTGGGCAACACACAGAGTGTTCAATTGCTACAACAGTTATTCTGACAAGAAGCAAGAGTTTGGCCCACATTAAAAATTCTCTTCCCCCCTCCCAATTTATAACTTATACTCTCAGGAAAGTATTTCTTATAAAACTTTTTTTTTCCCTTCGACATTATAAACTTTGGCTGGGGAGAATACAAAGCCAGAACCTCTAGCCCAGGCACCCATGAAGGTCATTCAAGAAAGGCCCAGCCCTGGCCACTGTGGCTTAGTTGGTTGAGTGATGTCCAGGGAACTGAAAGGTCACTGGTTCGTTTCCAGTCAGGGCACACGCCCAGGTTGTGAGCTCTATCCATGTTTGGGGAGTGAAATGGAGGCAATCAATCAATATTTCTCTCTCTTTCTCTCCCTCTCCTTCCCCCTCTCTCTCAAATCAATAAAAAAAATTGTTTTAAAAAGTAAGGCCTCACAGTACTTCACCTGTGCAATACAGCTCCTAGGTAATACATCCTTTGAGAGGATTTTTCACCAATGTGTCGCAATCTCCCATTTTCTTAGGATGTAATTCCCTTCGGGTCTGCATGAAGTTAGGAAAGACAAGTTACCACCCAAAATAAGACTCTGAGTTCCTATAGCATCTGTTTATGACAATGTGTATAAGTGAGGAGAGGTTCCACCCTGTATAGGACAAAGAAAAGAACATATCTTCTTGTGCGTTGGCTTTCTGAAAATGCAGCCAAAGGAGAGAATGTGGAGGCGGAGCCCAATATAAACACAATGTCAGAAAAAAAAAGAACCACCCACAAAAATCTTTCTTTAAAAAGCATCCTTCCCTAAAGAAGAGGCATTGCGCGTGGGCACACTCAGAGATTTACTACCTCCCCAGAGTAGCCTTCTGACAATGGCTTCTGCCAGGGAGAATCGTTAAACCTTGAGGTTAACAAAAATAACAAGCAGGTTATGATTCTTAGATACCTCGTGTTGTTCTAAATAGTCAACAGAAGTTGGGTGTGATGGGGACATGCAATTCTGTTCCCAAGAGTTGCACTTTTGGGGAATGACTTGAGAATCAACATTCAGAGATAGACCAGGTTAATCCCTGTTGAGTGCATGAGTCATTTTCTGTGTTTACATATAGTAACATCTTGAGATGGATATTGCTTTCGTTCTGCATACATATATATAATTTATATATTATAGAGATATATATGTAGGTACACATGCAAATGTGTGTAGAATAATATTTTTAAATGCATGGAAATGCAAATTGAACAGGACACTTTTTCATTTGCAAGCTCCACAGCACATTGCAAGAGTGGATGCAGCATCCTGGACTCCTTGGTATTAAATATTACAAATAAGTAGAAATATCCTATAATCATTGTGAAATCTCCAAATACCCACACATATTCCCACTGCCCCATGGAGGCTGGTACTGCCCCAGATGAGAACCACTCCCTGAACACAGACTGACAGGCAAGCATTAGACTCTTCCCTGTTGAGGACGTGGTGACCTGCTATGGGCATCGCTGGTTAGAGCACTGTGTCTGTGCCCGCTGGGCCTTTGCAGGGAGCTCCTCCCACCATCAGGAATGTGGTTGGCGAGAAACCCTTTTGCAAAGTTCTCAACTTACAGTGTTTGCCTTAACCAGTGCCCAAAGCTGACCCACAGTCTGTGAATCTCTGACATTGACAAGTGAATGGAAGAATAGAAAGCCAGAGACAAAAGTTAAGTTTGGATTTTGTTCAAACTGTAAGGAAAAGTAAGTCATTTAAACTAAAACTAAAAATGTGAACCAAATAACTAATTACACAGTTTCTAACAGGATTAGCCTTTCGGTGATCTAGACAGCAGTTATTTTTCCCTTGATCAACACTAAACTCATAAAAACAGATGATACACTGTATATTGGAGTCATCACACATTTGGCATCTAGTTAATCAGTGTTTGAAGATTTCTTTTGCACCCTAACCGGTTTGGCTCAGTGGATAGAGCGTCAGCCTGCAGACTCAAGGGTCCCAGGTTCGATTCTGGTCAAGGGCATGCACCTTGGTTGTGGGCACATCCCCAGTTGGGGGTGTGCAGGATATAGCTGATCGATGTTTCTCTCTCGTTGATGTTTCTAACTCTCTATCCCTCTCCCTTCCTCTCTGCAAAAAATCAATAAAATATTTTTTTAAAAAAAATTTCTTTTGCATGGGTTGTGTGATATTGTATAATTCATTCATTCCCAGATATCTTTAAGTTGACCTCTGAAGAGTTGTCCTATACTCACTGTGCCCTGTTTATTGAAACAAATGACTGGCAGTTGTATAATTCATACTCTAAGTTGTGGCTAGAATTTGAGGCCAGGTACATGCACTTATGGGAAGTAAGAGTTAACATACAAGGTAGGCAACGCAGAATTTTTTCACCAAAGCCTTGTGGACAGAGAAAACAATAAGGTTAGTGTTTTGCAACACACTGCAAGTGAATAAGTATGGATCATATCAATCCAACTAAATCTCAAGTAAGGAAATATCACTTCACCCATTCAATATATCACACAGATAGTGGCCCTGTATAGTAAGAATAACTATTAGTATTGATTTCACTCAAAAAGTCTGGGTTAAAATCCCAGTTCACCCAGTAATAACATAATTTTGAGCAAGTTTCTTAAAATCTCTTTGGTTCGGTTTCTTTATGTGAAAAGGAGAGTGCTACTACCTACTTCAAAGGTTCTGTTGATGATTAAATGAGATCATATTGGGTGTCAAGTGTTCCTAATAGTGCGAGGCATTGAGAAAAGTTTCTTTTACTTTTTTTGTGTGTTTGTTGCTATACGTTAAAAATATTATTTGACTAAAGGGGGCTGGTAATCTCATTCCAATTACAAGACAACTCAGTAAAAGTATGTTTTGTTTTGTTTTGTTTACACCTACATGCATCTGAGAGGTAACCTGACATTTTTATTGTTGTAGAAATAGTCTGAAAAATAAAGGTGAAGCAGTCTATGAATACCCATGAACACAATGACTCCTGATGCCTTTTTCATGATTTCCTTTCAGACTTCAACATCACCGAGACTCAAGGACCTATTAGAGTTTGATATAGCACATACATAACTCCAAATCGCAATTTCCAGAAAACAGCTTTATCTTTACTCTGACGTACTGTTTATTTAGTATTTAAGATGATTTTATAAAAATGCCAAAATGATTCACTTCTCAGGGATGTTACTACTTTAGAAAGAGAAAATGTCAGAACTCCCTAAAATTCAGAAACATGTTATTGGCTGAACTTTTCCAAGATCATGGTAGCCCTTTCCAAAAGTGGTGTTTTGTGTTTTTTTTTTTTTTATAAAAAAGTTTTCATAAGTTTCAAAGGTTGTCCAGAATTATCCTGAACAATTTAAGCTTTCCTGTCATTCTTTAAAAGGAAGACCTAAAGTTAACAAGATTGCCAAAAGCCGGCTTGGTGGCCTTGAGGACTCATTTTTCTTGCCATTAAAAATATTTATCTTGAGTTAGTTACACCAAGTCATTGTCTGGTAAACATAGGAGATGGAGGCTATTTAGTTAACACATATCTATATCCTGAGATACTGTGAGTTGTGACACACCAAACGGCTTAGATTTATTTGGCTTAATTAACGGAGGCATGGTCCTTACTCGCGGGGCCTCAATTAATGACCCGAAGGATTTGCTTTCCTAGTTGCCGGATTGATACAGGGCATTTAAGAATTCCTTTTTAAAAAACTATGTTTTTATTGATTTTCAGAGAGAGAGGAAGGGAGAGGGATAGAGAGATAGAAACATTGATGAAAGAGGAATATCACTGGTCAGCTGCCTTCTGCACACCCCTACTGGGGATTGAGCCCTCAACCTAAGCACGTGCCCTGACTAGGAATAGAACCGGCGACCTCTTGGTTCCTGGGTCAATGCTTAACCACCGAGCTACACAGGCCAGGCTAGAATTACTTTAAATTTCTTAGGGAAACTTTTTTACACATTATGGATCCTAAATAATGCCATCTATAGAAGTAATCATTGCTATCACATTGCTGCTGAACTTCAGAGTTAGAAGGTGACATTTCCTAATAGATGTTCCCTTCCCGATATTGGTACAATAAGAGAAAGGAGGATGTGACTGACTGGGTCTTATATGAAAGAAAGAAGAATTTATTTCTAAAGATATTTTCTTTCTCCTTTTATGGCCCCTAAGGAACTAATTTGTTATGCAGACCTTTCTGGAAGGCCCTTCCAGAGCTCCAGGGACCAGTTCGTTGGCCTGCAAGTTCAGATGATTAAATAAAAAACTGCATTTCGCCATCTTAATCCTTTTAGAGAAGGAATCTCAGTCCCTTCAATAGCTTTTCAAGAATCTGTATTTTCTAAGGTTGAAAAAGCTTTTCATTATCTAACTTTTAAGCCACCCATCATGATATTTCGGCCCTCCCTAAAAACATGCGTGATGATTACTCTAAACCTCTGGGAAGGTGAATAATGTAGTTTGTACAGGAAATGGAAGTGGCAAGAAAGGCAATGATGGGCAGGCAGACAGGCAAAAGAATCCAGCAGATAGATTTTTCCACCCATGAGGCAGACATGTAGCCTTGTAAGGTGTAAGTTTCTCAGCTTCCTGGGTCAGTGAGGGATGGATGAGTCCATCAGAAAAAGTGTCTGTCCCAAGGATGGCAGATCAGTGGCACTGACCACCTGGTCTGGCTGGAAGTGGCTCTTCCGTGGCCTGGGGGAGGTAGTAGACCAGAAGGAAATACCTTTCCCTTGTTCTTTCCCTCTCCTGGGTGAGACTTGCCATAAAGACAGTCACAGTGGATTACCCAGGTTGGTGTTCATCCTCCTGGGTAAGTTTGACTGTTGGACATGAAAACAAGTACCTTAAGGACCTTAGGTACCAAATCCAGCTGAGTCAATAAAATTCATGGAATATATGTACTTCTACAACTGGTATAGCACCTTGACAAATCAGTTAGCAGAAATCTCATAGATAGAAAGACATTTTGCATCTGACCAGAATTTAATTGCCTTCTATTATGTCTATCTACTCGTATCATAAACTCAAATTGCATGGCAAAATATATATATATTAGAGGCCCGGTGCATGAAAATTCGTGCACTGGAGCGGGTCGTCCCTCAGCCTGACCTGCCCCCTCTCACAGTCCAGGAGCCCTCAGCGGATGTCCTACTGATGGCTTAAGTCGCAGTCTGGCCTCCCTCTGTGGGAGGTGACCTGCAGATCAGGGGAAGGTACTGCCTCCATTACCCCCTCACTGCTGCTGCCTCTGGCCTCCCTCTGTGGGAGGCGACTGGGCTGATCAGGGGAAGGCAACGCCCCCATCATGCCTCTGCTGCGGCCACTGCTGGCCCTGCCACCGCAGCTGCCTGAGCCTCGGCCCTCACAGCGGCAGCCACCATCCGTGGCTTGCCTGAGCCTCAGGCAGCTACTGCGGCTTTGTCCAGAAGGACATCCGGAAGACATCTGCTCTAATTAGCATATCACCCTTTTATTAGTATAGATGATTGGGATTCTAGCATTGCATGCTTCTGTGGAGCTGGAAACATAACGAAATCGTGAGTAAATGTGCCTCACATAAATCAGAAGGAATCAAACCATAGTTGCATCTAATGACTATATCAAGATGCCTGTTTCTGGCTGCTGTATTCATCAGCTGTGGGCAGTCATTAATTCCTGGCCTCCTCTACGTCTCCTCATGCCATCGGAGGAGGAGGGACAGCCTCTCTACCCACTGGAAAGTCAGACATATATAACAAGGTTAACATTGCATCTTGGGTCAAGTTGCAGCAGGAGTGATGGCAAATGCATGGGAATGAGTCAATGCAGGATTAGAACAAAGAATGTAATTCATGGACACCTCTCAAATGTACATGTTGGGATGTGCTGAGCAGTCGACATGTGTGGATTTGTAGCAGCATGTGAAGGTAGTTTACATAAATGTGAACTCATGCCCAGAAAACAAATGTGACTTGCAAATTCACAAGCCTGGAGTCATGGAAGATGTCCACAGAAGCAGACACGTTGTATAGTCAACAAACACCATTCCTCCCCGGCCCTCCTATTAAACATTAGTGAACTCCAATAATGCGCGGCTGGGATGAGACTGAATGAACTGGCCTCTCTAGTTGAACTGCTGGAGGGCCAAGCCCGTGCCCCCTCCCACCTGTGAGTGAAAAGATGGCATTGTTGTAGGGGAGGGAGGAACTTGGATTCCATTCCACTGGACCGGTTTAGGAATGCAGACAGAAGTGTTACTTTCAATCTACCTGCCTTCTAGCAGCCTACTTGATGTGTGCAGCTGTAAATGTCCTGCCCAAGCCTTCAAACCGATGTGTACTCCTTCCTCTTCTCACAGTCCTCTCTCCTGACTCAGGTTTCTTAATTCAGCCATGTTGTGAACAATCTTCAACTCTTCCAGCCACCTTTTCCCCTCCCGTGGTTCAAACAGTTGCTAAGTCATGTATACTCCTCCTTTGCAGTGTCTCTGGAATTGATCACTTCCTTTCCATTCTCAAGTTCAAGCACTTATTACCTCTCACCTGAAATATTGCTCTAGGCTCTTAACTAGTCCACCTAGCTCAGTGATGGTGAACCATTTGAGCTCGGCGTGTCAGCATTTTGAAAAACCCCAACTTAACTCTGGTGCCGTGTCACATATAGAAATTTTTTTGATATTTGCAACCATAGTAAAACAAAGACTTATATTTTTGATATTTATTTTATATATTTAAATGCCATTTAACAAAGAAAAATCAACCAAAAAAATGAGTTCGTGTGTCACCTCTGACACGCGTGTCACAGGTTCGCCATCACTGACCTAGCTCCTGCCTTCATCTCTTCCTCCTCCAATCAACACTGTGTGTTTGACACTTCATCTTTCCCAAAGGCCCTACGGCGGCACCATGCTCTTACCCAGAAAGCCTCGATGGCTGCTCCTAAACTTCTATTTCAAATGAAATCATTTAAAATATTCAAGCTACTTCCAAATTTACTCTCCATGAATGTCTCAAAGTAACTACACTTTAGATCAGGGCTTCTCAATGGTGGTCCTATTGACATATTGCACTGAATAATTATTTGTTGGGGGGGGGGGTGCTGCCCTGTGCATATAGAATGTTCAGCAGCATCTCTGTCCACTCCCCATTAGCTACCCACCCACTCCAAGCTGTGACAACCAAAGATGCCTGCGGGCATTGTTAATGGTTTCTGGGGACAAAATCACTGTCCTTGACCATGACAAGAAAGGTTCATGTGTGGTCAGCCAGATAAGGCTAGGTATTTAGGGATCTGTATGCATGCCTGCAGTGGCCCTCTACTTGGGATGTCCTCCTCCCACCTCTACCTATGCAAATCATATCCAGCATTTCAGGTTATTCCTAAAAGCTCCCTGTTACCGAAGTCTTCTCTCTCTTCCAACCAGGTTCCCCGCATAGAAGGATCACCCCAGCGCTTAATGCACTTCTTAAACCATTTATTTTACTTTCTCTGTTTTCTTTAACTTGCCTGTTAATTTTTTTAAAAGTTTAGGCCCATTATTTAAATATATAAATATCTATGGCATGACTTATGTAAGCCACTCTCTATTCTGTGTGAACTTTACTTTCCTCATTCTTTCTGTGGGTGCGTGTGTGTGTGTGTTGCTTTTATTTTTGTTTTTTGCCTCTAACAAATCCATTGTATCTCTTTGCATGAAATTTTTACTGGCATATAAATACTAAAAATGATAATTTTTATGTAATTATCTCAAAGTCACTGATAAATGCAATAACGTGAATCAATCTGTTTTGCAAATGTGATAGCAAATACACCACAGCCTTTTTAGAGAGAGAAAATGAAAAGTAAATTAGAGTTTGCTGGACCTTTGAAACTCTCTGGCCCTCCTTCCTCAGCCCCTTTGCTTGAAAACACCGGGGATTGTGGAAGGGTGCATGTCTCTTACAAGGTGATAGACCTCGTCTGTTGCAGTCACGTACCCAGAGCTCTTGTTCAGAATTCATTGCACTAGATGTGTTCCTCGTGTGGGGTCCCTGGGTCAGTATTTCATGGGAATATGTTACACATACAAATTCTGGGGTCCCTCCCCAAGCTCACCGACTTAGAAGCTCTGAGATGGGGGCCCATCTGTATATGTTTGGTCCAGTGTAGAAGTTTCAACGTCCCGTGTATCAGAGTAACTCAGAGGATCTGTGTAAGTGCAGACTGGTCCTTGAGCCTCATGCAGTGTTGGCTGAAAGGTAAACTGTGGGGTCCCAAATCCAGACTGCAAAAGGCAGCTGTGCTCAACATCAAATTAACAACCTGACCTAGTTCCTGGAATTTACAACTTAATCCAGGTTCCTCTGTCGATGTAGTAAAAAGATTTTATTCTACTTAAATCACTATAGTGTCTGTTTTATCTTAATTGAGAGAGCCCACTGAATTTGCATCACAGTTCACATAAAAACACACTAAAATTCATTCAGCTCTGATTCTTAACAAGTACTATAAGGTAGTGAGAGATGAAAGCATATTTTTGTCTTATTGAAAAATAGATATAAATGCAAATAAACTATAGGCATTTTCAGAATGGTTTGTTTAAATACTAAAATGAAAAAGAATATATATTTATATGCCAAAAGAAGAAAAAGAAAAAACAAAAATAAAGAAGAGGAAAGAAAGAGAGAAGGGGCCAGGGAAATAGAAAAGTTATCAAAAAATCGGTATAAAAATCAGAGAAAAAATTACAAAGAAAGCTAGAAAATAAAGGGGGGGGAGGTGTACTGGGAAAATTATTTAAAAACTAGGGCATCATCGCTATGTTAATGTTTGACATAATAATTCAAGGCAAAAAGCAAAAGGAGGGTTAATTTTTTGATAAAGTTGTATAAATGTTCCAATGAGATTTAATAATCATTAACATAGGCACTTAACAATATAGCATTGAGAAATACAGGAAGAGAGTGCATTAGGAAATACAAGTAGAAATGGACTAGTTCACCATTATGGTAGAGACACACACATTTATCTCACTGGTTAAGATGTTAAACAGATAAAAAGTATTTAAGCATATTGACTATTGGAATTATATGAACAGCAAGCATTTAAATGCATAGAATTTGTACCTAATAAAGGGCAAGTCAATATATTTTCATTTCAAATAGACTTGGCATATTTACAAAAAGTGGCCATTATGTTTTAAAGAAAATAACACATTCCATATTTTCTGACTACAGTTCAATAAAATTAGAAATTAAAAACAAAAGACAGATTCCTCCCACAAAAACAAAACAATGCAAAAAATAAAACAAATATTCAACTTTAAGACTCTTTTTGATAACTTTTAGGTTATTACAAACTACTTAGAAATATTTTTAATGACAATGATACATATCCAAAATCTATGGCATTTTTTTCTTACAAAGAAAAAAAATGGGAATTACCCACAAACCCCCTATTATTATTATTTCCTTCCCTGTGACCATAACACATATAATGGACAATTAATAATTCAGGCCCAAAGCCTAAAATTATGTGGTGTGTGTACAGTTTCTGGGTTGAACTTCCCCTTTGACTCCACCAATACAAAAAAAAAAAAAAAAGACTCCTTACAAGTGACTCTGGGAATCATAGGGGATGCATTTAGTTTTACACGTGTATATACAAGTTGTGTGTGTGTGTATGTGTGTGTGAGTTTGTATGTGTTTGTGTGTATATCTGTGTGTGTGTGTGTGTGTGTGTGTGTGTGTGTGTGGTGTGTGTGTACAAAACAAGCCTCCCATAATTGTCAGGAACACTGCTTTCTTTCAAAAAAAAAAAAAAAGTCAAAGGAAAATACACGGCTCATTTTAGTCCATTTTGAAGAAAGATTTCAGTGACATGAAAATTTTGGCAAAGATTTGGCCGCAAATGAGGTGATGAAAACAGTGAGAAATGCTATCGGTACGGAAGCGATAGAGAGAGATTTCCATGAAATCCAATGAGGGGAAGTCACTTTGGACAACGAGATGAGGTGGAGGAGGCTTTCTTACGCAATCCACCCCATGGAAACACCTCCACTCCCTGGGAGATGACAGCGAGGCCATGCTCTCTTGGCTGGACGCTCCCGGGAGCCCTGGTTAGGTTTTGGGTCAATGAAGCCATCTTGCCCAGCCTTATACATCGGGCACCTAATGCGTTTCTTGTTTGGGCACCGGCCCTGCCAGGAGGGATGCCAGGAGGGATGCCAGGAGGCCATACTCTTTTCTGGGAAAGAGGGAGAATAAGAAACGACCAGCGTGTCCAGACAAGCTGTGCAATCCTACCCCTCTTGTCCCCTGAACAGAGGCCAATGCCCCAAGATGAAGGAAATCCATCTGTAATCTGATAGGCCAGCAAGCATTCTGCCAAGAACAACGCCTTTCCTTCCTGCAGTGCCAGGGTCCAGGTGCCTAAATGCCAACCGTATAAACTCCAGGACAAAACAAAACAAAACAAAACAAGACAACAACAAGAAACCCTTGACACTGAGCGCCCGTACATAGCAGACGAGACTCTGGATTGGCTCAGCCAGGTGGGGAACGGTGCTCCCACCTCTCGCACGGACATGGTATTGGAGACCTTTGGGCTTGATTGCCAAGGCCAGGGCACAAATATAGAAATCTAAAATTAGACGGCTGTGATTGTTGTTCTCATTCTCCCTCACTCCATTGCAAACTTTGAAAATCGTACCTTTGAATCTCCAACATCTACCATCATTCCAGGAGCTTGAAGCTCGGGGAGCGTTTCCTAAATGGGAACACCGCTCTTCTCTTTCTTGGGAGGATTTAAAGGTTTTGATTGGCAGTAAAGACTGTCTATATTAGAAGATGAAAAATTGCTATCACAAGTATAAAACTAATATATATATACATACATACATATGTATATATATATTAGTATATATAATTTATGGAGCATTATTACAAAAACTATCTCATTTTAAATCTCACAAAATTCTGTTTTTACTCTTATTTTCCAGTGAGCAAACCAAAGCTCAAAAGTCTTCAATAACTTGTGAAAGGCAACTTTTTGCCGCCGTTTCCCTGCAAGAAGATGACTCTAGTTACTATTTCACTAAACGGGGCTAAATGCATCTTCATGGAAATGAAAAGATTGGGAAACATTAAATCCATGCACAAAACTTACAGGAGTTCCTTTGCGAATGTCACAGAATTGCAGATTTCTTTAGGGAAAACTTGCATGCTAAATTTCACATATATATATAATTTTTCAAAAGTTCTGCTACCAAAGATTTAACAAAAGGACTGTCAGTGAGCCAGGAGGCTGGGCTGGGAGGTAGGCAGGGACCTGGAGAGGGTTCAGGCATACAGAGCACTTGGAAGACCCCAGGATCTTAAAAATGGAACAGTATGATTTTCTTCTGGGAGCTAGAGGATGAAACCAAGGACAGGAAGCCTCAAAGCAGAGCTATGTGGGGCCTTTAGAAGACAGGATGTGATTCTAGAAAAGAAGAGCTGGCAGCCTTTAGGTAAAAGAGTGTGGACAGATTAGCTAGTGCCATTTCTAAAACTGGATTGGCCATGTTGTTTAGGTGCCTACTGAAACCAGCTACAATCTTCCCTCCCAGAACCACCCCCTGCCCTGCAAAAAAAAAAAAAAAGGAACTGAAGAACTTCCTTGAGTGTCTAAGGTTGGAAGTTTTGCTTTCGTGAATCTAGAATTTCTAGACCTTTGTACCGAATGGTGATAACCACCGAGGGGACATTCCTCAAGCACAGTGTTAAACGCCTGTGTGGCTCTAGGTTCAGATGGTTTGTATTTGGGTTTGTTTTAGTTTGGGGTTTTTTGTTGTTGTTGTTGTTGAGGTTTTTTTTCCCCTCCCACATTAACCCACAAGAAGAATTCAAATTCCCTTTGAGTTTTTCCGAAATCATCGGAAACTCCAGTAGTGAGCAGCGTTGGCTTTACTGAAAGCTGTACATGGGAAATTGAGGAGGGTTCTCAGCCCACCCTCCCCAGGAAACATCTACCTGTTCTCGTAGCTCAGATTTCTGTGGGGATCGCTTTCTCTCACCTCTCCCACTAATTCACTCTCTTTCCCTCCCGAAACCCATTAAGATATGAAGCAAAACAAATGGCCATGTGGTTATTAGCAAGACCCTCCTTATTAGACATGAGCAGCTTTATATATGCACCGATTTTTTAAAAAAATTTACATAATAACTGTGCCCCTAAAATGAACAGAGTCATAAACTCCTCTGAGTGGCTGCTTACATACCACTAGGTAGAAAGGGCTGGAAATTCTAAATTCAGGAGAGTAAAAATTTCCAACCTTAGACACAAGGAAGTCCTTCAGTTCCATTTCTTTGCAAGCACGCAGCTGTTTCAGTGGGCATTTCAACAACACGGCCAGCGTAGTTTTACAAACGGCATGCTTTTGACCTGCAGGCTGCTGGCTCTCCAAAAGGGGAAAAATCCCTTTCCGATTTTATCCCTAGAAAGGACTTACTTGCCTGCAGAAAGCCTCTGGGGCGGGGGTGTGGCGGAGGGAGGCTGCCAGGATGTAAAATGCTGAGGGGGACCCAGGGCCCTCCGAATCAAGAGAGTGAACAGGGCGTATTCCCAGACAACACACAGGACTGTATTCTGCCTCACCAGATGCGCCTGGCACCTTTGCATCTTCCTTTCTAAGTAAATCCTACATCGCATACAACTGCATGCAAATCACCAGCTGGAAATAGTAACCTCAGCACTTTTAGAATCATGCCAACCTGCGGGGTCAGGATAGCCTTGCTTCACTAAAGGATGCTGGGCGGGAGAGGTAACTGTTCCTTCCAGCACATGTAACCCCTCAGGCCCTCGGAGGGTGTGAAGGGCAGGGGCCCACTCCCAATTCTGGATCCCGTGCTACTGCAAGGGCTCCACTCCTGACATGCTGTTCCTCCCTCCTCCACCTCCCCATTGGGAAAGGAGGTGTTGACTGCAAGTAGCAACAGGATTTTTTTTTTTTTAAAAAAAAGGAGAAGAATTTTGTTAGCCTTCTCCACTAATAGCTTTTTTTGGCATTCTCCTGTGCACTGCGTTTTTTATTATCCTACAAATGAATCCTAACCTACAGAAGGTTAGACCAGGGGACTCAGGAAGCAGCACCAGATGGCCCAACGTGAACATACACTAGAAATGGGCCCGGTTTGAACAGGCTGAGCACTGAGATGGTGAGAATGAGCCAGGCAAAGTTGGAGATTCGGGAGAAAGCCTCACGCCTTTCTCTTGGCAAATCTGGGCCTCCCTTCAATTACACTTCAAATGAAGACTCCCGCTTGGATAGTTCAAACGTTTTAGAAGGAAGATGCAAGCGAGCTGCAGACTGAGCAAAAGTACACACTGTATTTATTATCATCGAACATGGCTTTTTATATAATTACATCCCTGTGCACTTTTTATTTTTGGTTCTTGAATAAAGTCACTCAGATTAAATTAAGGAGTGTGCAAGAGAGGTACTCTGATGCTTCCCTCTGTTCCCATGGCAACTCCAAGGCATCTTCTGCAACTGCCTCATTGACTGAGTGTGCCTGAGTGATGGGGCTACAACTCCTAGCTGGTCCTGGAAGCGTCAGGGAGGACTGCTTCAAGGGCCTCATGGCCACCAGGAAGCTTCCCACAGGCCCTACGGACCCCTCTGGCAGGTTGATTCCACTTTCCCATGCTTTTGAATGAGTGTCTGCTCTCTGAGAGTGCCTTTGTCAAGAGTGCTTTGTTATGGCCGTGTACACACTTGCCTTGGAACTTTATTGGTAAACTAGAGGCCCGGTGCACATATTTGTGCACCAATGGGGTCCCTCAGCCTGGCCTGCACCCTCTTGCAATCTGGGGCCCCTCGGGGGATGTCAGACTGCCGGTTTCGGCCAGGCTGAGGGACCTCACCGGTGCACAAATCCATGCACCAGGCCTCTAGTTTGCATATAAGATGTTTGGTTAATCTCTTCCCGCCCTCCCCGCTCCATGCTTCCCTCTGAGATTCATCAGTCTGTTCCATGTTTCCATGCCTGTGTGTTGAGTGTCTTCCCCCTGGTGGTCAGTGCGCGTCATAGCTACCAGTCGAACGGTTGAATAGTCGCTTAGGTTTTATATATATAATAGTCGCTTAGCTTCTATATATATATATATATATATATATATATATATACATATATATATATATATATATAGTCTATTTGTACGATCTGTGTCTAAGGCCTAATGCCGTTCCTTCTAAGGACACCCCTATATCCTATTTAGTGAACCCTCTCTTTGTTTGCAGGACCAAATAAAAAGTTGCTTAACAGGGACTTCAGATGTAGAAGTATATTAGCAAGAATTAGAAACACAAAAGCCAAATAAAACTATCCTGTGTGAAACTTGATTCATTTGTTCCTTGTACACGATCAAACCCAGACACTTGCCACAGAGATGTCTTTCGGATCCTGTGACAGGATCAGGGAGGTGACGAAGCATAGATGATGTCACAGATCTAATCACAGAAGCAGAGTCTAGGGTCTGAGGGGTCATTTAACAAAGAAATGAAAGAGCAGCTTCCAGGGTAGCAGAGTTTTTACCAAACCAACTTAACCCGTTCCCAATAAGACATTACGAAAGTATTTGAGTCCATGGTGACATCCTTGAAAGAATATTTAAGTGATACAGGGAAGGCAAGAAGTATGTCTTTGCACAGTGCCTCATTCCCCATAAATATTCCTTAGTTGGTCGTTATTGTTATAGATACTTTTTTTATATCTAAAATCCAGTTGTTTTTCTCAATTGTAAGACAAAATGAACATACAACTGTACTGCCCATTTTCCAAATTGTGAAATTCCAGCTCAAAATTTTTGAATAACCAACACTAACCATAGAATAGTTCCTCAACAAATTTTTGGTCAAATTCAATAGATTTTTATTTATTTTTTTTTTTTAGACATTGAACCTCTTAACAGCTTAGTCTCTCAGAATATAATCTCAAAACTGAAATAAAAAAGATTTCTGAAAATGAGTACAGGCACCATAAAACCCCTGCATCTAAGCCATGTCTTTTGTGTGTTACCTGCATGTTTTTGGCCTGCCTGGCTCTGATGTACTATTTACATAACCCTTATGGTGAATGATATGATTTCCTCCACATAACAGATCAGACTCAGAAACCTAAATGGTGCTTGGGGACTTCTGGCCTTGGACTAAACAGCAATAGGGGGTTTAATGGAAAAACTTTTAAAAGCACATCCTACTAGGAAGAGTTTGTGTGCCACACAAGGAAATGCTAAAGAACACAGACCATCTTCTAAATAAGGCAGAGAACTGTATATTTTAGAAAGCCATTCCTCCAATACAATCAACGCCTGGAGGCAACAAACTTCACTTATTTAGAGAGAGCCACTTATGTGTAATTATCCATCATTATTATTCTTACTAGTTAGCAACACTCCTGTGCCAATCGGCCTCACCTTCCTCCAACTCCTCCCCTTCCGCTTTCTTCTTAACTGCCCCTCCCTCCCTGCCCTCAACTATTCTGCTTCTAGTTTCCAAAGCAGATGCTGGACTCATCCCAGTTTGCCCGGAATGCCCCCAATTTTTGCACTTCAAATTCTGCATCCTGGGAAACGTCTGTCCCAGGTAGACCAGTCGGTCGCCCTATTCCTGAACCATGTATTGTGATTGTCTTACTGTAGCTGCATCTTGCAGGTGTTCCCTTGCGCATATGTACCTTTTGAAAAAGTCATTCTAGCCTGGCCAGCATGGCTCAGTGGTTGGGTGTTGATCTATGAACCAGGAGGTTGTGGTTCAATTCCTGGTCAGGGCATATGACCGGGTTGTAGACTCAATCTCATGTGGGGTATGCAGGAGGTAGCCGATCAAGGATTCTCTCTCATCATTGATGTTTCAATCTTTCTCTCCCTCTCACTTCCAAATTTTTTTTAAAAAATTAATAAAATGCATCATAATAACCCTGGTACAGTGGCTCAAATCATTGGGTCACTAGGAACCTCCATCTGAACTATTTTGAAAAAGAAGTCTCTGGGGTCTTAAGATATGCTAATCATGGATGTGGTTATTTCACAGATAAAATCTGCATTCTAATACCACCCCCTTTACCATCAGGCCTCAGCTTCTTATCTACAGCAGAGTTCTGATGAATTATAGGCCACAGGCCAAATTTGGCTCACCCCCTGTAGCTATAAGTAAAGCTTCATTGAAGCCCAGCCACACCATTGTTTTCCTATTATTTGTAGCTGTTTTCACACTGAGAGGGAGGAGTTGTAGAGGTTAGACAAGGATGGCCTGGTCTGCAAACCAGAAACTTTTACTATCTGGCCCTTTAGGAGACACATTTGCCTATGCCTGATGTCTAACACGGCAATAATAATGTCCTGATTTGCTCTTTGAGAATGAGATAACCTATAAGGAAGAACCCCACACAGAGCCTAGGCTCCAAGAAAAGGGACTATGATCACTCAACAAAAATATCAAAATCTAAACCTTATTATACTTTGTGGGTTTTTTGTTGTTTGCTTGTTTCTCCTCTGCCTTTTCTAGCCTCTCTCTACCTAGGTCATTCGGTCCAAAAACAAAATATGAGCTTGACTTCCTCTAAGTGGGATTAGACTAATCTGCCACCCCACGCACCTGCCTGTTCAGGCGATTTCTATGGCTCCATTCATGCAAAGCATCAGGGTTTCTGCCCCATTGTGTGTGAACTTGCGCTGTATGGCTCAATGATTCTACATGGAGGAAGCCCAAAGATCTCGCACGGATTTGTGTTCAACATTTACGTTTTTATTTAGAAATAATAAAATAAGACATAATATATAAAAATATGTACAATCCATGGTTTGTGCAGTACAATAGGAAGACTTTAGGTACAAAAGGACGGCAAACGGGAAAATAGGAACTATCATGATTGTCTGAGGCTCGGCTTGTGCAACTCGCCGGAGGGCAGAGCTGAACCCAATGTCACCAGAAAAGAGATTCTAGTTGGGAGTGAGGGGATGGGAATGCAACACTTGTTTCCCCACCTTAACGTTAGTACACAGAGTGAAAAAGAACCCACTCTACTAGTCAGGACACGTTTCTTGCCTTTACCAAGGGGCTTATCATACAATATGAACTGACATTTGTTATTTTCAAGGGTAACACAATTTGGGGCGGGGGAGGGAGGGTTGGGTACAGCTCATGAAATAAACATCAAGGTTTGGGATGGGAGTTTGTAGGGAAGAAAGGAAGCAAAGGGAGAAATAACGCTTTGGGAGAATTTTTTTTTTTAAGGTGAAAACTTTCTCCAGGAATTTGGAAAGGACTACAGTGCTATAGTGTGACATCTTTGAAATGTCTGATTCAAGTATATGCTTAGAGGGGTAGAAAACTATGCCTTTCTCCATAATCAAAATAGATTCACTTTGTCTACATTTTATTTAAAAATAGGATAACTGAGAATCTATGCCTCCTTCCAAAAATATGATGCCCAGCCAGACAGGGGCAATGACTTCTTTAAAAGGGAGTAAGTCCTACGTGAATTCAACGAGGGTTCGCTTACAATAAAGAAGCAACACGCATCCAAGAATACACCCCGGACGTTCACGGAGTCTCTTCCACCTGCATTCTAGTGACATGTGTGCATGAATGAAGGAGACCCGGGCAGTAAGGACAAATGTTTTGAAGGTAAAATGCAGCAAAACAATGTGGTGCATTACCTGTGTCTTGGCTCTTGACCAAAAATAAAATAAAATAAAATAAAATACAATAAAATAAAATGCCACTTAAAGCTTGTAACTGTTAAAATACTAATAACTAGAAAAAAGCTTTCAAATGGGCAGCCCATGCTGAAATAAATAACCGAAGAACGTAGCAATACAAACCTTATAAGGCTGGTAGATACTTGCTAAAACCATGCTAACCGGTAGCATATAGGTACTAGCTCTCAGAAATTGCTGCACTGAAATCAGACTTTCTATGGCAATATTTTTCCCTTTACAGACTTCTATTTACATTTGGCTTTAAATATGAAAATATCTGATAAACTTTATAAAATGTACACTTTTAAAAACATAGCTTCTGCAAAATTTTCTTGAAAAAAACAAACAACAAACAAACCTGTGCACCAGAAATGTTATTTTTTTTTTCTCTATTTCAGAAAGAAGTTGAAAGATGTCCCTCCCTCGTTCCTGCCCCCTTGCCCACCCTCTTTGCAAATACCTTAAGTCTTTCTTTAAGTGGCAGCTCTGTGTGTTGGGGAGGAACCTTCTCGGAGGTCAGCCCCACTCTCCACTGTATCTTCATTTAATGTACATATGACTGAATACTCTTTGGTTTGATTATTTTCCTTTGCAAAAATATCAAAATAGCAGCAGCGGAAGCCCTCGGCACCCTCTCTGTCCATGGCCAAACGGTTGCCTCTTTGGTTGATTCTCTTGTCCACGCAGTCCCAGTTCCTCCAACTCTCTAGTCAACTTCCCAAACCTGCCTTTCAATTTGGATTTCAAAACAGCATCCACTTCTCTCTCGGTTCCCATGAAAATAACACCACCGTTTTCAAACCCAAGGACTCTGAAGGCTGACAACAGCAGGTCTGGTGACCTCATTGCAGGCACTGCATTCAGATATGGCTGCTCAAAACCCACAGACCGTCACAAACATCAATTCACAAATACAGGATTCTAGAACAAGCTTCTTTTTAATGGCATACAGGGATATAACACCATAAGAGAGTTGGTTTTGAGACTCCAATTAAAAAGAAAAGTCAGTAACCCCAGAATTCACAGACAGGGTACTTCAGACAAAAAATAAAAAGAGTTCCATTACTTAGCTAGAGTGAGGGGGGATTGTGGGTATCAAGTGAGGCAGCCAGGCGGGAGAGGCTTCTGGGAAACCATGTGTCCTACAGTTCCACCGGGGACAAGAATCAGCTCACACGCAAGCATGAGTGTGGTTCTCAACCTGTGGGTTGTGACCCCTTTGGCGGTCGAACGACCCTTTCACAGAGGTCGCCTAAGACCATCCTGCATATCAGATATTTACATTACGATTCATAACAGTAGCAACATTACAGTTATGAAGTCGCAATGAAAATAATTTTATGGTTGGGTCACCACATGAGGAACTGTATTTAAAGGGCCAGAAGGTTGAGAACCACTGCTTTAGACCATTATCTCCCTTGCTCGCGACCGTGTTCTATTTTGTATGGCTCTTGGTGGCCCTAAAATACTGAGACATTTTCATCCCTACCCTCTACCGTTAATATAAAGCCATGTTCCTCTCCCTCTTGGATACTTGAGCTGATGTGCTGCATCCGCAGAGGCTCATCCACACCTTGGCCTCGGCCTTCGCAGCCCTCTCAGATGCTGCGGGACTCACCCCACACAGACTGGTCAGGAGGGACCATGCAGGGGGCTGCTGGTGGGGCAAAGCCCATCTGGAACCATCCTGGGAGTCAGGGAGGGGAATTTAACCGCAAGGGTTTAATTTAATTGGCCTTCCACGTTGGGCCGCTCAGTTTTGAGAATGCCTACTACCTTCAACTAAGGTCTTATTTTATGGAATCAATCTTGGAATGTGCAAACAGGGGAAACCTGGAGCAACCTCAGAGCATGGCACCATCTCTCACCTTATGCATTAGCCTGGCCAGCACTACCTCACAGGAGAGAAAAGATGTTTAGTGTGTGTGTCTGTCCTGTGTGAGAACTTCCCTTTCCCTTTCTTCTTCTTCCTTTAATACAAAACTCACACAAAAGAACAACGTTTTAAAAGCACTACACTCCCTAGACTCTATGTGTACGATGTCCTATTTTTCTAGAGGGCAGTTCAAGGTCTCGCTGAGGTTCAAAGTCATTGTCCGTTGATTTCAAGGCAGCTCTGGAGCTTCCCTTCCTTTTTAGTATGAGCTCCACTGTGCAAAAATGTGCATTATCTTTGGTATTCATTTTAGGTAGCCCGACTTAAAATTTGAGATAACCCATTAACATCATGAAGAAAAAAAATAAAATACCAACCCGGAGGCTACCATTTGGCTAGCGTTACATAATGCCCTTATGTAACCAGAGGAGAGAGAGAGAGAGAGAAAAAAAAAAATCAATTCTAGCAAACAAATTACTGGCCTCAAAAAATCAGGCTCTTGTTTTGGCACTTTGAAGCGCATATCATGAGCTTTCAACCAAGTTCAATACTGACTTTTAAATTACACTATAGAAAAACTACACTGCAACAAAAATACAATTTGTGTTCATGTAGTTAGCAGCTTTTCGAGATTAAGGCAGAGAGTCTTGCCTTTGTTATGCCATTAAAAACATTCTTGTTCCCTAAAGAGAAGCATTCTGGATAAGTCAAATACCCAACCAAGGCTTGCCTGCAAGTTCAAGTCTTATAAAAACACAACACAGAAACACCCCATAACTTATTCTACAACATGTCTCTGTGCCGTCGGGTCATGGGGAGGCGTGTTGAGTGTGTGTTCCGTCCATCTCTGAGCTGAGAGTCTGCCTCTGGAACCATCAGGCTAGCCTCAGTCCCTGGTGGCCACTTGCCTTGACCCACCTCTTCTCCAGTACCGTCGTCTGAATCACTGTTTGGGGCCTTTGACCAACAGACTGTGTTTGAACATAACTATTCCGGAGAAGGAATCGGTCAGTCATATCTCTGATTCTCGCCGTAAGGGCCTGGGCTCTAGAGGTACGCTTGCCTGGTTGTGAAGGTCTAGGTCAGGGGGCGTGTCCGTACTCGTGCTTTCCGGAACGCCATTGTCACTGTCATCTTCCTCTTTGCTCGTGAGGGCAACTTCATTTTCATAGCAAAATGAATTTGCATTGGAGAGGATATATTTCTTTTCTGCTAAGTCTCTGGCGCTGCAAAGGGGCGTGTTGGGTACTTCGTAAGTCTTGTGGAACCTTGAATAGTCCACTTTGTAGTAATGTTTTTCCTCAAAGAGGACAGGCTCATAGCGGTGGCCCCAGAGGATTTCGTTGGCCAGATACGAGCTCCGGCACTGGGTGGTCATGGCCGTGGCCTCCACCATGCCTTCCAGGATCACGACAATCTCAAAGTCTGCATTGTCAATGTCCTGCTTACTCAAGTCATAGAAAGGGCTGTCTTCATCAATTTCATGGACTATGGTGATCGGGGACACCAGGAATATACGGTCAATTCCACTGTCAAACCCAACGTTGATATCTATTTGATCCAGGGGGATGTACTCCCCTTCTGAAGTAATTCTGGATTTGAGGAGCTGGGCTCGAACATGAGCCTCCACCAGGTGGCTCTTCCGAAGATTGCCCACTCGCCACATCAGACACAGCTTCCCATCTCTCATGGCGATCACGGCGTTGTGACTGAAGACAAGAGTCTCGTTTCTCTTCTTGGGTTTGGCCATCTTGGCCATGACTGCGCCAATGATAAAGGCATCGATGATGCAGCCCACGATGGACTGGAATACCACCATGAACACAGCGATCGGGCACTCGTCAGTGACGCACCGGAAACCATAGCCGATGGTGGTCTGGGTCTCAATGGAGAAGAGGAAGGCGGCCGTGAAACTCTTGACCTCCGACACACAAGCTTTGCTCTCCTTCGTTGCATCCAGATCCCCATGGAGCAGAGCTATCAACCAAAACACGCAGCCGAAAAACAGCCATGAGAGCACGAAGGCCAGGCAGAAGATAACCAGCATCCACCGCCAGCGGATGTCCACGCACGTAGTGAAGATGTCCGCGAGGTACCGTTGTCCCTTCTCCCCCACGTTGATGAACTGAACGTTACAGTGCCCGTCTTTCTTCACGAAGCGGCTCCTGCACTGCTGCCGGGTGTGGACTTTGCTCTTCCCGTTCCCAAAGCCATTTGCCACCGCCATGGTGGCCAGCTTCATGCCGTCTTCTTCCGAAGACACAATGCTGTAGCGGTTGGTCCGCACACTGCCCATCGCTTCTGCTGTGGACTCCAGTGCTTCTGCTTTGGAAAACAGTCTGAGTTTTTGCAAAAACCTTTGGAGAAACAGTTTTGAATGCTCAGTGAGGACACACACCAAAAAAAAATAAATAAATAAATAAGGAGAGATGGGGGGGTCTCCAGGAGCCTTGAGGTCCTACCAAGGTCTGTCTTACTGACATGCAGAGTTACCTTAGTAACTCAGCTGACATCCAGAGAGCAGGTCCTGCCAAAGACAGAGAGATCATCCATTACAAGAGAAGTCATTATTAAGGGCTCTAGGCCCTGAGGCAACATTTCCAGCAAGACACAGAGTCAGATAGATATAGATAAATATACCCTACGTTGAATTATTGGAATTTTAATCCCTTGTGCCCTAAAAGATGGCTTTAATTTTCTTTAAAAGTATAAAAATCAGTCTTTCCACCAAAATTTCAGGTCCTTTTCCTCCTATTGTTTGCAAGCAGTCTAAAACTGTTCTATCTTATGGGTCTACCTCTCCCCTCTCATTCTCTTCTTTGGCTTTCTCTACTTGCAAGTTATCAAGCAGAAGGAGGACTGCCTAACGCCAAGGTGTATCATGCAGCTTTAAGAACTTGGACACATCTAGAGAACATTCCATAGGCATGCAGAATGTTAATATTAACTGAGTTGCAGGTGCATTAGGGGAGGCTATGACAAGGCTGAAATCAGAAGGCACAGGTTATTTTGTTTAAATGCAACTCAGAAGGCCGTCCTTAAAAATCATCTGAAATGGATCCCAGTTTCTGGAGACTGTGTGGGCCGGCTCCATCAGTCCACACACTTCGAGCTGCCACTATGCAGAAATGCCCCATAACATCTCCGTTCATGCAAGCGATTCTCACTTGAAGACGCAAGTTTGCTCTGGGGGCTAGAGAGCTGGGTCTGTTGCCTAGCAATCGGTCCTGAAATTCTCCGGAGATGGGACTGCCGTGTGTAATGACTGGCTCGGAAGTAAGCACCTTTGAGCCAAAGGACCAGGTCTTTAGAGGATTGAGATAAGGCAGGAACTCATTTCATGTGAGTCCAATTCTGTGTTTTCCCAAACAGAGGCAAGGTCGTAGGAACAGATCATAAATGTCAGCTTACTTTCACTTCCACGTGCTGTTGTTTGCTATATGTTCCTATGGAGAAGGCACCCACCTTTCCCTAATGTGAACAAACAGTAGTTCTCAGCTCTCTCCTCTTGCCTTGTCCTGTCCTAGGGAAAAACTACCTACTGACGACAACTTTCCTTCTTGGCTCCAAAGACACTGTTTTTCCCTTGACGACTTGACAAAGGCCTGAGCAAAAGTCGAGGGTGTTTTCTTTATCGAATATAAATTAATGCAGCATCGAACTAAACAAATCAACACGAGCCTACTCTATCTCCTGGATTAAAGGGGGACAGGGAACCACAGATTAAAAAGATCAGGAATCCGTTGAAGCCCTCATCATGGGGACTCCACAGTGTCCTTCTCCCTCCAAACCATGTGAAGGTGAAGCAGTTAACAAAACCAGTCGCAGCCAAGCCAGCTGCACACCAGAAAAGCACATCGCTTGTCTTGCTTCTGCGCACCCCCTTGCAGAGGGGCGAGGTGCATTGTCTTTGAAAACTGCCTTGCTACCGTCTTCTCCCCGCTCCCTCTTCATCCAAGTTATTATGCAAGAATGTGCCCCAACACATTTTTCCTGAGATTAGTCATCTGTGAAAATTGCAATGTGTGTTACATTTTGGCAGCTTTTGACACCTAAATGATGCCCGATTTAAAAGTGTCTTTGAATCACTTTATAAAAAGAAGTTACTGTGCCTTCCCAGTCTTCCACCTGCTTCAGTGTTTTGTCTGCTTCCCTGTGAGGTTTGTACTCGGACAAAAGAAACCAGACTCCTGCTCCTCAGGGTTCTAGATCCTGGACATGGGAAGAACTTTTTTTTTTTTTTTACTTTTTTTTTTTTTAACAGTGGCCTCAGCTGATTGGGCTCAGGTGTAATTGCCAAGCATTTCTGCACAAAACCAGATAGAGGTGATATGACACCAAATACAGGTGTACTCCCCCCCCCCCTCCCCCCCCCAAAAAAAAAGAGTAAGGAAGAGGACTCATTTAACTAGTACATGTATCCTTGAGTTCTGATTGACTTCGGAATCCTATAAACTGACACCAAGAAATTCCCTTTTCCTGATTCAGAATAGCCCTTCCATCGGAGGGAGTGCCTCACATTTCTTCTGACTTACTTCTGCACTTTTCCAGATGAAAGCATAACAACCACAGGAAATCTAAAGACTGAATTACAACTTTCCAAAACTCGACCCCAGGACATTGGTCTGAATTCCACAAAACACACACTACCAGCTTCCTCCGAATAGCTTTCTGCATTTAGGCCCTCGAAAAGAGCCTGGATAGAGGGACTATTATTGTCCTGTTTCCACTGCTAATGACAGAATGTGTTCCACATGCAGCGCATCATTTACAAATTTGACCATTCTGCCACGAAAAAATATTTTTGGGGGGTTGGGGGGGCAAAATGGAGACTTTTGTCACTTTGAATAGATATGCTCCAAAACAGATGTATGTGTATATATGTGTGCACATACAGAAGATACATTTAGACTTGGTGGAGCTGATTCCATAGCAAAAATCTAGAACCTGCCTGAGTCTGGTAGGTCCACTGTTTTAATACCCCACTGTGAGGAATGACTTTCCTACCAACCTGCCCACACACCCGGTGGTGGCTTTGGGCAAGCAGACAACTTCCTTGCTCCTCTCTCACTGAAAATCACTAATTCATGAGCATCTGGGAAAACTTCCATTAGGAACAGGGCTTCTGTGCAGTAGTTTAGGGATAGATTCAAATTAATTTTGTGAGAAAGGATCGATGAAGAGCAGCTGAGAACACTCTGTGACTCCTTGGTGGGAACAAGGCAGGAGAATCGATATCTGATTGGATGAACCACGTGTGCATTCCCCCTCCAGCCTAAATATTTAAGGGCTTGATGGCAATTTGAAAGACACACATCATCATTTCACCCAGGCGATCCCCAACGAGGTAGAAAATGTTTCTGGGAAATTGAGAGGCTACATGTGGTGCTGTTCATGGTAAGACTATTTATAGGCTGAGCCAAAATTAAGCATAAGCAATGGAAAAAAAGAGTTCAGCGCTTCAATCTTAGGTAGATGTTAAGGGAGGGAGAGCTATGGATTAAAGAAAAGGAAAAGATCAAGGAGATAACATAAGGAGTGACCCCAAATCATGGTTATCATGTAGGAAATATTTCCGACATGGACCATAAAAACCAGAAAAATGCAATGGTGAACAATAAACAAGAATACATGTGTCCCATCCAGTGGCCATGGTGTAGGGAGTAAGAAAGTTTCTGAGGATGGGAACTGAGGGTCGTAAAGGAGGGTGAGCTGGGCTTAGAGAGAGGCCTGCTAATGAGTGTTTAGAGTAGCTATTCCCCAGCTGACGCCATATAGACCAGCCTGACTGTGCTCTGGGCACATGTTGCTATGTGAGCACAAGTGCTAGCAAGGCAACCTCTGTGAAGCTCAGTAAACAGAGGGAGGAGCAGAGAGAGGGGGAGAGAGGGGGACACCCACTTACCTATGTGACCACTACAACACTGACATTCAACAAGGCATGGAGCATCCCTCAGCATGTGCCAATGCTGAAGAATATACAGATTTGATACTCAAAAAAACACACGAAAGGAAAACTGAACACAGGCCATCTGTTCAGGTAAAGATGTGGTCAATCTTTCATGCTACTGAAAAGTCATACAAGGTCTCTACAGCTAACGGGAGATTCGACAACTGGAGAGTCTCAAGGAAGTAGAAATATTGCGGATTGTTTTTGGTTTTTGATTTTTAATGCCAAATTCACAAGAGTTTGACAAATATTCCTCGGGACACCAATAACACCAAAGAAAATGCCGTAAACATGGGGGGGGGGGAGGAGGGGAGGAGCTGAAGGCAAAGTGAAATGACCTTGACCCCAACTCTCACCCCTCCCACAGCCCTTGATGTCACACCTCTTACCCCTGACCTTGGAGATTTTTCCGGATAATGGCAAATACAAATAAAACACTCCGGGGATGGCGGTGGAAGTGAGCAGGAAAAAGCTAACAAGTGCACGGTAATGTAATGGGCAGCAGACATACAACTGTGGCGAGAGGAAATCTCACTGCCTCTAGATTATGAATGTGAAAATAATAGTTGTAAAAGGCAATGTGCACTCTTTGCATACCCGAAGCATGTTTTCAAATCCTGCCTTATTTCCTAACAGGTAAAGGTGGAGTCTGAGTCTATGAGAAGCCCCAGTTTCACAGTCCTATCCTGGTTACCATCCTACTGCTCTGCTTACTGAGGCACAAACATTACACTGCCCATCTCTCATCTCTACTTTTCCCCCCAGTTGTCATGATCGGTCTATGTTATGATGCAATTTCTTTGCAGAAAAAGTCGTCTCCCCCACTGGCCTCCCTAGAAACCATGCTGTCTTCCATGTAGGTATTAGCATTATTATTATTATTATGAAGAATTACAAGTTGCTTAGAGGAAAGTGACACAATCCTGTGAGCGTGTTGCGGTCTTTAGGCTCCATTCCAACTCCGGCTGCCTCTCTCTTCCCAGCAAAGCAACTTTGAGACGCTTGCTCCGTTTGGAACTGGCCTCTATACTTCAAGCAATGACCAAGAAATCACATAAAAAGGCCAAGGATCCAGACTACTGCGGAGTGCCCGGATCTGCCTAGGTTTGAGACCAGTACCCCAGTTGCCCTATCCCCTCGCCCCCTCTTTTTCCCTTACAGCGACAATCCAACGCAAGCTCCCTCGCCCCCGTCTCCAAACTCAGTATCTCGCTACAGCTGGTGCATTGGAAGTTATGAGCACAAACAGATGCTGCAGGGAAATGTTTCGATTGCTCAACTGTTCCAAGCATGTCTCAGTATTTTTAGCTCTGGGATGTGCTGGTGCGCACACGAACTCTATAGGCATGCTCCAGGACTCGGAGGGAGCGTGGGTGCGCGCTCCTGCAGCCTGACAGCTGGGCACCTCTGGGGCAGCGGGGCAGGGAAAGAGTCGGGAACCAAAGGCAGCCCCAGCCCGAGTCCACGCTCCCCAGGACACGCATGCAGCGAGACGGAAGCGGGGAAGAAAACACACAGCAGCCCTTACCTGTTGCTGGCGCAGGAGCATGGGGACATGGAGTGGAAGTAGGGGGGGCCCAGAGGCATGTAAGATCCAGTGGTTTGTAAGGGCGAAGGCGCCAAAGCAAAGCCGAATTCCCAAGACCCAGCTTGCCGGCGGCGCGGGGGCAGGCGGCGCGCTGGCCAGGGCTCCAGTGCGCTCTGCAATATCCTGGGCTCTTTTGAGGCGGCCCACGAGATACCGGCGGCCTGGCCCCGCCCCCGGCCGCTGCTGGCCAATCGCAGCGCGTCTGGCCGCGCGTCCAGCCCCGAGACCCGCCGCGGGGAGGGGAGGAGAGGATGCTACACCCGCCGCCCCGGGCTCTGCCAGCGGGGAGAACCTGCCGGGCTCCCACCGCCTCCAGCCTCCGAGCCCGGCTGGAGGAACTGGCGCCCCAGCCCGGACAGCAGCAGGTGGGAAGCTCCGCTTCCGGGCTTTGGCCGCTGCCTAATTGCAGCCTGGCCTTGGGCAGTTTCCTGCCCTTCTCCGAGCCCCCCACTCCCTTTTTTCTATCCTTGGCGGCGCCTGGGCTGTGCTGGCTCCTCCAGGGGCCAGCGAGGCGGCGGTGCCAGGGCGAAATGTTTGCAGCCGCCGGGGGAAGGGTTGCATTTCATCCCGAGCGCGTCCCCCGCGCTCCCCACCCTTCCATGTCCCCCGAATCCGCAGCAGAACCTGCGCGCTGGGCGGAGGAGCCAAGCATTAAATGGGGACAGGGGCCGGGATCCCCGCAGATCCCGCAGGATTTAGTCGCGCGCAAGTGTTGCAACTGCATCGCCGCCGGGCTCCTGCTATCCCACTGCTCGCCAGTTACTTACAAAGCGCCTCGACTTCTCCGCAGGGTGAACGACGCGTTCCCTCTCGCGTTGTCCTCCCTCAATCTCGTTCTCCACCGCCGCCTGACACGCTCTGCTGATCTAAAATCAGAGCAATTAGACAGTAATGAATTCTCTGGAACAGCAACTCCTACAGACACTCGAGCTCTGCCCTCGCACCAGCGCCTCCCAGCCCTCATTCCCAGCAACCAGGCAAGAGCGTGTGGACCCTGTAAAAAACCCATGTCAAGTTCAATGTTCACTGGATCTGCATCCTGGAACTTCGCAGATTAATCCGTGTGTGTGTGTGCGCGCGCGCGCCAAATAGTAGGTGCATAGTATATTTAGTGGTCTTTTCTGAACACCGAGTTTGAAACCCCTCCGTGTGTTTCATGTTAATTTCCTCAAGCGATGAAATTAACCTTTTGTGCAGCAGTTTGTTTACTCCTCTAAAAGGCCTCTTAGAGTCGCCAAACTACTTCGACAATCGAGTTCTTAGTCTGGGCGGCACAGCCCGGGTGGATGTGAGCTGGGGGGAGAGGTGAAACTCCCAATTCAAGGAAAGGGTTTGTGCCCTTGCTACCCTCCCAGCCTATATCCTCACATGGCCTCTAGGAGGCGCTGGTGAGATATGCTTAGGTTTTGCAGCCATGTACTTGATCCTGTGCGAGCAAGTATGCCTCTTTTTCTAGCACTGAGCAAAACACTGAAATTAAAAGGGTGTGGAGTTGGTTGTGTGTGCACGCAGTGTGACTGCTCTGATAGCCGAACACATTCCTGTTCCATTCCATTTGTTGAGATTACGCAGTACTCCAAGCTCCGTTACCAGCTGTCTTGCCCTTTAAAGTTCTGTAGGTGGGAATGATGGCTCACAAGGGAAGTCTACCTTATGTTTATTTATGAAGTCGTGTATTATTTATTTTTTAAAGATATATTTTTATTGATTTCAGAGAGGAAAGGAGAGGGAGAGAGATAGAAACATCAATGATGAGAGAGAATCATTGATCAGCTGCCTCCTGCACACCCCCTACTGGGGGTCAAGCCCCACAACCCAGGCACCTGCTCTTGACTGGAATGAACCCAGGACCCTTCAATCCCCAGGTTGACGCTCTATCCACTGAGCCAAACCAGCTGGGGCAGATGTGGATTATTTTAAAAATCAGCTTCCCAATTTGAATGAAAAATGTTACCTTATTTAGCTACATAAGAAAACGTGAGATTAAATTTTGTAACTAAAACATTGTGAATGCATGATAGCATCGATCCTATTTCTTCCTTTTATAAAGGAAAAATATAAATGTGCATTTTCATCAATAAGTGCCTTTTCCCTATGTCCCTATTAGGAAAATTCTAGTGCTCCAATGCAATCAGCATTTGGATAAATATACTTTTTGGAGTGATGTGTGATACAGATTTCTCTAGTCAGAGTACAGCTTTTTTGGCTGAATCAGTCTTTATTTAGCAAAAATCCCAATTAGTTTTGAACACCACTGCAGTTGGGTGCTGGGGTCCATCTGTGGATTAAATTTTTCCAAGGAAATGCGAATTATGCTCTTACTGAATCCCTCTATGGTAACCACCTAGGATATGAGGGCCAAATATTAGTCACAATCCTGATCTGCTGTCAGATGATGAGTGGGGTGATGCAGAAGAAGGGTTGTGTTCCACTGGGAACACCGATCTTTCCTTTGTACTTAGAGCTCTCCAGCCACTGGGTATAGCTTCAGCCTTCCATGATCCATATACGCAGCCCAATTTCACGATGGAAAGAGGCGAAGAACTCCTGTCATTGGCATCTACTGGGTATTATGAACCACTTCCTCATCTTCACAGCAATAATCCATAGTAACAATACATACACGTCAGGTTGACTTGAAACGTAGATGGGTTGAGTTTGCAATCTGCTGCTATGTGGACAAGCCATCTACCATGGTATTCTTATCTGTGAGAAAACAGCTTTGGCAATTTCACGGCAGTGGTAACTTTTCATCTTCATGTTAGTGTCAGTCAGTGTATTGGCTGAGTGGCTACTCTGTGCTTTAGCTATGTTCTAGGTTATGACATGGGAGCCCCCAAGAGCCCCAGGGGGAGCAGTTGCTTCCCTCTAATAATTTACATTCTCCACGTGAGCAGATAAGCAAGGCACACATGGAATCAAACGACAATATAAGGCAGCCTGTGATTAAGTGCTAAAATGGATCATGCGAAACAAAAATTCCGGAAAGCGTCTGAGGAGTGGAGTGAATGGAGTAGAATTTATGGAGACGTCTCAGAATGGAAGACGTGATGTGTACAACATAGCACCACATGCAGTTGTGTTAAGGATGCTGAGAACATACTAGAAGGCAATCCTGTCTGTGTCCTAAAAATACCTGTGTGCCTCCAGACCTGTCTATATACGTGCATGTAATCACGTGTATAAATTCTAAGCTGCTTCTAAGAATGTCATGCATGCCACTGCCTACACAGACACTGTGTCCCCCTAGAGTAGTGGGATGTATTCCACAGGCCTTATGTGCCATTTGTCACTGGGACACGCAGTGATTATGCCTTATTTAGCTGGCATACCTGGGAATGTAACATGTCACGTGATGGTTTTCCTAAGCTGAAATTTGTTCGGGTGGGAATTATTTTCTCTGATGTACGCATCCTCAGTTTCTCCACAGATTGCCCCTGGAGAGCTGTGTCTACATTCCTAGTAGAGCCTATTTTGTTCCTCTCATGCTATCATAAGCATTTCCCCCTATTTGTGTCTACCCATCAATAGCGACTTTTTCAAAATCCACTGCCGTGTCTTATTTTTTCTTTATGTCCTCATCGCCTTGCATATGGCCACATTAAAAAAAAAAATCAGTCTCATTAGATGTCAGTTGAATGAATAAATGAATGAAAATACCAATATTTGTGAGTATAATAGGACTTCGGAAGACTGAGTCAGATTCATTTGAATAAACAAGCTATTTGATTTTGCCTGTGGTGGGTGGGCCTATCCGGGTGCAGTAAGAGCAGTGTCTCCTACATTAAATAGCCCCAGGCGAAGCGTGTTTAAGCCTCTGCTTGTTTTTCCTTCTCCATCAGTGACAGCCTTCACTTCTCATTTTTGCTTCCGCCAATTTGCCTCATATCTTTCAGGCTGTCACCAAAACTGTCTAATTTGCTGATTCTCATCTGCACTGGGCTGAGAGATTATGTAAGCAAGCTTGTTGAAAATGTGCATAAAGTAAAAGCAAATGGGCTCGAAGGGGCTCAAAGTGGATGCATGTCTTTGAAATAGAATGAGGAGATGCTAAATTTGCAATAACCTTGTTTTGTTTGGTTCTTTTTAGGGTAAAAAGCTTCAGGATACTGATTTACCACATCTATTTCGGCGTCTCAGAGCACTTACATGCTTTAGTTCATGTATTTGCTATGTGAAAAAGACCTCTGGGTAAGTGAGGTACGCGTGTGTTTAAATATGCCTAGGTTTATATGTACATGTAAAACAAAACCACACCCTCTTTTATGGAGGAATCATTGAGTGCTTACTGTGCCCATGAATGGGGTCTTTATTTCCCATCAAATATTGGTTAAGCCAACAACAGTAAGTAGGATTGCTCCTTAAGAAGCTCACACTTCCCGAGCAGCCAAGTTATTATTCAGTAAATTACATTTTCATGCAGCTGGAAGACTTGTCTCCCGTGGGCAAGACAGTTCCACTCTGAGCACACCACGTAAAGAACAGGTGAGTGTCTGGGGCATCTAGGGCCATGCTACAGCTCTACCTGGAAGGATAGGCTGGCCGTAGACAAAGAGAGGAAAGTAAATGAGTTGTCCCGTTGATGGTCAGTATCTGAATAAATTCATTAATAAAAGGGAATTTCAATTGAGCATTAAGTTTAGGCCAGATTTGAGACCCCTAAAACAAGCATGAGTAGTTGATGCTTTATTCTTTAGGCAGAGAGAGATCTCCAGGTGAGGCGTGGGAGGAGCATTTGTCTGATTCTCTCTTCCTTGTTGCCTCTGACTGCAACCCTAACATGTGATCATTTCTTCTGTTTTTTTTTCCATGTGTGTGTGTGATCTTCAAATGGTTTCCCAAATCCCAATTTTCATTTTTAAGGAAATGGAAACATAAAAAATATGTTCCAAGAAAGCTCCTCTGTGAGTGGAAGCTGTAGATAGGAATTCTAAGCCTTCCGGCACAAGTCCTGTGTGTCTTCCCCTGCTTTCTGCAGGAGGCTAGAGGTTTGCATAGCATGGCTGCCAGACAACTCTAGAAAGCATGGCGTAGGGCCTGAATTTTTCACAGCACCTACTAATTCCCCCAAATAATCTCTACCCGGACTATACCATATACAGCTGGGCCTTTGGCTTTTCCTACAGGACCTAATCCCAAATGTGTGGCTCCCTATTCATGCTTCTCTGTGGGAGAGTTCCTTACGTTTTAGAAATAAATTCGATGGGGATCTGTGGATTGGATTGAATCTTTTCCTCCTTCCTTGACTACTTTGTGTGGTGCAAGCATATATCCTTCATTGATATTTAATTCCAGGCTCTTGATAAATTTGTTTTAATACTCAAAGCTCTTGTGTATATGTTACAAAGAAATAAAATGTGTATGACAATTATGCAATAAAATGTTGTGCTGCTGTCACCAATAACATGAATGACCAACGGTAACAGAACCAATCACATTAGACGATTATTAAAAGAAAACCCCTTATGCCACGACTCATTTTATAGGCGCTTACTTAGATATTTTAATAATTAGGCTCACATGCAGATGTTTCTTCTTCTGCATTTGGATCTGAGCTACATGGTCCATTTTAAATGTTAAAGAAATTCAAATGAATTAGCCCTCTAAACAAGTGTTTGAGAAAATTATGTCTATGATTTAGCAATAGAGAAACTCTGAATTCGTAACAGAGACTTAAATCCTGCCACCCGTGTTTCAGCTTCTGGTCTTATCAGCAACGAAAATCTCAATTCAAAACTTGTGTTATACCCCAATCTATTCTTTTATATGGTTGGCATGGCTGAGTCACCAGGTTTTAGCAAGGCAGGAATCAGGCCTGTAAACAATGCTGCTTTATGATGTGGTCATCAGCTCCCTGCGTGGAAACTGAAACACACGGAGACGCCTACTGTACCTGCTACACGACTCGGGGAACCAAAGTCCACTGGGAGAGCTAGCTTTCCTGTTTACCAACAGTAAACTTCTTATGCATGTAACATGCAGTAGTGCTTTTAAAAAAATCTTGAAAAATGATGTATCTCCCACTTGGGCAGGCCCGAAAATATTGCTCTCAACGTCTATTATTTTTATATAAAAAGTCAGTGTTTTTCAGTTCAGGATTAAGTGAAGGAAGGAAGGAGTATATTTAATAAATTAGTGGCAGAAAGCAGATGCAAAGTAGACATGCGCGCGCGCGCACACACACACACACACACACACACACAGAGTTATATATATATTTGCTCAATGGTGACTCGTTTAAAGACCTCTTAAGAGGATGAAGAGAGTTAATTTTTGAGTAGCAGTTACTTCACTCTGTGCTTAGTATTGAGATTTCCTAACTCAGTAACCTGCATTCATCATTCTGACTTTATGATGTTTAGAGCTCAGTTATATTTTACATTATATTTGCAATTTTAAAAAAAGCATCTACTCTCCCATCACACACATTTCTTATGCATTAAAATATGAAAAATGCAAAGCGGGTAATGGCAACTCTTGGTAGTTTCCAAAAGTAAAATAATCTATAAAGCTCTGAGGCTAAACAGCTTCAATATTTCAGCAAAGTGCTAGCTAAAGGCACATAATATAAGCGGTTTCCTTTGAGTAGAAGATGATGAAAATGTCATTTGTATTTACTTGCTGAAGGTATCTGAACATCTACTGGGCAAAGCATCATGAGCCCAAGACTTAGTCTGCAAGGCCATACCTACAGGTTCAAAATCCAGGCAGAGTAACGGACACGTGTGCAAGTCTGCTTAATCCTTGGCTCAGACTGAAGCAATGCTCTCCCCTAAGTCAGTGAAGCACAGAAAAACAGTTGACTCCTATCTCTGTTCTGCCTTCTCTCCTCATGCATTGCCGCCTTGCTTCATTTTTCCTCTCCATGGCCCACCCCTTATTTCAAACCCTTCAGAAAGGGGGTGGAGACCCACACTGAGCCAATGATGCAGGCACAGTGCTCAGAACTGCATTACTGTCATAATTTAGAATTTGGTTCATTGCTGGACAGACTGCTCAGGAGCTGCATGGTTCCAGCTCGCCGCAGGCTCTATGGAGAAACACAGCCCATCAAAGCAACAGGCCCCCAAGGCACCCAGCACATTTGATGACACAAAATCAACCGGCACCCTGCAGTTGGCACAGTCCAGTTGGCAAAAATAAAATAAAAAATCATTTGTTAATATATTTTTTATTGATTTCAGAGAGGAAGGGAGAGGGAGAGACAGAAACATCAATGATGAGAGAATCATTGATCAGCTGCCTCCTGCATGCCCACAACTGGGGATTGAGCCTGCAACCTGGGAATCTAACCATGACCTCCCGGTTCTTAGGTCGATGATCAACTACTGAGCTATGCTGGCCAGGCTAAAAAAATCATTTTTGAAATTATTTCTCCAAAAGAAAAAGCAACCTTTGTGAATTGACTTAAGAGCTGTGACATAAAACAAAACAACAACAAAAGATAGAAAAGAAAAAAGGAAAGAACCCTAGGCACTGACAGATGTCTGCTCTTTCTCCTGTCTCCCCAACCCTCTTTGAGTCTCCAGAGGGGGAGGCAGCCTAACCTGCAGCCCATTTCGAGCAACGTGGGAATGGGGGACTGCCCTACGAGAGGTCTCACCCCAACTCCACTGAAGACCCCCTCTGACTGTGAAAAGTGTTTCTCACAGGAGAGCTTGAGAGCGTCCAGGAGTTCAGGCTCAAAGTGAATTTCATCATTTCCTCTCTGTGCAAATCCCAGGGTATTTATTTCTCTTACGTAATTTCCAGGGAGTCCGTTACACGACCCGGTCGACTCGGGGACCTTACCATCAAACAGTCACCATTGGTGAGAACAACCAAGGACTGATATATGACTGCAAAGGACCTTAACAATTCCTGGAAGGAAAAGGGTTAAGAGCCAGTAAAAACAGCATAAATTTACACATAACCTACTGCGATTACACTTTGATTCTGTTCCTTGCAAGGAACGACAACAATGGCAACTCCATAACTAATGCTTCTGGTCTGGAAAACCTTCTCCCTGAAGGACACGTCTCACCCGCCACGGATGATCTCAACTGCCTCTGGTGAGAAAGGCCCTCTACGCAGCGAGATGGACTTGCTGGTGAGCTTCCTTTCCAATGGACCTGAAAGATTCATGGCATCGTGGAAAAATAATCCAACCCTTGGGCTGAAGCGAACAGCCTTGTGTGATTGGTTTGTGATGGTCTGAGTCAAGCTGACAGGTTCTAGAATTATAATTGCTTTCTTCCAATCTTAACTTGCTAGGAAGGGGGGTGGCTTGAATATCCAGAGGACTTGGTTTCAGAAAGAATTAGGAGCAGATAAAAGCCATTACACTTACTTTAAAAAAAGAAAAAGAAAACTGACCCTGGGACTATTGCCTTTCATCAGGCAATCAGGCATCATGCTCTGCCTTCTTTCCACAAAGCATAGGAAGAGGATTGTCTGAGCAAAGGGAAGATGGAGGACCTGCGCTTGCTGTCCTGTAAAAATCGATGCCCCATTGGGTGAGTGAGGCAGATGCCTCAGTCCTCTCTCTCCTCACCCTGCAATGGAGGCTTCTCCAGGTGAGCAAGCTAGTTGTCAATGGAGCTGGCAGGAAGGGTTCGGTTGGGGCAACAGGAAGTGGGCAGACTCAGAGCCTCTCCCTCTCCCCCACTCAGATCCCATGACGAACCAACAGCTCCCCTTTCCCTTTTTTCCTCGTTTCCCTTTCTCCTCAAGGAATTTCCCACCAGTTGGAGAGCAAGGACACCAGCTGTCACACTGATGAGAGAAGTTGCACTTTTGCCCTTGGCTGTGGCCGTGTCTGTGCCTGTAGAACCCACTAGTGCTGTAGGGCCTGCAGCAGCTGCTGCGACGATGTCCGGCCAAAGGCCCCCCGCCGCTGTCCTGTTCTCCTCTTCTTCCTTAATGTCTGGTCACAGGCTCCTCAAAGAAAACCTCTTGCTGCTTCCTGGCCTCGGAGCACAAATATCTAGATCACTAGGTATCAGAAGAGCTGGTCTTGGGCCTCTTGAGGACTACTGATCGTATTAGATGTTCTGATGAAGAACAGAACTAAAACGCAAAAGGCAGCAACCCAGGAAAAGAACAGACACTTAGAGATGGCGTCACTGGGAGACTGTTTTTCCAAAAATCAATTCTTCAGAAAACTCGCTGCTTTGTGTGGAGTAACTTCCCTGGCACCACAGACAGCCACCTCTGAAATGAGTTCTCCCAACGTATCCCGTTCCTTTTGTGCATGAAAAACAATAGAGAGCTGAGCAGGTTTGATGGGAAAGTACCTGCATGGAGAAAATGACCCAGAGCAGAGATATATGTTCTGTAGGTGAATATTCTTATTATACAAGAGCCAGGGAAAAGAAAGCCTGTTTCTGAAACCTGGGCTGATTTGGCTCAGTGGTTGAGCATCAATCTATGAACCAGGAGGTTTTGGTTCGATTCCTGGTCAGGGTACATGCCCAGGTTGTGGGCTCTATCCCCAGTAGGGAGCGTGCAGGAGGCAGCAGGTCAATGATTCTCTCTCATCATTAATGTTTTTTTCTTTCTCTCCCTCTCCCTTCCTCTCTGAAATCAATAAAAATGTATTTAAAACCTGGGCCTTTCTGATATTTTACATCAAGGATGTCACTCTCTCCATGGTTCCAGGTCAGTGGTCTACAGACCACAGCTCTCAGGCCAAACCTGGCTCACCATCTACACAACTCACAAGTGTTTTTACACTTTTAAATGTTGGGAGATGAAGAAAGAATAATATTTTGTGACACCTGACCATTTTATAAAATTCAAATGCCTATATTCATAAAGTTTTATTAGAACAGAGCCATGCTCATTTGGTTTGATAGTCCCTGTTTTTGTGCTACAGGGACAGAGCTGACTGGATGAGAAAAAGATCATATGTGGCCCTCAAAACCCCCAACATTTACTATCTGGCCCTTTAGAAGTAAGATTGTTCACCACTGGCCCAGAATAATGCTATGGAACATAAGGCCAAATTGAATAAAAAGAGTGTGAATGCTATTCCTCATCTGTGATTCTAGTCAGCTGAATACATTAAATGTGCTTCCATAGAGAACAATTAGTCATTCAAACCATGTGGCATATGTGGGTAAATGTTCAGGATTGCCTCCAGGACTCAATTAAATAGAAACACAACAGGGGGGAATCAAATATAAAGATGGATGGGGTTTATAAAATAATAAGTGACTGTATTTCATGAGACATTTTTGGAAAAAATTCATCAAACATTAAAAAGAAGTAAGCCAGCTCATTCGTTTTGGTGGAATTTTGAGTTTCAGAATCTAATGAAATGGAAATGGTGATATTAATGACTTCAAACAATACAGGATTTCCCCAAATGCTCTCTATTTAGTATTGAAATTTTTTATTTGAAAAGGAATTTTAGTAATCTTTGGGGTTAAATATTTATCAAAAATCCATGGAAACATTAATCCTCTTCTTTATCCTGTTTTTTATTTTACAAACAAGGAAGAGAGAGTTGAACACGGTCTTCCTTCAGGTTCCACCCAGAGTTATTTTTTTGTTTATCTCTGGCCAAGCTAAAAGGGCGGAAATTTTACCTCATTTTATTGGCCCTTTTAACAATTTGATCTACTAGAAATCAAGGTGTTATAATCAATTTTAAAATCTTCTGCATGAATGTGAGTCCTCTGGGAGTTACATAATTTAAATGATTATGATATAAATACAGTTCAATGAGTTATTACATAGTTCTCCATGCCCTGGGTGGTTTCAGTACTATGGCCTTTAACAGGACATAATTGTATTATTTCTCCTGTTTGTTTTTCCATGGTTACTTTAATCTTATGATCTCCAAAGTTTGATCTAAAAGCGGTGTTACTATTCCTAATATTATTATCCTCATTATCATTGTCATTTTCATAACAGGGAATGCTAGGCTAGAGACCACAACTTTCTTTCTTCACAGCCAATAAGTGCATATGAATTTAAAAGCAAATTACAATGTCTTGTCTTTTCACCACAATGTTCATAGAGGAATATAGAGCTCCTTCATTCAGGCTCCTGGAAAGATGAAGTATACTCGCAGCTATCCTTGCAGAACATCAGAACACAAAAAGATATTGCATTTAATACTTCCAAGAGTGTTCCCTTGGTAAGTATTTGTAAAGAAGCATACCGACAAGTGTTCCTGAGCCTATCTGCTGCTTACATAACAGTTAACAAAAATCAACAATTTACTGCAGCCATCTGATAAAGAGCAATTCTACGATAAACTAAATATAAATCCATTCCCTACTCGAATAGTATTACTATCGAATCTACAGCAACAAACACAAAATACGCATTTAATTCAATACGCATTCATCCTTCAATCAATCAGTCAATCCTGTGAGGCATGCCCACATACAGCTTCCCGAGCAGGACCCTAACATCAGTGTGCCTCCAAGCCTCCAAGCCTCCACCTGTGTCTGCTGCCTCCACCTGTGTCTGTGCTTCGGTGTCACCCTGCCCTCCCTTGCAGACTAGTTGCCATCCCTTCTCAACTATTCCAGGACTCTACTTCTTTAATTAGCCCCTCCCTCCTACATTGTCTATTTTCTCCTCTCTATGGGATCATTCCCATCTGTTCATAAAACATGCTGAACTACCTCCCACTTACAAAAGAAAGAAAAATAAATGCAAAGAAAGAAAGAAAACAAAAGGAAAGCTTGACCCCAGATCTCCCTCCGGCTAGTACTGCTTCATGTATCTTCTCCCCTTTAGATCAAAACGTCTCAAAAGGTGCCACTACTTTCTCACCTCTCATGCTCCTTCTCTCTGACCTCCCTGAGGGGGCACGGACCCCGGGCATTCACTCCAAAGGCTTCCATGCCGAGTCCCACCGCAGCTCTGTTCGCGCTCCCAGGGCCCCTGGGCGGCTCCTGGTGGCCCGTGATGGCTTGGGCCGCTTCCTCTCCTTGGCTGGTAAGTAGCCACCCTTCCCCGTCTTTCCTCCGGCCTCGCAGACAGCTCGCTCCTTCTCGTCCCCCTCTGATGAGTTCCCTACGTCTCAGCCTCCCCACGTGGCAGTGTCTCCGGCTCTAGGACCACGTTTTCAGGTATCCATCCAATCCCCGGCAGATCCCATGCAAACCTGCACCGGTAAAGGCAGAGGTATGCACAGGGCCTCCAATCTTACAGCCTCAGGCCCGGCCTTCTGTCCTGCCGCAAACTCACATGTACAACGTCCTTCCCCCACCCGCGTATCCAATAAGCATCGGAAACACACTCCGGCCAACACGGAATTCTTGACTTCCCTATTCCCCCAAACTCTGAAACTTCTTTGTGTGCCAGGGTCTGCGCACTGGCTCAGAACTCTATTTCCCAGGTACCCGCATGGTGTCCCTTCTCTATTCCGGGTCTAGAACATTCTCTTCTAATATCCCGAGCACATGTTTCCTCCAGCCACAGGCCTTTCCTGACCACCCTCGCTGAAAGGGCGCCCATCGCTCTGTGCCCGGACCACACCGCTAGTTCCCGTCAGGGCACTACCGGCGCCTGTCCTCACGTTCTGCCTTTGTTTATTTGCCTCCTCTCGCCCCTCCTACATTGGAAGTCCAAGAGGGAAAGGTCATTTTTCTGTTTAGTTCATTATGGCCCACACGACGTCTAGGAATGCAGCCCAAATATGAATACATGAATTAATGAATTTTAGGAATATCAGGTACTGCCACTGAAAACTCTTATTTCACTGAATGCATTAATTCTAGTTTGGGCAAATAGACTAACAAACTAACAGGCAAGAAAGGCAGGAAGGGAGGAAGGGAGGAAAGAAAGGAGGGAGGGAGGAAGGGAGGAAGGAAGGAAGGAAGGGAGGAAGGGAGGAAGGGAGGGAAGGAGGGAGGGAGGGAGGGAGGGTTAGACAGGAAAATAAAGCCATGGCTTAGAAGGAGAATTATTGTTCACGGCAATAAACTCTGGGTACAGATGCATAAGCAGTAGATGTGGATTGATGAATAGGTTCTACTATTTAATTATGTGAGTATAGGCAAATGTTTTCTGATTCTTAGCATTTCATGAATAAAGTGGTTAGAAGAAATACATGGGAGGTTTTCCTGTTTTAAATCTATGAGCTACATCTCTCATTTGTAGTGACATTATACCGCTAAATGAGACAATATGGAGACATCCTATGCGAACATCTTGTGACAAATGTTAAGAATGGGTACCTTTTTCAGACAATAAAAACAAAGATGGGTACCATGTACTGGCCATTACTCTGTGCTAAGGACTGTCTTAAGTATTTTTACCTGTAATGTGTCATTTAATTGTGACCATGTTATGAGGTAAGTACCTTTACCCCTCTGTAACAGATAAGGAAACAGGCTGAGAAGTCTGAGAAGTTGGCTCATGGGGACACCACTAGACACCCACAGAGCTAGGATTCAAATGTAGGTCCTCGGACTGCCGAGTTTCCGTCTAATTAAATTAAAGAGTGTAACAGAGAGATACAGAGAGAAAGACAAGGAGACTGATATACAGAGAAGGAGAATAGAAATAGAAAGAGGCTGAGAGAGATAGAGAAATTGTCATATTAGAGACAAACAGAGACCAAGAAATGGATGAAGAGACTCAGCACCCACGCTAGCTTGGCAATAGCTCTGTGAGAACGTATTCCTCTCTCCTTCTTTACGCACACACATCCTTATTGGAACTCCATTTTTTCCTAATACTTTCATCCCTGGTTAAAACTATATCCTTGAACAAATGAGCCCTGATAATATAAAATAGTGGCCATTCAATTCCTGAATTTGTTACTAACTATATATTTAGTCCCTAGCAGACCGAACTCGGCGGGAAGGTGGCCAATCCCATCTTTCTCTGTTCCTTACATCTGGATGCTGACATAAGTGGAATTTAGGAAACAGAAAAGTCCTTTAAACAAATCTCACAACCCCATGAAATGCATAAAAATTCTCAATGAACATGATCCAGACTATCATGTCTATGTTTGTGGATATAGAACAGCCACCCAAATGAACACCAATTCCATCTTCTAAATATCTATTCCACGTGGAGGTAGCAAAGGAAAAATCCAGTCCATGGAATCCATACTTAGACCACTGGCACTTGCTGCTTTTCAGTGGAAGCTATGTTCTGACTTGAGGGGTACCCATTGTCTTTCATTCAGAGGCCTTCCTGGTAATGTGATTCCCAAGTTATTCTTCCAAACAGCATCCCACAGAAGTGGGGCGGGAATGAAAACGCATTGGATTTACTTCATGGAAAAAAACATGTGTTCCCTTGTGACCACAAGGTGGCACAATGGTGACCAAGAATACTCAGCCTTCTTAGAATTACAATTACAAGAGGCGTTTACATAATGGTTACTATTAATAGTTGTTATTATTATCATTACAGTATTTCAAAAAGGCCGACATATCGCCCTGGCGTTTGGTAAAAGAGATAAAAAGGGCTTTGATTTACTTTGTGAGCTCTTCTGCCTGCAACATCATTACTATTTTGCTCTCAGTCTCAGAAAGGACAAGTAGGTGTGCACATCCTTCATTTTATTTTTAAATATTTTTATTGATTTCAGAGAGGAAGAGAGAGAGAAACATCAGTGATGAGAGAGAATCATTAATGGGCTGCCTCCTGCACGCCCCACACTGGGGATCAAGCCCATAACCTGGGCATGTGCTCTGACCCGGAATCAAACCATGACCTCCCGGTTCATAGGTCGATGCTCAACTGCTGAGCCCTTCTGGCCCAGAATCCTTCATTTTATTTATTGCCCAAAGCTTTAAAGACAAAGAGCAATAACTTGGATAGTATGTTACATTTCTGGAAGAGGATAAACAAAACTTTATATTGTTCGATGGATCTGATGTCGCTCAGATCCATGATTTCGTGCCGGTCTCATTCTCCTCTGTAATACCAGGATAAAAAGCCATTCTGGGAATGTCGGCCTACAGTGGAAGTTCAGATTTGTTATCTGCAAAGTGCTCTTTCCTGAGTCCCACAGAAGACATGCTTTTGGGAAGGGTATCCGGAATATTCTAATGTGCTGTCCACGTATTTATGATGGTTTGGTATTAGACCATCTCTCTCAGGCTCAGGGGACTAAGAGACCACTGGTGTCTGGGAATCCAAGTCCTGAATCTCAGTCAGTTATACTTATGGGGCAGATCTAACAAGCAGCCACTTCCCCCCAAATGGAAAGAAAACACAGGCTGGCCAGGTATAGTCGTTCAAGTTGCTCACTGCACAAGTCACCGATTTGAAGATGCAACAGGCAGGTTTAGTAGCACCTGGACCACACACCCTCCCCACAACCTGCATGGATGAAGCGTCTGCCATTTCATACAATCTAATAGCATCTTTGGTGTCCTTTGCTAGTTTGTCTGTAGGCCGCCCTCGTCAGAATGTTACTGCTCTTCTTCAGTTACCACATTGTTCTTGCCCTTACCTGCTTCCCGCCATTGTTAAGTACAAAGGAAACATTTCACCTTTTTAAAAAATCAGACTTGTGTCATTTTTAATGCTCCTGTTTCAAATAGGTCCGATGTGAGAAAAGAATAGTAAAAAAAAAAAAAAAAAAAAAAAATCCTGAAAACCAAGTTCAGCAGATATCATTACTCTAAATGAACTGTGGGTTCACTATCATGGGAGCATAAAATGTACATCGCAGTTAGCTATGCATTAAAGAAGAATTTTAAAAGAAGCAGAAAATAACATGAAATTAGGACTTTCCTGTTAAATTCAGGGAGCACCATAATCATGAGAATAGGAAAGATTACAGTAAATTACATATGCTAATGAAAAAAATTCTTAGAATGCCAAAAAGAAACCAAAATAGAATCAGGACTAAACGCAGAGGGAGGGAAAAATCATCGCATTTTATGGCTGCGAGGAATCACGAAGTAATTTAAAGCAACATCCAGGCTGTACGTGGTTGGAAACAGTGGACCAGAGAGGCTGAGTAATTTTCCGAAATCCCCCAGCTCATTAGTGGCAGTGCTGGGACTGGAATCAATTACTCTTGGCTCTTAGGAGCAGGAAGAGAAAACACTTAGAAAATTGACTTCAAACATCAGGATGAAAGCATGACTATTTAGGAGATAAATAAGTTTGTGATAATTAGTAGAGGGTTATTATCCTATAGCTAATAATGCCTTTGCATTCAGATTCCTTTGAAACCGCTATTAATAGGGACATATAGAAGGAAAACAGGTAAAACAGGTAATAATTATTGAGCAACTCCTATGTGCCTTACTGGCCAGACAGTTATGTGTATATGTGTGTATATGTAACTCCACACACATGTACAGCCCGCCCTCCATATCCACGGGTTCCATGTACAGGGATTCAATTGACCACCAGTAGAAAACACTCAGAAAAGAATTTGTTACACTGTTGCTGATGTGTACTCTGTAGTTAGGCCTTTTGTGGCTGCATCTGTACTAAGCATGTACAGACTTTTTTCTTGTCATTATGACCGAAACAGTACAGTATAACAGCTATTTACACAGCGTTTACATTGCATTAGGCGTTATATGCAGAAATGACTTAAAGTATATGGGAGGATGTGTGTAGGTTATATGCAAATATGATACCACCTATATATATAAAAGCCTAAGATGATAGGAACAACCAGTCACTATGATGCGCACTGACCACCTGGGAGCAGACACTCAACATAGGAGCTGCCCCCTGGTTGTCAGTGTGCTCCGACAACCAAACTCCCCAAGCTGGCCAACCTCCCGCAGTCCCTCACCCCCGGCTGGCAGGCCCTGATTGCCCAATTGGGGCCAGGGCTTGGGCTGGGACAGGGAACTGGGGGTGGGTGGCAGTGGACACGGCCCCTTTCCCAGGGGGGCCAAGGGCCGGCTCCCTCCTTGAGGCCAGCAGCCAACCTCCCATGCACCATCCCTCCCCCTGGCTGGCAGGCCCCGATCGGCCCACCGCCCTCCCGCCTTGGTGGTGGCATGGCGGTGAGGGAAGGAAGAGACAGTAGGGGGGGAACCACGCAGTGGTGGAGGGCCAATGGTGGTGGTGGCGGCCAGCGTCCGCTCCTTCTGCGCCCGGCCCAGTTACCATCGCCTCCTCTCTGGCCTGGTCCTGATCGGCCTGGCCCCGATTGGCCCTGATCACCGGCCTGGCCTAAGGACTCCCACCCATGCACGAATTTTGTGCACCGGGCCCCTAGTATTCTATAAGGGACTTGAGCATCCTTGGATTTGGGTGTTTCAGGGCTGGGGGTCGGGTCCTGGAAACAATCCCTTGTGGGTATTCTGGGATAGCCCTCAAGATAAATATCATCTCCTTGGAAAAACTGAGTCTCAGTGACAATGACAAAATTGCTCAAATTCACACAGTTGCCAAAGGGCACACGCAGAATTTGAATCCACTTCTGTCTGAGTTGAAGACCCTGCTCACACCAAAGCCCTCCCACTGTGTGCCATAGAGAAAAAGAACTGTTCCTCCCTCATCCAGATATCCACAGGCCTGTTCTCTGGCACATGGAGTGAGGCTCTGAGCCTCCGGGTGGCTTGCAGGCACTTCACAGACCAACAGCCAGCAACAGTCGGTCGGGGTTGTGCTGGGCCATGCCTGGCTAATGAGCCTGCTCCTCCCAGGACCCCTTTAATCTGCCGGAACATGTTGAGTGCATGGTATTCGGAATAAAGTAGTGAAATCGTTTCTGAAACAGCTTGAATGCCCAGTGGGTCTTTCACAAGGGGGGTCGCCGGTACAGCACGCAATCTGATTCCTCTTGGTTTGCTACTAGTCACTAAGCCTCCGCATCTCTGAGCAAAGTAGAAGTTTGGTTCCCTAAGCGCCGTTTTCCTAATCCTGATGCCTCCTGCAATGGAGAGGAAGTGTGGTTTACATAACCCAACGTGGTTTTGATAAGAGAGTACACAAATCATTTGCATTCAGATGGGAATAATTTATATTTCTTCTACCAAACGATTGCTCTTTTTAATCCCCGCCTCCCCCCCTCCTTTTTCTTTTTGCTTCAGTCAATGTTCGAAGTTATGGAATGTTAATTAATGATCAAAACACTGAAAGAGATGCTGACTTTGCTGCAGGCGATAATACCTTACCCTTTCTTAAGCCTCATTACGTGCCTGGTACTTACTGTTCAACCACTTCGCAAATATCACTTGCCTTAACCTTATAACAACTCTGGTGGTGGTGGTGGTACTGTTCTGTTCCTCACTTCACAGTTGAAAAAACTGGGGCATAGAGAAGTTGAGTAAATTGCCCAAAGTCACATAGGAAGAAAAGAGTAGAAATAGGAGCCAAGCCCAGGCAGTCTGGTTTTTAAGCTGCTCTCACAATCGCCACTTCATACCACGAGAAAAACTCCAAACAGGAGCACTAAGAATCAGAAAGGCCAGCTGAGTTGCTCCAGGTTGCACAGGGCGGCTGTGGTCAGCGCGGGTCTGTGGGACTGTCTCAGGTGTAGCTCCTGTTCTTACAGGTCCTGCCTCAAGCATGGACCACGTGCATTAAGGGTTGAAAAGCCCCGCTACTCACGGTGTTGGCCGGTTCCCTGAGCCTGGCCCTGCAGAGGACTGAATGTTCCTGCTCCGCAGGCGAGAGGCTTGGGGACGATGATCACCAGGCATGAAGCACTGCCCTGAGAAAGGGGGAGCCTTTTTCTTTTTTAAATAAATTTTATTGATTTTTTACAGAGAGGAAGGGAGAGGGATAGAGAGTTAGGAACATCGATGAGAGAGAAATATCAATCAGCTGCCTTCTGCACACCTCTTACTGGGGATATGCCCGCAACCAAGGTACATGCCCTTGACCGGAATCAAACCTGGGACCCTTCAGTCCGCAGGCCAACGCTCTATCCACTGAGCCAAACCAGTTAGGGTTGGGAAGCCTTTTTCTTTTGAATTCAATCATTTTTGTTCACATTTTCGATGAGGTTCTCCACACTCGTCATTGCTCTTAACAGCTCATTCCACATTTATTTTTCCTTGTCCACACACCAGCCTCTCTAAATAATGACAAATTAACAGTTCAGCTCAGAAAGCACGTTTACAAAACAATAGGCTTTTATTTCATAGCGGGTCTTGGAGTGATCGCTTTTCCCAGTGAGTGACTGCAGCATGAAAACACTCAACCTTACGGCCAGCGGTGGTTCCAGGTCCTGGGCTCTAGGCTGTCCCTCCACAGCTGTGTCCCTTTGGGCACCTAACTCCTCTACGGTGGAGGGGTCCGCATACGTAAAATGAAATCTGGCTAAACGACCTAATGTTCGAAGAAATAATCACCTTTGGTTCTGGAATGGGCTAGCTCTTTCCTTACCCTGGTCCCCAGGCAAACTGGTATCCGATAAAATCAACAGGTAGCACAAAAAATAAATGCTCCGAAACATGTGCTTCTAATTCAAATAAGGAGTCTTTACCCACAGTGCACAGGGCGCGTGACCCAGGCATTTTCTGTGGACGCTGGGAGGTTTCTGGTAACTTTCTGCAAAGAAGTTTTCTCAAGCTCTGAGCCTCTGGAGGCTCGTTCTGTCTCAAGTTCAAGTTACTTAGCTAGTGATTAAGGCTGGCTGATAGCCCCCGTGGTAAATGATAGCACAGAGGAAAAGCACGCCCGGGCTGTGTAATTTAGCAAGACACAACCTAGCTGTTTGGATTTTCATCCCCCCGGCGCGCTGAAAGCTCTCAACGACTGACCTGTTCCCCTCCGCCCGCCCAGGCGCCCAAGTTTCCAGGGACGCCCCGACCTCGGCAACTGCCCAGCTCGGGTTTCCTTATTTATTTAGAATCCCCTCAGCCTCAGCCCAGCTGCTTTTTCCTGGGACGACAGACTGGAGGTCCAGCATTTATGAAACAGCATAAATCAGTGAGACCCAACAGCAAGCGGCCATCACTGATTTATTTGTCTATTTTCCCTGCTAGGGCCTCAGCAACGAAGTCTACTGAGCTTGGAAACACGTAGCCATGTTGAGATTAAGTCTCCAAACTCAACACCAAAGATGCCCGACGTTCCCCGGGAAGGAGCGCGGTGCGGGGTGACGTGATGGGGAAAGATGCCAGCTGTCCCCAGCCGGACCTCAGGACCTGACCAAGGAGCTGCGAGAGGGCTGCACCCAGTGGCTCTGGGACACCGGGTGCCGCGCAAGAACGTGGGAATTCACTCGGACATAATGTCTTCTTCCCGGAGAGAAGCGGCAAAGCCACGCAGGCCAAGGGTGGTTTCCTGGCAACGCTGTGATTTCTGTCTCTTCAGGAAAAGGGGGTCGGAGGCCCTGCTTGCCCTCCGGCCACAGATTGATCTGAACTGCGTCCCTAGGACGAGCTTTCGTTTTCAAAGGCCTCAAGTCCAGGAGACCCTTTGGAAAGAATTTGGCAAGCGCCTCCCTGCTGCTGTGTGTGTGTGTGTGTGTGTGTGTGTGTGTGTGTGTGTGTGTGTGTGTGTGTGTGTGTGTGTGTGAGAGAGAGAGAGAGAGAGAGAGAGAGAGAGAGAGAGAGAGAGAGAGAGAGAGAGATCCCCACAGGCATTTCGGGGGTGGGGGGTAGGGCAAGGCAAAGTTATTTTCTCTGGCAAATGGGTCATGCTGCTCTTTTAAAAGTGAAAGGGAGAAAGAGGCCACACCAAATTTAGCACCGAGGCAGGGCCTGTGATTTATAGAGGAGCGAGGGTGTGCAGGGGCGGTTTCTAGAAGCCCAAAGGCAAAGCTTATATAAAACACATACACACACAGGGGCTGGTACACACGCCTTGCAGAACACTGAGAGCAGAAGGATCCGTGCCCACAGTGGAGAGAGCTAAGAGCATCTTTTACGCTGGGCGGACTTCGTGCCCAATCTTTCAAATAGGTGCGGCCCAGGGAGTCCACTTGCACAAGCCCTGGCCAACTCGGAAGAAATGAAAGACACGCATTTCAAGGGCAGGCCTAGGTCCCTTGGTATGTATTTGTACAACTGAATACGGTGACGCGATGGGTCTCCCTGGGGGGGTAGGAGACACAGTCCCAGCAGAATTCTGCTTTTGAGCCCGAGTCTCCGTGGATTTCCGATCCTTGGCCCCAGTCCGTCCCAGCAAGACAGGGAATATCACTGGGGGGAGAAGAGCACTGGGGGGGGGGGGGGGGGGGGCGGGGGCGTTGGGGGGATAAAGGGCAGCAGGCCTGGTCAGGCCTTTGATTGAAGTCACTCAGCCATCAGTGTCTCGGGGGGAGTTCCCAGCCAATACTCTCTTTTGTGTTTGTTTTACAACAGTGGCGTTTTCTAAACGGCCCAGAAAAGAAGTGGCTTCCGCAGACAACAGGTCCGTCATCTTTTCCTCACCAGCCTCTATTCCCTGCGTAACTGCCTTTACATCTGCGGCTCGCCGTGCCAGTGGATAATCATACTCCCTCTCACGCGTGCAGAGGGAATATGCAACCGGGCTGCTCCCCTTCCTCCTTCCTCAGTGTCCCCTGGAAGGCGTGTCCTTCATTCCCCATCTCACAAGAGGGTGGCAGGAGCTTCAACTACCACGTGTGAGGTTCGGAAGGAGGCACGCAGCGGGTAGAGGGCACGTGCCCGCTAAGCCAGCTTTTCTGGAAGGTCACATCTGGAGTTCTGCTGACATCTCCTGGGCCAGAAACCCCCCACATCAGCACCAGCCCCTCCCCCTGCTCCCCCAGCTGCAAGGGAGACTGGAGAACATCACTGACATTTTTTTTAACCAGGACACATTGTGGTCCCCATTGGGACGTTGTTAGAAAGAATCAAGAATGAGATATTTGATGACCTGGAGATTTAAAGGATCCACCGGCCTTTCGGTCATGGGGATTAGGTGTGTATGTGCCAAGCACCTCCCAGAGCTTGCTGAGCTGGAGGTCCGCCAGCTCCCTCCCTGTGCCCCCTCCTCCCTCCGGGTGCTCCCTCCTCCCTCCCTGTGCTCCCTCACTTGCTCGCTCAGTGGGGACCTGTACAAGATGGGGTCGTGCCCTGATGCCCCAGCTGGTGGCCCCCCTAAGTTCACTGAGTGATTTCATCTTTAGGGAGAAAGGAAGAAAACACATTTGACTTCCTTCTCATCATTGACTCAGCATCTGAAGCTAGAAATGCCTTTTTCTTTTTAAGCTTCTGTGAGCATCACTGTATTTGGGGAGTTTTCTTAGGCGGTGAAGCACAACCAAGGATTTACCAGTTAGTAGTGCTAGTATAAATCATGACAATGCAGAGAAATGCCATTTTGCAGGGAGCCTTCTTGCAATGCTGACAGAAGCACCTAATTGTAATGCGGATGTAGCTATTGCACCAGCTGGTCCAACCCCAGAGAGATGGTTGGTAATTGCAGGCTTTCTCATCCTACGTGACAACAGGGCCACTGTGGGCGCTGCACCAAGGCTGACACAGCGGTAGAGTCTACGCCACCCGAACACAGGCAGGGGCACACACTTTCTGATTTTTGAGATCTTTATTGTTGAGTAACTCATCAGGGTGTCGAAGCATGTGATACATTTCAACAGAAAATCAGAGATAAATATTACAGGGGAATGCCTAGCTTACATTCTGTTCTGGGTAAGAGAATTTGACAAGTTATTGAACGCTGATGTCTCCATTCTGATCCTCACAAAGTGAGGTTGTGGGTCGATGCGGTCCAGGAAGCAAAGGAAAGTGAAAGGAAACTAGATCATGGCTGCAAAGCCCAAATCTAGACGCCCGTGCAAGGGAAAATGCATCTGCGTTCCTGGGGCCAGGCAGAAAGCGCGCATCATTTGTATCTCCAATGCTAAGCTTGCACTTGTGACCTGGACAAATCTCTTATCCATAAAACAGGAATAAGAGATGTGCACATGTTCAGTTAAAAAGATAAATTTGTTGCTCACAGGCAAAAGAAAGAGGGAAAGGAAAAAAGGAAGAAAGGGGAGGAGAGAGGAAAAAGGCAAAAAGGAAAAAAAAGAACACCATTTTATAAACCTATGTATTTTACTTTGATTGGTCATCTTGTAGTATGTGATTCAGATCAAGTTACTTGTGTGCTTTAATTTAAATAGAAAGAGAGAGACTGAGAGTCCCCAGAAAAAGTAAAAACTATGTGCGTGTATATTTATATTTAAATAAAATAAACCAATAAAAAAACTGTGGCATATACTGATTGCCCACTCGGAAATCATGTTAAGAAAACATGCAGATAATTCTGAATGTAGCTAATAACTCTTCAGTTTATGGAGCAAAGTGACTCTTCATCGTAGTGATTGAATTTGTGTTTAAAGTAATTATGGAAATAGAGTATCCAGACATAGCTCATGTCCTCAAGTGTAAGCTATGGGACAGCCCTCAGCTTCTTCATTTTAAAATGTGCATTAAATTACTTTAATTACATTTCACAAAAATCTTCCATTTAAATGATTCTTCTAAATTTGATGGAAAAATTTCTCAAAATCCAAAGTTCAAGTTTTGTCAAGTGACCAAGACAGGCAGCATACATAACTGCTTCCTCGCACAAATAAATACCTTGCCCCCCCCCCCGCCCCCCCAGGAAAGCTGCAGTCCTCAGGGCGCTGCTGAACAGGTTTTCTCCCAGAGCCTGAGAATGTCCCTCGCAGTCCAGGCCCTCACCCTCTCTCTGTGAGCCTGCTCCCTCCCTTGTCCTTGGAGAAGGTAGGAGGAAACCCCCTTGTCAGAAAGCGCTTCCTTATGTCTGCCCTTCCTGGCTGGAGTCAAGCGGGGCATGTGAGGGAGAAATACTGCTCTGAATAACGCCACTGGCTTCTCTTCTGCCTCAAGGTTGGAGGAAAAGCAGCCTGGCACTCACTGAACACTACCTGGGCAAGTGGCTGTGGAGAAATGTCTGAGTTGGTGGCATTGCCTATTCCTCACAGCCGCTACCTCCTCCTGCGGATGCCGAGACACACTGGGGGGCAAGCAGAGGGACTCCATGGGGAAAGCTGATGCCACAGTTAAATATCTCAACATGACAATCTACTAAATGCGTGCCTTGCATGGGTCTTGGTTAGATGGTACGATGTCTTTACACTATGAATTATGATATATGAAATATTATTATTATTGATACTGGTTGCCTGTTCTGTTTTTATTTATTCCAGTATCCTTACCTTCCACCTTTCTCCCCCAAAATGGAACATTATACCTCCAATTGAAGATGCAAGTATATGGAATCATAAAAGGAGATGAAACTTACATTAATCAATTGACGCTTAGTAGCATCCCTAATACAAAATTTGCTAGCAAAAGAAAATTGATTGGATACTACATAATTTTTTATTATCTTTCATCAAGTTTAACCTGCTCTGATAATCAGCATGAAACACAGCTACAGTGTTCTTGTAAAGCCCTGTTTTGTAACTACTTGCCTTAAGGTGACTGGCTAGAGAGCGAAAGGATGGAGTGGAATTACGATGTGGGACTACATTTGGGATTCCACGGAGATTCTGTTTAAAGTCAGGAGAGCCTTCTGGTAAGGGGCTTCCTTACACTCATCCAGGCCAGAGCTGGGGGTCTCCTCGGGGCTTTCGCAGCTGCTGACAATGGCGACGGCACTAAATGACCTTCTCCTGACCTTGGTGTCTGACAGCCCGGATCCTCGGCCTCCGGGGGCCTTTTCCATGTTGTGGAGCTGCTGGTCCTTCCAGTCCAGTTGTTTGGCGCTGCAAAAGGGGGCGTAGACCTCCACGCTCCCCTCGAACTGTAAGCAGTTCACTTTGTAGTACTTTCTCTTCACCTCCAAGACATCGTTGAACCTGTGACCCCAGAGAATCTCCCGGGGGACGTAGGAACTCCGGGACTGGTGGGAGGTCCCTGTGGAGTCGCCCGTGTAGATGAATGTCACCAAAATCTCAAAGTTGTCCTTGGCCACTGCCTTCCGGTCCAGGGAGTACAGAGGGCTCTCATGGTCGATTTCATGAACAATGGTGACCGGTGTGACGAGGATAATCTGGTCATTGACCAACTTGAGGTCTTTAAAGGCCATTGTCATGCGGCCCTCGCTGTCTTCTGTGTAGCGGAGAAGCTGGGCCCGCACGGTGCCTTCCACCACGTGGTTGGGCCGGAAGTCCCCGATCCGCCACATGAGGCAGAGCTTCCCGTCTCTCATGCCGATGAGGGCGAAGTAGCTGAAGCGGATGGTCTGGGCTCTCTTCCGAGCCGTGGCCATCTTGGCCAAGGCCGCTCCGATGATGAAGGTATTGATGATGCAGCCGAGGATGGACTGGAGGATGACGGTGAGCACGGCCACAGAGCACTCCTCGGTGACACAGCGGTAGCCGTAGCCGATGGTGGTCTGGGTCTCCAGGGAGAATAAAAAGGCACCCGTGAAAGAATGGACGTTGTCAACACAGGGCGTGATGTCTGGGTTATTCAGCAGGTCTCCGTGGTGAAAGGCGATCAGCCAAAAGATGGAGCCAAAGATCAGCCAGGAGAGGATGTAAGACAGGGAGAAGATGACGAACATGTGGCGCCACTTGGTGTCGACCAGGGTGGTGAAGATGTCCACCACGTAGCTGCCCCACTCCCCGAAGATGTGCTTGAAGTACACGTTGCAGCTGCCGTCTTTGTGCAGCAGGCGGCGGCGGGCCCGCCTCTTCTCCGCGATGATGTGCTCCGGGGGGTAACCTGGGTACTTGGGGTCCACATTCACGATCGGGTAGCTGCTGCCGTAGTAGCTCATTCTTGCCGATGGCCTGCGGGCATCCAGGTGAGTTTGGTAGCAGAAATAGTTCAAGGCCAGTTGCTTTCTGTTGGTTTGGGTTTCCAGTTAAAACCTGCAAAAAAAAAAAAAAAAAGATACTCACTTTAGCTTTAATTTCTATCTTTATAGTAACTTGCCAAATGTGAAGCAAAGCTATGCCAAACCAGATAGCTAAGACTTGGTTTGAACGCCAGAAATGCTCAGTATGGATTACTCATTTGAGTTTACTAGTAGGATTCAACTCAGCCATTGTAGGAACAAGATAGGAATTAGAGAAAATAACATTTTTATAAATGCATAAACACTATGATTATCCCAAAGGAAGCCTCAATACTTTTTCTGAACCAATGTAAAAAAACATTGTCTCATTCTTATAGCCTCCTTTGGCATGAAGGCATTTAGAAAACAAAACAATCGATAATGCAAAAAGGCAGAGTATGGCTCAGATATTTATCTAGCAGTCTTAGGAGCTTTCTAGCTGTTCAAATCAGGTGGTTTTCCTTAGAAGAAAGCAATCAGAGTTCCCACCTCAGTGTTATAATGTAACTTACATGCGGGTGGCTATGATATAGTCCCTCACCTTGGGTTCCTGCTGCTTCCTCTCTTCCAGGCCGTTCCTCTTCCTGGTGTCCTCCCGGACAGGACAGCACAGAGCTGACTGGAACAGCAGTTCAGATTCAACTCCTTTACCCTACTTCTACCTTTACTCTTGAGAGGGAAAACAAATCTTTCTTAACCCCAGCGGAGTCACAACCCTCCCAGTCCGGCTTCCAATAAGGTATAAAATTGCTGTGCCTTTGTCTCCTAACACCCATCCTTTTTTCTCTCTCTCTTCTTTTTTGGCACTGAGAGCTCTTCTCTTTCTCTCTGAATAGAAGCCCGAAAATTTGCCAAAGTTGCTAATTTTATTTCCCTCTTAAAGGGAGCACACTCACACCCACTCCTCCTTCCTTCCCTCCCTCCTTCCCTCCCTCCTTCCCTCCCTCCCTCCCTCCCTCCCTCCCTCCCTCCCTCCCTCCCTCCCTCCCTCCTCTGTGTGTCCCGGAGGCTCTCACAGTCATCCCCAGGCAAAACCATCTCTGTCCCTCAAAATCCAGTCTTTAAAAAAACACACATCCATACAGAACATACAGTTCCTATCGCTGTTCGCATTCACGGTCTAGGCCAAAGGTTTTCCTGAGAGCAGGTTTTAGAAATCCAGTGTTGAATGGCCTTTGGTTACTTCTGGAAGAAATGAAGACGTCCCTGCAGCCCCCTTTACTGGAGTGTGTTTTCCCCTCAGTCTACCTGTGCTGGCCCGGGGAGGGAGCGTCAGAAGGAGGGGGCACTTGCGAGGACCCCACCACTCTCTGCACTGAAAGATGCAGCCGGAGTCATTACTATTCCTGACATGGAGACCCCCCCACCCCCACCACTGAACCCAAGCAAGGAAACAGATCGCTAAGGATTTGCCCGGCACCTCCCAGCTGCCAAAGCCAGGAAAGAGTTAATTTCCCTCCAGTCACAAGGAATCATTTTTCCTCCTCTCCAGGGATCAGGCCCACTTTACAATAAACACTTTGTTCGATGGACCACTGTGGGGATGGACACTCGGCCAAAAAATCCCGCAAGGCATGGAGGAGTGTCTCTGTCCATCCATCCACCCGCCACCGATCACTTCACCGACCCGCCTGTCTTGAGTAGCCCTCAATCGTGTTTTGGGGAGGTCATTGTATAATTTCAGGATGTGACCCAGGGCTGAGAAAACGCTTACTGGAATGCTGAATGGAAGATATTTCTGCAAATTTTGTCCACAACATATACTGTTCCTTGTAGGGCCCAGCCCAATTTCTCATTAAAAGACGGCTGCCCAGGGGTCCTCAGTCTCCATTCTCTCACCTGGTCATTTGGGGTGGGAGAGGCAGCCAATGATAATCAAAGACTCGTATGTCTGCCCAGTTAGAAGCAGATTTGGAGATAGGGTTGTTTTCCTATTGAACGCTTCCAACCCAGTTCCTTAAAGGGACCTGCACGGATCGTGGGAGTCTGAGAATCACAGAGCACAGCTCATAAATCAAGAGCTACTGTGCGACTCAGAACTTTCCTGCTGCCAAAAGAAAAACGATTTTTATTTGAAACGGCGTTTGGTTGGCATCGTTTGCAATTCCAGTGGTGCCAACAACTTCCATAAATAAGCCACTTTTAAAACACCTCCATCAGTATGCTCATTGGCAAATAAAATTTCAATTAAGACAAGCAACAAGTGAACAAATTTGAGTATGTGGAAAGTGTATTTCTGAATCATGGAATAATTGCAAGGATACAAGTTACAGCTCTGAGAATTCAGCCCCACACCCACCAAGTCCTTCGCTGTAGTTCATGACTTGGGTCGTTAATTTTAATTTTCCAGAAAAAAGCCTTGAGATTCTGGTTAGGGCATACACTTTATTAACCTATTCTTAGATTCTCTACTTATTCAAAGGATGCATTTTTTAAAAGGCGATTTTTTAAAGCTAACCCATAGATCATAACTATTTTCTTTAGTCTAAATTCTCAGGCTACCCAATGAGCAAAGAAGTTTATGGAGGCCCCTTTAACAAATGGCTAGACAAGATAAACATTGATTAATCCAGTTTCATAGATCCTGTTGATTAGAGCACTTTTCCAGTTGTTCACCATCAAATAATAGAGGATTAGGCTTGTTGACTGACTGGGCGGCCTCTATTTAACACTTGTGTTTCTGAGGATTAAAACCAGCTCCACATGTTCTTCAATGCTTTCATAACCATCTCACCACGGACTCCATCATGAAAAAGCATTGGCGGCGTTCTTACTTCTCTATTTCCTTTTGCGTGTTAAGCTCCTTGCCCTTCAGAAACAGAGGGTGGCCATTTCATTGGCTGCAAAATTCTCTTTTTTCAATGAGATTGGAAATGTGATCACTGCCACTACACAACTGTGGGGTGTGAAGTTCAAAAGCACAGGCTGAGTCAGGTCAGGGCCCCCTCTGCGCCAGGTTCCCACTGTCTCTCCAGATCATAATGACAAAGGGAGAAAAAGGACAGCAATTTCTCGGCCCTGACATGGGAGTTCTTTCCAACGTGCAGCCAGAGTAGCAGACGGGGGTGCATCCGGAGACGGCCAGGGAAGCTCGTTACCATCTGTGAAGACACCGAGGGCAGCGGGAAGGTGACCGCATTCACTTCACCCCACAGACACCCGGGGCAGAGCAACTCGGAAGGGACAGCCAAGCCAATCCCGACAGCGACTTTTCTCAGAAGTTCCTTGTATTAAGCTCATGGACAAAAAAAGAAATGCTCCTCAATCCACTGAATCCACTTTGACCTGTGAGGTCTGACCTTCGTCCCCAGTCTCCTAGGTCTTTGCCTGAGTTTGAGGGGAAACCTCTACTGATTTAACTGCAAATGAGCTGCGTGCATGACGGGATATTTCCAACCAAACGAATACTGTCCTGTCTGTCTGATTCTCCATCCCATTCTCCTCATGGGACTCACCGGTTTGCAGCAAGTCTCTGCTATTCTGCCATAGCTTCTCAAATTCAGCTGTTTACCAAGCAGACACCTACTGTAATTAGTTCTCCAAGCTGTGTTGAGGTACCACACAATGCTTCAGGCTTTATAAACCTGTGCCACTTGGATAATAAAATTTGATTTTGTCTTCAGATCTACTTAAGATAAATCTAGTAAGAGTAACTACAAATAATGGTCTAGAGTATCTTTGGTAAAATTCATTGTAATGCCCATGGCCCTTCAGATCTACCAGCACCATTTTTATCATGTAAATGGCTTATGTGAAGTCATCATTGGAAACCAGGTTACTTTCCTGGCAACTATTAGGCACGATAAGTGTCAGTGGAAACTGGAGAGCAACCAGGCAGAGAGCAGAAAGGGTAGCCTACATTCCCAGCACACGCCATTGTCTTTGAGGATGGGCTTGGGTGCCTGGGGAGGGGACAGGAGGGTCAGCGAGAGAAGGCATGGCCAGATGGCACATGGGGGTGGGCTCTGGTTGCTGGGGAGGACAACAGAAGGGGTGTTAATGAGTTAGAACAAAACCCAAACAAGTTAGGTTATTTTGCTCAAAACTCGTCCTACAAGTTGTTGCCTTGGAATTGCGCCTGAGCCTTATCTTGCCTGGAATCCTCTGAAGACACCCAGACACACTGGGGTGGAGCCCATCATTCAGCCACTGAACACCTGCTTCACCCAGGACCTACTCTCCAGGGGACAGCACTGTGTCCTCTTCTTCCCAGCCCTCCCCTCCACCCAGTGCAGCTTCTCAGTGGCCATGGATTTTACCTTTTCCCTGATACAACCCGGTCGTTTCTCCTTCTCAATCAATTTCAGAAAGTTTCTTGCCTGTTACTGACAGGAAAGGAGTCATATGTGTTATGAGGAAACAACTGAACTGAACACTGGTGCTGGGAGGGAGAGGCAGAAACCCCAAGTAGCTGGTCATGTCACCTGGAGACCTTCCATAGCCTAGCTTTGCCTGACATAGTATCCACCTCCCACCGTAACCCTGCCTCACCCACAAAACTGCTGCGCTTCACACAGGAGAAGAAATCTGGGGGCTGGAGGAGGGTTCTCTATTTTCAGGTTGTCAAGATAGTACCCAAGTAACATGAATTATAATACTCAAACTATTCTGGTTTAAAAGTCAAATTAAGAAGTAGTCTGCCCTAGCTGGTTTGGCTCCGTGGGTAGAGCATCAGCCTGCGGACTGGAGGGTCCCAGGTTTGATCCCAGTCAAGGGCATGTACCTTGGTTGCGGGCACATCCCCAGTAGGGGGTGTGCAGGAGGCAGCTGATCGGTGTTTCTCTCTCATTGATGTTTCTAACTCTCTATCCCTCTCCCTTCCTCTCTGTAAAAAATCAATAAAATAAATTTAAAAAATCCACATCTCCTTTGACTGGCAACTCCGCTTAAAAAAAAAGAAAGAAAAGAAATTGTCTGAGATAAAATGATTTTTGTTGTTTTGGTTTTGCACAGAACCCCTGAGTTGGGAAGCAGACCCAGTGCCAAGTCGGCCCTCAGGGCCCTGAGCAACTCGCATAAGTCACTGTCTCTGACCCTCAGTGTCCTCAACCATGGCATGGGGGTAGCACCTGTGTCACCGAGTTACTGGGAGGTTGCGGCGGATAATTAATGGGAGGCCATCTTCACTGTGCCACGCTCACAGTAGTGATTCCATAACTATTGCTCCCACAAGGACTCAGTTTCCCCCTCTGTAAAATGTCAGAGCATCTGTGGGAACCCACCCAAGAGCTTTCCACTTGCTTGACAGCCAGGCAGAAGATATGTGGTTCCCAAGAGCTGTTTTTATTTTATTTTAGGTCAGGGACTGCGCCTCTGTGTCCTACCACTAAGCCACCTGGGCCGCAGCTCCTTCTCTGTCCTTCCACTCCTCCCACAACCCACGGACCGGTCATTATCTGTTCATTTTCACAACTGTTGGCAAATAAGAGGTCCCCTCCTTCCTTGTTCTACACACACACACACACACACATACACACACGTTTAACTTAGTTTAAGAATTGTATTGCTATTTACTCTGAGTAATCCAAGACCGATAAACTTGGCAGGATTTGACAAGTTAAAGAAATTTATAAGGTAATTACTGTGGACAGAAAAAAGGGGATCTATGGAAAGTAACCTCACAGGGTGATCTGATCATAAATCTGTAACTGGACAGGTCATGGTGGGTAGTCATGCCCCAGGCCCAAAACTCTCTAGTAAAAGGTCTACCTTTGCCTTAAGCTCGCCCTGTCCACTGTTCCTGTGCATCTAGGTCAGCCGTGGGCAAACCACGGCCTGCGGGCCGGATCCGGCCCATTTGAAATGAATGAAACTAAAAAAAAAAAAAAAAAAAGACCGTACCCTTTTACGTAATGATGTTTACTTTGAATTTATATTAGTTCACACAAACACTCCATCCATGCTTTTGTTCCGGCCCTCCAGTCCAGTTTAAGAACCCATTGTGGCCCTCGAGTCAAAAAGTTTGCCCATCCTTGATCTAGGTTAACGTGCCTTGGAAATGCCAGAGTAATAGGCCTGGAAGGGGTATTAATCCTCAAGAAAGCACATAATCTTGTTAACTATCCTATAGTCCAATCCCGCCTGCTTTCTCCCACATCCATGTAAATTCCCTGCTTAATTCCAGGTGCAAAAGAAGCTGCAAAACTGTTATTCTCTGGAGTATTAGAGATCTGGCTCCCCAGCATAAGTTGTTACTTGGCTCAAATAAATGCTTATAAAAACGTTTGTACATCACTTCATCACGCTTATTTTTTGACTTAAATGATATGTACATGTTGTACTAAGATGACTCTGAAGGTTTCTAGTTTTTATCTTGAAAACAAGCCTGCCCATCCCTGTCTTGGTTGCATGCCAGCCGCCGCTGCTCAGAATTTACCTGGCTCTGACTGGGCTGGTGCAGAAGTTCAATATTATGAGATCTTATGTCCCTGTAGGAACCACAGATCAACTTCTCCTTGTGTCAGGAAAGTACTTCACCCAAAGGCCTCCAGAATGGCCCAATGAAGAATTTATTACTGATTGTTCCTATTCTTGTTTTGTTTTTACTTTTTTTTTTTTTTTTTAAATTGAGCTCCTATTTGTGTGCCAGACCCACCCATTTTTAGGAATGAGTGAACAGAGTCCCACCTGTATGGAATTTGCATTTAAGGGTTGGGCATCAATAAACATGAAGACAATACAGTGAGATAATCACTGATCTTGGGAAGCAAAGTGAAGTGGTGATGGGGAGAATGGCTGGAGAGAATGGAAGGTGCGGTGTAACAAGGGCGGTCAGAAAGTTTGGCCAGGACCTCACAGTCAGCCCAGTCTCCTTTTTCCCTGGCTCCAGCCTTGGGTAATGCTCTCAGCTCAGGCCTTGTTCTCTGTCCTGATTGTTTGTTTGAGGCCCGTCACTATCTATCTGGTTGTCAAGGCGCGCGCTATTTCTAGGTGTGACCTGGCTGCTGCATCCTTTGTTCTGAGTTCATCTGAAGGCCTGGTTCTCACAGGAACCTCTCATTACAGGAACTCATCAGCATTTTATCGCGGAGTTCAGCATCTCCTGACTGGTTTACAGAACAACCTTTAAGCTTTCCTTGCCACTTTCACCCCAGTGATTATTGTAACCTGAAATGAAAATATCCCTTCTGCTACCACGGGGTGCTGGCAAAGCTCCACCTGGTCCTGCAGTTAAAGGGCAGGAATATGGAGATCAAAGCCTCAGATGACCGCGATGGTTCTACCACATCTTAGCTGTATGATGCCAGCATCTCAGAAATATCTTTATGCTTCTTTGTATTTATTTAAAACACAGGACAATAGCTGACCTCGCAAGTGGATTTTTTAAGGAACAAATGAATGATATAAAAGACTATAAAGCCTAGCACCGTGAATGCACTCATTCCCTATAGTCTTCCTTTAACTCTTAATTTGAATAGTCATTTCTCCTCTGTTTCGATCTGGTCTGGGAGAGGTGGATATCTGAGCTACAATCTGGAAGATGGATGGGACTTCACTGAATAAGAAGAAACAGACAAGGAGTTTCCCGGGCAGAGGAAGAGCATTCGCAGAGGCTCTGTGATTCACGGATGCACAGGGCATGCTTTCCAAAGAACTGAAACTGAGGCGGAGGGCGGGTGTCAGGGGGAGCTGAGTCTGGAAAGAGGGAGAGAGGTGGGACATACATGACCTAGTAGTGATATGATAAAGTTTGCATTTTTAAAAGATCTCTGACTATTCTGTGGAAAATTGGTTGGAGAAATTTAAAAGCAGACATGGTGGAGATAAGCCAGGAAGGTACTCCATTGGCCAGGGAAAGGATGATGGTGGCTGGTATTAGGATGATGCTAGTGGAGGTGGCGGAGGCCACCTGTTGTGACAGTGTTTCTTCACCCTGCATGGGAGCAGGGTCACGTGAAAGTGGAGTGGCCAATCAGAACTTCTTGAGAAGGGACACAGGGTGCTGGGTCCTATTATTCTAGGCAACTACAGGGATTCAGAGGCCAGTGGTGGGCAGCGCACCTAAGTCTCCCTGGTAAAGGGCACAGTAACAGCGCCCAGAGACAGTCCTGAGATAAGATTCTGCCTCACCTCTTGTTTCTGCTCAAATCAGTTTCCTTCTCCTCAGACTTCCTTTGAGGCTGTAAGCTACCTGATAGCTTGTCAGTAATATTTTCTCTGCTTTGTGTAAACCAGGGCTATTTCTGTTGCTTGAAACAGAGAAAATTCAGCTTAATTTACATTTTAAGAATATCTCCAATATGCAAGAGGATGGCCCAATCACCCTCCTTTACTCCTATCATGTAAACTAGCAGCAAGTCCTGTTGGTTGAACTTCGAAGGAGATCTTCATTCTGATCACATTCATCACAGTCCAAACCACGTTTTCAGTGGGCCAGGTCTTCAAATGACCACAACAGCTTCCTAAGAAATCTCTTTCTGTCCCTGCTATACTTCAATCTATTTTTTCTTAAAAAAAAAAAATCAAAATATGGCACTCCTCTGCTTAAAACCCTCTAGTATCTTTCCACTTCAATAAGAGTGAACTGCATAATCTGTATTTTATACAGATTATACATCTGACCTCTCCCTATCTCTGGCAATTCTCTCCTATGTTCTTCTCCCTGTTCAACCTCTAGCATCACTGTATCTGTCTTTTTCACTAACATAGGGGTCAGAAAATTATAGCCTAAGGGCCAAACCTCATTCACTGTTTTTATAAATAAAGTTTTATTGGAATACATGCAGACCACTGTTTATATATTGTCTATGGCTACTTCCTGTCAGGCCCCCAATGCAGTCTTGAGTAGTTGCAACAGAGATCATGTGGTCCACAAAGTCAAACATATTTTCTATCTGAATCTTTACAGAAAAAATTGTTAAATTCCACTCAAACACACACAATGAGGTTCTTGCCTCAGGGCCTTTGCACTTCCTTCTCTGCCTGCAAAGCTGCTTATCATCACTGAAATCTTTGATGTCACCTTTTTAAAGAGGCCTTGACTGATGAGGACTTAAACTAAAACCCTTCACACCAGTTTTGTGTCTCATTAACATGCTTTATTCATTTTAACCCACTTTCCACTACTGACTGAATTACTTGGTTGTTGTTTTTTTGTTTTTTGGCTGGATTGCCCCCTGGACTAGATTGTAAGCTCCATGAGAGAAGGTCCCATTGTCTTATTCACCACTCTGTCCCCAGCAGCTATAGAAATAAGTGGCAGGTAGGCACTCATTAGTTATATTTTGAAGGGATGAATTAATAAATCCTCAAGTGATATAAACTGAGCACTCAGGGGGTTTTAATCCTAGCAGGAGAATTGTCATTGCTGGAACTGCACAAACATCAAGGCTGGCAGGTCTGCCGACACCAGCTCTCAATGCCTTCCATTGACCTTACCTTCCGCCATCCAAGCGGCCAGCTCACACACAGTTTAAAAAAAAACAAAAGAAAGGAAAACTGCATGCAACTATTCAATTATGCCGCAGAACTATCTGGAAATCTGAAGTTGAAAAAAAAATGTGCTTAATACTAAAAAGTGTTCAGTAAAATTTGTTAAAGTAGTGATTAAATTATTAGGAATGTGGTTCTTCTTACGCTAATGCAGGTTATTATACTGTCACATTAAAGATTCATTCACATATAATATACATAGATTTTTCTTGAACTATTTCTGGATATAAGCTGGTTCTATGTGACAATAGTCTATGAACTTGGTACATCCTCTGATCCAGCAATGGCTGTGGTAGCAATTCACCTGAAACACATGATCGTGGATGGGCAGAGAGTTATGGCTAATTGCAGGACTATCTGTAGTAGTGAAAGTTGGCCATGCCTAGCCATCAATAAATGTGGGATTGTTTTATAGGTCATGGTACAATCATATCATTATTGTCTACTTTTAATGTAGCCATTAAAGGTGACACAGTGAAAGAATGATAGGAAAAATGAAACCACTGTTTAGTGGAAAAAATAAAATGGGGCTGTGAAACAGCAGGTACAATATATACTTCTTAAGTTTTAATATATTTAAGCATGGGGTTGGAGAAAAGACTGAGTGACACAACAAAATGCTCGTGTGGCCTTCTCTGCTCGGTATGATAATTTCCCCCTTTTTCTTCTGTTTGCTTATTTACATTTTCTGAAATTTTACAATGAGCATGCATTACTTTCGCAAAAAAAGGAAAATAGGTATTTTCAGCTGGGACTGTTGAAGTGGACCGATTCTCTGGCTGCATACGGGGAAAGCAAACCAACAGCAATCTAAAAGCATTTATTAGCGTGTTGAAAAGGCAGCTATAAATAGCCCAGAGAGGCAGACAGTCTTACAGACGTTCAAAGTCAGACACTGATGCTGTAATTTTTGCTGGAACAATCCACAGAAACAAATATAGTGACATTTAATTCATCTAAGTAAAACCAGATCTCATTTAAAACAAGGAAGGGGGGAGGGGGATCAGAGGGAGTTTGGTCAGATTTGGCCACGGGGGACCAATTGGAGAGATCATGAAAGCAGCTGGGAACGAACTGGGGGCACACGAAGCCGAGTTAAAATTAAACAGGCACCCAATGCAGCCCCCCTCCCAGCACCCCTCTCCTCCCTTCCCCATTCCAAAACATATTAAACTCCTAATACCTTCACTTCTTGGCTTGGTAGACCAAAATCTGTTTTTGGAATCTTTCTTTTATCTTAATATTTTCAATAACTTTGGAAAAAAATGTTAAAAATTGTGCTGTTTTGTAACTTTACTACTTTAAGGTCTATGTTGATAGACTTTTAAGACTCAAGTAAATGGTCCTTTGAAATGGATAAATTGGAGGACAGCAATTAGATATTCATGATGTAGACTTGCCTAAATAGCTGGCCCTAGCCAGTTCTTAGTAATTCATATTCATGAACTTCAAAACTTCATTTGGATGCCCCTACACACAGTCTAGTATGTCAGTGTTTTTCAAAGCATAGTCTTCTAACAATCTGCTTCTGAAATCCTAGGGGGCATGTTACACCTTGGATTTCACTCCAAATATTCTGATTGCCCCCCCTCCCCCGCCCAGCTGTTTCTTATATATCCTCAAGATGGAAATCTACCTTAAAGTCTCAAGAACAGAGAGGCTGGATCTGACAGACATGAGGCAGTTCAGATGCCTACTTGATTTCTGGTAAGACTAACTGCATGTCTGCAAAAGTTACTCCATAGGACTGCATGGCAGGGTTAAATGAAGTTGTGTCCCCAACCTCCTTTCACAGTAACTTGTGTTTAATACATATGTAACTGTAATGCTTATAGCTATGAGTACAGTTCATTCAAATGCAGATCCAAGTGAAGGGAGAGAGAGAGAGAGAGAGAGAGAGAGAGAGAGAGAGAGAGAGCGATATTATGCCAGTTTTTCCCCATGAATTATTGATTACCACTTGCCCAGACTTGTTGGAATCTTCCCTTCTAGCACCTGGCTGCTGTGACATCATCCTCAGGGAGATATGACAGGGAGGGTGGCCAGAAAACACACATGTATCATTCAGAACAGAAGCCATTTTGCACTAGTACCTGCTTTGCCTTCTAAATGCTGGGTTACCTATGACTGTGACCTTTGATAGCTCCCATATAGTTTGGTTTGGGGGCTGCGGTGGTTGAATCTGACTGTCCGTTCCCAAACCACTGTAATTTATGGAAAGCATATGTGCCGTGGCTTCTGACCTCTCCAAGTTCAGTATTGATGGTATTCCAACAGAAAGCCAAGTCCTATCTTGCTGTTTTCCCATCTTGTGAGCACTACCTGCAAAGTATTCTCTTTGTCAATTTGCAGAGAGTCTATTTATTAGTCTATTCAATCTGCTGGGAATCACTGAACTCACACATGTGATTTGCTTGTAGATCAGGAACCCCTTGGATAGTGTCTATAACTTCTTTGACCTTTAAATGATTGAGTTCTGTTTTAAGCTCTTAAAATGAAAACTCAAGTGGGCTTTATTACGGAGGAAAGTAAAGTGACTGTTATTGGCTGTTACCTCATTCCAATTTTCCCTTGTGGACATAGACAAATTGAGAAGGCCTTAAAATACAGGACAAAAGATCTCCATAGGAAGAGGCAGAGAGAGAGCCTATTAAGACAGAACCTTAAGCAGTGTGTGGCCGATCATAGGAGATTAGCCTTCTATTAGCCTGCACCTTTGCAAGGGCACTTGGCACAAAAGCATTGCCATTGACTACAGATGATGGAAGAGGTAGGTGGCTGATGGAAGTCAGAGCATTCGATAGGCTCTTGAATGTCCCTGTGTTTCATTTTCTATACTTGCTCCACCATGTGTTCTTGTGTCTCCAGCACAGTGTGATACAAGAAGAATGAGTCTTCCTACTGAGTCAGAGGTTTTGATTCTTCATCTATGAATGCCTGTACAAGCAGAGGTGACCACAGTGAGTGATACCGAAAAAGAGAAGTGGCCTGTTCCCAGCATCTCTTAGGTTGGATGTTTCATTGTGCTGGGCACTGAGGAGCTCAGGGAGGGGCAGATAGCACTTTCCCCTTAAACCTGGTGGTAAGATGTGAAAACCTTCACTGTGAGATACTCTATATTTATTTAAGTACTAGAGGCCCAGTGCATGAATTCGTGCACGAGTGGGGTCCCTCAGCCTGGCCAGTGATTAGGGCCGGTGGGGGGACCCGCCGGCTGGGGGGAGGGACCACGGGAGGTTGGCCAGCTGTGAGAGGTTAGCTGTGGGAATGCACTGACCACCAGGGGGCAGCTCCTGCGTTGAGCGTCTGCTCCCTGGTGGTCATTGTGCGTCACAGCAATCGGTCGACCAGTTGTTTGGTCGTTTGGTTGCTTAGGCTTACATATATATATACCAATGCTTGTAAAGGAACACGCAAACAGCCTTTATGAATTCTTTAAGTCTGTCAACATTTAAACATCCGAGACAATGTGCGAACTGTCACTGAGGGTTGTGAGGACTGTTGCTGCCCTTGAGGAGGTCAGTATTGCCAAGGATACTATGGACATTCTATCAGAACAGCCTGCCAAGAGCACAAACTCTATGGCAGAATACCATTAAAGTGGCATGATGCTGTGGGTCCAAAAGGAAGGTGCTTAGGTTTGAGATCTTTCTTGGCAGGTGCTGTAGGGTTCAGAACAGGTCACCCCAAGTTGTGCAGACTGTTTTGAGCTAAAGGCAACTTTAGTCACATGCTCAAGAGAAAACTTCTGTCCCTTCCTTAACTACACAGAAGAACTTGAATTAGGGGCCTTGTTCATAATAAGGGATGATCAGACATAACCTCCTCCACCTATTGATAGGCAGGACAAACTTCTTATCATCCTGCACCTTTGATGCTCCCAAGGCACCTTGTGTTATCCCTAGCTCAGGATGTCTTATATACCTCTGTTCTCTTTCTACCTCTAACCCTCTCCTAATGTGGGGTTTTTGACACTCCCATGTATTCTGGGTTCCCGTACATATGCATGCATTAAATTTGATTATTTTCTTTAGCTGATATGTCTCATGTCTATTTGATTATTAGATCCTGAGGTAGAGGGAAGTTTGTTCCTCCCCCACAGTGCAAAGGAGCTTTTCCAGCATTCTGCTTTTGTGGTTAATTCTTGATTTTCTAGGCTAATGCAGGAAGATGGTGCCATAGGTAAGCCACAGAAGGAAAGCACTGAGCAATCGATTTGCATTTGGCTTGGAATAAATCATTTGCTTTGGAAAGAATGCCCCATTTCTGTGCATGGTAGGCTATTAAAATGATTTTCTGTTCCTTGAATTCAAGCTGTCAGACAAACAGGATGCAATCAAGGGGAACATTCTGGGTGGTAGAGCAAAAGGCAGTTTGGGAGTTTTTATTTTTAATCCCTCGGGCTAATTCATCCAGCAGATAATCTGCCTATGGAAATTTGAGTGGTGTTTGGTTTGAACAAATAGATTTCCCACATTAAAATCAAAATTCACCCCTAGCCAAAAATGCAGCAATATGGAGAAAGATTTCTAATATGTTTTGAAAATTAAACATTTTTTAGCTGCTGATTTTATTAAAATTATTTGTAACCATTATAAATGCAGCCGGCATGGCCTCCCTTTTATTTGAGGCTGATTGGAGGAGGGGATGGTAAGAAATGTTTTATATGGTAATAAAATTAACTTTTCTTTCAACTTAATCAGAATGCCACTTTGCACCCATGTAGGATAGATAACATTTATTCAACAGATGAGCTTTGGCAATACTGCAGAACTTTAAAATCTTAACAGAAAGAATATGCTATGAACTAAGATCATTTTTTCCATTCTAGGACCAGAGGAAGAAATATTGGCTTTGTAACTGAGAAATGTAAACATTATTGGCATTTGAATCCCCACATGTCATGTAACTTTCTTGTAGAAACAGATGGGATGCTCTCATTGGAAAAAAAAAAATTAGAAGGCAATCCTCAAATCAGATTTTCAGCAACTTGTGAACAGCCCATGCAGTTTCTCAAGCTATGAACATTTAAGAGGAGAGACATACTAGTCACTCATATTTGGCTAAATGGCGCCAACAGCTCACGAAAACTAAAATGTAAGATGAAAACTAAAACTAAAATGCCACTGCTCATTCCACAGCACCACCAACCCGGAGTTTCCATTTGGTTCTTGGTCCCAGGGCTACCTTGGTGTGAAGACATATCGATATGCCTGTGCCATCAGGCAAAGCTGGTCTCCACTCATTCTCTCCGGCAGGGCCGTTCATCACCTCCTTCCCTGTCATTCTATTCAAAGAACGCTGTTTGTATGGAAGTGACACATTGGGATTTGTGACCTTGCCCGTGTATGGGCATATTTCCCCAGTCCCTTTACCCAAGGAGATTTTCCTGTCAGTTCAACAGAAGACACTAATCAAAATCTCAACTATCTCAACAGTGACAGCTGGGGAACTGAAAGTTCCACCACGCGGTTCAGTGTGGTGCAGCCTTGCAGGTCCGGCTCACAGACCTTTTGTGATGCTGACCGAGGTTTCCCTGTGTGCGCCCAGCTCTCACTTCCGGTGACATCTGCCCCCCAGTCTGGCTGGGCCTCTTCTTTCAGAGCCTCAGCACTGTGCCACTTGCCCCTCATCCGAACAATCCTGAAAAGTTGGTGTCATTCTATCTCTCGTGTCTTGTCCATTTGCAGACTAAATCTTAGAGAGATGGAGTCTTCACTGTATGTCAGAGAGTTGGAAAGTGAAAGAACCGGGATTGTGTCCCACGTCTGCATGACTAGATTATAAATGGTGCATGAAGACTAAGGTCATGTTTTTGGAGGTGCATATCTTTTGTATATAATAAGGCTCCAACCAGATTCTAGAATTGAGATTATGTGCTATTCCTGGGACTCCAAGCACCAGGGATGCAGGGAGATATTTGGGGATCTGTGGTTGTTTGCCAGCTTTCTTGAGATAGGTCTACACACTCTAGGAAAAAGCTCAGCTCTTGAATTGCACATCAGTATACACAAGCACAAGGGACCTTCAACGAGCAAAAGGCCACCTGACGGAGCCATTAAGAATCTGAAAAAGTGTCAGCCAGAAAAGAGGCTCCAGAAAGAGCTCATTGGGTGATGCTGTTTTGTGGCGAAGAACGCTTCCAATGGTGAGACTACGCAACCAGGTGGGCTGGAGGGAACGGTTGTTGCCTTTAGACACACTTTGGAAATACTTGGAAATACGCCAAAGTGTCTGAACACAAAGGGAAAAACAATGGAATGTGGATGATGTCACGGAGCATCCTGAGGAAAGCAGCAAGGGTAAAGCTTCCTACTGCTTGGATCCAAAGTCCACACTTATTTTGGCATGAATTCCTTCTGCAGCCAGAAACCTGACTCTTACGGAGTGATCAGTCTTAATCATAAGGGCTCAGTGCTGAAGAGAAGGTGTGTGAGTGTGTGTGTGTGTGTGTGTGTGTGTGTGTGTGTGTGTGTGAGAGAGATCTGGTTCCTGACATGGGAGTTAGAGCATCAACATTCCCCCACACATGTTGTAGGTAGTTTATGATTTCAATGTAATTAGGCAAAGGCCATTTTCACTGAGGGAGACAGAAAATTGGCTTGCTTTCCTCAAGGGTGTTCTCCAACTGTGATCAGAAACCTGCCTTCTCCTCCAATAATAATGGTGATTCTGGGCCCTCCTCTGGCTGGGGAGAGACTGCCCAGCGTTATTCCAAGAGGGCTAGCCAATTCTTAGAAATGGAAGGACCCAGCCCAGAGCGTGCTTTTGCTATACAGAGCCTTACCTCCTCTCTCTGGCCCCCATATCCAAGGAGGCAAAATTCTTCTGCCTTAATCATCCAGGGCCAGGTACTGAGCAACTAGGAACCACCCCCATAGCCCAAAGCCTGCCAAATTATTTGAACTGGCCAATTATAAACTATTCACCCCGGCCTGCCTTTCCTTTCCGTGCAAACCCCGACAGAGACCATGACCTAGACCTTCCCCTCACTCCTATCTCCCACCTCCTGACCACCTGGTGTCATTCCCCTGAGGTCTTCTGTGGCATGCCACGGCTCCTGTCCTGAGGACCTATGAATATAATAAACTTCATTTTTCCTGAGCCCTGACGCCATCTCCTCTTGTGGCCACACCTGACTGGCTCTCTTAAAAAAGAATACAAAACAACCTAAGGTGGTGAGGTGGGGATGGAAAAAAAACATTTCCATCTTCATTTAAAAACAAAACAACAAAAAAACTGCACATGGGTAAAGAATGTATTATCATTAGAGTCTAGAATTTTTAAGAAGAATTATTTTGTAATCCTCTCCTGAGGATATGTGCATTGAGAGGAAGGGAGAGGGAGAGAGAGAAACATTGATCAACTACCTCCCCCATGCATCCCAACCAGGGATCGAACCTGCAACCTAGGGATAGATCCCCACAACCTTTTTGGTATAGGGGACAATGCTTCAACCACTAAGCCACCCAGCTGAGCTAGCGTTTTTTTTAAGTGGGAGTAGTATCTTCCTAAAACTGCAGATGGAAGGCAGTGTCCTGTGAGTGTTTTAGCCATGGGAGGTCATTGCCAAGGCTGGTCTAGCGACTGGCCTGGCAGAATACACCACTCACAGCTTCTCACTCTGTAGCCAGTGGGCCCTGTGAGCTCAGAGAGTCACCCCCATAGCCTGGAGACAGTGTCAATGCCTTCGTAAGCGTCAAATGTGACATACGTGGCTTAATAGGGGATATAATGGCCAGATTCCTCAGGTCAAAGGCCAAGAATTTAGGATTGACCTGGAGTGGGCATTGGATGGGTGGACGCAGGCCCAGCTCTGCCTGTGGGAGGACAGAGCTCAGGAAGCTGCTGGAGGGCAAGGTAGAGAAGAGTGATAGGGCTCCAGTCAGGCAGCCATTCGGCCACCAGGGAGAGGCAGGGACAAGGGAAGGGAAACACAGAACTGGGAGCTGAACAGAGGGGAGAGCCTTAGATTTGACTTTGGCATCAGACTGATTTCTGTTTGAACCTCATCCCTACCATTTACATATATGAATCCAGACCAGTTACTCTACCTCTGATCCCCATCTCTGGGAAAAGGGCAACACTGAGAACCCACTCAGATAACCCTGTGTAACAGCAGGTGCCCATCAATGCCAGTTTCACAGGAAGCTGATCACGTGGACAAAACAGACGCTTTGCCTCAGCTGATCGGAAACAGCCACTGTGACAACCACAGAGGCAGACGTTAGGATTTCTAAAGCTCCCGACGTGAAGTGACTGGTTTGTCTTTATTAAATTATGTATAGAATGTCCCTGGCCCTCACTCTCTTTACCGTATTACCCTCAGGCCAGCCCATCCCAGCATATCTTCCCAGACCTCAGCGGCATGGCTGGCCTGCGGGGAATGGGCTCCACAGAGGGGCGAGGCAGCGGGGAGGAGAGGAGGGTAGAATGTGAGGTCGGGAAGCTGCCAGCTGAACACCACTGGTCAGAAAACCTCACCAGGAGCAGGTCTGGGCTGGTGTACACTGCCTCTGACATCGCAATGGTATTCCACCTTCCTCAGTACAAAACTGCATCTGCTTTGTATTTTCACAAACCTGAGAACAAGAGGTATGTTTCTTGGAGTTGAGTCAGTTGAGATCTGATTCTGGGCTCAGCTATTGTATCAGTTTCCCTCCTCTCTGAAACAGCTAATAATTATCATCTTCACTTAGTTTGTTCTCTCTAGGCTCCAGCTACCCTGTGGAATGAGATGAAAGAATATCGAAGAGGTGGAGATAATTAAAGGCTTCCTAGAGGAGACAGAGAGGTGAGGCAACTTGGAAAGGTCACACTGCCTTTAATAAGTCACCAGTTTGGGCTCTACCTTCAGGACTATGGGCTTTCTGATCCTCTGGCAGTAATGCCCCCAGCTCCTTCTGAGTTCTCAGAATGATTTCACGGCTCTTAGCAGGGAACGGGTTTTATATAGAAAAGCTTAGAGAGTTTTATAGGTAAGTCATGCTTTCGGTTAAACCCCAGGCCACACCCAAGCAGTCCCGGAGCTTCCGAGTGGACAGCCTGCAGTATCTCCACCTCCGCTCCCCCCACTTGTACAATGATTTTCACCCCACGTGCTGCACAGTTTTTAAAACACACAGCTACTTGGCTATTTAGTCAGGGCACGGTCCTCTTTCCCCTTAGATTGTCAAATGAAAGAAATGATAACAGCCAACACAACAATAGCCGTCCATATGAATGAATCCAAATCATACCTAATTTTTTTGTCAGATCAGCGAGACATATTTTTTTGGTGTGCCGCAGAATTGTAGTAATTTGTTTAACTAGTCTGTCTGTGCCACGGAATGAGAAAGGTTGGGAATCGCTGTACTAGCGACTTGGAAACCTGAAGATGTGGGACGTGCCAGGAGTTACCTACTCCATAGCAACAATTCTGAGTTGCAATGGAAGGGCGGCCATGAGTAGAAGAAAACTGTCAGAAATCAGAAAGCCGGTGCCTCGATGCCGACTTAGACTTCAGAGTTTGAGGAGCTGATTGTTTATGGAAGTGACCTGTCAGCAGGTGGTTTTCTTTTCTTTCTAATGAGCCATTACAGCATGTCTGTCTATATCTTTAGTTGTAAAGACGCGATTAATTACAGACCAATGACAGCATACTTTACCACACAGTTTCAAATTCTCAATGCCACTCTGTTGTCCCCTCAGAGCCATGGAAGAGTGACAGAGACATAAAAAGAGACGGTTTTATGAATGATCATTTCCACAGGAAATTAAAGACGCACCCTTTTCCACATTGCTCCACGTCACTAAGTAAAGCTCGGCCGGCTAAGCCATCATGTTTTTAGTCTCTGAATGTTACTTCCCTTGACTGATCTATAAATGGCACTAACACTCTTCATCAGTTTGGTCCAGTGCTCCCCAGAGATGATATGAGACAAAAAGACTCTTCCCAGCCATAGACGGTGCAGCAGTAAAGCCTGCCTACTGAGCCGAAGGAAGCACCATTCAGGTGCCTCTTAGCAGGCATTCTACAAAACAGAATGAGCTTAAGAGAGCAGGTGCGCAAGGGGCTCAGGCTTGAATCGCTGTGTAACCCACCACATGGTCTTACCTTAATTACGGATAATGAAGTTTAGGTCCAAACCCCATGGCCTTTTCATCTTGTAAGAGGGCCGCAGCGAGGCACCTTTTGTCTCTTCTTCCTCGGGCTCTCTCTCTCAAGCTGTCAGCACCTACCGCCATGGAGATGAGAAAGCCCACAGGAGAATCTCGCTCTTCTTTGCCTTTCCGGGAGCATTCACCACACACAAAGGCCACTGAGTTCTGCTTCGCTCTAGTGAATCAACACTTTCTTTAACGGGTTCCCATGCCTACACGAGTGGACAGCCTTGCCAACGGTGGCTCACAAAAAACAAGAACCAAGAAGAAACAGCCTCCCCACTGCCTGTCTACATCTTTGTTTTTCAATCCTATTCAATAATAAAAATCTCCCCCAAATAAAAAAAAATGGCCAAAAATTCCCCCTAACTTTCTCACTGTTCCAGAGGGCTGGACTGTCTCTTATGAAGACCTCCAGGTCTTGTACAACTTCTTCCCAGTGTGTCTTTCTTAAATGTAGGTGCTCTATTACTGTCATTCTAAAGATTTTTCTGTGTAAGTACACACCCTGTGTAATCCTACACCCAAAGCAAACAACTTCTTGCCCAACATCATTTCATTTGGGTTCTGAGGAAGTGTGTGACCCTAGAAGACCAGTGATAACCTCAGCGGTGGTTCCAAGGACAACGTTTAGATGTTTTTTTCTGAGAAGTTGGTATTGTTTTGTGCCTTGTTTGCCTCTTGTACATTTGGGATGAGGGAGAGCCTTGGCTTCTTAGTCAATGTCCATTATTTACCCACAAGGAAGGTTTGTAATTTGGGTCAAGAGAATGTTGACATGTGTAAGAAATCAAGTGAATGCTGGTGTCATTTACTGAGATGATGGGACTGGGAGAGAAGAGATTTGAAATGGGGGACTCAATAGCTGAGGTTCTGTTTTGGTAATAGCATATGCTCTCTGACAACCAAATGAAGATGTCAGGTAGACAGTATATTATTCTGGAGTTGAAAGGAGAGATCCAGAACATAGGTACAAGATGGGAAGTTATCAGTATGTACATGGTATTTAAAACCATGAACATGGACGGGGCCACAGCAGAGAGAGAGAGTAGTTAGAAGAGATGGGTTCCAATGATGAAGCCCTGAGCAACCCAATCTTAAGTTGGGAAGATGAGGAAGATCCAACAAGGGGTCCTGAGAAGGAGAATTGCTTGAAATGGAAGGAAAACCATGATGTGTGGTGTGAAGTGAGGAAAGTGTGACAAGAGAAAGGAGTGATCATCTGTCAGAGATAAAGGAAGGTCAAGATGAGGACTGAGAACTGACCACTGGATGTGGCAATGTGATGTCACTGGTGACTCTGTTGAAAGATGTGTCAGTAGAGTTTGGGAGGCAAATGCCTGATTGGACTAGGAAGAAGGTGGAACAAGGTGAGCGGAAGTAAACACAATATGCATCCCATTTATTGGGAGTTAGGCTGTCAGATGGAGTAGAAAACCATGATGATGGATGGGAAGGGATTTGGGGTTCAAGAGAGATTTGCTTTTCATGAAGGGAGCTTTTTACTTTGCGTTGTTTTAATGTGGGAGATGTTATAATTCATCAGATAAAATGTTGCCAAGTTATTAATTTTTAAGTAAATGTCCTACAATTACTCTTGTGTGTCATTTCTTTTAAAAATAAGTATGTTGGCCTGGCTGGCGTGGTTGAGAGTCAACCTAGGAACCAAGAAGTCACGGTTGGATTCCTGGTCAGGGAACATGCCTGGGTTGTGGGCTCCATTGCCAGTGTGGGCTATGCAGGAGGCAGCTGATCAATGATTCTCTCTCATCATTGATGTTTCTATCACTCTCTCCTTCTACCTTCCTCTCTGAAATCAATAAAAATATATTTTTTAAAACAGTATTTTGGGTACTTCTGAAGAAGGTATCCTGTTTGGTCTCTTGGGTTTACTGCAGAATCCACATGATAATCAAAATGATTAATTCCATAAAGAAATACAAAATATAGAAAAAGAGCCTGACTCCTACATGGCACAATGTAGAAACTGGGTAATGGACAGAATTATTTGTTGTAGCCTGATTTTCCATAGCCAAGGACAAGTCTTAAGTTTTCTCATACAGCTTCAGCCACTGCTGACACTATGCCTGCAGACAGATCCACACCAACTACAAGTTCCTATAGTTCTAATTGCCTGGCTAATACAGGGAACAGGGGAAGTGTCTGCAGTCCTCACTACTAAACAATGTGTTCCTCTTCCACTCATTATAAAAGTCTCTCCCCCTACCTGAATTCTAGTTACCTAAAGGAGCGGCCATCAACCGGTGGTCCACGGGCCACTGGTAGTCCGTGAGATCCAAAAGGTTGGCGGCCGGTGATCTAAAGCACACTGGTTTATTTTCTTCTCTTTGGTCAAACTGTGCTAAAGTGGAATAGATTTCAAAATCTGGAACCAGAAATAAATCAGTAGTAAGTTGGTTAGCATATACTTCCTCTCAAATCACTTCATTTTAAAATTGAACAGTGAGAATTAATAAGAATGTCTGTTTGGGTTATTTTCTTTTTCTCTTGATTTTGAATGAATTGGTTTTCTGGCTGGTTGTTGCACCAACTCCCAAACACACATATTACCAAGCAATGACCTGTGAAAACTGCCAAAATGTCTGTGCCAGGCACAGTCAGAGGAGGATTCAATTCAAAATGTGAACCCTCAGAAGAACATTAACACAACAAGAATTCATTGCTTGATATCCTCTCAAGTTGGCCCTCAGTCTCTGATTAAGCATTTTCATTGACAAGAATCTCACTGACCCTTCACATGTCTGTTCCTGTTTGATGATGATTCAACTCTACCAACGAGGAAGTCCTTCCTTAAACTCAGATAAAAATATGTCTCCCTGTAGCATTCACAAGACTTTCCTGTCCTCGTGCTCTCCCTCTGCAGAATATGTTGTATACTAGCCAAAAGCAGTTCTTCAGACAAAAAAAAGAGATAATAACTTTATAGTTGCTTCTTATCTCCTAACTCAGTCTTTACTTCTTCCATTGAAAAAGCTACAAAGCATCCTATTATTCCTGATATGCATATTGATTATTTAATTTGTCCTTTTTGAGAGCGACAAGGGCATGGTCAAATGCTAAAATGATGAATCATGAAGGCAACAGGTGCCAACCAGGGCTGCTGGCAAATTGTAAGAGTGGGCTCTCTGCGGGGGATGGGTAGAGTTTTCCAATTCCTGTGGTGCAAATACTCCATCCATGGCCAATTTCAAATGACTGAGGGGACTTCCCTGGATGTGGAGTTGGTAAGGGGTGTGCGCAGCCGGCTCTTGTGAGCTGATACGAGTCGGCTCCAGCACAGCCCTGTGTGATGAGACATGGCAGGGTTTGCTCAACATCCTAACGTCCTGGTTGTTCTCCTCTGAATATCTTTTTACACATCCAGCCCAGAATCAGTCTCAATTCCACTTAAAATTCAACTGCAAATGTCCAATTCCATCAAAATCCGACTTCAAAGCATCTATGAATGTGTGTGTGTGTGTTTGTGTGTGGTGGGGGCATACAGAGAAAGCCTCTAGCTTCTAATATTTGGATCAGAAAAAAAAATTGCTCTTTAGTTGATAGATTAGGGAACATGCTCATTAAATTATATATACCAGTACACCCTCATTAAAGTTGTCATTTGTTTAATGGAATGAAAAAGAAATGGGTTTAAAGAGGGATACTGCAAAAAATGATTTAGAGTTTTAAATATTCCCATATAATTCAGTAAACATTTATTAAGTCCTTATGACACATTAAGGAAACTATAAACATTCCATTTAAAACTCTACTAGTGAATAGATTTGTTCTTATGTTTAGCCTTTTTCTCTCTTGGGTAGGCTCCCACTTTCTTACAAACCATGGATGTGTTTGTTTTTGTTCTTTGGTGAATCCATTCTGCAGTAGTTACTCGTGAGTCACATTTCCCAAGGGCTATAATTTATGCCTATATTATATTCATACTGAATGCAGCTGTTGAAGATAAGCCATGTTAGCACTGAATCAGCATTACAGGAAAAACAAAAATGCTTATTTGGCTGGATCGTGGGATCTGGGATGGTGAGAAGTATGAGATGGATAAGGTGGAGCAGTGAGCAGCATCTGATAAGCCAGGTTAAAGAATTTTGATTATTCTAAGGAGGGTGAAAGGGCTTCCACCAAGGGAGGAAGACAATCTGATTAGCATTCAAGAGAATGCATTCTGGCAGTGGTGGTGAGAATGGATTGGACAGACAACAGATGGGGTGGGTGAGGCAGTAAGGGAGATATTGTGTAACCTAGGGAAATGGAACCCAGGGAATACACTCAAGAGATACTTGGAAGTCAGAATCCAGGATCATCAGAAATCCATTGGAGAAGGAAGGGTGAAGAAGAGACCGGGATGGACTATTTGTAAGAGCAGAGGGATGAAGAACAGTCAGGGTAATTCCAAGAGCCGGTGCAACTGCGGTCAGTCTTCAGATTGGGTGGCAAGAAGTTGCTGACTTAATTTCCCTGTTAAATAATGGGATGGTGAGCAGAAGAGACAGGAATAGAGATTTCAAGGGAATGGAAAACATCTGAAATAGTCACTGTCGGGAAGTTGAAGAGTACGTCATGTAGGGCTGCATTGAGGGCCTATTCTTAGTAACATTTCTCAAGAATCTAGTTGAATGTGTGTCTTCTGAAGAAAGTGTTCCAGGCGCTCCTGAGAGGTCTTCCCATTTCCCTCTAATGACCTGTTTCTCTAATTTCTAATGAAGGCCATCCAACGAAACAAACACTTCCTGATTGAAGAATTTTAACAAGGGAATTTGTGCAGTTCTTGGTTTCCAGATCAACCACTAAATGGCTTATTTTCGTGATAAAAGAACAGTGAAATTCCCACCAAGTATCTGTTGAGAAAACATTTGCTAGAGATACCCCTCCCCTTCCAAACACATCCCTCCATCAGGGAGGAGACAGAGCTCCTGGGCAGAACAATGGGTGCTGTCCTGGGGTGGGACTCCGAAATTCAGTCAAGGAACAAACCCCAGTGAGGTCATGTCTCGTTTGGGATTAAATGGCTAACTCTGATTCTGGGATCACATGAAGAAAAATGCACATAAAATGCCCAGGAATTTTCCCTTTGCTTCATTCGGAAATTAAACTTGCACACGTCATGTCTACAAAATGAGCATTTCACCAGGTCAGATGCTTTCTTGACTGGACTAGGATGCAAAAGAGAGTAGAGAATGTGCTGCCTTCCTTCAGCTGGCTGGGTCCTGGGCCTTCCTGAACCCTGGAGTTCTGTATTCTCACAGGCAGCTTTGTCTCCACTATACAAAATAGAGTCAATGTCCAAAAACCGTAATCAAGTTACTTGGTGTAACCTGCTCAGCCAGAAGAGGCCACTGAGGTCATAAGCTACTCCGCCTGCTTGATACCAAGTCCTCCTGATTCTGAGAGGAATGATTTTCAGTTCAGCAGGTGTGCAGCACCTGAATCGTCAAGACAACCCCTTCATTCTCCATACGATGTAATGCAGGTGTTGTCGTACAGCAGAGCTTGTCTGGTACCTCATACAATCTGAAAAACGACAAAGGAACCTTGGCCCGCCTTTGAACCAGTCCTAGCAATGTTTCTGGCTTTCAAAATGATGGCACTGCATTTACTACCCAGTGGCCCTCCATGATTTCTAAAGTCGGGCAGCTTTATTTTGCCATTTAATGATTTCTACCTAGAAATTATGTTGTAGAAATCAACATAGACCACCCAAAGGAGAACAAGGAAGGGCTGTCCTACAGCTTTTGCTGTACAGAGGGAGCCAGCCGTCATCACTGTGTTTAGCAGAGACACGGAGGGAGGCAGAGAGGGAGAAAGCAGCACAGTGCAAACGGGAAGGTGGTAGGTCTGCTCTCATCAGTGGCTGTTGGGCACGAGAAGATGGCATCAAATTAACTAGAAGCAGGCACCCATTTGATGGGTCCGGAAAAGCATAGTTTGCTTTCCTCATTGGTGCTAAGTCTGAAGCAGGGGCAACAAATGACAAGAGTTGGAAGACAATGACCAAGTCTTGATTGTTTGGGGCTCATTGTTGCAAAGGCTGTGATTTGTCTTCTGGGCCTTTTACTACAGAGGCTATGGCTCAGAGCTATATTGTCACAGTCGGGGGTGGGGAACTTTTTTTCTGTCAAGGGCCATTTGGATATTTATAACATCATTCTCGGGCCACACAAAACGATCAACTTAAAAATTAGCTTGCTGTATTTGGTCAAACATTTAATTAACTCACCCCTAATGCCTTGGCGGGGCCGGACCAAATGAGTTTGCGGGCCTCATACAGCCCTTGGGCCGGAGGTTCCCCACCCCTGTCATAGATGGGCTTGGTCACTGTTGGTTTGTATATCCAGCCTCTCAACAAAAACAATACACTATGCTGGTAAGTGACATGTGGGACAGCAACCATACACAAACATACTTGTCATACCTACAGCCTCCACACCAATACTTACAAATTGAACTATTTGTGAATAACCCCTCCCCCCCATTTATTATTCAGATTCTTCCATGGTATGACTAAAAAATGCATTTAATCAAGCATTTGTTGTTGTTCTTTTCAGGGCAACTTGGTTTTCTTAGAATCCTAATTATCTATGAGCCAATATATCACGGCTGGATTGATATCAGTGTAGTTGAGTCTTTCTGATATTAATGAAAACTGTTGTAAGAAATTCTCAATGATAATGGTTATTCTATGGAGAAACTGCATGGCGCTGCAGTAGAGATTCTTGAGAACAATAGGCCCTGCCATCTCTCAGGACTGGTCAACAGCAAGTTAAGTGCATCCTGTTCTTGGAAACATGGCATTTTGCCCACTTTGCATTTACTTCCAAGTGTGACTGTTTTAAGAGTCCAAAATTATTTTAAACTTAGGGGTGATAGTGCATAATACATTTCATCTTGGTCGAATCTACCAATTCAAATCTGTCTGAGTCACAGAAAGTGAGGTAAATGTATTTTACCAGCTCCTCCCACCTTTTCTGTTGGCTGTGTTTCTCTGGCTTATTACCCCCTTGGCTAATAAAGTGCCCTGGATGGATGTGGTCATTTCAACATTTTGCCAGCCCTTCCTTTCAACCTAGGTGGTGCCTGTGTTATCACTAGTTGCTAGAAACTCAAGTTCACAAAGGCAACACTGACTACTCAATAGTCTTTTCAACCTTGGAGATGTTTTTGTTCGCAGATCGATTCATTTGATATTCCCACCTTTCCACCCTCCCCGAATACAGTGCTATCGAGGCCATGAAAGACAGCCTTAGCTAAAACTGTTGACTCAGTTCTTCCATGCAGACACTCCAGGAAGGTTACGATTATTTCCACTTTGATTTTTTTTTTTTTTTACAAAGCCTTAAGTAAATGCAAATGTTGATATTGTGATTTCTCTTTAGGCTAGGAAGTCTGGAAAATACCAGCAGAAGCTCCCGAACACTCGGCTGTCTGGGGCACAAGAGAAGTTATAGGAGAAAATCTGAGTCATGAGCTGTTGAGTCAATCCCCAAATCTCTATTTTCTCCATGTTTATAGGATACCTACTTCCGAAAATACTTCATGGCTTTCACCTTTCCTCAACCCACAGTGTATGGTTCCTTTTCTTTGCCCCTTTTGTTTGGACTTTCCCTTCCTCGTTGTGAAATAACACCCTTCATTTTGTTTTTGTCTGCTTTAGGGTTGCTTGCTTACTGACAGCTCATCGAATGCCAATACTTATGGCAAATTACACAAGAACGAGTCTGGTCATGCTGCTTCAAAGGGATGAAAGAGTCAAAGCAATAAGCAGAAAAATAAATGTTTCCATTGATCTTACCATTTTATAATGGTAAAATAAAGGCACAATAATAGAGGAATTATCAAGAAAAGGGAAGTCATTTTTCATGTCATTGTGTTTCTCCATGCTTTTCTAAGAAAAGTATGAAGTCTCTCATCTCATTGCCATTATCATCTGTTATGGGTTGAACTGTGTCCTACCCAGAAGATATTTTGAAGCCCTAATCTCTGACACCCATGAATGTGACCTTATTTAGAAATAGGTTTTTGGCAGATGTAATTGAGTTAAGATGAGGTCATTAGAGTAGGTCCTAATTCAATATGACTGGTGTGCTGATAAGAAAGAACTCTCACACACATACACACAAAGAGAGAAGAGAGAAGAGGCCATATGAAGGTGGAGACACAGATGGGAGTGATGCGGCCACAAGCCAAGGGACACTTGGGGCCACCAGAAGCTGAAAGAAGCTTTGAAGGGAAGGTGGCCTTGATTTCAGTCTTCCAGCCTCTGGAACTGTTGTTTTAAGCCCCTTAGCATGAGCAGCCACAGGAAACAAATACCAACATCCATATTTGCCTTTGAAAGGTTATTTTACACCTTTTAGAACTTTCTTCTACCTATTCCTTCATCTCTGAGGACTCTCTTATACCTTTCAACCTTTGCAAATTTATGGACTTGTAAGCAGATCAATTTTTTCCAACTATGAAACTAGCTGCTTAACAATAGTCAGGTTCTGAATTTGTTTTCCCAAAATTCCATTCTATGTGCTAAACTTACCTTTAGATTGTAACATATTGCATTATTGACAAGTAGTAAAAATCTTTAAAAGTTGCTCTTCAACTTTATATAGTAGCTACAGATCACTAGATGTATATTTCTGGGGTGTCAATAACGGTTTATTCTATAATTCTGAATATAAGCTAAAGGGAGCAAGTACATATTTTGAAGATACTGTTTAAAGTTATTTTGATTCTACATAGAAACTGAGACTCATAAAATAGTAAAGACTAAATTTAAAAAATTAAAAGCCTACTATGGTTCACTTAAATGTGCTTTTAAATAGATATTTTAGGACTTTTATTTAGGGTGCAGGCCCAATTTTAGGTTTTTGGTATTGTCTAACACCTGTTATCTTGGCCTATGAATCAGGCTCTGCTTAAACAGTGCATGCACCCACCCCTACCCTACCAAGGACATCACAGTATTCCACATATTGACATTATTGCACTTGAGAGTCAAGTTAAGTGTGAATATTACACGAGAGGGTAAAATAAAGGAGAAGAGACTCTTCATGGAGTGGATCAGGATGATTGGAGAGTATAAGCTAAAATCAAGCCAAGCCTAAGCGTCTCATCAAGGTCCACCTGTGCAACAGCAGGAACCTGAAGACCCACCCAGGGCCACAGCAAAAAACTAGGCCTGCAGCTCATAGACTGGATGAGCTAAAACCATCAGCAGGGGAAGATGAACATGCTAAGTGCCCCCCTGTGAATTGGCAGCTCAGTCTGTAAGTAGGGCCCCCAATTCAGCCTGGAAAAGACCCTGGGAAAAGAAAGCGCTTCCACTGACCTCAATTACCCACATCATGTGTGCCATTTTACCCAGCCAGAGCCTAACAAAGATGATCTGTTTTCAACAAGCTGAAGGTTTCTGAGAAGATAGTGTTTTTAGGTAGACTTTCCCCCTTATCGCAGAGCTCTGAAACCTGAATTTTCATTCAAGGGAAAAACAAAAAGACCTGGGACAATGGCCCCATTCAATTATAAAATCACTGCCATCGGCCTTTCTCCCACTGACCCTTTGGACAGAAGCAGAAACAGCAGGTTCTGCCTAGATCGAGTTGCCCTGTTTAACCAGCACAAATACTTTTGCAGGAAGATAAGTCAGTGATTAATTTGGAGGCGGAGCCTAGAAAAATAAATGCTGGAGCCAATGACTGCACAGCTCTCCTGAGGTCCAAGGAGACAGCTGAGCTGGACAGAGGTGGATGCCACCGGTTCCCACCAGTCAAGATCTTCCCCAGCAGCAACGCGCCAGGGCCAGGCCGGAGTTAGGAGTGCCAGGCTGTCATATTCTGCCTTCATCTTGAGGGTGATATCACAAGATTCTCAACATAGCCCCGTGTTCTCTGTAAATACTGGAGTAGCCAGCTTTTAATTGTTTTATGTGCAGATTGATTTGGTAAACAGAGATATGGGAACCTTTGAAAACATGTAACATGAGGTTGCAAGTCTAGTTTATGGCTAAATATTTCCCTCGCTTCCTAGCAAGTTGAGGTGATTTATTAGCGTGCCCTCTGGTTACAAATGACCACAACGATGAAAATCCTGCAGTTTTACACTTTAGTACCATAAGGGATTTTTTTTTTCTCAGTCTCCCCAGAGTCAGGAATCCCACCTTTGGGAACTACTGAAATAAACAAACAGAAAACACGACTTTGGCTGGTTGTTTCTCTTGAAACTTCTGGAACCTGGGGACGCTGAGTTTATTGAAAGCAGGCATAACACTGCTCTCTTTCCTGGTAGTTAAAATTCATGTACAGATTATGCAAGAATCTTAATTCAATGTAGAAGCAAAAATTTAGGTGGCTAACTGATGTAGTTTAAAGGCCCCAATTCCTGTTACAATACACCTCCGACCTTCCCCGATTTAAAAAGAAAAAAGCCAAATAAATGAAGAGAAGGCGACCCCAAGCATACAGCCAAGCACCTGGCACATAGTAGGTATATAACAAGTAGGTCCAGGAAGAGGAATAACAGGGAATCAGAAGCAGAAATCGGCATGATTTGCTTGTCCATACCCATGTCGTCCACATAGCTACCTAAGACTGGCTTTCATATGTTTTGGTGAACAGGGGTTGGAATTTTTTTCAATCAGTTTTTAAATTGAATTTACCAATTTTTAAAGCCGAGAACTTTTAAATTATTGAGCTGTATTTAGATATACAAATTTTAAGCAATTCAAACTCTGGAACTAAAATTAGCCATTGGACAAAGCTGTTGTGAGCCAGCTGCCATGATCCCACGAACAAATAAAATGGTGACACAGAGAGGTCATGCCCCTTCTTGATTCCTTACAAGTTCCTGGGTGGAAAAAAGTCACCGGGCTCCATTTAATTTCTTTCCCATGGCAGCCACTAACGACTATGAGAACAGACAAATTTGCCGTCCAGTTTGCCCCTTAGTTAGAAACAGTCATCTCTTCCACCATTTAGAAGTAGCGTTGCATCCAAGGAAGGCGATCACTTCGTTCCTGTTCTCCAAGGATCAAATTTACTGGATGAGTTGGAAAGAACCCTTGCAATAAAGTTCAATCCCCTGGGAGCGTCAGCATTTCATTTCAAGGTGCCTGCTTACTGTGTGTTAGCCGTCTCACACTCATTGCCCCAAACCCAATCCTCGCAAGAGGCTCTCTATCATAGCTGTCACTGACCCAGATGAAAGGGAAAACAGGACTTCTACAGTGGGAAGTCCTTGGCCTAGGCCGCTGGTTTTCAAGCCCTCACGTTCATCAGAATCCCCTGGAGGGCTGGTGAGACACAGACATGCTGGGCTCCATGCCCAGAGCTGCTCACGCAGTAGGTCTGGGGGGAGCCAGAGCACTGGCACCGTTTACAAGCTCCCGGGGTTTCTGATGCTTCTAGTCCTGGGCCACACTTTGAGGGCCACTAGCCTAAGTCACACAAGTCATAGTGGCCAAGCCTGGAGTAAAGTCAGCTGTCTGATGAGAAAACGCACACGAGACCTCCCTGAGGAGCCACCTGTCACCCCCTTAAGATTTCTCCACTGCGGAGATGGAAGAGGAGAGGAGGCACTAAGTAGCTGCATGGTGTGGGAAAGGGGGACGAATCTGGAGTCGGAACCCTGGGGTGGGGGCCCCTCCTTGCCATGTAACAGCATGGCACTTAACTGACCGGATCGGCTGTATTTTCATCGCTACAATAAGAATGCTCCTGCTGCTCCTCGCACTCATCTCACTGAGTCGTTTGCAGACGAAAGGTGACAACCGCTGTGAAAGACTTCTCTAGGCCTTGAGGTGCTGCCATGAACGCTGTGTGTTCTTTTTATTAGGAATCAGGTCAGAAGAAGAGTCAAGATGAAGAAAACAACAAAAACAAAAAATATGTCCGAGAACGATCTGGTCTTTAGTTTAAGAGCTGCAACTGCGTAAAAGGAAATGCCGGACACAAGAAAGAAGTTTATGGGGACCTCAGAGACCTGTCATCTCAGAGATGCACTCACAGCGTCAAGGGGGTGGGAGGTGGGGACTGATAAATATTTTCCAATAGCTTTTTTTTTCTTTTTCAAGTTAAAAAGTAAACATCCTAGTTCTTTCTTCAAGAGACATTCTTTGGATGAATACTGAAATATGATTAGTCAAGAGTTATTTTGATTTAATTATTTTTGAATAGTTAAAATAGTTAAAAACTTGATTAGTAAAAGAAATAGTAAAAACTAAGACTTCTTTCTCCATAACAATTTCAAATACTGGCATTAATTAAGCAGTAATTTCTCATTAACAAAGTGAATATTCAATGGCACAGAGAAAAGGGGTCATTTATATATTGGATTAATTAAGAAGAGGCTTTTTACTAACCTAAGAAACCTACCAGGACCCCTGGGCTCCACTTGTATCTACCAATGGCTTACTTATTATTAGGTCAATACTTGGCATTCAAGCCCACAGACTTCAAAATGTGATTGGGACTGTAAAGAGTGGTCACGCCCTAACCGGTTTGGCTCAGTGGATAGAGCATTGGCCTGCGGATTGAAGGATCCCAGGTTCGATTCTGGTCAAGGGCATGTACCTTGGTTGCGGGCATATCCCCAGTAGGGAGTGTGCAAGAGGCAGCTGATTGATGTTTCTCTCTCATTGATGTTTCTAACTCTCTATCCCTCTTCCTTCCTCTGTAAAAATCAATAAAAATATATTTTTAAAAAAAGAGTGGTCGCATGTTCCCCATCAGTGAAATGTTACTTTCCTTGGACTGAACATTGCACTTGCTCAGTGAAGTGAAATTTGTATTGATTTATCTTTCTCAAGTTCCTCTTGTGCTTACGAACTTTTGATAAAAATGGCAAACCTCTGAGCTCTGCCCCTTAAATCCAGTGCATAAATCTTTCTTTCTGTTTTAGACTTGTTTGGATTTATTCTTTAAATGCCTTGATAGAGAAAGTACAATGTAATGCTTGGCGTGCAAAATAGACTACTACAAACACATCAATAATCCGATTTCAGAGAGCAGGGTCCAGATGCTATGATTCTATCTCATCTTTTCAATGCCTGAGTGTTTCTCTCCTTTCACTTGGAGTTATGTACCAAGGTTTCTTGATGATGGGTGTATAATCCAAGTTATGTGGTAACAGAATTTAGGATCCCTGTTAATTAAACAGATATGAATTTATAGGGAATTACGGTTCTTTAGGGCATAGATTAGTGGTTAAAGATGCATATTGTACAGAAAGACTGCCTGGTCCAAAATCAGCTATTTTTTTTTTTTTTTTAGCTGTGTGACCTTGGGAATATTACATGGCCTCTCTGGGCCAGCTTCCTCCTCTGTAAAAATGAAATGCATCATGGAGATAAAGAACTGATATTTGTAAAGGACTAAGAATTATGTACACTATGCAGTTAGCACCCTGTGGTTGTTAAATAAATACAAATAGGTAAATTGAAAATAATTCTGCTGTGAAATGACATTGTCATTGGTAGATGACCGTTTTCATAAGTGTCTCCATATATTCTCATATCCATGGAAAAAAATCAACAAAAATACCCTCTTCTCATGACTATGGCAACAGAATATCCGAGATGTGGGAACAAACCCTTCAAAGAAACGAGAAGGACACTTAGCATTCTGACACTATCTTCATCATGTGGAGAAAATGTGAAGTCTTTAAAATATACCAAATCTACCCTGTTATACAGCATCAAAAGAAGAGAAACGGAGGCAGAAGGTTCAGGTAAAGGTGTTAGTCAAACATAATCTTATAAAGAAACAGTAAGGAAAATCTATGTAAGGTGATGCGGATACACGAGTGGTTTTCATAACATTTTGACGCTATTTCTTCTCTTTGATGCTTTTCAGAGTGAATGAAGAATTTTGATACCATTTCTTAATGTATCTCTTATTTTCCCCAGAGCAAGTTACACTTCAGCAGGACAAATGTGGTCTCTGGAAGAAGAGCTGGTGACAAATTCGCAGGCACAATCCCATGAATGGACAGATCTGGGTTAGTGTGGGGATTTGGTTGCTATCCATTCAGCACCACCGCTCTCCCAACTGATGACACAAAGATCAAGGGATCTTAGGGAATCTAAACTTATTAAAATATCTAGAATGAATCTATCTCCTAGTGGTTACATTTAAAAACAGAGGTAATCTAATGTCAAACACCAAGATGAGACTCTGGAAACCATTACAACTTGAACACATCTGAAGCTTGTTCATGTATATTAATCTCACTTCATGCTTGTAAAAGTGGCAATGCAGTTCTATTATAACACCTATCAAGATGAATTTAGACTCTCCCACCACACAATTAGCTATTTGGAGGCAGGAACTACATCTCAATCATTTGTTTCATTTTGAATGGCAGGGGTGGGAGGTGGTAGATTTGGATTGTATTATTTTAACTAAACCAGGACTACATGTCCCAGAATTCTATTCCCTCCATCCTTCCAGGTTAGCCGGAGCCAGGGAGGAATTTTGCATGACATAAGGTAAAAGTCAATCAACAGTCACATTCTTTTTGCATCAGAAGGTCAGTGAAGGGCAAGAGCAGTGTGGCCGCTCACCCAGGTTGCCACTAACCTGCGGGCTCACATTACTGGCACAGGGCAGAGTTGAGCCACATTCCAAACATACTAGGGTCTTTCTGAATCAGATGGGCATCCCTTCTTCCTTCAAGCTAAAGCACAAGTGTGGCTCCCACTGTAAGACTTGCCCCAACTCCCCAGGCATGGCTGGTTTTCCTGCCCACGTCTTCCTTTGCCAGGCATTGACTTTCCCAACCAAGGAACTGGTGGATTGATCTTGCATATCTAGTGTCCAAGGAATGAGTATCATACACCCACTTAGAAGAAAGGACCTGCCATTTGTTCAGTCCACGGAACCCAAATGTAACAGATGACAACATTCTGTAGACTGGACGTCAGTGGGGTTACTGAGGCCTATTATTTCCATGCCTAAAATAACCAGGTCCACAATATGGTAATAATGCACAGTGATTCTCACGGCATTACTTTGTGTCTAATTAATACAGTTCCTTATTTTCCACACAGAAGGAAGCATGGTGACTCTAAACAACGAATGTCTACAGGACAGAATTTGGGACTTCTCCTTCTCACCTCCCGGCTCTGCTCATTCTATATTCCTATTGTACAGCCTGCTCCAACAGACCACAAACTCCATGCACAACTGGAGAAACGCCATCCACTCTTCACGCCGTCAAGGCACAATTGTGCAGAAGCACACAATAAATTTTATTTAGGAAAATGAACACAAAAATATTCTTCCTAGGGCAGTGTAATGCAGAGGAATACTGTCCTAATTGCTATTGCACTGAATTATTGTGAGGACAAAGCACAGCATAAGTTGCTTCTGTCTGGTTTTGTCTAGTTCTGTTTGTTTGTGATTTCGCTTTGACCAGTTTTATTTCTCTTAATGTTTCTTTAGCTTTTCAATTCCTTGGGCTAATGGTGTAATCTTATCTTCTGCTCAATATTGTTATCTAATACAGTTCAATAAGACTTTAGTCATAAGGGAATGAAACTACCTCCTATTCCCACAAAGCCCAACTTTAAATATGGGTAGCTCCTAAGCCTTTGATAATTTGCTCATGTTAGCCACATACCGTTCTCCTTGAGCGTTCTCTGAACACCCACACATGGGCTCAATTCCGACCCTAAGAAGAGGCAAGTAAACATGCAAAAGGAAGAGGCTTCTGGATGTATAGTTCACAGTCTCTGATATTCTGGCACCTTCTCAAATGATAATTGCATGTCCAGGGAAGGGTTTTACGGGGCCATCTATAAATAGAGCTCACTAGCACGTCAGTCATGAAAACACTAAAGGATGGTGGAGCGTGCTGTTAGGTAAGTGCTCATTGGTGAGACCTAGTAAGCTCTTGTTCGGCCGAGTCAGTGTTATTCTGGCTTCTGTACAGGAGAATCTTGACCAGAAATCTACTGAACAATTTCTGTGGCCGAGTCATTATGGCAGGTGTCTTGTTTTTGAAGTTCCTTTGGCATTATTTTCCCAAAGACAGAATGTTCTGAATTACCCACGGCTTGGAACAGCCTCACGTGTGATGAGAACAGTACTGAGTTGTGAAAAGATTGGCTGCATTTGTGGGTGAGTGGATATTTTTCTGGGGCACAGCCAACTAACTAATCAAGTAGTAACCTAATCCAAGAATTTAGTCTCACCAACATCATCCTTTAGTAGAGCTTCGCAAATTTTTCCATTAAAAAACAAACTTGAGAAAACAGAAATGAGCCTTTTATCTTTATCCCTACCCAAAGGGATAAAGAATATAACACGAAGGACTGGATCCCAAGTTCAAAATACTCCAGTCTTAGGATTTTCCTTTACAATGTATGCTAATTTTGAATTCTGATAGATCAGAATACCTCCATTATAAAAATAATTACTTAATTGCTTATCAGTTAAATTATTTTATTCCTCTTATTCTCCATCCAAATTGTTGAGTTAAATGAATGCTTCTAAAAGGCACACTGTGGTCATCTCATTGCTTCTCTTAGCTTCTGGCAAATTGCTGCTACTGTGAATATGATTATTTGGAGTAGGACTCATACACATAAAAAATAAACTCCATAAAAATACACAACAGAATACATAAGAGCCTGAATATGTGGTAGAGCGGGTGAGGTTCATAGAAGAGGAGACAATGCCCTTAGAAGGCTGGACTGCGGGAGTCTTACGATCACCTGTTCTTTGCTTCAATGAAATCACTTCCCTTTTGATCAAAATGCACTTGGAATTCAGACAACACTGAGTGTGGATCTTAGACGCAAAGAAGTTCCATGACTTTCCCACACAGCCAGAAAATGGAAAATCTAAGCTTCCTCTATAAAATGAATATGATAGCTCTTCTCACATTTGAGATAAAAATCCAATGAATATAGTATTTAAGCATCCAGAACATAGTAAGCACAAAGATGCTTATTTTTCTACCTCACCATAGAAATAGTTATCATCCATCTGATGCCTGGAATCATGCAATTTTCCACCCACTATTCCTAAAGTTAGGTTTGAGGCCACTTTTCATAGAACAAGGAAGTAATATAGAACACTAGAATAAATTTATATGGGACAAAGGTGAAAGTCTGTTCAAAGGATGGGTTTTATAAATTCAAAAAGAGAAGGTTCCACTAAATATATGGGTTGTTTTAGTACTACCAAATATTTACTCTGAATACCTTTTATATATCAATGCTTTCCACAAAATTACAATTTTGGCCAAGTCCTAATTTTCAACTAATTTATACCCTTAACTTGGACTCACCATTAACATGTATAATGAAAGGAACATTTTTTCCAATGTCCTTGAACATTTTTTATCTTGCAAATCCAAATATACTAATTTAGGAAAATGCATTATAATAGCATATTGAGCGCCCCTCCCACTACAGTCTTTTCTTCCAGTTTCAAATGTTATCATGGCCTAGTTTTGTATGAGACTAATGTCTTGGATTTACCACAATTCTCATAGTCTCAGGTTCTAAAAATAAGTTTAATCAGGAATTATATCTATCGGCAACTATACAATATATTCTTTCTTCTTAAAGGTCTGACTCTTGTAGCTGTAAGACTAATATTCAGCAGAAATATTTCAGTCCTTGTTTCCTAGAGACTTTTCAGTTTATATGACTACAAAAGAATGTAAGGCACACTATCAAAATCATCTGAAGTATAGTAAAGTTATTATTTACCACCTACACTCACAAACAAGAGAAGCAACTCTATTATATACATTACAGAATTCATGGTAGCCAGAGAGAAAGGATTAACAGGTCTACACTTTTCTGAATAAATACTCAGAGACAAAAGTTCCATGATTTTAACAGATAAGAATTTTAAAAAAGCTTCAGAGAGAGAGGAGTGATTGCAAGAGGAGAAAAGTCTTCTAATTTATGTTAAAATCAATCTAGGAAGTCGATGTTTTTATTCTCTCTCATATCATTATATATAAAACTCAGAAGAATTAGCTCATTTGTCTTGAAGTTTTTAGATGGTATGTAGATGCCTATTTCAATGCTTGAAGTTAATAAAACAGGATGTAATAATATGCTTCTGAAAAAAAATGTTAGAATACTCCACCTGGCATTGAATATGGAACACGAAGTCACTTTTAGACAGCTTCATACATAGTGGCACCAAGATCTGTTTAGTAAATCCCTTAAAGACCCATTTGAAACTACTTATGACTAAATCTTCAAAAGAACTCAAGGAATGACACACTGCCTCCTACTTAAAGCACCTGGATAGGAAATGAAATGGTCTTTATTGCCCTTAATTCAACACTGACATTTACATGCTGGGTACAGAGCATTGCTGGCCCCTAAACAGAGTCCAGCATGAGCAAAGCATAGGCTGAAGACCTTGTGTAATAACAAAGTAGAGCAAAGCTTACCTGTATTCACTCTCCCCATAGAGGACCTGTGAGCTGGGTGCTCACAGCTGAGCAATGGCAAAAAAACATTCTTTAGTTAATAATAAAGGGAAGAAAAGCTGCAGACACCAAGAACCCGGGTTAACCATTGACATTGGTTGTTCCTACAGTTCCACCCTGGGATCTACATAGGGAGCCCTTGGCATCTTATAAAGCGGGCAGTGGCTGGTCAGCTGAGACTGTGGTTACCTCACCACCTCTGCACCTCTGCACAAGGTACAGCGTGAAGGTCATTCGAGCATGCATACCCTGACGAAGTTTTCACTCGGTCAGGGTTACAAAGGAGGAAGACTTCCTGGGCCAGAAGCATGTTCAACAATGCCAGTAAGTGACTCAAATATTTACAAACAGGGTTGCTGGGAACTAACCTATGGAAAGCCTCCTGCCGGCTTTCAGATGTGGGGCATTGCAAAGAAACCCTTTTCAACCAGAACTCTTTGTCTGCATCTTAGCAGGTGAGGGTTGAGAGTGCGTGCCAATGAAAACTGAGACAAGACAATCAGAAAGAGCTAAGCATCCATTCCTACCTTAATTCAACATGCCTTTAATGATTATTTACCAAGCGCCACACAGTTCCAAAGACGCCCTGATAAATAGGAGACAGAGATTACGCCCGGAGGGTCCACCCTCCCCTAACCCCAGAACCAGAGCTTAAGACTGAGAGGACAAGTGAAACACAGGCTATGGGCCAGAGCCAGGATGTACAGGCTGTGTGCAGGTAGTCACTCCATCCCAGCAGCGGGTTCTCGGGGTGAAATGAACTGTGGAGGTGGTCGCGTAGGCAAGCTGGTTGACCAGAAGTCAGGAGATGGAAGGGTAAGGGAAGAGCTGGCTTTAAAGTGGAAGCATCAAGAGAAAGGCCCAGAAAATGTGAAACAACATTCCCAAGCTATTCACACCCTGGGCGAGCTACATCCAGGAAAGCTCAAAGGCAGTATTGTGCTGGCGAGGGATTAGTATTTTTCTTTACTCCAAAGAGCACCGGTAACCAGGGGATCTAGGAGCCCCATCCAGTTTGGCTGACCCTCCAAACCCAAGGGGCCCTTTCTAGGTCCTGAGCATAGTTGTTGTTTGGGGGGGTGTTTGCTTTGGGTTTTCATTTTTTTAGAAGCATGAACACTTGCCAGGCCAGAGTGGCTCAGCTGGTTGAGCATTGTCCTGTTCACCGAAAGGTTATTGAGTTGGTTCCCAGTCAGGGCACTTATGGCAGGCAACTGATCAACGTTCCTCTCTCATATCATGTTTATCTATCTATCTATCTATCTATCTATCTATCTATCTATCTATCTATCTATCTATCTATCTACCTATCTATCTATCGTTCCTCTCTCTAATCATGTCCTCGGGTAAGGATTTAAAAAAATAAAATAAAGTAATAAAACAAAAGCATGAATACTTGAGAAAGCAAAATTAGATTTCAATGCTGGTGCTGTCACTAGGTTTGAGACTGTGGGAGCTGCTTAATTTGTGTGCACCTCAGTTTTCTCATCCATAAAATGGGGCTAATAACGATAACAATGATGTCAAAACACCCACCTAAGCTAGATACTTAAGAGTTGCAAACCTGTTAGCTCCCATTCAGGCTTTGACATTCTGTTCTGGAGCATGCAATATGCAACCTGTTAAACAGTAACAGCTAGAAGAGTTTGAATCCTCCAAGGGACCAATCTTTTCAATCACCTATAAAGGTCAGGGAAGTAGTGAACCCAGAGGCTAACTTTTCTGCAAAGAAATTTGAACAGTAGAGAAATGTCTACATTTCCATACTAATCGAGGCAACTTTCATTATGGCTTATCCATAATGAGCCCTACTTGAATGTTTAGCATTATGGATTCCTCTGCTCAATTACTGGCTTGCTGCCAAGCTGAGCTCCCTTCATCAGTGCTCCATCTCAAAGGACTTTTCAAAGGGCATGGGGGTACACAGAAAGCTCCCTCTGCTCTGCAAGGACAGGTTCAGGGAAGGGGGGTGTGTTTGGGTGAGTGCTTGGACTGATCTGAGAAGATGAGGCATCTTAACTGTATCGCGTGAGAAAGACCACAGAGAAGGCAGGACAGCAAGCAAGATGGGGAAACTGGATGTCTTCCCAACTCCAATGGAGTCATATCATCACGGCTTGGCTTCATTCCTTTGAAGTAAATGCCTAGAATATCAGACACACCCATACTCATGTAAGTAGAAAAACAGTGACCTTCAGCGTCTCCACAGAGATCACGTGGCCCTCTAAGCCCGAGATATCTAGCATTTGACCCTTTACAGAAAAGGGTTTGCCAATCCCTGAGCCGGCTAACCCATACAACTCACTGTTCTCCACTGACTAGTGATTGGCACATGCTGAACTTCAAGTTGACTGAATTTCTATAATTTAAAAACCTATCTTTCTATGTGCAATCCAGCAATCATGCCGCTTGGTCTTTACCAAGAGTTAAAAATTTATGTCCACGCAAATACTTGCACATAGATGTTTACAGCAGCTGTATTCATAATTGCCAAGATAAAAGACTTCCTTCAGTGGATGAATAAACCATGGTATATCCAGATGATGAAATATTATTCAGTGCTAAAAAAAGAAAAGAGTTATCAAGCCACGAAAAGACATGGAGAAATACATACAGGGTGGGGCCAAAATAGGTTCACAGTTGTTCATATGGAAAATAAAACCATAATTAATCAATAAAAAATATAAGAATAAACTCTGTGTTTCTTGTACTCACGACGGTAAACCTACTTTGGCCCCACCCTATGTTGCTATAGAACATTATGGAAAAGGTAAAACTATGGTGACAATAAGAAAATCGGGGGTTGGTAAAGGGCAAATAGAGAGAGCAATGAACAGGCAGCGCACAGAGGATTTTTAGAGCAGTGAAAAAACTCTGTGTGGTGTTATAATGATGCACATGTTATTACAGAGCTGTCCAAACCCAAGGGTGACGCCTGAGGTACACTGTGGACTTTGGGTGACAATCGTGTATCAAGGCAGGGTCACCCTTGCTAAAAAATGTATCATTCTGGTGAGCAGTGTTGGCAATGAAGGAGGTTTTGCATGCATGGGAGCAGGGAATCCATGGGAATCTCGGTACCATCCCTCAATTTTTCTGTCAATTTTTCCTGCTTTAAAAAATAATAAACTCTTTAAAAAAATCCCATCTTTCCTCCAAAGTTCCTTTCACTAACTCCTCTTTGCCTTCTCCAAACATCAATTTATAGTTACTTTTTAAATAATTTTTTTTAAAAAACGCAAACTTGTTAGGGCCTTCAAAGGAGGAATGCCCGAGGCCAAAAGTGGTAAAGAATTATAAATTTATTAGGTTATCTGGAACCCCAGATGGGCTGAACCCCCAAATGACACCAGCACCCAAGGACCAGAGACGGGGAGTCAGAGATTTTAAAGGACTCTAGGTGGGCCTTTTCTGGGTGAAGAATTCTCTGGGAAGGTCTGGATCCTGGGAAGGTCTGATAATGGTCTTAGCAAGTGGAACGTGGTCTAAGCGAAAGGGAATGTTGGTTGTGAAGTGGTCTAAAGGTTAGTTCCACCGGAGGGGACATCAATTCAATTATTTGATCAGAACTAACGAAACTTTCAAAGGCGCTCTCCCTTTCAACCCATATAGCATGGTTCTTTGGTGCATGTGTCATTTCCTTCACCAGAATTTAAATACCAGTGGGAAAGAACTGACTGAAGTGTATCCATCTTTAAATCCAGTAAAGCATCTAGCAGAAAGCTGTACTACAGCAAAAGCTGAGAAATGAATGTTTTCTTCATGCAGCAATTATACTCTATTTGGAGACCCAAACACTTCTATTTTTCACACTTCTTGACCTTTCTCTCCAGTTGCTATCTTAATAAGCTTCCTACGTTCCTCATCCATCTCCCACTTTTCCTGAAGCCCAAGCCCCACTTGCTTCCCAGAGATTCCACCCAACATTAGAATGACTACATTTTGCCTGGGCCATTTTCTCTCTGTTTCACCCCAGCACTCAAAATTTTCCTTCATCATATCTCATTTCCACTCGAGCAACGGTGTTTTACTGTGTTCCAAGCCTTTCAGAACATACATGGTAGAAAATATGAATAAGTACAAGAAAGGCAATAAACACGAATTGTGCCTCGATTTCCTTTGGCACAGTTATTTCCAATCTTTTCCTCTATTTGTGTTAAGATAAAATTGAGATGCAATTCTATTTATCACTGAATTGCATTTTTTAATCTTTGTCAAGGAGCTCTCACCTGAATGCCAAAGAATGCACCTACTAGCTCTGGAATTCCCAACCTCCAGGAGATGCAAGTTCATAGATCTTCCGAAGCATGAGTTTGGCTTCTGCATCCTCCCTCATCCCATCCTCAGTTACGTATGGGAATCACACCATGTTGTGGGCGTGAACTGAAATCATGCCTTGAGAGAGCTTTAGGAACTGTAAAGCATGCCAGAGATGTGCCCAAACATTCCGTAAATCCTATTCCTCTGTAAGACATGCTTCAAAGTCATCACCCTCCTCAAGGAAGTATCTGTTCGCGGGGATGGGAGGAGCAACAAAGGTGGTTGGGTTCTGAAAGATGCCCTCAGACTGGCTTATTTCACTTAGCACAATACCCTCCAGGTCCATCCACTGTCCTAATGGTCAGATTTCCTTCTTTCTTATGGTTGAGTAACATAAGTAAGAGAAAGACAAATACCATATGGTTTCACTTACTAGTACACAGGAAAGCTAAAGAACAATATAAATGAACAACAAAACAAAGACAGACTTACAGATACAGAGAATAGACTGATGGTTTCCAGAGGGGAAGTAGGAAGGGGGCTGGGTGAAAAAGGTGAAGAGGTTGAGAAGCACAGATTGGTAGTTTCAAAATAGTCACGGGGATGTAAAGTATAGCATAGAGAATACAGTATAGTCAGTAATAGTGTAATAGCTATGAATGGTGCCAAGTGGGCACTGCAAATCTCAGGAGCAACACTTTGTAAAGTATATGAGTGTGTAACCTGTGCTGTCCACCCAAAACTGATACAAAATAATATTGAATGTAAGCTGTCATTGAAATACTTTTAAAAAAATTTAAAGAAGCCCTCATTTGAAAGACTATTTTTATTAATTATGTCTTTACCTGAATAGCTCAAGCCCCAAGCCCCTAACTTATATATTTCATTGCCATGTTGATGACTTCATTAGGAAATGTTGGAGGGAGACAAATTTAGCTGCACACTTTCCTCAATTCTTCTTCAATTTTCATATGGAGGCATAATCCTTCCTTCTCCTGACTCTTTCAAACTGCAGGAGTGAATGGTGAAAAGGGAGGCCCTGTTGTCCCTGCCCTTCCCAGACATTTCCCCCCAATGCTTTCCTTTCCCCCAAATAAGAATTAAAAGTGCTATTTCTTTTGACAGCTGGTAACTAATCCCACCTTAGCAGGAAGGAGAGAAGGAAGCCAGCAAAGGAATTTTCCATTCCTATGTCTCTTCTAATTTTTTTCCACATCAGGTACTTTTCAAAAGCTAGACATTTCCAGGGAGTCTGTCTGTCTCTGTTTTGTCTAGCGGAGTCGCGTGCTCCTTCAGGTCTCCTGTGCCGCCACGGAGAAACCTGACTGAGCTGATGTTTGTATCTGGAGGAGGCGGAACTTGAGAACTTTTGAATCTCCTAAGGAAATAAAACTGCAACATGATGCCTTGGCTGATGCAAATGGGACTTTTCCTTGGTAAAGATCAAGTTCACACAGCTAGTCGCTCAAACCACAAATCAAAAAGCCCTGTATCCTAATACCTACAACTCCGAGTCTTAAAATAAGTCTCTGCTCAAGCGTCTTTTGCCTGCCACATTCCTTCCTTCCTTCCTTCCTTCCTTCCTTCCTTCCTTCCTTCCTTCCTTCCTTCCTTCCTTCCTTCCTTCCTTCCTTCCTTCCTTTCTTTCCTTCCTTCCTTCCTTCCTTCCTTCCTTCCTTCCTTCCTTCCTTCCTTCCTTCCTTCCTTCCTTCCTTCCTCCTTCCCTCCCTCCCTCCCTCTCTCCCCCATCCTTACCTTCCTCCCTTCATTCCTTCCTTCCTTTTCTGTTTAAATACTAAAGGGCTGTCTGTACTTGACAATGTTCCAAGCCCACCAGAATGTATAGGATAAGAAGCAGATGAAAAAGTAAAAAAAAAAAAAATCAACTTGAATTTGTTTCCTTAAGCAGCAATCCAGTTCAGCATTTTCATAAGATAATGCAAAATACTGTAATTTTTCCAAAGATTCTTCATTGCTTAATGAGAAGAATATTCTTCAAAGGCATCAACTAAGTATAAGCAGGAATTTGTAGGGGCAATATTACTAGAGAAAAAAGTCAGAATATTGGATTTTACTGTTGGACTGACAATCAGAGGGATGACCCTTATCAAGACACTTTATTTCTTTGAACCTTAATTTTTAAGCATGCAAAATAAAAGAGTTGCGTGGTTCTATTATCTCTTCTTGGTATATAGTTTTATTGTTCCCTCCATCTATCCACATTATAATGAAATGAAGCTACATATATAAGAACAGGGATTATGTATACTTTTTGTTCTTTTTTTGCTTACTCGATGTCTAACACAGTACCTGGCCCATAATTGTGCTCAATAAGAATATGTTTAATGAATCAATCAATCAATCAACAGAAGATTATGTGTTTATATCAAGGCAAAAGAACCAAAGACTTCAATTTTTGTTTAAATCAAAGTAGCCATTTGAAGTTTTGGCATAAGTTGGGTTGGATTCATGTGGAAACAGTCTATTTGACACCAAAAAATGATAGTCACATTTATATCATCTTATAGTCTTAAAAGTTATTTGCTATTGCTCTCATGTAACTGTTCCCAGAAATGATTAGTCTTCAAAATGGAAGATTCTATGAATTTCTTACTCCCATTGTCATCTCTATAGGCTGCTGTTGCTGTAGAGTATAAAATCCAGGTCCAGTGAAGGCTGAAAGGGAAGTAGTTACTGTGAGGTGTCACAGGCTCAGAAATCTTGCATTTTGCTGTGGATTTGTACAATGCTATTTGAAGATAAAATGCATCTTGAATTTTTTTCCTGCAACAAATTGACTTTATAATGTCCAGTTGTATCCTATATACCACAAGTCACCTTAGAAAGCAATACTTTTCACATATCAACTATTGGTTTTGATTTATGCAAAGGGAAAAGAATGGAGCCAATTTAGCAGAACTGTGTAGACAAATCCTTGCATACAGTTATTCTAGAAAGCTTGTTTTGCATTAATGATTTCCCTTTTCCTGATCTATGTATTCCACAAGTAGACTGCTGAACGCTAATATGTACTTGCTTTCATTCTCCCTTCTTATACAATTGCTCTCTCTGTGGAGTGGGGGGTTAGTAGGAGGCAGAAAATGTCAGTGTGTATGTGTGTGTGCTGTAATTGAAAAGCTAAAACTGATGAAATAACACTCCTGTTGGCTGTGGGGATGGAATGTTCTGGAGGGAGTGAAACGGCTGGTCTCTCTTAACAGTGGGAATAGAACTGTTCACACTACATTTCGATGACTGCGCTCCTCTCCATCATTTCGCCTGCCCCCGGAGCAGACAGGCACACATTGTTGGAGCGGGGCAGAGTATGCCAGACTGACCTCCTTTCCCTTGAAACAATTTTCACAAAACAGAACCCAGTGGAAGAAAACACAGGAATCCCCGAATGCATATTGAAAAGGGATTCGTTTCTCACTCGTCAGATAACAATGGTTAATGACTTGGGTAACCCGACTTTGCTTTCCTGTGGTCTTAAGAAAAAGGCTGGTTCATTCCATTAGGAAATCAGTGAGATGAATCGTAATGAAAAACCGCGATTCTCTGCCAGGATTTAGCAAAGGCCATGAATAGCCCAGCTTAAAAGTTGAATTTCTTGTTTTCCTTCCTGTGTGGTTCTCTTTGAAAAGGCAACAGAATGGTCCATTTGGCCTTTGGAAAATGCATCTCAAAGGAGGAGCCTCTGCCAACTGGTGAGGTCCATCCTAGGTAAACGAAGCCTTGAGGCATTAGGCATGCAATGGCCAGAGGGCAAATCTGAAAATGAAGACTGAGTCACTCGTGTGGATTTTCTTGCTAATGAGGGAGGGTATGGAACAGACCCAGCGTGCAGGAAACAGCTCCTCCGGGGCTCAGAGGCTGAGCATATTAAAGTGCTCAGTGCTGCACATTCTCCTCTGCAGTGGAACAGTTCTGCTATCACGTGACATAGGCATTCTTAGAAATCACAGTGCTATCCATGACCCCCTCCCGCCCCCCCCCCCCCCAAAAAAAAATAGGACTTCCAGGGAAATTAGGACTAGCAGCATAACACTCACAATTTTTATCAGGAAGCCCTAGCTGGGTGGCTCGGTTGGTTGGAGCATCGTCCTGTGCACCAAAAGGTTGCGGGTTCGATACCCAGTCAGGGCACATTCAGGAGACAATGGATCGATGGTTCTCTCTCTCTTCATCTTTCTCTCCCCCTTCTTCTCTCTCTGAAATCAATAAAAATTATCCGTGGGTGAGGATTTAAAATTTTTTCATGAGAAATATTTTTTTTTTTACAAAGATAGGAACCTGATAAAAAGGTTGGCATAGTGTTACACACGATCGATGTTAAGGAATGCACTTTGCCTTGGGAAAGGCCCAAGGTTCAGTTGTGGACGTGGGAATCAGAAAGGTTTGCAGCTTGTGAGCACTGGGAAGTGGCAGAGAGTTTGTCTGGAATCCAATGGGAGGCTGGAGCCCCAGGGTCAGGTGAGCGAGCTGTGCATGTGTGTTTTGTGGATTCCCATGTAGCTCAGCTGAGTTAGGTGCCATTTTTCTCATTCACCTCATGTTTCTTGAGGAGAAAATCACATGCTTGCTCAAATTATATGCTGTGCTCAAGCAATCACAGGTCATGTTCAAATTGTTCTCAGTATATCAAGTGCACAGGAAAATGAATTTGCATTTTCAAGCAGGAGTTAAAGCAGAACTGACGGAATATTCTCGGGTTAAACTAGTTTAATACCTAACAGTCAAATGAAGAGTTCAACTTTTTCTGAACCCTGTGGCGATTTCCAGATAGCTATTCAGTGTTGTGTTGACATATTACATCATTCTACATCTATATTTTTCATCTTTCCCCAATAATACCACTTATCTTCTCACACCATAAATATGGAAGTCAAAGAAGTTGGTTAAGAGCTTCTTTTGTTCTCACACGAGGGAGTGCCTTCACTGACCAGATTACGTTGTCTTTCCAGCTCACCTTCCATTTTTTTACCTAGCTCTGGTTTCTATTTTTTTTAAAACTTACTTTTCAATTACAGTTGACATACCGTAGTATATTAGTTTCAGTGTATAGTATATACAGCATACAGTGTAGTGATTAGACATTTATATACCTTATGAAGTGATCAGCCCAATAAGTCTAGTCTAGCTCTGGTTTTTAAATTCTTCTGTTTGTTCCAGATGTTAATCACAATATTTTATAGCACATCTACCTATCATTAATACATTCTTTAATTTTATCCAGCAATTTCTTACCCTTGAAATGTTTTCTTGTTTCATTTAAAGCTGGATCTTGTTATCATTTTCTGGAGCTTTCCTTCAGCCCTATGACACTAGTCCACTTCTATCAAATATGCAAAGCAAATGCTTGTCAGTCTATCTCATTTGCTTTTTCCATAATATGCAGAGTTCAGAATCTTCTCCATCTAGGAATCTTACCCTTTGGATAGGGTTTTACAAGGATCCAATGTAAATATGAAGTAACAGGAACACCCACACTGGGCTTAGCCTTTCTCATCATGTTTTTAAGGCTAATCCAAGAAAACAGCCTATAAAACATGCACACACAGTATGTGAATTGCCGATCTTCTGGTAAACATCCCTTCTATGATTAAATTGATTCCTCTGGAATTGGCTCGGACAACTAGTACCAAAGGTCATTTTCAAAACTTCCTGTGCCCCTGAGAATGTTTTGTGTTAATAATATGCATTCGGTTTATAGACTCTTAAGAAAACCTCCTTTATGTCAGACCAGAAACGAAGCCAAGATTAAAACAAGGAGAAAAATCCCACCACCTCTGTGGAATCAAATGGACGCTGGCTTCTGGAAAGAAAAGAAAGCTGGGGTTTGAAAGATTCGCTAAAAGTCTCAATCTCTCCATATTTTATCTCCAGGCCTAAAACAAAAAAGCAGAAGAAACACTGCCATCCGGGGACAGAGGCCATGACAGGATCTGGACAGGATGACAGATGAGAAACAGGAGAGCCAGACCTGGGATCACAATGAAAAACAACACAAAACAGAGGAAATGGATTCTTAATGCCAATAAAGTAGCTAAACAGGATTTCTTTGTCATTTTCTTTAAAAAAAGAAATTTTAGAGAACTTGTAAAACTTTTTCACATTTAAGAAAATGTGTTTTGCCCTGGCCAGGTGACTCAGTTGGTTGGAGTGCCATCCTGTACACCAAAAGGTTCAAGTTGCAGTCAGGGCACACCAAAAGGTTGTGGTTCCAATCCCTGATTAGGGCACCGATGGCAGGCAACCAATCAATGTTTCTTTCTCACATCGAAGTTTCTCTCTCTCAAAATCAATAAAAACCTAACCTTGGGTGAGGATTAAAAAATGTGTTTCTTAATTTTCTTAAATATAAATTAGTAAATATCAATCAATAACAAGCCCTTCCTAGGACACTTTGCCTACATCACCAATTGGGGACCCCTTGTGCAAACAGTATTTTCTTTCTCGAGTTAAAAGGAAATCAGCATATGTTTTATGCAGTAAACATGATTTAATTGAAGATATGAAACCCACTCTTACTTATAATTCTTTGCAGACAAATATTTCCGTGTCCTTTATGGAACCAGTGTATTTCACTTTCTCAGGGTAGCACAATACAATTCCATAAACTATCGGTGGCTGGTGGCCTGCTTTTCTATTTCTTTTTTCCTAGAGATCAGAGAGGATCAGAGACTGAAGTTTGAATGTTGTCTAACTGTCCCAACTCTGACAATATTGTTCACTAGATTTCTGAAGTTTTAAGCAGAGAAGGGAAACATTTTTAAAAAGTCAGATTCTTCTTAAAGCGGGCACTCAAATTACCAATGCCCTGCTCTTAGGGGGTCAAATTCTACACGGGAGACTTCTCTCATATGATTGCAATTACCAACATCGCAAGCTATTAGCATGTGGCCTCATGGCCTGCCTAGAGTAGAGCCTCAAGTGATTTGTTTTTAAAGAGAGATGATTTGTTTTTAAAGAGAGAGAGAGAGAGAGAGAGAGAGAGAGAGAGAGAGAGAGAGAGAGACCTACCATCAGGCCCATGAACCACAGGGATTTGAGAGACAGGAACTGAATTGTGCCATGTATTCAATTTGTCAGCACAGTCTCCAGTCCACTCACTTGGCCCAGCTCAGGTGTCAGTAACTGGAGCAGAACAGTCATCAGTCAAAAATACGACTGTCTGATCAGTTCCAAGCTTGTGACAGGGGACATGCTCTATAGATCCTTGGGGACATGAAGAGGCAAGAAATGAGACGAGTCCAGTGGTGGGAATAGCTGATTAAAACGCACAGATGTATTAGTTATTTGAGTATGAAGGAAAACTAATAGCATATTACTTCTGAAGATTCATGTATCCAGTGGATTTGTTTGTTGGTTGGCTTAATTCGAGATGCACGCTGATGTAACTGCTCATTTCCCCCCTCACATCAGGTTCAGGTCCTGATATCTGGCATAGGTAAGCTTTTCTGAGCTCTGCCTTAGGTACTACGATCTTGAAGGATGTGCTTGCAGCCACTACCTGAAATCTACTGATGTTCCACCTACCGTACTGGCTGGTCTCCTGGTACTTTAACACTTGTCCAGATAGAGCATGAGTTTTCTATCCTTTTTTTGTAACCCTATTTTTAATCAGGGCCTCCCTTTCAAATAGGTTAGTCCCAGAGCCAAATGAATTCCTCTAAGCATGCCCAGTCCATCACTGGTTTCTGTACTTCTACGTGGACCTGTGTCTGGGGAACACAGGTGGGAGGTCTGGTTGGTAGTTGGTGCTCTAAATATATCAGTAAGGCAATGTATTGATGAACTGCTTTGGCAAAGTCTAACTGCAGGCAGACACAGCTTGTGCTGTGACAGCACCCGTCTCCAAGACTCACGATAGAACAGGAAACAAATTGTTTCCATTTACCTCAAATTAGCCAAGGGCAGACCAAAGGGCTTCCACTAGCAGCCATGCTTCTGTGAAGAAGAAAGTGCACAGTAAGAGCCAGGCTTCTCACCCCTGGCGCTCGTGATAATGGTATGCGGTTATGATTCATTCCGCTTGATGCATGAACCCAGCTTCCCCATCACCTAAAAGCTGTCCCAGATAAACAACTTAAAATACTATATCTGAACATAGTTTTCTTTGTAAAACATAAAAAATATAACTCTTGAAGAAATAACAGATAAATTCTGAATCATTTCATTCGATCCCTTCAATGAATCTACACTCCTGTGTTTTAGGTGTATCGATAGGAGGTGGTAGGAACTAACATGGTATGGTAAATAGTAGGACCTCCTAAGTAGGTGCTTATTAAATTAAATTGTATAATGTTGAAGAGAAGACACAGTTTGCTTGTGTGTTTTGAAAACACTGGTCTTGAAATGGAAAGATCAAGCTTGTGGTCTCAACTTTGCCACTTACTAATCTGTCACCTTGAGATGTCATTTAACTTCCTTTTGTCTCAATTTCTCATCTGTAAAATTAAGATGACTGAAGTCAATACCTAAGATTCTTCCCAGCCCAAAGTCCCACAATTCCTGGTAAGCCTTTTTCACATTCCTGTAATTCATTAGTAATGTACTGTTCTATGAGATTTAAGTTCCTTCTTCCCTTTCTCATTAACATACAACCCAATTATCATATGCCCTTTAATTGAATGGATTTGAATAAAACAAGCCAATTTTTTCACCTTAAGGTGAGTGTGTAATATGTAGTTCTGGTATTCAGTAATATTGCTGACCTGTGATATGCCAGTTAGTCCTTTCTCTGAAAATAGAGCTACAAATCTGTATGCTATAATTTAGGTATAGAGTTTTTCTCTACAACAAACAATAAGGGCTCTTGATTGAGTTAGAAATGTTTGTGTTTGAGTACAAATGGTTTGGGTATTTTTTTTTTTTTTAAATCTTGGTGAGGATATTTTTCCATTGATTTTTAGAGATAGTGGAAGAGAGAGGGAAAGGAAAAAAGAAACATCAGTGTGAAAGGAACACATCAATTGGGTGCCTTCTGCATGAGCCCCTACCAGGGCCTGGGCCGGAAGAAGCCTACAACAGAGGGATGTACCTTTGACCGGAATCAAACCCGGGATGCTTCGGTCTGCAGGCCAATGCTCTATCCACTGAGCCAAACCAGCTAGGGCTGTACAGATGGTTTCAAGGAGAGTACATAAACCTATACATGAAGCCTGTCCTTAGAGTCCCCCAAGTTGGAATGGGGTGGTGGTAGTTTTCAGAACAACAGGAAAAAAGTGTGCTCTGCTAAAAATGAAGCTGGATTCTGCCACAGACACACATCCATTGCAGCACCTGGGCTCTGGTCATTTTTGTTGTGACCTTTTGCTATTGGTTAAGGTGGTAGGTGGACATAGGGAAGTTGTTCCAAAACAACCAGATGGAAAATCATAAAAATGCAGGGATGCCTGGGAATTGCTGGAAAAAGCCGCATGTGCAGAGCCAGGTGACTGCCCAAAATAGACTGAACTTCCCCAAACCATGAAAGTGTCATCTATGTGCTACCGGGGTTTTCAAACACCTATCAAAGTAATCGTCGCCCATACAACTTCCAAAAAGCAGCTCCTGCTCCATGTGCAGGAGGAATTACTATCTCTCCACTTTCAGCCAGCCCCAGGGGGCGTCAGAGATGGACAGAACGGAGTCACTAAGCTGGAGAGTCACAGAAGGTGCCACCTGCTTCTCTTTTATTGGGAAGACAGGGTACCCACTCTCTAGGGAGCAGAGTTCTCTTCAGAGATCATTGTAACCAGTATACTGACTCTATGCTAACGCTACTAATTCTAACAGCGAGATTTCACCATTAAACCTAGTAAATGCAGGGCAGCAATAAGGCATCCTAACATGGCTCTTCTGGTCTTACCTTCCTTAGTCAGACAACCAACTGTTCATATATAATGAGCCTTCTCACATTGCATTTGAATTGCCTGTGTTCTGGGTATTTTGTGAGGGAAGGCTTATATTATGACAAAGGAATAGAAACTAGGTTTGTTCTGACTAGGTTTGTTCTGTATATCCTAATTCCCTCCAAATAGATACAAATACGCTACTGCCATATAGTTAAAAGAGAATCAGTGCTGGGGGAGGAAGGGGGAGGAGGTTCCCAAGGAAACAAGCCCCTGGAGTTATGAGGAGTTATGAATAGCTGCTCTCTCCCATCTAGCATTTGCCAGAGGCCAGGCAGTGTGCTAAGCCCTTTAAGTGTGTTATCTTATTTAATCCTCTAACCTCATAAGTCAACACAAAATTATCACTCCCATTTTGCAAATAAAAACCTGGACCTTGAAGACGTGGACTGCAATGTCATGTAGCTAGCGAGGGTCCCAGGTTCTCCTTATCACTGGCCATCCTCCCATTCCTGTGCTTTTGCATAAGATACCTGGGGAAGACTCCAAGTGAACCTGTCAGTTTCCATCTAAATGAGAAATCTCCTCTGAACTAAACGGATTTCTCCTGGGTATTCTACAAGGAGAATGCGCACTGGCAGAGCCCAGCTGTGGACTGGGTGTAATTGTCCTGGATGTTGCAATTATCTACAAGTAGGAAGTAGCATGTGTCCAACTTTTTTTCAGGTCTCGTCTCACTAGGAGTGGGCCCATATGTGGTGTTAGTCACTTTTCTTCCTTGAAATCTCACCATTTCATTAACAATAATTATTTTTCCTCTGAATGTTAGAGCAGGGCTTCCATGGTCATGGGAGTGATTTTCAAGGTCGTCATGAGAAACACTGAGTTCGCCTGAACCAGGCACACTGACTGGAGGTCAGATGGCCCTTCAGCATTTCGTGAAGGTGCTCTGAGCCCTGGAAATTGGGACTGACCTGGCAGTTCCTGGATGTTCTGAACACCCAAACCACAGCTGGATTGCGGAAAGAGAACGTCACAAACTGGTTCGGTGAGATTTTACTTTCATGGGATCTTAATTTGATATTAACACATTGCGGACCAGTAGTTTTATTGCTAGTTTTACCCAGTGGCCAGATAAGTTTCTAATGAACAAGTACAAACAACATTTTACATAAATGTTAAAGGCACGCTTTAAAATGAAATTCCCATTGCATTTTGAAGTTATTTGTTACATGTTCTTACAAGCTAATATCTTTTTAAAGTAGGGTACTTTGTAAAACACTGTGTAATATGAAGCGAGAATTCTCGTGATCTGTCCGCAATGTATTAAGAACAAAATGACATCGAAAACTTGACAAGAATAGAAAGTTGGAGAGAACATGATCATCCTCACTCAACATCGACAGAAGGTGTCACCAGCTGCATCAATGCCTTAACTACATTTTAATGTTTACCATCCCTCTTGGTGACTCCCCCAAGACTTTCTTCCATTCAAGTAATAGCCATTCCACATTCTAAATCTCACTAGAAAATTTCCTTTACCGTTATTTTCTAAGCTATGCTATGTCATTTTATATTATTTTAATCATGGCTAAAATGACCAAATTGTGTGTCTGGAAACCCAATCTGCATGGTCACAGGTATCTTTCCTGATCATTAAACAAAAACACGAGGGAATACTACTCAGCCATCAAAAAGAAGGAATCTTACCCTTTGTGACAGTGTGGATGGACCTGAAGAGCATTATACTAAGTGAAATAAGCCAGTCAGAGAAAGACAAGTACCATACGATTTCACTCATATGTGGAATCTAATGAACCAAATAAACTAACAAACAAAATAGAAACAGACTCATAGATGCAGAGAACAGATGGACAGCTCTTAGAGGGGAGAGGTGATGGGGGGTTGGGTGAAAAAGGGTAAAACATTAAGAAAAAAAAAACCTCTCATAGACATAGACAACAGTAGAGTGATTACCAGCGGGAAAAGGGAATGGGGGGAGGTAGCAGAGGGTAAAGGGGAGATAAGTACTGATGGAAGGAGATTTGACTTCAGGGGGTGAACATACAATACAATATAGAGATGTTGGATTAAAGATTTGTATGTCTGGCACCTATATGATTTTATCAACCAATGTCACCCCAATAAATTCAATAAAAATTAAAAAACATTCAAGACTTAACCTCAATATCCTAACAGTAAAAATTTTAAAAAGTAACTCATTATCACCTTGAGGAACACAGTTAACATTTACATTACAGATCAAAGTAATTATGTGAGTTAAGTAAGATGTGATATTATTTTTATCATTAGCTTTTAGTTATAATGTTTTGAAATCTATATATCAAGATTGTTTTTAAAATACAAAGGACTCTCAATATATTAACCCATTAAAGCACACAAAAGTCACTTAGAAATTCTTTTTTTTTTTAATTCTGCCTATACAATCTAATATTTATTATTCAGGATTTTCACAGTGACATGTCAGAAAACCGAAGAATTATATCCCAAGCTACTATCATGTAGGTATAATCTGGTTCACTCCAGGTACTTTTCATATTTACTCTTTACTTCTTTTTTTAAAATATATATTTTATTGATTTCAGAGAGGAAGGGAGAGGGAGCAAGAGATAGAAACATCAATGATGAGAATCATTGATCGGCTGTCTCCTGCACTCCCCCTACTGGGGATTAAGCTTGCAACCTGGGCATGTGCCTTGACTGGGAATCAAACCATGACCTCCTGGTTCATAGGTCAACGCTCAACCACTGAGCCACACAGGCTGCGTAGTCCCTATTTTTTACATTTCCAAGTGTTATCTGCTCCATCTGACTCCTGACTCCATCAGAGTAAATAGAATATACCTATAGCATGACAATGAATTAGCTGGTCTAACTGAGAGCTTAGATTCTAGAATGGCTAGAAATACCGTACTGCTGACTTACTAGAGGCTCATCTATCCCCAATAACCCTTCCCTCCCCCGCAGACAAAATGCATCCTTCCATAGCACATGGTTCAAGGCTATTACCACACTCGTGGCTATCAATTATTACTTTCATGCACAGCTCTCTTCCCCACGCGACTGTGAATTTCTCAGGGCCCTGTCTCCATCATTTTGGCATCCAGCACCCACTTTCCTCTGTCTCCCTAACACTTCCTGGAAACTGAGAGGTAGTGGGCATTCACATTGGCTTAAGTAAATACGAAAATGAATGAATGCCCTTTCCTTGTCCCGAAGGAAAAATAAGGGGTGTGTTACTTTGCTGCTATCCTTTATCAGGAAGTGGGTAGGCACCATGAGATATGCATTGCTTCCTCAGGCTGACTTTTTTACTCTTTCTTCTGTACATGAAGGAAAGGCTGCAGGCTTCCTCTTTGCTAAAAGCAAGACTACTTGCTTTGGTTGCGCATGGCTGCATTGTTGAGAGAGAACCCACGTTATCTAGCCTCTTTAAAAGGACCTTTATTCTTCATCAATCCTACACAAAATGAAGTTTCTTTGCAGACATGTGATGATGATCTTGGGACTCAGACAGAAAAACAGAATGACATCTAAATTAATGGTTGTTCATAGGGATTAGTTACCTGCCAAGAATTATTATTTTTTTAATCCTCACCAGAGGATATGCTTTTATTGATTTTAGAGAGAGGAAGGGAGAGAGAGTGAGAGAGACAGAAAAAAAAAGAGAGAGAAAAACATCAATGTGAGAGAGAAACTCGTCAGTTGCCTCCCATACATGCCCCAACCAGGGACTGGACCCACAACCTAGGTATGTGCCCTGACCTGGAATCAAACCGGCAACTTTTCAGTGCTCAGGACGACACTCAACCAACTGCGCCACAACAGCCAGGGCAGCTAAAAATCCTTATCCATCCTCTTTTTGTGCCTGGTTTAATCATCAGCTCTTCTGAAAAGACTGCTAATCACATGCCAACTATTAGTTCCTAAGTAGTTTTTATTCTAACACCCCCATATCTGAATTCAAGTAACAGCAATTATTTTTAGAAACAGACAACAGGACTATAAAACACGACAGAGAGAATAATGTATGAGACTATCTAAGGGGAAAAAATGGGAAACTAGAGTAATGCAGTGAGCTACATTATTGGGTGTAAACATATCGTAAAGTCACAATAATTAAGTTGGTGATGAAGAATCCAGAATAAACCAGCAGATAAATTTAAGACAAGGTCCCCAGAGGCAGATCCTTGAGTGTGTAAAAGCAAAATATTTGATAAAGGTCACAGCACCAACTAACGAGGAAGGAATGTACTAGTCAATAAAAGTATTAGAATAATTGGCCAGCTATTTGGAAAATAAATCATTTTAGAGCCTGACTTCCTACTTTACACCAAAATAATATTCAGGGAAATTTTAAAAAATTAAGCTGTAGTAAGTTTAAAAAAGAGAGGTAAAAAATGTACTTGGCCCCGCTGGCATGGTTGAGCATCGACCTATGAACCACAAGGTCACAGTTCGATTCCCAGTCAGGGCACATACCCGGGTTGAGGGCTCAATCCCCAGTAAGGGGTGTGCAGGAGGCAGCCAATCAATGATTCTCTCTCATCACTGATATTTCTGTCTCTCGCTCCCTCTCCCTTCCCCTCTGAAATCAATTAAAAATATGTTTAAAAAATGAATTTGATCATGAATTAGACCATGAATGTTTAAGTGATGAAGGAACTGTGCCTTCACGCTATCATTTCATAGGAAATGTTTATTGAACATTTACTGTGGGCAAGGAATGTATGTAGTGATTTTCTCAAAGCAGCAACACGATGCAGATACTCTCAATGACTCCGTTATAGAAATATGAAAGCTTGGGCGTAGGAAGCTTGAGGAAGGTCACAGGGCCAACAAATGGCAGAACCAGAGTGTGAACCTCGTTGGTCTGATTCTAGAACCTGTGCTCTCAGATTTTTACTCTCTAAAATATATATAATGTAAATAAAATTGGAGAAAAAAAGACAAGCTGGGAAAAGGAAAGAAAAAGGCTAACATATAAAACTTAGAAGCAGAAGAAATGCAAGTGGACAATAACCTTGAAAAAAAGTCGAACTATAATCCATTACACATACGCAAAACATTGACACTCAGACACTTTTTATAAAATACACAATCCGTGCAGCTGTGCTTTCCTTTACAAATAACCAGACTTAAAACCAGTAAGATCTTGGGGAGGCAGCAATTAGGCATCACCACACTGCTTTCAAGAAATGACACACCAATTTACACTCCCCACAAGCAGCAAAAGAATGGGGAGCTTTAAAAGTACTGATAGCTTTTGACCTAGAACTTCTACTGGTAGGAATCCATTCTGAGGGCAATTTTGGAAATGCAGACAAAGTTTTTATCAGAGACATTTGTTTAAGTTGTTTTATTAGCATAATAAAAGCTATGGAATAATCTAAAGGCCCAACAATAAGAAAATGGTTAAGTAAATTAAGGCAAACCTATGAGATACTATAATGTAATATTCTATAGTTCAGGGGTCAGCAAATTATAGCTATGGGCTGAGTGCAGCCTGCTGTTCAGATTTTTCTGGTTTTGTCAATAACGTTTTATTGGAACACAGCCACGTTCTTTTATTTACATACTGTCCTTGGTTGTTTTCATAATGCAAGGGTAGAGCTGAGCAATTACTGCAGATTGTATGGCCTGCAAAGCCTAAAATATTTATTATCTGGCCCTTGACAGAAAGTTATGTTCACAGAAAATATGTGTTTATAAAGAATTTTTAATGACAAGATTAAATGTGAATTTTCCATCTTAAATAAGAAACAAATTACATTTAATGTGATAATTAATAATACTAATGCTAATAACAACAAAGGTATGGAAGAAAAACAGTGCCTTGGTATATCACAATAGTCCACTTTAAAATGGAGTGGATAGATATGATTTTACACTCACTTAAACAGCAGTATCTGTTTTTTGGTAAATTCTTTCCTAGTCCTAGCAATTCCTACAAATGCATTATATCTTCTTGCCTCTACACAATCCGTGCTGCACAAACACAAATCTGTGGTAATTTATGAAATTTGAGTCCCAAAGGCGAGCATGGCCGCAGCCAATGATGATGTCATCTGTCATCTATGTTACCCTGAAAGGGCAACTTTTCTCCCCAGCTGACCTCTTGATCCAATGACCATCCTTTTTCACGGCACATCAAACTCTGGAATTATCTCACTGACCTATTGGGTAACCCTGGCCTGGAAAATCAGGTCAGGATACTACTCTGTTTTCAGGACCTGAAGAAACTGCAAACAAGAATATAGACCTTCCGTAACTGTTCCCTTTGAAAACAAACAGTGCCTTCCAGGGAATACTGGCCAGGAAGGAGATGACAGCCCAGAAATCTGTGTTCGCGTCTCTCTGTTGTTTTCGTCTGGTTCAGAAATCATTAGCACCTGATAGTGGTTTCCAGGCTGTCCCGGTGGGGAAGGGCAGTCCCAGGCCAGGTTCCTGTCAGATAGGAGACAATCTATGCCGACCGTATCTCCGAAGCAGAGCCCTGCAATCCTTCAGTGCACCCATGGGCCTTAACAGACAGGGTTGCTCATGTGAGTCTCATAGTTAAAATTATGTCATAATACAACTCCCAATAAGGATAATTAATGACTTGTTAAAAATTTCAGACTATAGGATCAGACCCAAGAGGATAGTGATCAAGTTCTAGAGTTTCTATGAAAGAATTGCCTGTTGTAAGAGTGCAGATTCTGATTCAGGGGGTCGGGGTGGGGTCAGAGGTCCTACATTTCTAATGAGTTTCCAGGTAATGCCAACGCTGCCGATCCTGACACCACACCGAGAAGCAAGGGGTTGGAGTAGGGAAACTGTTTTCATTTATTTTCCCGACTTTTATTTTTTTTTACATCTTCGCCTGAGGACATGCTTAGAGAGAGAAAAGGGGTGGGTGGGTGTGTGTGTGGGGGGAGAGAGAGAGAGAGAGAGAGAGAGAGAGAGAGAGAGAGAGAGAGAGAGAGAGAGAAACATTAATTAGTTGCCTTTTGTACGTTCCCAGACCAGGGATCAAACCCACAACCCAGGTATGTGCCCTGATCGGGAATGGAGCTGGCAGCCTTTTGGTACACAGAACGATGCTCGACCAATTGAGCCACACCAGCCAGGCATTTTCCCTACAATTTTAATGCACTCCATCTGGGAATTACCACTGACCACCCTTCTGGCTGTTAGCATCTGCTGTCCTGTTTCATGGCAAGTGTGTGCCTATGTCTATGCGAGGCTGTGTCTTTCCACTCAGTGGCAGATCGTGGAAAACAAGGATATCTCTTTCCAGGGTGCGTCCCTCCATCTAGCAGAGTGTCCTGCGCAACCAACACCCAACCAATGTACCGCAATGAAAGAAAATGAGGCTGCTGCTTTCATACTGATGCATCATAGAGAAAGTGCAGCTGCGATCATTATAGAATGAAAAGGAAAAATGGTTTTTTACTTCCCAGATTTCATGTCAATGTTCACACATGCAGCTCCCATTGCGTGTGAAGGATACACACTGAAATCCACTGGTCGGCCTCGCCTGTGACACATCCCCCTACTTGTCTGCCACCTTTATTATTCATCTGGCCTTGGATTTGTGTTCATTGCCAGGGGCCTTGCTTCTTTCTGCCCACACCTGATTCTGGGATGCTGAGGTCAAATGCTCTGCTTTTCGAGTCCCCTGCACCACACTGGACCCTGTTTTGAACACCTGAAATGTGTAAAATTGAAGGTTAATGTGGATTTTATGCTACCCTGTGGAGCAGGAAAATATAAAACCTGAGCTACAGGAATGACCTATTTCCTGTTTTATTGGCCATAAAGGTTTCCTGGGGGGGGGGGCAGGTGGCACCAACAGAGACACAGACTCGATCAACTCCCAGCAAGTCCCTTTTCCCCCAGAGGACTAGCCTCCCTCTCCACACTGACCCGTATGGAACACCTGCACAGAACCCCGCAGGGCTCAGACCTGCTCCAAGAGTGCGAGTCAGTGATGCTTAGTAAATGGGCCCAGTAGTGCATCTCCACTACCATCCGAATTTAGAACATTTATATCACCCTAACAAGGTCACTCACGCCCCCGTACTGGTAATTCCTGTTCCTGCCACAGCCGCAGGTAACCACTGATCTTTTCTGTTTCTCTATACTTGTATTTTCTGACATTTCATGTAAGTGGAATAATACTCTATTTGTTTTTTTGTTTCTGGCTTATTTCGCTTAGGATAATGTTTTCAAGGTTCATCTGTGGTGAAGCATGTGTCAGTACTTTATCTTATTGTTGACGAGTTTTCCATTGTATGGAAGACACAATTTTTTATCCCTTTACTAGTTAAGGAACATCTGAGCCATTTCCAGATTTTGCCTATTATGCATAATGCTGCTATGAACATGCATGTTTTGTGTGGCCATACTTTCACTTCTTTCGAGTAGAGACCTAGGAATAGCATTTTTGGGTTTTACGGCAAATTTAAGAAACTATTAAACTTTTTTCCACAGCGCTGAATCATTTTACACTCCCACCAGCAATGTATAAGAGCTCCCATTTCTCTACATGTTGAACAATTATTATTGCCTAATTTTTTTTTATTATCATCATCCTTGAGGGTGTGAAACAGTAACCTGCTGTCACTTAAATTTGCATTTTCCTAATGACTAATGATATTGAGCATCTTTTCAGGGGTGTGGTGCCCATTCATATATTTTGTTGGTGAAATGTTTTTACTGAATTGCTTTCCTTTGAATAGAAAATGGTCTTAATGCTTCTTTCTTCAAAGTGATCTCACTTATGCATCAGATGACAATGAAAAACTCTCAAAGACCAATCACTGCATGTGGAAAAGGACTTAATAATATTCATAGTAGATATAGTAATAAATTCATCTTTAGGAAATTCAAGCTTCATTGAACAATGTGCCATCAAAATGCTTTGCTAACCTGAAAGTTTTCCATTAATGAACTTGACCATCAACTGGCATAGTTCTTTTTCTTTACTCTCTTTGCCATTCCTCCCCCGCCCCCAAATTTGTCAACACTGCTGTAAACCTGCACCTCATGGCAGGTTATTATGGCACTGGGAACAGATGGTGGAGTTTCCCATAAAACAGACCTGTGTGAAGTGAGGTAAGTAAGCACAGAGCCCTTGAATGGTGAGAACTGAAATGGAGGGTTATGCACAAATTAAAAATAGAAACATGACGACTAACCTTGTTTGGGGAAAAATATCTTTTAGAATATGGCTAATACAAAATATGCATAATCCCCAAATTATTTTCATTTCCTCTGGAACATGGCCACATACTATTATTGGGGACAATAGGTAAAACATTCACCAATAGAAAAATACAGTAGAACAGATTGTCTGATAATTTAGTAACAATCCCAAATTGTATAGGGGAATGGCTTTTGTTTTGTCTTTGTGAAAATAAAACAATTATTGTTCACATGAATCAAATGGGTGATTATTATTCTCTTTTCCAATTCTCTTTTTTAATTATTTTTTAAATTTTTGTTGTTGTTGCTAATCCTCACCTGAGGATATTTTCCCATTGATTTTTAGAGAGAGTGGAAGGAAGGAGGAGAGACAGAGAAAGAGAGAAACATCAATGTGAGAGAGAGACATCAATTGGTTGCCTCCTGCACGGGCCCCAACCAGGGCTGGGGATTAAGCCTGCAACCAAGGTAGGTGGCCTTGACAGGAATCGAATCCAGGACCCTTCAGTTCACAGACTGACACTCTAACCCAGGGGTGGGCAAACTTTTTGACTCGAGGGCCACAATGGGTTCTTAAACTGGACCGGAGGGCCGGAACAAAAGCATGGGTGGAGTGTTTGTGTGAACTAATATAAATTCAAAGTAAACATCATTACATAAAAGGGTACGGTCTTTTTGTTTTTTTTAGTTTTATTCATTTCAAACGGGCCGGATCCGGCCCGCGGGCCGTAGTTTGCCCACGGCTGCTCTAACCACTGTGCCAAACCAGCTAGGGCAGCCAATTCTCTGTTTGTGTATGCTCACAATTGTTAAAAGGAAGCCAGAGGATGGCCACTTTTTCTTTGTGCTTCTTCTTTAATAGGTAGACAGTCCACAGAGTATCCCATCGTGACCCATCCTATAGGTCAGTGGTTGGCAAACTGTGACTCGCGAGCCACATGCGGCTCTTTGGTCTGTTGAGTGTGGCTCTTCCACAAAATACCGACTTCTGCGCATGGACCACGAAGTTTCAATCGCACTGTACATGCACGCCCGCATGTGGTATTTTGTGGAAGAGCCACACTCAAGGGGCCAAAGAGCCGCATGTGGCTTGTGAGCTGCAGTTTGCCGACCACTGCTCTAGGTCATTGCATTGGATTGAGCCAGAAGACTCCTTATTTTTTGTGGCTGTTGTGGCTTTTGTTCACTTCTTGTTTGTTTTTCTGGTTTAATATCCATATTTAAAAAAATAAAACCTTAAGATTTACTCAATCTCCCATTTCCTCTTCACAAAATAGAATAAAGGGGGACATGGGAACTCTTCTCTTTGTCATGGGAGGAAATTATTGTTTTTTAATCTTTGGGGTCATGTGTTGTTTTTGTGCAGACTTCAAAGTGGCTCCCCCCCCCATGTGAACGATCTTAGTTCCACACAATGAGCACGACGTCAAAGAAAAGGAAGAGGAAGCATACATGTCAAATCTGCTCACAGTCATGTCTCCGAGGTAGAGCAGCGTCTTGTAAATTGTCAGCAATCCACACATAATTACTGACTGTATGACTGATAGATGTTAAAGTTTTAGTTTGGAAAGGCACTTTAATATTAAAAAGCAAATCATTGGGGAGGGTAGAGAACAAATACATCCCAAATGTGAAATGTTTAAGAGAAGACATCAAATCTCTACATAATCGGTTGCTGGGCTATAATTCAATTTCCTTCATGTCGTGAGAGAACCGTCCATTAGACAGATGTTTGGCAAATGACTTACGCATCACAGCTCCCTTTCAGCCCCCAGCCTATGTCCACACATAGTATGGGACACAGAGCTTGATAATGGTCAATGTGCAGTGAAGAGTGAACACGCGGAGGACAGAGGACAAGCAACTGACAAACAGCAATGTTTCTATCTTCCAAGAATCATATCCCCTCTACCCAAAGCCATTGTTGATGCAAAGCAATTAATAATTGGTATACACAGTAAAATATAATTATAAAAGTTCATAGGATTACATTGGCCCACTGTCAGACAATGATATACACTAATTGTTTAAATTATTCAATGATTACTGCATGCCCAATATTCTGCTAAATTAGATTTCCTAAAGCTCTGATTAATCTAGTCGACTACTAATATGCATCTAATACCCATGCACAGAAGGTCAATATGTAATTGCATTGAGAGGAAAGAAGTCATGATTAATTTTAATTCTAAAAGCAAATACTTTTCAAAAATGTCAACTTGGCCTTGAGTTCATATCAAATTAAGACTTTTCTTCTGCACTGGACAAGGCTCCCTAATTATTTCATTAGGCTAATGTTAAGAATGGACACATAATTGATATTAGAGAGGAAAAGATTTTAAAACCATAATAAAGGGGTGATTGAAACTGGTCTGGGCTTTAGAGCTGCTCTTTTCATCATCAACCTGGATAGTCACAAGCTGTATCGACCAACCCAGAAGGTCCAGTTCCAGCCAGTTACTTTATTTCTATATTTATTTATTTAATTTTCACCCAAGGATGTTTAATGATTTTAGAGAGAAGAAGGGAAAGGAAGAGACAGAGAGAGAGAGAGAGAGAGAGAGAGAGAGAGAGAGAGAGAGAGAGAAAGAGAGAGAGACAGAGAGAGACAGAGAGAGAGAGAGAGAGAGAGAGAGAGAGAGAACAATTGATGTGAAAGAGAAACATTGATCTGTTGTCCCCTATAAATGCCCCAACTAGGGAATGAACCCGGAATCTTGGTAAGTTCCTGACTAGGAATTGAGCCTGCAACCTTTTGGTGTACAGGATGATGCTCCAGCCCCATGAGCCACATCGGCCAGGGCTTTGGTCAATTACTTTAGATCCCCCCTGTGGCAGTCAATGAAGAACATGAGGATCTAAGAACAGGAGTGGAAACAACTGGAACATAGTCCTGTTGGCTTTATCACAAGAGATTGACTTCAACCTCTCATACAGCTTGAAATGTAAGGTAAAGCCACTCAAACAATTTTCAGATAAGAGGATGGAGGGTCCTTGAACCATGGAGCATCTAGCTGGCCGTGTGGCAAAGTAGGATAGACACAGAATTTTTGGTCAAACAGCCCTAACCTGGAATCCCAGCTCTCCCATTTACTGTGTGACTAATTAATTAACCTGAGTCCCATCCCAGAAGGTGGTGGTAAAGATCAAATGGGAATATTCTTTGTGCAGTAGCTGCCACATTCTCAATAAATGTTGGGTGCTTTTCCTTTCTATATAAGAACCTGGTGCAGAATAAAAACTCAAGTAAAGGAAAGGAAAGGAGATAGAAGAGGTTGTTGCTATGACATGGAGGCTGGTGTCTCAAAGACCAAATGTGTGTGTGTGTGTGTGTGTGTGTGTGTGTGTGTATTCATGGTCTGGTCTACTACCACTCACCCTCACTGCCTGAGCCTCTTGCCTTCCCTTGGAAGAGGGTGTTGCTTCGGACAACAAGTTCAAAGATGTCTCTGTCTAGAAAACTCTACTTTCACTTACCTACATGACCCCGGTCTCATTAAACCTAAACCTGACCTCTGATCATATAGTTATCTCCTCAGAGGCACTTCCTTGGTCACCCATTTAAAACAGAAATCCCTGACCTTACTGGCAATGTTTTCCTCCTCTCCCTCTTTCAGGTTTTTTCAGTGTATTTATAAGAACTTTACACACACACACACACACACACACACACACACACACACACTAGTGGTGGCTCGGTGCACGGATTCATGCACATTGAAAGGAAATTAATTAGAAGAAATATTTTAATATCACTATTCGCCCTTTCTCTATGATAGAAATGTTAACCAAATTCAAGATCGACAATGACAGATTGAAACACATGCGTGCGATTGGTACTAGTGAGAGCTTTATATGTATTGTGCATTTGCAAGTCAACTTAGCCTTTTAAAATATATATATAAAATAAACTTGCTTAATTAGACCTGCTTTCTGATGTAGCTAAAACTTCTTCCAGCCCAGTGAAGCACCCAACTTCTCTTTCAGGTAACTGTCAGCAACACAGCAGTAAATACCAACACGAAGCAGATTATTATTGTAGATCATGCAGGGAGAACAAAGGGTTAAATATTTAGCTGTAGCAGTGTTTGACTATATTCTGCGCCCTGAGAAAGCCTGAGGTCATTTTCAAGATCCACCATTTCTTACCTCTTATCAGTCGGGTCAAGTTTCTAAACTTTCTAAATCTCCGTTTTCCATCTAATGGAAAGAAAATAGGATTCTACCGAGTTTCCTATCTACCTACCGCAGGACTTCTGTGAGGATCAAATGAGATGAGGCACAGGAAAATGCTTCACAGACATTTGGTTAAAGTGTAAAATTTTGCACCTGGTTATAAAGCAAGTCATGTTCCTGGGCTAAAGAAACTGCAAGGAGGCTAGCTGCTAGGGAGAGGAAGCTGGGCATTGCTATGTGGCATCATTACCCGGCACCCACAGGGACCATTTCTGGGATGGGCTGTGGCTGCATTTTGCGCCATGGGGTCTCGGCAGCATTGACTGTGATTTGGTGGGCTGTTCCAGGGTGGTGGTGGAGACTGTGTCCCACTTGGGGGAAGCTGAGTATTGCTTTATTGGTGCCAGGTCTGCGGTGCTGTTTCTTTGTAAATGGCCAGTGCGAGTCAAGGCAGCTCCTGCACTGAGTGTCTGTCTCCTGGTGGTCAGTGCGCATCATAGAGACTGGTCAGATAGTTGCAGGTACACTTAGCATTTTAGCGTTTTATAAAATAAAGATTGTAATATTTTATATTATTTATTTGTTTGTTCATTTATTTATTATCTGTCTTCACCCCCATCTTCTCAACATTACCCTAATAACCCAGGAATGAAAAAGAACACTATTTTGTTCAAGTCTGTGTCTTAGATCCTCAAACAATGCTATGTACATAAGATCCTCAACTTATACTTGTTGAATGAATGAACAAGTACCCACTTCTTCATTTAAGACTCAAAGCTAAGAAAAGTATGGACTTCATCAAGATTAAAGAACGACATGCAAGTGAAGTCCATACATGTAATGCATATTAAAGTGATGTCATGAAGTCATGTAACATAATACAATGCCTTTTAATTGGCCAGGGAATCCTGGCACAAAATTAACATTGTATTTCCATGTTGAGGGCCTTCCTGTGTGGTCACCAGCTTCTATGTTATCAGCTCAAAGGAGTCGACACCTTTTTCCTTTGAGTCACTTCCTATGAGCTACACATTTCATTACGGTAATTAAAGAAAACGTCCTCCTATGTCAAATAAGGTGTGAAAGAACAATCAAAAAAAAGTAAAATGGTGAGAACATTTCTCTGAGCAAGAGCAATTTCCCCTTTGAAAGAGCTCACCTATTAGGATCTCTGTGGAGGTATCTATTTTCAGTCTATTACTTCTCCACGATGGAGAGAGGGCTCATTTCAAGGAGTATAAAATACCAGGAGAAGCCATAATGACCTCGTTTTTTTGTCCTTGACAACCCAAACTCCTAAGACACAATGTCATTAAAATAAAATCAGAACACTAACCTATAGGGGGCAAGTTAGGTTTTTTGGGGAAAAAACTGTTCTCATCCCCCTTTTTTTGTGTTATATTAGCAACATAACATATAAATAAATTTCCTAAGGCTCCTGAATGAGTTCTGGGTGGAACTCTGCTTAGAAGATCCTGAGGACTCTACATTTGGAAACTTACGTAGCTTCCAAATATTTATTTATACTGAGAATTATGTCCAATCATTCAACACACATTTTGAGGGTTTTTTTTTTAATATGCAAGGTGCTCCATGCTGTGGTTTTTAATTATAGTGTTATAAATCATTTTTGAGTCTACTGCATATAAAGCACTATGTTAGGTATAACTGGACAAACAAAGGCATGGTCTCCTACTTCTAAGGGTGCTCTACATATTGTAGTCTGGACTACTAGAGAGTCTGCCATCTAGATAGGGATAAAGGAAACACAGGTAGTAATAATCAGTGAAGGCCCAGTTAGAAGAAGGGCTAGACAGATAGGGAAAAAGAATGATGTAGCTCAGGGGGTGTTGGTAAGAGGTTTAACTTGGCCATCATTCCAACTGTGTGAGGGAAAGAAATTGTTTTTACCCTTTGACCTTTCTAGGTTCACATGAGCTTAAACCATGTATGACTCTAGTCACCATCTCTAGCCATTTTTCATATATGACCACATCTCGCTTTGGACACACAAATAAATGATGCTAACAAACAACAGAAACACGTGTAATAAACTCATTTTATAAATTTTTGTATGGGAAGATTTAATTGGTTTGTTAAGTTTCTATTTCAACCAAGAACTCTGACTAGAAGTAGTACAACATTAGCTTTTTTAGATGATGATGGCAGTTTTACTTGACAATGATCATCATTTTAACTTGCATGTCTCAGTTACTGACTACAGACTGCATTGACATGATAGCTTGCCTTTTCAAAAAAAACACCTCTAAATACGTCTTTTGATTGTTACATACCTTTCTAAAAATAGCCCTGAATTCTATAATCCCAATTTTTTCCCTTTTCTAGTCTCACAAAAAATCAATAGGAGCATTCATATAAGTTCTGTGAGAGAGCCTGAGATATTTGAAGAAGTTACACAGTTCTCGGCTGAAAGAAAGTAGTCAAGGCTGCTGAGGCCCTTATCCAATTATGGAACTTCAATTTTAGATGTTGGAGCTAAAGGACTGAAAAAAACAGATATTTATTCGGAAGATTGCAGATGATGAATATTAATTGCTGAGTATTGAATCTTAATGGAGTTTTGCAATTATAGCTAATGGATTTCATAATGGCTAGAAGCCTCAGGGTGGAGATAAATGTAAAGTATGTTAGAAAGTTAAGGAAGATAAATATTTGTTGGGATGGAGGTGTATAAAGCATTCATTAAAGTTTTCTAATTTAGGCGAACGTGAAAACTGAGCACATGGTCCCCATCATAATAAAGCAAAAGTCACAAACTTATACCGAAAGCCAGTGGCCAGAATATCTCAGTTGGGCTCATAGGAATGAGAACTTACTTCTATTATTTTGGTTTAGGAGTAAATGAAGTATTAGGAATCACTGATACTGCTGCAACAAACACTAAGGGAGCTAGAGAAGTATGGGCAGGCTCTGTTTCTGAAGAAAATAATCCTACAAATTTGGATTTGAACCACTTTAACCATTTGTTTGCCATGAGCATCTATAGACACAAGCGGCAGACCTTTTTTTAATTAAATTCAAAATATGGTGGCAGTTGACTGATTAAGATGCATCCTGCTCATTCAGATGATAACTTGGGGCCCAAATCAACCCCTTGCCTTCTGCCTTCTGAGCAGCTACAGAAGGTGGGGGACCAAGCAGCAGTCAAGCCATAATCCTAGATAAATTACTGCACCTTCCTTCCACCAGATGCATAGCATGTCCAGCTCAGGGGAGAAAGCCAGAACTAGAAGACAATATTGTTCTGGATCAAGGGTGGGAAACTAGGAGGTAAGGAGTGTTTGGAACAACTTGTTCCTTCCCAATCCATTGCAGCTACATAAACAAATATAGGTCCTTAAAAAATAAAAAGACAGATGCTAAGAGTATTGAATTGGATTGGCCCATAACTATGGGTTAAGAAAAAAAGTTATTTTTTCACCCATTAATTCCTCTAATTAATTTAAGTTCCCTTTGAAACAAAAAGTCCAATTTTTGTTTTACCATTCAATAGAAAAAGTATAGAAGAAATATGGAGCAGGCACCTAGAGTCACTCATCAGAGGAGCAAGAGGAGCTGTGGTGTTTGTACACTATGCCTACCAGTCAGTGGCCAGGGATGACTAGCCTGGGTGACCGGAGGAAGCCCCCGTGGAGTAAAGCCATGTAGGTGCTGGCAGCTGGCAGGAAGACCAGCATGCACTGATATGCTAAAGGCCAAGTAGTTTACATCAACAGTGTCTACTACAATCTCAAAACGTTATTATCTCCCTTCTGCCTTCCCATGCAGCAGTCATTTCCCTGTAACACAATTGCCCATTGATTTCTCTCTATTCCTCACTGGCCTGGAGCCTCCTTGAAGGCAGAGAACATGACTTCTTCAATACTGTACCCTTGATACCTAACCTTGCATAGCACACTTATATCTGGGGAATGAATGAGAATAAGGGCTTCAAGCCACCGACTTGATAAGGCAGCACAAGAACTAAATTCGATAATGCAGGTGGAAGTGTACTGGGAAGGGCCAAGTGCTCTCCACATCTGCTTAGAATCAGAGAAAACGGGATACCGTCCCCAAGCTAACCATGCAAGAGAGGATACTTCCTTTCATCCTTCCATACCAACATATCCCTTAGTTGGTTGTAGGCCAAGATGTGCCCAAGTTGTCAGCATGTGATAGCAAAGACAAGTCCAGCAGTGAAGAATGAGTAAAGAGCGTTTGCCTGGTAGGGTTTTACTGGTTGAGAAATATGTAAGAAGCTAGAACCAGTACAACTCTCTGTTCAAGGCAGCCCTAGAGGATGAACAGGGCACAGAGAAAAAAAACACTTTTATCCAGGGATACATCTCTTAAAACCAATTCCTTCCATTTCCAAATGATGAGAATGAAATAAAACATGATGCTAAGGGAATTTGTGGCTCAGATGCTGTTTTGATCCTTAACAAGCTTCTTTATAAAACTAAAGGCCAAAGAACAAGGCCTGTGTTTTTCTCAATGATATGAAAAAACACACGATTTCCCCAATTTTTTTTGACCACGAAAAATTGAATTCCTTCCATTTCCCACACCAGATTTAAGGAACCTCTCAATTCTCATGCCACTCCAAACAAGCTAAAAGCTAGCTGCAAACAGTTTAGGAGCTGAGAACATTCTGACAGACAGTAAGATTTATAAGAAGCAGTTTCTTTTACTAAGAGAGAGTGGGCTTTGGGAAATTAGGCATAGAATTTTCATAGCTGGTGGAGATTCCATTAAGACCAGCTACCTTGGACCAAGAACAAGGATACTTCAGTTGTTTCTCCATACACTTGAGAAAACACTGGAGAAAGACTAAGCCTTGGACACCCTTCTGATGAGTATGTATGCTTGAGCTCCCTGGGTTGCGGACCACAGAGCCTCTTCACCTGGTGTGGCTCAGTGGCTGAGCCTAGCCAGTGGTCGGCAAACTGCGGCTCACGGGCCACATGCGGCTCTTTGGCCCCTTGAGTGTGGCTCTTCCACAAAATACTGACTTCTGCGCATGGGCCATGAAGTTTCAATCGCACTGTACGTGCGCGCCCGCATGTGGTATTTTGTGGAAGAGCCACACTCAAGGGGCCAAAGAGCCGCATGTGGCTCACGAGCTGCAGTTTGCCGACCACTGGCTATGAACAAGGAAGTCAAGGTTCGATTCCTGGTCAGGACACCTGCCCTGCTCTATCCCCAGTAGGGGGTGTGCAGGAGGCAGCTGATCAATGATTGTCTCTCATCATTGATGTTTCTATCTCTCCCTCTCTCTTCCTCTCTGAAATCAATAAAAACATATTTTAACAAAAGAAAATGGAAAAATTGTGAAGGTGGTACTGATGGCTTCCACATACCACACAGCCATCCAAACCCATGATCAACATTTTCCATCAGTGAGTGCATTTGTCACCATTAACAAAGTTATCCGATACTTCATTATTCACTAGTTTATACATTATTCAGACGCCTGTTATTTTTTCCTGTCTCCTCAGCTCCCCAGTCCTTCCCTCAGACATCTTGTAGTCAACGTTTCATCCTAGATGTGTGCCAGTGATAACAGTAATAATAACCATTCGTTGCATTTTGACCAGGTGACCTGTGAAAATACTTTTCATGGGGCACCAAATTTAATTCTCACAACACCCCCAGAAAGTAGGTACTAGTTACTCACTTTTTAAAGACATGTGCCATGGCACAGTTAAGTAACTTTTTCACTGTCCCCTAAGTACACCTGGAACCTAAATGGTTCCTAATAAGGTCTTTTTCTAGCACCTTCTTTTCCCAGCTTCCAACGTGTCTCTTACACCAGCTTTCCTGATGCAGCCCGCCATGCCTGCTTCATTCCACAATCGCCTGCAAACTATTTAGAAAGAGGGATTCCCTTCACTCAGATCTGCATCCACAAAGCACTTACTGCAATGCTTTTTGCGTGGAAGGCCTTCACTAAAGGATTACTGAATGGAATTTCTTAAATTAAAAAAACAACAACAAAAGACATCGAAGCTATTCTGGCCTCTAAGCTTGAACCCATCACTTTGACAGTGAGTTGGAAGGAATGCTCATGGAAGATGAGCTAAAAATACCTTCTTATTAAAGTAATGTTCAGAAACACCACTACACCACTGAACTCTGGGAAGAGAAATTCTTCAGGTGCCCTGACTCTGCAGGGCTCTGGGGCTGAGGATCTAACGGCAGAAAACAGTGCCCTGTCCAGGGCACTTGCCTCGCAGGCCCTGGAAAATGACAAGGTGTGGCGGAATGCGTTCTGCTCTGGGATTCAGGAGACCAGGGATCCAGCCCGAGGCCTGCCAGGCACTAACTCTGTGACCTCCAGAAAGTTCCTGAATCTCCCTGGGCTCCAATTTCCTCACCTGCGGAATGCCGGTGAAGGGTCTTGGGCAAACAGTGAGGAGTCCTCCAGCCCTAAGGTTCTATAATTTGAGCTGCGGTTATGTGAGTCCTGGAAGCCATGCTCATCCACGCAGCCTACTTGGAAAAAAGGGAAGGAAAAAGGAAAAGAAAAACACTTCCATAAAAGTATTTATAGCACAGCCAGTGACTATGAATCATGGCGTAATTAATTCTCTTTTATAAAGTTGCCTTGTTCCCTGACTGGGTCCAGTGATTCCCAAACCCCAGTCCGCAGCAGCGCCATTAGCAGACACGGCATTCCCCCTGTGCCCGTGCACTGAGGAAGTTCCAAGCATCCACCCTCCGGGTTTCTGCCAGCTCCCATTTCTCTAACTGCCTCATTCTAATATTCTGTGACTGACTGGCAGGCCCGGTTGTCAAAGGACATAAGACAAATGTGATCTATCCTGACTTTACCAAAGCTTTGCATTAATTTCCTCACATCCGTGTTGTCCATCGGGTTTTAATATTGTTTACAATTTAATTGAGATTTTCCCAGAAACATGAGCCAGAGGCTGGTTTTTGAAATGGCTGTTGCGCTCGCGGTTACCGTAGAGAATAAATACCCTCTTGTGCAATGTGCTCGACTCTTCATTCCTGACAGCTGGTTCCTTCTGGGGCAGCTTTCCGATAACTCGTCAGCTTAATAACACCTGCCAGAGAATGTGTCTCCAGAAAAGATTCTTCTCTAGGCTCCGATCCCATTCTAGAATTCTTGCAGTGGCATCTAGGGAACCACCTGCAAATATTCACGCCAGCAGGCTTGGCATCATCTTGATTATATAGCGCAAGTTTTGTCTTTACTTACTACAATACTTACAGTACTGAGTTGTGGAAACTTTATTTCAATTCCCCAGATTTAGGGGATTGAGGGGCCTTGTATGAAGCTAAGGGCAGCTGATTTCATGTTGAGAAGTTCTACAGAAAGACTGATGTCTGGGAAATGGTATGCTGGGCCATAGCAATGCACGAGCTCTTCGTCTTCCCACTTACTGCCATCTCACATCGCACGGGAATGATGACAGGAACCAGGGGAACGAAAGGGAATGTGACCCCCGTTTAGGTTTGCTCTTTGACCTTGAGCTAGGTGGTTTGCTTGTATGTAGAATTAAGAACTTGGGTTGGATGGCTTCTGAGGCTTTAAAAAATTATTGTTTAGAGCAGTGGTTCTCAACTTTCCTAATGCCGCGACCCTTTAACACAGTTCTTCATGCTGTGGTGACCCCCAACCATAAAATTATTTCCGTTGCTACTTCATAGCTGTAATTTTGCTACTGTTATGAATCTTAATGTAAATATCTGATATGCAGGATGTATTTTCATTGTTACAAACTGAACATAATTAAAGCATAGTGATTAATCACAAAAACAATATGTAATTATATATGTGTTTTCCAATGGTCTTAGGCGACCTCTGTGAAAGGGTCGTTCGACCCCCAAAGGGGTCGCGACCCACAGGTTGAGAACCGCTGGTTTGGAATGAAGATTCAGGGAGAAATCTGGATGAATTCAGTCTGGTTCATTCATGTCCTAAAACAATTAGGTCACCTTAAAGTTTCTTTTTTTAAAAAAAGAATCTTAATTTCGAATACATCTTTTGGGTATCCCTTCAGGGTATGGCCACAAGGGTGGCATATTTGTCCTGTAGAAACTACATAATCCTTTTATCACAGTAACAGAACTTTGTATGCTGCACTATAAGCCTGAATATTTTGAAAGCTATCAGAAAATAATGTCTGCCATAAATGTTTCCGAGAAAGATAGCAGCAAGCCAGACAAGAAGTATAACTCTTGGCAGTAATAACCAGCTTTCTGAGAGCAGGGTCCTTAGCATGCACTTGACCCACAATTGAACAGATTTAAAAACACTCAAGGACGTCCAGCCTGGTCGGCATGTTTCATTGCCTTCAGCCAATAGTCCTTAACGTGCCCCTTTTAGGGTTGTGTCTTTCATCATAGTTTCCATTTCTAAGCAGGTAGAGGTACAGTTACCAAAAATTATAAGAGGTGCTCTCCCTTCTTTTAATGATATTCTATTGTGTGAAAAAAGTTATCTTTTTTTTTACGCTACATCTTATAAAGTACACCTTATAAATTTATAAAGAGACTGAGGCTCCACGTAGACAGTGACTGAGGCCTTGGGCTCTCCTGTTATCTGCCACGGGAGTGGCTTTGCACCCTCGCCAGGGTATTCCCTCGTCTGCAGCAAATCTGATTTCATACTGCAACTCGAGGTAGACAGTTTTAGAATACTGGAGAAAGGGGCGAGGGTCGCACAGTGCTGCATGCAGAATTACAAAGGAGGTGTCAGATCTTGCAACAACTCTCCCGTCCCAGGCTGCCCCAGTGCACTGCTACATGTGTGGAGAAAGAGGCTGGCACGTCTCAATAGTGTCCAGGCAACTTGATTTTCTAAGTATCCGGACTCTTTCCCAGGCTGCTAAGCATCAATGGACAGTCATGCCAACTTCTCCCAGTGCAGCTTCTCTCTCACAATAGCCTTCGCCCAGGGAGATAACACGTCTGTCAGGGAGAAGCTGTGTGTTCAAAATGGCAGCTTCTGATTTATCGTAAGAAGATGTTAGCCTTTGAAAGGGCAAAACTTGTTCCTGGACAGAGTTATGTGATCTTCACTAATTGCTGGTGTGGTGTGTCCTTACCAGAGAAAACATTCTGCAGGACTCTTTATTCCTGTTTAAATGAGGAGCATTTTAACGTGGAAAAACACACACACATAAAAAATATTTTTAAATATACCTCATTGTGGCAAACTATTTGAGTATTCCCTTTATACTTTTCTCAGAGGATCTTTTATTTTACTGCTCTTAATTGCATCCAGTTGTGTTGGCCCTATCAAGTTGCTTTTAATAGCACAACTGGTAAACAGAGCTCCAGAGAAAAGTCTTGGTTGGTACAGGTCACTAGGATGGGGTGGGAGTCACAGGTATAGCTTGTGCAGGGGCCAGTGGAACGGTCACAGGGTCAAGGTTGGAGGGGAGATGGTAGAGAGGAAGAGGAGGCAGGAGAGCCATCCCAGCTCTATCAGATCATGGTTCTCAACTGAGGCAGCTGTCCATCCCCTGGACATACTGGAAATGTGTGGTGACATTTCCTATTGTCACAATCTAGGGGACTGATACTACAATCTAGTGGATAGAGGCTAGAGAGACTGCTAAACATCACGCAGGGCACAAGGCAGCCAGCTACTGCCACCCCTAAATAGAGAATGAGTAGCTTCCCAAAATGTGGACAGTGCCAAGGCTGAAAACCTCTGCATTAGATATAAGAGGGGAAGTGACCCACTGGCCTCAGTTTCCTATCCTCCAAGGAAATGAACAAATCTTTCATTTGTAAGATGACAAAAACACTGTTGGTGAACCAAATGCTATTGGATCCCTTAAAAAATGTCCCTACCCACAAAACACTAGCATCCCTATATCTACAGTTTCAAAATAGTTCAACATATTTTTATAAAAGTGCCTTGAGCCTAGTCAGTGTGGTTCAGTGGTTGGGCATCGACCTATGAACCAGGAAGTCACTGTTCGGTTCCTGGTCAGGGCATATGCCCAGGTAGCAGGCTCGATCCCCAGTGTGGGGCAGCAGGAGGCAGATGATCAATGATTCTCTCTCATCATTGATGTTTTTATCTCTCTCCCCTTCCCTTCCTCTCTGTAATAAATAAAAATATATTTTTTAAAAAGTTCCTTGAGTTTATCTTTTGCATGGCCCTCTATCTCCCTACATGAAACAAACAAAAAACTATCACCTTTAGTTTTGCCAATTAGGTTCTCTTCAAGTAATGTCATCAAAGATGTAGATGCCCCTGACAATGTTCAAAGGTTACTCCCTCTAGTCCAGTGGTTCTCAACCTTCCTAATGCCGCGACCCTTTAATACAGTTCCTCATGTTGTGGTGACCCCCAACCATAAAATTATTTTTGTTGCTACTTCATAACTGTAATGTTGCTACTGTTATGAATCGTAATGTAAATATCTGATATGCAGGATGGTCTTAGGGGACCCCTGTGAAAGGGTCGTTCGACCCCTAAAGGGGTCGCGACCCACAGGTTGAGAACCGCTGCACTAAAGGATACCTACTAGCCCATTGCTGGAGAAATACTTGTAGGAGATTCCTATTGGGCTCACACCCTCTTGACCCATCTGTTACTGAGACCATTGCTCGGGCAGCCAGCGGCCAGCTGCCAGCAGTGTAGTCTGGCAGCCCCCTGCTTCAGCTGCAGTGAGAAGCTCTCACCTTCCGCCCCGGGGCCTCTCTGACACCCTGGGGTGGAATGACTACAAGAACCTTCTGGCACTCACACCTGAGCATCCGGGAAGCTCTGAGGAGCCTGCCCAGGGGTCAACACTGGGCCACTGGAGGATGGGAGCTTGTGAGTGAATGGCCTCCTCGTCCCCCTTCCAGATGGGCGATTCTGCATCTCCTGGAAGCCTGTTCCTCAGAGGGACCTGCGGGAGAGGCCACCGAGCAACCAGACCCAGTGGAGGCCAATTAGACAAGGATCTCCGGTCCCCCAGCCATCACATCTGAGAGGACCTCCCAGATAAACTGCCCCCTCCCAGCCCTGCCTCAGGCTTTTCTGAGGAACTTAACAACTTGCTCTTAAAGATTTTTGTCAAAGATTATTTTTCCTGAGTGGGACATATAGATTATTATGGGTTTCCCAGAGTCTCTCAGCACAGATTTCAAGTAATAATAATAATAAGAAGAAGAAGTGCAATAACAAAAGTAGTTACTACAGGAGTCTTTCTTACACAAAGGGAAGCCGAGGTTCAGAGAGATTAAAACTTGCAGAAATCTCTTGTGGAAAAAACAAAAATAAAAACAGGATTTGAGCTCAGCTTTTTTACCACACACAACGGCGAGTTTTCCTAGAAACAGCATGAAGTCTGGGTATAATGTCTGAGAGAAGAATATTTTATTGTGAAAAACAAACCTTGTTACTATATCCTAACCCACTGAACCTGTCACAAATATCAGACGAAGTCTATAGGGCAAGAGAATTAAGATCCTGTTGGAATTTCAAATACGGCACATTCACTAATTTCTGACTATGAGTGGATTATCTACTGTAGCTGTAGGGGTCTAAGAGAGAGGAGGCCAGTACAGGGAAAACCACACATGCATGTCTAATGCCTGTGTGTGTGTGTGTGTGTGTGTGTGTGTGTGAGAGAGAGAGAGAGAGAGAGAGAGAGAGAGAGAGAGAGAGAGAGAGAGAGCAAGAGCGCAAGCGAAGCAGGGAAGTAGAGGGAGACAGAAAGATTTTGAACCTCCAGCCCTAGAGCCAAAAGCCAAATTGTAATTAGTTTGTGTAGCTCATTGCTTTGTATTTTCAGAACTGTCACACTCCATTTGTGGGACACTAGAGAGCTCCCTCCATCTGCTGATCCCGAGCCAGCTTCCAGTGAGTGTGGCTGTGCAGGAGGCAACGACTCTGCCTTTACAGACTTACGATGGCAATGCCCTGACTTTACCCCCTTCCACATGACCATGGTGGGTGTCTGCGAATAATGGTGCTACCGGATTTTTTATTGTTGTTGTTTTTTCCCTAAAAGAACCAGAATTTAAGGCTGACAGGGCACTAGTCTTTGAATCAGAAAACCTAAGTTGAAGTTCTCTCAATAGTTTAACATAGCCCTGGATAACAGTAATAGTGGAAACTATTAGTGGTTGTTGTTGATGGAGTAATTACAACAAACACATTGGCCATGTGTTGTGTGGCAGGAATTGTGTTAAAAGTAAAGAAAGTGTCAGGAATGCAGATTTCAATAATGACAAGTCAAGGTCCAGAGTGTCTTATGTTCATAATTTCAAGTTCATTCTCTGAGAAACCATATACATCATTTAACATTTTAAAATGGTTTCTACATTTTGATTGCTCCATAATGATTGTTATTGTTAAATGCCAATAATTATAATATTTAACATCAATATTCCTACAAATTGTATTTAAATAAATAAATATATTTTGAAGAGGAGAGATTTGAGATTTGGAGCATGTTTAATAACTGATTTTTTTTTTTGTCATTGTTGATACAAAAATCTTCCATTCCCAATCTTTGTAAAAGGATACACAGGGAACAAACAACCTATTAATTGAAACTTCAGTTAAAATTACATAATTGCCAGATCTTTGATTCTTATAAAACAGAGCTTTCAAGAAACACTAATTATCTTCTGTTGAAAATGAAATTAGTGGAGATTCAGTCAAGACTGCTTCACACTCGGTAAGTTAAACTGTCTTAAACACACCAGCTTCTGCACGTTCCCTCCTTCCCCTCCTACCCGCTCTACTCCCTTCTTTCTGCTTTTGAACTGCTGACCCGAGTTAGTAGCCAAACATAATAATACAGTGTTTGATCCTCTGGAAACCCATAAAATTACAAACCAGCAACCACCAGGATGTTGGCAGGATGTCTGTGGACAGCAACCAGCAGGGCACTTTCTTCTTTGTGAAGGTAACACTTTCCACCATCTCCTGGCCCCCGTCTACCTCTTCTGACCGCTTGAGAGGGGGAGAAAGAAATCATCTATTTCTAATATTAAAGCCTCCTCTCCTTTAACTTTTACCACTTTAAGTGGCCTTCTTTCATTCATTTTTAAATTCATTCTGCCTCTTTTTATTAAACACTCATGGAGTTTCCTAACATTGTGCTAAGTACTAGAGGGCACACAAGTAAATACAGCGCACCCTCACTATGCCTCCAAGGGAAAACAATCTAATAGGAACCTTAGATTCTAACAGGACACTCTTTTCAGAACAATGGAAATGCTTGGTTAATGATGTAGCTGAATCCAACTCAAAGGAAAGAAAATTTCCAGATTATAGAAATAAAGAGGCAACTCCAGCTAAAGAAATATACTTATAACATGATGCCCTGGGAACTGCAGAAACTAACAGAACGGAGCTAGACCACAGAAGCCAGGGACTGATCTTTAAATTCACATGGGAGAACAGGAGAGGTTGTACTGAGCTTGACTGGAGTGTGATTTTGAACTGAGATTCTCTCCTCAGGCGGGGACTGGCCCAGCTTGGAGCCTCTGTAAGTGTGGGTGAGAGAAGTCTATTCGCCAGCTGTGTATGCAGCCATGAGAATGGACATCTCTCTGCCTGGGCTCCTCCGCAGAAAAAAACAACATAGCACCTCCTGCTGGAAATCAAACATCTCTGAAGCAAACTTTCTGTTCCCTCTATGGTCCTTGTGTCCCCAAGATGAGAAATCACTGTAAAAGCCAATCACTGCACAGCAAACTCATATGATATTGTTTGAGACAAATTAATATGTAAATATTATCCTTCATGATTTTCCTTCACATCCGACAACTGGACATTATAGTACACATAAAATGTTTACCAAGATGAACTATAAGGTGGATCACCTGGACCAAACATTATGTGGGATCATAAAACAAGTGGTTTTTTGTTTTGTTTTGTTTTTTTATATTTTATTGATTTTTTACAGAGAGGAAGGGAGAGAGATAGTTAGAAACATCGATGAGAGAGAAACATCGATCAGCTGCCTCCTGCACATCTCCCACTGGGGATGTGCCCGCAACCCAGGTACATGCCCTTGACCGGAATCGAACCTAGGACCTTTCAGTCTACAGGCCGATGCTCTATCCACTGAGCCAAACCGGTTTCGGCAATAAAACAAGTTCAACTATTTCAATTACCTTATTTGAAGTCTATTAAAAAGCTAAATAATTCAGACAATGTGGTGTTCTCGTAAGCACAAATACTTCGACAGAATAAAATATAAAATAGATCCATGTAGTCAACTGATTTTCTACAAAACAGCTAAGTAATTTTTTGAAGGAAAAGATTATTCCTCACAAATTGTGGCAGGAACAACCAGCTGTTGAGGGAGGGAGGGAGGGAGGGAGGGAGGGAGGGAGGGAGGGAGGGAGGGAGGGAGGGAGAGAGAGAGACCCAAACCTTCCCTCACATCATATGCAAAAAAATAACTCAAAATATATTATAGACCCAAATGTTTAAAACCAAAACTAAGACCTCTAGAAGGTCAGTTGTTAAATCTCAGTGGCAAGTGCAGAGTTGTTTGATGCAATTTTCTGTATTATTCTAAATATTTGAAACATTCTATTTCATAATTTAACTTCAATAAATTTCTTAATGTCTTCCTCAATTTCGGAACCAACTTTTGGCGTGTCTCGTTGACTTCTCTCTTAAGTAATGTGTTCCCCAGGCTTCCCTCCTTAGCCTTCTGGTCTTGTTTCAAAAGTACTTTTTCTGAAAGTTCACAGTTCTTATTAGGTCTCACTCTTTCTCCATGTGGTGACAGCTGCCCCATGCACCTGGGGACGTGTTGGCTCTGAACTCTGGATTCATTTAGCCAACTGCCAACTGAATACATGGATAAATAAGATCCACCATATCCCAGCTGAGCTAGAAACCCTCCTCGTTCGTATCTGCTTCTTTTCTATTTTGCTTAATGGTACTTTATTACTGAGTTAATCTAGATGCCCAAGAGATCTGTAGAATTACTTTTCCCCTTTATTACCACATCCAACGAGTCATTAAATAATGCTGATTCCATCGCCAATGTTTTATTGAATAGTTTCACCTCTCCCATTCCTACTGGAATAGTATTAGTTTTTTATGACACCTTGAAAATGTGCCCTAAGTGGTCTTCTGGGGCCATGTCTTCCACACATCTGGCCTTATAATACATGTTCCACACAGCTGTTTAGACCTGCCTTTTGTCAGAATCGGATGCTAACCCACTGTTCAGCCCTATCTCAGGACTCTTCATGTCTAGCACTCCAGCCCTGCAAAAGTGCTCCATTAGCCACCAAATACTCTGTGCATTTTATGTTCTGACATGCTGTTCCTTTTACTTAAAACCTTTTCTTACTTTTACCAAATAACCAGATATGAATTCATCTTTTAGTTTCTTGTTAAATGTCTCCTTTATGAAATCTCCCTAGCTTCCTTAGCCAACCAGGGCCACTTTCTTCTCTATTCCCATAGTATTTTTTGTGAATATTTCTAACTGCAGTGCTCCTCACACGAAATCTTAATTACTACTTCTCTGCCTCTCTTTAAATCTTACTTACAATGACAAGTGTATGGGGCATAATTTGTATGTACAATGTGTTGAGTAAATTAATATAAAAGAATAACTGTCAAACAGAAATTCTTTCATTTTCCCCCAGAGGCATTGCTACCTCACAGACAAAAATGTTTATTTGCCATCAACTTTGAAGATAGAACTCATTGACATATTTTCATGGATGAAGATCCTAGAACTTTCATTACCACACTAAACTTCAGTAATTTGAATTTTATTATGAAACTTTTACCATTTTGTGAATTCTTTACAGCAAAGTAAACTAGTGAGATGCTCATAGTTCTCATTTTGGTTGCTTTAAATCAGTATTTAGAAAAATAAAGGCTTTTAAAAATCTGGTCAAAATTCCCCAAACTAGGAAATTCCATTAAAGGGTGAAACACATAAACCCTGGAAAACCATGTTTTGTCCTAGACTTGGAGGTCCTTGAAATTCTTACAGCAAAGGTGTCAGAAAGACCAGTTTATTAGTGTCAACACAAGGAAATGGTGTTTCCAGATGTGAACATACCCACTCCCACTGGCTTTGAAAGAGGACGGAATGGATCTGGAGGCTGGAGATCTTGCTTTGGTGGTGAAGGTACTTAGGATGGACTGCCGGGGAGAGGTGAGAGAATGGACAACCAGCTTCAGGCTCTTTGGGCCCCTCTGTCCATGGGCTTGTTCCCTACTCTGAGGCGTGACCTACATGGGAAGTGTCTTACGATGTCCTGCACAGTGTTAAATGAAACAAAAGACCCTCATGAAGCCAGTCAACACAAGACATTATTTGTAACTTTGTTTCTAGTTAGGATTAGGATTTCAACCAATCTATAGGCTGTCACAAAGAGGTGATTCTTTTTTAAAAATATATTTTTATCTATTTCAGATTTTAGAGAGGAATGGAAAGGGAGAGAGAGAGAGAAACATTACTGATGAGAGAGAGTCATTGATCGGCTGCCTCCTGCACACCCAGGCATGTGCCCTGACTGGGAATTGAACTGTGACCTCCTGGTTCACAGGTCAAAGCTCAACCACTGAGTCACGCCAGCAGGGCAAGAGTGGCAATTCTTAGATGAGCAAAATAATGTACTCCCAGTGATGCCCAGGTCCTAATCCCCAGAACCAGTGAACACGTTGCATTACATGGCAAAGGAGAATTAAGACAGGAGATGGAATTAAGGTGGCTCGTCAACCGGTTATCCCGGGCTATCCAGGTGTGTGCACCATAATCCCAGTGTCCTTAAATATGGGAGAAGAAGAAGAAGAGTCAGCATAAGACTGATGGGATGTGAGAAAGATTCGACCAGCCTTTGCTGGCTTTGATGATGGAAGGAGGACGGTGGGTGTCCTCTGGAAGCTGAAAAGCCAAGAATACAGATGACCCCCTAGAGCCCTCAGAACAGAACACAGCCCTGCCAACACCATGACTTTAGCCCAGTGGGAACCATGTCAGATTTTTGTCCTCCAGAATTTTAAGATAATAAATGTGTTTTGTTTTAAGCAGCTGCATTTATGATGACTTCTTACAGCAGCCATAGGAAACTAATAAGCTCATCTGGTGTTCTCAGCAATTCCTGGACACGTAATTTATCTAGGATGGGAAAATCGCTTCTCATACTACAGACCCTGTCTCCAAGCTCTGGAGAACTCCTAACTCCAGTGCCCTCGGACCATTTTGCCCAGTTAAATAATTGCTACCATATCTGTTGCATATTTATAGTTCCCTCCTGAAAGACAGAATGTTCTTACCTAGTGTCCTCAGGACCTGACACTTGGCCCTTTTCATTTCTATGTGTTACTTACAAATGAACAAATTAGAGTTTGTTCCCTAAAAGTTTATAGCTAAGTGAAAATGCCAATTAGCTTCCCGATTCTCAGCCCACAGGGAACGTAAGCTCTTTGGCGTTCGGAATCAGAAAAACAATACTGGAAATGACTGAGGCGACCAAATTGATATTGTGAGGAGGAAGGAGTTGATGCTTCCTTCTTATGATTTAAAATCAATTTTAATTACTAGTTGAAATCCAGCTGAATTTGGAAGTTTTCAGTAGCTGGTAAATAAACAAGTCAAAGGTGAAGATTTTTTCACTCTGGTGGATGTTCTCAGCATCATCCCATACACTCGAAAGGTTGCAGGTTCATTCCCCAGTTGGGATACATACAGGAGGCAACTGATCAATGTTTTTCTTTCTCACATTGATGTTTCTCTCTCTCTCTCTCTCTCTCTCTCTCTCTCTCTCTCTCTCTCTCTCTCTCTCTCCTCCCTCCCTCCCTCCCTCCCTCCCTCTCTCCCTCACTCTAAAATCAACAAACATATCCTCGGTTGAGGATTTTTAAAAAAAGAAAGAATGAAAAGAAACTGCACAACTATTTCCCGAAGTGACTATTTTTTGCATCCTCATTCACAGCATGAGCATTCCTCACCATCCTTTAACGTTATCAGTTTTTGTTTGTTTGTTTTAAGCTTTCTGATAGGCAAAGAGTGGTAAGGGTAGCTCTTTAAATAATTCCACAGAAAAATGATTTAGCTGATTCTCAGATACTTTGCAAGTTCATCTGTGCTTAATTCTGAGGGAAAGCGTATCTCAATAACATATCTCAAATGTCAATTAACTCCATAATAATGGTTATATACTCCAGGATACTATATTCCAGGATACAGGACGTTAGAAATACTTCCTCATTTTTAGTGATAAGTTTGAATAGCACTTACTGATTATCAAAGTCAAGGATTTGATTGTTGAATGGTCAAGAATCATCTCTTTGCTCTTTGGCAAGCCCAGAACACAGTCTGCTATTTGCAAATGTATCCTCTTTGGTATCAGGGGCATTAGGAAGGTCCGGTAATAATTCAAGGGAAAACCAGTACATTATTTGGAAAAACAAGCTCAAAGAGACCTTTCTGTTCATGGTAGAAGCTTCTTAATATATGCACAGCAGCATCATTCAAAATGAAAATGGTTGAGACCTTAAGGAAATGGAACACGTTTGAAGTGCCAAACAGGATCACAAGGCATTTAAGGCATATTTCCATCCAACCCAATTCACTTAATACTCTCCAGTCCTTGCCACATGAAATACCCTTCAGTTCTTTCTCTTATAAGAAGGCCTATCTCTCGTAAGTCCTGTTTGAACTTTTAAAGCAAAAGAGAAAGATAAAAATCTGTGGGTTACTCCTGTAACGAGTTATGTTCTTTCTCAATGAATTTTCCATGACATCTGTTTAGGAAAAATCTCAGAATATACCAAAATGAGATAATGATGGGGTTTTAGATTTATCAAAAGCGGCCTTACCCCATGCCCAGATCAGCTAACTACCCAGTGCGCCGAAAGACAGTCAGCGAAGGGGAAACTGGTTGTGATGAGAAAGACCTCCCTGAGTCCTCACCAAAGCGGGAGCCTCGCAACTCAGCGTTTCTGACATTTTTATCGATGGGGTTTTGATGGTCACTTGCCTTACAGCTTCTGCTTTCAGGCTAGGCTTGAACATATGTTTTAGGAAAGTCCTTGACGATGAGGTGCTTTCAGAGGAGGGCTCTCATGATTCAGAAAGATGTGAGTTTCCTGTGGAATGTTCTGTGTGAATCCCAGGTAGCAGCGAATAGCAGCGGAGCTCAGCTCCACCAGTGAGAACGGGCTCAGCAGCCTCAAGGGCAAGAGCGCCATGTCTGGCTCTCTGGGAATAAAACAGTGCTGAACAGATGTGTGCTTTGCCTCTAGATGTTTTCAAATGCCACTTCTTTAAGTACTGTGATCAGTAAGAGCGATCAAATGCACTTGCATCTTCATGGTCACCTTAGCAGTAAATGGCTTGATCTTCATTTGAACCATAATTCTTCTGGTTCATGGTGCTTCTTCATTCCAGGCACCCAGATATCCAAACTCTTATCTTTTTAATCCCTCTCCCAACATCTCACCCCAAATGTCTTCATGCTATGTTTTCTTCTTCCCACAATGTACTTTACTCCCTTCCTTTCGGAGTCCTCAATATCAAGTGATATTTCACACACTTCAGGCATCATGGGCCTCAATTAAGTAAGCTCTTGCCAACTCATCCACAAACATCCAAATGGCTCCATCTGAATGTCCAATAAAGTCCAATGTCCTAAGAACTGTATTCAAGGCTCAATGAAAAGTAAGCTGTGCTTTTTCACGACTTGTAGCTGCATCTTACCATTAACTTACAGACACTCCACATGCCTGCAAACTGCTTGCTCTTTGAACCACAGAATATCTTATCTTTCAACACCACACCTTTGTCCATATTCTCTCCATCTGGAATCTTGGCTCAACTTATTTACCTATTAAAATCTAACCTTTCCCTTTATAATTTGTTCTCAACTTTGGTGTACATTACAATAAACCAAAGTGATTGCTAAAAATTCATATTTCCTTGTCCAATCTCAGAATTTTGATTTAATAGAGGTAGGATGGAACCAGGAATCTATATTTCTAACAAGTTCATCCAAGTGATTCTCACGCAGCCATGGGATCAAAAGAAATGAAAAACACTGTAAAGACCTGAAAGGTAGGATATGCAAAGACTGCTTTGATGTCACTTGTTGAAAATGTTTCACTTTCATTGGAATACCTCAAGCATTTGGCTGTATCAGAAAGGGAGTGGGTTTATTGTCAGACCGCAGCCTGGCTCAGCATATGGATTCTATCACTGGCTAGTTCTATGGATCTTGGGAAAATCACTTTTTTTTTTTTTTTTTTTTTTTATTGCTTAAAGTATTACAAAGGGTATTACATATGTATCCATTTTATCCCCCCGCCCTAGACAGCCCCCTAGCCTCCCCTATCACCCAGTGTCTTATGTCCATTGGTTATGCTTATATGCATGCATACAAGTCCTTTAGTTGATCTCTTACCCCACTACCTCCTGCCCCCCAACCCTCCCCGGCCTTCCCGCTGCAGTTTGACAATCTGTTTGAGGCAGCTCTGCCTCTGTATCTATTATTGTTCAAAAGTTTATAATGGTCTCTATTGTCCATGAATGAGTGAGATCATGTGGTATTTTTCCTTTATTGACTGGCTTATTTCACTTAGCATAATGCTCTCCAGTTCCATCCATGACGTTGCAAATGGTAAGAGTTCCTTCCTTTTTACAGCAGCATAGTATTCCATCGTGTAGATGTACCACAGTTTTCTAATCCATTCATCTACTGATGGGCACTTAGGCTGTTTCCAGATCTTAGCTATGGTGAATTGTGCTGCTATGAACATAGGGGTGCATATATCCTTTCTGATTGGTGTTTCTGGTTTCTTGGGATATATTCCTAGAAGTGGGATCACAGGGTCAAATGGGAGTTCCATTTTCAGTTTTTTGAGGAAACTCCATACTGTCTTCCATAGTGGCTGCACCAGTCTGCATTCCCACCAGCAGTGCACAAGTGTTCCTTTTTCTCCACATCCTCTCCAGCACTTGTCGTTTGTTGATTTGTTGATGATAGCCAGTCTGACAGGTGTGAGATGGTACCTCATTGCTGTTTTGATTTGCATCTCTCGGATGATTAGTGACTTTGAGCATGTTTTCATATGTCTCTTGGCTTTCTGAATGTCCTCTTTTGAAAGGTGTCTATTTAGGTCCTTTGCCCATTTTTTGATTGGATTGTTTATCTTCCTTTTGTTAAGTTGTATGAGTTCCCTATAAATTTTGGAGATTAGGCCCTTATCAGATATGTCATTGGCAAATATGTTTTCCCACACAGTGGGTTTTCTCGTTGTTTTGTTGATGGTTTCTTTTGCTGTGCAGAAGCTTTTTATTTTGATGTAGTCCCATTTGTTCATTTTTTCTTTAGTTTCAAGTGCCCTAGGAGCTGTATCAGTGAAGAAATTGCTTCGGCATATGTCTGAAATTTTCTTGCCTTTGGATTCTTCTAGAATTTTTATGGTATCCTGTCGTACATTTAAGTCCTTTATCCATTTTGAGTTTATTTTTGTATATGGTGTAAGTTGGTGGTCTAGTTTCATTTTCTTGCATATATCTGTCCAATTTTCCCAACACCATTTATTGAAGAGACTATCTTGGCTCCATTGTATGTTCTTGCCTCCTTTGTCAAATATTAATTGAGCATATTGGTTCGGGCCGATTTCTGGGCTCTCTATTCTATTCCATTGATCTATATGCCTATTCTTGTGCCAGTACCAGGCAGTTTTGAGAACAGTGGCTTTGTAATACAACTTGATATCTGGTATTGAGATCCCACCTACTTTGTTCTTTTTCAGGATTGCTGCAGCTATTCGGGGTCTTCTTTTATTCCAGATGAATTTTTGGAAAGTTCGTTCTAGATCTCTGAAGTATGCTGTTGGTATTTTAATGGGAAGTGCGTTGAATTTATAGATTGCTTTGGGTAGTATGGACATTTTAATGATGTTGATTCTACCAATCCATGAACACGGTATGTTCTTCCATCTGTTTATGTCTTCCTCTATGTCTTTTTTCAACGTCCTGTAGTTTTCTGAGTAGAGGTCTTTTACCTCTTTAGTTAAGTTTATTCCTAGGTAGCTTAATTTTTTTGGTGCAATGGTAAACGGGATTGTTTTTATAATCTCTCTTTCTGAAAGTTCACTATTGGTATATAGAAATGCCTCAGATTTCTTGGGGTTAATTTTGTATCCTGCTACATTGCCAAATTCATGTATTAAGTCTAGTAGCTTTTTGATGGAATCTCTAGGGTTTTGTATGTATAATATCATGTCGTCTGCAAATAAGGACAGTTTTACTTCCTCTTTTCCAATTTGGATGCCTTTTATTTCTTCTTCTTGCCGAATTGCAATGGCTAACACTTCCAGTACTATGTTGAACAGGAGTGGTGAGAGGGGGCAGCCCTGTCTTGTTCCTGTTCTTAGGGGAAATGGTGTTAGTTTTTGTCCATTGAGTATGATGTTGGCTGTGGGCCTGTCATATATGGCTTTTATTATGTTGAGGTATGATCCTTCTACTCCCACCTTGCTGAGAGTTTTTATCAAAAATGGGTGTTGAATTTTGTCAAATGCTTTTTCTGCATCAATTGATATGACCATGTGGTTTTTTTCTTTCAATTTGTTTATGTGATGTATCACGTTTATTGATTTGCGGATATTGTACCATCCTTGCATCCCTGGGATAAATCCTACTTGGTCATGGTGTATGATCTTTCTGATGTACTGCTGGATCCGATTTGCTAAGATTTTGTTGAGGATTTTGGCATCTATGTTCATGAGGGATATTGGCCTGTAATTCTCTTTCATTGTGTTGTCTTTACCTGGTTTTGGTATTAGGGTGATGCTGGCTTCATAGAATGAGCTTGGAAGTGTTCCTTCCTCTTGAATTTTTTGTAGTAGTCTGAGGAGGATAGGTTTTAGTTCTTCCTTGAATGTTTGGTAAAACTCCCCTGTGAAGCCATCTGGTCCTGGGCTTTTGTTTGATGGAAGCTTTTTGATGACTGCTTCAATTTCTTCCATAGTTATTGGCCTGTTGAGATTTTTAGATTCTTCCTGATTGAGTTTTGGAATGTTGTATTTTTCTAGGAATTTGTCCATTTCCTCCAGGTTGTCTAGTTTGTTGGAGTAAAGCTGTCCATAGTATTTTTTAACAATCATTTGTATTTCTGTGGGGTCTGTTGTTATTTCGCCTCTATCGTTTCTGATTTTATTTATTTGGGTCCTCTCTCTCTGCTTCTTGGTGAGTCTGGCTAGAGGTTTATCAATCTTGTTTATCCTTTCAAAGAACCAGCTCTTGGTTTCATTGATTTTCTGTATTGTTTTTTTGGTCTCTATGTCATTTATTTCTGCTCTAATCTTTATTATCTCCTTCCTTCTGCTCACTCTGGGGTTTTCTTGTTGCTCTCTTTCTAATTCTTTGAGTTGTAGAGTTAGATGATTTACTACCATTTTTTCTTGTTTTTTGAGATAGGCCTGTAGAGCTATAAACTTCCCTCTCAGGACTGCTTTCAATGTGTCCCATAGGTTTTGGATTGTTGTGTTTTCATTGTCATTAGTTTCCAGGATGTTTTTAATTTCTTCTTTGATCTCATTGGTAACCCAATCAATATTTAATAGCATGCTATTCAGCTTCCAGGTGTTTGAGTATTTTGGGTTGTTTTTATTGTAGTTTATTTCTAATATTATGCCATCGTGGTCTGCGAAGACGCTTTTTATGATTTCAATCTTCTTGAATTTGGGGATACTTTGCTTGTGACCCAGTATGTGGTCTATTTTTGAATATGTCCCATGAGCACCTGAAAAGAACGTATATTCTCTGGCTTTGGGGTGAAGTGTTCTGAAGATGTCTATTAAGTCCATCTGATCTAGTGAATCATTTAGGATTGCTATATCTTTGCTGGTTGTTTGTCTATAGGACTTATCCAGTGCTGTCAATGGTGTATTAAAGTCCCCTACTATGATTGTATTGTTGTCGATCTCTCCTTTGATATTTTCCAGGAGTTTTTTTATGAATTTGGGTGCTCCTACATTGGGTGCATATATGTTTACCAGGGTTATATCTTCTTGTTGTATTGATCCCTTTAGTATTATGAAGTGGCCTTCCTTATCTCTTGTTAAGGCCTTCACTTTGAGGTCTATTTTGTCCGATATAAGTATTGCTACCCCAGCTTTCTTTTCCTTTCCATTTGCCTGAAAGATATTTTTCCATCCTTTCACTTTCAGTCTGTGTGAGTCCCTTCTAATGAGGTGGGTTTCTTGTAGACAGCAGATGTATGGGTCATGTTTTTTTATCCATTCAGCCACTCGATGTCTTTTGGTTGGAGCATTTAGTCCGTTTACGTTTAAAGTTATTATTGAAAGGTATTTGTTTGTAGCCATTTCTTTTTTTGTGTGGCTGTTTTCTTTCTGAACTTTTTATTTCTTATTTTTATATCAGTCCCTTTAGCATTCCTTGCAATGCTGGCTTGGTGGTGACAAACTCCCTTAGCCTTTTTTTGTCTGTGAAGCTTCTTATTTCCCCTTCAAGTTTGAATGATAGCCTTGCTGGATAGAGTATTCTTGGATTCAGTCCTTTGCTTTGCATCACTTTGTAAATTTCAGTCCATTCTTTTCTTGCCTGATGTGTTTCTGTTGAGAAGTCATTTGACAATCTAATGGGAGATCCCTTGTATGTAACTTTCCGTCTCTCTCTTGCAGCCTGTAAGATTCTCTCTTTGTCCTGAACATTTGCCATGGTGATTATGATGTGTCTTGGTGTGGGTCTTTTCGGGTTCACCTTGTTTGGGACTCTCTGGGCTTGTGTGACTTTTTTCTTCCCCACCTCAGGAAAGTTTTCTGATATTATTTCTTCGAGTAGGTTTTCTAATCCTTGTTCATCCTTCTGTTGTTCTGGTACTCCTATTATTCGTATGTTGTTTCGTTTCATGTTGTCCCAAAGCTCCCTTAGGCTCTCCTCCTGTCTTTTAATTTTTTTCTCCAATTGCAGTACATTTTGGGTGTGTTTTGCTTCCTTGTCTTCTAATTCACTTATTCGGTCCTCTGCTTCTCCTAGTCTACTGTTGATACTTTCAATGGAGTTTTTCATTGCAGCTATATCACTCTTCATTTCCTCTTGGGTCTTACTTAGGTTGTTGATTTTTTCATCTGTTTCTTCTAGCTTCTTCCATATGTTATCGATTTTTTCATCTGTTTCTTCTAGCTTCTTCCATATGTTATCGATTTTTTCATCTGTTTCTTCTTGCTTCTTGAAGAGGTTGTCGATTTTTTCCTCCATCCGGTTTATGCACTCTAGGATCCTTATTCTGAATTCTTTATCTGTCATGTTGCATGCCTCTGTATTACTTAGCTGCTTTTCTGGAGAGTCCTCCTTCTCTTTCCTTTGGGGGTTTCTTTGTCTACCCATGTTTGATCTCAATGACATATCTAGACGTTGAGTTGTTCAGTGGTTGCTCCCTTGGTGGCAGTGACTCCTTGGTCTGTGGTTGCTCTTCGGGCGGTTGCGGTAGCAGCTGCTCTTCAGTTGTCAGCAGCTCCTCTGGTGGGTGCTGTTCACAGCTGTGGTGGCTCTTCTGGCTGGTGGGGCGAGGTTTCACGTACAGCTGCTGTTCCTCAGCAGAGGATGTGGTGCTCAGGAGGTTGCTGTTGCTTGGATCTGCTGCGTTGATTTAAAGGCACAAAATACAACACAACAAGGCACCACGTACCAGGCACTATACACAAATATATTTACGATATTAATAACCCCAAGTAAAGGTGACCACCTGAATTAAGAGAATTAGGGGATAAGGAAGACGGAAGAGAAAAAGATAAAAGAGAGAAAGGAAAAGAAAAGTAGGGACCAAAAAAAGGGAGTGCAAAAATGAAATTGGGAAAAAGGAAGGGGGAAAATAAAAGCGAGAAAAGAAAAGAAAAAAAAAAGAGCGAAAAGAGAGAATGAAGTGGAAGAGGGGAAGAGACTTTTTATATGAGGAGAATACTCCTATAGAACAGCCATTAATCCCAACAAATTCCAGCAACAGCTCCCTGGATATGAATGCAAACTAGAAACAACCAATAATATAACGATGAAAATAGAATGGTGAACACTAATCCCAAAATAAATAAAGAAAAAATAAAATGGCACTTTAAAAAATGGTAAAATGGTAGCAGTAATAATACTGGTTAAAAATAAGAAGGTAGTAATTAAAAGGGTAAAATCAGGTGATGGAAAAAGAAGAAGAAAAGAAAAAAAAAAAAAGAACAGAAAAAAAAATAAAAAAAAAATTGGTTTCTTAGTTAAAAAGTGAAAAAAGAAAAAAAAATTGCAGTAGTGAATGTCCTTCGTTTCTTCTATTCTTCAGTGTGGCTCGCCTTAGACCTTCCAGGTATTCAGGAGAGTGTTGAGATTCCCTGCGATATACTGTTCCTCTGTGTTGTAAACCACAGTCCTTATTTTAAAGCATGCCGCATTTATTTCCCAGACTGCCTTATTTTGTGTTTAGCAAAGAGTCAGTTTGTGGGTCAGCCTCTGGGTGGCAGTGTTCTGGGGTTGGCCTCTGAGGCTATAGGGCCTCTCTGTCGAGTGGAAGTTCACTGCCCAGAGCTGACTGCGTAGTAGTTAGTTACCGGCGCTATGTTGTTGCTGGGATTGAAAATCCCCCTATAGGCCAGACCCTGTTAACTCCCAGGGACTGATCAGATTATCTTAATCCTTGATCTCTTTCAGGGTGGAATCTGGGTGTGGCTGTGCTCCTTGCCTGGGGGCTGGGCGGAGGAGACTCACTCTCAGGAGCGGGTGGCTGCCCCAGTCCCAGGCTCTGGGGTGTCTGAGCACTCAATTCACTACCACCTCTCCCGGCTCCCCCTCTTTCCCCAGTCTCTCCCCAGATTCCACTCCTCAGCACACTCTCCCTCTCTTCAGCACAGGTGAGTGTCTGTATCCGAAATGTCCCATGAACAGGATTCAGTGTAAACAAACAAACAAATGCCGGCCGCGGAAACGGGGAAGGCTTGGTTTCTGTAAGCTTCTTCTCTTACCGGGACTGCATGGTCAGGTCAGCTCTTCAGGCTGCCCCCTTTAGGCTCAGTCCTCCGTGATCACAGAACCCAGCTCTCAATTTCCCTGGCGGTGCCAGGAATCCCGCAGTTCTCCTTTCCCCCGTCAGGGGCTGTGCCTGTCCCAAAGGACGCGGCTGTCGGGAAAATCACTTAATGTCTGTGACATCCTATTCTAATATGTAGATTGGGGCAAATAATAGTACCCGCCTAGTAACACTGTTTTCATCTATGAAGAGCATTTGGTCCAGGTCTGACACACAATAAATAATTACACTAGTTATTATTGTATTTCTTACCATGGTTCTTAGAGACACAGAGACTTTTCTGTGGTTTTGGAGTCCCAGCCTCCCTTATCAACCTCTGTCAATCATCAGGTTTAAATGTGAACATGGCCTTTCCCTTTAATGGGTCATAAAATTCCTCAAAAGTAACAATCACATTTATAGTGTGAGCACTACAAAAAAAAAGGTTCAACAGCAGTGTTACTTCATTTTGCTTATATTACCACACCTAAGTAAGTGTCTTTCTAGAGCAAATGTTCAATACGTATCTGAATGGGTTAAGTCAGAAGTTTTGTAAAAATGACTTATTAGCCTTAAAAGTATTTTGGGCATGTCAGAATCAGAGTGTACATTTAGAGAATCTTGAAACGCTACGGATTACAGCTAGTATGCAGGCAAACTTAGTGCTTTTGCATGTTAACACTGCAGAAGATGAAAATGAAGCTCAGAGGGGTAACATGCTCATTTCTGCACAGTCTAGATCTGGACTCAGCACTGCACCCACTGTACCTCCGCCACACCCGCCAGAGCCTTCCAGCCAGGAGTGCGAGATCGGCAGGAACAATTAGCACAGTCCCCTATAGAAGGCCACCGGCAGAGCATGGTGTACACATTTACTACGCTGGGTACCACGCTGAGTACCTCACTGCGTCCTGCAGAGGTAAGCAGACACAGGAATTCCCTACCCAATGTCTTCATGGACAATCACACAGAACCAAACGTAGAGGGTACAGCATAGAACCAAGGATGTGTCCGAGCCAGGCGTCGCTCCTTTAAACCGTGGACTGCTTTGTCTAGAGGGCAGATTTCTGATCTTGAGGTGCGTGTCCTGATTTTACAGCAGTACAGGAAGCAGACTGAGAGAGAGGAACCCGATGGGGCCGGGAGCTGGCGCACAAACAAACAAAATGACTCCATGTCTAGAACTGGGCTCCGACTCCAAGGCCCTGGGTCCACCCAGGATATCTCGTGTCTGTAATGTCAGAGCTAATAGGAGGAGAGAACACGGACGAAGACCAGAAGTCTGGCAGCTGTTTACTTGGGATTTGGAATTGTGATAACTCCTATCTCTGTGATGAAAACAAGGGTGTGAGACGTCTCAGGGATTTCTCATTGATCAGACACCACTGAGCAAATAGTGACACCAGAACTGGTTGAAAGAGTAATACAGCTGTAACAAAACTTCACAATTACTGATCGGATTGCACAGAGCTTCCCAATTTTCATCCACCACACAATATTGCATACCCAGCCAAATCTCCTTTTAATTATCTCTGAAAATCTAACACGGCGCACTTCCTTGGGTGTTGACGCCACAACTCACATACTTTTGCTTAGATTGTCCTCATAGACTGCCTATTTTTTTAAAATTTTAGCTTGATCCAATACTCATATTTATTCTATCTTTTTTCAGCTGAGGATATATTTTTATTGATATTTTTAGAGAGAAAGAAAAGGAGAGAGAGAGAGAGAGAGAGAGAGAGAGAGAGAGAGAGAGAGAGAGAGAGAGACTCATGTAAGAGAGGAACATCAATCAATTGCCTCCTGTATGTACCCAACCAGGTATCAAACTTGCAACTTATATATGTGCCATGATTGGAAATTGAACCCACAACCTTTCGGTGTACAAGACAGCACTCCAAGCAACTGAGCCACCCGGCCAGGGCAATAATTCTTTGCTTCTGCCTTGTTGCTTCTTCCACCAAAGAAAAATGTGGATTATGACATCAAGAAACACAGAAATAAGCACTGAGATTCAGCTGCAAATTTACATACCTCTCTTCATCCATCCTATTACCCCCAAACACTGATTCCTGGACATGGGTAAGGGCGAAGGCAGAAAATCAATGCCCTATCGCTCTGGAACGGGCAACAGTGATTGTTGAGAGTCCCCAGGAAGACTTTCCAGGGGTGGGGTCAGCACACTGGCTCTCCTCACCAGGGGAGCATTAGAGGCGGGGAGCCCCTCTGGACACACTGAATGATCAAGTGAGGGAAAGGCCACATTTATTGGAAAAGGATAATTATTCTCATTTGTTCAACAATAATTCTTTGATTACCCCTTATGCACAAATCCCTGAGTTCATACAACTTAAACTGGTCTGGTGAGAGGGCCATGGGCAAGGGACTGTGACAGTCTCTGGGAGCCAAGAGCAGCCACTGGGAAACAGTCAGCAAGACACAAAGACCTCCGTCCTATACCCATGTGGTAGCAGCTCCTCAAGCCTTTCCATGAGAACCCAGCTGAGCCAGGCCCAGACTCCTGAACCACAGACCAGGGAGGTATACAGGTGCGTTGTTTTGAGCCATGAAGTGTGTCAAACCAGTATTTCATTTTTCCATACTGTGTTATTTAATAACTCCTGATAATATTCTCCCAAATCCCCTACAACTTGGGCCTTGTGACCCAGTCATTATTTTAGTTAACAGCAATGCAGAATTCACCACTTACGGATATTCTCATAAACACTCAATCAACTGTACATAGAAATAAACGGATGATATTCGTCTCCAGAGGATGGACAAGGAAACTGAGTGTGTGAGATATGAATTCACTTACCCAAGGTTAACTAATGAAATAAATGGCAACTTTTGGGTCTGGTCCTAGGACCCTGACTACAAATCTGAAGTTATTCCATGCCACCACTCTGATTTCCTAATTAGTCCTAAATAATTAAATGAGTTCAAATGAGCCACAGTCTCTATCCTTACAAGGTCCAGATATCATCTTTCTGTCCCCTGTGATAGCAAAATGCCTTTCTTTTACCTCAAAAACACATGTCACTGTCCCCAAAATTAAAAATGTGCGCTAGTAGGAGAGATCCTGCGGAAAATCCAAAGGCCTCCTCCCTCGGACCAGAACCCAGTAGCAGAGCAGCATCCGTATTTAAAAGCGGGTTGTGAACTGCAGATAGGAGTGTTATTATCATCAGCAGCAAAGGCATGAGGCCAACACTTAAAAACATTTTTTTAAATGTCTACTCAGTCTTAATTTTTATTCCTTAAATAGCTGAAAATAAAAGGGCTTTGGCAAAACACTGTACGATGAAGGCCCAAACTCTAAACCATATTAGTAACCAAAGCAGATGGCAACATTAGCTAATAGAATTTTTTAACTGTTCTCTGTTGACAGAAAGAAGCATTCGGCAGTGATGCCAAGGACTTACCTCTCTGTGAATGGCCGACGGCGGACTTCTATCTGTGAGGTCTGTGGCTGGTTTGACACAAAGGCCAGTGAGTGGGACCCATGGTGATCTTTTCGGAAGGGGAGCAGAGACTTTTCTGCTGTGGAGATCAAAGGCACTAGGACAACAAGCCGTCAAAGTGGGCACCTGTAATAACAGAAAGGAAGGTGCCGGGGTCCGAACCCAGCGGGTCCAGGGGTCCCCAAAGGTGTGGACGGAGTCGGCGAAGAAGGAAGGGCACGGAGATAGCGTTCAGTTGATCATCATAGCCAGGTTCCTCTAGCCAGGTTCAGTAGCCAGGTTCTAATCAGGTTCTCTTGCCATGTTCTATAGTCAGGTTCAGTCCAGGATCCCTTGCCATGCTCTCTCGCCAGGCTCTGCCTCCAGGCTCCGAGGCCAGTCCCGGTCCAGGATCCTTCGGCATGCTCTTGCCAGTGAAGTTCTTCTGTCTCTAGAGAATGCTCTGTGTAGGTTCTGTGCCTAGGCTCTGTCTCTCTTGGTCCTGTCTTCCAAGCCCTGTGTCCTTAGTTCTGTGTTCTGAGTTCTGAGTGTTTCTGTCTTGTTACAACTGTATTTATACCAGTTGATTCAATCCTATCAATCTCTATTACAAAGGTTAGGGTGTTTCTTATCTCCATTCCAGGGAGAAAAGATTATGTAGTTCAAGCATGATTGTTCGTAGTTAAGGGGATTAATTACCCGCCTGGCACTTAGTTGAGGGGTTTTATTCCCTCCCTAACTTCAGGGGAAAATCCCTACCTGGGGATTCAACCTTTCTCGGAGAGGTGACCTTGGTTAAAACACAGTGCCAAGAAGGTGAGCAAACATATTAAGAACCGTATGCCATATATGCCAGGTCCCTTGAAACAGCAAGGATGGACCGGCTCCCGGCAAATTCCCCCTTTTTTATTTTTTAAAAGCAAGCATTAAAAAGAAAAACCTGAAATGCTCTCTTATATCCATTTTAAGAGTAGGATTGGCGCTTTCCGCTATTACCTGAGTCCTGATCTATCATCCCAGGGAGAGCTTGCCAATCCTGCACTTTCCCAGGGTAGAAAGGCTGCAGTGGGGTTAAGGATAAGGCTCCTTGGGCCTACCTTCTCCCATGCCTCTACATTTACCTTTCCGGCACCTTTCCTTCCTCAGAAAAGCATGGACGTATTTCTTGTATAAAATGTTCCATCTGACTGGGAGTAACCTTAATTCCTCTGCTAGCAAGCATATGTGTTAAAAGATCAATACGGAGTCTTTTTTCTTTAGACTCAGTATGGCACATCTTCTTAATCTAAAGATCAATACAGAGTCTTCTTTCTTTGGACTCAGTATGGCACATCTTCTCAATCTAAGAATCAATACAGAGTCTTCTTTCTTTGGACCCAGTATGGCACATCTTCTCAATCTAAGTTCTGTACTATCCACCTTCTTACCCTACTTATCCTCTATAGGGGGGTCTGTAGCACCCTGGTGGAGTCCTATCCGTCCCGAGTGTGGGGTTCTCAATGGGGGGGCTTACCTAAGGGAATCCTGTTCCAGGGGTTCCCAAAGGTGTGGACGGAGTCGGCGAAGACTATCCACCCTCTTCCTACGGTGGAGTCTGATCCATCCCGAGTGTGGGGTTCTCAATGAGGCGGCTTACCTAAGGGTCCCTGTTCAGGCGCCATATGCCGGGGTCCGAACCCAGCGGGTCCAGGGGTCCCCAAAGGTGTGGACGGAGTCGGCGAAGAAGGAAGGGCACGGAGATAGCGTTCAGTTGATCATCATAGCCAGGTTCCTCTAGCCAGGTTCAGTAGCCAGGTTCTAATCAGGTTCTCTTGCCATGTTCTATAGTCAGGTTCAGTCCAGGATCCCTTGCCATGCTCTCTCGCCAGGCTCTGCCTCCAGGCTCCGAGGCCAGTCCCGGTCCAGGATCCTTCGGCATGCTCTTGCCAGTGAAGTTCTTCTGTCTCTAGAGAATGCTCTGTGTAGGTTCTGTGCCTAGGCTCTGTCTCTCTTGGTCCTGTCTTCCAAGCCCTGTGTCCTTAGTTCTGTGTTCTGAGTTCTGAGTGTTTCTGTCTTGTTACAACTGTATTTATACCAGTTGATTCAATCCTATCAATCTCTATTACAAAGGTTAGGGTGTTTCTTATCTCCATTCCAGGGAGAAAAGATTATGTAGTTCAAGCATGATTGTTCGTAGTTAAGGGGATTAATTACCCGCCTGGCACTTAGTTGAGGGGTTTTATTCCCTCCCTAACTTCAGGGGAAAATCCCTACCTGGGGATTCAACCTTTCTCGGAGAGGTGACCTTGGTTAAAACACAGTGCCAAGAAGGTGAGCAAACATATTAAGAACCGTATGCCATATATGCCAGGTCCCTTGAAACAGCAAGGATGGACCGGCTCCCGGCAGGAAGGGTTAGAGTGGTCCCACCCTTGTGCTTCCCACTCGTCCATTTGAATGGTGGTCATTCACGTGTCTTTTTACTTCAATGTATGAGGAGCATCTGAGTGGTGGGAGCTTAAGAATAATTTTATAACAAATAAAGGATTGTTCAATTGTTTGCCAAACATTTAATAAGCTTTTAGAAAATATCCTGTGTTCCTTCAGCTCAGGATTTGGCCCAAGATGAGAGGGTCTGGTTTGATTGTCGGTTGCTTAGTTTTCTGAACCTACATTTTAAATGACACAGGTTTGGAAGTCGGTGTGATTCAACCTTGGAAGGCTCTTGTTCTGTGTCTGTGTGCCTTTTATCAGGGCCCCTGATTAGAAGGCGAAGGGCAGGGAGGCTTTTGTTCCATCTCTCCCTGTTATTATGTTCATTATGAATCTTTCCCTTTCTTTCCGCCAATTATGAGCTGTCCCAATATGGCGGGACCTCCAGTGCACCAGCTCCCATGCACGGTTCCTTCCAGAAATCGCTTGGCTTGAAATTCAATCCCCCTTTTTCTCAAGTAAAATTAAAAAAAAAGTTCTGCTGAATTCCAAGGCATTTATAGTTAGAGTTTGCATGACTTACCAATTTATTATCAAGAGAAACTTAGAGTGATTCCATTTCAGCCTAACTTCAACAAACAGGCTCGCGGAGTGTCCAAGTATTTGAAATGTTTAGCCCTCTTTTGTTGTCCTGCAGAGAAGTGTCTTATCACAGTGTCAGTTCAGGAGAATAAAGTGAGATGCAGAGTGTGGACTTAGACTCTAAAGCTTCCTCCACTTACTAGTTGTATGGGTTTCAATACCTTAAGTAACCTCTTTAAGTCTATTTCCTAACCTGCAGCTTAGTCATAGTAGCCATGGCTTCTTGAGGCCATTGGAAGTCTTGAATGGATAGTACACAGGCTGTTCCCCTCCATCTGGAACATGGGGTCATTTCAAAGTGCTATTACTACAGGACTGAAAACTGTTTTCCTCTGATTGCCTTTTGCAGATGCCCCATCAGTTCCCTGTGGGCTGCCCTCATGCTGTTTGGTTAGCTCCATGCTAAACATGTGGGAGCTCCATCCCCACAGAACCAAGGAGATGGGAAGAGCTTTCTGAAATAGTGCCAGTTTCTCCTGGGCATAAATCTGCTTGGCACTTGGATTTCTCTTGATGGATCTCAGTATATTTAACTTTAAAGTAACATTGAGGATTGTTATCAGGGTAGAGGAGCGATTGGACATACGACTGTTCATTTCTACAGAGCACTGGGTACATAAAGCAGTCGGTGCATGTTTGTTGGTGGAAATGGATAATGACTGAAATGATGATAATTATGGTGACTGGCCCATTAGTTCTATTATGCCTTTCATTAAAAGTATTTTATAATTACTCATTTATATGTACATTAAATTCCCTAGCCTTCTTTTTAAAATATGTATTACTCAAAGATCAACAAATTAGTAATAAGAGGGCAGTTTTTGCTGTCATGGTAGCAATTTAGGGAGAACTGACATCTCTGTAACGTTTCTTCTAAAAAATGAACTTGTTATACCTTTCCATTCATTTAGGCCTGCCTTATTATTGTTCATTTTGTCCTTACACATTATTATTTTTTTTTGCTTTGTTAAATATACTTTCTCGTTGGAAATAATTTTAAGTCTTTGGAAGAGTAGCAGAGACAGTACAGAGAGTTCCCATACACCTCTGACCCTGTTTGTTTCCCCTAATGTTATCATCTTACAGCACTGTGGTACATTTTGTCAAAACGAAGAAATCAACCTTGGAACATTACTACTAACTAAGTCCAGACTTGATTCATGGTTCAGCAGGGTGTTTTTCCTTTTGATTAGAGTTTTTGTTCTGTTCCAGGATCTCACCTAGGAGACCACATCACATTTATTTGTCATAGCCCTTTGGTCTTCTCTGCTCTGTGACAGGTTCTCAGTCTTTCCTTTTTTTTCATGACCTTGACAGTTCTGAAGCGTATTGGTCAAGTATTTTGTAGAATGTACTGGAGTTTGAGATTTTCTCATAATTAGATGTAGACAGAGGGTTTTGAAAAGACCCTATGGCCTATGGAATCCACATGGCATCACCAGGATGTTAACCCTCATCAGCTGGCCAAGGAAGTGTAAAGTCAATCAATACATTTCCCTTTCCATAGTCTGTTCTTTGGAAATGAGTCTGTAAGATTCACCTTCTGGAGAGGAGGGAGTATTATTATCTGATATTTAGAATTTTTATAAGGAAAATTTATCCCTTCTGTTTATTTATTGATTTCCATAATTTATTTATACCAGTACGGAATCATGTATATTTATTTTATACTTTGGGCTATAATCCAATACCATGTTAATTATTTTGTTTCTCAAATAGTTTTAGCTTCAACCACCAACTATTATGTCACTGGATATTTTTTCTAAGCTGTTCTATAGGTGTATAGTCATGTCTCACTGTGATTTCTTTGTATTCCCATAATAGTTAGTGGTAAGTTCTAGACAGAAGGATCTTCTCGACAGAACATCCATAAGGACAGAGAATTACATCTATGATTCACTGATGTATTTTTGGTCTCATACTTTCAAAGGAATTGGCCATAATCACCTCCTAATTTAATGACTGTAGAAAACACATTTAAGGGCTTTGGATTCCTATGCTCTATGGTGCATGGTAAAAAGATAATAATACCAAACACCAAAACCCCTCTAGATTCTCAGATGAGAAATGAAAGCAAATGAAACAAGTTAGTCTTCTGATTATTTTCTAACTTTTCACCTAGAAAGTGGCCAATGGTTGCTGATTTCCATGTATACAATCTAAATAGTGCTAGTGAAAGAAGAAAGGAAGAAAAATATATACATGCACTATATACTTCAAAAAAAGGATTTGTATTCCTTACCCACACACAACCTCCCCTGCTGTGCGGGCTATTTATGTATGGTTAATAACCCATACAACTGAACATAGTTAGCCTTGTTACTACTCTCCTTACATTTGGCTTCCTTTCCAGCCAATATAGTTATTAATGGATGAAATTAGTTTCAAGTAAAGGAGGTAAGGGTTTAATTTCTGGACAAAGTTGAGATTCATAGAGAATTTACATCTGCACCTTTCAGAATTATCAATTATCCGGGCACTTGTAAAGAGCACAGCACTCCATTAAGATGAAGCCAAGAAACAGACTCAGTTCTCTGCCTGAGGTGATTTTTCTCATTCTCCATAACAGATCCAAACTTTGAAGAGATCACCAACATAAAAGCCTTGGTATAAACTTCAATGCTTTTTTGAAAATATATGATCAGAAAGACTAAGAAAAGGCACAGCGACTTTCTTGGATGGTTATTTTTAGGTATCAAACTCTTGAGTCATACCGTGTAGAAGAAATTTCAATTTGTGGAGATTTTAGTAAAAAGATAAAATTCAGAAACATCTGCTTCAGTCAGCCCATTCTCCCAAATTCTGAAAACCCAAGTGATTAAACTGTGGGTCAAAGTCCATGTCCCTGTATTTTCTATTTCCAAGGTGAATGAAACATAACACTCGGGAGGTTACAAAGAAGGGGACATGGCGCAGAGAAAGCCCCTGCATTAGGTCAACATTCTTTCTCAGATTGAAACACGGTCCAAGTTCCTGAGGAAAGCACCCAGGACAACACAGGTCATTGTAAGATTTCCTAAAATCAAGATATCTTTTCCATGATACATTCCCCCAAAGTGAATAATTGTTGGCCTCCAGAGCCAGATTTTTGGCGGATGACATTTTCTCACACATCATAAAAATGCAAACCCATCTTCTTGCTTACCTGAAGTACCTTTCTTGTCAGACTCATGGCTTTGTTTTCAATATATGCTTTCCTGACTACTTCTCTGGGCGAACTCTCTCAGCAAGATTAATATACCTGTAGCGTTAAAGGGAGAGAAAAAAGGTGTTGGGAGAGGAAGATGGAAAAGCTGTCTCAATGAGGCACTTGTTGGCTAGCTCTTGGAGACAGATGCACATAAGATTGTAATACCAGCAAATATATTTACAAGTAGTAATGTGATCACACATGAAGCTAGCCCAGCAACATACTCTTCCCCATCTAAGGTCTTTTATCAATAATAAACAGCCAGTCCCACATGAAAAATTGCTTTTCAAAATACACCCATCTTGCATATTCCAAGAGTTATGAGACAGAGAAGAAAATTATTTTTATAATAAACTTTAGTGTTCTCTAGGAGAACAATGAGCTTAGAGAACTGTATGTGAAGACACAAAAAGATATAGTTATACAAATATATATACCAAATATCTATATATAGGGTATCCTAAAAATGTATATACACACTTTGAACAATTATAAAGGCAGTGTTTATTAAAATACATTTCATTTTCAAAATTGAGTGATCAGCTATTAAAGTGTGTATACATTTTTTGGGATACCCTGTATAATAGTAGATATTTAAGACTAAAATAATATAACATGGGCTATAAATATATATATAGGGGCCCGGTGGACGAAATTCGTGGGGGGGGGGGAGTGTCCCTCAGCCCAGCCTGCCCCCCTCTCACATACTGGGAGCCCTCAGGCGTTGACCCCCATCACCCTCCAATCGCAGGATCGGCCCCTTGCCCAGGCCTGACGCCTCTGACAGAGGCGTCAGGCCTGGGCAGGGGACCCTCATTTCCCCCCATCACTGGTTCTTCCCCCAGCCCAGGCCTGATGCCTCTGGCCCAGGCATCAGGCCTGGGCAGGGGACCCCCAGACCCCTCCAACTGCTGGCTCTGCCCCTTGCCCAGGCCTGATGCCTCAGCCAGAGGCGTAGACCCCCATCACCCTCCGATCGCCTGATCGGCCCCTTGCCCAGGCCTGACGCCTCCGCCAGAGGTGTCAGGCTTGGACAGGGGACCTCCATCTCCCCCCTGATCACTGGCTCTGGCCCCCGCCCAGGCCTGAGGCCTCTGGTCCAGGAATCATGCCTGGGCAGGGGACCCCCATCTCCCTCTGATCGCTTGCTCCACCCCCCGCCCAAGCCTGAGGCGTCCAGCCCGGGCAGCGGGGACCCGCAGCTGCAGCGGCCCCGCGATCGTGGGCTTCGCTTTAGGCCCAGGCAAGGGACCCCTAGCTCCTGGGACTGCCAGCTTCGACCGTGCCCAGCTCCCATCGCTGGCTCCACCCCTACTTCCTGCTATCACTGGCCAGGGCGGAAAAGGCACTTGATTCTCCTCCGATCATGGCTGGGGGGCAGGGTAAAGGCGGCCCCAGGGCCGCCTTTGCCCTGCCCCCCAGCTCTTAGCTCCCCCCTGGGTTTCCAATCACTGTCAGTGGCAGGGGGCTTCTTCCTGCTTTCCCTTTCGCCTCCCTGCATTGTGCCTACATATGCAAATTAACCGTCATCTTGTTGGCAGTTAACTGCCAATCTTAGTTGGCAGTTAATTTGCATATAGCCCTGATTAGCCAATGAAAAGGGTAGCGTCGTACGCCAATTACCATTTTTCTCTTTTATTAGTGTAGATAATACCCTGGATAATGTCTGGAAACATTTTCGGTTTATAGCATCAGGGTGGAGGGGTGCTACTGGCATCTAGTGGGTATAGGCCAAGGATGCTCATGAACATTCCACAATACACAGGACACCCTCATTTCCCCGGTAAAGAATGATCTGACCCAAAATGTCAATAGAGCCAACCAAGGTTGAGAAAACCTGATTTAGAATTATAAATTGGACAGGCATACAATGAACTTTTAAGAAGTCCTAGGTCTGTGACTGAGTTTATTTGGGGGAAACATCAGATACTAGCAGCTGAAAGAGGATATTCCTGGCACCTCCCTTCTCTAGCAGATTAGTCAATACATTCCAGTGTTCCCATCGCCACATCATAAAAGATGCACTTGTTTATTTCATTTCCTGGATGAGCAAGAAGGAGAGAGTTGCAAGTTGTCTCAATAATTTCCAGAGGATGTCAGTAACTAGGACATTATACCCTGGGTCTGAGAAAAATCAGCAAACATTTCAGGAAATTTCCCCTTACTGGCACAACTGGAAGGCTACAAACAAGTTCATTTTCAAATTGATATTTAAGGGCATTTTACTAGAATGAGTCTTTTGGATGCCTTTTCAAGTTTTGCTGGAGTTGCTGTGTTGAAAAGCTGTGAACTTAGTTGCAATAAAATAGACAATATTTTTATTGTTTCCTCTCAGCTTTATTACATATATGTAGAGGGGGTGGGAAGCAGCACATAAAATTAGTATTTACAGTTCCAAACAGCTTCCCTACTGTCATCAGTCTATATCCTAAGGTGTTTCTGCATTGAAAGAAAATATATCAGTGGAGAAATACGAGGGAAGAAAAACTAAAAACCACCAGATGTTCTTGAAAGCTTGGAACAGATCACCTGTATCATTTGTAACATCCCTGCTTCCAGGTATCATTATCCACGTGGAAGATAAGACCAGAGGAGCTAGCCTCCAACGCTGAAGGTCAATGTTATCCTCACCACATGCAAGACACCTGAACAGTGAAGCTCCATGAAGAATAGTTCCAGGAATTCATCGAATTTGATTTTCTTTTCCAAAATTAAAATTTGATAATTGAAAACATACGAAACCCTATACATTAGCATGAAAAAAGTTGAAAACCAGAGCTACGTGCCACTAAATTTCTGGGGATGCGTAACATGTCCATCCTGGACCACATATTCCTGTACTGGATGCTTTGCAAATAGACAGTCCTCCGCCGGGCTGATTCTTTTTGATAATTGGTTCCCCTGATTCCACCTAGACTTTTTTGCTCTAAATGTATATGGTACATGTGAATTTACTTGACCATAATGACTGCACTCTTTATTGGTTCGGCTCTGTACCAATAGAAATGATATGAATGTTCCAATATCAGCCACTATAATCACAGTAGCAGTATTGGGGTAAGAATTCAACTGTTAAGTATAAGAAAAGAAATGTTACTGTTGTAAGGGACTGAAAATTGGAGAAATTCAGGGATCCAAAACTATGGGATCTGGTATCATGGCTTCTCTGTTTTCATTTACAAAACAATCAAAAAGTTATTTTTTAATGACATAATGTAAGCAAATATAGTAAACAAACCTACTTCCTTGGCATTGTCACAACTTCCTTTACCTTTGTTTTATCTTTGCATTTTCCTGTACATTTGTATTAAAAAGGAAACTGCACCCTGGCTGGTTTAGCTCAGTGGATAGAGCGTTGGCCTGCGGACTGTAAGGTCCCAGGTTCGGTTCCGGTCAAGGGCATTTACCTGGGTTGTGGGCACATCCCCAGTAGGAGGTGTGCAGGAGGCAGCTGATCGATGTTTCTCTCTCATTGATGTTTCTGGCTCTCTATCCCTCTCCCTTCCTCTGTAAAAAATCAATAAAATATATTGGGGGGGAAAAAAAGGAAACTGCATTCCTTGTTTTCCTTATAAGTGATGTGAGTACAGACCATACCACCCTTGACAATTTGTGAAAGCAGTTTCACAATCCTTTGTTTCTTTTCATTCCGATTTCAAAACAGGGCACCAAACCAGGCCCTTTCAAGATTCAGGGCTAGTCCACAGCTACTTTCACACAGGTTAAAATGTACCTTCCTAACTCCTTTATATTCTTGGAGGATAACATTGTCTGTATATTTATTGTGTTTGTGTGTACGCGGAGAGAACTGAGACCCACAAGACGAACACCTTCTGGTGAATTACACTGACAAATGTCAGGCGGAAGAGCATTAACGTAGGTGAGGCCCACCAGATACTTGGCTTCCCAGCGTCCTTTTAATGTCTGTCCTTTCAGAAATTAAAAAAACAGATGTTTGGAGACATTCAGAGCTCTGTTGAAGGGGAAGTTGCTAATAAAAAAAGCTGTACCCAGGATTGCCTTATTCCAAAGTCTTTTCTTTCTACACCATCACCTCTGCCTTGTAAAACTACCAAAGGGACACAACACCTGGTAGCACTGTTCTGGGAGAGGCGCTAACTTGTGTTCACAGATCATCCAAGTATTTGGCTGCTTCTTTGGGTTCTAGAAGCGCCACTCTTCCTCTGTCCCATCCTCAGCACGTATGCCTGCACCATGAACATCGTACAAAATGTTTCCCCGCCGAAACCGGTTTGGCTCAGTGGATAGAGCGTCGGCGTGCGGACTGAAAGGTCCCAGGTTCGATTCCGGTCAAGGGCATGTACCTGGGTTGCGGGCACATCCCCAGTGGGAGATGTGCAGGAGGCACCTGATCGATGTTTCTCTCTCATCGATCTTTCTAACTCTCTATCTCTCTCCCTTCCTCTCTGTAAAAAATCAATAAAATATATTTTAAAAAAAATGTTTCCCCATTTGTGGAAAACTTGAGGCTTTCAACACCTCAGCATCATCTATTTGTAAATGGGATCACACAGCATGTGATTACAAAACACGAAGACAGGAATTTCTTTGGGTTTACTCATTATTTTCCTGTAGAAGTTATCTTCTCCCAGAAGTCTAGTAATAGAAGCTGGTCTTTTGTTGAGAGCTCCCCATGGCACTATTTGTAATTGCTTTTAACCAAGGAACGTCCATTAAGGGCCGAAAGAATGGGACTCGGTGTCCTCTGTGAAAAGATTCTGAAGACAATGTCATCACTTCTTCAGGTTCACATTTTAAAAAAGCAATTAGTTATGCCATTTAGAGCAAAACTGTAATAAAAACTTTCTTTTTGTTTTCTTCTGAAAGTTCAAGAGATTGCAAAGACAATCATTGAAAACATAGTGAAGCTCATCAATGCATGTAGCCACCATGCTTAAAATTCTAGTAAAAACCATTTCTATCATTTCGGATAAGCTAATATTAATCTCCTAAATGTTCTTAATCTAAGTCTAAATGAAAATAAAAGGCTTCTAGAAAAAAAAAATCCACACAGCGCTAATAGTTCTTCTAAAACACTTTTAATGTTTTCCATCTGGTCACTTCCAAGAAAAACCATTAAGGACTTCCAAGTAATGAAGAATCAAGCTAGGTAAGTTCTACTCACAGAGTTTCAGAAAGACTACCAGAGGGAATAAAACATGCTCTTAAATTTCAAATACACAAGGTTTGCTCCATCAACTCTGGAATATTTCATGACCTTACAACTGAGTTCATGCAAGTAGATGTCCACCAGAATGAATGATCACAATGGCTTTGCAATGTCTCTGGTTTTTTTTATGATAATCTTGACCAAAGTCAGGCTAAATGTCAATAAGACTACTATAGTTTTAGAAAATATTATTTTAATACTTAAAATAGATTTAGTTATTTTTATTATATCTAGATCCTTTACCTTGACAAGCACAAATATCCAAGATGTAAATTATTTCCCTTCTCATTTACGTTCTTCAGAGAATTAAAGGCATTTGCTTTATAAGGAGAAAGACTGTTCCTCTTAGGTTCCGTGTTGTAAGCTCAAATGTTGGGAATAAGCAAGCAATAAGAAGTGTAATTCCAAATACATAATGAAATTTTTCTATCTTGCCAACTGTCCTTCACCATCCTCCACCCACATATGCAATTGATGTTATCGCTGTCACACGAACAGGGTATCAGGAAGCCAGAGGACCCTTTCCTTCACAACCATGGAATCATCACAGTTCCAGTCCAGTTTCCAGTTTAGAATTAATTGCCTAGGGTGAGGCTACTTCCAGGGGTTCATAGAGCGGGAGATGCCTGTAGGGTTCAGGAGTGTCATCCCAGATGTTACACCTCTTTCTCTGACTCATTTCTAATGACCTGTTTTCAATTCATTTCCATTGTGTCAAATTTATAGGCTGTACTTTGACTTCCCAGAGAATTTAAGCCACCTAACACAGAGCCATCTAAGACACAGCCAAAGGATTCTAATTCTTTTACTTGTGTACATGACTAGAGTAAAATGAATCACTAGCCTTCTCTTAACTGACACATATTGTGTGCTCCAGTTCTGCTTCTCCACATCTCTACTTTGTCCTGTTGTTCATGAAAGCCCAAGGTTTTCCCACATCTCAGTTGGGAACACAAGTAGAAATCTGGTCATCGCTAATAGAAATTCAGTGTGTGAAGGAATAAAAATGTGGTCAACTCTCCTAAAGGTCTGATTCTCCTTTCTCTTCAAAAGGCATTGAATAACAAAGTTACCACGGGGACATCCCTAAGCCCAATCTCTTATTGAAGCATGAAGGGGCTAAATGAGTCCAATTTGTGGGAGCTACTGGAATGGCACTGTGCTACTGTAAATTAATAACAAAGGTCCTAGGAACTGATATATGCACACCTGGTGCCCACATCCAAACACTCAACCCAGGAGCACAGAATCTGAAATTAAAAATTCCGCATGAAACTCAGAGGATATAGTTCTATTTTTGTCACCATCTTTACCCACTTATTTCAGCCCCTCTGATTATTGTTGTTTTCCAACTAGACTCTTCCCAGAGTCATCTAAATTTTGTCAGGAACATAGGCCTAGGCCACCGTGATAATAGTCAAAACTTAATGCTCGATATGTACTGACTTCAATGTGACTATTTTAGTTACAAACAATTAGAGAAGTTTCAGATTCTCAGAAAAATTGAGGATAAAGTACAGAGAGTTCCCATATACTCCTTGCCCTCCCCCAACCAAGCATAGCCTCCCCCAAATCAATATCCCCCACCTGAGAGGTACATTTGTTACAATCAATGAACCTACATTGATACACAATTATCACCCAAAATCCATAGCTTACTTTAGTGTTTACTCTCAATGTTGTACATTTTACTGGTTTTGACAAATGTATACTAATGTGTATCTGCCATTCTAGTATCACACAGAAGAATTTCATTACCTTTTTTGGTTAAAATGTCAGTGATTTATTTAGGTAGTCACTTTCTCCTATGTGTTAAACCCTGGGAATCTTCCAATCTTCCAAAACAATATATATATAAATTTTATATATGTATATATAAAATTAATAGCCTTTTCTTTAGCTTATCTCTCTCGTCTTGTATCAACCTAGACCAGTGATGGCGAACCTATGACACACGTGTCAGAGGTGACACGCGAACTCATTTTTTTGGTTGATTTTTCTTTGTTAAATGGCATTTAAATATATAAAATAAATTTCAAAAATATAAGTCTTTGTTTTACTATGGTTGCAAATATCAAAAAATTTCTGTATGTGACACGGCACCAGAGTTAAGTTAGGGTTTTTCAAAATGCTGACACGCCGAGCTCAAAAGGTTCACCATCACTGCCCTAGACACAGCAAAGAGAAACCAGGTGGCACTTTTAACACTGATTAGAAATAGTCTTAGCTAGAGCATCCAGCTTATGACACACACTTTCTACATTTCACATAACTGCATGTCACAGTGTTATTAGTTTTCTGTCACCACATAACAAGAACCCCTCTTTATCCAGCTTCAAATAATGTTTGGTGCAAGCACTCACCTGCAAGCACATCCATCTATCTATCTTTCTACCTACCTACTTATGTGCAAGTCATTTAAAACTTGTATCAACCCTATGGCAGGTACTAACATTATCTGTATTTTAAAATGAGGACATTGAGGCACAAAAGGTAAAGTAACTTGCAGTAGGTACTTCAACTAATGAGTGATGACACTTGTATTCAAAAGGAATGGTCTAGCCAAAGAGTCCAGGCCAAAGTCCTTCACAGTTACCAAACCACCAAGTCACAGAGGCATGACTGAAAAATGAGTTGATTTCCTAGTCCAAACCTCCTAATAGGCATCATACATAGTTGCAAATTAGTGTGCATACAATTTTGTGTCCTGCTTTCCCCACTTAATGTTGAATGATATTTTCCCACATGAGCACACAGTCTGTTACCATTATTTTAGTAGCATGGTTTCCCTTAATATGAAAATGCCCTAACTTCTTTAACCATTCTTCTATCATGGGGCATTGGATTACTTCCAAATTATGAGCACTTTTTAATTATCATTTTGGAATTTTATAGTTTTATAATTAATATTATAATGATTAACTTATTAATTCATATAACTTTTACATAATTTAAGGGTTTTATTTTTCCTATAGTCTAAAACACTTAGAAAATTTAAAAGTTTTTTTATACATGTAAAGGCTAACTGGGACTTTTTCTACCATTTCCATTTTGGCTGGGACTTCAAAGCTGAGAAGTTAGGTGACAAATACTCCTACCTTCTAGTGAGAGAGATTCCTGATAGGTGACCTGCAAAAGGAGTTGCCAAAATCAGGCTCAGCTGCAATCAGCCTATCACCTACTTTCTATTATATAACACAAGTTCAGAATGCGCTGGGAAGATTGGTAAGTAACTTTTGAGAATAATTGCCAGTAAGTCCTGCATTTCTCTTCCCCTCCTCTGTGCTTTCTTAGCCAACCTGGGGCCAAGTGAGGAAACATAGATCTTGGTATGCCAGGAATTTGGAAAACAAAGAGGCTGGCTCTCACCTTAGAAATTTAAAGGCAAGAGGTTTTCTGGAAGGAATCCAAATGGCTGACAAAGAAAGAAAGGGAGCCAGTGTGGACACTACAGAGGGCAGGGAGGCTTGAGCCATCACGTGGTTTGCCCGCAAGGGGTGAGAGCAAACCAAGTAAGAGGCTAAGGGAAGAACCACCAGACACAGGCGTTCAGACAGATGTCACACACAGTCAGCCAGCTGAGCCATTGGCAAGCCAGTGAATGGCATCCTGGGTAGTTTTCATGGGTTCTTTGAAGAACCCATAAAATACCCGAAGGCAGAAAGACCAGCAGTTAGGGATCTGCCCCCACCGTAGGGCGCTGACCCCAGATTACAACTGTACCAATCAATAAGCAACTTAAGCCCCAATTTCTCCTCTCTGACCCCATATCACCAAGGAGAGGTCAAAAACAAAAGTGGGTAAGGAAGGAAAAATGGAAGAACTAAGTGGAAAAATAACGAAGTATCCACTTCCCTACTATGTAGGTTTTGAGGCCCCAAGTCCGGAGTCCAGGGGAAAAGCTTCAAATAGAATTACATAATGAAAGATTTATTTATTTAGTTAGTTAGTTAGTGAGTTTCTTAACCTTGAACTGGACTTCTGTACACCTGAGAATGAGTTTACCTGAAGTTTTTGGGTTCAACACAAAACTTAATGGGCTACTGCGGAAAAAATAAAATTATTTCACAATTTCACACCTCTGAACCCAGCTCACTCAATCAACAAGTGCATAAAATTTCAAATCACATTTCAAAACATTTTTTACCAATTTACAATATCATCAGCAATGAAGGAAAATCAGTTCCTGATACTCTTGCTAGCTTAAAAAATTATATTTTGATACTTATTATTATTTAATAGGTGAAATGTTAACGCAATATAATTTTATTAGCATAATTGAACATTTTTCATTTATATATTTATTATTTATATTTACTCACTCATTAGCTACACCATTGGCCAGTATGTCTATTAGTTAATTATATCTCTCTCTATATATAAAAGGCTAATATGCTAAGTGTCCATCCGCCTGGTAGTTATGATGCGCACTGAGCACCAGGGGACAGACACTCAATGCGGGAGCTGCCTTGACGTGCACTGGCCATTTACAGAGAAATGGCACCATGAACCTGGTGCCCACAAAGCAACACTTGGCTTCCCCTAAGTGGGACACAGGCTCCACAACCACCCAGGAGTGACAGCCCACCAAATCACATCCAATGCTGCTGAGACCCCATGGCACAAAATGCAGCCCACAGCCCAGCCCAGAAACAGTGGCTGTGGGCCCTGGGTAATGACATCATGTAGCAATGCCCGGCTTCCTCTCCCTAGTGACTAGCCTCCTTGCATTTTCTTCAGCCCAGGAACACGACTTGCTTTCTAGCCAGGTGCAAAATTTTACACTTTAACCAAATGTCTGTGAAGCATTTTCCCATGCCTCACCCCATTTGATCCTCACAGAAGTCCTGGAGTAGGTAGATAGGAGAATCAGTGGAATCCTATTTTCTTTTCATTAGCCAGAAAATGGAGATTTAGAGAGCTTAGAAACTTAACCCGAATGAAAAGACGTAAGGAATGGTGGACCTTCAAAATTATTTCAGGTTTTCTTACTGTGCAGAATATAGTCAAACACTGCTACAGTTAAATATTTTACCCTTTGTTCTTCCTGCGTGATCTACAATAATAATCTGCTTCATGTTGATATTTACTGCTGTGTTGCAGACAATTACCTGAATGAGAAGTTGGGGTGCTTTACTGGAAAAAGTTTAGCTAAATCAGAAAGCAGGTCTAATTAAGCAAGTTTATTCTCTCTCTCTCTCTCTCTCTCTCTCTCTCTCTATATATATATATATATATATATATATATATATATATATATATATATGGCTAAGTTGACTCACGCTTGCACAATACATATAAAGCTCTCGCTGGCGCCAATCGCATGCTTGTGTTTTGATCTGTTATTGTCAATCATGAATTTGGTTGACACTTCTATTATAGAGAAAGGGCGAACAGCGATATTAAAATATTTCTTCTAATTAATTTCCTTTCAATGTGCATGGATTTGTGCACTGAGCTGCTAGTTTTCTTATAAATTGAATGAGTCAAAGAAAAAGGAAAACAAACCAAAAAAAAGGAACTAAAAAAAGGAGATAAACCCATTTTTCTATTTGATGCAATAACTGCCTGCAGTAATATAAAGTTGGCCTTTCAATATAAAATATTTTTTTACATATGATAAATTTTAAACATACCTAAACTCCAACTATCAGCTTTTTTAAAATGTTGCTCCTTTGGAAACTTAGGGGGTAGGGAAATGTATTTTTTTGTTCATTCTTTGTCATGGGATTTCTAATGTTTAAACGTTTGACTATCTCTCCTATTTGGATTCTATTTATTTAAGGCTCCTAGCTTATAAGTATGAGTTGAGTGTAAGAAATTGGGCAGGGAAACCCTATTGTTTGTATGACTATATCACTTTCAGCAACATTCATTTTCACATTGTGTTTAAAGCACCATTGTTCTCATCCTCTGGTAGAGCTGAAGAGGTTTTGATCATAACTCTTCCTTACAAAAGAAACCCAAAGTGTTCCTTCCCTTTGTAACCAGCAAGCTGCCTGAGCTTAATGTTCATTTATTTCCCCTCAATGCCCCACCCTGTTCAAATTTACACACACCATCCACTGTCAGGGATGCAAACTGCTTACAGTTTGTTAATGTCCAAGAAAGGCCATCACCTCTGAATCATTTTTTCCCCAAACATAAATCCTCGGGCCAAAAGAGAAAAGTGGTATTTTTCCATCTCCATAATTCCTGTTATTTTAAGTCTATCCTTTAACCAAAGTGGCTTTGTGTTTCTTTTTCCTTGATAACTCACAGGTTCAAATGTAAAAATTTATTATTACAAGGAACAATTATGAGGTTCAAAGCATACTGTGTGCATTCCATGCTCCTAGCTTCTGGTGCTGATGTACGGAAAGAAATACTTGTGGTTGTCCCCTCGCATGAAGTGGATGACTTCCAATCGCTGGTGGTGAGAGGCTTAATGAATGTCTGCCTTCGTCAGACCCAACAGGGACCTCGCATCATGGGAGGTTGCCCAAGTGCCATAGTGCAGGCATCTCAAAAACAAACTTCTGACCATTAACTTATTCATTCCAGTTCCTCTTCAACGTCAACAATGGCAACCACCAAAAGGAGGAGGGGGAATGGCTTTCCTTGTTCTCTTAGTTTGAACATTATTCTAGATTTTAAGATTTCAAGGTTTCTTCCCCAAAACATTGACCTGGGAAAACCACTGACCTTTATTTTTTTTTTTAACACCTTTGGTTTTTTGCTTCTTCGATGCAGCATGTTCAGCATTTTAATAACCCCTACTCATAAAGTTTTTCTTATTTAATGACATAGTCAGTTTGATTTGAAAAGCAAAATTAGGACATCCTTCATAACTGCTGACTTTTCCCCTCACTATCCCTGTTTACTTCTCTATAACTGCAGGAGCACAGTATTTCTATGCTCCTGTAGCACAGTGATAATTTTATTATAGAAACAAAAAATTGTATTTTAGTCATGTGGCCATGCATCATGTGTCCATGTTTGTCTCCCCTGGAATGCTGAGAGCTTTTGGAGGACAAGAATTTATCCTATTGATCTATCATGTCTGAGACATGGTGGGTACAGTGGCTCCCCCTTATCTGTGGGGCATATGTTCCAACAGCCCCAGTGGATAGTCCGGAACCTGTTTTTTTCCTATATATAGATACCTATAAAAAGTTTAATTCATAAATTGGGCATAGTAAGAGATTAACTGTGGAGCGCAGCTACAGTGTTTGGACAGGTTTGGACCAATGAGAGGATACAGTCCTCTCGTGGCAAAGTCACACGCAAGTCCCAGCTTGGAGGACAAAGCCCTCACAATACAATTATAGCCAAAGGCTATAGGTGTAAGCTTGACCTTATGGTCCGAACCTGTGGTCCCAGAGGCTGAGTGATGTGGGCTTGATAGAGTTCAGGTGCATGTAATTGTGTTGATTTGAACCTGTGAAAACATTGTAAACATCTTGACCCTGCCCTTACTTTGCCTCATGGAATCCTATATAATAAAAGGGTGATATGCAAATTGACCCTACTAGCAGAACGAATGGGAATGACTGGTCACTATGACACACACTGACCACCAGGGGGCAGACACTCAATGCAGGAGCTGCCCCCTGGTGGTCAGTACACTCCCACAGGGGGAGCTCTGCTCAGCCACAAGCCAAGCTGATGGCTGCCAGCACAGCGGTGGTAGTGGGAGCCTCTCCCGCCTCTTCAGCAGTGCTAAGGATGTCCAGCTGCAGCTCAGGCCTGCTCCCCGCTGGCAAGTGGACATCCCCCGAGGGCTCCTGGGCTGCCAGAGGGAAGTCTGACTGCCAGCTTAGGCCCGATCCCCCCGGGGAGGGGGCCTAAGCCAGCAGGTGGACATCCCCTGAGGGGTCCCAGACTGTGAGAGGGCACAGCCCAGGCTGAGGGACCCCCCCAAGTGCACAAATTTTTGTGCACGGGGCCTCTAGTTTGGTTTAATATAAAGACTTGGCTTGCAGGCTGGGGCACTGTCTCTCCATCCAAGAGCAGCGTCCCACCTAGCCCCAGCTTTAGTCTCTTGTCTATCTTCTTTAATCCTTCACCATCACCCCTTGGTTCACCCATGGCCATGCTGAGCACAGCACAATTAACAACAATAATAAAACAAAAATAATAAAAATTATAACAATATACTGTGATAAAATTTATATGAATGTGGTATTAAATAAAATAAGAGTTACTTGAACACAAGCACTGTGACATGGTGATAGTCAACCTGATAACTATGACGGCTACTAAGTGACTGATGGGGGTGATGCACACAGTGTGCATACACTGGGCAAAGGGATGATTCACATCCCAGGGAGGTAGGATCAAATTGGCACAAGGTTTCATCACACTCCTCAGAACGGTGTACAATCTAAAACTTATGATTGGTTCCTTTCTGGAATTTTCCATCTAATATTTTCAGGCTGCTGTTGGCTACGGTTAATTGAAACTGTGGAAAGCAAATCTGAGAATACAAGGGACTGCTGTGCTCAATGATATACTTGTGTAAATGAATTATTTATGATCTATTACACTTTGAACACCTCCAAATTTCAGATGACCATGTGTTAAAATAAGGAACTGGGCTTTAAGATAGTTAAGCTACAGCGGAGACTAGTTATCTGACTTGAAAAAGTTATTTTACCACTCTAGCTTGGTTTTATCTCTCCAAGATGAAAAAAAAAATAGAGTTAGATTAATTAATCTTTCATATTCCTCGTTGTTCTAAGATGCTATAAATCAAATGAGCCTATACCTCTCTAATGGTTTTTATAAAAATTAGCTCATTAGTAAAAATAAATTTTTGCATGCTTGAATTTTTCCCATTGTAGTTGTTCCTATGACTCATGTACAACTGAGAAGAAATGTGAAAATAGTGGGTTATGTCAGAGTAACCACTTGGGACTTTAAATGATTTTCTCACTTAATTGTTAAGTGGTTAGAAGTGGGACAACTTTCCTTTTTGACTCAGGGAGAAATTGACCTGAGGACCTTAAATGTTTAAAGTTGCATCAGCAGACAGTGGACTTAGTTGGGATTACACGTAGGGTGGCAACAGTCAAGGAGGAGGGAGAAAGAGTCAGGGTTCACAAAGAGCATGGACCATAACGTCTCCACCAGTGGAGAGAGCAGCTGTGTCTCTGCTCAGTTGACTGTTAGAGTTCTGAAAACAGGAATTGTTTCAGGGCTGTTTGAAGGAGAATTCAAGTACAGCTGTGACCACTGACTGAGAAGTGGCTATTCATTCTCCATGTTGGTTATGCAGGAGAAATTGGCCTGGCAGAGAGGGTTCCATTTAAAGATCATTTGCCAAAGCGGGGAAGCAATTTGATAGTGGAACAGGAAACTGCAAGAGACCATGAAATCTGCTTTTCTGAGCGTTGACAACAGTTAACATATTTTTCTGCCTGGTACGCTATCTGAAAGCAGTTTAGTATCCCAGTTAACCTCTTACAAGCTCTTGTAAGGAACGTCTGATACCAGTCTAACGTTTTGTATGTTTCTCTTCCGGGTATGCACATATATGCAGAGGTGGGTAAAACTAGGTTTATAGTTGTGAGTATACAAAACAGAGTTTATTCTCGTATAATTATTTTTTAATTATTGTATTACTGTCCACAGGAACAACCGCAAACCTACTTTTGCCCACCCCTGTATTGTACACACAACTGATACGTTTTCCTTAAGCCTCCCCTTTACAGTAATGATTTCCCATCCTGCTGTAGGCCAAGGTGACAGAGACAGGAGGGAAGTCAGTGTGGGTCCCTTCAGGCCCCAGGTTAGGGCTCACCATGAGACAAAGACGCAAAAGATGCAACTTTTGGAATCACATTTGCAAAGGCTTCTCTGCTATCAGAATTCCTGGCTAGAACTCCCTGACCAAGCACTCTACAGTGTACCTGAACCCGGGCAGCAGACCGGGGAGTTTTCACTGATGGCCACGGGCAGAGACAGCCTGTGTCCTGCGAAGAACTGGTCACTCCGAATAGTCCAGAGTGATGGCAGCCCCTGTAGGACCTGCTTCCCAGCTGGCCTGCTTTCTATCAAAAGAAAGCATTTTGATTCCGTGCAAACTGAAACCCCAAATCCCCAATTCCAGGGTTAGAGGAAAGAGTTCCGCAGACAGACGTGCTAATGCCTGTCTGGCCCATTCTATTTCAGCTCAGACTAGTTCCATGGGGTGCCCTTTTGTCCCCGACCAGACCGTTAAGCTGGTGCCTTGGCAGGAGCCTTTTGTGCTTCTCTGAAGATTCCCTGGATCCAGACTTCTGTGGTCTTAAAACAAACAGAGTAAATATTTTCCTTGCAGCTTCCATCCCAGGTCTAAATATTTCCAAGCATGTCAAACTCACTTTTCTCCGCCGCTCCCGGCAGGGTTCCTGTCGACTCCGGCTGCCAGGGAACCGGGTGAACTTGTCTTGGGAGGGGCTCCGCCCAAAGGCGGGCGGGGCGGGAGCTGCTGCCAGGGCTGAATGCCACGCAGCTGGGCAGCTCTGTGTGGCCACGGGTGCTCGCGCAGGAGCAGGTGTGCTATCTGCTGGTTCCACACACACCGTCTACAGTCGCTCTGTCCCTGATGTCGACTCCCTAAGCCTCAAGATCCGCCATTTCCCTTTTCCTGATTTTCAGAAATGTATCAAGCCCCTGGCCCCCAACTTCTATCTTAGTGCCCACTTCTGAGGGAACCCAACCTGGCCACATAGGCTCCAACACGGCCCATTTTGGGGGAGTCATTGCTGTGTCTGATGCAATCAATCCATCAATCAGTCAAGTGCTTGATAAGTGGTTGCAATATATGAAGCAGTATCCATAGGAAAATCAGAAGAGACTAGCTGTACCTCTCTTGGCAAGAGTTCAGAGTCTAGTTGGGGAGATAACATACATATATATACAACGATAACCTGTAATATTATGTAATAAGTGATCACTGTCAGAAGATTACATAATGTTGGGATTTATCAGAAGGGAAGACCGACTTTAGGATAAAATAGCTGCTGGCTGGTTAGGGTTCATCCCAGTTACTGTAAGCCACCATTGCCTGCAGGCTATCCTTCTGTAGGAGCAACTGCTCCTAGATAAAGAGCCCTCACCCTGCAAATGAGCTTCATTCCAAAGAGCCTCCATGCCTCTTCACGCCTCATGATGAAGCTGTCACTCAGTTGATCACGGCCACAAGTGAAAAACGTATTTCTGTAAATACTTTTGCTGTGAGATTTGCCCTACTTGGCGCCATTCTTCCTGGTTGCTTGGGTTCCCGGAGCTTCTCAGCTTTCCCCATCCAAGCTGCAAGGCATTGGCATCTGGGGAAGGCGCCCTGGCCTGCATCTTGCTGGGCTGGTGTGCAGGCTCAGTCCTGCCAACTCAACTCTCCAAAGCTAAGTCTTGCTCTTGTCCTTATCTGTCTTCTTAGTACAGAGGTTGCCTCAATTGACCTTGCTTTTCCTGGCACTCTTGTTATCTCTATTTCTACTTCTCACTTCTCCTCTCCACCTGCTCCCCCAGATTCCATGGTCCTCTCTGAGCTCCCAGCTTCTATCTAAAACTGGCAGGACTGTCTCTGTCTTTATACAAACTTCAAGATGCAGGCCAAGGACACAGTTATTTATTGTGTGACCTCATGCGATTTACTGAATATTGCTCATCTTATAGTATTCTCCTTTATAAAATGAGGATATTGACCTCTACCTCTGATAGATGGTAATGATAATGATTAATGAACTGGCTTGGAAATGAGTTTCCTGGGAAGAAGTAAAAACAAAACACAAAATCCTAGCAAAAGTCATTATAATTGATCAAATGCTTACTTTATGCCAGGGACCATGCAAAGCACTTTATCAAAATATATAACCTTGCAGTAGAAATTCCAAGGAATGAAAAGACAAGAAGTTGGGCCAGTTGGTACTCCAAAAGTGATTTAGCTTTTGCTTCTCTGACTTCAAACCAGATGTAATCTGCAACCATGTCCTATCAATTCTTACACAAGATCTTCTCTCATTTTCCTCCTTTCTTTTTTTTTAATATATTTTATTGATTTTTTACAGAGAGGAAGGGAGAGGGATAGAGAGCCAGAAACATCGATGAGAGAGAAACATCGATCAGCTGCCTCCTGCACACCCCCTACTGGGGATGTGCCTGCAACCAAGGTACATGCCCTTGACCAGAATCAAACCTGCGACCTTTCAGTCCAAAGGCCGACGCTCTATCCACTGAGCCAAACCAGTTAGGGCTCCTCCTTTCTTTTCCACTCTTATTGCCCTCTGTCCTAGATGAAGCCTTAGACCAGGGGTGGGCAAACTTTTTGACTCGAGGGCCACAATGGGTTCTTAAACTGGACCGGAGGGCCGGAACAAAAGCATGGATGGAGTGTTTGTGTGAACTAATATAAATTCAAAGTAAACATCATTACATAAAAGGGTACGGTCTTTTTTTTTTTAGTTTTATTCATTTCAAACGGGCCGGATCCGGCCCGCGGGCCCTAGTTTGCCCACGGCTGCCTTAGACAGTGGTTCTCAACCTTCCTAATGCCGTGACCCTTTAATACGGTTCCTCATGTTGTGGTGACCCCCAACCATAAAATTATTTTTGTAATTTCTTCATAACTGTAATTTTGCTGCTGTTATGAATCATAATGTAAATATCTGATATGCAGGCTGTATTTAGGCGACCCCTGTGAAAGGGTGGTTCGACCCCCAAAGGGGTCGCGACCCACAGAATGAGAACCGCTGCCTTAGAAGCTTACACCTCATTTTAGATGCCTAATTAGTTCCCCTGTCCTGTCAGGCCTGGAGCCAGATAAAGAAAAGCTTCAGGTGGCAGTGTCTTACCTGCTAGGATGCGAGTCTTGTTACCCATCCTAAGTGAGCAAGATCTAAAGTGCTGTGCTAGAGCAAGGCCACTGTCAGAGCCATGATAAAAAACAGAACTGCTCATTTGAAGAGAACATAAAGTGTATAACATGGTCCAGATACTGAATCAAAATACAGTGCCAAAACAAGGAGGACAAATGAACAAATGAAATCAACACACAGAGAAAAAGTTTAAGTTGGAATGATTAAAAACCAGTGACAGTTATATGACTTCCTAAAAATTATTTTTAATTGAGATAATTCACATATCATGATTTCAAAAATGTACAATTCAGTGACTTTTAATATATTCACCAAGTTGTGCAGCCATCATCACCATCTAATTCCCAAAGGGCTCATCACCACAAAAGGAAGCCCCGTACCCATTAGCAGACATTCCCCACTTGCCCCTCATCACAGCTCCTGGCAACACTAACCTGCTTCCTGTCTCCACGGTTTTGCCTATTCCGAACTGGCTTGAAATAAGAGTTTCAATGTGCTTCGGCCTCTGGTTGGCATCTTTCTGTATTCAAACAGACTGAAATATAGTACAGGCAATCCCGTATACTGTCACTAATGAATTCTCTTTATGTGTTACACTGATTTGCTATTCCCCTCCACCAAGATTTTAGCATCTGCCTCTCTTTCTTTGACCCTTCTCTCAGACAACTGTCTCTGTAGTAGAGTTCAAGCTCCCTCACTGAAAAATCCTTCAACCTAGATTCCATCCTCTCTTCCTTAGCTCCACATTTTTGTTCATATGTAGCCTTTATAATTTTTAAGAAATAGTTTTTAATTGATTTCAGAGAGGAAAGGAGAGAGAGAGACAGAATCATCAATGATAGGAGAGAATCATCAAATGGCTGCCTCCTGCACGCCCCCCATTGGAGATTGAGCCCACAATCCAGGCATGTGCCCTGACTGAGAATCAAACCTCAATCTCTTGGTTCATAGATCAATGTTCAACCATTGAGCTATACTGGCTGGGCCTGGGTACTCTTAAGAGTTAAGGTTAAGATTTCAACATACGGGGGGACATAATACAGCAAACAATTCATGTGATGGAATTTTGACCAATAAAATATGGACACAAATGCCACTCTTCAGGTCAATTCTATAGACACCTTGCATACACAGTCCTCTGCTCCCTTTGCCCCTTCCAGCTGGTGGGAATAGAGACCACCCACAGGGCAACCTTGAAAGCCCTGTGTTAAAAACCAATGGCTTATAAGGTAGAAGAAACCTGGGTCCCCGAGTCACGAATTAGAGAAGAGCCACTCCACCTGAATGCCCACGTAGAAATGTGATGTGAACAAGAAATAAGCTGTTACTGTGTAAGGCGCTGCCAGGACTATCGTAGCTAAAATAACCATTCAATGAGGATTCAGAGAAACAGAGGTATTTTTGCTTTACCTCCTTTAAGCACCTAACCCTAAGCACCTACTCAGTGCTCAGAGTCCTGTCAGGTGCTGTGGGACACAAAGAAAGGGAAAGCGAGGTGCCTGCCCTCCATGTGGCTGCTAAGGCATAGCACATGACAATGCATTGAAGGCTGACATGTCGAGACATCCCTCCAAGTTAAAGCATGAAAGGGGTTTATCCACGGGAGGCTGGTGGAGTCAGAAAGGCTTTGTTTGATGAACTGGACATGGAGTTTGGCTTGAAGCCCGGGAGGAATGTAGAGCCGTGAAGGCCATCCCAGGAAGGAGGTGATCATGCAGGAAACCAAATGTGAAAGAAAGCCAGGCCTGAGTGAGAAATGGTGAGAGTCCTGCCCAACAGAAGCAGGGAATCCGCTGGGGGGCGGGGGTGCTGGGGAATGAAGGGAAGCACTAAACCCAGGCCAGACTCAGCAGAGCCTGGGCAGCCAGGTAATTCTTTCAAGCTGGTTTACTTGAGGCCAAGAGTCCAGCCTCCAACTTGATTGGGGAAATTCTTCAGAATAGTCTCCTTGGGTCTTTTTCTTTAAACACCTACCTTTTGCCTGTTGTTTTTGCCCTCAACCACTTACTTCTAGAGCTTGTGAATAGATCTTAGGATAGAACAATAAAGCATACACACACACACACACACACACACACACACACCGTTTATGATCTCACTTTTCTTTTGTTTTCATTCTATCAAGTGTAGGTCTTATTCCTAACCCTAATTCTATCTTGGGTTGCTGTTTTGTTTTTTGTTTTTTACAAAACTTCAGCTAATTATAAAAAATTTCCCCCTTTCCTCATTATAATGTAACAGGGACTTTGCATTCTCAAATAAAATATCATCATTATCATTATCATCCCTTTTATAACCCCTTGCTTCCATTTGTGTCTGCTTTAATGTAATTCTCTAGTTCAGCATCTCTTTCTCTTGGCCATTTGTTACGAGACTCCAGCCAGCATTTCCTGCAGCACTCAATAATGCCCCAGTAATAGTTTTTCCATTGAAAAAACGACCACAAGTGCAATATTTCCAATGGAAATACCACAAGAACAGTGTTTCCACTGGGCGCACCGCAAGGGGAGTGCTCCTGTGGTATCTAAACTCTGGGCTGAACTCACAATGTGCATCTTAGACTCATTAGAGCTGGAGCCCCAGCTTTCTGGAAGGCCCTGCCACGGGGATGGAATTTTTATTTGTCATTTTTAAAAATACAATAACAATAAAAATTGGATGATGCCAAGGCAATTTTGCACTTGCTTTTGTGAGTAAAATATAAATAGATTTAGCAAGTAAAAGAATGAGGAAAAACTTCATAAAAATGTACAGAGAAGCTTACCAGCTGGAAAAGCAAGGCGGGGGGGGGGGGGAGAGAAAAGAGAGAGAGAGAGAGAGAGAGAGAGAGATAACATTTAAGGCAGCTCAGCAGCTGGGTGAGCAACAACCTGTAAAAACACTTAACATTTACAGCCACTCAGTGGCTGGAAAACCAACTTCTCATAAAATCGATTTAACATTCTGGTCGCTGTTGGAGACATTTAATGCATGCATGTTTATATATCTGTGTTTGTACTGTAGCCCCGTGGGTCTCAGTGGGTTTTCACAGTCATCCACTGGAGGAGAATGTTTGAAACTGTTGAGGGTATAGAATGTTTTTGCACCACTAACAATGAGAACATTTACCAATGCATACAAACTGCCTTTAGCTGTGTTAGTGAGTGAACCTAGAGTCTGACTCAGGGCAGTCTCTCTTTAGCTTCTGTGTTTGTAACATCTTGCTGGTCTGTAGTGCCCTACTTTGGAAAGTCACTTCTTAAAATTTCCAGTTGGAATTCATCTCTTATTTTCCAGGAGTTTAAGCTTCTTAAATCCTGATCTGCCTGTAGTTTGGCAAACAAAGCTATCTGTCAGGATAGTCCAATTTTTTCCCATTTCCCTTGTTATATCTTAAATCAGTTCAGTGAAACAGGGTAACATTTTGCTCTTTTTTTTCTTTCAGGTTTTTTTTTTTTCCTCCTTAGTTACACAAAATGAACTTGACTACCAGCTGGTTAAGGGGAATCTCGCTTTTTCTAAATTGGGGAATGGATTTAAGAAATTTTTTAAAAAGTAAGTAGAATTTTTTAAAGACTTTTTTAAAAAGTTTAAAAAAATTAAGTAATTTTTTTTTTTTACTTAAAACTTCTGAAGTCAATAATGCTGCAGCAAATTATAGCAGAGAGATGCTAAGATTCTAAAACATGGCCCATCATTTTGTAGCTACATGACCTTGAAGCTCCAAGCTGCTATTTGTAAAATATAGATCATTGTTCTTGCTTTAACCATCTCTCCTGACAGTTTTGAGGCTCAAACAATGTCACCTGTGTCTAGGTGATGCCAAAGCACTAGACATAAAATACCATTATAACACTTAGTGATAAAAGGTTGCCTCATGAAAACTTGAGCACATTAGAAATGAAGCTTGGTCAACATTACAACAATGTCTATGTTGCTAGGCTCCCATCCCTTTGGAAGGTGAAAGAGAAACTAGAAAACCAAGACACAGGTCATACAAATGATCCTGAAATTGTCCATCTGAATCCACCTCCTCCTCCTCTTCTTTGTATTCCAAGGACAGAAACACAGTATTTCTACACAGAAACACTGGCTGCAGCCACCTCTTTCCCAAAAGTCATGCTCATGGCCTGGTCATAACCCAAATGACATAACTAAGAGTCACAGTCTTAGCTGAGGTTCCCCTCTCCCCAAAATAGTCACTCCTTAACCAACAGAGATAGAGAGGAAGTTGGCATCTCAGTTCTAAGAGTTCCCTGAATTTGTAGGCCACTGACTTGACCTGATCACAAACAAGTATGGAAAACTAACCAGCATTTAAAATAGAATCTTCTCTATATATAAAAACCTAAGCGACTATTCAACCGTTTGACTGTTCAACTGGTAGCTATGATGCACAATGACCACCAGGGGGCAGACACTCAATGCACAGGCATGGAAACATGGAACAGACTGATGAATCTCAGAGGGAAGGGGGAAGGGAGAGGACAGGAAGAGTTTAACCAAAGATCTTATATGCACACTAGAGATCCGGTGCACAGATTCTTGCACCGTTGGGGTCCCTCAGCCTGGCCTGTGGGGATCAGGCTGAAGCTGGCTCTCTGACATCCCCTGAGGGGTCCCGAATTGCGAGAGGGTGCTGGCCAGGCCGAGGAATGCCACTGGTAAATGAATCCCTGCACCAGGCCTCTAGTGGACTATAAATCTGGGACCTCATATACTAGCCAGGGGTGCCAAGATCTATCTCCTCTGTTACTTACTTTATAACTGAATTAGGTTCAAGTGGTACTAGAAATAAAACATGAAAATGTTGTTAAATGTTACTAGAGATCTTTCTCCATAAAGACCTCATTCACTTCTAACAGAGTGAAATAAAAGCAAGGCTTGGGGAGGGATGTTATGGAACTTGCCCCTAACATCCCAAAGACACTTACTTTGTGCTAAAAAAGAACATCACATTTAAGACACTGATTAATAAAGGGCCAAACAACAATATGCCTTGTGGTGAGGCGGCTTTTGGATATTTCCAACTCACAGAAAACCGGAGGGGAAAAAAGTGTTCCTTTTTAAAGTTTAAACTAGAGAGACGTGAGCTAATGCCACAAAAAGTCTCCACCAATGCCGGGGTTCCCCGTCACCAGGCAGAGTTTTCCACGGGGCTCAAACCGCTGTCCTTCCCTCCCTCCCTGGAGATACCCAAATAGTGCAGGTTAACCACAGACCCCAGGGCTGCGCAGTCATCTTTCCTGTGCGTAAATGGCAAGGCCTCTGATAATAAAGAGACTTCCAACGTCCGAAAGTTGTAAACAAGATAAACCATGAGCTATTATGGAAGAATCAGCAGAAGGGGATGGGAATGGGCTAGTCCATAGTCCAATTGGCCCTGGTTCTTCCCCACTCTATGGCTGTTAATATCACTGAGCTTCTCTGAGACATGCATATGCATTGGTGATGGGGTATTACACTTGGGAAGGCTCCCTAGATATAGGCATTATCACATGGTATAATCTTGTAGGGAGTAAATTTAAAAGGTAAAGGAATGTGGGATATGGTTAAATCCTCTTACTGAGATTTCTGTGATTTAAGGGGAAATAAAACTCTCATTATGGGCCGGTTCTAGACAACCAATAATTTGATAATGATAATTGGTTTAATAGTCTACATCACAAATATCGGAGATTCAAGGAAATCTAAACTGTCAATGAAGTTTTATTGAACAAAACAAGTCATGTACCCACTTTGGTTGCACTTACTTTAGAAACAGTTTTATTGCTGGCCAAGAATTTCTAAATCAGAGATAAAAGTGCACAGATGAAAGGAACGGGCAGCGTAAGAGTATACGAGGATAAGAAACAGCGAAAGGCTCCAGGAAAGACATAGTTGGATCTCGAAGGGAAAAAAAAAATGAAAGAGGAGGGCAGGGAGAGTAGAGGAGAAACTTCTGGAAAAAGAGACTCTCTTGGCAAGATGAATGGAAAATAAAACTGCAGAATGAAAGACTGCTTAAAAGAGCAGCCCCTAATCTGCTGCCAACACAGGCTAATTTGTATTTCTGGAACCAGCAGAAAGGATGTCAGCTGAAACCCATGTTAGAGTCACCTTGCAGCAAGTGTTCCACCGCACATGTGCAGTCTGGAGGGGGTGGCATGAATCCGGTTTCAGAGTGAAGGATGACTTCTGGAACTCCCAGCACCCCATCCCCAAGCTCCCACTTCAGTACACATGCTCTTTTATGCAATTGGCACGTGGGAAATAGAGAGAATGGGGGCTGGGCTGTCAATTAAGATCTAAATGTGGCTCCCAGGCCAGAGAAAGAGCACCCATCCCACCATAAATGCTTCTTTAATGAGGTACGAAGGCCTAAGCTTGACACCAAGAAAAACACATGCCTGGAGAGTTCTAAGAATTGAAAGAGAGGTGAACCAAGGCTGTGCTCACTCCAGAATAACATTCTCATCCTTTCACTTGTTTGGGTTAGTGTGAAGTCATTAGCTTTTGCTGTTCATTTTCCATATTGCTTTACATGTCATTACGGTAGCCATGACATTGTAGCTCCCTAGAAAGTAACTTTCCCTTCAGTTTTTCCTTCTTCCTTTCCTTTCTTTCCCCAGCCCTCCATGACAGCCTGCAGGGAAATTCAGCTGAAAGTACAGAAAAGGACAGCCTATTGCCATTTTCACAAAATGGACACGCTCTGTAAATCCAACCTGCACTCAGACCACAAAGTAGAAAGTTACTAACAGGGTGGAAGCTCTGAATGTCTCCAAGTTGCTACCAAAGATAAACATTGTTATGACTTATAACAACATAGATTCAATTTGCCTATATTTGGACTTTATTATGTAATTAGAATCAGTCTATTAATTTTTTGTGTTTAGCTATTTTTGCTTAGCATTATGTTTGTAAGTCATTCATATTGTTGCATAGAGCAATAAATTATTAATCCTCCTTCCTTCTCCATTGTATGGGTGAACCACAACTTTATTTATAGGCTCTTCTATTAGTAGAAATTATTATACATGTCTTTTGGTGAATATGTGTATGTCCTCTTTTCAGGTGTACACTGAGAGAAGTGGAATTGCTGAGTTATAAGATAGGATTTTCCTCAGCTTTAATAACCATTTGGATAGCCTCTCTGTCCAGTTTCTGCTCAAATCTTCTGACAACTTTCCTTTTTTATTGATTTCAGAGAGGAAGGAAGAGGGAGAGAGAGATGGAAACATCAAAGGGAGAGAGAATCATTGATCGCTTGCCTCCTACACGCCCCACACTGGGGATCAAGCCCAAAACCTGGGCATGTGCCCTGACTGGGAATCGAACTGTGACCTCCTGGTTCATAGGTCAACACTCAACCACTGAGCCATGTCAGCTGGGCTTGACGACTTTTCTATTTGCTTTCTGCCTTTAAGAATCTTAATTGTTTATTTTGAATTAACGGGATTCGTAATATAATGAAGATCAATTATCCATTGTGACTGTATTATGGCTGATTATCTTTTTTATTTAAGAAATCTTTATCTATTTGAAGGTCATGGAAACATCCCCCTATACTTTCCTCTAGAAGCTTTACTTAATTTTACATTTAGATCTACTTTTCATCTGGAATTGTCTGCAGTGTGTGGTGTGAGGTAGTAACAACCACATCCGTATAGTTAATTAGCACAACAGAGAATTGAGGCCAACTGGGATAGGCCTTTGGTCCAAGAAATTCCTGCAAACCAATTTCTCCAAGCAAATATCTTGCTTATCTATTTCTCCTATAAGGATAATAGATTTCTCACCTGAGCAAGCAGTTCACTTATCAACTATCAGTTTCCTTATCTAGACTACTTCAAGACTCTCTCTTGAACCAATCCAAAACTACTATGTCATGGATTTTTAAATCTTAATTAGTTCCCACCCTTGAAAGATCTAGTTTTAATCATTTAGGTCCAAATCTTAAAGCACTGGATACCATTCTTTGACTTGTGCAGAACATAGATCTAATATACTTAGTGTCTTTAATCAAAAGGTTTTTGGATGGTCTTTTCAGGGGTTGACAGAAGACAGAGGAAAGATGTCTTTAGCTCCTCAGACATACCACATTGACTCAGCTCCATCTATTGAAAAGACCAACCTTTGTATACTCCACTGGGCCTCACCTTCATAATAAATCAGGTAGTCATACACATGTGTTCTTTTTTTCATGCTTACTATTCTGTCCTATTTGTCTATTCCATGCCAATACCACACTTGTGTAAATACTGCAGCATTATAACAAGTCTTCATACCTGAGATTCTGACTCCCCCAACTTGGTTGTTCTTTGGGACTTTCTTGGCTAATTTATGTCCTTTGCATTTCCAAGTATCTTCTGAAATAAGCTTGCCAATTTCCAGAAGGTATCTTCAAGCATTGCACTTGATCTATTGATCAATATGGGATGAATTATAATCTGTAAACAATTCGATCTTCTAAGAACATATATATGTATGTCTTCTTTATTTCTCTCACTAATGTTTTCCAGTTTTCTGTGTAGACAGTTTGTACATCTATCATTAGATTTATTCCTAAGTATTTTGTTTGTTTCAATTCAACTACAAATGGTATCTTTTTAATTCTAGTTTCTATTTGTTTATTGTATCCAGAGATCTTGCCAAAATTGCTTATTAAGGAAAATTCATTATCTATGCAGTCTTATGCATTGTCTACTTATGCAATCATGACATCTGTGAGTAAAAATCACTTTATATATTTTTAAATCTGTGTATGTGTGTAAATACTTTTTTCTGGCAAGTGGTATTTTCTCTTACTGCAATATCTCTGGTCAATGTGTTTTGGGTGCTCTTTTGTGGAAGTGACAGATTGCAGAAGCAATATTTATTTGGCTCATTTGAATTTCCATAGTTAATAAGCCCCGGGGTTGGAAGCAGAAGCTCTGAATTCAAGTCTGTTATAAGAAAATCTCTAAAAGAGCAAAATTCTGACTTTCATAAAAATATACAATAAACATGCAATTTTTTATTTAACATATTAATTAATGAGGAGACCTATAGAAGATGTTAAACCAGTTCAAAGAAAAATCTGAAAACAGATACAAATACAGGCAATCAGGAATGCTAAAATAAACTTGCTAATAGACGCAAAACGAGTCAATGTCCACCAGGAATAAAATGTAATATTTGCGTCACCTATTCTACAGGGTAGAAATTAATTACAAATCCACCAGACTAAATGGATGTGCATCTGTACAAATGAGAATCATCTGTATTCCTCTCAGTCTCCTATAATTTAGAATTGTAAACTGTCTCAGTCAATAAAAGGCTCAGGTTCCTATATAAACAACACCCAACATTCCCTAGAAAGGACACCCAAATAAGCAAGTGTCCATTTCAACACCTCTTTTGTTTTTCCTGACAAATCTAAATAATACGTGATTTGGGCATGTGAATTAACAACCTTAACTCCCAGCTTTTCCAATATGAGATGACAGTTATGAATACATTTGCAAACTGTAAATCTATAAATGTTACTTATTGAAATCTACCATTCTTATCCTGATCATAAAATACTTATTTTAAGAGTTGCCAATTCAAACTAATTGCAGTTCTCCATTATGCTGCCACACATTTCTTCATTACAGCTTTCTTGCTTCCACTATAATTCTGCATTCCCTGGATCTGGGCTCAACTTTTGCATTGTTTCCAGTATTTAATTGTGCTGGAACTTCATAATAACTGTAAAAAGGGTCATAGAGTGTGATCCTAAGAGAAATCATACAAATTCCTTCGCTGTGAGTGTGCCTACAGGCCAGAGGAGCAGCCCCATCTGAATTTCATGCATTTGCAAAATGACTGGATATGGGTCAGAGGCTGTAAATCTTAACAGAATCCCTCACCCACACTTACACACACATAACACACACACATACACACACACACGACCAAGTAATGGATCAGGAAAAAGTCTGCCAGAGGGAAGAGAATGCTGGTATGCAAAAGCTAAATGTGGGACAATGCTTCTCATACTGGCTACATGTTAGAATAACTTGGAAGAGTTTGTGAAAGGATTAGTCCATTTCCAGAAATTCCAAATCAGTTGCTCTGCTCTGCCATTAATTTTTAAAAGCTCCCAGTGAACTATAGTGTGCTCCTTGCCCACCTGCCTCCTAGGCTCTCATGCAGGTGCAATGGGGACCCTCCGCCCCTCCAACAGTGGCTCCGCTGTCCTCCCTCCAGGTCTGCACAACTAGGAGGAGTTTCCCAGGACTCTCTCCGATCCATTTAGGAGGATGTATTGGAGTCCATGGAGAGCAGACCACCATGGGTATAAACTGTTCCTACATGGGAGCCTCCAGGGTCTCCGCACTCTCTCCAGCCCATGATGGCCTCCCCCAGTGCATGAAGAATTCTGATGAATTCTTCCTACCTGTGCTTCTGGCTGTGTTTGCCCCAGGTAAACAAGTCCTCAAATTTCTTCTTTCTTTGCAGCTGCTCATCTGTTCTTATATTTTGGGGTAGCTCGTTGCTCAGTAACATCTCAGAGTTCCATTGCATCTCTATAGTTGATATTTCTGCCTCTACCTCCTTTCTAGATTAAACATACTTCTCGAGAATAGGAACATTTATAATTTAACCTTATCTTCTCAAAATCTACCATAGTACTTAGGGTAGAAATGGAGCAGAATCTTTTTCTTGTTGAACAAAGTAACTTCTGCAACTCTGCCAATATTTCTGGTGCAGCTGCCCTGTGTATAAGACCCAATTCTATCCAACCTGGTCTCTTAAGTTCCCAGAGTTTCTTAATCCACCCGCAACACCAGCCTGACAGTGCGAGAGCTTGGCAGAGTTGTTGCCCATATCCTATCCTAGGATCTTCTTTCTTCTCCATTTTCTCAGTATCTGGATGTTTCTGAAGCTCTGTGTTCATTTTGACAGAAATCCCATCATGCCCTTAGTCACTTTTGCGCCATGACCATGGTTAGACTCCCCTTTGTTCTCAACATTCACCCTGGTAGTAGGTTCATGACCCATGCGAAGCTTTGGACTCTTCGGCTCCCCCATCCCCAATACCATCATAACTCTACAGCCATTTTCCTGTGATCTTGGGACTTTCCTGTTCAGCACACTCTCCCTTCCCCATGACTGGGTTCTCTGCTCCCCCCAGACTGCCACATGGCTGGCACCACATGACAACACAAAGAGCCAATCCTGGCCATACTGCTTGTTCAACCACCCTCAGCAGCCAATGTGAATAACCACATCCACCGTACCTGCCATCAACCAAACTTTTCCTAACTTAAGGTTTGTTATAACATTCAGGAGCCTCTGCCTTTTCTAACTTTCCACAGAAAATCCTGAGCATTGCCAGATAAATCTGCCTCAGCCATAAATTACAATTAGCATTATCTACATAACCATGGCTAAATTGGCATGGGTAGGCAACTTGAACCATGTTGGTTTCACATCCGGATTTGCTCTGGGATTATGGGCAGCTTTGCTTGCATATGCAATCTGCTTGTACTCTACCTTTCCAAGTTTGAGCGGTGTCAAACTGTGGTCACTGTTACTGACTAGTCTATGTGGGTGGTAATCAGGCTTCCTGTGGAAGTAGTTCTCCAGCCCTCAGTCTGGGAAATGAATTTTCCACATCGATTATTCATCTTGGCATTCTTTTTGATGTCGTGACTCGCTAAGATTATGATTATCAAACAGCTCATGAGCTAGTCAAATAACACCTTTAGGACTGACTCATTTCTACTGCAACATATATCTTAAGAGATGTACTGAAAATTTATTTATTACCTATTTCAGAAATACCTGCAAAGAAATAACCAATGTTTCAACTGCATGGGAATAGGACTGTTTCTTCAGTTGATTATTCTCTCCTGATTCCACACAACCTAGTTGCTGATTAGTTTTGTACTAGCCATTCAAGATTTCATCCTTATTTGAGAGAGGAATAGCACGCATTAATTACACAACACTGTCTGGTACCTAGCCAGAGCCATAAGATTTCACAGCTGGAGGAGGATCTGGGTGTTTAGGAAGGTGAAGTGACTTGCTCACCAAACTGATAGCAGAACAAGTATTTTTCCCAGATCTCCTGACCTACTTACCTCCATGCAATTTATTTGTGTGTCCATTCATTTTTTTCTAAACAAATATTTATTGAGCTCTACTTCATGATGGGCACCCTTTCAGCCACTGGTATGAAATGAAGAACAAGACAGCTGAAGGCCGTGCCCTTAAGGCATGTGCATCCCAGTTCATGCAGCTCAATGCACAATGTTAGTTCCTCCAGTCAAGCACAATGGAAGCACAGAGGAGCACAATGAGGTGGATGAAGTCTTAGGACTTAGAGCACAGACAAGGATCCAAACCCAGAACGGTTGCATCTTGTTGACATACACTGGTCCCCTTTTAATGTAGCCTCTGGAGAGCATATAAAACAACCCAACATTCCTTGAACCCTCACTCCTGATTAGGAACTTATTCAGGACACGGACTACCTTACCCAGACCCAAATAATCATGCAGAGCAGATAAGAGCATCTCCCCCCGGGGTGCAGTTGCTTTTAGAGTGGGGGACAATTTTGCCTCCAAGAAGACTTTGAGTAATGTCTGGACACATTTGGGGTTGGCACAACTGGAGAGGGGCGCTCCTGGCATATAATGAGGGGAGACCAGGGATGCTGCTAACTATCCTACAATACACAGGACAGCCCCCCTCGCCAACAACAGAGGATGGTGTGGCCCCAAATGTCAATTGCACCCAGGGTGTGAAACTCTGGGCTAGAGCTCCAGTAGCCTAACCCCAAGCATCTCAGACCATGAAGCACTGTTCCCTCAGATCCATGCAGGATGAGCTGCTTTAAATAAAACCAAACCCAAGTCCGTGAGAGGATCCCTAATCACCTTGGTTATTCCCACTTCATCCTGCATAAGGAACTGCACTCTGTCATTCCACTCACATGTATGCTCATGAAATAAAGAGCCCGATTCATCAACATAGGGTTTATATACCATTTAACTTTATTGGTGATCCTCAAAAACACATGGAACATTAGCTATATTTTCTATTATACTTCCTGATATATAAATTATGAGTTCAAATACCTAACAAAATATAAGAAAGATAATTTCACCCATAAACCTGGAAAAGAATTCCGTAAGAAACTAAAAATGACAAAATGGTAAATTCCCTCTGCAAAAATACAGCAACCTCATTTTGGAATAGAACTTTATCAACCCAAATTCTGCACTAAATCAATCCAAAAAGATGTGACAGACTAAGGTATTTGCTCTAAATATCACCAGTTCAGCTCTTTCACTACTCAAAACTTTTATTCCCTATTTGCCAAAAACAGAGTTATTCTTTTAAAACAACTGCTAAGGCAGTAAATAAATGTCACACACATAGCTCACACAATAAAAAGTCTGGTCTGCATCATCATAAGTAACCACTCCTTATCAAATTCCCTCTATGTGCTACTTCATGGTCTTCAAAACGAAGACGCAACCTTGAGAGGCAGGTATTATTTTCTCCAGGTTAAAGGTGTTTTTTTTGTTGTTGTTCTGTGTTTGTTTTAATTTCCGGCTTAAACAAATGAACTACTATGGCCAAGGTTATACAAAGGAAAACCAAACCCAGCTAGACCTACTTCTCCTCCCCACTCCTTCCATTGCCCTTCCTCCAGAAACTTCACCTGCGGGCAGTCTTATCTGCTGCCATCAGTATTTTCCAGAAGCATTCCAGTCTGCTCACTTTTCCAATTCTTCAGGTTGCTCTGACATATACCAGGCCTGCTAGGAGTCTGCAGGCTAAAGTAGAATAGAAAAATAAAGGCTTACCAGAGTCAAATCCCTAATTAAGGTAAGTCATATTAACTCACCTGACATGGCTTAGTTTAGTGTTGTCCACTTTCTTCAGAGTGCATGACACCATCGGATTGGGCACAACTGGCTGGACCAATTCTACCCAGCCAGTGACCTAGAATTGCCTTTGATCAGAAGCGAACGCGGTTTGTGGAACTGACTTGCTTCCGATGCCAAAAAAACAAATACAGTGATTTTTTTGGAGCTAGACAAACACTGGGAACGCTTACTAGCAACCACAAAGTTAGTGTATTTGATCTTCCATGCTTGACGTCAAGACAAGGTTTTTAAATATCCTAGTATTTGGCTAGCTCTCAATTTAGCATTTGAGATGTTTATAGACATTGTAGTTAATAATATTGACACATACAAGCAAACGGAGGTCACTTACAGAAGGAAAATGTGCGATTTTAAATAACGAACTAGTATGGAGAACAGTAGTCCTCAACCCTTACACAGAGTGGAAACCTCTCAGACAGTAAGGGAGGGGGAAGGGTGCTTTATAAAATGCAAATGTCTGCGCCCCCCCCCCCATAAGGCCAATTGAGTCAGAATCCCCAGGGCATAATGGGAGTAGTTTCATTGTTTTCAAACCTCAGGGGTTGATTACAATGGATAGCAAGTGCTGAAAATGATGGCAGAGGAGAGGATCTGAGACAAGTAGCTCTGCAAACCTCAGTTCTGAGGTTACCAACTGCGCAGACTGACAAAACCCACCAGTGTTCCCATCTTCGTGTCTCTTACCAATGAGCCAGCAGGACAGGTACCTACCCCTCCATGGTGTCGTGAGGACTAAGGCAAGATATGGGAGGCATCTGTCACTTTCATGGGGTCAGTATCATCATTACTTTAAGATGGAAGCATTCTATTAATAGTCTTTTAAAAGTAAAGGCTTTGAGTTCTGAAATGGTGAATGGATCAGTCTTCCGAGGACAAACCCATGAACCCACTCGTCTCTTTTTTTCCTTTCTCTAACTGGGTGAGCCGTCAGGGAACCTGCCCTGCCCTCCCCAGAGTTGAGACCTAGTGACTTGCCACTGAAGCACAGAGGAGGAGGTGCTGGCTAGGACCGCTCCATGTGCTTCCTGAGCCACAGGCTGCACCTTTGAGCCTTCCCTCCCCATCACATGTGCTGACTTCCGCTGGGATCCTGAACAGAACAGGTTTCCATGGACCACAGAACCAGAAGTGTGTAGCAACTTGATCAAAACCTCTCATTCAAAGTGACGGCTGACTAGGAAGGATGCTGAGCACTTTACAACTGTTATTTCCTTATTCCTTATTTCCTTATTCCTCATGGTGGCCGCCTATCATAGGGATGATCTTGACTTCACCAAATTAGAAATTGAAATTAAATGGTGTGTCAAGGGTCTCCCAATGAGTAAAATGGCATTCCCTGCATCTGAAGCCATGCTTATGTGATTCGAAACCCCATTCCCTTAACCAATTCAACCTCCTGGAACTCGTAACACAGAGAGATGAAGGTGCCCAAGACAACCTCTTGCCTCCTACATTTGCTCTGTTGTGGGTGAGCTAAACCACACATCTTTAGCTCTAGAGTGGCAGCAAATGTCAAGTCTGTGCAAAGCACTCTGGGATGCTGGGTGATATGTAGAGTCCCAGTGCTATCTGCCAGTGATTCAGCACCTGTGAGTCTGAGAGGGGTCTCTCAATTTGCGTGTTTAGCTTTCATTCCAGGTTTCTCCCACACTCGTTTCTATCGTGTTTCTTGTAAGAAGTGTTTCTGAACAATATACTAGTATATGGCTCTGACTTTATTACTTGAAACTTATTGTCCTAAAACAAGGAGTCCTCGGGCCAAAACAGGTGGCCACCTGATTTTGCAAATAAATTTTCTTAAAAAATTCAGCCACCTGATGTGTTGATGTATCCTGTGGGCCTACTTTCACCATTGCAGCGTTGCGTATTTACAACAGAGATGGAGGCAGAAAATATTTCCTACCTGGCCCTTCACAGAAAAAGTTTTCTAACCCCTGTCCTGAAATGACTCTACTGCTAGATTTTGGCAAACATGTGAGTCACTAATTAATATAGAAATACTTTTCTATATCTGACATAATCGGAATTGCTCAGTTTCTAGGATTCAATGAGTGTGTGAAAAACATATTTTATTCATGAAAAACAAGTCGTTCATTATGTCTTAAGACATGCTTGTCAGCTAAGTACTTCAATAAACTGCATTATCTCCCTTTTCTACCTTCTGGTTAGCCACAAATTCAAAGGCAAAAGCACCAGAATTTTCTGTAATATATGACCCAGAAAAGGAGGCATTCCCCATCAGATTTGCAAGGAAAACGGAGAAAAATCGGAGGAATCCATTAAGAATCCCCCTTCCCTTATTGACTTGAAAAAAAAGGAAAGGCACAGGCCTTCCCTGTTGCCATATATTTAAAAAAATATCAAGATTGAGGGGAAGAGCCAACTGACATGGGTGGAGGTAACTCCTTCCAATTGCTGACTATTAGGAAAGTTAACCCACCTCTTCCTTCCCAACCCGTCATTATGTAAAGGAAATAGTTGCCACATTAGGTCAAGCTCCTTGGGACCGGAGAGGGGAAAGGGACAAATCATCAAGCCAGAGAAAAGCAAAGGAGATGAGTAAGATAGAGTCGAGTGACCAGAAAGATATATTTTGGAGGATCCAATGGAGAAAATGGCAGAGATAGAGATCAATATGAACTCAGAGATTCGGAAAGAAGACTCTCTATGGCAGAGGCACGCAAAGGATGCGCATGCTGTTGAAGGAATACGCTTAGAAAAACAGAGCTGGGCCGGGGACTCCAAAGAGAAAAGCAATGCTAGGAGTTCAAAGAAGAAAAAGAAAAGCATGATTTTTACACATAATCATCCAGTATCATATGAATGATCTCTAAGTATTTTCCCACCAGGGAAAATAAGAGCCCAAATTCCTCACTGGAGGAGCTCAAGGCTGGGCCAGGTCTAGACTGCATTTTATGCTCCGCTCTCAGCCAGCTCCTCTGGCACAAGTGGCCAGGTTCCATGGTCTGCTGCTGCTCTCTCCACGTTGGCTTGGTGAGTTGCCTACTTCTCTGTCTGGTTCAACAGGAAGTGTGTACTGTTTGCGGGATGCTACTTGGCTATTTTTAAGAGCTGAGCTACATACAGGTATTTATGACTCTAGGTCCGACTCAGGGAAACAAAATGTTTGCCAAGGCAAGTGCAGTGAGCATTTTAACAGCCAACCAGATGGGCTCAGGACGGAAAGGGTCAGGGTGAACAAGTGGGACGAGGCTCTCTCCCCAGCCCTGCAAAAGCCATCACTGCCCTTTTGCCAGGTCGTCGTGTCAGATTCTAAGAAATGGTCCTTTGCTGGCAGGAAGGAGGGCGCTCCACTCTCACCTGGACTGCACAGGTGGCAGGGAGCCTTACACACTATTTTTCACACTTTCATTCTATTTTTGCTTGTATGTTAACCAGGAATCCTTCAGAGAAACAGTCCTCTATATATGTCCTATATGTATAGGTGTGCTTTATAAGACATCAATACACATCCTATGCACATGCTCTAGGGCTCTGAGCCCCATTAACAATATATGACAGGACATATGTGTGTGTCCTATGTGCATACATTTCTTCATTAGGAGAAATTACGAGGAATTGGCTCACACAAAGACCTGCAGAGGCCATGGGACAGTTCAGCTGCCACAGAACCAGGAGGTGCTGGTGCCCCTCTTAAGGCCATCAGGCAGAAAGGGCCAATGTGTGGAGGCCTTCAGGCCAGAGAATTCGCTCTTCCTCAGAAGAAGGTAAGCCTTTTGCTCTATTCAGGCTTTGAGCTGGTGGGATGAGGCCCTCCCGCACACAGCTAGGGCAATCTTCTTCACTCAACCCACCCGATGAAAGCTTAATCTCATCCAAAACCATCCTCACCGCCCTTCCCTGGGAGCTCAATTGGTTAGAGCCGTGGTCGGCAAACTGCGGCTCTCGAGCTACATGCGGCTCTTTGCCCCCTAGAGTGTGGCTCTTCCTAAGCCTTAGGAGTACCCTAATTAAGTTAATAACGATGTACCTACCTATATAGTTTAAGTTTAAAAATTTGGCTCTCAAAAGAATTTTCAATCGTTGTACTGTTGATATTTGGCTCTGTTGACTAGTGAGTTTGCCAACCACTGGGTTAGAGCATCGCCCCGATATGCCAACATTGTGGGTTCAATCCCAGGTCAGGGCACATATTTATGAAGCCATTCAAACCATCAAAAAATATTTCTAGGTATTTAGAACAGGTATTTACCTATTCCATTAGGCCGTCCGAACGTATAAATAAAATATATGGACATTTTCAGAGTTGTTGTTGTTTTTGTCATCTTCTTTCTCCTTAATCTTAAATAAAACTCAATTTGTATAATTCGATGTTTCCCATACACTCTTTGGATGCCCCTCCCTATATACTTTGTTCACTCTCTTCCTGTGGTTTAGAATGCTTTATCCTACCCACCCTCCTCAACTGCCTGTTCATCTCTGTCCTTTATCACATCCTTTAATAAGCTGATACATGTAAGTAGTTTTCTCCTGAGTTCTGTGAGCCACACTAGCAAATAATGACATTCAAGAGGAAAAGGCCTTGGGGGCTCTTGATTTGTAGCCAAGTTGGACAGAATTGTCAGGTAAACTTGGGACCTACTAGTTGTGCTTGGCATTTGAAGTAGGGGGTAATATCATGGGACTGAGCCCTTACTATCTTCAGACAGACATTGTTGGAACTGAGTTAAATTGGAGACAGCCAGTTGGTGGAGGAAAAGTCCCCCACATCCTGGTGTCTGAAGTGATGCATTCTGCATGAGCAGTAGAGGAGACACACGGGAGGAAAGAAGAGTTTTATAACACAAATATGCAAAGATTTCTTATATATAACACCATGGGCATGATGCACAAAGGGTTGGACTTCATACAAATTTTAAGAGGTAGTCTTTTTAAAATACATTATTTTTTAAAAAAAGAAAGACAAGGCACAGATTGTTTTTAAAAAAATCTATGTAAAACATACAGGGGAATAGTGACAAAATGATGTCATTGCTTCTCATCAGAAACAAAGCCAGCTAGGCAATGAAAGAGCAAGTGTAAAGTGCTGTGGGCAAAACAGACCAACAAAAACTGTGTCATCCTAGACTTCTATATCCAGCAAAGAAACCTTCATAAAGAAAGACAAGATTAGGACATTTCACATCAACAAAACCTGAGCAGACTTGTCACCAGTTAACCAGTAAAAAACAAAAAACAAAACAAACAAAAAACACAAAATAAGTTTCTTTGGGCCCAAGGGAGATGATACCTGCAGAAAACTGGGCACTGGAAATAGCATGAAAGGTCACATGTCAATATCTGTTCACGAAATCCACGTTCTGAAAGGTGCAGGGGGAGCTCTGACTTTCTACCCCAGGTCTTGGGAAATGGAAGTGACTGTGCCCCCCGAAACACGTCTAGTCTCTTCCAGGAGGTTTCACCTTTACCCATTAGCATTCGGGGGGAAAGTAAAGTTTTGATTGTTTTTCCCTAAGTTGCTCTGGGGGAGGGCACCAGCATCTTATTCCCAGAAAATGGATAAAATATATCCAGTGCTCAGTCTTTTTTTCATAAATAAATTGAATTGTGGCTTATTTGATTTACAAAAATTTTAACGGAAAGGCAAATAGACTGTAGCTACAAAACTAGATTTTTAAAGGACTGGAGGCAAATAGCCTCAGAATAACCCCAAATGTTCCTTTGGTGATGATGCCTTCCCGAGGAAAATGTTTTAAAAATAAATAATTGTATATGTATTGGGTTAGTGCAAAAGCTGATTGTCCTCTCAGACACCCTTCTTGATGTGGTTGGAAATTGGAACAAGTTTGGAAAGCAATTTGACATTTTATAGCTTAGATATTTCCTCCTTTGCTTTCTGCTTTCAGAAATGGAACACTCTGTGATAGAGGGAGCCGCCCGAGGCATGCAATTCAACCGGGAAGGAATACTATAAACTACAGGTAGCTTGTGCCCTTTATGTGTTTTGGGTATGGCTTTTCCTTGCTATTCTGCCCAGTTTCCTTTGAAAGTTACAGAAGGGCACAGCCCAAGAGAAAAAAAAAAGTTTTACGGCATTTCTGACTGGACCAATGGGAAATGTGTTTTGTATATCCACTTACTGTACTCTGATTTGGGGTTGAACCTGGAAAGTTACATGGGGTTGGGTGGTTTTTCTGTTTTGTTTCTATACAAAATTACTTCTCTCCAAACAGGGCAGGAGGAGATGAAAGAAACTGATATTCTATGAACGTAGCATTACTAAGTTAAATGATCATCCGGAGAAATGTCTAAAGTGCTTGTGGGGAAATGGAAATTGCACCCTACGCTGCTGAGAAAGTTGCAGCCAGGAGGCTTCAGTTACTTACTGTCCCATTCAGGCACCAAACAAGAACCAATGGACGATGGCCAACTTTCACAAGGGGAAAGCAAATTTTAGTGATTGAATGGGCCAGGGACTTGTCCAGATTTTGTTACTGCAACCAAAATGTACTGCAGATGTGTCTTTTTATGTTAGCAGGCCTTTCTTTCTAGTACTTGAGCAGATTTAACTAGCCATGAAGCTCTTTCAAGGATTTCTCTTGGTCAAATCTGATGGTGGCTTCACTGAGAACCAGAGCGCTAAGTTAGCTTTCCCTTACAGCCTCAGCATGTGCCTGCCCCTCCACTGACCAACAAACCATCTCCCCCCATCTTCTCACACCTTCCTCTACCAGGGTTTGTTTTTTTTAAGAAGGAAATAATGGAATTTGGTGTCATCTGTGGACCAAAAGGTTGCCAGTTTGATTCCCCATCAAGTCACATGCCCCGGTTGTAGGCTCAGTTCCCAGTAGTGGGTGTGGAGTAGGCAGCCAATCAATGTTTCACTCTCGCATCAATGTTTCTATCTCTCCCTCTCCCTCACTCTCTCTCTAAAAATCAGTGAACTATTTTAAAAAACATATAGATGAATGAGAATGTATCAGTTATTCAAAATTCTTCCATTGAACTATCTATTACACTGCATTTAAAATTACTTGATAAACATGTAGGGAAGAGGGGAAAGCGGGGAGTTGCTAGTCAACAGGCATAAAGTTTCATTGTTGCAAAGTAAATAAATTCTGTACAACACTGTTTCTATAGTTAACTAGAGGCCCAGTGCACTAACATCGTTCGAACTGACATGCAAAGATGTTCGGTCGTTCTGCAGTTTGGTCAATTTGCATATTACCCTTTTATTATATAGGATAATATTAGATTGTACACTGAAAATTTTGTCAAGTATGTAGATTTTATGCTGAGTTCTTACCACAATGAAACAAACTTTGGAAGAAAACACTACTTGGATAACACTAAAATAACAATATAAAAATAACAACTTTTTTGCTTCCTACTTTATTCCAGTAACTGAGTCAGTACTCCCCCCAGTTGAAAGAGGACTAAACAGAATCTTAGAGAATTTAAGCAACTGGTGCAACCCAGCACATAGCAAGGCTCGGATTGGCCCCTCAGTCTGCCTGTTTCTAAAACCCATGCTGAAACTGAAATTCAATGCAGAAATTCAAATCACCTTGGTATACCCTTACTCTTTGCAGAGACTAACAGCCTGTTTATATTAGGGCAAAGTATCAACTGTCACAAGATAGAATTTCCACTTTATCCATGACAAATCAAAGGACTTTTTAACTTAGGGTATTTCCCGCCTTACATGCATCTGATTCTGATTGTTCCTTCCTTCTGTCTCCACTCTGTGTAAATCCACCCACTCTGCATTGCACCGGAATCTTATTAATTCAGACCCGAGTCCTTTGGAATCTGTGACAATGTGGCTGACACTGGATATGGGCTTGCACAAACTGTTCTGTTCTCTGTGAAGAAAGATTTTTTTGAAGGAGGTAAATACTATTTAAATTATTTCCTGAAGTTTAATCTACCTAAGAAAATATAGCAATTCTCAAGAACCTAGCAGTTACAACTTGCATATAAATTATTAGTTTTGAAACAGCTCCTATGAAGTGATCAAAGACAGCCCCCAAAACTTGGTAGCACTCAAATATTAGTTCAAGTTATCCTCTATAGTTGAAAGAACTTACAAAAATTAAACAGCCCACAAGCTATTCCCCCTATTATGTTCAATCGGCAAGAGTTCTAGGAATTCACCTGCTTGCCTGGCTGTGTTTGAAGTTGCCTCTTGTGGGTGCCTTTGGGATCACTGTGTCTGGAGCCCTTGAACGAGCTACCTTTTAGGGCTGACTCTGTTTGTTGTCACTTATTTTAACCTGAGCTTTGCACTCTGAGAGACAAAGATTCTAAACTGGGCTCTGCCTTTGATACAACTGCAATTTAGGCAAATCATTTTTGTCTGAATCTACAGAGAAAATATCTAACTCACAGGTGATGATAAAAAAAAATAAATGAAATAAAGCAAATGGAAGCATGCCTGGCACATGGTAACATGCACTAAGTGAGAGCCGACTTCTCTCCATCCTTTCCTTGCACACCTACTGCCCACTCCAGTCTCCATGTGCAGTAAAGCACATGGAGAAGTAACTCAGGAGTGAGTCCTTGATCAGTTGTACCTCCTCCCTCCCTGTCCAAACCTACCTCCTGCCCATCACTCTCCCTACCCTGAACCTATTCTCTAAGAGAGACTCAGAAGGATCTCAAAGTTTTAGATAAGAAACAAATCATAGGCTCCATGATACAGATATAACGTGTTTCAATAGTCACCAGGTTCAAGGAGGAGTTTATGAATGAAGATGCAGACTTACAATTTTATTTGTGCTTTGCATTCTGGGATACACAGATCGCAACATGCATTGGTATGAGACAAGAAGAACATCTCTGCATGTCAATTCGAACGTTTGGGTATTTTTCCAGAGAAGCTAAAATGCTGTTCCTTCCTAGGGCAACTATAGCCAATGGGGAGGAGCACGAGGGGGAGCTCCCTAGAAATCATGTGTATTCACTAGAATTCACTTCCATCAGGCCTTGTGATCATGTATCCATCTTCCTAATTATCATCATTGTCACCCTTGATCTACAGAGAAGATGACGGGGTTGGAGATACCAAGTGGCTTACCTGGCTCCCATACCTAAGCCACAGGTTCCTTCTGATACATGGCATTGTACAAACACCCCTGGTTTAAAGAAAGCACACTAGTCATTTGAACCCACTCCGGACACATGTCTCACAACATCAATTTTTTTCCCCTGAAAAATGAGAGGACTGAGTGAGATAATAAATGTCCAAGATATAGAACTGTGTCTTCTACGGAAGGGACATCCCAGGCAGTATCCGCTCCACTCATCTCACTCTCACTAGCTGACAGAAGACTCGGAGAGGAAACAAGAGTGAACAGCACACAACAGCATGGCTGCCGGCCTTACAGGTTTGGAAGACGGTTCTTCCTCTTTAAGACACTCAAGGAAAGAAAGAGAGAGACTGTATAAACAGCTCTGATTTTCCTGTCTCTTGCTGCACTCTGAACCTCACCACGAAAACCAAGTCCGCCAGCCAGTGCAGTCTGCAACTGCTGTCTGATGTCCGATCCAGGACAAACACGGGAACCAAATGATATTTCCAACCAATCAGTCCAGGTCCTCCGAAAGGGAAAAGCATTTTCCTGGACTGACAGATGAACCTGGATTAGAAGAGAAGGCTTTACATTCGCAGGTGGGCCAAGGAATTCACCAGCCACCAGACAGGGATGAAAGGACCTAGCCCCAGGATAACCTTGGCCGATGGAAAAAATGATAGGGGACAAGGTTCATAAAGAGTAATCTTCAGGTGCCTTTCATAAAGGGCTGAGTACCTACAGACGCCCTTAAATGGAAACATCAGGATCTCAAGCAACACAATTCATCATATCCCCTGTTATCTGTAAAAGCCTTCTCTGGAGGTCTGCCATAAAACCAACATAGGAACATCACTCGGGATCTATTAATCTGACAAACTATCAGCCATACAGAATGATTTGGGAAGATACTTGGCAGAAGGCATAAATATCCCACTAACGTGTGGGGCTGCAGGTGGGGGAGGGAGGAGATTCTCACAGAATCTTTATTAACTCAAATATCTGGCACACATCAGGTTTTCCAACTTGGCCACGGACAGAGGAACAAAGTTTGCAGGACCTTTAGTACCAAAAGGACGTGCTGCTTAGCTCTTTTTTTTATTTATTTTGTAAACACCAAAATGTTCCACTCTCTGCATGCAGACGTCCCTGAGCGAGGGAACGGGGCTGTCGCTGTGTGTGGGCAGCCTGGGAAAGGGCAGGCCAAGAGGTGACTCAGCCCAGAACCCAGAGAGGCTACAGTCACACATGATACAAGTATCGTAACTGGGGCACTAAACCCGCATCCACAGGGGGACACGAGGCTGAGACATAGCTGAGAATCAGTATCTATGCAGACAGCGCAAGGATGTTCGTCAAAAGCCCAAACTTGGTTCACAGGAAGAGGGAGAGACATGTCTGAGGTTCAGAAATCTCACTGAGTGGGCATTTGAATGTAGAAAGCACAGATCAAGACTGTAGATCCTTATCACACAGGAGGATAGAAAGGGAAGAGAATTCAGAGCAGAGGCAGCATCTCAAGTTTAAGAACAGGAAACCAGCGCTAATAACCAGTATGGGCTGGCCATAGTGGGCCCCTTTGCAGAGCAAGTCAGGCTCTGAGGAGGGGCTCCTCTCTGGTGAAGCTTCGTGGTTCATACGCACCGGCCTTTGTACATGTCTACTTGCCAAGGCTCCCCCGGGTTAAAAAGCTGGGTGACTTAATCAGATGACTCAGCTTTTTCGCTGCTGTGAGCTGGAAATCACTCTTGTCATTTGCACCTTTGCCGGCCCAGTCTTATATAGATCTACTCACACTAGTGTATTCTGTTAGGCAAGTCCCAATTTGATGTTCAAAGCTCCCAAGGAATTTTCTTCACCTTTAACTAATATGGACTTAGAGCTAAACAGCTGAATGAAGCGAGGTACCTTTCTTCAGTCATAGGTTATTAAAGCCATAGAGTAACTTTAAAAACGAAGTAATATGGTGGGATCTCTGTCCCCAAGTCAGGCACTCAATGAAGACTTCAAGAGCCACTCACATAAATACATGCACAAGTACATGCACACATACATGTACATCCATACTCACACAGAGGCACATTCACACACATACATGCACACACGTACAAGCACATGCACATACGCCCACACTCATGCACGTGCATGCACATACATGCACACATGTACACCCACACTTATACACACTCACACTCATGCACATGCACACATACTTGCTAATTTAAGCCAGCAGGCAAGCTTTTCTTCTGAGTATCACCCACCCTTCCATACTTTCCTTGTAATCTTTAAAGGATCAGAATATGTTTCTTATTGGAAAATGTAAAAAAATAAATAAATCCATAGAAATGTCCCCTATGATTGAAAACAGAAGCGGGCCATTAAGACATTCTCATTGGAAAAAAACAGAAAGAAAAGAAAGAAAGCTAATGGAAAGTCAAATGAAATGGAACACCACCAATGCATTTTATCAACTGCACGTCCAGAAACCACACCCAACACATTTTATCAAAGGAATGACAGACACGCTGGACTGTTAATTACCTGCAGGTTTCTCTCCTAAATTTATACCCCTCGTGGGACAGAGGCTGAACAAGGAAAAGGCCGGCTGCAGCAAGAGCGGCTGGGAGGAAGGTGGGTTCGCCAGTGACGCAGAAATGCTCGGACCTCCGTTTCTTCATCTCTAAATTGGGATCATTCAGCTGAGCCAAAAACAACAGCATGCCTACGTGGAGTGGGGCTGGGATCTTACTGGCAAGGTTATATTCCTACAATCAAAACAACCTGCTATCAGCCCTACATGTGGGTTATTTTTGTTGCATTATTGCCAGCTGGGAAAGAGAAAAGATCAGAGGGAAAAAGAAATCATGAAAATCCAGGTTAGTCTCAGGGCAGCTAGTACACATGGCTTTCCCCGCTCCACCCCCCCCCCCTTTATTCTGTCCTTGCTACTTGAAGGCTTAACCTTGGTTTCAGTGACCTACAATAAGTATTCATAAAATCATACATTCATTTATCCTCTTCCTCACTGTCTGTCTTTCTGTCTCCCCCCCCCCCACCCCGCCCCGAGCTCAGCAGCATTTAAAACTCCAGATAAAGGGGCAATCGTGTTTTGTGGAAAATTCTTTTTCGTTGATAATGATATGGGAATAGTTCTCATGCTGTGAACAACGCGGCAACCTTTGCCAACAGGAGCTGGCTGTGAACTTGGGAAAGAGTGTGGCTGAGAGGCTGACAGCAGAGAAGTGTTTATGCCTGTGGGTGAGTGTGTGGGTGGGGAGGGTGTGGGGAGGGGACAGGGAGAAAGTGACATAAAATTGTTCTTGTGCACTGGGGATCTAGCCTCCTTTAAATACCAGAGTAGAACAGAAGACATTTAGCTGGGGGCGAGGGGGTTAGGGGGGTGTTGGGGGAGGGCCTGCTGGAGAAGGAGCCAGTCTGCCAACATCCCTTTATCCACAGGCTCATGCTCCTGAGGCTGAGGCAGCACAGAGCCACACGCTGCAGCTGGTTTGCGGAAACGGTGTGAGACACTGAGACTATCGAATTAGGGCAGGCGTGAGGAAGTGTGAAATACCGATTTTTATACCAAACCACAGCACACTTCATGTTTCCTTCCTTCAGGGGAGTGGGAGCGATCTATCTCCCTCTCCAGGGGCCCTGATTCTAGGGCTGTGAGGGCGTTTTCGCTCTCTCCTCTTTCAAACAGCCCTGTAGGAGCATCCCCCAATCTCTCCTAAGAAGAAGGGGAGGTCTGTGAGCTCAGCTCTGTCCCAGATGGTTTATCAGGCTGGTCAGCCTCCTCCTTGGTGCAGAACCACCGCTGGGAGCGGGGCTTGGTGGGATGGAATCAGGGAGGGACCCATTGGCAACCGCAGCCAAACTCTGTGTCGACAGTGTCAGTGCTGATGTGAGTGAAATGACAGCGTCAGTGCTGACGTGAGCGAAATGCAAATATTGCATAATGAGCCACTTGAAAAAAATTCTTCAAACTTCTCCGCACTTGCCGTACGGGTGGCTAAGTGGAGGGACGACCTTCTGTTTCATCCCGGCAGCAAGTTAAGAGCCCAGGAGCTAGAAAACCAACTTCAGAAACACTTCATGTTTAGATCCCCTTAGCGGTTGGAAAAAACAACTTTAAAAAAAATATGTTTAAGAGCCGCTCCGGCAAGTGGAAACAGCAGTTCCTTGTAAACAAACCTTCAACACGAAGCTATTTCTCAGTGGCGGAAACCCTAACTTCATAAAGTCGGATTTCTGAGATTGTTTTCAGCTCCTCGGAGACTCCAAAAGGAACCACATTCTGTCAGTTGGTGCATCAAATAAACAAACGCGAAGGAGAGAGTTTCCATACCCTGTGTCAACCGAGTGTGCGTCTGGCACAGCGCAGGCAAGCTGGGGGCACGTTCGCTGTGGAGAAAACCAGTCATGAAAAAAGGCAAGCGTGGTGCCCACCCTGAGAGCTCGTCCACAGGGGACTGTAATGACTGTCTCAAAGGCGACGTCAGCAAGGGGAGGCTGTTTCCAGATGTCTCTCTCTTTCCAGCTACCATCGTGCTTCTAATGAACTTTGTAGAGTCTGAATCACAGTGCCCGGCTCTGCATTGAAAATCCTCTGCTTTTTCCATCCCAGAACCCAAGGAACCAGGGCAGGCAGCGGGCCCGGCCAGAGCCACCGAGAAAATCGGACCCCTGCCAGACCGGCGTTGCTCAGGGGTTGAGTGTCAACGAATGAACCAGGAGGTCAGGGCACATGCCCAGGTTGCCGGCTTCTTCTCCAGTGAGGGGTGTGCAGGAGGCAGCCAATCAGTGATTCTCTCTCACCACTGGTTTCTATCTTTCTCTCTCTCCCTTCCTCTCTGAAATCAATTACAATATATTTTTTTTTTAAAGAAAAGGAAATCACACCCCTGACCTCAGTGTCAGCCCTATTTCCCTATAGAACAGAAACAGTTCAGGTTTCTACACTGAAAGGCACTGGGAAAGAGCTCCTCACCAAAATCTCAGTGGAAATCCGTAATCAGAAATGAGTACAATTCCAGTTTTACTAAATAACTACTCTGTAAGGCCACACAGCCTTAAGAATGCCTTCAGTATAAAGTAGCAGCAATTTCTTATCAGCCAGTCTCAGTGCCACGACTTTCCTGCCGAGGAAACTGGAGCGGGTTCCTGAACCTACCGGTGCCTCAGTTTCCTCAATGGGAGCATCAATCACTGTGCCCGCTTCGCAGGGCTCCCGGGAACAGTACACAAGACTGAGGGATGCGAAACGCACTGGACGCCGCGGCTGCCGCAGAGGAAGGGCTCTGTAAAAGGCCGAGGATGGTCTGAGGCAGTTGTTGTTAGTAACTCAACTCACAAAGGAAATGAGTGTTTCGCAGGGAAGCGGTCAGGAGAGACCTGGGGAGAGGGACGCCTGGGGTTCTCTGGACCAGTAGTTCGCAGGTGGCAACTCCGCCTGTGCGGCGGGCGAGTTGATGGGAGAAAGAGTATTGGTCGGGGGAGGTCAGGGCCTCGGCTTTATTATTTAACACAGCGTGGGTTTCCACTATCTGTAGGTTTTATAATTGCTATCAAATATGTTTGCTTAGCACCCCAAGTGTGTAACATTTAAAGAAGAAAAGCCACCAAATATTGGGTGCACTGCTTTTTCTGATGGGAGCAAAATGCTTAGCAACACCCCAGGAGTAGCCACAGGTAGCTAAGAACATAAAGCAGAAGACAGTGTGATGGAGAGACAAGTATTGGGAGATGCTTCTAGAACCCTAGGAAAGAAGCCAGGACAAAATAGACACACTGGATGCCCAAACCGGAGATCCCCCAGTCCTGTGCTCCTGAAGCTACAGAACCCAACTTCCGGTCAGAGAAATGATGCCTCCAGGATCACCCAATGGCAGAGTGAGCCCTGCGGACAGAGGGGCCCAGAATCCCACCCAGGGTGGTTTTCATTACTTCATTCTGTCCACTTGCTTCTGGGACTTTGTTTTATAAACCTGCCCAAGCAAGGCGTGGTTCTCAAACTTGCACCTGCACCGGAATTAGCTGGCAGGCGTGTCTGGACATCGCTGGGCCCTTCCCAAGCATTCCTGGTTCCACTGACGTGGGGGTGGGGTCCAAGGATTTGCATTTCTGAGAAGTACCCCGTGATCCTGTGATGCCAGTCTGGGGACCCAACTGCCTCAATGATTGGTGTCAACTTAGGAGCTAACTTCCTATCAGTGGTCACAGATTTTGAAATTTGAATAATTCTCATTCAGTTCGATCCGACAGAATGAAACTGTGGGAGTGGCAGAAGTTTATTTCTGATGAGAAAGAGATGAAGGAAGAACAGGAGCTAACATATGTACTGTGGGTTGGCAACTTCACAAGATGCTGTAGACATTGCTGTAAACAAAACCTTTCTTTGGACTTTGTTATGGAAAAGACACAGTTAATAGTATAAAAAATAAATCATATAATATGCAGTGATGATAAGTGCTAAGCAGGAAGATAGAGAAAGCAAGAGGATCGGGGAGGGAGGCATGCAGTTCGATTGCATGGTTAGGGAAGGCCTCCCTAAGGACATGCAGTGAGACCTGAAGGGATGAGGAAGTCATCCTGTGGAGACTGGTGAAGAGTATTCCAGGCAGAAGCAACAGGTGCAAAGGTCCTGAGGCAGGAACTCCTCTAATGTGCTGGAGGAAGAGGCGGGAGGCCACGGGGGCTGAAGGAGAGGCAGCAGGTCAGAGTTCAGGGGTGAAGGCACAAAGGTATAGAACAGGGGGTGGGGAGACCACTGGCACCTTGAAAGTTGTGGTCAGAACTTTGGCTTTTCCTCGACAAAGAGAAACCACAGGGAATGGCCTGGTCTGACTGAGTGTTAGCAGGGTCCCTCTAGTGCTGGGTTGAGATCAGACTTGAAAGCCACAGAGAGACTGGTGAGGCGGCTATTGTAGTAATCGGGTGAGTGGTGATGGGGGTAGACCCCAGTGTCACAATAGTGAGAAGTGACCAGTTCCTGGATGTATATCGACTGTAGAGCTAGCATCTTGTGCTGATGGACTAGCCATGGGGTATAAGAAAGAGGGCATCAGGGACCACCCAGAGTTGCCATTTCCTGAGATAAGCTGAGACTCATACAGCACCAGGCACATAGCACAAACCAATCAATGTGAAATTAATAAGCCCCAGTTTTAAAGATGAAAAATCTGAAACTCATAGAAGGTAATTACCTACTCGAAGTCACACTGTGGCTGGTGGCAGGGCTGGTACTAAAAGCCAGGCCTGTCTGGCCTGAAGGCCCATGCTTTCCCTCTACAGCCATCTGTGATATTCCCAAAGAAGTGGGCCCGGGCGGGAGGGACAGACAAACCGGCTCTGATTTCCATTCTGAGCGTATCATGCGTCCTCTTGCCCAACCTGACGCAGGCTCTGTGCAAGGGTCACGGACCAGGACCTGGTGGCCTAATAAGGCTCGCGGCCCTGTTTTGTTTGGTTGGCACAGCTCTGTAAAAGCAATTCACGTTTGACCACCTTCAGGCTGGGCTCGTCCTTTCCAGTACAGCCACACACATCACCCCCTCTTACTCAGAGCAGCGCCCCTCAGATCTTACCTGCCTGGCCTGGAAGCGATTTGATTTTCAACCAGTGATTCAAACCAACATGTAGGTGGGAATTTGGCTACAATGCAGGGTGCTAGGACAAAGTACATGGATTCCGACAGATACCCATTCATACCCCAGCCCATCACTGATCACCTGTGCGAGCTGGGCCAGCTCACCTCTCTGTCCCCACCTGTAAAGTGGGGAGAACAATATCCACCTTGAACTACTGCTGAGACCTGGATAAGAAAACACAAGTAGGGCACACTCCCTTACACTGACTGCTCACTCCGTGTCCCCACCTGCTCAGGACAGGCACGTTGCGTGGACCCTGACACCCCTCTTTCTTATACCCCATGGCCAATCCATCAGCACGACCTGCTGGCTCCACAGTCAGTATGCATCCAGGAACTGATCACGTCCAGCGAGCTGTGACGCCGAGGTCCCTGTCCCGTCCTCACTTGTCTCTCCAAGGCTTTGGAGTCTATTCTCACCCAGCAACTAGAGGGACCCTGTAAATACTTCAGTCAGACCGTGATACTCTCTGTGGTTTCTCCTCGTAGAGGAAAAGCCAAAGTTATGACAACAACTTTCAAGGTGCCAGTACCCCACCCCCTTGTTCCATACTGTTGAGCCTTCACCTCTGAACTCTGACCTGCTGCCTCTCCTTCAGCCACAGTGGCCTCCTGCCTCTTCCTCCAGCACATTAGAGGAGTTCCTGCCTCAGGACCTTTGCACCTGTTGCTTCTGCCTGGAATACTCTGCCTGCGTATCCACAGGATGACTTCCTCAGGTCTTACTGCACCTTCTCAGGGAGGCCTTTCCTAACCATGGGATCAAATGGCATGCTTCCCTCCCTCCCCCTCTTTCCTTATTGTCCTGCCTAGTAAGGGTAGCAAGCACTAAACAAGTGGTCATTATTCTAGGGCGGGACTGGCACACTTGCTATGGAAAAGGCCAGATCATTTCATAGTTTAGGCTTTGCCGGCCATATACTCTCTGTCCTGATGACTCGGCTCCGCGGTGGGGGCATGAAGCAGCCCCGGAGAATGCGTGAATGAATAAGCATGGTAAGTAAAGCTGCATTCGCAAACGCAGGTGAGAAGCGAGGTATGGCCCCTGAGCTGCAGCTTGGCAATTTGCTGACCTCTGCTATAGAGCACTTACTGTTATTCCCAACACCGCCCCCTCATTCTGCTCTATCACTCCCCCTCAATGTCTACCAAAATGTCTTTAGTTATGGGGCGAAGACTATTTCATATTCTTTTAATCTGAGCCATAGGTGACTTCCCGGTGATCCTGGCTGCAGCTGTCATTGTCCCCATCAGAAAGGGAGGACAACCTTTGGTGGCCTCATTTAAGATAGACAAGGCAGGGCCAGTGCGAATGGTTTTCCCGGGAAATGAGGCACCCCCAGCAAGGTCAGCTTTTCCTTCCCCAGATGCCTGGCAGGTGGGGATTGGACGATGGTCATCGCCCGGCTTCTGGAAGTCCAGGAGGCAGCTGCCTCTCCCCAGCGGTTTCAAGGACCCAGAGAGATGGGTTGAGTTCCCCTGAATGGAGCCTGACTCATGCCCCCATCCCAACCTCTGCGGCACCGGAAGGCTCCTACACCCTTGGCATTGGCACGCCCCTGAGCAGCCCTGCAGCCACATTTCCCACCCTTCGACCTAATCAGGGCTTTGATTTGCAGGCCTTGAGGGAGAGGCTGCTGGGCTGTTCCCACTGAGTTATTTTTGGGAGCTGGCAGGAAAGGGGGAGATGGCGCGTTTGCAGCCAGAAGCACAGGCAGTGGGGCAGGGCCTGGGCGTCAGCTACAGCACATGAGGTCACTTCCTCTTACAAACCTCAGAGCCAAGAGCACCAGGGACCTGGGAGGGGGCAGATGCGGGCCAGGCTGATAGTCTCCTTTATGAGCAATGGTTTTTGTTTTCTCTTCTCTCACTTGCATCTCAGATGAGCTGAAACTCATCTCAGATGAGTTTCAAAAGAACTTGCATATTTTGGGGGAAGATAAAATGGAGACCAAATGAATGGACAAAAAGATGCAAATGAGGGAATTAAAACTACAGCAATATCCACTGAGTATCACTACCCCATTACTAATCTATTTATTTGTTTATGAGTCAGATATTAGCAGAGTTTGCTTCTAATCATAGAGAATAGGCTGAACTCAGCAAACCACTGGCATCCTGGTTATATGGCATTGGGCGAGGGAGATCTATTATAAGCAGGAGACACATGAGGACATTTCTCAGAATAGTCACGGGGGTGACCCCTGAATGATCTATCTGCAGGTGGCTTCCTGCTGCGAGAGCTGGGCAGGTGCCCATTCTCCCAGGGCCCCACGCTTGGTTTAATGCACTGCTTTCACTGTCTTGAAATTCGGAATACTTTTTGCACGGGGGCCCTCACATTTTCATTTCACACTGGGCCCCACAAATGAAGTAGCCACTCTGCTCTTTCTCTAAAACGGTGTTTCTCAACCTTTTGTCCCCATACTTATTGTCCCAAAGACAACATTTTCCCCCTAATCAAAGCCCCCATAAAATTATAACACAGATATATGACACAATTGACCCTTGAGCAACAAGGTTATGAGTACCAAGCCCATGCAGTCAAAAATCTGTGTATAATTTGTTACTCTCCCCCCCGGCTCCCACCCCGCAACGTAACTGCTAACTGCCTGTTGTGGACCAGAAGCAAGAACACACACACATTTTATGTTATATGTATTGTGTGCTAGATCCTTACAATGAAGTGAGCTAGAGAAAATAAAGTATTACTGAGAGAATTGTAAAGAAGAGAAAATATGTTTACAACAGTACTATAGGTATTTATGGATACTATAAATTAACACCATCTCTTTACAAGATGAAAAAAAAGCCATGTATGTGTAAGTGCTCATCTCAAACCCGTGTGGTTCAAGGTCAACTGTATTTCTGTGTACGTCTATTATGTATGTCTGTGCTTTGCATGTTAAAAGCTGATGGCTTTTTGCCCTCCAAAAAACAAATTTTTGCCCCAGGGGTGGTATTGACCCCATTGGAAATATCAGTTCCTGATCTAGAAAACCACACCTCAACTCCAAACACCCACCCAGGAGCATAGCATGGGCAAAGGTAGTGACAGTAACAGAAGCAGTGGCCCTTGAGCCAGGAAGTGTCTGAGTGCTCTGCATGTATTAACTCCTGAAATATCCAAAACTAGTCCGTTCCATTCTCATGTTACAGGTGAGGAAACTGAGGGACAGAATTTCAATCACTTGCCCAAGGCCAGTCACACAGTTAGTAGATGGCAGGGCTGGGATGTGAATATGGTCCTTGTGGTTCCTGAACCCAGAGGTGCAGGTTCAATCAGGGAGCCCACACACCTGATGGACACTACGCTCAAGTGGTGCGTGTTTTTACAGGTCACTGTTGGTAGACGGGGGGCCCTGTTTATGACAATACGACAGCTGATAATAAGGCCCTGTTAATGAAACAATGGGACAGCTCATGCGCATGGGCCAGCAACCTTCAACTGGACCAGACCCTCTGCAGGAGAAGCCAAACCTCCCATGGGCTGATGCACAACCGTTGTGGTGGTTCCTACTAGCTGGAAAATGGTAGGTTTTCCTAGAGAAGGTATTATCTCCTGGAACAGGAACTGCTCACTTCCTCTCGTATTCTCAAAAACTTAGAGGGACTTGAATAGAAAGACTCATGAGTCTGGGATTCTAACCACTTGTGTGAACCTGGTCACATCATTTTTCAGAGCCTGTTTTTTTCTGTAAAAGAGGTACAATTAAGTGATCTCCACTATTCCTTCCATCTGGAATACAACTATACCTTCTGAAAAACATGGGCAGAGGCAACAAAAATATTGAAGAGTTATACTGAAGTAAAAGTCTACTGCGGGACTTGTAACTATAAACGGCCATATGAGTGAAGCAGGTCCTACAGGTAAAGAGAACAGACAGAGGCAGGGGATGCCGAATAACAGACACGCAGGTAGGCAGGTGCTCACCAGAGGGGGCTGTGAACAGTCCACTTGTGCGGGCTCTTGCCAGATAGGAATGTGGGCCCAGTGCCACCATTATTTTTCCCAAAGAAAGGGAAAAGCGACATTCTTAGGTGCACTCTGCTAATTTGCATATGTGGACAAGTGGGCAGACCCTGGGGCAGCTTCCATGACTGTGGCTGTTTCGTGCCCTTGGCCTTATGTGGTCCTCTACCCCTAGTTGTGGGCAGAAGTGGTGACTTGCTTCTAGCCACTAGAATATGATACAGATGAAGATATGCCTCAGGTCCTAAATCAGTTGATTTTGGATTAATCAAAGAGCAGAGGATGATGGGTCGGCCTGGCTTAATGAGGTGGAAGCCCTTGTGAGAGGAACTCTTCCCTCCCGGAAGGGAAAGACTCTCCTTCTGGGCTTGATAGAGAAAGCAGCCATGTTACAGAAGCCCCTGGAACAAGGAACCGTGCCTCCAGCACCTGAGAGCAGCCTTCAGCCTCTAGCTAGCAAAATGCCACGGCTACGGAAAATGGATTCTGACAGAAACCTGAATGAGTTTGCAAGTGGCCTCTTCACCAGTGAAGCCTCCAGATGTGAAGGCAGCCAGGCAGGCTCCTTGGTTGCGGCCTGATGAGATCCTGAGCAGAGAGCTCTGCTCTGCCACGCCTGACCTCCTGACCCACGGAAAAGGAGACATCACACATGTGCATCGTTCTGAGGGTCTTAAGTATATGGCGATTTATGAGCCAGCAGTAGAAAATGGCTTGTTCTGTTTCAAAAACACTCTGCGGGCCAAACAGCCGTGAGTGGGCCATGGGCAGCCAGTGTGTGATATATGATGGTGCCGCCTTAGGTACCAGGCTTTCAGAGATAAAAGGCACGGTGCCTGGAAAGAGATGACTACCACAGCGGTCACTGCGGGACCCCGGGCTGCAGAAGGATGGGACCTCCTAGAGAAGCAGACAGCAGAACCTAATTGCAACCCTTGTGAGGTCGGGAGCTGCCATTGTAACATCTGTTCTGTGTGTCTTTTGGAAGAAAAACTGCCTCATTTCTATTCTTTGTTTCTTCTGGGTGTTTCCAGCCACACTTTGCTTTATCATCTTCTCAGCAATGATTCTCGGTTTTCTTAAAAATAGTGGTGTTGTCTGGGAGCCTAAGTGACAAGAGAACCGAGCTTATCACTTTAAGTGCCCTGCTATTTATATGCCCTGTCAATAGGCTATCAATCAACCAATGTCAGAATTGTCCCAGTTGGAAGGGACATCTGTTAGGGACAGAAGTGGTGAGGTTTGGGCAAGTAACAGGTCCTCTGAGTGTGCCATATCCTGAAAACGTACACACAGCCAACGTTGGCCATGGTATTGAGATCCCTGGAGATGGACCAAACTTTACAGGGTGACTTGGAACCAGCCAGGCAAACTTTCTGGGCCCCAATATCCTTGCCCAGCTACCTCTTGCCTGATCTCAAAAAGAAAAACAAACAAACAAAAACCCACCTAGATTTCTACTAACACCTACCAGAATACCTCCCAACACATCAGCCAGCGTGATATTCTGAAAACATAATTCAAATCACGTCCTGTGGCTTCCTAGCATGTTCATGCTAAAATCCCAACTCTTACCATGGCCTGCGTGAGCGGAATCCCCACCAAGGAGCAGTCATCAGAGTTTCTTCGTGGCTAAAAATGTGACGTTGGTGTAAGAGTGTCCCCATAATACATATCAGTCCTAGGAGTCAGCCATTATGCACTGATTTGAGTGCACTGTGCATTGAAATATGCAAATGCATGTACACCAGTTGGTAAGTTAGCTGCTGCTCTAAATGCCCCCTGCTCTTCTCCGATCCGGGCCTCTTTATCTCACCATGACCCCGCAGTCGGCTATTAACTCTGGCAGAGGAGGGGGAGCAGGGCTAGTTTTCTGCTCAAGAACTATGGCCAGAGCCCATTCCAGTTGGTAGGTACCTGAGCTATACAAGCCATTCAATTATGGGGTTGGGATATGACCCCCTGGTGGCAAGTGTGCTATTGAAAAAAAAAAAAGCATACAAGGGGGCACCTAGGCACCAATCAAAGGCAGAAAGGATGAGGATGGACTAAAAGGAAAGGAATGAAAGAGCTTCCTGAAGCCAAGAGCAGCTATCTTTCAATGCGGTAGAGTAAGCCTTGCCTGTCATGTGGCTCGGGGAACGAGAAATAGGAGACCTGGAAAACAAATACAGAGCACACACTTGCTCTTTGCACTACCAAGACCACATGAAGAGCAGCGTAATTACGTATTCGAATATCACTGCTGGGAAACACTCGGTGTGACCCAAAGTTCAATGCTCCAGCACATTGGTTCCAGGCGAGATTGCCTTTCATGGTGGTATACCCTTTCCCCTCTACCGCCTCGCTTCCAAGGGAAACTAGATACTGCTCCTACTTACGGGAATGGGAGCTAATAAGGGCATCTTCTTGATTAGAGAGCTCCGGGGATCAGCATTTTCTCAATGGCTCCCAAGAAACCACATAAAAGGAAACAAACAGAAACCTGGAAGTAGGTCCCCAGCTAATCGCCCTGGCCCGGCGACATACACACGGCTGGAAGCAACTTTCTGAAGGAAGGACAGCAACCAGAGGAACATGAGATGATGTCAGCGCCACCTTCATTTGTGTTTGTGTTGTATCTCCCAGGTCTAGCTGGGCTCACAGATCAGCCCAAAACACCACTCTTCTCTAGAAGGTGGGTGAGGGCATTCCAAACAAATCAACATTCTCAGACCGAACCTGGCGGCTCAGCGACACTCCTATGTTTTGTTCCAGCTCCCCAGTGCCCACCCTGAGTCATCTTTATCAACCTCATGTGTGTCCTGGTGCCAAAGGGATGAAATGGGTCCCTATGGAAGCTCTTCCCTCTCTCCAACTCGCAGAATTCCTACCCCGTTCCTATGTCAGGTCATGGGTCTGTATTAAGCAAATCAACACTCCCATGGGCCCTTTGGAACTGAAGGTCCCACTCCGACCCCTGAAACTTATAGCTGGGGCCCTAGTTTAAGACCTGGATTTGTCAATCCCCTTTCAAGGTCAGATTCCCCACAGTACCACCTGCCACATACCTAAACAGCCCATGGCTTGGGCTCTGTCATCTATCTTAGAGGTGTGAGACTTGCTGGATCATAATTCAGTTACTTTGTCTTATGAAGCCTGGACCTTGGGTTTTAGAGATGCCATTGCCAAGTCCAATCTATCCAACAACTCTTCGGTCCTGGCTCACCTGCCCTCTCTTAGTCAACAGATCTTTACCTCGTCCTCGCTTCCTGCCCTCTGCACCAGAGCCTTGCCTCTGAAATCCCAACGTATATCCTGGTCCCCTAGGTACTCACTCGGTCTCCTGGCACTGACAAAATAGACCCTGATGATTTTTACCAATTGGGAGAGCCCAAAAGTGTTCTTGATTTTATTACTCACAACCTCATAGCTGAAAACCCAGAGGGGAGAGATGTTCTCCTTACTGAGGGGCATCATGAGGGCCAAGCACAACGCTCACCTCCTGGTGGCCCCCATTTAAGCTTTACTTGTTTCCTCTTGTTACAACAGAATGTGACTTTTGAACATTTTGCTTTCAAATATATTTAAGAGGATTTTGCTCCATTATGTGAAATAAAACAAAGAAGATCGATTGGGGGGGGGGGAGATATAAGCTAAGTCCATCACTTAGTAAGCTTTTCCAATTAGATTTGATTCTGACTTTCTGCCCAGATGCAAATGGAAAATTACTTTTTCCATTTATAAAGCAAATATCTTTTGTTGAAAATAATGCAGACCAAAAAGTGTGCCCTTTCTTTCTCTTTCTTTCTTTCTTTCTTTCTTTCTTTCTTTCTTTCTTTCTTTCTTTCTTTCTTCCTTTCTTTCCAATCATAGTTGCTCTTTATCTCATTGTGACCTTTCCCCAACATATTTTTCCGTTTGTTTTTAGTGCCCAGTTTCTAAAAATAAAGTGGCTGGTGGGTTTCTGGATATAAAGATAATATTTTTATTTCACTGGTGCATACAATCAGGAAACATATTTCTGTTTATACTCTAGAAATCAGTTGAGAGTTGTAGATGAAGCCACTTTCTGTCAGCACTTTTTTTTCTTTTCAAAACCTGGAAAATGTAACCAAATCCAAAGCAGCTGTAGGAAGCAGAATATCCAGTCCGTTTGCCTCAGCCGGAGGAGAGCGAACAGGAGGTAACAGGATAGTTTCCACATGAAAAAGTTACAAAGAATTTAACCTGTAATGAAAACGCTGATAATCTCCAGGAATGAAAGATGCTTGGATGATGGGTTTGGGGTTTTTCGTGAGTTCAAAGGATCTGGTTTTCCCTGTAAATGCTGCACAGGAATAGGAGACGTCCATGTGGTCATTGTTATGTCTGAGAGCCAACAAAAGTTCAGACTTCATCTTTAAGCCATTAAACGGCGACTGTGTGTGCATTTCAAGACCATGGATTAGCCGGCCGAGCCTTTCTCTGAAGAGCATAGAAAGCAGAATCTCGTTAATTCATCAGCTTCTTCTCCGAGATAGGGACGCTGATACGTGATTACCAATGTAAAGTCAGTTTCCTTTAAGAGTCGACGTGTGAAGGTCCTGTACACAAGAGCTCCTCCGACTCTGACGTGCACGTGAAGGGCCGCTGGACCTTGTTAATGCAGATCTGACCTAGTGGGGCTGGCTGGGAGGGGCCTGAGATTCTCCATTTCCATCAAGTGCTCCAGCGATGGGATGTCGCCAGTCCATGAACCACCATGGAGGCGGCAAGAGTCAGAGGATTTCTGCCTTGGCAACTCCATCCCATCTGTGCTTGGCAGTCTCTAAAAGGGCTCCCCGTGGTCCCTGCTCCAGGTACTCAGGCCCTTATTAATCCCACCCCTTGACAGTGGGCTGGATCTACTAACTCTCTTCTAACAATGCAAATATGGCAAAAGGGGTGGCATGTCTCCTCGGAGGGCAGGTAACAAAACAAATGAAGCTTTGGTCTAGCTGTCTCTCTCTCTCTCATTCTCTTTCGGTTGGACCAACCACTGGTCTGGAAGCTAGAAGCCATGTTCACAGATGTCCTTGCAGAGGCCTGCGTGCATGGAAAAGACCCGATGTCTCTGGTTAATTGCTAGTGAGGACCTGGGTGTGCCAACAACCACAGGAGCGAGTTGGAGGTAGATCACCTCCCATGAATGTTTGCCACAAAATTTCCTGAAGAACACTGTTTGTCCCCGGCTTAGTGTGAGTTTGAACTGTGGTAAAAAGGGAGATTTCAATCACTTCTGTCTTGCCTGCTAAATCTTGTGGCATTTGATGACAATGTTAGTGTCTTAAGAACAGTCAAGTACCTCATGAATATTCACATCCAAAAGCTTCCCCATAAATATCCATCTGAATGTTCCCATCTGAACTCCCCCTCTGAGGTAGGTATCATCACACTAATCTTCTAAGGGTGGCAGCAAGTCTACAAGGAGATTCATCCCAAAAAACACGCAACTATTTTAGTTGAAAAACATGATATTTAAGGCCCCAGCCAAGTAGCTCAGTTGATCAAAAATCCCCAGTCAGGGCACACAATCAACCAATGAATGCATTAACAAGTGGAATGATAAACTGATGTGTGTGTGTGTGTGTGTGTGTGTGTGTGTGTGTGTCTTTCCTTTTCCCTCTCTCTCTCTCTCTCTCTCTCTCTCTCTCAAATCAATAAGTAATTAAAAAGAAAAACAATATTTAAGACAAAGGGTTCTGGGTTCAAACCTTGGCTTCACCACTTATTGCCTATGTGACCTAGGGCAAGATGGTTAACTTGTCCAGGCCTCCGGCTCCTCTTTTGAAAACTGGACATGGCAGTGTAAGCACTTTACAACATTGTTATGAGTACAGAACGAGTTAAAGTATGTAAAATGATCAGCAGAGAGCCGGGCACAGAGTAACTCCATAGTAAATGTTTGTTGTTATTATTCTTATTCTTATTGCCATTATTATCACTAATGTGGGACTCACACTGGGACTTGTGATTTCTTATTTGCAATATGATATCCATTACCTCAATTAACACTACAACCTGCAAATGGAGTTGTTTTCAGAATAAGAAAACTTGGGTACCGGCCAGACATTCAAGAAACATGCATTGAGTTTTAACCATGTCTCGCTGAATGTTGGGGATGGAAAAGTGAGCAAGGGAGGCGTGGACGCTGCCCTCAGTGGTCCATCGCTCCTAGAGCCTATAGGACGTTTATTAGCTGGTCTTATTCAAGAACTTTAAAGTAGCAAATATTTTTTTTGTAGTTATCAATCTTCCAAAACTCTTTTCTCCACCTTCAAAGGGGCTCATCCAGCCACCCACAACATTCCAATGGGAAAAGGTGACTCCCTGAAGGGACAGAAGATGGTTTTTTTAGAGGCTTGCTGCCGATCGTTCTAACGACAGCAAACAAAAAAGGGGAGGAAAATAACCCAAACTCCCTTTGGATCAAGATGAAATGATCTAACAATAGGAGCCAGAGGGAAGCATCTGAGGGGAGTGGTAATAAGCCACTCTCCACTGTTTTCAAACAAGTGCACCTTCCTTGCTTGCTAACAAGCCATCGCCGAGTGCCACGGTGCTGTTTCACATCAAGATTTCAAAACCGTTATGAGCTGCATAGGTAGTGGAGGCGCAACCAGATGTGATGAAGTTTCCATTGTTTTACTTAGTGCATGGAAAATATTACTAATGGTTGGTGTCAGGGGAGGCTTAACTGACCCCAACTGGCCAAACTCATCTGGGCACATTTCTTGAAGTCAGATCCTTTAAATACTCTCTCTTGTTATTTCACAATGCCCCCTCCCCCATTTTATGAGATATTTGATTATATATAGCTCATTTTAGGCGAAGGAGAAATTCCATGACTGCATGAACAGGTGGGCTGGGGACCTATGGGAGGGGGAGCTATCTTTCCCTGAGACTGGATTTAACATACAGCCAATTCTTGATTATTTTTGGCATGCAAGACAAAACTGAACACAACGAAAATACTAAAGTCCCCAAAATTCTATCCAGTCTGCCTCCCTGCCATTAGCCTCACAAGAACTACTCAAAGGTCACAACATTTACATGCGTAAGAGTGAAATTTCTTCTCCTTTCGTTATTCCTGTTCCCCTCTCCGATGCACAAGTTGAGATACATCAGAATAGTCCGAGAGAAAAAAAGTGTTTTAGAAACACTCCTACTCATATTAATTTAGAGTTGATATCCGAGTTTTGTTTCCGATATATTTGGCTGTAAATTTTCTGGCAATACTGACAATCATAAATAGCGAAAACATCTGACTTCTGCTTCCATAATGATATACCAGTTACCACAACAAGCAGTACTCGCTATAAGTCGCGCACCTGCTCCTCTCTCAGTGTAGAAAGCCTCAGAATGGATTGTGGTTTTCTTCACGTTCAGCCTGTAAAAGTCCTTCATTCCATTTTATAAATGAGCTCAGCAAGCTCCAGAGTTCAATCCTGAATTAGTGGAATATGGAAAAATTCCAATGCTTTTCCACACCTTGGGTGACATTATCCGAACCTCTTTGTCAACAACACTGGGGTGAAGATCCCGGAGAACGACCTTCCTTGCAAGGTTTCTGGCACTTACAATTTAGCCCTGAAACTGTAAGTTAACACAAATCGAGACAATAAAATGTGACTATGATTTTAGAATTGAACTGTGTTTTAATGAGCTCCGTGCATTTCATTTTTAATTAAATGCGCTGCTCTTAATCAGGATTTTAATGAAGTGGCACTGAATTCTGAAAGTGTCTTACCAGTGTTATATAACTGTAGAATGGTCATTACGTTTTTTAAAACGTCAAAACTCACGCGTACCTGGTTTCTGGTTTAAAAATCTAAGATGAGGGTATCATGAATGAAAAACAATGTCTGCTTAGGTTATACAGCCCTGTGTACAATTAGAGCTCAAGAGAGCCTTTCGCTAGGTAAGGAAGTGCCCATGTTTGCTGTGCCGCTGATACATTTTCAGTGGCATCAGTTGTTTCTGTTAATCTTGTGGGCCCCACCCTAGCCCATTTGGCACAGTGGATAGAGCATCAGCCTGTGGACCAAAGGGTCCGGGGTTTGATTCCTGTCAAAGGCAGGTACCTTGGTTGCAGGCTCCTCCTCAGCCCAGGCCCTGGTTAGGGCGAATGCAGGAGGCAACCAATTCATATGTTTCTCTCACATGGATGTTTCTCTCTGTCTTTCCTTCTCTCTTCCACTCTCTCTAAAAACTCAATGGAAAAATATCCTCAGATGAGGATTAACCACAACAATAACAAAAATAGTGTGGGTCCCTACAAATGATCTTCTGGGGCCAAACAAGATAGTCGATTGGAGATCTGCCTCCGTGTTATGAAAACTGATAGGAGGGAAGGGGGGAAGAACAGACTAGGCCCACAAAGAATCAGCCTCCAGCCTGGAAACACCCCATGTCATCACAAGTGGTTGGTGTGAATTCCGCCATGTCCTCCAGTCTCATTTCCAAAGGCCCCTGAGAAGCCCAGGCCTCAGAGCCGGCATGAGCAGGTGGCGCCGGGAGTGAATTTAAATGAAGGAAAATGAATGCTGAATGAAGGGAAGCCTCACTCCAGAAGCAGCATGAGCAATTCCCAGGGCATGTCGCTGCCAGGATGCACTGCAGAAATATGATGGAATTTCTAATTTGCTTTAATTATAAGAAAGTAAACACCGCCCTCGACATGTCATCGTGTTTATATAGGAGCCCAACCAGCTGCTTTTCTGCTGGCATGGCCCTGGAACCACTCAATTAAATCTCAGGGCACAATTTCTTTTTATGAATGAAATGCCATTAGTATGAAGCCAGCAAGTTGGGTTTTTTGGTTGTTGTTTTTTTATTGTTTGCTTTGCAGGCTGTGGCTGTACAAGGACAAGTGACCAACCGCAGCACGTTCCGATTTTAAACTACCAATGATAATTTCCAAGACTAGAGCATTTAGAGTCCCTCTTTTTGAGGCATCAACATCATTATTTTAAAACTTTCCGCTTTGCAAGACGAATGGAACAAAAATATTTTATTCATAGCATACTATACTAGCAATAAAATAATTTTTAAGAAAGAGAAAGGCAAGTTTACTTCTTAAGAGGCTACAGGTAATCTTCTAAGGTGAAACCTTAGATAAGGTTTACCAAAGGAATTAGAATTTTTCTGGAGCTGAGAAACCTGGGAACTTATCTTCACATTAGAGATTATACAACGGATGCCCAACTTTCATACGTTGTTGAAGAGATGGATGTTTTACAACTGCACTGAGTCAGATACCCTTAAAGACTTTTCAAATCAAACTGAATCCACAGTTAAACAAATCAAGAAAAATTTTTGCTTGAGAAGCCTAGAAAGTAAATCATCCTATACAATTTTTTTTTCCATGAAAAAGGGATGGCAAAGATCCCTAGTATGTACTCTAAGAGCAGGGTGACATTGTAATTAAATATAATAAAATTTTGTCCTTCTGCTATTAATATGAAAGGAAGCAAAGTCCCCCCACCAGCTGCCCACTTCAAGCAAAGGAAGAGGAGACAAACCTAATTTGGAATGCTGGGGAATTTTTCTCCAATGGATCGGCTCCATCCCAGTATCAATTACGAGGTTGGCGGCACCATATTCGGTGCTTCCCAGTGCCCGGGACAAGCTCTGGCAGCTCCAAGCTCAGCCATTCAGGTGGGTTAGACACATGTTAACAAGATCCACATTTGAGCTTTGGAAACACTCTAGCATTAAAGCCATGTCTCAGATCTAAGATCTCGGACAACGGCCCCTTCTGAGTGTCCATTGCCCAGTTAATTTTGGACCCTCAATGTGCAGTCTTCCACACCTCACTTATTCATTTCTTTAAACAAGAAGACTAATCACATTTGCTCTACATGCCAAGTGTCTGTAATTCAAAGGCTCATAATGGGCATGAGCTCTCATAATATTTGTATAGTTTCCTTCAAGGTCCTGATGATCCGTCAGTGCACTGGTCAGGGCGAAAGCAGCAGGTCAACCAAACTAAAACAGTGGAATGAAACACAAAACAAATGGAGAAGCTGGCACAGGAAAGCACGTATGCTATTCCTGATGTCTTTCACACAATCATCCAAGTCTCTAACCTACTGAGTTGCATCCATCTTTCATTGAAAAATGCAAGATTCATATTAATAGCAGAAGGACAATCTTTTAAAGATTTGAGAGCCAAGTTTACCTAGAATAAGTGAGAAAAATAAGAGTCATGTGGCTTCTACAGGGGCCAACCTCTGTTAACAAAAAGTGAATTCCCACTGCCACCACCACAGGTACACACACAAAGGCATCCATTTTTAGCCCATACATTCAATTTTATGTTGTCTCCTACAGTGAGCCTTTAATCACTTCTTTTCTAAAAAACAGAAATCTTTACTGGTTTTACTGCAGACCTGAGTCTAATCAAGGCAAATGTACCTTCCGTGGACATTAGACCCTTCATTTTGGATCACCAAGCACCCTGCTCCCTAATCTATCAAGACTGTCAGATCCCAGAAGCATAGCATATAAAGGTTTTTTTGAACTACCATCATATCAGACATCTTCAAACATCCTCCTAAGGCGCTTCTCCACGTGAATCATATGAAAATACAGAATTAGAATCTATTTTTCTCCTTTGAGCCAATGAATCAGGATAAATTGTTAACAAAGTAGGAATAGGTTGAGTATTTGCTATTTCTAGAACCATCCGTGTGCTAGAGAGACTTGGGCCAAGGCCAGTGCTCAGTAGTCCACAATGTTGCTCCAGGCCAGCTAACCGCCTAAGATGACAGCTCTGCATGCAAAGTGCTGGCTCACATAAATCTTTTTAAAAATTTTTAAAGATATTGATTTTATATAGAGAGAGGAAGGGTGAAAGAGAAAGGGAGAGAGACATCAATGTGTTGCCCTACTTATATGTGCATTCATTGGTTGATTCTTATATGTGCTCTGACCAGGGATCAAACCCACAACCTTGGTATATCGGGATGATGCTCTAACCAACTGAGATACCTGGCCAGGACTGGCTCTCATAAATCTTGATACCAGCTCCTTCTGGGTGCCTAAAGGCTACCTTTGACTCAGCGTGTACATATCTAAAACTATCACTTTCCCTCTAAAACTTCCCCAACGTTCCTCATCTCAGTAAATGTCTCCACCGTCCATTCAAACCAGATGCCTGGTAGACTCAACTTCTCTCTCTCTCTCTCTCCCTTTTCTCATTCAATCACAGACTTTTCATGTTCCTTTTCCAAAAGAATTCTGATACTTACCAAACTTGCTCTATTGACTGTCTCATCGTAGTCTGAACTACTACCTTCTCTCCTAACTTATCTTCCCATACCCATTTTCTTCCACTGCAGCCCCTATAAACAGATTAACCATGCATCCCGTTGTCCAAGACAGTCAGGATTTATATCCATAGTGCCAGCACAATTGGTTGTTGTACCTCTTTTTATTCTATAAAGTTTCCTGGTTTGGATAATAAATTATAGGATTACTACACATATAAGCAAATTTCCTTTCCAAACTGCAAATCTAATTATGCCATTTCCTGACTAAAACCCTTTAATCATTTCCGCCAGTCCTTGGAATAAAGTCGCAACAACTTGACCTGGTTTTAAAAACCCTGAATAATCTGGGTCTGCCTTCTTGCCAGCTCTGTCCAGGGTACGTCTTCCAGATGCCTTCCTTTCTAGGATCTTGTATTCCCCCTGTGGTCCATCTCACATCACTGCACTGTAATGTGGGGGTTGTTTACCCCATAGAGTTTAACCTCTAAATGCAGGGGGTTGTCCAGCTGCTCATCAACGTGTGGTACACAGTACATCCTAATACACAGTATGTAGCAGTTACTCAAAAACTGTATTCAGAGGAAAACTCATACTTATGTGCAAATATGAACTGACAGTGAAGAGAGGAACAACAGCGCCCACAATCAGATTCCTCTGTGTCAAAGTGGGATTGCAGGTGGTGGAGAGCAGACGCGAACCACAGGAAAAACACGCACGTGCAATCAAGCCCCATCCTGAAGTGAAAACGAAGGTTGCCATTATTTAATTTCCCCGTTGTATACATCGTCATGAGTATGGTGTCACCAGTAGATAGACGTTAAATGCCATCACCTTTTAGTTATCTCAGTGTAACTAACATCCACCCCAGATATCCCACCAAGCAGTCTGCCCACATCAGCAGGCATGGGCCTCATTCCATATAACCATGAGAAAACACAATTAATCAAATCTGCTGTTTGGTAGACAGACCAATGCATTTTAAGGCTAAATAAAAAATTTTATTTTTATTTTTTCATTAAAAGTTAAATAGCATTTTAAAATGGCATAGTAGTATTAGAATTGCTATTCCAGATTACACTGTATGTGCCATGAGCAATGCCCCACCCACCAATGTTCTATCATTACGGACAATTTTCACTTAGGTGTCCTTTGAAAACAGATTTTTTTTTTTTAATAGGCAGTAGTCTCTGTTCTGGCTTGAATTAGAGCATACTTAGCCTATTATTTTTGTTTTAACTCCACTGTTACTGGCTGAGACCTCCCTACTCTGCCAATGAGCTAATATCAAACCCTTCTATTCCCAGTAGCTAACCATTTGTCATGGTCCTGAACTAAGAGAGTGTTACATGCCAACCTATAAATTTCTGATTCCAAAAATTAAGTCTTCTGGGAAGGTTATAAAAACAAAACAAAGAAGTTATCTATACATTTTCTTCCCAAGACATCTGCCAGCCCTTTTGTGATTCTTCCAGGGTAGGTCTGGGAAGAACGCAACACACAGATCTTTGTAGCACATTTCTCTACTATCGTTCCATCTTTCATATTCAACCGATAAAGCCCATAAAGAAGACAATGAACAATGAGCAGGATTAGTTCTCAAATCAAACACATCATTTTTCCTTTTCCCTTTAGATTTCTCCCATGGGAACTGACACAGTAACAAAAGAATTGAGTAATTGTGAAATGAGTTATATTTTTAGACATAATTCCCAAACCATAAAAATCACCTTTTATAGTATACAATTCATATTTGCAAAAATTTTTCAACCACCATCCATATCTAATTCCAGCACATTGTCACCCTTCCCAAAAGAAACATTGTATGTACGCATGAGCAGTAACTCCTCATTCCCCTGAGCCCCAGTACTTTTCAAGTACTAATCTACTTTCTGTCTAAATGGATCTGCCTATTCTGGACATTTCCTTCAATATAGTAGGATCATACACTATGAAGCCTTTTATATCTGGCTTCTTTCACTTACAGTATTATTTCCAAGATCTATCCGTGTCATAGTATTTATCAGAACTTCATTCTTTTCATGACTGAATAATATTCCACTGTATGGGCACACTTCATTTTGTTTTACCATTATCCACTGATGGACATTTGGGTGGTTTCCACTTTTTCATCACTATGAATCATGTTGCTGTAAACATTCATGTACAAGTTTTTGTATAGACATGTTCTCAAGTCTTATGGATATCTATCTAGGAGTGACATCGCTAGGTCATATGGTAACTCCATGTTTAACTTCTGAGGAAACACCAAAGTGCTTCCACATCAGCTGTATCATTTTACATTCCAAACAGCAATTTACATGTGTGTTCCAATTTTTCCACATCCTTACCAATAATGGTTCTTTTTCTGTTTGTTTGTTTTTTAACAATTATTATTGTACTCATCCTAGTGCGTTTGAAATTGCATCTCATTGTGATTTTGATTTGCACTTCCCTAATAATTAAGTGTTGAGCATTTTTTCATGTACTTATTAGGGATTCATACGAATTCTTGTGGACATTTCTATTAAAATCCTTTCTTCATTTTTAAATTTAGTCTTATTATCTTTGCATTGTTGAGTTGTAAGAATTCTTTGTGTATTCTGGAGACTTATCCCTTATTAGATATACTAGTATGATTTGCAAATATTTTCTCTTGCTCTGTGAGTTGCTCTCTTACTTTTTTTAATGGTATCCTCTGAAATATAACAATCTTCATTTAATGCAATTTATCTATTTTCCTTTAGTTGCCTATGCTTTTGGTGCTAAGGACCAATTGCCTAATCCAAGTCAAAATGATTTGTCTTTTCTTACAGTTTTTGTTCTTACAGTTAGACCTTTGATTCATTCTGAGTTACCTTTTGCATATGGCATGGGGTAAGAGTCCAATTTCATTCTTTCTCATGCACATAGCCAGTTATTCCAGCACCATTTATATAACACCACCACCACCACCCCCGCCCCCGTCATTGAACTGTCTTGGCACTCCTGTCAAAAATCAGCTGACCATAAATATAAGATTATTTCCGAATTCTGAGTTCTATTCTATTGGTCTATATGCCTGTCCTCATGGTAGTATTATACAGGCTTGATTGTAGTTTTTAATGTTGTACAATTGGGAAGTTCAAGTCCTAAAACTTTTGTCCTTATTTTTCAAGATTCTTTGGCTATACTGGGTCCCTTCCATTTCATGTAGAAATTACAACACACTTTGAAAGAAATTAAATAAAACGTAAATAAATAAAAAGATATCATGTGCTCACAGACTGGAAGACTTAATATTTTTAAGAAGGAAATAATTATAAAATTGATCTACAGATTAAACACAATCCCTATGAAAACCTCAGCTGCCATTTTTGCAGAAATTTACAAGGAAATCCTAAAATTCATATGAGACGTGTATGGTAAAATTGTTTGCTTGAGACCACATTCATCAAAGCCACTAGAAATAAATTGGTCCCTTCTGGGATAAAATTCATGTCAATAGGTGTTGTTTGTCACTAGATGCTGAATGAACAAATGACTGCAATTAAAATCAGTGCACATTGATTGATTTAGATTGGCCACTGGCCAGCCCACATTCTAGATTTAGATTCCCAGTGCTGAGAGGAAACATTAAGTGTAACATTGACATAAGTAATTTGAGGATAGTGCTAATTTTTGTGGAAAACATAAAACAGAGAGATGGATTAGGGAGCCACAGAAGGGGGAGTCAGAGCCAGTCCTGTGAAGAGAGGGCAGAGGAGCCAGACTCCTGATCATTCTGGGCAAGACTGCTCTAAGCGGAGAAACAAAGGCAAAGACTCAGAAGTGACCCTGTGTGAGACCATTACACTCAACTGGAGTTTTCTTCCCCGCAACAGAGGAGAGGAGATGACACTTAGATTATACATTTAATTATTTTAATTTTGATTTTCTACTGCTGGAAAAGATGCTCAAGGAGAACAGGGTGTTTCTCCAAGATATGAACATAGCTTTGCTTCTGGAGAATTCTCTGCACTGTCCTGGTGGGAGGTACTGGGGGAAAAACATATTGACTTAAGATTCTCTTTGGGGCCGGAAAATAAAAACAGCAATTTACCAATAGGATTGAGCTTAATGGTTGTTGGAGATTCATTTGGTTGAGTTTTATTTTACTTCATTTTAAGGTTAATTTAGCTGGGTAGTTCTTATTTTATCAGAAATATTTACCCATTTTCATTAGTAATATATGTTCTTGCTATGAAATGTTTTTTTTCCTTTCTTTCTTCCAAGAATGTTCTAATTAAGATTTAGCCAATTTTATGCAATCGTATGAAAAATGTGGAGCTATTCCCTGAGCCTGAATTCCTTTAAAAGAGTGGAATAGAGCAGACCGTGTTATTAACTAATTCCAATCATTTAGATTTCTGACCCAAATCAGACCTTTGAGGGTTCGAGCTCATTTACATTACATAAAATGCAACTTCCCATTTCTGGAGCATAAAAGGCTTTGAAAGTCACAAGGAAATGGCTCAAAAAAGCATCCAAAACATCAAATGGCTTTAACAAATCCCGCTTGATGAGTTAAGTGTAAAGAAATCGGAAACATATGGATTACATTTCCCTTAAAATACACATAGGTTTAACAGGGAAGAAGAAAAAAGTGGCTGGCCCAGTGTGGTTTAGGTTTTTTCAAACCGAAAACATTTGGAAAACAGTTCAAGATGGTTAATAAACCCCAAAGTGAGCCTGGTAACTGTGCTGGATTTCACAAACAGTGCCTCCTAGGGAGAAGGAAGAGAAGGGAAGGGGAGAAGAGGGGAAGGGAGGAGAGGGCAGAGGTAGAGAGGAGTAAGAAGAGAAGGGAAGAGAAGGAAAGGTAAGGAGTGGGATGGGAAGGGAAAGGGAGGGGAGGGGAGGGGAGGGTGGGAAGAGAGGAGGGAAGGGGAGGGGAGGGGAGGGGAGAGCCCAAAGATTCAACAGGCCTGGACTTGTCTGAGCAGCATAGAACCCTTTGCTACTGTCAGAACTTGATGTTTCTTGGACCTAATGCCTGATTTAGTCATTTCAAGTCCTAGCTATGGGGAGACTCCTCCCCCCCTTCCTTCCCATGGCCACCACTATCATGACCCCATGCCCCACCTACCCGCTCCCTAAAATGAAAGAAAGAACCAACATTTCTACAGCTCTGTCCTTTAAAGAGCTGTTATAATTTGGATTCATTTAGGAAATGAGGAGGCTGAATAAATGGAATTCCAGGCTTAAATTACTGTGTCATTCTTGTTGGTACAATGAACCCTTTCACCTTAGTAATGTGTCCTAGGAAATTATAATTCCTGCCCTGAATGACCTGCTAGAGAGCAAGCTGGAGCCCAGGCTCTGAGCAGAGGTCGGTAGCCCAACATTAGTCAGAGGAGATCGGAAATCCATGAGTCAGGCCCTCTCACTGCTGCAGGAAGCGATCTTGCCCACTTACCCCCTCCCTCGGTCTCCTCAGGCCCACTTGTGTGGGGAGCTACCACATATCGCAATAGTGTCCACACTCTTACTGCAGTATTGGGACCCGGATGCCCTATTGGTCATGCTGCTCCTTCAGTGCCAGGTCACTGCTTCTTAGACTTGGACTCCCAGGTAGAAGTAAGGCGCAAAGGGCAGAGCCTTGCCCTGAAGAACCGAGCCTAGCCTAAGAGCAGAGCCTCCACACCAGCCTCCACACATGGGACAAGCAACACATGTTTGGAATCAGGAAGCCATAAAAAGCAATGACAGTGGGAATAGCACAGGCATGGGAGCAAAATACAACCTTAGGATCCTAGAATATTCCAGCAGGAAGCAATGCTCTGAACCATTGGGAGCCTGATCCAGGCAGCCATGAACCTGAGTCACAGCCAGAGATTGGGTTGAAATGTTGGCATCCAACTCCCAGGTCACATGCTATCTGGGGATCACAAGTCCCAAGGCCCACAGTCCAATAGCCAATAACCACAGAGGTCATTGGGTGCCACATATTCAGTGTCCTCTGCAGATGCCCCTCACTAACCCCGCCTATCTTCTTGATGATGGTTCCTCAGCACACCATTTTATTAAGGACCCATCTCCTTGCATCCTGCCAACAATCTCGGGCCACCTTGATAGTTCAAAAATACCCCTGTCACTTTATACACAGCTCATTACAACCAACATTTTCTAAGTGGCAGGCACTATGTGAAGCAATCAGGATACAAAGATGAAGAAAACAAGGTCACTGTCCTCAAAAAATTCATAGTGTAGTGGAAGAGACAAAACATACACATTCAACTGCAGTACATCCAGTATGGTAACAGGATAGCTTATCTACCTAAATTAAGGGGTAATTATGCAGGTAAACCAATCTTATTGGCACATTTTAATCACTCAATTTACAAGACAGGTTTACATACAGTTTCTCACACAACAATTCCAAATAAGAAGTTATTCCTATCTCTAAAATGTTCTACTTATAGCCTATTGCATTACCAAAACAAATGTATTTTACATATGCCTAAAAGGTCCCCATATATACCCCTAAATTAAACAGCACACTTTTCAAAACTTAGAATTTTTGTCAATATTTTGTCTTTCTACTTTGCAATCAGAACCAGATATTGAGACAGATTTGGAAGCTAGCTGACTATCAAACGAATTAATTACTCTTTTTTCTAGATATGCAAACTTATCAGAATTCTGACATACTATGTGTCCAATTGCAGCTGAGTCATGCAGTGTGAGCTGAGAAGAGCATTGAGTTTTTCACAGTTATAATCCTGACAAAATAATTTGTAAAGAAAAAAAATTTTGCTGGAGAAGCCAAGTGAATGAAACGGAGAAAATATTTAAAAACTTAAGCATTAGTATTTCATGCTGCTGATGAAATACCTCTCCAGTGTTATCATAGCTCTAAGCAAGACCTCAAGGGTGGATTTTCTGGTTCTGCCATTTTTTATTCTTGGAGATAATTTTTTCCTTAAAGGGTTTCCTAATTTTACTCACTCTTAGCAAAGTGAAAATCAGAGGTTAACTTTCAGGGTCACACACGCTGTGACTACCGGAAGGGAAGGCCCAGCCAAAGGCGGCCTGGAAGGGGACAGCTGTAACAGGCGCTTTGCCAAGCTGTGCAGTTCAGGGTCTACCAAGGCAGGCTCTCTGACTCAACACATCCCGACCTGCACACACTTCCATGAGTTGTATGCAAAATACTGTAAAATGCCTTTCAGCTTCCCAGTTTTAATTGTATGAAATCCCTATTAAATATGGTAAGCAATATTAATCTAGTTGAAAGAGAATTACCTTTTCATTTCACTTAAGAATAAATCCAAATAACAATAATTGTAAACATTATGTAACACTTATGATATGCTAAGTGCTCTTTTGATACATATAGACAGATCTATATAGATATTGATATATAGAGATTGAAATATAATAAAAAGACATAATGCATATCAATATATAAATGGATACACACATAAGTATGTATTACCAGTATGTATCTTTACATACAGGTACCTACATTTTATAGATGAAGATACTAAGGCATTAAATAAAAAAAGACTAACAAACATGCCCAATCCAACGGCTAGTACACGGCAGTGCTGGGATTTAATCCCCGGCTTTATAGCCATGATGACATGATACCTTTTTTCTTCTAGGAGTGTCCATTTTCCTGGAATATTTAAGCAAATATAAAACCTCTTAAGTTGTATGCTCCTCAGATGTTTTATCAAACATAGAGGCAAATCGGACTAGCAGAAACCCACTGGGATATCAGCTAACCTTGTTTCTGTCACTGGTTTGGGTTTGGTTGTGTTTATGTATTTACTGTGGTGCTGGTAACTGTATGTACATATGTTACTGATAAAGATGGATTTTGTGAAGCTAAGAGAGTTTACATTTCAGGGCCCCTTGCTTATTTGGGCCTATTCTATAGCCTGGGAAAATCCCTCGAACTATGGTCACATGGTCATATATTCTTATAAAATCTGTAAAAGTAAGATGCTTTCCCTGTAAACAGCTGAGACCACCATGGCTGCCTTTCCACTCTGACTGCTGTCAGTTGCCACTGGAGTGGTTGTAGGCGTTTTGGTAATCCAAGTGACAAGTTGAAGCAAAATACGTACAGTTCATGTGAGCTAGTGGGATATATGTAGATGATTCACAGGCTGTTCGTGTACAGTTAAATTATTGCTAGGCGTCTCAGTATAGAAATGGGTTCCAGAAAAATTCCTGCAGCTCACTCTGCTGACTACACAATGTTATCACACAAAGATTTAAGGCAGACGTTTAAGGGGAATCAAGCCAGAAGACAGGCTGTAGAAATTCCTTCCACACCATATAACTTAGTTTTTCTCGACAGAACAAGTCTGAAAATATATGTTCATTACCAATAATCAGACAATTTTTCTAAATAATCAATAATAATTATTAGTAATAATAAAAGTTGCCTTCAGAGAGGATGTTGTATGTAGTGGCAACTGAGGAAAAAAGAATAAATTACAAAATTATATATTTAGAGGCATCAGAAAATTGTGGAAACAATGAAGACTACTAGCAAACTGAATCCAATAACAGAGAAAATAAATAATATACCAAGTTCAAGTGAGGTTTATTCTTGATAGGCAAGTGTGTGTTAATATTCAAAACTCAATGTAATTCAACACACACAAAGAGTAAAATATGATGTAACCATGTCAACAGGTGCAGAAGAAGATATTTGACAAAATTCAACACAAATTTAACTCTTAGAAAACTAGGAATAGCAGAAAGCTACAACAACAAAAAAAAACAACAACCCCAAAACCTCAAATTTAATGTTATTTTCCCCAACAGCAAAAAGAATCAATAGCTACACTATTGATAGCAAGAGTGAAATGGCACCCTCGGTCATTTCAATAGAACTATAAAAGAAAAAACAATAAAGGTTTTCAGGACCTTTTATAAAACTGCTAGAGGCCCAATGTACACAATCCATGCAAGAGTAGGCCTTCCTTCCCCCGGCTGCCGTCACTGGCTTCCCTCTGGCACCCGGGATCCGAGCTTCCCTTGCAGCCCTGGCTTCGTCTGGAAGGTTGTCTGGAAGGACGTCCAGTCTAATTAGCATATTATGCTTTTATTATTATAGATAGTATTTAATACAAGGCAATATTGGCACAAAAATAGACAAAATGACTACATAGCACAGAACTACATTGATACAGACCCCATCTATGTGCTTCCTGACACACACCAAAGGCCACCCTGCTGTGTGGAGGCAACCCTCTTACTAAATGGGGCTCGGTCAGCTGGAGAGCCACATGGACAAAATGAGTCACCCCAGGAGCTGGAAAGCTCGGGCTGCTGTGACCTGCCTTGCCTACACCAGCCAAGTTTATTGCATCGTCTCAGCCACTCGGTGTCTCTAGCTTAGATGATTCAAGGTTGTTAAAAGTCTTTTTTTCTTTCTTTCTTTTTAATATCGAGATGAACATATTGTGGTCTTTTCCTTACTCTTAATCTCGAATTCCAAATTTGACCACATAGAAGAAAATCAGCCACAGAATTCTACTCAGAATTAGCCAAGGAATTGCCTGAGTACCTGCATGATTCTGTTATGAATCTGGCGGGAAAGAACAAAGGGGAGGGAATGGCATCAAACAGATACACACAAAGTGAGTAATATCTGTCTCGCCAACATAGACTTCACAGTGAAAGCAAAATAAAAAGGGGAGAAATTCGTTGAAATTCCGTGAGTTTGGATTCAATCTGAACCATATGGGGCTCCAGATTAGGTCATATTCTCATGATAAAATTACTAATTTTGTCTTCAATGTTGTCTGCTACTCAGTATTTCCATGATCTCTTATTAGCTGATCTCACGCATTATTTGTTTGGTCTGTATCAACTCACAAGATAATGGACTTCAATGAAAGCCTTGGAGTTTCACCGGGAGGCTTGGTACTCAGTTACTAAGGAGTCAGGGGAAAGGTAAGACTGTGGAACAAGATGACCTGGATGTAAAGGCCCCTCACTTCCTAGCAGTGTCATCTTGGGCAAATTACTTCCTCTCCTTGGCCCTCAATTTTCCTGTCTATAAAATGGGTTTAATAATAGTATCTACTTCATTAAGTTGTTGAGAGGATTAGAGTTAAAGGGTAAGGTACTTAATCTATAGTGTCTGGTATATAATTACTGCCATAAAGATATTAGTTACTATTTTTCATCTATAAGAAGTATACAGGAAAGTCTTGCCTATAAATGGCATTGTTTTTTGTTAACTGCATTTTAGCCTGGGCTTTCTATAAATTGCAGTAATTTAGAAAAAATCCCTTGTCTTCCCATTGATAGAAGGCAACCCTGGTTTGCCGATTTCTGGTTACACACCTGATAGGAGAAGAGGTGGTAGAGCAGATAGTAAAGAGCTGGGGTTTGGGAATTAGTGGCCTTTATTTAAAACTTTAAGTACTCAGTAAGTATCAGGCACAGTACTGTTATTATTTTTATATGGGTCCCAACATAGAAATGCTTTGCATCACCTGGTAAAATGCATTTTAACAATTCAAATGCACATTATTATTGTTTAATCTTCATAGCAGAGAATTTGTTTCTCTTAGCATGTTGTTGGGCTTACTCTAGACACTTGAGCCTTCTTCCAGTTAAAATATGCATTGGGGCCAGAACCGGTTTGGCTCAGTGGATAGAGCGTCGGCCTGTGGACTGAAGGGTCCCGGGTTTGATTCCGGTCAGGGGCATGTGCCTGGGTTGCGGGCACTTCCCCAGTGGGGGATGTGCAGGAGGCAGCTGATCGATGTTTCTCTCTCATCGATGTTTCTGGCTCTCTGTCTCTCTCCCTTCCTCTCTGTAAAAAATCAATAAAATATATTAAAAAAAATATGCATTGGGAAATCTTTGAGGTTCTTCATTGATGACACTAGAAATGTATGAACTTGAGGCACATTTATCTACTTAAATATCAGATATGACCCGTAAAATGTGTGTATATACTAGTAAACAAAACTCTCTTTAAAATGTATCATGTCATTCATTTTCCCTGTGTTTCATGGAGGATTCTTAGGATCAAAGCTGATGTTTTGTGTAAATCATGGAAAATGAAATCTCCTTACTTGTGGCTTTAGACAAGCTCAAAATGGTATCTCTTGTCACTATTACTTTCCCGTGACTCATTGCACTAATAATCTAGTGACATTAACAGTTATCTATAAAAATAATAATTTAAAAATATAAAACAAACACCTGGTGAAGTTCAGTTCTACCGGCTGATTATGCTGTGAATGACCAAGAATGGGAGGGAGATTAAGGAGTTCATTAGTAATGAGGGTTGCAATGAAAGGAATGGAAAAGTCAACTGGACTTGCCAAGGGATACCCTAAGAAGGGGGTCCACACATCATCGAACTTCTTTCCAGTTCATCTCTAGATGGTCGTGAGCCCCACTTCCCTGGTAAGGGCAGATCAGTGGGTCATCAGTAAGACCAGAAGTTGTACAGACAGTGATAAATGAGGAAAGGAGAGAGTTACTTGAAAGAGTAAGCCAGAATTGCCTCCAGGAATTTTCAAAACATCACACTGGAGTGAGCAGTGAAATCCAGTTTTTTTGTTAGCAACACACAAAAGCCCTGAAGCAAAGTAATCAGGGGGAAAATTATAAGACAGTGGGTATATTGGCTCAGACCCAGTAACATAAGACATTCATTACGCTGAGACGCAGTAATTCTCTGAACACCCCTTAAATCTCTCAGCTGTTTAATATAAGATGAGAGTAAATGTTCAGGTCAATAAAATTATCGGCTATTTTCATATCCAAGAAGCAGAAAAGGTTCACCAGTGGAAAAACGTAGAGGTTAACCATGAACTTTTTTTAATAAACCATTTGGCCTCGTGTCCTTGCATGCACAAGCCTTCCACTGCCGGCAAACCCTGACCCCTCCAAGGCCACGATCCTGCACTGGCAGCACAGCCTGCTGGCAGCCGCGACACCGGCTGCACTTCTCACAGGTTGAGTGTCGGCCACCACTGGCGGAAAGGGTATGTGAAGGATGAGTGTTGTATAACCACAGGCTGAGGCTCCAAACCAATTCCAGTGAAGCCTGATAATCGTTTTTGACATTTGGAGACATTTTATCCTTCAAAACTCTTGGAGAGCTGAGTTGCTTGCCTGAATGTGCTGTTTCTATGGAGATCAGGGGAGATTTTAAAGCTATTCATCTTAACTGACCTCTTCCATTCTTTTCTTTTTGTTTAATTTTGACTCTTCCCTAAAAATTAAGTCCAGAGTTAAATGCTTATGTGTTCTCCAATCTCAATTAAATTTTCAGCTTGCAATAGTGCAGTGGTCTCCCAAGCAGGCTACTTCTCCTCCAGAAGGTGCCCAGGACAATTTATTGTGGGTATGGAAAGAAACTATTAGAACTGCTATTATACTGACCTTTAATCTGAAAATAAGAAGGGAACTAAGTTTTAGTATTACTCAGAGTACAGAGTGGATATGGGTTCTCTCTGTGCTGCCTTGTATAAAAAAGAGTGGTGTTTCCCAAATGGCGTGGCTCAGCGGTTGAGCGTTGAACTATGAACCAGGAGGTCACGGTTCGATTCCAGTCAGTGCACAGTGCCCAGGTTGTGGGCTTGATCCCCAGCGAGGGGCGTGCAGAAGGCAGCGGACCAGTGATTCTCTCTCATCACTGACATTTCTATCTGTCTCTCCCTCTCCCTGAAATCAATAAAAAGATTTTTTTTAAGTGTGGTACTTAGCTAGGACACATGAGGCCTCCCAGAGAAAGGGGAGGTATCCTACATCACAGGAGGGGGTGTCGCCTTACAGCACAGGAGGGCATGGCACCAGTACCCTCATGTTGTTCTCTCATCCCCTTGCAACTTATCAGTTTACTCAAATCCAGCCCACTGGAATTATGGATTCTATTACCTAATTCAAACTAAACTAACTTTCACAGAACGGACAGGTGGCTTCCAGGACCCACACAAAGAAGCCAGGGTTTGAAACCCTGCTGCTAGTGCAGACACAAGACAAGAACAAGGACTGAGTGGCAGGGCTGAAACAGAAGAGCCTGGGCTCAGGGTGTCTTTCCAAAGCCAGACTCCCTGGGCTCAGATTCCCGACAGGAACACATCCTAAATCAGTGACTTTGGGGAAGTTACTTAATCTCCTGGTGCATCGGTCTCTCCCTGTCACATAGGATGCAACGTGAAACTCTCATCCCTACAGCAGTGGCTTGTCAGGCAAATTAAATGAGAAAAGCCTGAAATGCATACTTAGAGCTTTAAACAAATAGCTTTTAATATTATCCTTCTCACAAGGGCAACAAGCACTGATGATCTAATGAGATTTGAGAAGCCAAAATGATCAAGACTAGTTGGTAATAATAAGAATTACACAGACTATATAGATATGTGGGGGGGGGGGTCAATTTAGCAATTGGGATAAGAAGGTGAACCTGCAATTTCCTCAGTGTTTCTAAAGTCTTGCTATGCAAAATCCAAATTCTACAAAATCTCCCTAAACTTGATGATAAATGTTCACAGGCTGAATTTGGGGCTTTCCACTTGATGGCAAATGATAACACATCATAGTCTATGGGAATGCAAGGATTTTTCCTAACAGCATAAAAACAGCAAAGATGATACACGGAAAGTATTTTTTTCATCAGAAAATTCTTTTGATACACACAGAGAAACTTTGGAAAGATTTGAATAAAGTTATTATGAGTATTACTATTAAAGAGATTAGGTTGAATGGGGGGGGGAAACCATTTCTAACAGATTTTAGTTAAACCTGTACTTGATAAACTATATTTCAAATAATTAAATATACTTTTGAACCAATAAAGGCAAGATGTAACTGAGAAAGTATATTCTCAACAATGAAGGACTACTTGATTTTTTTTTTAAAGTTTATGAAAATGCTATATACGGAAGCACTGAGAAGGAGGATGCTCTGAATGGAAGGAAGGATCCCAGAGTAAATGTACAAAGACAGCATAACACCTCAAACAGATTCACAGCGAAGAAATTGGAGTCAAAGTGTACAAAGTGCTACCAGATGGCATCAATGTGCTTATTTTTACAGAAATAATACTCATAAAATATAATACTCTAAAATAGCGCATGGCTGGGAATCTTTCTAATAGTAGTTGCCATATTTAAAATAATTGCCAAATTTAAGGCATGAGATTTTTTCTTTTATTATTTATGTATTTCTGATATTATATATATTACATGTGTTTTATGTGTGTGTGTGTGTGTGTGTGTGTGTGTGTGTATAATTTACAATTATCTGCACTTTCCTGAGATGGCCAATGGCTAGCGTTATGCTTCCTACCATCGAGGCATGGTACTCAAACATGGGTGTGCAACAAAAATCATAGAGACCACTGCTTAGAGGGCGATAGAGACTCTACATTTTGACAGACTTTAAAGAGATATATTTTTCTCCAAGGAAAACACTAGCTTTTCTCCAACACCCGTTTCAGTAGTTAGCATTTGCTGGAGGAAAGACCTTTCTCATATCAAGCTCACATTTCTTCTGCTACATTTTGAACCCATTTTCTTCAGTGTAGACTTTTTAAAATTGTCTATCAATAAAGTAATTCACATACCAAAGGAGGCATCCTCCTCCACTGAGATGGTTTTTTTGACTTCATGGAAAAGAGCTCTTAGGCCAAAATACTGAGTTTGCATTACAGGCAGAAAGGAGCATGAAGGTTTAGGGATGGGCAGAAGTTCATATTTGGGGGGATCGTGGATCAGGATCCTCTGAAGAAGCTGCACATTGGTAGAGCCAGGCAGATCTGGAGAGATAGTTGACTGAGAATCTGTACCAACATCTGGCCACCAACTGTGAGACCTTCCGTATGTTGGCACAATGTAACAAAAACAGAGGCTGTCTGGTAGTTCTGGCTGCTGCGTGCCACAGACTCAGAACTTTGAAGACAGGTGGTTTCTGCTTTCTCTGGAGAAAATGGGATCGATGGGGAAAGAGATAAAGTAGTACTATATGAATTGCTGAACTCTGGTAAATGAACCGGAAAAAATACAAATGGCCAACAAACACATGAAAAGATGCTCAACATCGTTAGTCATTAATAAAATTCAAATCAAAATTACAATGAGCCCTAGCTAGGAGGCTCAGTTGGTTGCAATGTTGTCTGGTAAGCCAAAAAGGTTGCAGGTTCTATTCATGGTCAGTGCACATAGGTTGGGGGTTCAATCCTTGGTTGGGCACGAAAGGGAGGCAACAGATCAATGTTTCTCTCACATCAATGCTTCTCTCTCCCTCTTCACCTTCCTCTCTCTCTCTAAAATCAATAAAAACATATCCTTGGATGAGGCTTTTAAAAAAATTTCAATGAGATACTACTTCATATCCATTAGCATGGCTATCATTAAAAATAAATAAGGGTCAGTGATGATAAGGAGAACTCAGAACCCTTGCACACTGCTGGTGGGAATGTAAAATGATGCAGCCACTATGGAGAATAAATAATATGGCAGTTCCTCCAAACACTAAAAATAGAACTATCATTTGATCCAGCAATTCCACTTCTGGGTACATATAAAAAAATGAAAGCAGGGTCTTGAATTGGTATTTGTGGACCATGTTCACAGAAGCATTATTCACAACAGCCAAAAAGTGGACACCACCCAAGTGTCCATCAGTGGATGGATGGAGGATGAAAGGATAATAAAAATGTAGTATACACACACACACACACACACACACACACACACACACACAATGGAATATTATTCAGCCTTGAAATGGAAAGAAATTTTGACATATGCCAGGACATGGATGAACCTAGGTGCTATTATGCTAATGAAATAAGCCAGTCACAAGACTGAGTATTACTGTAAGATTCCATGCCTATAAGGTCCTTAGACTGATCAGATTCACAGACAAAACATAGAATGGAGGTTTCCAGGGCGTGGGCTGGGGAGAAGGAGGCAGTGTTTCATGAGTGCAGAGTTTCACTTTTGAAAGATGAAAAAGTTCTGGAGATAGCGGTGGTAATGATTGCTCAACGCTGTGAATGTACTTAAGGCCACTGAAGTGTAACCTTAAAAATGGTTAAAACGGTAAATGTTATGTTATGTATAGTTTACCGCAATTAAAAATAAAAAACGTTTTAAAAAGGGAAGCAGGCTTTCTAAGTGGCACCTGTTTACCCAGCCAGGTTCACTAATACCTGTGTCACACTTCAGAGAGCACCGTCAAAGTCCTTTTATGGTGCTCCACTGACTCATTCATTTGAGAGCAAGCATTTACTGAACCCTTTATTAAGGACCAGGAATAGAGCTAGATACAAAAAGGGAATATAAATTTAATTAAGACACAGTCTCCAATAGCAAGAAAAAGTGAAAAGGAAATGAAGTTAATATGGAATCATACTCACTGCTGGCCATTTTATATACAATATTTCATTGGGTTCCCATGACAGTCTTAACTCAGAGGTAGGTATTATTGTACCTTTTAGGTCATGAAACTGAAGCTCAAAAAGTAATAATTTGTCCCGGTCACAAAAGCAATAGGAAACAGAAAAAGGATTCAAGACTTGGCCCAATTCATGAATCTTTGCTCCTCTGCTACTTTAACCCACTATTAGGTCCAATCTTGATTCCATCCCCCTGGGCAACTCACTCTGTATACACATCCTAGACTCCTTATTTCTCTGAGAAATGCCTTCCTCTTAATTGGGTTTGCCTTAGAAAATAATTTGCAAAGATTAAGCTTGAGGGTCTCTGCACTTCTTACTTCTATCTCATTTCTAAAATCAAGGCTAGCCCAGCTGGCGTGGCTCAGTGGTTGAGCATTGACCAGGAGGTCACAGTTCAATTCCCAGTCAGGGCATATGACCAGGTTGCGGGCTCGATCCCTAGTGTGGGGCGTGCAAGAGGCAGCCAATCAATGACTCTCTCTCCTCACTGATGTTTCTATCTCTCTCTTCCTCTTCCTTCCTCTCTGAAATCAATAGAAATATTTTTAAAAACAGAATAACGATAAAATAAAATAAAGACTAAAGGTCAGGCTCCTTAATTAAGAGTCAGCTCTGGCCATGGCCTGGTAGCTCAGTTGGTTAGAGCATCATCCAGTATGCAAGGTCCTGGGTTCGATCCCCAGTTAGGGCACATATAAGAATCAACCAAGCAATGCATAAATAAGTGGAATAACAAATGTCTCTCTCTGTCTCAAAAAAAAATCTATTAAAATAAAAGAGTCAGTCATGATATTCCATATTGACTATCATCCAGATTCTACTTCAGATATATCCAGTTCCATGTGTTCATTCATTCATTAACAAGGGTAATTATTTTTTCCTAATTTCTCCAAACATCATAGTCTGGAGTCCAATGGCTGCCCCTGTGCCCACCACAGCCTCACAGCCCACAGTTCCTTTCAAGGTGCACAAATTCGTGCACTGGGCCCCTAGTTTAAAAATAATATAGGTAAAAGCCATGCAAATAACTAGTAAAATATTTTGCTTCCTTAATTAAACAGTACTTTGGTTAATGGTTAATTGGAAAATTATTATGACTTTTACAAGTTATATGGTAATTTAACCTCAGGAACTTTTTAGGAAGAGGATATAGTGGGTTGTATCAGTTAAATGCCTTCAGAGTAATGCCACATAACAAACAAACTTAGTTGCATCCAACAATAAGCATTTACTTAGCTCATGCATCTGTGATCAACTAGAGGTTGACTGATCTCAATTAGCTCAGTCAGTTGACTCTACTGATCTTGAATGGGGTCACTCATGCTTCTGGGGTCAGATGTCCTCAGCTGGGCTTGTCTGGGACAGTTTAGTTGAAACTACAGTGCTCCATGTATGCCTCATATTTCTACTGGACTAGCCTGAGCATGTTCTTCTCGTGATGACAGAAGACAGACACATAAGTGATCCAGATCCAGTTGTTTAAGAGTTTCTGGAACCTTTGGTCATTTTATGTCTACTAATATATTATTGGTCAAAGCAGTCACATGGATAAACTCAAAGTCAAGTTGTAAAAAAACACACTCCACCCCAAGTGGGAGAAGCTTCAGAGTCACATGGCAAAGGGCGGGGATTCCAAGAAAAGAGAGGAACTGAGGTCATCCATGCAGTTTATCACAGTGAGAGAGTACGGTGACTGGCCAGACCTCTGGAAACCCTCACCTCTACAGTAACCACTTAGATACCTTATTAGCTTACACATATTGATGATACTTCAAGTTAGCAAAGGGTACCCAGATAAAAAAGATTTGGACATAATTCAGAGAAATTTATATAATTAAGTTAACATACTGCTTGGACACTGTGGAATTGATACTGGAGAAGTATAAAGCATTGATAATGGGATTCTTGTCATGCCAGTGGGGACACCCCAATGTAAAAGCCTAGGGGACTGGTCTTCAGGTAGGCTAGGACAGCGGTCGGCAAACTGCAGCCCCTTGAGTGTGGCTCTTCCATAAAATGCCACGTGCAGGAGTGCACGTACAATGCGATTGAAACTTCATGGCCACACTCAACGGGCCAAAGAGCTGGGGTTTGCCAACCACGGGACTAGGACATCAAAGGAGGATGAAGAAATGCCAAAAATGAGAACAGAATAGGCAATAAAGCCCACTACATCTAAATTTGAGCCAAAGACAATCCTAAATGCAATTTATCTGACCATCCAACATCGTTAAGATGGAAGTTCCCCTGACATCCTAAAAAAATTTCCTCCTGAGATAAATACACAGCAAACTCTGAAACAGCTAAATCTTATTAAGGAATTTTCTTAAATGGATGCTTACCTTTACAATCAGCTTTCTCAAGTTCAGTTATTTTCTCTTTTGGCCTCATGGACAAATAAAGGCCAAAAGAGTCCAAATAAATGATACAATGAGGAATGGGCAAACAAATTGCTGTTCATTCAGAGTCAGGAAAATCTCTTGAACTGGTTTCTAAATATTCAATTCAGAAAAAGCTAACCCTTGTTTGTCAACTGCATTCTTCTCATTTTAAAAAATAAAATAAAAAGGCATCCCATGAGTATAATGATGGAAATTCAATCCGTATGTCATCTGATTCATTACACTTAGCTCATCAAAATATTTTCTAAGAGATGAGCTCTTTGGTGGCCGAAGATGCTCTGTGGTCCTTTTCCTTTGAAATGGCCAAACTGCAGATTATCATCAGCTTACACAAATGAACAGGCAGGCTGAAGAACACCCCCACATTGATTATCTCATAAGGCTGGAGTGAGTTATAAGCTCGGAAAGTTTGTCTTCCTAAACTGGCTTCCTCTCTCTTGTAATGTATCATCCTATTCCAGCTCCACCTGTATGGTTCCGATCCTACATTCACACTCACATTAGCACCAGTGCTCTCGCCCAGAAGGACAAACCAATACAAAAGGATCAAAGTCACAGAAATGGTCCAGGAAAGTAAAGAACAGGCTCTAGGCAGAGAGTCCCAGGAAAATGTGGAGGCATATGAATGTTCTGGAGTGTAGTATGATTCTATAGCCAGATTTCAAAGGTAAGGAGCATTACCTTCTACTTATCAAAACTCAAAAGAAATAACTGAGTTGCTCATTACATTCCAGAACCCAGACTTGGTGCCAAATCTAACCCACATTTATCAGAAGGGGAGGAGAAACTTTTCCTCTGTTTTATGTAACTGGTGTGCAGTCCTGATCCCAGTGAGATGAACAGCTTTTACAGATACCACATCAGAGGTGGGTTTTAGGGAGGCAGAAAAAATCAGAACCACCATACAGATGGGAACACTACAGAAACAGAATAATGGCAAATCAGGCAGCACACTCAGGTCCTGCGATGCTAAATACCTGGCTTTCACGTGCACTCCATGCTACTGAAGAGTACATTAATGTGTTTATTATGAATTCATTTCTATTACTGGTTTATCTTACAATATTCATTAAGAGTTAGAAAAGTGTCCTGACAGGTGGGCATGATCAACAGTGGTAAACTTTTTACTTTTCTCTTTTTTACTTTGTTTTTCTTGTTTGAAGTATTACAAATAGAACATATGTCTCCTTTTTTCCCCTATTGACCTCCCCGCCGGCCTTCCCCCTCCCCGCACATGTCCTCCCCCCTCCCCCCGTGTCTGTGTCCACTGGCTATGCTTATATGCATGCATACAAGTCATTTGGTTGATCTCTTAACCCACCCCCCACCCCCGCCCTGCCTTCCTGCTGAAGTTTGACAGACTGTTCCATGCTTCTTTGTCTCTGTATCTATTTTGGCAGATGGTACACTTGGTTCTACATTCTCCAAGCTCCTGTAGTCTCTAATCTTCACCTGCTACTTTGTTAGTCTTATATTTTACACACATCCCTGTCCCCTAGGTTCAGGAGACTCTTGGGAACATGGGATGAAAAGTTCTATTGGTCTGACAAAAGCAGTCTTTTTCAAAACTGGTCAAATGACTTTCTCTGCTATTTTCCCCCACAAACTAATTTTATTCACGTTAATGATGCAGAAAACTAAACTCAAAATTTCAGATCATGAAAAAGATGGGGACAGAAGTTTTCCTTCAAGGGCTAGAGTAGAGCTGATCTAATCTTCTCATCCCACCTATCTCTTTTCAATCTGGTGACAAGGGCTTCAGAGGCCAGATCTATATGATCAATTAGGATCAAGATTCTTAAATGCAGGGCTGTGAACATTATAAATACTCATTATTTACTTTTGACATAAACTGTCCTTTAGTTTGGTTGCATTGATGGTATATGAAAAGAAGGGGGAGACTCAGGAAAATGAGAAAAGTGGTTCACTTAACTTATCTAGAAAATTGTTTGATTTACTTAATCTAGCAAACTGTTTGAAAATTCACTTAACTTATCTAGAAAATTGTTGAAATTATCAAAAAATTGGCCTTTGTTCTTATAGGATTCCCACCAAGCTAACTTGCAGATTTCATACAGACACTGCAGTTGAAATAATTTTCAGCAATCACATCGCCAACCCTCTCATTTTCAGACTAGGCATAGGAAGCTGGGAGATGCGGGCTGATTTGATGTACACACCACATTCCATAATGTAAAGTGTATGCAATAGAAACACAGTATAAGCTTATGCTTTACCCAAAGTTTATCTTCAAAAACAAACATGAAAACTCTCTCCTATGAGAAATCATTCTCTCAAAAGTAACGAAAAAGAACCATCTTCAGCCTGAACTGGACTACCTAAAACCATGTCAGTGTCCCTGAAAGCTTTGGGTTTTATATAGAAACAAGTTTAATTTGGTAGAATTGGAAGATAAGCCCAAATATATATATATATATATATATATATATATATATATATATATATATATATATATATATATATATATATATATATATTTGTTACTTCAGAGTATTTTTCCCATATCCTGAATAATTCATTACATTTACAAACAATGACCCTATGGAGGTAATTTTTATTATTCTGCACCATTGTATATGTGCCCAATACTGTCCTGAGCCACCCGAGAAGAAAGATGACATCATTGGGATGGCAACAGAGACATCACTGAAAATGCTTTCATGAGCTACTCTTATTTGGAAGAAAGTATTTCATTACTTATAGGAGCAAAGTTAACTTTGAATCTTCTCAGGGCAAAACCAGATTAAGGATTATGTAGTCATGAGCAATTGGTTGATGGTCAAGAAGGCTTTCGAAGCTTGCCAATTATTTAGAGAGCGCATTAACTTATGTGAATTGGAAATATCAGGGCACAGATTATAAATAAATATGGAAGCCTAATGATGATTAAGAATTTGTATGAAAGTCACACCATCTCAATTTAAATCACAGCTCCACTGGCTCTGTGATATTGAACAGGTTATTAAAAATCTCAAGGCCTCAGTATTCTGACCTAGAAAATGGGAAAATGATATGCACTTCATGATGTTGTTTTAGGGATTTAAATTAGTAAAACACTTAAACAGTGCCTAGTCTATCATAAGTGTTCAATAAGTGTAAGCTATATTTGTCTAATATTAGCTGAGAACCTTATGCTTAGAAAAAAGGGCATCTACGCCTGTCCATAATATTCTGCAATGGCTATAGGGATTGTCTACAATGATTTATATAATGAGCTACAATTGTTTACACAATGAGCCCATGTTTAATAGTTGGGGTGACATGGATGCGGGGTACTTAAAAATGTTTTCAATTATCCTCCTTTACTCCAGAGTTTTGTCTTTGTGGTTACAGATACACAGATTTGATAGTTAATGATCAGCATTGCCAGTGGTAATCAGGCAACTCAAACTCACATGAGACTGATTTGTGTCAAAGAACCAACAGAATAATTTATGAGGCTCTGAATGCCAAGCAGACTGATATTCAAGTTGGCTGTTCAACACATTCTCTTGTTAGTAAAGAAGTCTCCTCAGGAAATCTAATGAAGGTCAAGCTACCTAAGTGAGTAAGAATGAGGAGGAGTCTACAGACATAGCCCCCTACTCACTCAACCAGTAGTTCTACCATTAAAAATTAGTTGCTTTCCTAAAGGGCGTTGGGGACCCACTACTCCGGTCCTTTTTCAAGTTCTCTTTTCTGTTCTTGAATAATATTAGAGAACTGGAGAAATCTCTAACAAGGGTATGCAAATGCAATATATGTAAATGATTATAAGGTGATGAAAATCCAACAGTCCTCAGTGTGTCTGAGTGGCTTCATTATTTTCAAAAGCGCGGCTAATCTTAAATTATGCAGATACTTAACATTGTATCTTGCAACAGAAGGTGTCGAGTTCATCTCACAAACCCATCCTTCATTCATTCCATTATGAACCATGCATTCAGCAACTCATCCTTCTAAGAGACAAACATCTGGACATCTCTACACCTCACAGGAGAAGGGAACAAAGGATGCCTGTGAAAAAATAAGCTCACAGGCAAATTAACTAGTCAAAATATGGTGAGAAGAGAGAGAGGTCAACACTAGCCCAGGGGGGCTTCAGCCTCAACAGGATTAGACAGTGTACTGAAATATTACAAGTATGGTCCATGCCGAATCATAAGAAAAACAAGATACCCAGATAATTATTTTGAATGTTCCTCATTTAAAAAAAAATTATAGACAGGAGTAGGTCCAGAAAATCCTGGAGCATTAACTAAATGTTTTGTATGTTTTTAAATATTGCTCAAAATATTATCAATCTCCAGGATTTGTTGTCTCCTCAATTTCAATTCAGTTAAATATGCCGGCCACATTTCAACCAAAGATGTTTGCTTAATACACAAATAAACCTTAATACATTACACGCTCCTGCACTTGAGAAAAGCTCCAAATGACAAGTGCATCCAACTGTTAAGTAACAAATCACAATATTTGTGAACAAACTTTTAAATTGAACTGCTTCCCCGCTTCTCCCCCTCCCCCCCACACCCACACCTCAGTACCCTCCCTACCCTCCCTATGCTCAATGATTTCCCTGTGTCATTGTTTTGCACGTGCTTCAGGAACACTGGGTCAGGGCTGAAAAACGTAGCGGGAGGTTTTGAAGTCCTTTATTTTTAAAAACAGTGCGGCCACCTGAGAAATACACATGATGTCCAGGAACAGGCTCATTTTTCACAAACATGCAGAATTTTCAGGTTGCATGAAATGATTCAAAAATCTCAACTTATATAACGCCAACCACTTTTAAAATAGTTTAGGAAACATACCACGTCCAGCTTGGAACAACTCACAACAAGGGCAAAAAGCCAGATCCCCTCAAACCAAACATGATAAATGCAAGCATTTTGTTTTCCATGGGTCATAATAACACCATAGGGTTGGTGGAGCCACAAGAGAAACTAGAGGTTCTAGGACCGTCACGTGCAATGCCCAACTGAGGGCAACTTCCCCCAGGAGTCTTTATATGATTCCCCAAACCAAACAAATACTTGCTTCCCCAGGCTCCCACACCAATTTATTTACACAATGGTTAAAAAAAATTACATGTCTCTTCATATAGATTGAATACATTGTAATGGCAGAAAGCCTGCCCTGTTCATCTCTAGCAGAGGTTGTTGCACTTGGGAGAGATGTTCTGTAGGTCACCTCGACCCTCTTTCCACCTGTCCAGGGTCATCTCCTCCACCTGCCATGTACCATTTTAATCCTTGTTCATTTTTACATCTTTGTACATCTTGTTCCCTTTTTCTGAAAGATCTCTCCTCCTCCACCACCACTCCGTACTCTATTTCTAACACTTCTTATTTTTTAGAGTGATCTGTTCACATCCTTGGGTGAGGATTTTTTTTTAAGTCATCAATTCTTGGGCATGGAAAAGTGTTGTGAAAGCCTTGTAAAGGGAAAATACATACCCGACCACTAAAGAAGATGGAAAACAAAACAAACACATTCAGAAGTATGGTATTTTGATTGTTGAAATTTAGGAAATAGTTTAGGAAAATAAGGAAATGAGACTAACTAAATCTAATTATCCTTTTAAATGTATCCACATACAGAAATTAGATGTTGGTGGACTCCCAGAAAAAGTTCAGACTCCCACAAATGATTCAGCGCTTGGTTTTAAGTAGCAGCAGGGAAAAAGGACCTGTGTGGCCGTTTCATTGCCTGCAGCTAAGGGACACTTCAGGACCAGAAAGCAGTCCAGTTCTTGAACCATTTGAAAATAAACTAAATAATAGAAAGTGCTTGTACCAATTCATCCAGAGCTGTTGACATGGTTTCAGAATTCCTTAGGTGTTCCCATGTAAAAACAAAACAAAACAGGAAAAGTCTTGTAATAGCTTAATATGGTGCTTTTAACAGTATTATTTATTTTTTGTTAAAGTATCCAAGAACCATGATTGCCTGTGAGATCCAAAGACTTACAAAGGCTATCCTTTCACTAAATTCAAGAAAATCGCCATATTAAGAAGAAATTGACTTGTCTCCACCCCTCTCCCCCTGCCCCGGGAAATATGTATTAAATTGAGTTTACGGAGATTTGAAGAAACTCTCATGCAGGTCTCTCTCTGCTCATTTACCCCACTCTGAATGGGTACATTTGGAAATCATTGAAAACATACCATGAACTTATTTCTGACCCAGATGTCTAAACTCCTTCGAACAAATGCTTAAGAGATGAGTCGGACACTGTGAGTAAATAAGATCGTCACTGTCCATGTATATTATGTAATATTCATCTATGGGAACCAGATGAGAAGGCAAACTGAGGAGCTATTTCCTGAAAATACTGACTTCATAAAGAGTGTGTGGAGGAAAAGTCATAAGCAGGACAACCAATTTTTCACTTCAGAAGCCTCATGTCAATCAACATTAATTGAATCAAGACTCTCCAACACTTCAGATGTTTCTATGAATGAGCACATGTTATCATGAGCAATAGACATGTTTTAAACATTGTAAAAGGTCCCTGAAATAAAGACTTTTATGTCAGTTCAAGGCATGGAAAGAGAACAGAATATAGCCAACGTCAATTTTCCCACCCGGTCATATGGCCTCCATCCGTTATTGCTCCCTGTCAACCTAGCTCCTTAAAAACAGTAAATTAACTGAGATTCAGAAGGGAAAGTGAGAAAGGATATCCACATCTGATATTCTTGGCTGTGTCCTAGAAATATTACATCAAAACCAGAGACAGCTCTCTTAGCTATGAAACCAATTTTACCTAAACTGAAAGTGAGCATCCTCCTTCATCTTATTTCATTTAGTCATCCAACTCAGAGGACACTATGAATATTTTTGTTAATCCTCACCCAAGGACATTTTTCCATTAATTTTTTTAGAGAGTGAAAGGGAGGGGAGAGAAAGAGAGATAGAAACATCGGTGTGAGAGAGACACATTAACTGGTTGCCTCCTGCAAGCGCCCTGAGTGGGGCCAAGAATCAAGCCTGCAAACTGAGGTATATGCCCTTGACCAGATGGGACCTGTAATTCTTCAGACTGTGGGCTGACGCTCTAACCACTGAGCAACCGGCGGGGCCAGTATGAACATTTTGATTAAACATTCAAAATACCTTAGTTCCCTCTACTGATTCATCAAGAATATTTCTAAGCCTTCGCCAGTTTGGCTCAGTAGATAGAGCGCCGGCCTGTGGACCAAAGGGTCCTGGGTTCGATTCTGGTCAAGGGCATGTACCTTGGTGGCTGGCTTCTCCCCTGCCCGGGCCCTAGTCAGGGCGTGTGCAGGAGGCAACCAATTAATGTGTTTTTCTCAGTCTTTCTCTCTCTCTTCCACTCTCTAAAAATCAATGGAAAAATATCCTTAGGTAAAGATTAAAAATATATATATATTTCCAACACAGCAATGGATGATTCCTACATATGCTTAAAAAGTATTATAGTGTTTGGGTTTGATTAACAAGGTAAATTGCCTTGAATGTGAAGTTATTTTTTTTCTGAATTCATCAATTACCCAATCTCCACCTTACTTTATATTAGCAAAAACATGTGAAATGTGGATCTCAGTTAAATTCGAACATATTTTCCCATCCAAACATTAGCCCTCTGCCAAACTTAGAAGAAAGTGCATCTTATTCTGTGATAGTCTCCAAAGGCAGCCGCAAGATTATAGTCTGACTGTAGACAGAACTGAGTACACTGTGTTCACTTTCCTGTTGTCTTCAAATCGTTGCAACATGAACAGTTATCAGTGGGAAGTAGTTGGACAATCAAATGACAGTAATCGCAAGAGTGTAAACAAATCAAGGAGAGCGAGTGAGGAATGAAAAACAAGGCTGTGGAATGTTTCCTTCAGTGGGTTCATGTACTCTCTGAATGTCAACTGACTTGAAAATCAGTGTATCATCAGAGCATCAAAGGTAAAAGCCTGGAGATGGCCGAAATCCCCAAAACAATCTCAGGTTACAGACTGATCAATTCAGTGACAGAAAACCCGTATGTCAACACTACATTTCCACAATTTTCCTTTCTGGAAAAAGTCTTAACTGATTTCTTCTGCAAAGTGTTAAAATGAGTATCATCGCTCCACCAGTGACTAAATTATTTCATTCCAAAGAAAACTGGTTGTTAGAACTGAAATAATTTGGGGACCTTCGAGTTCCTTGAGTATCAAGAGGATGATTTTGCTTAAGTGGAAGGAATCACATATTGTTATTTTCATGCAGCTAACGAAAGAAACATGTGGATGATTATGAAAGAATCAGGACCATCCAAGAAGAGGAATGGCCCAACCCTTTGCAGGAAACTTCAAGGAAGTTCTGAGACCTGGTGCACACACCTGCAAACTCCATTCCCCACTCTGCCTGTCTTACATTGAAGACCCCCAGCTTCCTCCAGACCATATCCATAGCAACAAAATTCATTTGCTTTCTACGGACTTCAAACGTCATTTTATTTTGATAAAAATGAGATATTGCACAGTAGGTAGCTTGTATCCAAAAATCCATGCAACCAAACACAACTTTAAAATGTGCTGCCTAGTGTTTGAAACTTATACAAACTTAGGAAAATGGTATAGAATAAAAGTCAGCTGAGTATCTAATGAAGATCACTCCCTTTAAAGACACAAAAAGGAAGAGACAGATGACCCAAACATAATCAAAGACTGGTCATTCTTAACTATCTCTGTCGTGTACTGAGCTAAATGAAGTAAATCCATGAACTGTCAGGAATTCATCGTCAAAGAGCATCTTTGCTCTTGGAGAGCACATTGTAAGGCCTTAGACTTCTTCATTCCCAAAGTTGAAGCCATGTTTCTGCCTAGAGGAGGCACAGACTTGGCCCTTGCACATCTTGAAATGGGCTCTGTCTGAACATGCATAGGCTACCAGAGACTCAACCTTAAAGCCACAGAGTATTCTAGAACAACCAAGCACTTCACCTGTCTCTAGTCAAACCATTCCCAAATTTCTAGAGTTTGGTTCTAATTTTCCAGAGCAATCAAGCAAGACCATTGGGATTTTAAAAATTTTTGGCCCCTCCACATCATCGTGAATGGTCCTGCATTGTCATGTCAGTTGGTTTGTATTAGGAATCGCCTTCTTGCTTACAAATGTGTCATGTGATATATGGTCTCCAAAGGATCTGATGGAATTAAAGAATGGGGAGAGGTAAGCAAGCCTCAGGGGAAAAGAGCAGAGAGAATGCTATGTTTGAGTGACGTGACGCGTGTTTCTGAGAGTACAATGTCTTATTAAAGTGACATTTAATGTTACATATGAATAGAGGCCTGATGCACGAAGTTCGTGTAAGGGGCTCAGCCCTCGCAGCCTCTCGCAGCCTCAGCTTCGTCCAAAATGTTGTCCAGATGGTCGTTCAACTGTTTGGTCTAATTAGCATATTAGCTCTTTATTATATAGGATATTCATGAACATTTATGATGAGCTGACATTTAAGATCTTATGTAACACTACAGGCCCAGTGCACGAAATTTGTGCAAGAGTTGGCCTTCCTTCCCCCAGCTGCTGGCACTGGCTTCCCTCTGGCACCCGGGACCCGGGCTTCCCTCCGGCCGGGCTTTGTCCGAAAGGATGTCCCGTCTAATTAGCATATTACACTTTTATTATCATAGATTATTATTATAGATTGGTGGTTTATCTTATTTAGCCCTTTCATCCTGCAGAGCCCATGGACACAGACATCAGTGTGGTGATGACCAGAAGGAAGGGGGGTGGGAGGATGGAGGTGGGCAAAGGAGGGGAAAATGGGGGCATATGTAATAGTGTCAACAATAAAAATGAGGTAAAAAATATTAAGTATGAAATATGAAAAATACAATATGGATGAGGGTCAAAATCAGAAAGACCTACCAAAATAGTTACCATGAAGGAAAACGATGAAATTAATAAATCAACATCTTTTACAAGGCTAAAAATAAGCTTTTGTATTTTGTCTTACTTTTATATTTTAATTAAGATCTTGTTTATATAAATGCAGTAAGAGAACTCTCCAGTACATCTGCAATAGGATACACTACTAAAGCATACAGAAATTTATATGAATATTTAAACACTAAACTTATCTGAACTCACAAGCGCAATGGAGCATGAAATAACCACAGAGCTTAGTTTTCCCCTTTGCACAGAAATGCAGGATTCTTAGCATGCTAAGGTTTGCCTTCAATTCTCAATTAATAGTCACTAAAGCAACTATGAACAAGCTCATCTTCCAGAAAAGTTTTCAACAAAAAAATAACAAAAAAGGAAACTCACTCTTATAGAGAGTCATTCCCCCAAAGTACTAAAATTATATTCGTTGCAGCACAAAATGCAATGAGTCATCTGTCACGCCAGCACATTCTGCTTTTTAGGCTTAATGTGATTGTGCTTGTTTGCTTTCTTGTTATTACAACCATTAGCACCATCCCGGTGTGTTCTAACGTTTGAAGCAAAGTCGGAATCTCTCCTAGGTAGCCACAGACAAGCTGCAGTCTCACTCAGGGCTGAGCTATGTGTTATGGCAGCAAATGTGGTCCATTTGCTGAGCAATAGTGTCTATGGGGCTTGTCTACGCTTCCTTTGTGAATTCACTCTGAAGACATCAACTGGTGACTAGGTTGCTGCAGCCCACTGGAAAGAAGATGGGAAGATCTGTCTGTATATTTCAGGCAAAAAAGAGGTTGATGCTTTGCTCAAGTTTTTTATGACCTTACTTTATCCAGTTCATAGTGCCCATCGGTTATTAGGCTGAGTTAAAAGAAATCAGTTAGCAAAACATTAGTATGCTAAGCATCAATCAAATGACAATAAAAATTTTCAGTACCTGATTTTATTATTTGGTTAGGGGTGCCATAACAAAACACCACAGACTGTTCAGCCTAAAATTCATTTTCGCACAGTTCTGGAAGCTGGAAGCCTGAAGTCAGGGTGCCAGCGTGGTCAGGCTCTGGGGAGAGTTCTCTTCCTGGCTTGCACATGGCCACCTTCTTTCTCTGTCCTCACGTAGCTATGGCGGTCACCCTGGTGTCTCTTCTTATATGGGCCCCAACTCCATCATGAGGCCCCACCTTTATGACCTGATGTAACCCTAACTATCTCCCAAAGGCTTCATCTCCAAACGTCAATCACATTGGAGATTAAAGCTTCAATATACCAATTTTGAGGAGACACAAACGTTCAGCCCATAAAATTTCTGTTTATCAACAAGGTCACCCAATTCCAGGCAGGTTACTGGGCAGGAAGATTCCAGCTACTACTACTCAGTGGGGAACAAGGTAAAGATTCACGTTTAATGGCTTTAGAAAAGTCAAGCCATGTGGCTGAGGAACAGGGAATCCATGATTGATAGGTGACAAGCAAAGAGATTGTCAAACTCATGAGTTAGTATCCCTGAATGTTTCAGCACATCATTTGGGAACCACTCCTATTTTGTATTGGTTAATTTAGGCTTTTGAGCCACATTACCTAGATTTGAAACTCAATTCCACTACTTATTACATATATTATGTGTGTGTGTGTGTGTGTGTGTGTGTAATTTGTGTAACTTAAACTTTTTATGTGTTACTTTCCTCAATTACAAAATGGATCTGATAACAACATTTTATAGAATTGTCATTCTGAGGGTTCAATTAAGGTAGTAAGGTAGTCCGTGCACAAACCAAGTGCCTGGTACATAGCTCCATAAATGTTAGCTATTTTCATTATTATAGCATGATACATCATATAGTATTCCCTTTCTATGACTTCAAAAGATCTGGAAAGTATCAGATATTCCTAGGGAAGATGGTAGGTAGGAATGGGTACTAGTCACTTCTCACTCCTTTGCAACAAGTTGAATTATAAAGTCCCGATGAGAGTCTCATCAAGGGATCCCCATGGGTACTTCCCCCACAGGACACAGCAGGAGCAGAACCAGATTCTTGTTTTAATTAAAGCTTAGTCATGCAACTAGTTGGACTTTCCAAGAAAAGAATGGCTCTATATCTTTAGTGTCTAATTAAGTACAAAAAGAAATGCAAGAAGTTAGCCAAGCTTTTGATTGTAGACATGAAGAGTTTCCAACTCACACAATGGACTGCCATTTCACTCATCCACTTTTATCAACAGGAAAAGGATTATGAAGATTTTTTAAATAAGAAATTGCTGAGAGAAGAAAACAGCGAATGTAAGGAGCTTTTACAGATCTGTGTCTACTTCACTACATTTATTTTGCTTTGCTGAAGCACTTAGTTGGCTTTTAGTTGAAGAATATAGTTTTATAAGAGGATATAAGTACACAAATTTCAGTTTGGCTACTATCTCAATACTAACATAATGTTTAAGACAGTTTTATGATTATATTAACTATACATTTCTAGCTATTGCAATGATTGGCAACTGGCTTACAATCTTCCTCTTCCTAGTAAGAACCTGAAACATTTGGAACTACCTCAGTGTCCATGTTATCAACCAGGGTAAATTGTATTATTTGTTCACCATATTTCCCTATAGGCAAAATAAATGTCTATAGCATTGATTTGGGGATGGACCATACCCCTTGCTTTGGCCCATGGAATTAAGTGAACAGGAGCTACACCGCACATAGGCTGAACCTTTAAGTGTGCTTCTATAATTTGGTTCTACCTCTTTCCTTTTGTCCTCCACCGTCAGAACGAACAGCACATACCAAACAGGAGCTGAGTGGTCAGCTTGGACATGCAGCCAAGCCCAGCAGAGCCTGGTCACAACCAACCTCATCCTGACATGAGCAAAGGGTTTCTCGTTTGTAGAAATCTGTCAGGCACTGAGGTTACTTGCTACCACAGCAACAAGTGACCAATAGCCCAAGCTGCAACACTCTACTTGCAAATTGGTTTGATCGCTTCCCCTTATATGATGTCTAAGACCATGGTCTACATGGCATTACCCCATTTCTTTACTTCTGAATTTCAATTTCCAGTGTTTCATGCCCTCTCTGACTATAACCTCCTGCCTCTTCAGATTCTCCAGCCTTTTTACTTCCTTATTCCTGGAGCACACATGGCCTTCAGATGTGTTGAGACCCCTAGATCTTTAACATTTCGTGCTTCATTCCATCCATGATCTCCCTTTCTGATCAGACTTCTTTCTCCCCAATTCTTTCCTGCCTAGAAGGTTCTGGTTACCAATTCCAATCTGTGCAAGTGTGTGTGCAGGGGCGGGGGGGTGGGGGGTGGGGAGGGCGTTATCCAACAAGTAACTCTCCAACATCAACAGGGTGTCCTACAGTTTAACTCAATTTTGATGCTCTCCACCTGGAGATAGTGTCAGAATATGCAGTTTAAGGGCTCAGTCCTACAAGACTGTCCCTTGCCTCCCCACACACATACTTCAGACACCACTGCAAGTTCAGGTTATTGTGTTGAGCATGAGCACAGACTGCAGAAGGCTTGGAAACCAGCCCTTCTTGCCTTTATCACTCCCATTTTAGACAAACCAATGTCACAACTGTCCATTCCAATTCTCCATGAAACTAGTACTCAGAGTTTCTCTTTCCCCATGGTTGGACATCATGGGCTATAAAGTATGTTCCGTGGTCCTCAGACAGGGTGGTCAGCTTGCCTTCAAAGCACATTCGCCGCTTCACCTGAGGTTTTCCACTTGGCATCTTTAGGGGGAGACAGACAGCTCCCGTTCCCTGGGTAAACAGACCTCACAGTGGCTTTCATCCAGTCCATCACACTGGCTGTCCCTTGGGAATAGCCTCCAGTGTCTGGATCACACAGAACCACCTCTGACTGTCCCACGGGGAGCTGTGGGTACTGTGTCAACCCAACGTGATTTTTCTCTGCTGCATTCAAACCAAAGACATAGCTCCTACATTAGTCTCTCTCCTAATCCATTTTCATAGCACTCTGTCTGCCCCATGGAACTCAAGGCCAGAATAAGCAACCTCTTCCATATCCTCAACTCCAATTCTGGTCTGTTCCCTCACATCTGCTGCAAAGTAAAGCTGAGGTTCCCTGAAGACACTGCCTCCGGTAATCTCCTCACTCTAGGCTGATTTTTGCTCAAACCCAAGGTCTTCAGATTCTAGAGGTGAAGTGATTATGCTTTCTTTCCTCTGCATTGTCATTTCCAAACTTACCTGCTTCTTTTGAATTAAATGCCACCAGACCATACCTGTCCCCTATGTTTGTCATTATTGTCCTCTATGCTATTCTGATTGCTCTATTTCTCTCTCATATGTTGGATATTTTATTGATTCACTCTTTCCTTCCTATTCCTATGCCTATCACACTTGTGAATGATTTCAACATCCACATGAATCTCTCACCAAATACCCTGTCCTCTCAGTCTTCTCTCCTTTCTTCCAATGATCCTTCCCTCAGCCCACTTCAGCATTCCCAGAGACCCACCCTGGGTTTTGTCATTATCAGTAACCTCACCACCCACCATAACATAGGCGCTCTATAAAATCCTTGTTGAAAGATGGACAAACAAATGAAAGAATTCGGCTTCTAGAAATGTATGTAATAAGACAATCAAACTACAAGGATATCTATCCTAATACTATTCAAATTGCAAAAAACATAAAACAATCTAAATGACCAACTGACTGACTACTAGTAAGTTGTGTAATATCCATATAACAGAATAATAAGTAAAAGAATAAAAGCAAGAATCAAGTAATATATCCACACTTACTGATTTGGAAAAATTTCAATTAGATACTGTTGAGGAAGAAAAAGTTGGGTAAACTAAACAAACAAACAAAACACCTGAAGCGTGTAGTCATTTATGTAAAATAATACATATACAAATATTATATATAAACTACGTATTTATACATGTGTGTGGTCAGATGTCTAGAATTATATCTAGAAATATTAACAGTAGTTATCTGAAAAATCTGGGAGTCATTTTTACTTTTCTGAACCATTTAAATTTTTATATGAGTATATACTATGTTCCTAATTTTAAAATATAGACTAAAATTTCTACTCCTGGTCTTTGGCTCATTAGATAGACGATCCTAGGATTTTTCCGAGTGATTTTAGGGAAAGAAAAAAAAGTTTTTAGTATTTCAATTCTGAAGCTCTCTATTTCAATTTTATTTATTTTCCCCTCTCTTGCTTTTCTTACTGTTATTGGGAATGTGGAAAACACTGTTAGCATTGCAAATAAATGAAATAAAATAAATCCAAAAACTTTGATTAGGCGAAGCTCTTCAAAGTGTATTTTAACACAGCATCACGCATGTTCATGCTTTTATTACTGATTATAATGTTCAACAGCCTGTGACACAACAATGCAGACTTTTTGGCAGATGGGGCCCAGTTTCCATTTCTTTCCATACAAGATGTAGGGTGTGGAAACTTTCTACTTCCTTGGAAACTCTTCTGAAAACGGGTTTTCACTCAATTCGGCCTCTAAGTGTTTAAGAGGTGACTGAGTTTCTGAAAGTGGTCTAACTGCTTTAGAGCTGCTGGCAATCACTGCGACTTTCGCACTATGTGAAAGGGGGAAAAATCCATATTATTAAAAATTTGCCCTAGATCTCTTTCCCATTTCATTTTTTTTTCATTGAGCACAAAATATCAAGATGATTTTCCTATGGAAACATTTAAACTCTGCATTGAGAATTATTTATTTAAATGACTAAATCTCGGAATAATAATGATCACCATAACAATGACAGTACTATTGAAAAGGCAGCTCCAAAGAGAAGATATGCCTAAATTCCATTCAGGGATTTTCTTTTCTTTATTTCTTTTTAAGCCGATACACTACCAAATAGGATAGCCACTTCTATTCCACTGCCTGTGTCAGATTCAACAAGAGGCTAAAATGCATACATTTTTTTTATGAAAGAGAACAAAACACCACCTTTAATTAATACCTTAACAGGGCGAGACAGATTATAATGAATTCCTTGAAACTGCAATAGCTTCTCCTGCTCCAACTGTTCAATAACAGGTTGGCTTCCAAGGACAAAATCCTAAAAATAGGCTGCTTTTAGGTCAGGAGCCCTTTGCTGTTGTGGACTAACAAGGTAGTATTCCAACTTCCTGGGGAGTCCTTCTGCATTCTCTGTTAGTGAAACACAAGAGGAAGCTGGCCATGAATCTGGGGGAGTGGGGGATTCACAGTTTCCAGAGCTTTTTTCTTCCCCACTGCCAGAGCGGGGAGGAGCTTGTAGAAGGGGATGAAAATCACGAACTCAATAATATATAACTAACACACAATCTTTAGGCACAGCAAGACTTACCAAATTAAGAGATGTTCATTAACTTTTTTACCAGGTTCTTTTGTGAATCATCAGTTCATATTTAAACAATAATTAGTACATGCTGCTTCACAGTTTACCTTTGGGTAACCTCCTTTATGTAACAGAAGTCTCGCTGCACACACTAACAGGGTGGTTAAACAAATGACTCTTTTTTTTCATAGGAAATGTCTTAAATTCTTCTTGTAACCCAAAAGAAAAAAAATCCTTAAATCTGATATGATCGAAACAGATTTTTGTGAAATGATTCCTGTTTTTCTAGTGAAGACAAGTAAACTTCTGCACTATAACAGTGGTATGTCTTTTTCACAGAGAGGCGTTTCTTGTTTTGTTCTTGTATGTCTTTCTGTACAAAAGCTAATGCATGCTTTTTGTTACCATCAAGTGCTGACTTTCTGTAGGTAAGACTGACTTTTTGTATCTAAGTCACAGGTCATGGTATCTTACACATGGAATGTTTTCCATTTTCCTTAACTAGAAAAACAACAACAAACCACTCCATTGGCCAGAAGCGATGATCAGATTTCAGATGAAGCAAATGCCAAACTGAGGTGCAAGAATCTTCTGAAGATGCTCAGTGCTATTGGATTATAAGGGAATCACAGTTTTGCACTGCTATATGCAGACATCCAAGTTTACACTGATCTAGGAGCAGCTAAAGACATTGGTCTCCAACACTTCATTCCCCAGAAGCAGTTTTTCCTCCATCATGTTGGTAATCTCTTCAGGATGTCTTAGAAAATTCAATAAGTTGTGACTGGTGTCACAGTTAGCATTTGATCCTACCACTGATTGGAATCCAAACTTTACTAGAACAGCCTCACCTTCATCACCACTTGCTCACTATTTCATGGACACAAAAGCATTAAAAAATAGTGGAGAGCCTGTCCTGTGTGGCTCAGTGGTTGAGCGTCAACCTATGAACCAGGAAGTCACAGATCAATTCCCGGTCAGGGCATATGAATGGGTTGTGGGCTCGATCCCCAGTAGGGGTTGTATAGGAGGCAGCCAACCGATGATTCTCTCTCATCATTGATGTTTCTATCTCTCTCCCTCTCTCTCTGAAATCAATAAAAATATATTTTAAAAATAGTGGAGAAGTAAGGAGCGTCCAACAAAGGCAGAGAATTAGCCTTACTAGCATCACTCCCTTTCCAACTATTCCATGGGCATTTGTTTCTTATCAAGATGCAGGAAGTAATAAAACTACATTCAGGCCATGCTAGCTCTACCTGCCAGGAGCATTTATCCATTCTTCTGTTCCACAAATATTTAGTACCTTCTACACACTAGGCAATTTCCTAAACATTGAGGACCCGGTGATAAATAAGGAGCAAATTCATTACCTTTGCAAACCTTAACATACTGGTGGAAAAAGAAAATAATTAAAATGACCAAATAGTATCATTTCTGATGATGTAAGGGCTACAATAAAAATAAAACAGGATCCTGGAACAATCAGACATTAATGAAAAATCGGTGAAATTTGAATTAAGACCTGCAGTTTAGTTAATAATATTGTAACCATGTTAATTTGCCTGTTCATGATCTTTGAGTATGGCTATGCAAGATGATAACATTAGGGGAAGAGGGGTAAGGGATATAGGGGAACTCTTTGTACTGTTTTTGCACTTCTCTCTTAAGCCTAAAACTAGTTAAAAATAAAAAGTTTAAGCAGAAATAAATACAACAGGAGAAGAGGGAAGAGAGTAGCTACTGGGGGCTGGAGGAAACAGCTTTATTCAGGATGGCCAGATATCACTTTTTTGAGGAGATGACATTGGAAAAAGTCTCCCAGATGGAAGAAACAGCAAATATAAAAGGCCACAGGGTACAAATGAGCTTCATGAACTTAAGGAAGAGAAAGAAGGCCAGTGTGGACAGTGGAGAGAGCAAGTAGGAAATTGGTCACAAACTAGGCAAAGAATCAGTACTTAGAACACAGTACCTATAACATTCTAGACGTTCAATAAATGAAAATACCCTTCTGTTTTACTCCTTTCTTTACCATACCCTATGCCTCTCATATTCCCAACGTTTATACCAAATGTTCAGAAAGCAATGCATGCCATAAAGCAAAGTTGCTACTATACCAAATTAAGAATACAAGAAAATTACGATTACTAATTTGTCTGGGAATATATTTCCTAGGAAATACTGATTTTCCAGATGATTCAAACAAGAAAAAAATGTGATTACTGCCCCCCCACAGTCCCCAGATAATCAACAATTATGATTACATTATACTTCTGTGTACATAAGGGTTGTCTATATTAGGTATCAAGATAGATATATTTCACATTAAAAAGATGGAATATTATATACCAACCCTCACTATGAGTCTTCTTTCCAATTAAAAGTACAAACCTCAGAAATGAGAGCTAATATGACATCAAATTACTTTAAAGAAACTAATTAAGGCAGCACATCACCTCATACTCTTTTTCCAAAAATGTGTTTAGCTTGGTCCCTTCCAAAGTTTATTTGTCACTAGAGGCCTGGTGCACAAATTCATGCACCAGTGGGGTCCCTCGGCCTGGCCTGCAGGATCGGGTTGAAACTGGCTCTCTGACATCCCCTGAGAGGTCCTCCTGGATTGCGAGAGGGTGCAGGCCAGGCCGAGGGACCCCACTGGTGCACCATCGAGGCCAGGGAGGGATGCAGGAGGTTGGCCAACCATGGAGGGACCGCAGGGGGCTCCAGGGCATGTTGGGCCAGTCTCGCTCAGTCCTGATTGGTCAGACCCCAGCAGCGAGGTAACCTACCAGTAGTAGCATCTGCCCCCTGGTGGTCAGTGCACATCATAGTGAGAGGTTGAGCGGCCTTAGCATATCATTAGCATATTACACTTTGATTGATTGAACAGACAACCGGACGACTGCACACTTAGCATATTAGGCTTTTATTATACAGCATTATAAACATATTGAATGAAGTAGGACGTTGATCCAAATATCTGATTTTTTTTGGACTTTGAGCCTATAGAGTAGGCATGACCAAGCATGATTCCCATGAATGGGGATATGTAACCATCACCCACAGAAGTGATGCCTTTCCATTCTCTACAATATACATCGTTCTGTCTATTTCCTTCCTCCCCCTCTTCCCTTCCCATAATCCTACTTTTCGGGCCAAGGATTATAAATAGAAACTAGTATATAATAATTTGAATACTCTCAGGGTCTATTTGTGTAAATGGACGTGTTTGAGAGCTTTTTTGCCCTTTGGCTACACTAAGAAGGAGAAGTGCAGATGGCACAGAAGAAAAAGGGGGCTATTTTTAGAAAGAGTATTTTTTGAGCTGGAGGCACATAATATGTTCCATTAGACCCATGTGAAAATGTGAGAGATGGCAATTTGGAGGAGACCAACCACTGCTGTATAACTTTACTTTTTCTTGACAACTCAGGCAAACCTAGGTGCTGAGGGGATGCAGAAGGAATAGGGTTGGTGGTGTTGAGAGGCAAGTTAAAACCAAGGAAGAAAAGACATGTTTATTTTGTGAGAAGTGTTGGTGCTGCTGCCCACCATCTACCCCCCTCTGTGTTTGTTTTGAGGGTAATACATGCTGCTACTTTCAGCCCTTGTGTTTCTGGTGGAGCAAGTTCCAGCCCTCAGCTCCAAAAGTGCAACAGGCTCAGACAACAGTGATTTTCCATGTCCCAGGCCACAAGTCCAGCTGTGAGCATCTACCCCAAATTAGACCAACCTGAGCTGTGGATTTGGAGGGTTCCATTTGAGCTACTTGGTGAAAAGTCTTTCCTTTCAATATTTCTCTGAATATCACATTAAGAAAGTGGCTACCACAAGGGTTTGACAATGGAGGTACCTAGAGAAACTAGAGGCCAGAAATGGGTCCTACTGACTTCCTTTAAGCCTAATTCAACTGATGCAATAGGCCAGTCATAGCCCTGTACAAATGCTTCCTCTTGGTTTAAACTAATTTGAGTTGAGTTTTATATTACTTGTAAGGGTAAGAACAATATTCCCAGAATTCCCAGGATGAAACCAATTTAAACCAATCTTTATCAATGATCATTGATCTAGTGAGTGGCCATGTATCTTAATGGTCAAAGACCAAGTTTGACTGACTCAAAGGTTTCCCCAGAGCCAATTCAGTGTGAAACATTAAAGATCATTAAAATCACCCAATCAGCAAGTGACATTTATGAAACAAAAGCGTCTCATCATCTGCTTTAGTTAATTTGACCAACTTAACACATATGAGATATAGCAGTTTTGCCAACACAGTCTGTGTTTCTGATTCTCTAAACTTACACTACCTCTGACCTTTATGATTAAAATATAATTAAAATATGGTTATTTTTAAAAGGTAGAGATGGTGTAATTGTCATTAAAGTTATGACTAATCGTTAACCTTCTTAACTTGCTGATTCACTGCCATGCCTTTCGTTTCAACCTTTTTCAAAGCAAAGTCCAAAAAATTCAGATTGCAAAACAAACCCTGCTGAAAAAAATATGCAATTCTCTTTCATTGCATGATCAAAACAATTTGAAATTTTTTTTCAAATTTACAAATTTAACCTTCTAGAATTGTGTTGAGTCTGATTCAATTACCCCGCTTTTCCATTTAAATCATTTAACCAAAAAATTTAATTAACAACTCCTCTGTGCCTACTCCTTTCTGAGGTGCTCGGTATATAAAAGTATTACATGACATCGAGCTGAAATTTAGTGGGAAAAATAAAACTTATGAACACAAGCTCATTCAATGATAATATAAGAGAGATCTGCTTTCTCCCAGGAATATAACTCACCTATAAGTGGAAGAAGAGAATCAGACATGCAGATTTCAATCTTCTAAGCCAGTGAATGTCCCAGGAATTTCTCCAGGGTTCTACCTGGATACTACCTGGCCTTCCCTGCAAGGCTGAGGCTTATGCTTCAGTGTGGTTAAATATGTGCCTCTCTGCTGTTACCCTGCATCATGGAGTTAGCTGCTGATGTGAGAAACAGCCACCACGGAAACTCTAGCACTTCAGACTTGATTCTTGAGACTGAATTTGGGGCTCATGTGTGGGCCCGCTGTGTTCTCTGTCCATGGTCCTCAGTTTGGATTTCATGTCTGCTGGGAACAGTCAGTAGGACCTCTGTCTATCTGGTCACATCTCTTACAAAGGATGACTCAATATCTCTCTGACATGTTTCCCATGGAGTCTTCAAAGTAAATTATTTATATGCCCTATAATAGTACTTAGAGTTAGACTTTCACAACTATACTTGGCAAATATAGTAAAAACACTTCACATCCCTCCTCACATAAAGCAATGGCGAACACAATTTTACATCTTAATTTTAGTTGTTAAGAGATAGGAAGCATTCAGGAAAGACTAAGAGGTGTGACAGGAGTCAACAGAGTTTTAGGAGGTTCTAGGTAGTTCTAGGAAGTACACTGGAACATCGGGCATTGGGGGCTGGCTGTGTGGGGGCCTCTAAACCAAGGGGGTGGAGGCAAGGCATTTGGTATTTTGAAGAGTATCAAAACAAAGCTCAATTTTTGAGGCAATAGCCTAAACTTGCACGTTTAAGCCCCTGAAGCAAATGCTGTGTACCATGAAAAGATTTTCCTTGAAACACAAGATTTGATTTGATGATTTGATTTGAGCAATAATTACCACTTGCTCTCCCCATATCCTTCTTGTCCACCATCCTGATGAAACAAGCCCTGAACTTTCTGTCCCATCATTCTTCATTCCTGTGCTAGCATGCCCCACTAGAGACCATCGACCATCCCACCCCTTCTCCAAGTCTGGCCGTCTCTCTACACCCTTCTGGGCAAAGTTTAATTTAAGGAAACTGACATAAGTCATTGAGCATCATCCATTGCTTTCTTTTTAGGGCTATTTCAAGATGTCCCCAGTCATGACGTGATATCTGAAACTTTCTTCCTCAAGCCTGAACCAAAAGAGAGTCTTTTAAAAGGAACAGAGACCTCTGTAGGGGGGAAAAAAAATCTCTGGTCCCAGGAATGGGTAAACATTCCACAGAGGTTCCAGTTTTCCCCCCAGACAGGTCTGCTCATTCCTACAAATTGCATTCTTGTAAGAATAGTCCCAGAGTGAGTCACAACAACAAAGAAAAATGAGTTTCTCAATGTGACGCAGGAAGAATTTTTTTTTTAATTTGAATTTGCATGTTGTTTATATTTTCAAACAGGAATGGAAGGAAGGGGTTTCAACTCTCCCTGAGCATATCCAGTCATGAGTCCTTTTAAGCTCTGCTGTTTGCTCAGTTCCCCTCAGCAGTGACTATTTGGAATGAAGGACTATTACTCAATCTCCCTTCCTTTCATCTCACGCGTTCTTTCATCCATCTTCCCAACATGCCTGAGTCGATTCTTTGCCAGTGTTAATGCCAAGCTTCGCTTCTAACCACATCTATCCACCAATCCCTCCCCATGTTGGGAAGTCCAAGTTTCCACCCTTTCAAAGTTCTCCCTAGCCCTGCCTTGTTCTCTCCTCATATCACGTCCTCTGTAATTCTCTGCATATCACTGCCTCAGTTAACTTTCTCTGCAGGTCCTTTTTGTACTCCTTCCAGGGGAAAATAATGTTTCTAATACCTCATCCCCCTCCCCCGCAGTATTTTTTCTCTGTAGGTCTATAAATTATTACTCTGAATTTCACCTAGAATCAGTCTTAAAGGAATGCCTTTGCCCTCAACTATTACCTTTTTTGAAAATTTTAGTCTTCACTTAGAGTTACTGTACACTATTATATTAGTTTCAGGTGTACACAAGGGTGATTAGACAATTATATCACTTACCAAGTGACTCCCCCAATACACCTTGTACTCACCAGACACCATAACAATTATTATATTTTTGCACGCTGTTTATCGTGATTTGCCTAGTGCATTAATATGCTTCCTGTTATATACAGTCTTCCCATGATTCTAGATTTACTGTAGGAATAAATCCTGTGGGTCCTTGTTGCTGACAATCGTATTAACAATCATCCCTGTGCAGGGTCAGGATGGCGAGAGCTGTGTGTGTCTGGTTTGGTCCTGATGCTGAGTTCAATGCATGGTGAACACCTGCTCTATGCAGGTGAGGCACAGCTGTGCAGGACCCTGAGGAGGACAGGAAAGGAGACCACATTGGACAGACAGAAGAGAGGAGGGAGGGGACAGAGAAGCAGGAGGACAGGAAGAAAGCCACTTGCGGGAAAATGACTAACTCCATGATGATCACAACATTCAATCTCACTTTTGGCCAGAGCTGTACCTGAATTGCAAGCAGAGGAAGGAGGCTGTTCTCACAACTAGGAATTCCTGGTGCAGTGCCGGGGCTCAGGCACAGGAGCGGCAGGAGGAGGAAGTGTTTGGGGGAAATTCCAGGTCACATTTGGAATTTGGAAATTTCTGTCCAAAACAGAAAATGGAATAAGGAAGCCTCGTAGATTATGTGGCAGTGGGTGGAATTGGAAGTGACCTTTATTTCAATATTTCTTGGGTCAGAATGAATCAGGGAAATAGAGTGAGACTGGCTGTCTATGTAAAAACATATATGCATAGATGGGCAAAAGTAGATTTACAAAAGTAGTTTCAAATACATGAAACAGTTCATCCTTGTATTATTATTTATCCATTATTATGTTATTTATTCGTATCACAATTATACACCTACTTTTGCCGTATACTAGTACATATATAAAAGTAAGACCCACAGTAACTTTGATGAGTGGGTTGTTTTACTCCTTGTGCTTCTGTATTTTACTCCGTAACAATGAGAACGCTGTCTGTGTTTCCCCTTTGGCCCAGTTGGATGGTGTGGAAGCTCAAATGAGAAGGATGTGAAGAGCCATCAAAAGCCACAAGATAAATCATTATTGTTGCTATTACATTCTTTGAGATTGAAAGTTTCCATTAGCTCAGTCTAGAAGTTATCACACTACTAAATATTGTCTTTTAAAACTGAAAGGATGGTCAAATTGACGCACTGGCTTATAAAGCTAATATCTGGAGATGAAGTTTAACAGGCTTAAGACTTCTGTGACGTTCAGGGAAGAGCCATAGTCACCCTAATAAAAATGTTTCTCATGTGCCAGGCACAGTGTTAAGAGCCTCACCTCTATTTTCCATCCTCACAAATGCCCTGGTATCTAGTATTGTTATATTTTTCAAGGCACAGAGGTGAATGAGCATGTCCAAGGTCACACTGCTCAGTTGGCTGCAGGACTGCCTGATTTCCAAGATAATCCTGTTTCCAGTCCAGTCCTTTGAAAAACTACATTATTTTAACAGAAACTTTTTTCAAGTAATGCTACTCAGAAATCTAATATTAAAACAGTGGAGTTGTTCTTTTAAATTAGGGATAAATGGGAGAGAGAGGTCCTACCTACCTACCCTCTTCCCCACACACTCTCCATCTTCAAAAATTATACCCCCAAAGACACTTCCAAGAAGTTCCAGAAGTTCCTATTACACTAACACCTAGGTGTTGATCTTTCTCTCATCTATTCTTTGACATATGTGGTCCTGCCCTGGGGTGTGCTGGTGAACACTCACAAGTAGGATGACAATTTTATTGTTATTTCTTAACCAGAGTTTGTGGAGTAACTACAGTATGTTGTGTGGGCATTATGGAAGAAGCAAAGTGGAATGCCCAGAACGGACCTCCTTCTTCCCCTGGATCATTCGCGTGTCCTTTCCAAGTCTCCATGCAGCCGCTGCCCCTTCCAGGAAGTCTCTCCTCATGACAACTCCTTAGGTGGGTTCCACTGGTTCTCAACCTTCTCTGGGCATGAGAATCCCCTGGAGAGCTCACTGTTATTGTCACTGTGATTGCTCTTGTTGTGTTGTAAGAGTACTTAACATGAGATCTACCCTCATTGCAAAACTGTAAGTGCCCCATGCCATTTGGTTAACTCTAGGCACACTGTTGTACAGCAGACCTAGAATTCATTCATCTTGTGTTAACTGAAACTGCATGCTTATTGAATGGCTACTCCCCATTTCTCTCCCCACTCCAACTTCTAGCACTACCATTTCATTCTCTGTGTCTATGAATTTGATTATATTAAATACATCACATAAGTGGAATCATGCAGTATTTATCTTTCTGTGACTAATCTCCTCCATGTTCATCCATGTTGTCACATATGGCAGGATTTCCTTCTTTTTTAAGGTGAAATAATCTTCCACTATTTCATTAAAAAACACATTTTAAAGTGTGTTCCAATTTCCATGGTGTAAATACTCCCATCACAACCAATGTCTAGCTACCAATGTGACATCTCTGAACGCAGAGCTGGAAGGAGGCACAGTAGCACACCACTATATAGTATTTCCACCACACAGACACGATAAAAAAAAAAAGTCACCTCAAGAGCACAGATAAGTCCTGGCCAGTTTGGCTTAATGGATAGAGCATCAGTCTGCAGACTGGAGGGTCCTGGGTTCAGTTCCAGTCAAGGGCATATGCCCGGGTTGCAGGCTCGATGCCCAGGAGGCAGCCAATCAAAGATTTCTCTCTCATCATTTATGTTTCTGGCTCTCTCTCCTTCTCCCTTCTTCTCTGAAATTAATAAAAATATATTTTTTAAAAGAGCACAGATTATAGTAAAATTATTAGTAAGTGATAAGTTTTGAGTATCACTTACCTCTGCTCTAATATAATCTATTTGATCTATAGAATTTAATTGTTAATAATGATTTGCTCACTCACTATTCCCTCTCTCTCTCCTCCAAGACTTAACTGAAGTTTAGGTATCTTCCACAAAACAATATAAAATCAGGAATATCAGAAAAGTCACCTATTGCAGTAGAAAAAGATTTGTCCATCAAAATACAGAGGTTGAGGACCTACAGCTCCATGTCCTCGGTTTAGAGGATGCTTGAAGAATTGAAAGAAAATTCGTTCGAATTTTTTATAAAAACACTGGCTGCACCTGTGCTACTTCTGCTACATTAAAAAAAATATTAACAAGACAGAGAAAGGTATTTGGGGCATTTCTGCATTCCTGGCCATTTCCTAATGATTTATGCAGCTGCTCACTGAATAAGACAAATACATTTACGAGAGTAAATGTTATGAATTAAGGAAAAAAGAAATCTGGAGGCGATGATAGGAGCATTATTTTTGAGATCCTGTTCAATTTTTCAACCTTTTGTTGTTGCATTTGGATTAATTACAGTACCAGCTTACTCAAAGTTAAGTAAGGGGGTAACATGTGAAGCTACCGGATGAAAACCAGGCTCATGTAGACCAATGAAATATGCAAAATGATGTCCTGATTTTTATTAAAGTAAAACACATTGCAGAATACAAATAGTTGTAAGAAAGTAACCTCACACTCAGTCACTATGCATGAATGAAACTGACAGTGAAATTTCAATGGGAAAAAAATTACCATCACTGCTGTATTTGTTTCTATTATTACATACAGAGACAGCAGGTTATCAAACAACTGCAGTTGCATTTGAAGAACAAACATAGCTTCAACAGAGTAGTTCCCACCAATGAGCAATGGCTCACTACCAAGTCCAATGCTAAAATGCATATTTGATAAAGGACCGCAAAGCTAGGTACAACAGAGCTCCATGGGAAATGCTCTGACTCCATTAACATTCTTTAATTGAACTAAAAGATCAAACCGCTTTCTTGGAACTCAGAATCCAGCACGTTTGTTATTTTAATGCCTTTCCTAAGATTTCTATGGCCGTTGCATTTTTTCAGTGATAGTTTAGTTGTGTGGCTTCTAAGGACAGGTGCTCCAATGCAGGAGCAGGATGGGGGCAGATGTGGTGTGTGGGGCTTCCTTCTCTTAAGCCAAATGGATCATGACAGTAGGAAGAACTCCGATGAAAACAGAATAAAACTGTGTTTTGAATGTGAAATAGGAATGGATTTTGGCAATACGACTTTGCTTAGGAACTCCACACGTTTTTATGTTTGATCAGCCCAGAAGTTCAATTAGGAGTCAGGTCTTTTTGACTCCTGAAGGATATTTGTTTTTTCTTTTAGGCACATCCTTCAGGGACAGTGGATGGGTGTTTTCAGGTGCCTCACTTTAAAGCAGAGGTTCTCAACCTGTGGGTCGCGACCCCTTTGGTGGTCGAACGACCCTTTCACAGGGGTCGCCTAAGACCATCCTGCATATCAGATATTTACATTACGATTCATAACAGTAGCAACATTACAGTTATGAAGTAGCAACGAAAGTAATTTTATGGTTGGGTCACAACATGAGGAACTGTATTTAAAGGGCCAGAAGGTTGAGAACCACTGCTTTAAAGGTTAGTCCCTGCCTCCTCATAGGGATCCCTCATTCCTCACATTCCTACTGAAGGGCATCTGGGCCAGGTCCTAGGTGGGGTACTCCTTCCAAATGTAAATATTATGCTTTGTGCTGCAGTTGGTATAATATAGTGAAGCTCTTCTCTAGGCCCAAAAATAAAAATGAAAAGATGAATGGGGAGGCAGGTGAACAAACAGCCGACAAAGATGGGTTTTGGAGTCACTTAGACTTGTATTCAGGTCACTAACATTATCAATTACTAGTTGGGTGACCTTGGGTAGTTGACTAAACCTTCCTGCCCTCTGCTTCCACAACTACATTAAATGGGAGTTTAATGTCACCTACATCATAGGATTATTATGGGAAATCAGTGCAATGATCATTGTAGGCTCCCTCCATGTGGACCCTTAAGAGGATGAAAAGAAATGGTATAATAATCTCCCACTTGCCATTCTCGTAGAGTCCATGGTATGTGGCCACCACCCTGGAATTAGACTGAAAAAGTACTGGAGCTAGATTGTATACAGTACTGTGTCATTCTGTGAAGAATGAAATAGTTGAAAGTGGTTAAAAGCAATAGTCTGGAACTAAAAATGGAAAGATTGGGCAACATATTAAAAACAAACTGACCACAACAACCTCCCAAGTCGTAACAAGAATTGGGCAATACAAGCATGGCCTGAGTCACCGTCAAGGACAGCATTCGGCGATAGGTTAGAAAGTAGATGAAACCACACTGGAATAACTGCAGATGAAGACTGCTTGAGGTTGATGATATGAAATGGTTTTTCCAATCCCAATCGAGTTTATTTTTATCTTCCTCATGAAATGTAAACTAATTCACATGACAATTTGATTGAGACCTTATGGGTACCATTTTCATTGTGCAAGACAGGAACATGTAGGGCAGAAGCCTTCTGCCAAATGGTAACAGAAGATGGCCAGTGTGAGTGAGAGTCAAGTAGAGGATTGAGCAACAGTTTAGTAAATTGGGGTAGAGGAGGCCACCGGTGTGGATATCCAAATCAATGTTTTATTATCTTCATCAGAATCTCCTCTCATTTGTGTCATTCATGGTCTCAATGAGGGAAGAAGTAATAAAATCCCCAAAGTCAAGACCTCTGGTCCATGCCCTCGGGTCTGCATTGCAGGGCTGCAGTACAGGGAGTGCCTGAACAAAAGCCTAGGCAGCTCTCAGGTGCTCCAAAAGCTCAACTGTTGCTACAGCAATGCCTGAAATCTACAGGAATTGCAAAGCCTACACATTTGGCTCACAGGTAACTAGTTCTGTATCCTTCAGGATTAATGCTTGGCATCTGCACCAATCTAAATGAGCTCTTAAATCTCTCAAAACTCAGTTCCAGACAAGCCAGAAGAGTAAGTGGATGCTGTACTCACCTCCTTCCATGAGAATAACAAAATTACTACTAATTACAGATCAACCTGATAGCCATCTGCAGACTAGGTGAACAGAAGTCCTATATCTAACAATATAAAGAAGCCACGGTGAGACTGGTAAGAGAGGCAAAGGCTCGAAACAGGCACCAGGCTGGCCCACGCCCATGTGTGGTGATTGAGAGTTGGAGAGATATCTTAGCTGTGGATGTCTCCCTCGAGGAGACAGGGGTCTCTGTCCCAAGCTGAGCTCCTTAGCCCAGAACCCCAGTGACAGGAAGAAAAGCCCACATGACATCTGGCTGTGAAAATCAGCAGGGATTCTGTCCATCCTGGTGAGACAGAAGGCTCCTGGAAACCCAGGCATCCCCTGAAAGAGCCCACATACAGGCATGCAGGAGGCAAGGCAGCTGACCTGACCCACAATTCTCTCTCATCATTGATGTTTCTATTTCTCTCTCCTTTTCCCTTCCTCTCTGAAATAAATTGAAAATATATATTTTAAAAGAGCCCACACACAAACTCTTGTTCACAGGCTCTCATCCTGGGCTCCAGCGGAGGACAGTGAGTGGGTCAAGGGGCACCAGAGACATGCAGGGAGAAACTGAGTTGGGTGGCTTTAGGGCGGAAACTGTAGGAACAGCTGCTATTGTCCCTGTGTTGAGCCCACCTCCTAAATAGTGATGGGTGCCATCTTCTCCATGTTGAGCCCTTCCCCTTCCCTCCTCATCCCCCCCGCCAATGCAGCCAAATCTGAATCTGCCTTAGTCCAGTGAACTTCACTTGCTCCTCCCTGACAACGTCCTGACACCAAGCCCCACCCAACTCATGCCTCACCCAAGGCTCTTCCAGCAGCCGGCCTGGACTTGCATTGACGTCTTTCTTTAAAAACTCTCCAGATTTGCCCTAACCGGTTTGGCTCAGTGGACAGAGTGTCAGCCTGCGGACTGAAGGGTCCCAGGTTCGATTCCATCAAGGGCATGTACCTTGATTGCAGGCACATCTCCAGTAGGGGGTGTGCAGGAGGCAGCTGATCGATGTTTCTCTCATTGATGTTTCTAACTCTCTATCCCTCTCCCGTCCTCTCTGTAAAAAATCAATAAAATATATTAAAAAAAAAAAACTCTCCAGATTTGGTCACGTTCAGTGGGTGCCAGAGACATATAGGGAGAAACTGAGTTGTGTGGCTTCAGGGTGAGGGCTACAGACACTGCCCCCATTGTGCCTGTGTTGAGCTCTACCCTCACACAGCCAACTAGCCCCACCAGGAGAACTCCCTGAGGCCCGCCCAGGGCAATGTCTGCAGGCCCCAGCTGGTGGCAGCTGGCCTCAGTGCACCCTGAAACCTTTGCTGAGTGGCCTCAGGCTCATCACTGGCACCAAATGTGAATCTGCATTAACCTGGTAAACACCACTTGCCCCACCCTGGTGCCTCCCCGGGACCCTGCCTCACCAACCTCGCCTACTGTCTGAGGCTCTTTCAGTGGCTGAGCCTTACGGGCAGCCAAGCAGCTAGCAGGTGGCAGCAGGCCCAGTACTGGTGGCAGCCAGCCTCAGTTGGCAGTGTGGCCTCTCCCACATGCATACAGGACCAGTAAAGAGAGCTGCCAACTATGTGTCGCTTTGTAGCTCCTAACAGGTAGCCCCAGGCTGCTTGCAGGCAGTATCTGATAGTGGCCTACAGCAGAGCCCCACCCAAGAGGCACTAGACCCAACACACCTGGTGGCTGGCTTCAGAGGACAGAGCACCATCCGATTAGCTCCAAAAGCAGCACACCTAAAAAGGGGCACCAGACCCCGTTGGGGCAAATCCCACTCCATGGAGTCAGCATCCAGATAGCAGCTTGTGGTCCTGGCCAATCCTCACAGCAGTCAGCCTGAGGGTCCACCCCACCACCCACCCCAGCTGATAGGCCACTAGCAATCAAGGTTCAACTACAACAGGAGAGCACAACCTACCCAAAGGGCACTCCTGGAGCATCTGGCTCAGGTGATCAAGGAGACTGTGCCACTGGTCCCCACAGGACACTTACTATATAAGCCATAACAAAAATGGGAGACACAGCAGAGCTACCATATACATAGAATTTTTTGGAATAGTTTGAGAAAAATAGGTGTTAGTTCTTTGAATGTTTGGTAAAATTCACCTGTGAAACCATCTGCTTCAGGACTTTTGTTTGCCGGGTTGTTGTTTTTTCTGTTTCAATTTCATTAGTTATAATCTGTGTATTCAATTTTTCTGATTCTTTCTGATTCAGTTTTGAAAGACTATATATTTCTAAGAATTTATCCACTTCTTCCAGATTGTTCAATTTGTTAGCAGGTAATTGTTCATAATACTTTCTTATAATCCTTTGTATTTCTTTAATGTCAGTTATATTTCCTTTCATTTCTGATTTTATTTATTTGGGTCCTCTCTCTTTTTTTGCTTGATGAGACTGGTAAAAGATTGGTCAATCTTATTTATCTTTTCAAAGAAGCAGTTCTTGGCTTTATTGACCTTTTATATATTTTTAGACTATTTCATTTACTTCTGCTCTTATCTTTATTATTTCCTTTCTTACCTTGGGTTGCTTTTTGTTGTTGTTGTTCAAATATCCAAACTTTTATAAAAAATTCATACAACTCAACACCAAAAATCCTCACATACAATCCAATTTAAAAATGGACAGAGGACTTCAATAGACATTTCTCCAAAGAGGACATACAAATGGCCAATAGATACACAAAGATGCTCAGCATCACTAATCAGCAGAGCAATGGAAATCACCTCACAGCTGTCAGAATGGCTACCACCAATAAAGCAACAAGCAACAAGTGTTGGAGGATGAAGATAAAAGGGAACCCTCGTGCACTATTGGTGGATTGCGAATTAATGCAGCCATTGTGGAAAACAGTATGGGCTTTCTTCAAAAAATTAAAAATAGAGCTACCTTATGACACAGCAATTCCACTTCTAGATATATATTCACACTAATTTGAAAAGATGTATACACCCCTCTGTTCATTGAAGTGTTATTTACAGTAACCAAAATATGGAAGCAACCCAAGTTCCCATCAATGGACAAGTAAATAGAAAAGTTGTGGTACACAAATACAATGGAATATTACTCTGTAATGAAAATAATGAAATTTTACCATACCTTCTAGGATGGACCTAGAAGGTATCATGTTAAGTGAAATGAAATAAGTCAAACAGAGAAAGACAAATACCATAATATTTCACCTATATGTGGCATCTAAAGAACAAAACAAACAAAACAGACTCATAGATACAGAGAACCAACTGAGGATTGTCAATTCAGAGAGGGGCTGAGGTGAAGGGATTAAGAAGGACAAATTGGTAGGTACAAAATAGTCATGGGAATGTAGAGTACAGCATAGTCAATAATATTGTAATAACTACGCATGGTGCTAGATGAGTACTAGAAACATCACTTCATAAATTGTATAACTGACCACTATGCTGTAAACCTGAAACTAATATAAAATAGTATTGAATGTCAAAAATTAATAATCTCTAAAAACTCTAAGGGACAGTGTAGACCCCGTTTTAGACAATCTGTTCCGAATTTTGCTCTGACCTTGGAGGACTGTCAAGGGTTTTATAAAAAGATTGCCATTTCAGTGCTGGCCAGCTCATGCAGTTTAGGTCTCAAACGTATGGTAGGGAGTGAGAATAATTATCGAGGAATGAAAAATCAGTCCCTCCCATCAATTCCCAGGTACAGGCTGTACCACTGTTGGGCAACTTCATAATCTCATTTGCGCATCTGTGTTTGTTTAATGTTTGAGTGTGCTTGATGTGCTCTTACAAATGCTATCTATAAATCCCCATCCTTAGATGGACTGGAACCTTCATAAGGGCATCCAAGGAACTAATGAAAAGAACATTTTGGTAACAATTATCTGTTTATAGAGCGAATCCTTTAATTTTTCTTCCCCAAGAGAAAGTACTTTTCATTAAAACATTCAGCATGTCTGTGAGACAGGTAGTGGATTGGAATCAGTAGCTCTATATTTTATGGATGGGCAGCTAAGTCTCCAGCCAGCAGGATGGAGTCCTCAGGGGACAGAGCCAGTAACCTGCAAGCCAGCTAAGCTGACACACACCCCGAACAGTCGCTTAGCAGTACATGAGCCAAATAAAATTTGAATTTAGATAAGCTACAAAGAAATGAGCTCTTACCCTGTAAAATGTATTTCCAATGTATTTCTTTAAAGTGCCCTCCCCACATACTATACAGTTTTCAGTGATATTCTCATAACAGGAAGGAGTCCACATTGACCTCTCAAAAACAGAGAAACACCTATGTATGTGGTAGGGAGCTAAGACCTGAGAAATTAATCACAAAAATGTAAGAACACCAACATAATTTTCAAATTTGCCTTTTCCGGGTACATTGTTAGTAAGATACATTTTATAAAATGTAATTTTCACCACATGTATATAAGAGAGAGAGAGTGTGTGTGTGTGGGGGGGGGGGGGGGGGTGTCCTTAAATATAAGAAATGGCTTAAGTTAAGATAGGAAAGACTTCTGTTTGACACAAGAAAAATTTTTTGGATAACAAAATGAAAAATCTTTACAATAAGTTACCATGAAAGGTTATAGGCAGACCTGTCCCCAAATATTTGCAGGGCCTGGAGCAATCTACACTAATAAAAGAGAAAAATGGTAATTGGCGTATGGCGCTACCCTTTTCATTGGCTAATCAGGGCTATATGCAAATTAACTGCCAACCAAGATTGGCAGTTAACTGCCAACAAGATGGCGGTTAATTTGCATATGTAGGCACAATGCAGGGAGGCGAAAGGGAAAGCAGGAAGAAGCCCCCTGCCACTGACAGTGATTGGAAACCCAGGGGGGAGCTAAGAGCTGGGGGGCAGGGCAAAGGCGGCCCCGGGGCCGCCTTTGCCCTGCCCCCTAGCCATGATCGGAGAATCAGGCGCCTTTGCCGCCCTGGCCAGTGATAGCAGGAAGTAGGGGTGGAACCAGCGATGGGAGCTGGGCACGGTCGAAGCTGGCAGTCCCGGGAGCTAGGGGTCCCTTGCCTGGGCCTAAAGCGGAGCCCAGGATCGCGGGGCCGCTGCAGCTGCGGGTCCCCGCTGCCCGGGCCGGACGCCCAGGCCAGAGGCGTTAGGCCTGGGCAGGGGCAGAGCCTGCAACCGCGGGGAGCTGGGGGGGCGGAGCTGGGGATTGGGGGGATATGATGGTCCCCTTGCCCAGGCCTGAAGCCTGGGTCAGAGGCGTCAGGCTTGGGCGGGGGGTGGAGCAAGTGATCAGAGGGAGATGGGGGTCCCCTGCCCAGGCATGATTCCTGGGCCAGAGGCCTCAGGCCTGGGCGGGGGTCAGAGCCAGTGATCGGGGGGAGATGGGGGTCCCCTGTCCAAGCCTGACACCTCTGGCGGAGGCGTCAGGCCTGGGCAAGGGGCCGATCAGGCGATTGGAGGGTGATGGGGGTCAACGCCTGAGGGCTCCCAGTATGTGAGAGGGGGCAGGCTGGGCTGAGGGACACCTCCCCCTACACACACACCCAGTGCACGAATTTTGTGCACCGGGCCCCTAGTACTATAAATAAAAGCTTGATTTTAATATCCTAACCTCAACTTTGAAAAATAAACCTTCATAATGACAAAATAAGAAATACACAAAGTAACAGTTACCATAAAACCAAGAACTGACCAAGTATGTAAGAGGGAGGACTGAGTTTAATTCTCATTATTCCTGGGTAAGTTTGGCAATATTTGGAAGAGTACCAAATAGAAAAAATATATAATTAATAACATTATATAAAGTTATCCTATTATTTTTCTAGCTTTTTATTTCAGCAAATTTATTATATTGTAACAATACTGATTTTCACATAATTTATGATATACTGAGAGTAGTCTCTAAAGGATTAAAACACAACTTTTAATTGCATTCAAAATATACAAATTCTGGTGCATCTTCATTTTAAAAAATTATAAGTAAAACAAAAAATGAATTGTTCTCAAAAGAGTTATTTTTCCTCTAAGGATTCAAGATTATCTATTAAAATATAAAAAAGATTAAAATTTATTAAATTTTTAGTAAAAATAAAATTATTTGCAATTCTAGTATTTAGTATCTAACCAGTTGGCATTGTAAAGAATCAGCATCACACATCATGCATGCTATTGACATGTATACATATTGAAGAGTAATATGGATTACTTAATATTGGGAAACACTTCTCAGCCTGTGGATCCTGCAAGAATTTATAAGTCCCTCTGGAATAGCAAATGAGAACATGAAGCAAGAAAATGAGCACCGGGCCCTTTGTTTATGCAAGAATCTACTGTGTTCTGACAAAACAGTATATCTACTTCATCACACGTTAATTTGTCTTTCCTCTGAATTAAAATTTGAATTTAGATAAGCTACAAAGCATATTCCCTACACTCCAAAGCAGTGGCTTTCTCTGTGGTCAGCAAGGGTCAAGCCACAAACCTTCATAGCATCTGGATGCAGTTTCTTTTATTTTGAGGACATTTGGTAAGAAATATGGAGGAGTTTTTCTCTGGGGCTTAAACAATATTGGTCATAAGAGTAAATGTTTAGGGCTATTGCTAACAGTGTGCTAGCATCAAGTGTTAGATCAGAGAGAGAGAGAGAGAGAGAGAGAGAGAGAGAGAGAGAGAGAGAGAGAGAGATATGGATGCATGGCCTCTAAGGTATAGAGCCCAGAAGAGCCCTTTTGCCTGGGTCTAAGAGTGTTATTAATTATAGGATCTTGGAACCACAACTTTCAGAACATTTTTTAAAGAACCAGAAGTGATTCAACAAAAGATGTTTAGGGGTTGGGGGAAATGAAAATTCCCATATCTTGAGAACTTATTTGTTTTTCTATTTCTAAGTAACTATATGAACAAGGCATATCAGATCTATCAGCCAGACTGTGGGGCTAAACATTTGAATATAGTTCAGATTAGGATATTTGTAAGATTTTTTGTAAGCTTTGCAAAAAGGGCATGGCGAGGAATTCTCCTTTAATGATAACAATAGAAAGATTCTGTTTTCTTTTCTTTTCATCAGGAAAACCATGCCCCAGAGTGACAGGGGACACATTGATCTAAATCTGTCCATACATCCACCAAACACCATGCAGATCAACAAGCAGAAGAAATACAATATGCCACAGCCCGTGCCTATTGCAAAACTAGAAGATAGAAATATGATGGACTCTGATTTTCACGTGAGAAGGTAAACATCCATTGCAACCAGACGTAGAAAATCCAAAGCCTGCACCAGAGCCAAGATCAGCTAAAGAATCTGCGACAAGCAGGAAAGCGGGAGAAGCAACCAGGTAGCATTACCCACAGACAGGGCGGGACCCACTCTGAGCAGGAAAGTACAGAGAACAGCTATGACAGGTGAGGAACCAGCATTCTGAACTGGAGCTTTAAAAGGAAGAGGAATTGAAAGCATGTGGGGACAGACATGGCTCTGCTGAGAGGGCAGCACTTCTGGGAGAAAGGGAGATGCCTTGGGAGGTGCTGGAGGCTTGGTATGTCTATCAGAGGACAGGGGGAAGGAGAAAGGTGGCAACTGGAGTTCTGAGCCAATGGAAGTCATTCAGATGGAATATACAGGATTCCAGTAGATGGATTAGCAAGTGCATCCTAAAGCATGTGAAGAGAGAAGATGGTGCAGATGAATCAGAGCATATAAATGCCCAGAGCTGCTCACGTGTTACACAAAGAGCATGCCTACTGTTGTCATGATGAACAGTCATCCTGCCTTATTTTCTCTCCTTTATTCACAACTTGGGATATTCAACAGATATTCCTAAACAGACAACTTGAGGTGAAGTGAACGTATTGTCACAATAGCTGTTGTTGCTTCAAACTAAAGGCACAGCAGGTATACAGAACCCACTTATCATACTCTGGTTGGTTGGTTGGTTGGTTGGTTGGTTGGTTGGTTTATGAAAACACTGATAGCTGTGGCTCAAGTGGTTGAGCGTCAACCTATGAACCAGGAGGTCATGGTTTGATTCCCAGTCAAGGCACATGCCCAGTCTTCAGCTCGATCCCCAATGGGGGGCATGCAGGAGACAGCAGATCAATGATTCTCTCTCATCATTGATATTTCTCTCTCTTCCTCTCTGAAATCAATAAAAATATATTTTAAAAAAAGACTGACAGAAGATAAGCAACATCCTTAAGATCACAGGGCAAATGAGACATAGTTAGATTTCTGAACAAAATGCTCTGCCACATTATCAACCAAGTCACCATTTTCTGTAATGATGACCTCAGAATTCTGCTGATAAAGAGAGTAAAAACACTTTGCACTAAAGTTCTTTCCTTCAAAAAAAAAAAATGCAGGTTCCAAATCCTGCCAAAGATGTTGATCCAAAATCAAAGCGAAGAAGAAAACCCAATGTACTTGGAGTGTTTTTAAAAGACATTACTGCTGATGTCTACCTACCCCCACCACCTCCAAAAGCAAATTTTATCTGAAAAATCATGATAACAAAAAGCACTGGCAGGTTATACAAATTGCTCCTAAATACATACTGCCTAGAATTCTGCTTTCTTTTAACAGATGTTCAACTTCTAGAAAGTTTTATTTTGCAAAAGGCTTGGCTTACAGCTCATTTTTATCTACATATCACCTTTGAGCCAGCTGGTAGATAAGCCTGGAATGTATTGGTGGTTTCATCACCTGCCATTACTCAGATCAAAATGCAGCTGATCTTCTGCAGACTCAGCTGAGAGGGTGATGGGGAAAGTCCAAGTTCTAACTCCTTCATCCTCCATCATGCACTTCACCAAGAAAAGAGCAAGGCATCCATCAGTAGCCAGTCTTCCCAGGTGGCCATCATGACAAGCTGTCACATTCACCAGAGATCACAGTAAAGATGACAGTGACCTGCTGCTCTCCTTCAATGCCTGAGCCAGGGGAAAATGGCTCTAATGAGTGGTGGGAATAAATGGATAGAGACTGAAAAACAGCAAGTATTAACTAATAAAACTGGAAGACGCTGAATGAATTAAACATAAAATGCAAAATTTCCTACCCTCAAGTATTTAGCAAAAGAAGAAACCATAAAAGGGAAGATGATGATCATAAGATAAATATCTAATATGTATTGCTTACTTACTGGGTATGAGATATGATGATAATTCTTCACATGCTTTATCTCATTTAATCATTACAATAATCCTGTTGTAATATCCTTACCCCAGGACATGCTTTGAGAGAGGAAGGAGGAGGGAGGGACGGAGGGACGGATGGACGGAGGGAGGGAGGGAGGGACATCAATGTGAGTCCCAAACCCTTAATGGAATCACATCTGCAAAGTCTCTTTTACCATATAAGGCACCATAGTCACAGGTTGAGGGGTGATTAGAACACAGGTATTAGGACATGGAAAATTTAGGGGAGGAGAGCATGGCTCAGCTGCCATAATTGTAAGCAAAAATTTCATTTACAGTAATGAAGAGATACAATTTTTCATCCATTAAATTGGCAAGAGTACAGAAAATAGATACACCCATATTATATTGGTAGGAGCACCAATTGGCACCAATTTTCTGAAAGGCAATATATATGCATATATATGTCAATATATATCACTAGATAGCAAAGGACTTAAAATATTATTCCTTATGACTAGAAATTCAGTTTATTGGAGTTGGTCATAAAGAAATCACAACAGATCACAACAGACATTAACCAAAAATGTTAACCTCAATGACAACAACCAAATTTATTTCAGTAAACTATGGTATTGTCATCTACTGGTACTCAATGTTATTAGAGTACTGTTTAAAATATAGACAAAATCATATCATCAAAAAATATTTAAAGAAATGGGAAATGTAATTTTACACAAGAAAAGTTACAAATAAATAAGTATATATTTCCTTTTTACAAAGTATTAGCAATGAAAATTTTGGCTATTTTTCATCTTTTCTCTCTTTTCCAGCTTTTCTTCAATGAACATGGAATACTGTTGCAGTGACATCAATGTTTTTTCTTTAAAAAAAAATATTCTTCAGCTGATACCAAGCAGGGAGTGCTCCAGTCTTGCCAGGCACTAGGGAGAGGGATGAGCTCATCCCCTGGGGCCTGGCCAGCCTTGGATTCTCTCATTTTCCTCACTATCAGTAATGTCTATGACAGTTGGTGAAGATGAAACACTAGAAACAAGGAAAACACAGTGGAAAGAGAAAGGGCTTTGAATCAACAACCTAAATTGAAAAGCCAACTCAACTATTTATGGGCTCTGTAATCCTGGACAATTTATTTAACTCAACAGAGTCTTGGCTCACCATCTGCAAAGTGGTGTTGATGATGCTCAACTTCCAGGAGGTCTTGAAGAATAAATGACATCATTTAGAGGTTAGGGGTCACACGCACAGGTGCTTTAGGGTCAGGCAGCTTGGGTTTTCCCTCAACTGAACATGTGAATACAGCCAGGATGCTTTTAGCCTTTATGTCCTTGCTTCCTTCATATATGATGGAGCTAATAGCACCTAAAAATTTAATGCTACAAAGTATTGTAGAGTTTAGCACAGTGCCTGGCCTCCCATACATCTTAAACAAACAATAGTTAATATAACAGCTACTCAGTAAATTGTAATGTTTTTGTTATTTCTAATGATTATAATATTATACAAGCATGTTCTGACAGTATTTGGTTATCATCTGGATGACAAACTCAGATTACTCATCTTATCATCATTCCAATCTGAAATAGCCAAAGGTCCAAACCTTCATATTTGTCAGATGCGTGGCTTGAGAAATATATGCTTTCAGACTCTCTACAATCCCTCTTTCTATGTCACTGAGGATGTAGATGTTTGGAACAAATGTTCCTACATTGATTACCCATGGTATGACCCAAAAATTGTCAATGGAGATCTTTTCAGGAATTTCTTAGATATTTTTAAAACAACAAAGTCTCAAATCTTCTTACTAGAGCTCCTACTATGTGAAATCCTTTTACTAAATATTTTTTAAAGATAAAATGCATGGCTACAACCCTTGAGAAATATCAAATCTATTTAAGAAGATAGAATCCATAGAAGTGCAAAATACTTAGGAATATATATTGTATATTAAAAGACAAAAGCCTAAAGATTTATAGTATGGACATGGTATATTGATGCTTGAGGAAAAATGGAATAAGAAAATTGGTGTTCTATTTACAGTGGGTTTAGGGACACTTTCAATATTCCTGGTTAAAGGATCTACTTAAAGACCTGAGCCAAAGTCCCTCCACCTACATTTGACCTCAGTCTCTGAAACAATGAACTTTTAAGTATATCAAATGAAATCCTCCTTACTAAATTTACCCTTGGCATCTATCACTGCTGACCACTTCCTTCCTCCACAAATTCTCTATTTCTATGAATTATGTAGCACCATTCATACATGTTTCACTACCACTTTGCTGGAGGTCTCTTCCCAATAGCTGGGTCACCATTCTCTGCTTATTCCCCATGTTGGTGTGCCTCAAGGTTCCATACCTGACAATCTTCTCAATCCACATACTCTCTCGGGGAGAGCATCTTTCAACCAACATCAACATGTATGACTCTAAATTTACAACACTGAACTGGTCCTCTCACTCAAACTCTAGGTCCTGTGTTTCTGTCTACTGGATATCTCCAACTAGTAGTCCCAACATATCTAAGTTCAACTTGTCTAAGAAAGAATGCATCATTCATCATTCTTTCCCAAACCCATCTTTCTATTTTAGGATCTTGGCTATTGATCCAGCAGCAGACTCACCTTCCACATAGTCATATAAAACAGAATTTTAGGAGTCAGCATAGATTTCTCATTCCTCCTCATCCTCCTTAACTAACAGCCAGCACTTCCTAAACACTGTTATTATCACTCCCCTCCTGTCTAGGCTCAGTGCCAATGCTTTAGGTTCAGGAGCTCAATGTTTCCCTTAAAATGCAATCGCTTTTATAGTCTACCTCCTCTATTCTCTCCCAAAATATCTTATTTCATCCTCATCCTCACACATTAGCAAGAGGAATCTTTGTAAAATCCAAATTTGACAAAGTCATTCCCAATGGATCCCTACAGAGAATCTGTCCATAGTTCCCCTTCATGCCCAGGATAGAAATCCAAAGTCCCTGTAATAATAAGCAAGAGCTCTTTATATCTCACCAGTTCACCTACTCAATCACGCCTTCCATCAGGCTCCCTCGCACAACTTACCCCTCCAAGCTAAAAAACCTTTACTAAGATTTCATGAAGCTATTTTGTTTCCTCAGTCTGGAATGACTTTCCCAGCTTCTTCCTTCTGCCCAGTTCACCCATGTCATCTACTGGCTCATTGTGAATGATCCATCAAGATTCATCTCAGTTGTCATTTCCTCTGTGAAGCTTTTTCTAACAGGTCCGGGTTGAATTACAAGTCCACCTCTAAAACATGAACATCTGAAAAGACTAGAGCAGTGTTGTCCAGTTGAATTTTCTGTGATGATGAAAATGTTCTATATCTGCCCTATCTAATGACAGCCACTAACCACATGTGGTTACTGAGCACTTGAAATGTGACTGGGGCAACTAAATCAGAGTTTTAATTTAATTTTAATTAATTTACATTTAAATAGCTACTTGTCTTGGACAGGAGAGGTATAGAGGTTAATTAGGTGCTTGTGGTCCATATGCAGACCCAGATACTTTTCACAAAAGTTTCAGCCACACATCCTTGGATCAACATTGTCTCTTTGTTTGGGCCACTCAGTGGAAGGACTTTGTAAAAGAGCAGATGAAATATTTAAATCAGAAATCCTTACGCTCTGGGGCGACATCATGTAGACTCCTGCTGTTCTGATCTTAACTGCAGACTCCTCCTCAGAGTCTGACACTTGATCAAATTTGCAGACTCATAGGACATGAGGTTGGGAAAGGTCTTTACTTAACATGTAGCCCAGCATTCTTATCCTACTGCCAAGAAGTTGTGCCTTGAATTCTTGTGCTGTGTTACTTTAAGACGCTTGAAATTTTCTGAAATTGCATGTAAAGGTTGGGAATCATCAGGGACAGGTTGCCTGGGAATCTGAAGATTGTGCCCAGGCCATTTGCAGCCTGGAACAAAAATGCCGCCCTTTACCAGTTGCTGGAGACAGTAGACCATCTGCAGGATGATATGCAAGTCCTTACTCCGATGGCATAAAATCATATCACACTTGAAATTCCCTCTAGCCCTACAACTTTACCAATAGCCAGGTTTCAATCCTATCTGCATCTTAAGCAGAGTTTTCTCTCCTCCACAAAGTGAACCTGCTTTTCAGATGTGCTGTATGTACCTGTTCCACCTGTAACCATACCCGGACTGAATGCATCAATGGCCCAGCTTCTGCTAGTCAACCTAACTCATGCTGATTCCTACCATCCCCACCAGGCCTTTGGCTGTGTCCAGAAGCAAACGCATCCCTCCTAAATCTCAGTATGCTGCCCCGGTACTGCTGCACAGCCTGCGATAACAAAAGTTAAAAGCCAAGACTTCTGCTGCTATTGAATTCAGATAAAGCAACATGAATTAATTAGATCATATTCCAAACACCAGTTTTAATACTCTGTGGTAGATTTAGTCCTCCTGGAAATAAGAACCTAACAAGAAGAAGAGCGGGTGAGGCCAAGGAGAACCATCCCTGAGGATGGACTCGTGCCCACTGGCGCTGCCAAGAGTGTTAGCACACAACACCCTAATCCCTCAACATCACCTCCCAAGATGTCCATCTCAGGCCTGACCCTCCACACATCTGGCGGGAATGCGATTGGCCCTGGGCTTTCTGAGAACGGCGATGAGAAAAATGGAACAATTTGTCCAACAGCTCCATGGCAGGCAAGGGTCTTTGCCTTTGGCAACTTTCTTAGTTGAAAGATTTAAATATTTTTCAACCCGAGTGTACCTCCATGACTTCCCACTTTCTCGGAACCCCCTCCTCAATAGCCTGATCTCTGGTTTCCATCCCCCAACACTCAAATAGCACTGCTCTTTCCAATATGATCAACAACCTCATCCTGAATAAATCTCCAGGCAATTTCTATGTTCTTGGCCTCCTTCACCACACCCTTGTTCTTACATCTCTCCATCTTCCCGGGCAAATTGTGAGCTCTGTTCTCTTGAATTTGCCACATCTCTGCCAACAATTTCCTCTTCACTCCTTCCTTTTTCTCTGACATTTTTGTGCTGTGGTTGTTGCCCTATGAGTTAACCTTCTTCTCTTGTTCTTTTCTGTGCACATACACAATCACATTCTGCTGCAAGACCCTTAGGGCTGCCCCAGAGGAACTTCTATGCCCAACCATCCACAGCTCTGGCACCAGCGTTGGCCACCTGAGCTACCTACCAATCCTGGTCTGCCCACACTTAGGACAGGGCAAGCCCTGACAAAGAGAAAATACCTTTGTTTGGAGATCAGTGATCCTACCTCTATAATGCTGCCTCTTCAAAACCAACAATTAATGCGTGACTTGAAAATGAAGTCCAGAGGTTTGCTGGCTTGAAATTCACCTCTTGTTCATTAGTTCATGCACACTAAAATTGTTGCTGACCTTGACTGGTGTCCTTCAAAGGCCCTTCTGGACTGTATGCCTCAGTTCCCTTTCCTCTTACTTCTTCTTAACTTTAAATTTGGCACCTCCCTCTTGACAGTATTCATGCTATCTCTACCCACAGAGTTCACCACTTCCATTCAATCATCCACCAGGGGCAAAAAGGTGCCTGACACTAGCAGTCCTTGTTCTCATTGAGGGGGCAAGGTAGACATCAGCCAAGCAATCACAAATTCATGTGGAAATACAGATTGTGATGAGGGTGATGGAGATTTACAGATGCTCTGTGAGGGAATAACGGGGTAGCGTGCCAGTGTCTGGAGATTCAGGGAAGAGAGGATGTGTGAGCTGGGATTTGAAAGATGAGAAGCAGTTAACTACTACAGAGTCCAGTGGGAAGAGTATTCTAGGAAGTGTATGTAAAGTGTGCAATGGTCCTGTGAGAAGAGGAATCAGGATGCATTTGAGGATCACAGGAAAAGCCCAGCATGACTGGATCACAAAGAACTGATTTGAGGGGCCTAAGAGATGAGACTGAAGCCAAATCAAGACCATGCGAGAATGTTGAGCTTTATCTCCAAAAGAGTAGGCTCTTATTAAATTACTTTAATCTTGATGTCAGAGTTGCCATGTATGCAGAACAGATTGTAGGCTAGAAGAAGAGACACGGAAATCAGTTAGGAGGCAAGAGATGCAAAAGGCACAATGGCTACTTTTGTGGGGCTCAGAGTTAGTGGGAGAAATTATTCCCAATTATTCAAGGAAGAGTTTGCACATCACCCCATGACATGGAAAGATCAAATGATCCTTACCAACAAGGACCAAGATCTCTAACTTTAGCTCTCTTGTGGATTTTCCTAGTAATTTTGCCCATCTCTACAGCAGAGAGAACTCCTTCCTTCAGAATCATATGTAAATATTAAAACATAATCTACACTAATAAAAGAGAAACATGCAAATTGTCATCACTCCACTATGCCCACCAGCCAATCAGATGGGTATGCAAATTAACCCAACAGAGATGGTGGTTAATTCGCATACATGGACACGGACGAAGACTGAAGACAACGTAGAAGGAAGCCAAGCACTGCAGAAGGGAGCAAAGCTGCAGAGAAGCAAGCAGGGCTGCGGAGGCGGGAGGGAAGCAAGCATGGAGGCAGAGGTGGGAGCAAAGCCCGCCTCGGTGGGTTTCGCTCCCTTCTCTGCTTCACTCCGGCAGCAGGAAGCCCTATTCTTGCAGGAATCTTCCTGCAACAGGCCTCTAGTGACACAATAATGATAAAAGGAATGGCCATCCAAATATGTGATACTGCTGCTGCCTGAGTTGACAATCAAATGATAGCCTGCACTGGAGGGAGTAATACAGGGCTGGAAACTCTTGCGTCTGTGTTCTCATAAAATGCAAACACAACAACAATAATGACAGCTTCTGCGATGCCACACCTGAAAAAGAAATGTGGGACAATAGCCAACTTGGCTGGCAAGCAAAGTAGAGAGGGTGGTACAGTCAGTTCACCCAAGGCCAGGGCAGATGGGCCCCTGGCTGCTCGCAGTCTGAGTCGCATGTTGCTTCAGGCTCCAGCAAGCTCAGTACAGTCACAGGCAGCAAACAACAAAGTCAGTAGGATTAAGTGACTCTGCTGCCTGCGTGTTGGGTTGGCCCTATAGCAGAATCTAGGAGGTGCCAACTGGCACACAAGCTGAATCTTAAAGAGAAACAAGCTCTCCCCTTCCACTGACCAGAATTGCTCCTTCTGGTTTAACCCCTCCTAGAAAACCATCCTTGGCTTTGCAAACATATGGAAAAAGGCAGCCCCCCATCTTTCTGCCCTCCCCACTGTGCATCTGTAAATCCCTACAAGGCACAAATGCAAAACAGTTGCCAATCGTCCTTTTTGGGATTTGTAGGGCAACAAGCCAATTGGCTGCCCACAGGTTATTCACACTGCAGTAGGAAACAAATTTCTTGCTGCAATTATCCTTGAGTTCTACTGTTTACCCCAGGAATAAACTAATTGCTGCTGTAAAACACCCTTTCCCACACTGTCCAGCAAACATCTATAAATTCCAAGAGGGATGGGGGTGAGCTGGTTGCCAGTTGGCTACTGGAAAGGCGTGGCAACTGGCCAACTAGAAGTCGGTTTATTGTTCATGGTGTAATAGAACTTACGCTTCTTATTGTAAATGCCACTGCATGCTTAGGTTCTTACCTTTTAAGTACACAACTTGGACCTCAATTTGCAATAAGCCCATGTTTACTAGTGGCTGTGGACTGGTGGTACAGGAATAAATTCCAGGTGGTATGGTAGATAATGACAACTGTGCATGGGATTTTTATATGGTTAGGGGAATTCACAGAAGTAGGGTAAAATACACTTTTTCCATCACCACCAACTATTCGACCTGTAAATGGAAATTTAGTTCCAAACATCCTCTCAAGTTCTCTTTTGCTTCCATCATCAAGACTGGAGGTTATACCCAGGTTGCATACAGTGTTTACCAAGAGCACCTTCTACAACAGCTCAGTCAGAATGATTATGATTTAATGCCTTTGAAGAAACTATTATTTCTGCCTATAACCTCTTTCTTCTGCTTCCAGATTATGAAAAGCATACAAATCTTTGAAGATCCAACCCAAGTATGGAAGGCGAGGAGAGGCACAAATATCCATAAGAATCCAGTGGACAGCTTCACAGGCAAAAGAACAAATGATCCTGGAGTTACTAAGGCTGGAACTGAGAAGCCCCTAGGAACCTATACTCTTCAGTGTGTCTTTCAAGCATCGTTAGTTAGCTATCCCTCACCCTCTGCTCCTCTCTGCCTTTCTGGTTCTTCTGATTGCAGTGTCCAACATAAATGGTAGCCTTGTGGCTGCATCACCTTCAAGGCCAGTGCTCACTATCAGCGATTACCGTCTCTGTGCGGCTTATATACTTAAGTGGGGACCTAGTGTATTCCTGGTCTCGGGTGGGCCAGCTCTCCTCGGGTCAGGTGTCCTACCTGGATGACTCAGCTGTGGCTGGGAAATGGGTTCTATAGTATTAGCTCCCTAGGTCTCTCACTTCAGTACAGCCATGGACAGGTTCGTGGAAGATTTTGTGAGCAACACAACAAAATAGGCTGTTATGTAACTCACCACCCTCTTGTGACCAATAATGGATGTGTCTGTCTCCCCAGACACACTCCCATCCATTATGCTATCTGTGTCCCTCCAGGTCCATGTGTTAATTTTCTGCCAATTATCACTTGGCAGCGTCCCTGGAAAATAGACTTTCAATCAATGTTTGTTGAGTAAGCCTTTTAAAATATAAATTGGATGGTGTCACTCCCTTGCTTAAATACTTCAGTTGGTTTTCACTGTCCCTAAAATAAAATCCAAATTCCTTTTCATGACCTAAAAGGCCCTGCAGAATCTGGGCCTTCCAACCTCTCCAAGTTCATCATGTGCCAATCATCTCTTCATTCGTGGTGCTCAGCCTCAGGGGTTTTAGTTTTGATTTCCTCTTTGATGTCCAGGCTCAGGACCTTGACAAGTACCAATCCCTCTGTCTGGAATGTTCTCTCTTGTTCTTCACACAGCTGCCTCATTCTCATTCCCCCACTGGGATGCAACTAAAATTTTACCCCATCAGAGAAGCTTTTCTTGACCAACCTCTCTCTTTCCAATAATATTCTCAATCACTCTACTCTGTTGGGATTGTTTATAGAGTTTATCACAATTTTGGATTACTTGTTAGTTAACTCATTTCCTTATTTGCTGCCTTTATCCCAGGTTAAACTGTAATCTCCACAAAGTCAGGGACATGTTTCTTTTGTCCTTTCTCATACATACAGAACCTAATATATAGTAAATGTTTGTCGATGGGTAAATGTATCAGAAGATAATGGCTCAAATTCTGGTTTGTTCACTGACAGTGATCTGGGGCAGATTGCTTCTCCTTTCTAAGCTTCCGTTTCCTCTTTTTCGAAATCAGAAGAGTTCAGAGTCCAGGGCTGATATAATGATTATTCCTGTTCACCTAAGAAGTGCTCAAGGCTCCCTCTTTGAGATGCTTTCCCTAACTAGCTTACCTCATTCTGGGAACGCTGAATACCTGTGCTCAAACAGTATTCTTCAGTAGTTTTCTTAGTTACTGTGAGGTCTCTGGAGATAAGAAGCAATGTCTCTTAAGAATGAGAGAAGTCTAGATGAAATTTCTGAGAAACCTGAAATGTCTTGTAAGAAGGAAGAAATTCCCGATGTTACCAAAATTCCAAATTTACCAAATGTGTGATATAATGTTGATGCTTATTTTGAACACATTCATGTTTTAAACACAGAAACATACAATACAATATAGCTATGCTATATGTCGAAAACTGTCAACACTTCAATGAAAATATTAAGGTGGTTACTGAGTGTCAATTATGTGCATTAAAAACCATTATCTATCTGTTGCCTCATTTGGTTTAACAAAACCTGCATTACAGAATATGATTTCAGGGATCCCGGTGAACCATGCCACTCAGTATTCACATCTTTGTGAGCCTCCACCCACATCGAGGCTGAGCTTGGCCATGTGCCCAGCTTTGACCAATAGGACATTAGCAGGAATAATGCAGTGGAGACTTGACACAGATTTGCACATTGGAGCAGTCAGACAGAGAGGCCCATGTGAAGGAAAATCTAGGACCCTGGTCCCAGCCGAGCTGCCAGGGAGCAGCCAGCACAAATTGCCAAGAATGTAAGTGAAGACATTTTGAACTTCCAGACATCCCACAGTGACACCCCATGAGACAGAATTTTCCAGTCAATCCATAAATCATGAGGGAAAAAAATTAATTTACTGAATTTGTTATTGTTTTAATCCACTAAATTTTGGGGTTGTTTGTTACTCAGCAACAGATAACCAAAAATGCTCTGAAAAGTAAATATTATCTCATTTGCAAAAAAAACCACCCTGAGACTCAGAAATAGCAAATGATCAGACTCACATCATGGTTGTAATTCTGACTTGTACTTACTACCTTCCTTGGAGAAGAGCAAGTGAACCTTCAAAACATGTCTACAGCTCCAACTGCAGAGGGGGCCTTGTGTGGACCACCTGGCTGCTCCCTCCAACCCGAAGCCATAGATGGTTGAAAGCAGTTGGCAACTGACTCAAAAACAGCCACATCACCAACTGACCTGCAACCTACAGCATGGAATGGAATGACATTTTTAAAAAATCAAAGTAAACTCATCAGATTCCCTCTCAAGAATTTTAACTAAAAATACTGGATGACTAAGCCAACTGAGCAGAAGAAACTAAGGAGAAGAAACTTATCACATGACAGCATGGTAAGAGGGGTAAGACAGATCATAATACACTAAAGCTACAAAAAAGCCTGAAGTAAAACAGTATGAACAAGCAGAAGCTATAAGGTAGAAGAAAATAATGAAGAATTCTGGTCAATCACATTCAGAAGCAGGAGGGGGCAGAGGAGGCAGAAACAGAAATAGGGAAAGTGCTGTGTGTTGGAGACTCCACATGGCCCCCTCCAGCCTCCAGGTTTCCTGGTGGTTTGCCAGTTATGGGTTTAAGAGGCTACAGTCTTTTAATAAACTGATTTTTTCTTAAAGTGATTTGAGTAATTTTCTACTCCCTGAGGTCTTGACAGTCATACTCAAACAAATTTCAAACAGGAAATAATTCCCATTATGGAAAATTCACCTAAGAATGATTCTGATTTTTCTAGTTCCTTTAATAAGTATTTAATTTCCAATAAGCAGGTTCCCGGGGATTCAGTGGAGGCTATAAGGGGGGTGGGGGGGGAGGAAGGCCTGGGAATATTTCCCATGACAATTTTCTACCCAAATGACTTTATGATGGACCAAAAAATTCCAGTTACCCTCATTATTAAATTGTCAAAAGAGTGGGTTTACAGTTTAAGGGCCTAGTGCCTTCTTCAGACACTGAATGTAGTAATTTCCCATTTGACCCAGTTTTCCTTGTGCAGACGGGCACACGCATGCCTGATAACTCACCACCGAAAACCTGTATCAGCCATGAGCAGTCATATCAAACCTTCCAAATCTAGAAGAAAAAAAATAAACTTGGGGGGGAGGGAGAGATCAGGGCCATAAGAGAGGTTAATCCTACAAATAAATTTTTATTTTAAACCTGACTTTGATTAGAAGGTTTGAACCTTTAGAATAATTTACTTTGGTTTTTCTTTGTCAGATTTATGAAGTTCTCCCCTTTAAAAAAATCTGTATATTGCTGAAAGATTGTAAAATTTAATAGCAAACAGATTACGCACTTAGGAATAGACTAAGCACAATTAGCGCACACATTCCTCCCCCTCCTATAAATAACTCGGTTTCCTGGCCATGTCTGCAAGTTTCATTAGAATGGTGAGGAAAAGGGGGAGAAGGAGAAGGAAAAAAGAAAGGCCATCTGAGTCTCTTTCTTTTCAAAGTACAGATCCAATCACTCAATCAGGGGCTTTGTATTGCGTGGGAAGGAGCATGGGGGTGTGAGAGGAGGCAGAGTTAAAATAATTCCTTCTGCCTCCCGATATACCCACTAGCTTTTAAGGAAATTTTTCGGCACATGGATTTGAAATTCACCTGCTATATATATTGGCTATTCCAGCAAGCAACCTGCTTCATTGGTCCGTCAACATTGAGCCTCGGTGATTTAAGAATAAAGGTTTTGTCCGCTCCATAATTTTAAATTATACATACGTTGTAGATGCAACCTAATTTAGCAGTTACTGTTAATCATGTCTGTGAAAAGAGAAAAGACTCTCAGCCCTGGCCACGTAGCACAGCTGGCCAGAGCTTCATCCCGATACTCCAAGGTTGTGGGTTCAATCCCCGGTCAGGGCACATACAAGACTCAATCAATGTATGCATAAATAAGTGGAACAACAAATATCTCTCTCTCTCTCTCTCTCTCTCTCTCTCTCTCTCTCTCTCTCTCTCTCTCTCTCTCCTCTTTTCTTCTCTTTCTCTCTCTCCAAAAATCAATGAATAAAAATTAAAAAGAAATAAACTCACTTGGCAAGAAACTGAGGCCCAGAGGCAATAGCAAGCTAGCAAATGAATCTTGCCAATAACTATGTAAGTAAGCTTGGGAGTGGATCCTTCCCAGAAGCGTCTTCGATGAGACCTCACTGCCAACTGATACTTTGAATACAGCCTTGTAAGAGGCCCTGAGTCAAAGGACCCAGGTAAGCCATGCCCAGATTCCTGACCCATAGACAATGTGAGCTACTAAATGTCCATTATTTTCAGGCTCTAAGTTTATGCTAGTCTGTTATGAGGCAATATATAACAAGTGCATGCTTGGTTCTCTGCTAAAGACAGCCTTCTCTACAACGATTTTAGCTTTCACATACTCCTGTAGTGTGATTGGCACCTGGCCGTGGCACTGACTCTAGCTCCAATATTGTTCCTCACAGGCCACCTAACTGATATTTGGATGTCAATTCCTAGTTCTCAGGGGCATCAGACTAGCCCAGCTGGAATCAAACAATCCCTGTGGCAGATGAGCACCTGCTGCTAACAGGTCTGCATTCCCAGCAGTCATCAGGATTGTAGCAGAAGGTAGACTTTTTCTTTTTTAAGGGGGTGTAGCCAGGAACCTATGACCAGTATATTGAACACATCATACCTGCCTTCTCCCTGTTTCTCTTTCTTTTCTTTTGAAATAAAGTTGAAGCTGAATTACTATTAAAGATCAGAATTCTTCTATATGGATGGAAGAAATAGTATAAACAATAATATTCATATTATCTAAGCTTTGCAACTAAAATAAAAATAGTAAATATACTATACATATAAACCCAACATTTCTGACATTTATTCTTCCCAGGTACCAAAAATTAAATTAGCACTCAAAGAATTTTTTTTATTTAAAAAAAAAATTGCCAAGTGGTAAAATGTTCCCAGTATGGCGAGTTCAACTTCAATTAAATTAATTGTTTGTAATGTTTACCCAAAACCTTATTTTCCTAGGCGTAAACCCTAAAAAAGCAGTCACTAATGCCCCCTTTATCACTATTTTTTTTTGTATGTACTTTATCTAGCTGTGCAAAATACTTGTTTGAAACAAGGCTATATTTGTGAGAGAGCCCTGGCCTGGGTTGCCAGCTCAATCCCCAGGAGGGGGTGTACAGGAGGCGGACTAAGGGGTATATATTAGCCTATGGCAGTGTTTTGCTTAAATCAGGAGGTAAATTGTTAAATTCTTTGGTGTTTCCAAACACAGAGCAGACTTCTACCTCTTCTCCAAAAAAGTTGCATAATTAATAAAATTCATATCACTGAACCAATTCTTTGCTCTTTTTGCCTGCAAAAGTCAAAGTTTATTTTCCTATTCTCCCTTTGAAGAAAGACACTTGTGATAGATGGTGGATGACAGTCCAGGAATTTGACCAAAATGACAGTACACGCCCTATAAGCAGCTGTGGGTTGGCTGTGGTTCTGTCTTTTGTGCACATCGAGTGCGATGCAGCCAATGGAAAATAACAGTCACAGTGGAGTGTGCCATTAATCCAAAGGGCATTTGCATTGGGTGTCAAATATATGCAAAGGGAGTTGCTAGAGGTCACTCGGGCTCACAGATGCAGGAAAACAGGTGACCAGCTTTGTGAAGCTACAGTTTAAAACTTCTCTATAAACACACTGTGTTGGATTTGAACTTTTAAAGCGACGGTGGTACATCAAGTCAGGCTTAGAGAGATGGCAAGGGTGAAGTCAGTTGGTGTATGAGATTCAGGAAAAAAACATCCATACCAGAAAGTGTGTGGTAGTCCCCACCACCCCCATCTGGTGTTCCAGGGGCTTGGCACCCTAACTTCCCTGGCTACACCAGCATCCTCGCTTGGTCTGCAGGAGGTGCTGCTAGGGAAGCTCTCATACAAGGGATGGCAGGGAGGGGAAGAAAGACAGCTGTGTTTGCTTTTTCCTTCCCACAATGAGGAGTCTGAGAAGAGAGGGAATCTCAAATCTGAAGGTTGCCACCTATGATCCCACTATTGCTAAGTCACATACAGCACAGTGATATGATATAGCCATTCCCATGATCTTGAGCGTCTCATAGATGTATATCCATATATCTACAATGTTCGTCCAGGTGACAGGGTCACCTACCCATCTCCATACCCCCTGCTGAAGAACTGAAATAACATAAAAAGGATGTTTTTATTAGCTTTTGGCTCTGAGAAAAGATGATATACCATCTTGTTAGATTCCTGAAACAGTGACTTTAGCATCAAGTCAGAATCATTTGGGGTGCTCCTTTTAACATGCAGACTCCCTGGCCCCATCTCAGGCTTCTGAGTCAGTCCATCTGGGTCTGAAGCCCAGAAATCGGTATGTAACAGAATGCTCGCAGGTGACCCCAGTACAGAATCTATGGGCTTGTGTCAGAGAATCAGCACTTAGAACCGCTCCCAAACTATTGAGTTAGTACAGAAATATATTATTCTCTGCTTCCGAAAGTCTGTGGCTTGGGAGAGGCCCCTGTTAATTATATCCTGATTCTACTAAGTCAGAGAAAGGGAATCTATAGTCCCCTGGAAAAGGCTGTTGACATCTCTCCTTCCTCCCTGCTTGCATTTCTTTTACTTTACATTCCCTCTCCTTTCTTCTGCTCCTTTTCTCATACTTTTTTAAAAATTATTTTTTAAAAAATAATATACATATATATGGTTAGCCAGGCAAAAAGTCAGCTGACGGCTACTGACATCCTTCCCATAAGAGAGTGCATTTTCAGGAGCACAGAGACGCACAGCCCCGGGAAGCTACTACAAGGCCCTGGGATGGATGGGGATGCTGCTGTGGCATATTCCAATGGCTGAATTTAGTAGAAAGTTGGGAAGTTATCGTAATTGCTAACCCAGAGGATGATACTACCAGTGGTCCCAGCAGAATTTCCCAACAGCAGAGCTGCCCAGGACAAAAATTCAATCTAACAAAATGTCCAGTTTCCATCAAAAGCAGCATTCCAGAGCAGATAATGATTGGGGGGGCAGCCCACCATCTGTAGAGGGCTGTGGACTACTGGACTATAAGGGGCACCTCTGATTTCATCATACTAGTAAGCAAAGCCAGTTATGTTCAGGAGGATGCGAGGGGAGGAGACTGGCCGACTGATCCTCTGCTGTGTGTCGGGTGCTGTGCCGTGGATTTGCACACGTGTCATCACATGTGATCTTCACGAGGGACCTGTGAGGGTGAGTGTTTCTGCCCTATTTTACAGATGAGTAGACTGAGACTCAAAGAATTTAAGAATAATCCTCACAGGGGCCCATGCTTGCTAAACGGAGTCCACTGACTCCAATTCCAGAGCTCTTTTTATGACACGGCATTGTCCCTTACATGTCTCAAGGGTTCTGCCTCGTGACCACCATCAAGTCCTAAAGGAGAGTTCAGGGGAGTCATCTTGATGAAATCCTCTCCTTTGTGAATTTGTTTTGGATTCTTCTCGAGTCACAGAATCATAGAGTGTGAAGGCATGCCATGGGTCCTCTAGTTCATAACCTCGTGTTTCATGGAGAAGCGGAGGCCGAGACAGCCTAATGCTGTGCCTACAGTCACGTGGTTACTGACAGAGCCAGGACTAGAACCCAGCTCTTCCAACGTGGACTTCAGTATTTTTCTGTTGTGACAGTGTTTTCCAAAAACTTATCAGTAATTTCTTAACTATGTCAAAAGTGAGTCTGTACCCACGTTAACTCCTACCCCAGGTTGTTCCCCTAGGCCCAGGCCCAGCATGAAACCAGCTGAGGACCTCCTAAAGCATCCGCTCCTGAATTCCTTAGTGTGAAGCTGTGTGACTCTACCTCCAGGTGTCCATTCCAGCTGGAACGACCTAGAACTGCTACAAATTCTGTTCCTCCCGTCAAGGATCTTGCCACACAGCTGCTCCCCACCAATGCTTGGCCTCCAAAACTATCAAGCAATTAGTCATATAAACCTTTAGCTGGAGAGAAATTCCATGCTCACTTTATGTGAACTGAGGTCAGTGACACTGGAAGCCTGCAGAGCAATACCTGTACCTGTATCTGTCAAACCCCAAGGAAAAAGATGAGTGAGGGAGAGAGACAGGGAGGAAGCGATGGAGGTAGGGAGTGTATATATGTTTATACATGTGTATACATCAAACTGAATACTTCCTCTTTCTGTGTCAGGGAACTCTTAAAGTTAATCTTCTCTCTGCTTCTTTCCTGTACCACACCAGCAGGAGGAGGATCTTTGAATTCATAGTGTTAGGACACCCAGACAGCTGGAGAAGTGTGTGTAGTTGAGCATGTAAGATGTTCAGATCCATGGGATTCAGGCATAAATCCCTGCCTAAGAATGTCAGCCTTTACATCTGGCTTTCAGCCCAGTATGCACACTTCTCCTCCTTTCTCCCTCCTACCTGTCCTCCCAGGTAATGACATACTTGATGCATATCTTCCTCAGTGACTGGTGGGCTCCCTATCAATAACCACACCCCCATTACCTAGAACAGTGTCTGGAACACAGGAGGTAGTTAACAAATACTTTCTGGATGAATCAATGACATGATATGACATCACATAGCAAAAATACTCAATTACTCCCACACACGGTTGGGTCTCAAAATCTAAGACTTAGTTTTCCCAATTCAGACTATATTTAGCGAGTAAAAATAGTAAAAATAATAAAAATTAGTAAAATGTCTGAGTAAAAATAGGATAACACCACTATTCACTGCTAACTAGTGCTAGATCAAAGAGAATTTTATAAAGACCTTGCAGAAAATTCATCAGACGTCTGTGAGGTCAGATATCGGGCGGTATATAATAAATAAACTAGAAACAAAGAGGAAACTCCCAACATGTAGTGGAAATTCAGCAAGCTAATTATAGGAAAGAGAAAGCCATAGTACTTGTTTTAAACATGTTGGAAAAATGCTTGAGTATTCTATATGACTATAGTTATATTAACTTTTGTATTCTCTCTACGTTTTATATTTCAAATTTCCATAATAACCATTTGTTACCTGGGATGGAAAATAAGTAAATTGTGTTTTTTTAAAAAAGTGGAGGGAGGGAGAGAGGGAGGGAGGGAGGGAGGGAGGATATGAGGGAGGGAGGGGAGGAGGAAAAACACCTCATAAAATGAGAAAAGACAGGCTATTTCTTCATGGTTCTAAAACCGCTGATTGAAAATGGATAAAAGTCAAATCAACTGGTTGTTTTGTCTCCATGACACTAAACACTACTGGTTTTACTTTTTCAAATAATATCTTGAACTGATTAGTTATTTTGGCATCATGGAGACACACCACCATGTGAACAAGGAAAACAACATAGGAGCAACTGGGGAAGGCAGGGGCCATGTGGAGTGATGTTAAAAAACTTAAGGAGACTAAGATCTGAGCTCATTGGTGTTTCCTTATCCTAAGAAATTAACAACGTTTAAAATTTCCTCCAGAGAGTCAACATGTTCCAGTCACTGGACAATATCTGAAACTTAGGACTTTGCATCCCTGGGTTCTGTTACCCACCCTTTTTCAACAAGGAGACCTGTGCACTACAGCAGGTCATTCAAACGTTCTTTCTCTTCTGTAAAAATTGAGATAATAATCTCCATTCCACTCATGTTCAGTATCATTGTAGGTAGGGAAGTGTTGAGAAAATCACATTTTCTGATTTAGTGACAAGTGGTATTATCAATGTCTCCAATTATTAGACCCCTTCAAGAGAAGACAGAGTGGTAAAGTGTGCAGACAGTAGGTCAAGAATCAGAAAAACCTGAGCTTTAGTGATGTCACGGTGCAATTAATGTCAGAGCTTCATCCAACACCCAACAGCCGAGAGGACCTCTAACTCAAATCTCCTAACTCCACTGCACAGATTCTCTGCCAACAACACAGACACCCTAGTATTGATTTCATGTCAGGTGTCCTCCCTTGATGCTGCCAATTACTCTCTATTACAAAGTCAGATTAAAGAGTTTACATCATGTGTGAATAGGGTAACATAGAATCACTGTCTAGTTAAGATATAATCATGTGCAATCAATTTAATACTTCAAAGGGTTGTTTTCAATCATCCTGAGATGATAATGCGGGAGCCTTGATAACTGTCTTAACATTTGTTTTGCAGAGAAATGGGAGTGATGTGAAGCACAGTGGCTTCACAGTGTGCCTGTCACACTGAGTGGTGACCACAGTGAGCAAATGTGAATGAAGCCATGACTGACTACAGATTATTAGTTTATGGGCAGTACATTTTTTTTTAATATATTTTATTGATTTTTTACAGAGAGGAAGGGAGAGAGATAGAGAGTTAGAAACATCGATGAGAGAGAAACATCGATCAGCTGCCTCCTGCACATCTCCCACTGGGGATGTGCCCGCAACCCAGGTACATGCCCTTGACCGGAATCGAACCTGGGACCTTTCAGTCCGCAGGCTGATGCTCTATCCACTGAGCCAAACAGGTTTCGGCAATGGGCAGTACATTTTGCACATGTACTTGGTTTGCATTCCTTACATGTAGTAGGCCTTCAATATAATAGGTACCAATTTTTTGGTCATATAGTGACATTTAAAATCCTATAAAATAAAAGGCTAATATGCAAATTGACCAAACGGCAGACCAGTCACTATGATGTGCACTGACCACCAGGGGGCAGACACTCAGTGCTGAGTGGCACTCCCATAGGGGGAGTGCCACTCAGCCAGAAACCGGGCTCACAGCTGGTGAGCACAGTGGTGGTGGCGGGAGCCTCTCCTGTCTCCACAGCAGCGCTAAGGATCCCTTGGGGGATGTCCGACTGCTGGCTTAGGCCCACTCTGTGGGGAGCAGGCCTAAGCCAGCAGTCGGACATCCCCAAGGGGTCCCAGACTGTGAGAGGGTGCAGGCTGGGCTGAGGCACCCCCCCGCCACCCCCAGTGCACAAATGTCGTGCACCAGGCCTCTAGTCTCTCAATAAAATACCAGGGTTAAAATATCTAGTTTCTACTAGATGTGAGATTTTTTTTTAAAGGTCTTTCATTTGAGGGCTGCGGGGACAAAGTGAACAGCACTTCAGTGGGCTACATTCAGTGGACACTTGGTCAGGTTCTCCCTTCTAGAAGCACCTAACCCAACAGCACCTCATTCAAGTCGATCCTAGAACCCCTGATTACTTGTGGTCACAATAGCTCTCAACACCATGTTAAGACACTCTGCACAAATGTGTGTGTGCTCCAGGCTCCTCCGTTACCCAACAGGAACTGATGCCGAGGAATTACCAGATGCAGCAGCAAGCACCCCTGCTTTCCACAGGATTCTGTAAATGCTGATGGAGCAGGAAACCGCCATAAAAGTTCCCCTGAAATCCTCTAGAGATGTTCTGTAACATTTTCCATGGAAAGGTCATAAAATATTCCATGCAATTAGCTTCACTTAAAGAAACATTTGTCAATGTGCTTTACCTTAAAGGTGACTTTTTCCTTTAAATGTGTGTCATTTATAAAAATGTTTGCTGTTTTAACAAAATGCATAGATATTATTGACATGGGATTCTGATTGACAGAAAGCTAATCACGGCAAGATTTAATTCAACTACAGCCATGGGAAAATGTGTAAATGGCAGCAGAGTTGGGGGTAGTAGAGTATAGAATGTGGATGAATTTTTTAAAGATTTTTTTTTTAAAATCAAAGTCTGACATTCTGTTTTCAAGTTTTTAGAAAATATGAAATTTCATAAGACTAGAAATACTCACTGTTATCCTTGTAACCCCAGAGAATTCCTATGAATTAAAATGAACTCCCAGGCCCCCTACCTAATGCCAAGAAAATATGCTGCAAATCAACCTATATTTTCCAAAGCAGAGGTAATGTGACCACAGAGTCACCACCTGCTGAGGATGGAAAACAGGTGTGTGGGTGAGGCTTCCTGCCTAGAGCAGCTCACGCTCAATCCCCTGGTGGCTCATCTCCACCTGCTCCAGATGCAGGTCAGCCCACCTCGGTGCCCAGGAATTTGCCACAGGGGGATTCCCACTGAACACTTTCCCTCCCCGGAGCCATGACACCTTCGTGCTCCTTCCATTCCTTCCAAAAATCTCTGCCATCTGCAAGCCCTCATGGCCTTGCCCAGATCTGCCCAACAGCCATTCGACACTGAATATTCCCTTGTCCGGGTTTATCAGGTTGTTTTATCATGTTTCATTGGTTTCTCCAAATTCTCCTTGCTGTTCTTTGGTTAGACTCCACAGAATAAGGGATGATATGACTGAGGAAGTTTCATCCAGCTCTGAAAGGCGATTTTTAAAGCTTGGAGAGACTGGACGAGTGGTGGGGGGAGGTGGACCAAGGAAGAGGAACCAAGGAAGGAGTGTACATGATCATCAGAAGGAGTCACTGTTGAGAGGTGTAAGAGAGCTGAAAATATAGATAGAGAATTGAGATAAGCTGTCAGAAGATATGAGCAAGAGACATGCATGAAAACCCGATTTGTGAAGCTAAAGCATATCTGAGAATGTGACCGATCAGGAGGTACCCACCCAAGATAAGCAAAGGCAGCATCGAGGAGGTATAGAGAAAGGTAACATTTATTAAGAGAATGAGTTCAAAGTCATGATGGGTGGATGGCCTTTTCTAGACAAATTTCCATGAACCGTGATTAAATTGCATCCAACAGGAAAAGCCTGGGGCCTGATTGTGTCATTCTTGATTGGAGCCTTGGAGCCCTGCTGTATGATGAGATCTAAATTGGGGCTCAGGAGTAAACAAAATATATAGAAACAAGGACTAAGAGGGAGAAGAGGGCATTGCTAAACATCCAAACTTCCCAGAATGCTCAGGGCCCCAAGACAGGTCAAGGACACTCAGAGAGATGCAGGTCAGCCATGAATGCCTGACGCCAGCACCCCGGCATGGTCCTCTGAGGGCTGACTCACTACACCTAACCACCCATCTTATGTATAAGACCAAAATTTCAGTTGAATTTACACTGAAAACAGAAATCATCTCAGAAACGGAATGATCTACTTGTGAATCAAAGCTGACCAACAAAGTTAGCCAAGCACACTCATCAGGCTGAGCAGAGAATACTGACCAGGAGAGTTAATAAGTAGTCCCATTGGTATGTGAAATCAGTCTCAGAAAATACAACAAAGCCACCTCAATCACAGGATTAGACTTACCAGTGTGTCAAGGGTGCTTGAAGTCCATCTACTAAGGCTTCATCCCCCACCCCACCCCCACTGGTTAGCATTTAAAGGGACACTGCCAACATGCACCTCTGGTGAGCTTTCTGTTTGCATTGCTCGCATATCCCACTGACATATGCTTTTAATACATTTCACCAGGTTACAGTTCTGACTTCTAAGCCAAAGAGTCTTTCCTTCCCCTTAACTGGTCTTTACAAGGCTCTGCAGTGACCTGCATAATAATGTACGTAATTTAAAGCTCAACTCCTAGAGATCAACCTCATATTTCTATTTTCCTGTTCTCAGGGGAAGGAGGGTTTCCAGAAAATTCACTCAAGTCCTCAAATACTGCAACAGAAGTGACTGGCTTTCCTTCTCATTTAAAAATTTAATGGGATTTTTTAAAAGTCTATTATTGCACTTCCTCATTTATGTGTTCATATCAACAGGCCCCAAATCATTTAGTCCTCTGGGGATGCTGGAGTGGAAAGTTCTTTTTATCTAAGTCATTAATGAATTCACACTAAAAAGGCTCTTTATCTGTGTTACCTTCAACATTTGCAGAGGCAAAATCATAAGCTTCTCTAAAAAACCCTGGTGAGTGATAATCAAAAGTATCAAGGAAACAAATGAAAAAGGGAGATAAGTTGTGCAAACCACATTCGTGTTTTTGAAGGCCGAAGTTAAAAGAGCGAGACAGATTTAAGGCAAACTCAGAATTATACAATGGAAAAATACCGCACCAAAGATTAAAGACCCGCCTGCTAAATAGATAATGCCAAATTTGATGAGAAAATACATTTCCTTTCCTTTGAAACCTTAGTTGATATTTTCCACTTTCACTGGAACGAAATGAGCTCGAAGATGTCACTCAACACTTGGACGGGGGGGGGGGGGGGGGGGGGGGGGCCTCCCTTTCCAGATGCAAAATCGGGAGGAAGGGCCTACATGTTTTTTCTATGAAGTACAAGTCCCTGCAAAGGCCAAGATCAGCTCGCAGACTGTGAGAACCTGCTTTGGGTCTTTTGTTGTTGGACTGTGAACATTTTTCTCTCTAAGAGGACCTTGTAAAGGGGATCGCAGCAGGAGAGAGAAGTGGGCGAAAAGAAAGGACTTTTCATTCCTGTGGGACAGGTCCTCTCCCACAAGGCTTTCCACTTTGCTTCTGCATTTGAACTCACCCTTTACTTAGGCTTTAATTTGCTGCAAGGTAACCCCTGATCTTTCTCTCTCTCACTTCCATAGGTTAGGGAGCATGCAGACCAATTTACCTGAAATTGTGTCAGGAGACTTGAGGCATTTTCTCACTACTGTTGCCTCACCCAGTCAGATCTCAGCTCACTTTTCTCCTTCTTAAAAGCACCAGAAAGATTAACCTGCTTATTTCCAACTTTACTGTCCTTGCTCCAGAGGATGCTCAGCTCCCTTGCTTAAAGGGGCTCTGCTATTACTGCCCTGAAAGCTTTAATAATGTTTAATCATGGAACCGTGCATTTTTATTTTGCACCGGGCCCTGTAGATTGTATAGCTGGCCCATTCCGTGACTTTTCCTCCCCCACCTGAAAGCTAAAAGCACAGCTGCATTCCTGACCTGACCAGGCAAACTCAGTCTAACGGAGCAACACACACGTTGTCAGCGGAGAAAGCATGTAGGTGAGAAAGCCAAGCATGGCCAGCCGCAGCTCCAGTTGCACGTGCTTGTCACATGTTTCAAATATTCGAGAGCATACATGCATTTCCTTGATCACTGCCCTCAGTAATTTGAAGGCCTCCAGCCAGGTCACATACTAACATCCCAGAGACCTGGAGACATGATCTGCATTAATTGAAAAGTCGTGTCCAGACCTCAGCCCTTGCTCCCAGAAACACCAGGGCACAGCTCACGAATTCCAGGAATGCAGGAAAGGAGGACCAAAGAGCAAAACAGGATTTCTACCTAAGTTCAGAAATCAGAGGCTAGTGACCTAATGCTTCAGCTAAAATCCTTTTCTAGAAATGACAACAAAACCTCATTTTATTCCTTTACATAATTATTACTTAGCTTCATGTTGATGAGAACAAAGTGATCATGAAAAATATTACTTCCTGGCTCAGAATAAAAAATAGCTGCTTTATTTCTGAGGGGAAAAGATGGGCCAGCCCTTCTCTGTTTTCCTGTCTATATTACTATCCTCCCCTTCCCCAAATACCAATGATATGCTGGGGGGACTGAGGTGAGGGATTGAACTAGACCTCCCCCTCATTCCCCTTACTTTAAAAAATATTTTTTATTGATTTCAGAGAGGAAGGGAGAGGGGGAGAGATAGAAACATCAATGATGAGAGAGAATCACTGATCAGCTGTCTTCTGTGGCCCCACACTGGGGATCAAACCCACAACTCAGGAGTGGGCTGACTGGGAATCAAACCATGACCTCCTGGTTCACAGGTCGACACTTAACCCCTGAGCTATGCCGGCCAGGCTCTCCTTACTTTTTATATCTATATATAAATTAAGTTAAATGCAGAATGACTGCTTGCTTGTGAGAGGTCCTAGAGAGCCATAGCTGATCTTGAACAGATTTCCATCTGAAGAAATTATGACACAAGGATGTTGCAGCTCAAGTTTTTCAAAGTGGACCAACTATCTCCATGAACCTTATCACACACCTACACCTCACACTTTGTGTGTTAAAGTCCTAGCCCCACAATCAGAAATATCCAGATACTTACTAGACATTTGATGGTGCTAAGGAATTATTTTAACTTAGGTATAAAGTAGTGTTGTGATTGTATCTTTAGTACATGTTTAGCTTTTGGAAATACATACTGAAATACGGTATCTGGGATTTGTTCCAAAATAACCCATTTGGGGGGTGGGGCCACAGTAAGGGTGAACAGGTTGGCTATGATAATTTGTGCAACTTGGGTGATGGGTTCAGGAAAGTAAATTGTAATATATGTATGACATTTTCCAAAATGTATTTTGCATAGCATATATTTATTTTGACTCTACCATTTCTTAGCTGTGTGGCATTAGGCAAAATGCTCTCTGAGCTTATTTCACCTTTGTAGTTTTCACAGTGATTGCTACCTCTTGGAGTTGTTTGTGAGAAATAAATGAGATAATGCATCTAAAGCAGGAAAGATTTTCTTCATTGTGGCCTCATTACTTCCTCCATCCCAGGGCATCCTCCAGGTAGAATCTGCTACGGCCCTGAATGGAGTGGATTCCCTTCTTTTGTCTACATGGCAGCCCGAGTCCAGACCAAGCACAAACTTCTGCTTACTTTATGAAATCAGATCAGGCTTCAAGAATTCAGCTTGCTGAGTGGAAAGCTAGTCTTAATCTCCTGAGTGACCTCCCTTCCAACTCCTACCCCTTTCAAAAGAACACAAATATACATTCGGATTTTCCATAAACAAGAGCACGTGCCAAGCAGGTTTGTGCAGATTGCAGAGGAATGTTCCTTTGATTCCGATCCTGAAAATACATCTTTGAATGATTGCACTTAAGACACAGCATCAACAAGAGCGCTCTTACCAAACCCGTTCCAAGCTGCGACTGCCTTTCACAGAGAACTAACGAAACTGACAGAGTTACAGCAGGAATCAGTGAATACCTTCATGGTAATGGCCTTCTGATGATTTTTCATTAGTTGCCCTTTTTCACCCAACCTGGAGCTGAATCACCTGATTCACCTCAGTGCGGGAAGCCACCGCTTGCCAATACTGTCAGTACACCAAGGAACTCAGAAGGCTGATGGACCTTGGGAATTAGCAGGGCTGACGCTAAGCACCCAATTGTTGAGAGAGTGGTGGCTCAAGGCAATTCCTGATCATCCTTTTACTGTTTACCTAACTTTACCTTTTATCTGCCTGTATGCATTGCTAAAGGGAAAATGTGTATTCAAGTAAATAAAATAGCAGACCAGGCCAGAAGTCCATGTGTCTCTTCAAGAAAGAGGCTCCACCTGGCCCCCAATGCCTTCTAAATTCATATTTCTTGTGTAGCATTTTCATGTGTGCATCAGCCCCTCCTTCAGATCCTGAACTCCGCAGCAAAGGTCACAGCACCTCAGTGCTAAGAGTCAACAAAAGTGAACAATGACCTATAATATTTACTTAGTTGATCTACTGTGCTGTGTTTCCTTAAGAGAGGGACACCAGTGTAAATAAATACTGTGATCTTCCAGGATAGTTGCTGGAATCAAGGGGAGTCCGTTGATCTTCTCAATTTGAGCTCCAGAAAAAAAGTATTTGCCAGTTAATGGTATCATCTCCTCCACCTCCAACTATTTTTGTGGGCCTTAACTCCAGCCCCCAGATACTAACTTCTGTGGAGCACAGAGCCTCCTCTTGGGAATTCTTGTCATCACAAACGGTGAGGCTGAAGTATTGAGCAGGCAAGGTTTGGTCTGGGCAAACCCACCCTGGCCACTCCACTCATCAACCCAGGCCAGTCACACCAACTTGACCTTCCTTCTGCCGCTGTCTTTTACTTTCATCTTCACCATTATTGCCATAGAAAGTAAACCCTTAGAGGTTAGAAGGAATGGGATATAATCCCCTTTAAATTGAATATGAGCCAGAGCCTGTGGTTGGCATCTCTCTTCCAAATCTAAACTTAAATCTGTTAAGTCACATATCACATTTCCAATTCTTTTTCTCCCTAATCTTTCTGTCACTCTAATCACGTAACACAAACTCACAATTGGTGCAAGAGCTCTGCATCTACAAAGTTCAATCAAATTCCTGTGGGACATAGGCTTTGCAGTGCCAGAATTGCAAGGGCAATTAACCTTGGCAAAATAAGGGTCACACTTAATTTCCTGAGAAACTCATAAACTTCATGCAGTTCAGAATCATTGGACATCTATCAAAGGCGTTCATATTGTAATTCTCTTGAAAGAGCATTATAACCTAGCCATTTGATTAATTCCCCAGAAACAGAAAGCTCAGGTGGATCAGCTTCCTCATGGTCTTGGAAAGGCCTGAGCTGCTGGCAGCTGTGAGAGCTCTTCAGGCCCAAGGCAACCATGGGAGGGGCCTTTCACACCTTTATAGCCTATTCCGTTGACTTGTGGCTGGGAAGACTCTAAGTCAGTGTAGTAGACACAGACCCTACATTCACTTCCCTGCTCTAAGAGATAGAGGAATTCACCTTCAAATAATACCCACCTATTTGGTAACTTGACTGTTGTGAAAGAATGGGTGTTGGTATAAATATGGTTTTTTTTACTTTTTAATTATAGTTGACATACAATATTTTATTAGTTTCAGGTGGATAACTCAGTGATTGGACAATATATAACTAAGTGATCATCCCGCCAAGTTGAGGACCTATCAGATGCCTTAGATAGTAATACAATATTATTGACTATATTCCCTGTGCCATACTTCACATCCCCATCACTATTCTGTAGATACCAATTTGTACCTGTTAATCCCTTCACTTGTTTCACCCATCCCCAGTCTCCCTCCATCTCTCACGCAGTCCCCTCACCCCATCCCACCTGACAACCACCAACCAATTCTGTGTGTTTGTGAGTCTGTTTCAATTTTATTTATTTATTTTGTTCTTTAAATACCACATATCAATGAAATCATGTGGTATTTATCTTCCTCTGTCTGATTGATTTCACTTAGCATAATACCCTCTCTAGGTCCACACATGCTGTGCAAATGGTAAGACTTCCTTCTTTTTATGGCCGAGTAATAGTCTATTGGACACATGTACCACAGCTTTGTCTTTTTCACACAAGAAACACAGCCTATTTATTCCTTTACAATGCATAAAAGGCGGTGTTTATGTGAAAAAGATAATACTTGCCAGTTGAGACACTGCTGTTAGAAAGAGGAATCGAGGCCAATACATAGATATGCAGTGCAGGTTGATGGAAAACTATACCTTCTGTGTCATCGAAAGACAGTTCTTCATTTGCCTTTGACCTTCCTAACAGATTAAGGATAAGAACTAAACATAGGTTCAAGCCATCAAAAGGGTCCCTCCTGTTTAGCAATGCATATTTATTTGATTGATCTTTGGGGGTGTACTGGAGGGAGCTATGTTGTTTATATTCCTTTACCAACCCCATTGTAATCTATTTCTTCAGCAATCTGAACCAAAAATGAAGAGACTGCATGGAGTATTTTGGGCATCAGCTTCTTCTACCAGGACTGATTCTTAATATCACTTGCCAAAACTGTCTTATTCCCTGGTCTTGCTTGTTTCCCGGGCTGTTTGTCAGATTATCTGTTGGTCTTCATGGAGGGCTATAAGAAATTCTTTTCCGTTTGCATACACAGATCCTTCTCAAAGAGTAGCAATGCTGGTTTCCTGTATATCAGACCTGACATCTGCAAACAGACACTGGTTTTCCACACTGTATTTTCAAGAAATTAGTACATCATTACCCATGATTGATACCACTCAAAGGGGCCTCCCAGGCGTTGTTACATGGAAGTAGCTTGAGCCAACTTTTAGAAGTCATAATGCCCTTCTAGTATTTACACAGGGACAGTCTATCTATTCTTTCCCTGAAAAAAAGATCACAGTGCTTTCCTTTCATGCTTAATAGCCCAACACAAATCACTCAGGAGTGTTGAGGCTAACAAAGCCGAGCAAAGGCCAGCCATGCAACAGGGGGGCTCAGCAGAGGTGTGTCTGCCCAGAATTGAAAACATATGTTGGCTGCTCTGGTCCCAACCTGTTCCTGTTTTTGAAATGAGTAATTCAAACCACCTCATTAACTATAGGTACTAGAGATGCTTTTCATAGGCACATTATCACTTAGGTACATTTTACTGTCTTGATTCCACTGGGAAAGTTCCTAATCCATAGCGTACCAGTGACTTATCAGTCTGCTTAGATACTTAAAGCATTGCTACCATTCTGACAAAAGTTAAAGCACCCTTTTCCAATGATGCCTAAAAGGAATCAGTATGCAACTAGTCAGCAGAGAAAAGAAAATAGGATAGAAGATTACTAGGTTCTTGATGTCTTGCTTGCAAACACACAAGGGATTTTATTTTTTAGTTTTACAATATGAAGATCTGCTGCGCTGGGTGTAATTTATGATGCTTTAGACAAATTACCCGCCTGCTCTTGCTGTAGACTTTTGCTTTGACTCACCTCTCCATTGACTCACTGATTTCTGGACTCAAGTGCAGGCAACAACAACGAGCTAGGAAAATACCACAATCCGGAGCACTACATAAATTAGACCATGACTCTCTACTGCTGCCACCAGGACTCAGAGCAAAACTGCCAAGAATGGGGAGTCTGGGTTTCCTGGTTCAGCGTTTCTTCAACCAGTTTCTCCACAAAAGCACGTTTGTGTTTAGGGCACAGCAGTTCTTTGTAGGGGCCTGTGCCCTGTAACTGTAGGATGGTTAGCATCTGTTGCTCTAGATACCAAATGACAGGGAAGTGCCCTCCTTCCAGCACCTCTGCACGCACACACACCCTCAGACCACACCATGCCAAACTCTAAATAGCCCAGTCTTTCTGCTGTCTTGTAGCTGTCCAAAGTACCCACCCTAAGTCCTCCATTCTCCCAGATTTTTCCTAACTTATTCATGTCCCTTCCCCACCCCCAGCAAATGCCTAAATCCTAGTAAAATGCTTCAGGCCACATAATTCAACACAATCTTTGTTGAATTAAGGATTAATAAGTGTCCTGATCCCTGCCATTTGTAAAGATAAAAGCAATTTGATGATACGATTAATTAACAGTACATACTCAATGACTAACAGACTTGAACCTTTTAGGGTAATTGTACTAGAAGAGAAAGGTCTCCACCCATGGTTTCCCCCATCCTCCTCACACAAGACAGTCAGGAATTCAAGACTCCATTTATGAGAAGTCCATGACTCCCCACGCAGTGGGAAACTTAGGGAGCTCTCTTTCCAACTGTGAAAAATAACCACAGCAATCTCACCCTCCAGAGTCACTTGGAAAACCAGACCCAAATCAGTTGGCATCCAGTTCCCATTCTCAAAGAGCAAGGCAAAGTCCAAATTAAGGGAGAAGAGATACAAGGTCCCTACACCCTGGCCTGTGTGGCTCAGTGGTAGAGCATGGGCCTCTCCCTGAAGGGTCTTGGGTTTGATTCCCACCCCCCGCCCCCCAGTCAAGGGCATGGACCTGCATTGCAGGTTCATTCCCCCTGGGGCTCCTACAGGAGGCAACCAACGTGTGTCTCTCACATAGATGTTTCTCTCTCACTCTTTCTCCCTTCCACTCTCTCCCTCTTTAAAAAAAATTCCTGGGTCTTTCTCACTTTCCTTATGCCAAGTTAACCAGAAACCCAGCACATATCTTTTCTGCAAATGTCCTGAGGTTCATTGTTATTTGGATGATGAAGAAAAATGTTGTTTTAGTCAAGTTTTATTAAATGCAGTCCTTCCTCCCATAAAAATTATCATAAAATTCAAAGTCCAAGGCTATGGCAAATAACAGTGCCATTGGGAGCTAGTACTTAAAATTTTTGAGGGGAAAAAAGGCTTGACCTTCATTTTATAAAAAATTGCAGTCAGGGCTTGTCCTTGTGGAATCACGTTGTTGTCTTCAGTATCACTTCCCAAGTACTCCATGAAAACACAAGTGCTCATAAAGTGATTTGAGTTTTTTCCTTGGGGAATCCTGATACTCCCGTTAAACTGACTGAGTTAGTTGCAAGTAAAAAGAACCAGTACGCTCTCTGAGTTATTTTCCAATTGTCCCTTAGCACAGGCTTTTTGCTTTGACATCACTAACAGTCAATGAGAGCAAAGAGAGGCTGTGGTCAAATGAAGCTGCAACTAGCAGAAAACACACCAGTAGATGCCATGGTGGTGCCATTCATTGCGCACGCACACTCCAGTAAGGAGCCACGTGAAGATTAACACCCTGCTCTGCAGGAACAGAGGGCAGACTACGCTGTTATTCCTGGGAAACTTGTACCTAAAAGGAGTCACACAGCTCACCTGTCAATGATAAGAACGTCTCACACTGTTATAGCGTAGCTCTGTGATTCGTTCCTTCGAGGGGTTTGCAGTCTAAAGCTTAGTGCCTTTCTTGAAGATGCTTTCGTCCAAATTACTTCATTTAATCTCTTATCCCTCTAAACTCAGCTATCCTGTCTAAGAATGGGTAGGCTTCTTTTTTAAAAAATATTTATTGTTGAAAGTATTACAGACATCCCCTTTTACTTCCCAATGATCCCTTCTAGTAATTTTTCCTGTGCCAATAAACAACTCTAATGTGTTAGTGCCTTCCGGCCACACAAATTCATTTCCCTTTGTCATATGAAGGCTGTGGGATCCTGGACCCTGGTCAACCCCAAATGTCTTCTGGTTCCAGACCCAGCTAAGGAGCGGCTGCTGTTGAAACCTGCTGTTCTCCCAGCTGAAGGCAGCAACCTGCAGAGAAAGAGGAGCCAACCCACTCCATTCAAGTTTCTGTGGAGACTGGAGGCGTGTCCTGTTGCTCTCTCACCACTGGCCAGAGCTTTTTGTGGGCCAAGCCCAAAATCAGTAGGGGGGGAGGGGGGCAAGGAAGAGGTGGAGGGAGTGGAGCCTACTCTTCCCATAGGGGACTGGAACGTCATGTGAACATGAGCAGAGATGCTTAATCCCATTTACAGAGAAAGAATGTAGATTTGGAAACAAAAAACCAAATCAGCCGAAGTCCTGGATAACGTTATTGAGCCACCCCTAAAAGGACTCCCAGGATCCCATGTCTGGATTCCCACTTCTATGAGGTAACATGCTTCTTCATGGCTTAAGTCTAGTCCTCTATGAATTACACATTCTAGGGAAGAACGTCCCAGCCAGTACAGAGAAAAGCCCTGATGATCTGCTCCTATCAGGAGGTGGAGGAAGAAGACCTCACTGTTGATAGACCAGATGAAAGGCAACCCCCTCCCTCCAAACACCGACTCTGCAGATCGCAGCTTGTCTACCCAACTGTGTACACCTGAAACGGACATATTATAGGATGTCCACTGTAACTGAAGAATCAAAATGATTTTTAAAAAGGAAGAAAGTAGACCACAGCTTCCTATAATTTGGAGATAGCTCTGAGCCTTGACATGGGAGACAAGTATGATCCGGGGTTTCAAGCAGTGTGATTAATGATACATACATGTTACAGATTTTGTTTCCATTTCATTAAACACATGCATGTGCACCAAAAATCTGAGAAAGAAAGGAACTCAAGTGGACATCCTTTTTCTTTACCAGTCCCATATACAAGAAGAAAGATAAAATGTATCTGCTTATGTCTTCGACTTATTCTTTCATTCCTACATGGTCCAACATGGTCTGTTTGTGCCCCCCCCCAAATTAAAAACGTAAACAATATGCAAATAATACTAAATGCATATATACATATATGTATGTCCAATTTGCATCCAAGATAGTGGATTTTAGAGTCTGTTTAGCTGATACAATACAACTTCATAAGGGGACGCCTGCAAGACAGGGGGACCTAGGAGAACAGCATAAGCCTCTGCTACAACCTGGGGTGACCTTATAAGAACTTTCACTGAACTCAGGGGAAGCAAAAAATTAATGAAAACCTTCAAAGCGCATAAGAGCACTGGACAGAGGGAGTCACAACAATCATCTTTTGTTTTGCTTTGTCCTTTTTTCTTCCCTTTTTAAAGAACATTGAAGCTGTAACCGCAGAGGTGATGAGAGAATGGCGGCCCTCCTGAAGTGATATCCAAACAGAAGATTTTCCAATACACATCCTGAAATCGCAGAGCATGTAATTCCACATTAGCTGCAGGAAAGCAGCATCTTTGCTTGGGAGATGGAAATTTGGAAGCTCATTGCTATAATCTGTGGTTATGATTTCAAGCTCCCCCAGCGATGCCGGGAATTAAACCACAGACTCCCAGCACTAGGGGCCTTTATTGTAATCCAATAAAACCTTAACAACCAGTCTTCTTTTTTATGATAAATTAAGGGCCTCATTTGCTTTGAAGCAGCCCCTCTGCCCTAGCGTTTACCTCCCTGTGGAAACAGTCCTAGAGAAACAGTGAATTGAGATGGGGTGAAGGCGGTGGGCGGACAGGGGCCCAGATTCCCCACCTTGGTTTCATAGACACGGAAACTACAAAACAAAGAAAAAAGCTCGCTCTTCTAAAAGAACCCATCTCTTAGGATGAGCCTCTGCTTGGACTTTGATAATGTTTTATAAACAAACCGTGCCTTCGGAACCTTGCCCCTCAGTCACAGAAGGTCACCTTGAAATCACAAGTGTGAGAACTGGGACCCAGGTCATGTGTTCTAGGCAACAACTTTTAACTTTATTCTATTTTTTATTTACTAATTTGAAATTTTACTCGAAATCTCAAATTCTACCCAAATTGCCAGCATTTGCTTCGCTGCTATGCCATCTTTGTGAGCTCATTTATTACAGAACTAGAGGCCCAGCGGCCAAAATCATGCATGAGTCTAGCCTGTGATCAGGGCCATGTCTGAAAAGTGAGAGTAAAATAAGCGATGCACATGTTCATCTGTGACTCATTTTCCTTTAATTTTGTGTATGAAGGAGCTGCTTGCTTCTTGTTTTTTTATTTTACTCTTTGTTTATTGGCCTGTTTGTTTTTTCTCTGGATGCAAAGTTTGTTTCCAAAACTTCCAAGGCAGTAGTATCAGCACTTCTGACCATATCTTATCTGTTACTATCTATCCAGGCCAACCTGGATGCCTTGAGCAGCCCGATGCCTTACTCATCAGGAACACCTCTTCCTGCCGGGCACTGCTAAGCCACTGGCACTGTCAGTAATTGCAGACCTCTCAGAGTTACTTCCATGGAAATTTCCCCACTTTCAGTATTTGAAAACAGGCCCATCAGAACCTTGAGGCAGTGAGATTGGCAATGGCCACAGAAACACTTTGCAGGAACTCCATGTAAACCTATGAAAGCCTCCAGTCACAGTCAAAGGCATGGCTCTCCATTACTAACCTGGAATTTCTATGTCCAGACTTCTCAGTTTTCCTTTCTGCCAAAGGACTAAGAAGATGAAGTAACAGAATGGGAAGGAGGATATGGGGGAGCTTTTTCTCTGAACAATACTCAAATGAAAATTGTGAATGAAGTTATAAAAGTTTCTCTATTTACTAAAGAAACTGCAGTGGGACATCCCATTTCAGTCTGCTTCTACTCTCCAATCCCTTTATTCCAAATTTCATTAGAAAAGACCAAGAGTCTTCAATTAATGTGCACTTTAAAATACTAAATAATAGGAAACTTGAATATAGGCTTTGTTCTCATAAACTTTTCTCAGCTTTTGTACTCCCTTTCACGGTGCATAACTTAAATTTATAATTTCTATGGGAAAACTAATGTTCTGCTGAGATTAAAAACTCATCTAATTTTTGCAGCCACGGACACAAAGGTGAGCACTTACGTTCTGCAAAAGAGAAATAAAACTTTTCCCACTGTCACGGGAAGAAACACGGCGAAACGCCAGCTGCATGATGACACCTACTTTAGAAAGCTTACGGACAACCGCAGTGTGATAGAGTAGGGATCAGGAGGAAACAAGCTCAAGTCAAATCCACCAACTGATTTGCCTCTCCTTATTATTTTGAAAGAAATCCTAGGCGTTTTAAGGGAATTATTGAATTTTGTTGATTGTATTAGAAAAGTATGGTCCTCTTCATCCCTGATTTCAAATTGTATTACACAGCTACAGTAATCAAAACATGTTCCTTGCATCATTATTTGGAAACAACCTCAGTTGCCATCAATGGATGAATAAAGAAAATCACACACACACACACACACACACACACACACACACACACACACAGGCACGCACACCCCAGAATGCAATATGATTCAGCCATGAAAAATAAGAAAATCCTGCTATTTGCAGTAACATGGATGAAGTTCGAGGGTATTATGCTAAGTAAAATAAGTCAAACAGAGAAAGTCAAATACTGTTTTCTCTCACTTATATGTGGAATCTAAAAATCTAAACTCATAGAACCAGAGAGTAGATTACTGGTTGCCAGGGATGGGGGGTAAGGGAAATGCGTGGCATTAGTCAAAAGGCACAAACTTCCAGGTATAAAATGAATAAGCTCTTGGATGTAATGTACAGCATGGTGACTACAGTTAACAACACTTTATTGCATACTTGAAAGTTGCTAAGAGTGTAGGTATTAAAAGTTCTCACTGCTTTTAAAAAATGGCAATAGTGTGAAGTGATGGATGTACTCACTAACCTTATTGTGGTAATTATTACGAGATATATATATATTAGAGGTCCGGCGCATGAAATTCATGCATGGGGGGGGGGGTCCCTCAGCCCAGCCTGCAACGACGTCAGTGTCCCTCACCCCAGCCTCTGGCCTGAGGCCTCTCCCCTCCCACCGCACAGCCAGGGCGGGGACACTGGGCTCGTGTTGCCGGGGCAATGCCACCAGCATCCTGCCCCAGCCACTATGCAGAATCTCATTCTCAAGTCCACGTTGACCAAAGCAGAGTCTCCATGTGGTTCAAGTCTCCACGTGGCTAAGTCCTGGTGGAGGTACTTCAGCAGGTGAAGCTTTTTTTTTTTTTTTTTTTTGTCCCACTGACTCACCTGTGAGATGGAGGAGCACAGACCCTCTCCTTTGAGAAATAATTTATTTGTACTTTTATACAGTAAGTTTCCAAGAGAAATGCACACAAAAATGTTAACCCCTAGGAGTTTCATCTAAATGAAGCATCCCTTGAGGTTAACAAATGGTTCTCTGAACAGGCATGAAAAGTAATGGCATTTGATGTCGACTGATTTACTTTGCAAATCACATGTCATATTTATGAAAATAATGACAAACAGGCCCCTTGATTTTTACACCAAAACCAACACTCTGTGTCATACAGTATTTCTCTCTCAATCTCATGAGACTGTTCCTAGTGAGAGAAAAATTATCTGAAAATAGTTTTTAAAATATTCTTTTCAAGTTATCTGTAATGTTACAATGGTTCTTCAATAAAAACTAGGAATTCTGCAAACATGATTCTTCCTTCACTGTCCCCAGGGCTATTATCTATGATAAGAAGAGTCCAGCAAAGAAACAGCCCAGCTTCCTCTCCAGCAGCTATCTTCAGGGGCTGAGCCTGAAGAGCTGAAAGCTTAACCAGCACCAATGGGATTCTTAGCAACAGTTAACTTGGGGAACTTGTTGAGTTGTTCTGACACTTCAGAGGGTATCAGATTCCCCAGGATGAGCTTTTGTTAGAAACAGCAGGTTCTGAATCCCAGCCCAAGGTCTTGATTCAGTGAATTGGTGGAGGATACAGGACCTGCTTGCTAAACAGACTTCCCAGGTGATGCTAATAAAATGATGCAAGACCCACTCCCTGAAGGGCATTGCGTGGGGACATTAGGGCACTGCCAGATTTGGCCCCAGCCCAGACCTTGGGCCCAAAGCTCTTCCCAAGCCATGGTTTACCAGATCATATTTCTGATGGTTATGGTTCAGACCTTTACAGCCCAATTTAACACAAAATGTGTTCTTGCCTCAATGACGTTACCAACTAGTTCCCTGTAATTTTCCTATCAACAACTGAACTCCCTACCAGTCCTTTAATTCCTCAGTACTTAAGGTTCCTGTCCTCAAAGCCCAAATTACCCTTGCTAGGTAATGGAAAAATTCTTCTTGCCTGAGCCAATGCCAGCTCCGGGAGCAGAGCTGCGCTGTCTACCTGCCGCCTGTCCCCAGGATCCCTGCATATTTCGTTAGTCTTTTCTCCAATTGATCAGTGGATTTCACAATTATTTTAACCATGAAACTCTTTGTGTTCTAAAGAAAAAATTTTATATAGAATTCTAATAATACACAAATAAAGCTGCTATGACTGAGATGGTGGGGAAAACAGAAATGCAGACAGAACCTCCCTCGACAGCCTTCCCATTCCTCACCACACACTCACACACACACTCATTTGAATGCTCAGAAACCATTCATTCACCTTTATACAACACAATCATGCTCACTCACATTTACATAACACACTCATGCACACACCTCCATTCACTCACATTTGTATAATTCAAATTAATACCCCCGTTAATACACTTGCACTCACATGCACACACCTCCATTCACTCACATTTGCACGCATATAGGTACACACAAAAACAGACCTACTCTTGACCCTGACCCTGAGGCAGTTCTACAAAACCTGTGGCTCCATGGAAGACAGTCTGAAAATCTCCACCTAAGGTCATGGATTCAATATTGGGGCAATAGTAGCGGGCTATTTTCAGTTCTACCTTCAAAAGGACAGGATTGCCTCTATAAAAAATAACGAAATTCACTCCCATGTTCACATTTTCAGCTCTAACTTAATCTACAGGTTTGGTTAAAATTCCTGTCCAAACATTTCGGTCAGCCCCATTCAACCATGCATTAAGCTTGGTGGTTACATGCTGATATTCTCTGAAAAAATAAATTAACAAATTAAAGTGAGAAATTATCATGTGCAACTGAAATACCTATTTCATGTTTTGTACCATTGTAAATGATACTGTTTTGAAATGTATAATTTTTCAATGCTACCATACTGAAATACAATGGATTTTTGTATATTTGCTTCATATTCTGTAAACTTGCTAAAACCATTTACCACTTTGTATCTTTTTGGAGTTTTCTACGTAGGTCGTTAGGTTATTTACACATGCATTCCTCCCTTTCCATCTCCAGGCCTGTCATTCCTTGTGCCTGTGCATTTGCATGGCTAGGACGCCCAGTGTGCTGTGGAATAGAAGTTCTGAGGGTGGACATCCTTGCCTAGTTCTTAATCTTGCGGGGAAAGCAATCTATCACCATTAAGCATAATGGAAGCTACAGGCCTTTTGTAGATGCTCACTATCAGGTTAAGGAAGCATCATTCTATCCCTAATTCATGAGGGTTTTTATCATGAACAGGTTTTGAATGTTATAAAAAAGATCACACATTTTTCTTCTTCTTCGTTCTTTTGACATAATGCAGTGGTCAGCAAACTGCGGCTCGCAAGCCACATGTGGCTCTTTGGCCCCTTGAGTGTGGCTCTTCCTAAGCCTTAGGAGTACCCTAATTAAGTTAATAACAACGTACCTACCTATATAGTTTAAGTTTAAAAAATTTGGCTCTCAAAAGAAATTTCAATCGTTGTACTGTTATTTGGCTCTGTTGTCTAATGAGTTTGCCGACCACTGACATAGTGTGTGTCATTGATTTTTGAGTATCATTTAAATCCTAGTCCAGGTCTCAAAGCCTGTGCTATGTTTCTTTGGGTCTCACAAATTTGCCTTTAAGAGGTGAAGCTGGAATGAGTGTAAGTTCAGACACAAAATTGGGGTTCCTCTTCTACAGCCATCTTCTCTCTGGGCCCCACACTCTCACACACTCATGGAAACAGGGGCTTCTGCCTGCATGCTAGCTGCCAGCACTGAGAGCACCCGCTCCTCTGTGACAGAGCCCACCCTCAGGCCAGACAAGATAGAAAAGGAAGAAAGAACAAACGCCAGGGTCCCCCACTAATAAGACCACTGGGGTACCTTTTTTTTAGTTTCTGTGGGTAAATAAGTGGGGTCACTACTGGAGTTTTTACCTTCCATTCCCCTGTTGTGCAAATCAGAGCCATAAGAGAAAAGGATGCATTGTTCCATCTTGAACAGAACCAAAAGCCAGAAGAACCTATATACAGAACTTGATATACAGGGTCACACATAAAGTACATAAGGTAATTATTTGACTTAGCCAACCTATCTCTAGAGCTAAAATATGATGACCCTACTCCACAATTTTATTAAATATTTTGAACACTACGGGTATCAAATTTAAGTTTCAGAGGACAATATTGAACTTACTAGAAGATACTCCCAGAATGATTTTGGTAATGCTTAAATATCTCGAACTATTTTTCAAAAGTTTTAAGACAGGAAAAGGGGGAACAACCTAAACTGAGGCTATGCCTTGAGTCTTCTTATACCTTAACTGGAGGCCCGATGCACGAAATTTGTGCAAAAGTAGGCCTTCCTTCCCCCGGCTGCTGGCACCGGCTTCCCTCTGGCACCCGGGACCCAGACTTCCCTCGCAGCCCAGGCTTCATTCGAAAGGTCGTCCGGAAGGACGTCCAGAATGATGTCCAGTCTAATTAGCATATTATGCTTTTTTTATTATTATAGATTTCACAATTTGCATGTATTTTGAAGGAAATCAAATCCATCTATATCTAATCTTTTAACTTCTACGAACCAACTTTTGCTTTTTAGAGCCATTTGATATTTCAGATCTTGGTAGAGTTTTCTCTCCTGTAAAAGCAGAAAGTGGCCCTCTGCCCAATGTAAACTAACTTGAGAAACTTGGGAGGATAGTGTTTAGTTCACAACTTCAGATTCAGAAGTTCATGGGTGCATTCTAAACTTGGTGACACTTGTTTACTTGCTTTCTCCACTCCTAAAAATCACCTGACATTATGTGTGTTTACAGAAAGGAGAATTATTCAATCTTAATTTTTCATATCAGTTTTCATAAGAGAAAGGGATGGGGTGGCACTGAGTAAAAAGCACAGGAAATTTGCTAAATGTAAAAGCTAGAATATTTGGGCAAAATAAATAACATAGTATTGGGTTATAACCCAACATGTAAAATAACCAGGAGTCCATCCTATATAATAAAAGCCTAATATGCTAAGTGTCTGGTCATCTAATCATCCATTCAACCAATCAAAGTATAATATGCTAACGATATGCTAAGGCTACTCAACCGCTCGCTATGATGACCACCAGGGGGCAATCAATTGGCCAGCCAGTCGCTATGACATGCACTAACCACCAGGGGGCAGACACTCCAACCGGTAGGTTAGCTTGCTGCTGGGATCTGGCTAATCCGGACTGAGCAAGATGGGCCAGATGGGCCCTGGAGCCCTCCCACAGTCCCTCCCCGGCTGACTAACCTCCCACGTACCTCCCCAGCCCTGATTGTGCACCAGTAGGGTCCCTCAGCCTGGCCTGCACCCTCTCACAATCTGGGCTGCGGGACCCCTCCCAAGTGCATGAATTTCATGCACCAGGCCTCTAGTACTGTTATAAAGAAGTTATTAAATAAATATTGAATGGATATATATTACTTAAATATATATTACTTAAATATGGGATAACAGATCTCCCATAGAGAAGAATTCTAAATATTTTATGTACATATTTCCTCATCAAGGAGATGGAGCAAATCTCTCTACCCCATAAGAGTGAACCGCACATAGTGACTTCCTTCCATTGAGTACAGATTGGAAAGTGAGGGTAAAGAAATGGTGTAGAAACATGACAAGTACCATCTCGGCTAGGTAATCAAGGTTAGTCATGCTGACAGCATGTGCCTTCAATGTGATGCGATGAGAATGGCCCTCTACTTCTATGGTCTTCCTCTCCATGTCTATAATCTCAATCTAACATTGAAAAAATATCAGAAAAAAAATGCAATATAGCAGATGATACAATATATCTGACCAGTACTCAAAACTGCCAATATCATCATCAAAAACAAGAAAATCCTAAAAAACTATCATAGCCAAGAGGAACCCAAGGAGACAGGACAACTAAATGTAAGGTGGTGTCCTGCATGGGATCCTGAAAAGGACAACAGGTCAAAATATCTAAATAATATGTGGACTTCAGTTAGTAATCACACGTCAATTGTTTAATTCAAAAATCAGGGACAGAATGGAGCAAATGCGCCATGTTAATAATGGGGGAAGCTGGGTGTGGGTATGTGGGAATCCTCTGGGCCACCTTCACAATTCTTCTCTAAATCCAAACTTTTCTAAAACAAGTAGTGTCTTTCAAAAAATAATTCAAGGCTGAGTTCTCTTTTCCAACCACCCACTCCTCCTCCTAAGTAAGGAATGTTTCTAACCACTTTAAATTTGTAAAATGCCAATTGAAAACAATGCTGTCAAACACCCCTTTTGATCATGCTCAAAATGGGCACATGGAAGCTAATCCATGGTGATGAAAACATGATTTCTCCCTATGAGAAAAGAATGAAGTTGAAGTGTTCCCTTGTGTGATGGAGTTTGTATCACAGGGCAAAATCTGAAGTTGCCTGAGATGGCTTTGCTTTCTGGCTTACGTTTTCAAAATCCTGGATTCTTTGAGTAGATTATAGTAGGTGATCCTCATGTGGAGTGAGAGAAATAAGGAAGTACTAGAGAAGGTGAGATATAGAAGAGAAAAAGGGAGAAGTGTGGTTCCCCAAATTCTCTGACACAGAGAACTTAAGAGTCCTATGAATAACAGAGACCCTAGACCTGTTTCTGTTCAGTTTCCTGAAAAGTGGCCAGACCTCAGTGGGCAAAATGGATCAACCTAGGGAGGCTAGACTCCAAAAATCCCACACACAAAAAACAGGTCCTGATCTTAGCAATGATACCAATGCCCAAGGGGGCAAAAAGCTTCAGCCCTCCCACCCCCCACCACAAGCCCATGCCAGGGTTAGCCCCTGAATGACCTATACTACCTAATGCCAGTGAAGATCATTCAAACCACAGGAGCCCCAATTTTTATTGACATTCAATTTTCTGCTAAGCCAGTGAGTTAGAAACAGAGTAAAATTTCATCAAATTTTGTAAAAATAATTTAATTTTTCCACTGTGTTTGTAGAGTAATAATTGCATCTACTTCAGGAACAAAGCATACAGCTGCTACTTATGGAGCATCCACTCTTGACTTCTGAGTTGAAGAAGGAAAAGCTGCCTGTGGAAATCATGCCAGGCAGAAGAGAAGGGGCCTTTAAAAGATGTTCTCAGCAAGTATTCTATAATAAATACTAGAGGCCCAGTGCACAAAATTCATGCGGGGTTGGGGGGGGGGGTCCCCTCAGCTCACCCTGCACCCTCTCTCAATCCGGGACCCAGATTCCCTCCTCCGACTGGTCACAGGCACCTGGGACCTGGGCTGGCTTCATCTGGGCTGGCTGCAGCTGCAGGGGTCCATGGGTGGGCGGCTTCGCCTGGGCCACAGCGGCAGGCACTGGCACCAAGGATCACGGGGCAGGCGGCTTGTCCCTCTCCTGTGTCACAGGCACAGGCGCTGGCACCCAGGACCGCGGAGTCGGTGGCTTGTCCCTCTCCTGGACCGCAGGCACAGGTGCAGCCACTGGCACCCGGCACCGTGGGATATGCGGCTTGTCCCTCTCCTAGGCTGCAGGCCCAGGTGCAGCTGCTGGCGCCCAGGACAGCAGAGCAGTTGGCATGTCCCTTTCCCGGGCTGCAGCCTGGCTGGTCCCCCTTCCTCTCTCGTGAGCTCATTTGTGCCTGGCTGGCCCCCATTCCTCTCATGAGCTCATTTGTGCCTGGCTGGTCCCCATTCCTCTCTCCCCAGTGTTGAGTGTCTGAGCCGTTACGGCATGACGGCATGATGAACATTTGCATATTAGCTCTTTATTATATAGGTTGAGATTTATTGAATCATTAATTGCACATACCAGAAACATGGTAGCACTCTGCATACATGATGTCAATAATTCCCACTGTACAGAATAGGGTAGGTGTGAGTAGCCTCACGTTGAGATGGAAAATGAATCTCAAAGAGGAAAAATAACTTGTCTGCAACAAAGATAATAACTGGCAGAATAACCCAATTTATGGCTACAGAGACGGGCCCACACTAAGCCTGTCCTCTCTCAAATATGAAGCTTTATAGCTTTCTTTGACCTTCCATCGGTCTGCCATTTCATCATGGAATTCTCTTTCCTCACAACATTTGCTGAGCTAGGCAGGAGTATTTCCATTTTTATCGGTTGTCTTTATTGATGAAAGAATGATTTGGACCAAAAGAAAGTCCCTTTCATTCTGGAATCAGAATCAATTCATGGAAAAATCTGTTATACAAGCTAATCCACACTCTTAAGTGGTCTTAGAGGCACCCAGAGCATCTTGCCTGTCTTCAGGCCATATCTCTTTCATTGGCTGTAAAACACTGAGTTGGGGCTTTAGAATCATGAAAACTGAGTTGATATTACAGGAATCTGACATTTTGGGTCAGATGCAACAGCATAGAAACTTCCAAGCGCCATAAACATCTCCTCCATCCACGCCAGAGGAGGAAACCACTTTTCCTGCATTTATCTATAAACCAGCTCCCCAAGGAGAGACAAAAACATCAACATGGTCCTCTACTGTCATGAAGACTCCACCAACTTACAAGCAACCTATGAACTGAAACGAATTAAATATAAAACATCGTTTTAAAATGCTAATATAAATGGATCTTCTTAGAGACTGTGACCTTACATAAGTGGCAGTATTGGCGTCACTGCAGCTGTTTAGTGAAAGTATTTTTTCTACATCTTCCTGTTGATTTTTTTTTTACCCTTCTCTGCCAAGAAAATTTACTACATTTTTTCCCTTATTTTCCTTGTGTCAAGTGGAACTTTTTCATCCAACTTTTACTGCTCAGGCCCATATGTCTCTTCTTTCTTCTTGTTGTATTTTTTTAAGATACCACATAACAAAAATGTTTCTCTTATATTAATTTTGTTATTCAGGCAAAGTAAACCATCACTCTTCGGTATGTCATATAGAAGCCAGAAGCATAGTGACTCACTCATGCAGAGATTTTATTTAAAACATTTGCTCTGTGGTCGGCGTAGATTAAAGACAGATCAGGTTGTCCTCAGAGCGGTGCTGGGATAGTGAGAGTGAGAGATGCTGCTACTTGGTAGACAAACCACATGCAGCTCACATGGCAGAAGTGTCCCTGGGTCGCCTGGGTCCCACCTTCAAATCCAGAACACCTGTATCAGCAGAGTCAAGGTCTACCAACCCAGTGAATTTAATGGGTTCATGGAAGAACTTGAGTTTCCCTAAGAGGCTCATGGGACATGCAGAAAGGAAAAGGAGAAAACTGCTGGGGATAAAAAGGGAAAGTGGAAAAAAATGAAGGGATAAAAACAGAACAAGAGAAAGCTCTGTGACAAGTTTCCATTGTTCTTTTTCTGAGCCAGAGAAAGTCTGGAATTTTAAATGATTGCAAATTGAGCAGCTCATAGGTAATCGATTTGGTCTCCAGCAGTAAAGGTCAGAAACCCATGACATGCAAATAATATTTATATAGTTGAAACAAGGAATAGATGAAGTCGACGGAAGAGAATGAATCTGCATTTTGATTTTCATAGAAAAGTACAAATTCCAACATCTGCGACAGACACAGTGATAAAACTGCACATGGTAGAAGGTTATGTGTGGACAGATATCCATAGCTATTAGTGCTGAGGAGCCTATGTGATATTTATTTCAGGTCTATCAACTAAACACATTTTATATTTAACTGATCTTGTGTTGGTGCACTCATTTCCAAATTTACACTTGTCCTAGAGGCACTTTTCTTCTCTCCTTCCATTCTTTCTCTTTTTTTATTCTTTCTTTAAATATGCAAACAAAGCAGGATTTCTTGACCATTAAAACAACTTTTGAGTTCCTGAAGATGAAAATTGCCGATAAGAGCATAGAATCTGTGGAACTAGCAGAGATTTCAATAGTCATCTAGTTGTATTGTTGACTCAGGGCAAGAATCTTTTCCGTAATATCTGTTCCTATACAATCACCAAAAAAAGCATCTGTATATTAAATACATATTTAACACACCCATATGTATGGGGAATAAAGTAATGAATAGGAAGATCATCAGACAGTGACAAGTGCAATTCAACATGCTAAAATAGAATCATGTGAGAGTAACTGGAAAACTACTACAGGGAGGGTGGCCAAGGATGGCCTCTGGTAGGAGAGAATACTGGAGTTGAGGGGGGAAAGTGGCCAAAGCAGAAGAAATAGCTGAGATGAAGGGCCTAAGGTAGAAATCAGTTGTCCTAGCAAAGGAAAGAGGAAAAATAAGTAATGTGACAGGAAATTGGTGGGCTAGATTCAGGGTGCTGGTAGACAAAGCTGGAAGGATAGGCAAAGACCATCCTATGTTGGGCTTTGACAACTGTGATAAGGATTGTGGGTTCTATTCTAAGTGCAGAGGGAAGCTACTGAACAGGAGAGTTTAAAATACTGCTCATATGTAAAGAATAGAATTCAAAACAGGAGAAGTAGAAGAAGGGAATAAAATATGAGACTATTGTGGTAAATCAGAGAAGAGATTTTGATTTGATAGCTTGGTTTGTGGTCATAATCCTGGAGATAGAAAGAAGTAAATGGATTAGGGGAATACAGTTAACAAAGCTAGTTAGATTGACTGTGATTTGAGATAGGGATAGGGGGGTAAGAGAAAGAAGAAATCCAAGATATCTGATTTGAACCGAGCAGGTGGTGGAACAATTTACTGATATGTGCAAAACTAAGGGTTGAGCAGGCTTGCAGGCAATGTAGGTAAACCAAGAATTTTGCTTTAAGCACATAATGTTTGAGATGTCCACCATACAAAGAGCTGGCTAAACAAGTATGGCGCTCTAGACAGAGGCCAGGTCTTTGAGGCATCTGAATTTTGTAAGACAACTTAATTATTACTAAGCTACTCCCAATATCAAACTGAAATTTACTCCCCTGTAACTACTACTGATTGGCCCTAGTTCTATCTTGGGGGGAGGGGGGTGCTCATTACTTATATGACAACCCTCCAAATATCGGAAAGAATGAAAACCACTATTTACTGCACATCTGGTATATGCCAAATACTCTGTTTGAATATGTAAACAGAAATGTAAGTGTCCCAATTTTTTAAAAAAAAGGGAATTGGATGCAGAGAGTATCATGCCCAAGGTCACAAAGTTACAGAATAGAGGAGCTGTTTCATTTCAGGTCTGATTCCACAGTTCATGATTACACTCTACCTCCCAGACCCGTATGTGTAAACACTAGTGCCCTCAAGTGTTCCTCACACAGCAGGGCTTCCAGAACACTTGACCATTCTGAAAGTCCTCGGGTCGCTTCCCACTTCAGCAAGAGCACTTATTAAATGTGGGTCCTTCCAGTGAACACATTTGATCTGACCGAGGAGGATTGCACCCATCTTCTGATCAGATGCCTTCTTAGAATGATGCTGAACATTGCATTAGAGTAACCACATCACACTGCTGGCTCATATAAAATTTGTGGTCAACTACTGTCTAGCCAGGGCTCCCACATCCTATACTTGTGCTGTAATTTTTTGCCTAAATTAAAAATGTTGAGATATTTGAAACCTGAGTCTTTTAACTAGCATATTAGTTATTCCTTCCACTTCTGCTGCAAATGCAAGCCTTTTGTCTCTGTCCCATTATTTGATTGAAATGATATTTAAATCATAGAATCAACATTTTTAGTAAAAATAATGGCTAGGATTTATTGTGTGCTTACTATGTTTTAGATAGTATTCTAAGTCTTAGCTCTCAGCTTTTGCAACTGTAAGATGGAAATCATAATAGTAACAATGAGTAAGTGACAAATTGCCTGTGAAATTCTTAGAGGTCATATTTATTTACTGCTCAAAATTTTGCAAGAGTATCTTATTTTAAGACCATGCCCACCCTTTGCCTTTAAGCCTCTCTCTGGTCTAACCAAGGGAAAAGTATACAAAAATTAAAATGAATGTGCCAAAAGCTGTTTTGTCCATAGAAAATAAGAGCAAAAGGTTTTAATATGTCATGGTGAGTTGAAGCTGCTACTTAATTGTCTAGTGGTCCTCTGAAGTAAGTCACTGTTAATGTGTCCCCCATTCTACCCATCAAGAAAATGAGTTATGTTAGGAGCCCACATCCGCCCATAGCTCAGGATCTTCTCTTAGGGAGTGACAGTAACTGAAGGAAGGCTCTAAAACTTCCCTACTCTACCCAAGCACATACTACCAACTTGTTTGTGCTCTGCATAGCCTGTGCTCTGTCTTCGCTGGGATTCCTCAGAAGCACATCATGAGACAAGGATTCAAGTGCAAGGTGACGAATAAAGGTTTTAACCCCACCAGGCCTGCCTGTCTGTATCTGAGTCCTTTCATCCAAACACTCTTCACGTTAACACATTTCGTACCGCTCAGGAGTTTTCTCGTGTTTCGCGCGCCATCTGTTAAGGACCGCTCACGAGTGTTCTCGTTTTTCACGCCCATGGAAAAAGGAGCGAATCTAGATACTTATGTAAATTTTGTTTGGTCCCTCTTCATAGAGGAAAATGTTTTACGCAGTACCATACGTTAAAAAAGTACTAGGAACTTTAATTGTTTAATTGTTTTTGTAAATAAAAATGTTATAATTATTGAAAAACAACACCTAAAGTGCATTATGATGATTTAAATAACGTGCAGTTTGCCCAAAAACGTGCGGTCCCTGGCGTATGTCTTAGAGATTTCTATGCGGTACGCAATGTGTTAAGATTTCTGCTACCTCCGTTCTTCCGTGCAAGCAGCCAGCCACTGGTTCTATGTGATTCCTCTGTACTACAGAAGAGGCACAAGACATAGACACCACAGCAAAGTCCCTGCCGGGGGGGGGGGGGGGGGGAGGGGGGTGCAGGTGGGGGGGGGAGGGGGGTCTGAACTACCCAAAAAAAGGGCAGATGATCTTTCTTTGTTTCAAAGCCACCTTCAGTGGAGGGCCTGCTGTCCCATAACTTACAACTGTAAGCAGTGTTCAGATTCTACTGGGCTTCTGAGTGAGCATGCCAGGTATGTTTGCAATTTTGCAGCTCATACACAGAATGCTTGTCAGAGGCTTGCCCTTCCCTTCCATGGATGCTTCTCTGGTCTTTTGAAAGCTTTGCAAGTCTGAAAGCCAAGAGTTCAGGACCCAGATTCTCGGAGGCTGACAGCCCTCTTAATTGCTTTGTCATATCCCTGTCTCTCCTTTTGCTTTCTCCAAAGGACATCTTGCCTCACCTGGAAAAGCAGCAAGCAGCAGACTTGCTGGGAGGCTGGGCAGTAAGCCCCGGGTGTTGCTCATCCCCACAGCATTACTTCCCCCTTAATCACCAGCATCCTGGATTCTTGTTCTCTGGGCAGCGGTCTGTCTGGATCTCCCTGGGAAAGGTGACAAGCAGCTGGGGTAGAATTTCGTGCATGGCACTGCACTCTTTCTTCAACTTCTCACACGACCTGCTCCCTTCTGGGTGGCTGTCCGTGGAGACCAGAGCAGGCCCTCTTCCCAGGAAGGCAGCTCGGCTTCCCATCTGTGCCGTCCTGGAAAGTGAAGCATCCACTTTGCTGCAGAATCATCTTCCAGTTTTCCACTTTGAAAACGGGGCCCAGGGAAAGAGACCGAGCTTTTCTCCTGGAGGTGCTGATGCTGTCAAGTCTACGGACTGTTCCCCACATGCATCCTTCTCCCTCAAAAAAATGAAACTTGTTAAAGAGAGACTTAGAGAGCTCAAGCAGAAGGAAGCAACAAGGGCTGTATGCCTGTGTGGTGGGCAGAGTTCTGAGACTGACCCTCAGTGACTCTCACCCTTATATAATCTCCTCCCCTTTGAGTATAGTTGGAACCTATAAGTATAATGAGATATTATGATTATGCTAGGTTACACTGCCAGAGGGAAGTTATCCAGGTGGGCCTAATCGCATGTGCTGTTAAAAAGCAGAGAGGTTTACCCTAGCCCAGTGGTAGGCAAACTCATTAGTCAACAGGGCCAAATATCAACAGTACAACGATTGGAATTTCTTTTGAGAGCCAAATTTTTTAAACTTAAACTATATAGGTAGGTACACTGTTATTAACTTAATTAGGGTACTCCTAAGGCTTAGGAAGAGCCACACTCAAGGGGCCGAAGAGCCGCATGTGGCTTGTGAGTTGCAGTTTGCCGAACACGGCCCTAGCCCGTTTGGCTCAGTAGTTAAGAGAGTCACCCCTTGGACTGAAGAGTCATGAGTTCAATTCCAGTCAAGAGCACATACCTTGTTGTAGGCTCAATCCCTAGGCCCAAGTTGGGGTGCATACGGGAAGGCAAGCAGTTGATGAGTCTATCTCACATTGATGTCTCTCTCTCTGTATCCCCCTCCTTTCTACTCTCTCTAAAATCAAAGGAAAAAATATCCTCAGGTGAAGATTAAGAACAACAACCAGAAATACCAGAGAGGTTTGTCTTGCGGACAGCAGAGGAGAAGTCAGAGATTTATCTCTAAAGGGGGATTCTACATGAGGGCTCGTGGTTACCAGCTTTGAAGGGATTAGCTGGGACGCTGTGAAAAGGTCTGTGAGAAGCCCTGGAAAGAGCTGCAAGAGACTTCTAGGAGCTAAGAAAGGCCCCCAGCTGACGGTCAGCAAGGAAATGGAGAGCCCAGTCCTGCAGCAGCAAAGAAGTAGATGCTGCCAACGACCTGAGTGAGCCCGAAAACGTTCTTCCCCTCCGGTCTCTAGGTGAGCGCCCCCCCTTGCATTCGATCTTCTGCGACTGTAAGCATAGAAGCCAGGCAGGCCCAGCCCCCAAACTTCTGACCTACAGAACTGGGAGATGACAAATGGGTGTTGTTTCACACCATGAAGCTGAAGTCATGTTTCTGTTTTTTGGGTTTTTTTTTTTTTTAATGTAATTTATTGATTTCAGAGAGGAAGAGATAGAAACATCAATGATGAGAGAATCCCTGATTGGATGCCTCCTGCAAGCCCCCCACTGGGGGTAGAGCCCACAACCTGAGCATGTGCCCTGACCAGGAACTGAACTGTGACCTCCTGGTTCATAGGTTGACACTCAACTATTGAGCCACACTGGCCGAGCTGTAGTCACGTGTTTTTGAAGCAACAGGAAATACAACCGGCTTACCCATTCTCTACAAATCACACCTTTCACATGCACCAAATCACAATTTCATGAGTATGGGCCTAGAATGTGTAGATTTTGTTCATCGTGTTATCTCCAATATTCATTATGGATAGTAAATATAAATTTTTATCGACTAAACGAATGAGACAAGCTTGAAAGCACAGGCTTTAGCATTTGAGAGAAGTGAGCCCAAACTCTATCTTCATCAGCTAACAGCCTCAAGATCTTGACTGAGTCATTCAAGCTCTCTAAGCTTTAGCAGGTATCTCACTTGCATAAAGGGGATAAGAATGATACCGCCCTACCTAACTTGACTATCACCACTTGCATCTTTTTGAAACCCATCAGTGCATCTGACAACACTACATTCCCCTGATTTCTCTCCTACATCTCAAGCCGTTTCTTCTCAGTCTCTTGTTGAAGATCTTCTCCCTCCATTTATTCCTTAAATGTTGGGAGTTCTTCAGGGTTTGGATCAAATGCCTTCTACCATCTCCCTCTCTTTCTTCTTATGAAGTTACTGCATAAATTTCCATGGCTTAAGTGTGATACACTTACCACCTTACCACAATGCACTCTCTATATCAGCTCTCTCTTCAGTGTCCCAAGCCCTTATGACTAGCTAACTGAGAGCTCCATTTGTGCCTTTTTGTTTTCTCAAAGTACTCCCCCTCTAATGTTTCAATCTCATAAATGGCTCTACATTCACTCCTACGGGAAACCTGGGAGATACTGAAAACTTCCTCTCCCCCAATCATTTGCATTCAATACAACACCAATGTTTGCCCGTTGTACTTATTAAAAATGTTTCTCATCCATTCCCTTCTCTCCATCTCCACTGCTATGATCCCATTCCAAGTCACCACTGTTTTCTTAGACTATAGTAATAGCATCTAACAATATCCCCAATTCTCTTTTGCTTCTCTAAAATCTATTCTCCATGTTATGTCAGTGTGTTCTTTATAAAAGGTAAATCTAAGTACATCACTGCTGAAATTAGTATTTTTATCTTATACTAACTGTAAGATAAACCATTGTACTAAGATACTAATTAAAGAGCAATAGTCAGTGACTCTTCTTTAATCCTATATAATAAAAGCCTAATATGCAAATCGACCAAACTGTGGAATAAACAGTTGCTATGACGCGCAGTGACCACCAGGGGGCAGACGCGCAACAGAGGAGCTGCCCCCAGCCCCCAGGCCCCAGGCCAGCCAAGACAGGTGCCAGCAGGGAGCCCCCTGATCACCCCGCCAGTCGCCCCACAGATCAGCCCTAATCACCGGACAGGGCTAGGGACCTTATCCATGCACAAATTTCACGCATCAAGCCTCTAGTTTCAATATAAAAATACATATCTGGGGTGTCTGAGCAATCCATATCATTATTTGGCAGAGCCTCCTATAACCTTTGCTAAAGAAGTAGCTTCACTTTTCTATCTGGAAAGCCTGTAGCTCTGGCCAGAGCTGACCAGGTGAGAGAGAAAGGGAATGAAAGAGAGAGGGAAGGAGGGAGGGAGGGAGGAAGGGAGGGAAGGAGGGGAGAAAGGAGAGGGAGGGAGGGAGGGAAGAAGAGAAAGGGAGGGGGGAGAGGGAGGGAGGGGAGGAGGCAAGGAGGGAGGGAGGGAGGGAGGGAGAGAGAGAGAGAGAGAGAGAGAGAGAGAGAGAGAGAGAGAGAGAGAGAGAGAAAGATCTTTATAGTTCCCATGAGGCCAGCAGTACTTCCCACAGTTGGGATTCATGAATTTCTCTTGGTTCCTTATAATAAATGTCCTTTTTGGTTAACATGGGTTTGTTTTTCTTGTAACCAAATAGCCCCTAAACAGAAATAAAATTAGCCTTTTGCCTTGCCTTCTCGACATAATCCCAAAGTTGCATCCAAATTTTAATTTGCAAAGTCATCATATTTGAAAAGCACTAGATTTCCCAAGTCAAGGGATTCATTTGCTGAATTCTTCACAAGCAAGCAATCCCTTGCCAAGAGAAATAAACATTCCCCAGATCAATGATATACTTCAAACTTTTTATTTTGAAATGTCAAATTTATAAATTGTAGAAATGAAAATATGAAAAATACCCATATACCCTTTACTCAGATTAACCTATTTTTAATATTTTACCTCATTTTCTCTATTTAAGTATCTAGCTGTATCTATTTTTTTTCCTGAACCATTCAATGATAAACTAAAGATATAATGGCCTCAGACCATAAATAATTCAATGTATATATCCTAAGAATGATAATATCCTATTCCATAACCAAAGTGCAGTTGTCAACTTTGGCAAATATTTAGTATCAGCAAATGTTTTTACCTAATCTATAATTTATATTCCAACTGTCATTTGACTTAGTGTCATATATAGCCTTGCCCCACCTGCATTCCAGTGTTGGATTCCTTGTCATGTCTCTGACCTCTTTTGATCTGAAACATTTCCACAGCCTTTCTTTATCTTCCATGATATTAACATTTTGGAAAAATACAGTCGCTTCTTTGTTTAAACCTTCTCCTTTGGGGTGTGTGCCTTGTCTCCTCATGATTTTATTAAAGTTATACTTTCTTAGCTGGAACATTGCATAGGTGATGTGAAGTCCTCCTGGGAATGTCACACCTGGAGATGTACAATGTCCATCAGTTCTTCATGAGTGACAGTAACTCTGATGACCAGTCAAGGTACAAAGTGAGGCCTGAGTCTTCACTGCATAATTACTAAAGTTTCAGTCTCCCCCACAACAGTGAAGGACTCTGTGGACAGACACTTTAAATCCATTCAAATATCCTGTTCCTCATTAAATTTCTCCCTGTTTTTAGAATCCGTGGATTATTCTTGCCTGATCCAATCTGCAGGCTGCATACTGATGTTTCCAAGTCCAGTGTTATCAGAAAATTTTAGGAATACAGAACAGCAAAACAAAGAAGTTTCCATAGAAATTCTTCTAATGGCTTATTTCCTCTCAGTTGCTTGGATGTGAATATACAGACTGCAACACGGGTTGAATTCTACTTATTGAAAATCAATGTGTTATTATCCTAATCTTCTGAGAGCCAATGCTTGGCAGACTTCCTCAGATTTTACTTTGAGTTACAATGCTGGTGATCAAGGAATCCAATCAACTGCTCAGTTCTTCAGTTCAGAGACCAGATATGATTGCTCTTCAGAAAATGCAAACTGGTTGGAACCCATTTCTTCATTTACAAGTATAATGATTTTGACTAATTTTACATAAAATATTGCCATGTGTAGGCTCCATAAATCTATCTTGTTACTTGCTACTCTCCTCAGATGCTTTGAACTTAGCAGAAAATTACCAAATTAAAAAATAAGCTGTCATGTATGGTATTATCATCTTTGTGAATTTTTTTATTTTTGCTATTATATATCTTGTGCTTAGAAAGATATTTTTTAAAAATATGTTAAACACATCTGATCCTATGTTTCAGAAACAATTTTTTCTACTTTTCAAAACAGAATTGAGAAATTCAGGGGGTGGGAAGTGAGAACTTGAACTATTTCTTAGGAGATTTTATGTGACAACTGTTAGCATCTCTTCTAATTACATTGGCTAGATTTCTCATCTTTAGTAAGAAAATGTTAATGAAAACTTAAAACACTGAAATAACAAAGGCTGGATTTTTTTTCCTGGCCTTTATATTAATAGTGAGTGGAACTCTACAATTCTTTGAATGGTGGGCAATTAGGCTGTTGTGATAGGTTTCTGTAGCAGAGTTAGATACAGTCAACAGGGTATAATACAACCTGAAAATATATAATGGGATGCCAATAGCTGAAAGTTTATATTGGTCAAAGTTGGATTGGAGGCACCAGCACAGTCCAGACTATTGTTTATTTTATTAAATTCCAAGACTCAGAAGAGGTGAAATAGAGGGAGAGAAGTTTTCTTAATAACAGCTTTTTTGTAATGTAATTCACATACTATAAAGTTCATTCTTTTAATGTATGTAATTCAGTGTGTGTTTTGTATATTCACAAAGTTGTGCATTGGTCTCTACCATCTACTTATAGAGCATTTTCCTTGCCTCAAAAAGAAACTCGAGCCCTAGCAAGTTTGGCTCAGTGAATAGAGCATTGGTCTGCAGACCAAAGGGTCCCAGGTTCAATCTGATCAAGGACATGTACTTTGTTTGCAGGCTCCTCCCCAGCCCGGGGCCTTGGTCAGGGCGCATGCAGGAGGCAACCAATCAATGTGTTTCTCTCCCATAGATGTTTCTCTATGTCTTCCACTCTCCCTAAAAATCAATGGAAAAATATCCTCTGGTGAGGATTAACAAAACAAAAAAAGAAAAAAAAAGCAACTTCAGAGCCATTAGTGTCATTCCTCATTCTTTCTTCCCCTCAGCCCCAGCCACCACTAATCTGCTTTCTCTATTTGTGGATTTGCCTAGTCTGGATAATTCATATAAATGGAAGTATATATAATGTGTGGTGTTTCGTGTTTGAATCCTTTCACTTAGCATAATATTGTCATGGTTCACTGATGCTGTGGCATGTATCAATGTTTCATCCCTTTTTATAGTCAAATAATATTCCAGTGTTTAGATACATTATAAACATGTTGTTTCTCCATTCATCAGTTCATAGATATTTGGATTGTTTTCACATTTTGGCCATTATGAATAATGCTCTACATTATTTTGTGTAAATATATGTTTTCAATTTTCTTGGGTATATACCTAGGAGCGCAATTGCCAAATCATATGTTAACTCTATGTTCAATTTTTTAAAACTGTCAAACTCTTCACCAAAGCAGATGTTCCCTTTCAAATTTCAACCATCACGGCATAAGCATCCAATTTCTCCACTTTATTGTCAGTCTTTTCCAGTATAGATACCCTAGTAGGTGTAAAATGACATCTCATTGTGATTCTGATTTGCATATTAAGGATCATTTCATGTTTATTGATCTTTCCTAAATCTTCTTTATTATCTATTCAAATCCTTTGCCCACATTTAAACTGGGTTACTCAACTTTTGTACTGAGTTGTTTTCAGAGTTCTTTATATATTTTTACACAAGTCCCTAATCAGTTACAGGATCTTCAGACATGTCCCCCATCTGTGGGCTGTCTTTTCACTGATGGTTCCTTTGTAGCACTAAAGTTTTTCATTTGGATGAAGTCAAAGTTATCTTGTTACTTGAGCTTTGGGTGTCATATCTAAGAGACCATGATCTATCTAATCCAAGGTCACAAAGATTTTACTCCCCTTCTTTTCTTCTAAGAGTTTTATAGCTTTAGCTCTTATACTTAGTACTGATCCATTTTGAGTTAATTTTTCTATATGGTATAAGCTAGGGATCCAAATTTCTTCTCTGCATGTGGATGTCCAGTTGTCCCAGCACCATTTGTTGAAGAGACTGCTCCTTTACTATTAAAACTGGCATGGCTGAATTGGTGTCACACAAAGATGCAGGAGACCTTTAAAATTCCCTTTCAATACACAGCAAAAAGGTCCTGGGTTTCAGAGGATAAAAACAGTGCCTTTTTCAATTAACAAGAATAGTCCTTCTTTGTTGAATTCCTATAACAGACCATCAATGTATGCAGGGCCTTATCTCAGTTGCTCTATTCTTTGACTCTGGGCAAAATAACATAACTTGTCTAGTCACAGAATGTTGAGGCTCCGGAAACATAAAACATGCCTTGATTAGTGAATCATTTGACATGACTTGGAGAAAGCGGAGCTGTCATTTAAAAACAGAAGATTCCAAATCTGTGATCAAATGTTCAGAAGATGATACACTAAAAGGTTCTACCATAGCCAACATTTCAATGGAAAAGGGGTCAGATAAAGTGGTAACCTTCCAGAAAGCCGACTGCAGAAAGTGGGTCAGAAAGACAAATCAGAGTCTGAATAAATCATTCTATTTCCTTACATATCCCAGTTATTCATACCCTATTTCTCTTTTACCTCATGTTACCCTCTACACCAACAACTTCACCTCTAATTCCTCCTGGAGAAGAGAGAGTCTTATTGCTAGCAAATCATTTTGTAGTAGGCTGATTCTAAAACAGATACCAGCAAATCTCTGCCTCCACATTGTGGTAGGCTGGTCCTAATGACTTGATCTAAATAACTAAACTAATGGGATTTTATTTCTGAGATTAGGCTATAAGAGTCTGTGACTTCCATTTTGCTGGATTCCTTTCTCTTTCCACTTGCTCGTTTTTATAAAGGCAGCTACCATGGTGGGAGCCTTAGAGAGGCTAAGTGGTAAGGAACTGAGGCCCTTAGTCCTACAGCCAGCCAGAAACTGAATTATGCTGACTGGATTGTGAAGGAGCTGGGCAGCTTATCCTGCCCCAGTTAAGGCTTGGGGATGACTACAGCTGGGCCCAGACCTTAATTGAAGCCTTGTGAGAATCTGTGGACCGGAGGGCCCAGCTAAGCCATTCCCAGATTCCACATAAAGGCCACTGAGTGTTGGGGTAATTTGTTATGCAGCAATAGATCACTAATACATAGCCAAACTTGGTTTTCTTTTCTTTCTTTTTTTTTTATTGATTTCAGAGAGAAAGGGAGAGGGAATCGGCTGCCTACCGCACACCCCACACTGGGGATTGAGCCTGCAACTCAGGCATGTGCCCTTGACTGGAATTGAACGTGGGACCCTTAAGTCTGCAAGCCAATGCTCTATCCACTGAGCCAGACCAGCTAGGGCCTAACTTGGCTTTCTATTGTTTTATATTCTGGGATGTAGTTCCTCAACAAATTAAAAATGTCAAAGAAATGGCTCCTAAATCCCATGTTTTCAAACCCATTCATGTAGCTGTATCTTTCCAGTCTCTCATCCTTATTCAATTACTGGACATTCCAGCCCTACTCACTACTCCATAGTCTCATTTTCACTAAATCATCTGAAAGTCCACTGTCTTACCACTAAATTGTACCTTTTTATTCACAAACCCCTTCAAAGTCCTAGTGTTGACCAAAACCAGGCTTTTTCAAAAACCACATCAAAGCCCTCCTCAGTGAAAGAAACTTCTGCTCCCATCCCCCGCCCCACTCCAGCATCCTGCTCTGTTTCTGCCATTTACCAGTGATGGGAAATTGGGCAAGTTATGTAAACTATCAAAGTCTCAAATCTCTTCATTTCTAAATGAGAATAATACCTATTTCATACAGTTGCTGGAAAATTAGTAAAGCTATGTAAGCAAAAGTTACTGATAGTGCTTATCACTCAGCATGTACCCAATTGATACTTCTCTTCATTTCCTGATACCCATTCCTTATTCATTTATTCAATAGTTTCTTAATGAATATTTAGATGGTCCTGTTTTTTGAACCATGTCCTGGTGCTACAAAGACAAATGAGTCCTCAAGGTACTCACATCTGCTTGGGGAGATAGAATTTATCACACACTTATTGCAATTGTTGGTTGGTCCATGATAAATACTTGTACTCTAGCGTAGGAAAAAGGGTACTTCATTCTCCTGACATCTCACCTGCAGTAATGCATGCACTTACATATGCCTGTTTCTCTCCTCTTTGCTGTAGTCCACAGAATTCTAAGACACCCTCCGCTCCTCACCCTCCAACTTTTGGTCAGAGTTTTTCCTTCTCCTCTTCTTTGACCATAACTCCTCAATACAATCAGCAACTATGTTAATAATCACTTTAATACCTTGGTCTCACAATTCCTAGACACTTTTCAAATCTAATGACAAGCCCACCTTTGTTATCCACTAACATAGCTCATCTTCATTCAAAAGTGCCTCTTCCTCTTCACTTGCTATTTCCTGCCCCAGAACACTTTCCATCCCTGTTGCTTGGTTAAGTCCTCCATATCCTACCCACCTTTGCCCTCCACTCCATGACCCTAGTTAATCACCTAAACAATCACTGCTTCCCTACAGACACTGGAGGCCGCAGTTACACAGGATCCCTCAATGTCCCAGACACACCACGTTATCCTCCTTCTGAAACTGTGCTCAGCAGTTTGCTCCATGAGGAAGGCTCTCTCCCCTCAGCCAATATCAGTCCAGTAGAATGGCAATCATCCTTCAAGGCCCACTGCAAATGCCCATAACATTGTCTACTTCCTTCCTTTTAACTTCCAAGGAAGTTAGACATCTCTGTAGTACTTAAACTACATTCTTAAAACTCATGTGGTAATGTTATGATTACATGTTTATTATCTAAGATTTATCTCATAGTGTTTGAAAGTCAACATGGGGTCAAACACAGCAGCATGAGACTGCTAATCAAAGATCTCCAAACAAGGAGAATAACTGAACCGGGAACCCATCTGCTGAGCTCTGGAATCCAATGATGTGTCTGTGCCAAGGCTGTTCCTCCCACAGGCTACTGCTCTGACCAGAGACTGAATGTGGCAGGGATGTTCAGGTACACCCATTGGAGACAGAGCCTCTTTTGAAAGCCAACTTTGGCTTGAGGGCTCCCAACAGCAAGCATTACTGATGTCCCTTAAAATGCAGGGCATTCTCGGGCTTCTGCTCACCACTCAAGCTAAAGGCTCTCCAATATCATCTCATTTCTCTCCCAAGTTTCTCTTATTTGGAATTTGCCTGCATGTTTAATCCCATCTTGCCATCAACTTCCCCCATTACCTGGAATAAAAAAAAAAAAAAAATGGTGTCAGGAACAATCTGAAGAAACAGGGAATAAGATAAAGATTTGAACTGGTCAACTCACCACCCAGCAGGAGAAGAGGATGAATCCTGGTTAGTTAAGAGGGGCATGGGAAGTCCCTGGCACAAGGTAGCTGGTCATTCCTCTTAGAAGTTAGCATATTGCACTACAATAGCCTTCTTCCATAAAACAACAGGTACCTACAGAGACAGAATAATAGGCCCCAAGATATCCATATCCTAATCCCTAGAACCTGTCAAAATATTCCTTCACATGATAAGGGATTTGCAGATGTGATTAGAGTCTTGAAATGTGAAGATTATCCTGGATTATCTGGGACTCAGTGTAACCACAAGAGTCCTTATAAGAGGGGGAGGCAAGAGGGTCAGAGAAAGAGGTATAACAATAGAAACAGGGGCCACAGAGACAGCATGAGAGAAGGAGAGAGAGTGATTTAAAGATGCTATACTTGTAGTGTAGGCTTTGAAGATGGAGGGAGGTGCCCTGAGCCAAGAAATGCAGGTGACATCTAGAAGCTCGAGTAGGCAAGGAAATAAGCTCTCTTTGCTGACATCTTGAGTTTAGAACTTCTGACTTTCAGAACTGTCACATAATAAATTTGTACTGTTTTATGTCATTGAGTGGGTGGTCATTTGTTCCACAGTCATAGGAAACTAATAGAATGCCCCCCTCAGGAGCTGCCCCACACCTCCCCTCCAGGGTCCAGGCTGGTAACTAGTATTAAATCTCACCATAACCTGGCTGGGCACATGCTGGGTCTGATGAGGGTAGAAAGAGACTATGTCCCTAAAGACCTACTTGCCAAAGACCCAGCAGGAAACAGGAGAGGTCCTCTGTGATGTGATGCTGAGGGTGCTTGATCAAGGGGCTGGAAAGGAAGCCTGAGTAAGCAAGATTTCATTGAATTCTGGATATTTTACTTGATGGTATTTAACATCCTAGTGAAGAATCCAGGAAATTGGACAAATGTGTTGTCAATATAATGCTTAGAAGCCTGAGGAGGAAAAGCAACAGTTAATTCTCAGCATTGTAGAGATACCTGAGTGGCCCTGGCAGGTGGGAGAGGGATAAAGAGGCTGAGGAGCATGGATGTGCTTGGATGGGTCAATTACGTGAGTCCAGAAGACCCACCAGAGGAGCATGCTCCATGGCAGCGCAGAGACACCTGCCCCATGGCCATCAGGAATGCACGGGTGAGGGGGACCAGAATCACCAAGAAGTTCAGAGGTGGTTCCTTGAAGGCCAGGACGATAAGAGGAGGGTGGGCCAGGGCCAGGCTTTGTATATCTGTGTGGAGGATAAGGCTGCACAGATAACTATGTTAGCAATTTCCTCAGCAAGACAGAGGATAAGATCATAGTTTCAACAACAGGGCTTCAGTGAAGGTGATTTCAATCTCTAAATAAGAAACAAGGAGAAAAATGCTCTGTTTTACTGGTTCCTACGGAATTCCTCACTTCAATTCACTTCAGTAAAGTCTCCATAGCATATTCTAGAGCCACTGTGAGGTTCAGATATGTTTCTGGAAGAAAATTCTGGAAAACCACAAATAAACTTTTAAATGGTCTCTTTAAATAGAAAATAACATATCTGGAAAGATTTTATGGAACTATGTACTTTAATCAGCCTTTTCTTTGCTAGTCATTATGTGTTTAAGTAGCAAAAACAGACACATACTTTAATGAGTCTTTGGCAGTCAAATATTTTGCTCTGCCGCCAGATTGTAGTCAATACACACAAACTTCTCTGCTGCTCCCCAGCGTGTAATCATAGTGCATGGGCTTGACATCTCCTATCACAGCAAAGAGGATGCCCACTTCCCCACTCTCATCACAAGAGGCGGGTATGACAGACACTTCACCCTGTCCAGGGCCCTAATGTCACAGGAAAACAGTGGGCTTTAGAATCCCACAAGAGATCTGAATGTCCACTCTGCCACTTCCTAGTTTTCTCCCCCTCGACACATTTAACTCCTCTCACCTTGGTTTACTCATCTATAAGTAGAAAATAAACACAGGTTGCTTATGTGTGACAGATGAGATCATACCAACTGACAACTGGTCAACAAAGACTCTGCTCCAACCCTCACCTTTCTTCCTTGAGTTTCCTTCCCTTATCCATCTCTGAGTCCCTCAGTGTCCCAGGCTCACAATGATGACTATGAGGAAATAGACCAGCACAGACTAAAAGACACATGCCAACCCCTAATCTTTCAAAGTCATTTCCATTCACTTTGGTCAGAAAAGCCAGTACAAAACAAAAACAAAATAATAACATCAACAACAAAAACTGACCTATTTTTTTAATATATTTTTATGGATTTCAGAGAGGAAGGGAGAGGGAAAGAGAGAAAGAAACATCAATGATGAGAGAGAATCATGGATCGGCTGCCTCCTTCACACCCCACACTAGGGATTGAGCCCACAACCCAGGCATGTGCCCTGACCAGGAATCAAACCATGACCTCCTGGTTTATAGGTCAACGCTCAACCAATGAGCCATGTCAGCCGGGCTCCTCTCTACTTTCTTTTTTTTTTTTAATATAATTTATTGATTTTTTACAAAGTGGAAGGGAGAGGGATAGAGAGTCAGAAACATCGATGAGAGAGAAACATCGATCAGCTGCCTCCTGCACACTCCACACTGGGGACATGCCCGCAACCAAGGTACATGCCCTTGACCTGAATCGAACCTGGGACCCTTGAGTCTGCAGGCTGACGCTCTATCCACTGAGCCAAACTGGTCAGGGCTCCTCTCTACTTTCTTAGCTGAAGTTTTATTTTAAAGAGAGAGAAGGACATACTATGGTACTCTAAAAAAAAGTCCCAGGATCTCCTTTTGGGAAGGCAGAAAAGAATCCTGGGAAACCACCTATAAAATTCCTAAATGTTTATTCCTGAAAGTTTTAAACTACTCAGAGAACAGTTGACATGGCTTTACTACTGCTTTGCCAACTGCACTTCCCTATCTAACTATAAACATTGCCTTCGCCTTCCTCTTTTCACTCTATAATGCTGCTTTCTTCCTGTCTACACCACTCCCTACTCACAGCAAAAAAACAACAGATTTAAAAATCATTTACAGTAGTTTCTCTCCACCTAGCAATCCAATAACAAGCAACCTCAGGACCAAGCAGATTCAACAGAATGGAATTCCCATCAGGAAGATGCCCCTGAACGTTTGGTCACCCACATCCACCCGTGGCATGCTCACTCAGATAACCCTCCGCCCAGAGAACTCTCCAGAAGTTCTGCAGCTGGTCTCTGTAGCACACCTCAAATTGTTAAAAATAACTATGCATGAGAGGGGGACAGAGTGAGCAGGGGCGGTGGTAGGTCGCCCAAGGCATTTTCTTGGTCAAGGAATACTTTGTGAGGATCAGCATTGGTTTGGTTTGGTTTTTTCCCTCCCCATGAGCATTCTTCTCACATGGGTTTTTGGTTAAATGTGGGAGAAAAACCCATTTGCCAAGTTGTGGCTATGAAATAATGGTATTATGGTTTTAGGCAGAAAAATAATGTTAGTATAAGATATTTGGCAAGATCAGGAGACATTTTTTACAGGGAGGGGGTGTTCTAGTGGCACCTAGTGGCAAAGGCCAGGGATGCCACTGAACATCCAACAAGGTATAGGATAGCCTCCACAAATAAAGAACAAACTTGCCCAAAATGTCCATACTACTGAGGCTGACAAATTCTTGTCACTCCATAATTTAATTATGAATGCATTTATGCCCAACAGGAAAACAAGGGAGATCTAAAAGGAAGCTAACGTAAACATGAGCTTTGTCAGAGAGCAAAATTTATAACATTGGAATGGGGAGGGAAAAAGCTGATCTTGAAACACAATACAAGAACTTGCTTAAATATCTGATGCATTTTAACCAAATCACTAAAAGTAATTCTACAGACAGCATAACAGTGCCCCAAACTTGCCAAGTGTGCCGTTGTGACAGACTTCAAGGGTTCATGGACACTACCCTAGGAACACAGAACTAGGTTTATTCGATCCCTAACTTCCTTTGAGCACTGGCAACAGATGACTTCGATCGGCCAAATCCTGCCCATAGAAAGCTAATGGGTGTTGGTGTACAGTTAGCCAAGAATCCAGATTGGCTTTGTGGTTTCTCTTGTGGCATTTGGCTAGCTTACCCAGATTAGAAAGGGAAGCATGGCTAGATTCAGAGGCAGATGGTTGGCCGGCAATGTGTTATAACATCTCCTCCCAACTATGTAGTTATGTACTTATAGGTAACCTCTGAGGGAACACGGATCCTGTATCATTCTTTGCAACCCCCGTAGTTTCTAACACAATTCTGCATATACTTGGTGCTCAGAACTATCTCATACTCAGTCCAAGGTGACAGAGATCCTCCTGTCTTTGGAATGTGGAAACAGACACAGAAAAGTAACTGTAGCTGAGGAGCACGTACTCTATGACAAGTACTGCGCCAGGTGCCAGAAACACATGGATGAACAAGACGAATGAGTCGTCCACCATTTTTTAACCCGTTTTCTCCTCTGTGAGTGTAACGTGGCCATTTCTATTGAGATGAGGCTGAAATGTATTTCTGTGGCAAGAGTAAAGTTGGAATTCTCAACCCCTTTTTCTTCCATGAAGTCTTCCATCACTACCATGCCTACTAGGTTGGAGCACCATTTGGGCGAGGTGGGGAGGGGAAAGGTGGAAGAGGGGTAAAGGGGAAAAGAAATTCTCTTCAACAGGCTCTTTGTTGGGAGTAGAAATATTAATCTGGGCCAGAGCTACTTGCACTGCAACCAAGATTCCAGCAGCTCTGAGACCAATGGGAAGAGGTCTGTGACCCCCTCTGCCAGCCTGGAAGCCTGTTTCCACCGGTTACTTAGGAGCAACATCTCCCAGCCATGTAACATAAACACATTTACCAATATGCAAAAAAAAAAAAACCAACAGCATGCTCTGCTTTATCTTGTGATTATGAATGTATATACCAGGGGTGGGCAAACTTTTTGACTCGAGGGCCACAATGGGTTCTTAAACTGGACCGGAGGGCCGGAACAAAAGCATGGATGGAGTGTTTGAGTGAACTAATATAAATTCAAAGTAAACATCATTACATAAAAGGGTACAGTCTTTTTTTTTTTTTTTTTTTTTTTTTTTAGTTTTGTTCATTTCAAACGTGCCGGATCTTGCCCGCAGGCCGTAGTTTGCCCACGGCTGGTATATACACTATGTATCTTTCAGAATAGTTGGGAATGCTGACAAAAAGCATATTCTTTTTTTTTTCTTTTGTTAATCCTCACCCGGGGATATTTTTTCCCATTGATATCTAGAGAGAGTGAAAGGGAGGAAGAGAGGGGGAGAGGGAGAAAGGGAGAGGGAGAGGGAAGGAGGGGGAGGGAGGGAGGGAGAGAGAGAGAGAGAGACAGAGAGAGAGAGAGAGAGAGAGAAGCATCAATGTGGTTGCCTCCTGCACAAGCCCCAACTGGGTCAGGGATCAAACCTGCAACCCAGGTACATGCCTTTGACTAGGAATCAAACACACAACTCTTTGGTTTGCAGGCAAACACTCTAATCACTGAGCAAACCGGCCAGGGTAAAAGTATATTCTTGAGGACTTTTTCACTTTATTTTCAATAAATAAAAGTTGGATTATTTTCAATAAATAGAAATTATTAAATGTATATCTAAACAGGATTTGATACTTGTATCTATAAAACACTTTCCATACGCATTCACAAGGCAGAAAATTTTATCAGAGCTGTAGGTTGAATATCTCTGTATTAAATCTCTGTAGGATTAATGTGCTTAGGCTGAGTGACTATAGAAGATGATTTGGCCGGAAGGTGTGACTAGAAATTCACACAGTTCTAGTATTGTTGGGCCTGCCTCTCTAACCCACCCCACTTCTATTCCCTTATGTGCTGCTGGACTCCGAAGGCCGCTTCGACATTCCTGTGTTCTCAGCTATAATTTCGGTCTCTCCACCACAGCAATTTTATTTCCTGACAGGCACTGTAACTGATAAAAGCCAGTGCTATTGGGAAAATATTCCAAATTCACAGGTTATGTGGTTGGTGGAAAATAGGCATTAATGGAAAAGGGACTGAACCAAGTCCTCTTCCGGTTGCTATTTTGGAAGCTCTGGTTTTCCTGTGGAACTCCCTCCCAGTCAGTGGTGATTGCAAAACCGAAAAGACCAAACAGAATATTAGAAGCGCAAATGACCAGGAGGAGTCCACTTAGAAAATAAACACAAATGGTGCTTTCTGTGTTTTCCTTGTTAAGTACTGTGCGGGAGTGAGTCATATGACAGTCTGAGTGCAGAACAAGAAAGTTCCTACATTTCTCTGTTTCCAGTCGGCTCAGGGCCTCTGGTAGCAGACTCCTGAAGAAAGGTTCCAGGACACAGGGCATGTTCTGACATGTACAAGTGATCCTGTGCAGCCTGTGGCGGCCAGCGCCACCTAGCTTCTACATTTCCTCATCAACAGCTTCCCAGATTGTTAAATGAGAGTCTCTGAGAATGAGCTAAAGGAGGACTTGGTATCCATCTCACAGGTTCTAAATGACGGAGATGGAGAAGGGAGTTGGAGCAGCCAAACTGCTCTGAATATTGTCAGGTGGGAAAACGTTCTCTGAGTCTGTGGAACTGTAAGTAGGTCTTACGCAGCTTCTCAATGCATTGCTTGGTCAGTCTCAATGCACTGTCTGCTTTCCTTGACCAATCTTTGTGTGCCCAGTACTTAGGTAATGTGCACAGAGCCTGGCTTCTGCATTTCAGCTCCTGTGTTCTGAACTAGGGAGCATTTCTAAGGAGAGAGTCTTTGCTCCGCTCACATCTAGGGACTGGCTTTCTTAGAATCAGTGAACAATTGGTCATTAAACATGAGGAAAGTTAGAAAGTCTAGAGAAAACAGCATGAGGTAATCTGCCCCATCTCCGAGTGAACTCTCTCTGATGTCAACTTTGCATGGAGCTTGTTTCTTACCTTCTTAAAAGGTAATAAAGATCTCATCCGAGGCATTCTACTCTTCCGCCTGAGCAGTAGCGAACTATTACGTGAGAAACAGAGGGTCACAATTCAGGACTAGTCTGGGTCTGCACTGTTGAGACCAACTGTTTGGGTTCATGATCTGAAACACTTCAGAGTACGTTGGTGTTTTGAAAATATTAATGAAATCGACATAGAGAGAAACAGAACTAGCAGGCAAATAGCCCACTTGGATTTTGTGGAAGACATTTCTTTCTTTTTTTTAAATATAATTCTTTATTGGAAGGTATTTCTTTTTGTTTTGTTTTGGAGGCCAGGATAATGATTGTCAATCATTCGTTCAATTAGGGATTTTCCAGATGGTATTGATGTTGATTATGATGAAGATGAAGGTGATAATAATGACAATGATGATGAAGAAACTGGAACGTTTAATACTCGCAGGAAGACTTTAATGGAACAGACTCCCTGCTGCCTCCTGTAGACTTAGATTATTTTAAGGAAACACCTGAATGTACTACAGTTCCCAGGTGTCACAACTCAAGAAGACAAAAGAGTTCCTGCAAGCCCAAAAGCTCTTTCCCTTCCAATGAGAAAGCAACTAAAACCTGTCCAAATTCTTGTACGCTGCCTTGGCAGGTAATCTATCATTCTAAGTCTTGTGAGTATTCCCTCCCACAGTTTTTGATTAAGAATAGAAACCTGAATTACAAAGAAAATACAACTGGGGTCTAGCAACAATCAAGGTCCATCCCCCATTGAAGGTGTAGAGAAATAGATCCCACCTCTTGATCTAAGGAATACAAGCAGAGACACAGATGGGCGGAACTGTTCGTGGCTGTACTTGGAGACTTACTCCACCTGAAATCTAATCCTGCTCTCTCCACTAGTATTAGGACCTTGGCCACAAAACATAACCTCTATGATTCAACATCCTTTTCCATAAAACTCGGATAATAATGTCTACTTGATAAGACTGTTAAAAGGAACAAAGGGGATACTGTCATTTACTTAGTGTGGTTCTTTGCACATAGTCACCTTGTAACAAATGATAAACAGTTTTCCTCTTCTGATATAGAGGTTATACATGAGAAAACAGGAAGTCACTAGCGGCTCAAAGGAGGAAATGCAGAGGGAGACTTTCAGATGGAAAAAAGAAAGGCAAAGCATGATTATGACAACTTTTATCAACTTCAGTCAATTCAATAAGGTTAACCTTATTACTATTAGGCACTATAGTTGAAATAACTAAAACCCTCAAAAGAAATATCTTGGTTGTTGAACGGGTAAGTGTACTCATGTATAGGAAACCTCACAGTTAAGCTTCGGGGGTATATCCTGTAGCTTTGCAGGATTTATGAAATTTGTAACTTTTTAAAATGATTTTTATGTCTGACTAGGAATGATTGAGAACATTTTAGGTAATATAGAAAAGTAGGAGGAAGAAAATAACCATCTAATCCATAATGCTATAAACATTTTTAGGTTTTGAATTATATTTTCAAATTTCTTTTTCCTAGCACAACTATTCAGATAAATAGTTCAAATAGCAGTCAGCAAGAATGCCCAAGGTATCTTTTATAAAAGACCACTAATAAAGAAACTCCAGCCCAGCCAGCATGGTCCAGTGGTTGAGCGTTGACCTATGAACCAGGAGGTCACAGATTGGAATCCTCGTCAGGGCACATGCCCGGGGTTGTGGGCTGGATCCCTAGTGTGGGGCATGCAGCAGGCAGCCAATCAATGATTCTCCCTCATCACTGATACCTCTCTCTCTCTCTCTCTCCCCTTCCTCTTGCTGAGGAACATATCTAGGGTACTGAGGAATGGAGTGTGGAATCTATGCTAGATAGGAAGGAAAATAAAGAGCAGAGAGAGCTCACAGAGAGAAATTAGAGACCTTCAGAGGACTAGAGGTCACAATGAAACCAAAAAACAAGCATTGCAAGCATTCATGTAGGAGTCAGCACCAGAGGTTAAGTGATTAGTGTCAGAGAGAGGGGACTCTGATTTTCTAAGATGAAACAACATTCAATGATAACATGGCCCAAAGTATAGCTACAGGAAGTGGGAGAGAGGTCATGGTGATGAGGTCATCAAAATTAACAACCAGCAATGGAGTGGTTAGCTACATGAAAGTGACACTGAACTTGACCAGGATAACAGCACACTTATTTCAAATACTTAACCCTGTGCATGTTATATGTAAGAACTCAACAACGGGGGATATTATTGTTATTATTACTATTATTATAAACTAGAGGCCCAGTGCAAGAAATACATGTCCTGGTAGGGTCCCTAGCGGCTGTCCGCTGCCAGCCGGGGCCTCCCTCCCTTCCCCCGGCTGGCCCTGCGCCCTCATCAAACTCCCGGACGACCTCCTGGTCGAGGGGATAATTTGCATATTGCACTTTATTATATAGGATCACCACAGCATTCTTAAGAGCTAACAAAATATATAAAACTATATAGAAAAGGATCTCAGGAAGCAGCTAAATATTAACTTACAAAAATGGTACAATCAGAGTGTTGTCTCCAAAAACTGATGTATGTTCTAATCTATGCTGTTTGAAAGAATAGAAAGCAGGATGTTAGACATACCACTAATTGAATGCATTTTTCATCTTTACTGATTTATATGGCAAATGCTTCCCTATCCTTAAATACTTATTTGTTGCTAGTGTTTTATAATCGGAAAATTTCAGAAAAGAAATACAATGAGAAAGAAAGAGAATGAGGATGATTATGAGGCCATCCTAATTTGGAGGGTGGAGAGGAAATAGAAGGGAAGATGAAGAACATCTTAGAGGGAGAATAACTACATAGCCCATACACAGTTGTTAATCACATAGAAGCATTTGCAAAGCTAGATAGCTAACATAAGTTCAAAGACATTAGCTCTCCATTCTTTCCCACTTGAACCATTTCTAGTTCATTTCACACAGAGAATCTAATCAGACAAATTAGAAAAGCAACTAAGGTCTTTATTCATAATAACTTCCTATATGACATAACATATAACACATAACATAATACAATACATAACATAACATAACACCATTTGGGATGTGTTTGGCCAAATATCTAACATTTTTTTAAACGCTTAAGTTTTAGAGGAATTTAGAACCCCCAATTTTTCTTCTTGAATTTGGTTTTATTCTTCCATCTGAAAGTGTTTGGAAATGAAGAGCATAAAGAGCCATTTCACTTCATTTGACCATCAGTGTCTCTTGCTCTTTGCTCAACCAGCAGACCCCATAGCCTGCCCCTGGAGGAGGCGGGATAGTTGGAAACAAAATACATTAAATGCATTCTCTGAATCCATCTGCAGAGTGTTTAATACAAGCTAACGGAAGTTCATTTCAGGGGAAAGACCAGCCAAGGATGTACTGTAGGCTCCTGAGTAGCCTACACAAATGACACACGGGTTTGGTGTGGCCGCCAAAACAAGGAAGATGCGGGGGGATGGGTGTGGTTCAATTACTAACTTTCCACCTTGGGAAATACAGGCTCTTGTGAGTAAATCATGCCCAAGGTAATGAAAGTTTAGAAATATACTATGCACACAATGGTCATTGAATTGAGTGTTTTTCATCTTGTTTTCTAGACTCCTGGCTAAACAGGAAGTTTTCTGCAGGATGCGCCTATATCCTCTGTTCAGAGTAACAACTTTAGCACTTTGCTTTCCTTTTCTCCCACGATACACTTAATGTTTCCGCTCTCGGTCCTGGATTCAGTCACAGATTTCCTGCAGGAAGCTGAGGCTTCTTAACTCTTTGCGAGAATCGGTCACATCCCACCCACGTAAAAACATCACAAGGACCCTTGGGTAAATGGACTTGATTTAGTGATGTGCCCTAGGGAAGGTCAGAGTTGGTGAGTTGATGAAACCTTGCAAAATATGACTGGCTGTCTGTGTCAATTCCCAGGGCGTTCCCTGGAAGGTGGGTTCTTAAAATAACTCCTGATCATGGGAAGAAGGTACATGATTCACTGGGGTTAACCATGAAAGGAAACTCTTCTTCCAGGCCTGATCTTGGCACCTGGAAATAATTATAAGGACCAAATGCTACTGTCATCTAAAGATGATGAAAATAAAATTAGCCAATGGGAGCTAACCATATTGTATTAACATCCACAGTGATTACACCAACAGCTGACAATCGTCTTTTAAAATAATCTCCTGGTCACGTTTGGTTTTAAGTTCTGCTTTTCAGTACAAAACTGTAATTGACAGTGTGTCCTTGGAGTCAGGGGGCCCTGGGCTTGAATCCCAGCTCCATTTTTATCTGGGTGATGTCCAGGAAACCTGTTGATTTCCTTATGCTTCGATTTTTTCTTCATCTTTAAAATGGGAATAATAATTGCAATTGGTTGAATCACAGAATTAATCATTTTTGTACATTAAAGCCTACACAAGGTTTTCTGAGAAGGATGAAGAAGTTAATAGATGGAAAGTACCTGGCCCACTGCTAATGCCTGTTGAAATTTAACAAAGCAATTATATTTTTATTATTGTCATTTTGCATCATTTGCTATTTCAATCTACCACTGAGTATTTATAACACAGAGACCTATTAATCAGAGTGTTTGCTCACTATTGCATCCAGCCATGGAACAATTCTAGTACATGCTCTGTGCTCAATAAATATTTGCTGCCTGAATGAATAAATTAATAATGTAAAGATAACTATGACAACATGGGGCTTACCGTGGGTCCGAACAACCTTGAGCTATTTACTCCAATTTATTTTTAGTGAAATGAGCTATCTGCTGAAACTGAAGCTTTCCTAATTAGCCCAGGCAGGTGGATGCATTCCCAGGATAGACCTACTTCTGAAAGCCCTAACCTCTTGCTACTTCACATCTTCTCAGACACGCTGGTAGCAATGCAGGTGAGGCAACCTCTGAAGCTGTCAGGAGGGCTCTGCTCTGAAGAAGAGGATCCAAGAGGAATGTCCACTGTGGAGGTTCTTATAAAACAATGATAGTCATGCCTATTCAGAGCCAGGACAGGCGCATTTTATGTTAACATTTACCTTCTCAACTCCTCTTTTTCCTGGTTTCTTGCCCTTGCAGTAAACAAGGGGTGTATAGAGAAGTTCAAAGGTAGAGGCATTATTTTTCCTGACCATCTACATAAAAAAGATCTCGGGCAAGACACAACATGTAAGAGTGCTGGCTGAATGCCATCAGGACTGTGGCTCTGCCATAAGAAAATAGCTTTGGGAATGAAATTTCATGGGCATTTTGAATGTACAACTAAAGAGAGATTGATGGCGTTAATAAACAAAATTAACATAGTGATCATGGATTTTCATAGACCGCAGGGTCTTTACAAAAGAGTATGAACGTAATACAATGCCTATTGAAAAATAAGGACAGTACAGATAGGGGAAGAGTGGAAGCACAGGTGAGCTAACTCTGAGCCAGCTGGCCTGGGTTCCGGTCCTGGTCCACCACTCACTAGCTGTGAGACGTGGGGAGAGCTACCTCACCCCTCTGTGCGTAAGCTTCTCTGTGGACTCAGGGAGATGATACATTTGAAGGCCCCTGCACCTGCTTAAATGGTGAACACTTCATAAATGCCCTCGTGTGCTGCCAATATAGTGTTTAGGAGAGATAACAGCTGCTACGTCAGGAAAGATAAGACAATCAAGACTCTTTCTTCTTTTAGTTTTGTTCCAATTAGTATCATTTCCTTAAAACAGTGTCAGTCCTGAGGTACTGAAACTTTTATTCAGCTAAAAACAAGCTCAACATTGCAGCTATGGCATAGCGGCTCACACTCCTGTGCGCAGAAGTCAAAGAGCAACAATAAACCTCTTTATGATGTCCACCGGAAATCGTGAAACTTTGCTTCATCTCATGACCACCTTCCTGTTTCAATTAAGGTTCTCAGGAGATCCTTGAAAGAATGGAGTCCAAGTCGGGTGTGAGCTGTGCGCTCACTTGTGTGGTGAGGATGTTGTTTATATTTGAGATCCTGTTTTCTTCCTGGACGAAGTGCTGCTGCGGCCAGGTGCTTCTCCTGCTGTTATCGTCTTCTCTGCAGAGGCCGGCTGCTGCAGCCGCTTCCTGCTGCCCCTGCGTGACTCCGGCAGCTGAAGAATAGCAGAGAGCCTGTCAAAGGTTATCTCCCCCCGGGGCTGCGGTCTCCAAGGCTCCTCACAACGTGGACTGGCCATTTAGATGATGTGCCACCAGACACATGCCGGAGACGGAGTGCTTGCTGAAGGAGAGTTCAGAAGGAGAAAAACTAAAACAAAAGGATGGCAGGGGGTGGGCAGTTGAGACAGACACCAGGTAAAGTACATGCCTAACGCTCCTGGGAAACACAATGGGTGCCTGACATTCCATATAATGTCTTCTAGGTTGCTCTGCCCATTTAACTGTCATGTCACTCCCAATAATAACTTGGATTTAGCTAACCAAACAGAGTAAGTCACTTGCAGGACTCTCCTTCCAGGAAAGAAATGCTGTTACCTCCTCAGATCGTTCATCTCCAAAACTGAGACACAATGGACCACTTTTACTCCCAATGGCAATACATGAGTGAATCGGAAAGCAAGGTCATTTAATTAGGCACCTAAACTTACTGGTTCTGCTCTTCTGTGCCTTAGAACCAGAGGGAAGATCAACCTCTGCCCGCACGACCTCCCAGACAGGGGAGGGTAGCAGCTAGACAGAGGCTCACAGAGGTGCACAAACTGACCATCTGGGGGTACCACCAAAGCCCAGTCAGACACTTCAAGGACTGCCAAGAAATAAGCATCACGCCAGTATAAGCCACGTGTTTAAGGAAAGGAATTAGTCAGGTTGCATCCTCTGAGTTATCCAGTTAATGACGGTAAAAGCAAAGACCTGACTTGGGAAGAGGGAAAATATCACCCATTACACTTCCTCCAAGCTGGTCTCAGCCATTTCCTCCTCACTACTCATGGCTTCCTTCCAGGCACAGACAGTCTCAGCGACAGTCCTATCATTTCCACACAGGCCCATTGCACCCCAACCCACTCACTAACTTTAAGGGCAAATCACCAATGGTAACCATAATAGCAAAATTCAGAATGTGTTCAGTAATTTTTCCCTTGTTGGCAAATTAGGTAAGAAAATGAGGCAGAAGAGGCGTGGTAGTGTATCCGGGGATATGGCTTCCTAGAATGATTCTTGTGGTTAGTTTTTATAGATTTCAGAAAATAGAGATCTGAAAATACACAGAACTGTTTTTACTTGTAATGTGTTTTTCTAGATTCACGTAAAGACCTTTCCGGAATCCCTGGGGATGATCACTTTCCAGGACTAAGATAAACTAAGTAGTTTCCAGACCATGAGGGAATTCAGAACTTTTCCCACTGAGTTAAAACTAGAATGTGTCTAGGGAAAAACATGTTTCCTATAAGGATTTTTTAGAATCTCAAAAGTGATAAAATTAAATTTAAAAAAATAACTGAGCCTCACTATTCTTAAAAAAGAAAATAATTATCATGCTTTCTATTCAAGTTGACTGTAATATTTGAAGGGTACTGAAGTACTACTCCAAACTAAGTCTTCCCCAAGCCTAATGCAATGTCAAACACTGCACACTTAGGGATTTATTCCTGTGAATTAGGAACTGCACTCAACAAATATTCACTGAGTACCAAATATTTCCAGGCTCTATGCTTGCCCACTTGTATTTCAAGTTATTCCCTAATGAATCATTGTTTAAAATAAAAGTCCTGAAACATTTTGAGCATCAAAATAAATAATGCTAGTAACAGGTTATAGGCCACAAAATAAAATTTAAAATTCAAGAGTCCATACTCACAGACAGATGAGTGGATGGATGGATGAATAGACAGATAGATAAATACATATAGATATAATAAAATTCAAACAAACTAATGTAGACGAATAATAGATTTTTAAAATTCACCTTAGCAACCACCATAATAATAATTGTTACAGAGATGAATTATCAGTTGATGCTAAAACCACTGGGTAAAAGTTTGCTAAGAAAAAAAAAAGGATACTTAAATGACGCAAAGTAGCTTCTCACAAAATACTTATTAAACAAAGGGAACAGTGATTTTATAATGGAGAAAATCTGAAAGATACCACCTTAACCAAAGGATCAAAATTAACATCACCAGTAATGGGAAAAATGGACAACAAGGGTCCCCTGTTACATTGCACTAAGACTTGACATCACATCAGGAGAATTTGTGCCAAGAAGACACACCATGAATCTAATCAGGAAACTTTAGACAAACCTAAGGTATGGTCTATAAAATAAATGACCTGTATTCATCAAAAAAGTGAAAGTCAGGAACAATAAAGGAAGACTGAATAGCTATTTCATAATGAAGGAGAATAGAGACATAACAACTTAATATAACATGTGACCATGGATGGGCTACTATACTAGAAAAACTGGGTTTTATTGTTGTTTTACAATAAAAGACATTGTGGATAAATTTGGTAAAATCTCTCACTTAGGTCAAGGGTCAAAATGTTTTTCCCTAGAACAGGGGTTCTTTATTTGTGGGCCATACAAAATTATCAACTTAAAAATTAGCCTGCTATATTTGGTCAAACATTAAATTCACTCACTCCTAATGCCTTGACAGGGCCAGACCAAATGATATCCCAGGCCTTATACAGCCCAAGGGTCGGATACTGAAATGACTCAAAGTATCTCCCCACAAAATACTTCCTCCCCTGCCCAAGAAGGTCAGATAGTATCTCTGGCTCTACAGGCCATATGGTCTCTGACACAATTGTTTAATTCTATCATCGTAGGGAGACAGCAACCTTAGACAATCCATAAACAAATGAGTGTGGCTGTGTTCCAATAAAACTTTATTTACAAGCATAAATGGTGTGCCACACTTGCCAACTACAGGACTACATAATGGTAATAAACCCCAAATTTTCATGATTTCACTCAAGTATGAAAAAGAATCCTTACTTTTAGGAAACATATATTGAAGCATTTCAGAAGACAGACATGTTTGCTTGCAACTTATTCAAAAAAACTTCAGAAAAAGAAGAGTGATAAATGTGGTAAATTTTTAATATTTGGGGAACGTCAAGAAGGATATATGGGAATGCTTGGCAATATTTTAGCAAATTTTCTCTAAGTTTGAAATAATTTCCAACTAAACAGTTTATCCGTGGAACAGAATAATTGCTTGCAATGTAACCCACCACTGGCGCTACGACCAGGCACACCAAAGGTGTTCAAAAGTTAATGTCTGATAAGCAAATGAATGAGTAATTCACTAGTTGATTGATGGAGTGTTCACTGGAGGAATTTTTCAGAAGTTGAGAAAAGAAATGGATTGTGAATGCCATGCACCTACGGAGGGAAGGCATGTGGCTGGAGGTAAGGAGTGAGACACAGAATAACACTTGAGACAACACTTCCTCCAGGACTCACTTCCAAAGACCAATGGAACTAAAGTCATTATCACTCTCTCACAGACCACACTTTTAGAGCTTCCCCAGCATACTATTCATAAACATTCCTCCTACCCTGTATGGTGCACAAATGCGTAACTCTGATGGGAAATTGCTTCTACATTTTCTCCTGCTCCTGTCATTGTTGGGGTTGTCTGATCATTTCAAACTCATGGGAATTCTTGGCAAAGAGCAACCAAACACTGCAATCAAAGCTTTTCCAGATACATATACGTCTAAATTACTGGGATAAGAATTACAAGATTGTGGAAATAAAATCTTCACATATAGGATAGTTTCCAAGACGATGTTTGGAACCAGGATGAAAATCTGAATAACCGTTCTGATATTGAACACATTTGAAAAATGTCTAATAGGTTAACTTACGCCAGGGTGAGGTAGCGAGGAAAGCCAAAGCACGGCCAAGGTTCATTCTTGCTCGGAAGTGCAACGCAGAACTCCCTCCGGGAAATCCCTCGCTACATAACTTCCATCGGATGGCGCCACTGTCTCAGCTCCCAGGGCCTCTATAGCACAGGAGGAGAGAATTGAACAGTCGTGAAAGAACATTTATGGCCAGGCATGGAAGTAGCATAGTTCACTTCTGCTCACAGCACACATCCCATTTGCTCCATCCTAAATGCAAGTGAGGCTGGGAAACGGAGGCAGGGAAAACTGGTATACCCAGAGCACTCGATACCTCTGCCACCAAAACTCTGCAGCTTTTGTTTAGTAAAAACTCAGAACCTTCTATCAAGATTGCTATTTAGCCCGGAAGATATGGCTCAGTGGTTGAGCATTGACCCATAAACCAGGAGGTCACAGTTCTATTCCCGGTCTGGGCACATGCCCAGGTTGTGGGGTTGATCCCCAGTAGGGGGAGTGCAGGAGGCAGCCAATCATTGATTCTCATCACCGATGTTTCTATCTCTTTCTCCCTCTCCCTTCCTCTCTCTGAAATCGATAACATATTTTTTAAAAACAGATTGCTATTTAATAGATAATGGAATTTAGTGGAAAGTGGAATGAAATAGATAATAAATCATGGAACACAGCAAGTTTACTCCATGATACACTGACTATACCAAATTTTTAGAGAATTTACTTCCTTGTTCTTATCCTAAGGCAAACCTTACAAATGTCACAACACACTTTGGTGTTAAATCTCTAGCTTTGAGAAGGCCCATGTAAAATTTCTTTGTGACAGAAATAATTGCAAGAGTTGATTTTGTTGGTCTTGTTGATGCGATGGGTGGTGGAAGGAGTGGGGGTGGCTTTTTATTTCTATTGTAACTGAGTTTGGAAAACTACTCAGCAACAAGTAAACAGAATACCACTGTCACCATAATAACACTGCAAGAGAAAAACATCTCCGAGAGAAAGAAGTCCGTAAATTTCTGACATTCCAAGGTGTGAAAGGAAGCAATCTGACGTCTGCAAGCCGGAAAAAAACAGTTTCTTGGCCCATGCTGTTCAGATACGCCGAGGTCACCCAGAAAAGTATCAGGACTCAAAAATAAATGAAATGAAAAGTCTATTTTAAAGGGGACACGGCATCAGAAAGCCACCACCTAGGACACGAAGACGTGACCATTCTCTGCCCTTTGTTTGAAAGCCCTTGCTCGGTACCACTCCATGGTGCTGCGGAGACTGTTGAATGCAGGTAAACACTAGAATTATAGAGTGATTTCCAAACAAACATTGCCCACGGCAGATAATGGAAACCGTAAGAGGAAAATCCTGAGACTGCTTACTCAAAGATGCAAAAATTACTGAAAAGCATTACTCAAAAATCAACCCCCCCCCCAAAAAAAAACAGATTAACTGAAAGGAAAACCCTTACTAGGGTTAATGTCACTCTGAAGCCAAAGAAATGCAACAAGCTTTGCCTTGAAATTCAAATGCACTGTGGTATACAAATTACATCTCTGGGGGAGATGACGGTGGACCAAATATCTGGGTACCCTGACCTAGCCAAATTGACACATAAAATTAACGATTACACGTAGAACCACCAAGGCTTATTCCTGTCTTAGGGCATTTGCACTAGTTATTCCCTCTGCTTAGAAAACTCTTCCCCCTTCTTCACATCCTCCATCACGAAGATCCCACCACAAGTGTCACGTCTTCAGAGATCTTCCTTGTCCAACCTGTAGTGCAGTTCCTCCACTACTTTCCTTACCCCAGTCACAATCTCTGACCTCACCCCTTTTGTTTTATTTATACACCTGTCACTATCTAAAATCACTTTGTCTCTGCAGTCTCCTGTGTGTTAGCTGTCTTCCCTCTCAGCTCTGGGCTCCGTGTATGCAGGGACCTTGTCTGCTTAGCTCTCTATTCTCAGTATCTAGAATCATGTCTAATACATAGTAGGTACTAAATAAATATTGAGCAATGGTTGAATGAATCAACCAACCAATGCTAGGCACTCAAGTAATATCTGATTATTTTATTAATAATTAATTTGTTTTATTATGATGACTACTTGTTCTCTAGTCTTTTAAAACCATGTCCATACTGTCTCTGGATTACCTATTAACAGTAGATACTGAATTTATCTTTTTTTAATATATTTTTTTATTGATTTCAGAGAGGAAGGGAGATAGAAATATCAATGATAAGAGAGAATCATTGACTGGCTGCCTGCTACACACCCTGTACTGGGGATCAAGCCTAAAACCTAGGCATGTGCCCTTGACCGGAACTGAACTCAGTACCGTTCAGTCCACAGGCCAATGCTCTATTCACTGAGCTGAACAGGCTAGGGCCTGAATTTATCTTTAATCCTACCTACATGATAGTTTCAAATTAGCTTGTGAAATTTAAATTCTATTATATGAGGAGAAGAGAGATTATTTAAAAATTGGGAACAAAAGTTATATTGCAAAAATTAGTATTTTATACATTAGCTTGTTTAATTGTGGATATGAAGAATAGAGCCCTAAAATAGACCATCCCTGCACGCACACAATGAGTTAGAAACGACTCCGTAACCCTGTATAATTCAAGCAGAAGTTACCATGTCAATTTAGATACTCAGATAAGCAAAGCAAAGGTGGGCCCCTAGATCTTGGGCCACCGTGTTAATCAGCTTCATCCCTTCCTTCAAGTTGTGCTCGCAGGTATAACTGAAGAGTGTTCAAAATGTATACTTGGCAGAGAAAATGAACCTCTTTAGAAACTCACTCTCTTTGTAAAGAAATTAAAAGTTCTAACTTTATTATTTTCAGGGAGACTGAAAACATAAAGGTAGACAGATACTAGGTGGTGACATGAAATAAACCTGTTAATAGGCTAACTTTTGATGTTTTATTCCATCTGTATAATATGCAACCAAACCTCTGGGCTGCTCATGAATATGGCTGCTGTGGCAGAGGCATTGGCTTGTCTACTTGTTGTAAGGATGACTGAGCCTAGTTTTCATTAGCATAACGTAACCCTGGAAGTGGTAACCCGATAGAAAATTCTCAGAGGTTTCTTCTACAGGGAATTCCAAGGAAACCCCTTTTCCCTAGAATCTTCTGAGATTCTAGCAATTCTTCCTTTCCCTCTGTTTAGCCTGAAACTTTCACATAATATACTCAATTATTTTAGTTTTAAATTGATGAGGAGAGTTTTATTTTGTCGTAAGATTAATTATTGTTTCAAAGTTTATAATTTCACTAGAGGCCTGGTGCACAAAATTCGTGCACTGGGGGGGGGGGGTTCCCTCAGCCCGGCCTGCACCCTCTCGTAGTCCGGGAGCCCTCAGGGGATGTCCAACTGCCAGCTTAGGCCAGCCATGAGCCCGGCTTCTGGCTGAGCAGTGCTCCCCCTGTGGGAGCACACTGACCACCAGGGGACAGCTCATATTGACCGGTCATTCAGCCATTCAGTTGATTTGCAACAGCCTTTTATAATATAGGATGAAGACACAGGATGGAATGACCTATTTATTTTTTAGGAAAAAAATGATGATAAAGCAGAGAACAGACTGGCAATTCCTTGGCACCCATATGACATCCTGATAGCCACGTCTCACGTGGGGCATTTATTCGTTGGAAGCAAGACCTGTGGAAGAGACCTCTGCCCAGTCATTCTACTCTTTAGAGGAACGAAACCAACTCAGTGTCCAGCTCATTTCGGAGATGAAAGCGAGAAAGGAAACAGCCTTTCCCTCCTTCTTGGCAGGCCCACTGCTGAGCCTTGGGCTCCTAAGCCCATATTGTCTCACTGAACGACACCGTGAAATAGGTATTACCATTCCCATTCACAAATTTGGGCAAGTGACTTAACCTCTCTGCGCCTCAGCTAATAGGAGACAGACAGGAGGATTAAACTTCTTCAGTGCAGCTCCAAAACCTGCCTGGAAGCAAGCTTTCCATTCAGTGCTAGAAAAAGCCATCCGATGGAAAACAAACAAGCCGAAATCATAAAAGACTGATAGCTAAAACTAATTTGAAAAAGAAGAAAAAATGTGTATGGTGACAAAAAAAATCATAAGGTTGAAAAGCAAATAACAAACTAGGATATTTGCATATGTAAGAGAAAAATTAATACCCGATAAAAATAAGTCTTATGAATCAATTAGTAAAAGATAACCTCGTGGGGGAAAAGATACAAGATTAAAAATCAATTCCTTAAAGACAACTTATCAATAACTAATAAATACATGTAAAGATATTCAAGCTACCCAATAACAAAGATGGTCAGAGTAACAAAGATTAAAAAGACAAATAAAACTCTGTTCATGTGAGTTGAGGAAATGGGAATTTTTGTATAGTTTCTGAGAAACTGTAAGTGGGCACAGTCTTCTGGGGAGATGGCCTGAAAATGTGTATCAAAACTTTAAATGTGTGTACCTGTGAGTCTATAATTTCACATTTAGAATGTAATCTAAAGGATAATAATAGAAAAGTTCACTAAAATAAAGGTACAAGGAAATTAATTGCAGTAATATTAATCACAGTCCCCCCAAATAAAGTTCATCAAAAAGCAATTGTTCAGCCTTAACCGGTTTGGATCAGTGGATAGAGCTTGGCCTGCGGACTGAAGGGTCCCAGGTTCAATTCCGGTCAAGGGCATGTACCTTGGTTGTGGGTACATTCCCAGTGGGGGGGGGGGGGCGGGCAGGAGGCAACCAATCAATGATTCCCTCTCATCATTGATGTTTCTATCTCTCTCCCTCCCTCCCCCTTCCCCTCTGAAATCAATAAAATATATTTTTTTAAAAAAAGAAAAAGGCAATTGTTCAGATCATAGTAGCCCTATAATGGATTCTAGTATCAAAAACAATGCTGGATGCTCCAACATTTTTGCTTTCATTTGTATCTTTCTATTCTATTTGAATTATCTACATACATACATTCACTTTAAAATCGGGATAAAAAGCTATAATTTTCAAGGCCTTTAATACACCTCGTACTTTACAATTTATAAGGCACCTTCCCGTATTTTATTCCATAAACCTAGTCTCCAGTCCAAGGAAGCAGTGTTTCGCCTGGTTTCATTCCAAAAGCAGTCATTTCTCTCTTTGCCCTGTGACTTTCTTCTCGTTACTTCATAAAACAGAAGTAGACAGGCTACTCAGATTCACCCAGCGGTCCGAGTTCAGTAACCAGGATCAAAAGGAGAGGAAAATGCAGTTTGCTTTTATTCCCCTTGAGCGTCTTCAGGGCCCGTTCCAAGGCCAGCTGCCTACAGCACACACCGCTCTGCCAGTGCACGAGGAGGAGATGTGATGCGCTCCCCGAGTGGGGGTGTTTTCAGGCCCCAGGGCATTGGCATTTTCCGTGTCCTGTGGGGGGAGGGCTCTGTGGGCAGGCCTTTCATGTGAGCAGGAAGGAAATGGCTGACAACTTTCTCGTCCTTAAGGAAGACAGACTTTATTTCCAGCTCTCAGGTCAAAAGGTGGCGGAAAGAAAACAAACCCACCGAGAGATAAAGACTAAAAATAACGTCCTGTGGGGTGAATCAACACACGTTGGGACCCTAAAGACAGCAACAAGGCGAGGATGTGCGTAGGGCCAAATCTGCGTCATCCTTAACAGGTGGTCCTGACAGAATCGAAACGCCTGGACCAGAAAGGAAGGGGCTTGGCAAACAGGTGCGCTGGAGGGGCGGCGGGAGGGAAGAGGAAAAAGCCATTTGCACAGGCCTGGGCTGGGAGCAGACACTTTCCCAGCGTTCACCTCTGGGAGAGCCCAAGGGTTGGGCCCAGGATCGGAAGGAGCTAAATTTGATTTGGGGTTTTGTGGTTTGGGTGATGCACTTTGAGCTTAAAATAGAAATAGATGTGTTTATGCAGTTGGGCTTTCTTTCTCTTTGTTTTCTAATTGTCACTTCAGAAGAGACAAATCTAGGACCCACGGACTAATAGCAAAGAAAGGAGCTCCGATTTGGTGATTTCCTATTTTATAGGAAGCAGTGGGGGAACCGGTTTAAAAATCACACTGAAGACATCCGTTTGGGACTGATAAGGATGAGGATGGATTTGCTTTATTCATGTAGCACTCTGTGATTTTAGCAACATTCTCATTTGGGCACACAACCATCCTGGGAGATGGATATGCTGGATATTATTAACCATATTTTACAAGTTAGGAGGTCAGAGAAGTTAAAGGATTGTATGTGACCTGGTAGATTGAGTTGTAATAATCACACACACACACACAGGCCAGGATCATGACTTCTCTAGCCGCACCATTCATTGACAGCCCTCCAAATGAGAAAGCTGGTAGAAAGTGTTAAGGAGCATAATGCAAAAGGTAATACTGCATACAAATAGGAGGAAAAAATCTAGCCTCCATGGATTTCGTGACCAGCCAGATTCCACAGGGAGGGGTCTGAGCATCACTATTTCACCAGACTGTTCCAGTTGTGAGCTGATACCTCCAGGATGGCCCAATGAAACCACAAAGCATGCCTCCACCTACAAAATGGCACTGATCCTTTTTTTCTCCCCCAAACCCACTTCTCCTCCTTCCTTCCCGCTCTGTTAGCAATATCACCATTTTCCCAGACTCCCAGAGACGAATGAGTTTCCAACTGCTCCATCATCCTTGCCTCCCACCTTCAATCCACCCTCATGCTTCTGCTGCTGAAATGACTATATGTACCCTGATCAGAAAAGTCAGGTCAACACAGGGCAGACTAAGGAGTTGAATCTAACAGACAGTGGAGCTGGGGGTCGGTTCTGGAATACGCAGAAGCAGATGCACAGACAGCGCACAGTCTGGAGAAACCAGTAGTAAACTCAGGAACAAAACACAATGCTGGCCAGCAAGAGGTCCAGGACACAGGCAAGAAGGAGGGCAAGGAAGCTAGTCCAAGCAGCCCCAAGGCCAGAGCCCCAGCTGCTCCAGCTGTGCCAGCCTTTGTTCTGCTTCTTGATGTGTCAGATGTTTCAGCGAAGCAGGATGCGATTCCCAGTGTTGTCTGACTTGGGACTTTTAGGTGGAGATAAGAGGGAGATCCTGCCTGGAGCGGAGGATGCTGAGAGGGGAGGTGATTCAGAAAGTTCCGTTAATCTATTTTCCTATTCCCGAAAAGCACGTGGCACGATTGAGAGTGCACGGTAAATACGCCACACGCATTTGTTTAGACTACTTGACAGATGAGAGAGAGTTGTTTGTTTTTTCTCCTGTTGAACAGAAATAAATTGAGCCTGTTCAGGTGCCCCGGCTCAAACTGGCACAAGGAATCACGAAGTCCTTGGAAGGGGCCGATTCCTTTCCCCAGGGCAGAGCGGCTCCCAGGGGAGGAAGAGCACGCTGCTTCCTAAGCTGGGTAACTGGAAATGCCATACCTCTTTGCCAGGGAGTAAGCCAAGGTCCTGCCTATTTTCGGAGCAGCACAAGAATTCCCTAAGACGTTCTGATTTCAAGCAACAGTCAAAACAGGAGTACGATCAAAATGAGATACTTCCGGAAAGATTTGCCCCACTACATAACAGCATTTTAAAACACACCTTCTGCCCTGGCCGGTTTGGCTCAGTGGATAGAGCGTCGGCCTGCTGACTGAAGGGTCCCAGGTTCGATTCTGGTCAGGGGCATGTACCTTGGTTGCGGGCACATCCCCAGTGGGGGGCGTGCAGGAGGCGACTGATTGATGTTTCTAGCTCTCTATCCCTCTCCCTTCCTCTCTGTGAAAAATCAATAAAATATATTTAAAAAAAAAACACACCTTCTTTGCCAGATAAGAAAAAGTCATCATGTATCATCATCAAAACCCCCAAAAAACTCCAAGTTATCCCTGTTATGTCAAAATTCAAAGCCAACTATTCACTGCAGTCAGGACCCTTCCAGACTGAAGCTGAAATCCCCAAGCGCAGCAGGTCAGACACGACCGAGGGGCGGGCCTTCTCTGTACCTGTGCTCTTGGCTGCCCCACACTGAACTCACATACGTTTCAAATGGCAGCCAGCAACCAGAGTCGTCAGGGCAAAGCTTAGTTTTCATTATTTTTGAAAACACCTAATATTTCTTTTATAATATAAAAGGCTAGAACCTTAAATGCAATATACCCCCTGCATGGGTCACGCTATAGTAGCGGTTCTCAACCTGTGGGTCGCGACCCCTTTGGTGGTCGAACGACCTTTTCACAGGGATCGCCTAAGACCATCCTGCATATCAGATATTTACATTACGATTCATAACAGTGGCAACATTACAGTTATGAAGTAGCAACGAAAATAATTTTTTGGTTGGGTCACAACATGAGGAACTGTATTGAAAGGGCCAGAAGGTTGAGAACCACTGCTCTATAGTAACACTACCTATAATATTTTCCGGTCAGTGTTAGATAATATTCCCTTTCTGCTAAACAAAATATGCACAGTAAAAACTCATGAACAAAATACATATTTTTCAAGTAGGTCAATTTTAATTAGTCAGTTCTCTATTTGTCACAGATGTTGTGGTCAAATTGTTATTCTCCATAACAGGATTTGTTCTTTTAATGATTTTTAGGAGTAAAATAAACCCCTTTTATGGCCACTTGAACGATACACATGGATTATAACTAGATTGTTAGCCAAGTCTCAGCCACAGGATAAGAAAGCAACATAGTGATTAAAATCAGAAATTAATACAAATACCTTTGTACATAAAGAATGTGTTCTGCCCAGCTGTCATGGCTCAGTGGTTGAGTGTTGACCTATGAACCAGGAGGTCATGGTTTGATTTCTAGTCAGGGCACATGCCTGGATTGTGGGCTTGATCCCCAGTGTGGGGGCATGCAGGAGGCAGCCGATCAGTGATTCTCTCTCATCATTGATGTTTCTATCTCTCTCTCCCTCTCCTTTCCTCTCTGAAATCAATAAAAAAATATTTTTTTAAAAAAAGAATGTGTTCTAAGCTTTGCCATATATTAAAGCTGAAATATTAAGTTTGCATAGCTGTTTCTATTAATTTATTAATAACTTAAAATAATGAAAGGGTGGGCTTAAGAGGTTCTCACTAAGTTCTAAAATATAGGTTAAAATTTTATTTAACCCACTCGCATAGATAAAACAGGAAAAATGGTCATGTCATCTAACTGTCCTATTGGTATAAATATACCGCCCCGACTGGTCACATGTGTCCTTCAGTGCTCTAATGGAGACACTGGCCTCTCAGTACAAAGGAATACGGGGCGTCTATTTGCGCAATGCACATCCAAATGCACATGTGTCTGACAGTCCTAACTCTGCTGGCCAGCCAACCAATCTCAGACATCCCTGGAATATCTCCTCTCCCATCCTGGGCAAAAAATCACTGGTAAGACACCTGAAATCTACAACCCTGTCCTGATCAGACAGGCAGCCTCAGAAAGCAGTACCTGTTTGTAGGAGGCTTGAATAGACAATTAGTCCTCACTTAACATCATCAGGAGGTTGTTGGAAACTGTGAGTTTAAGCGAAATGACATAGACAAAACCAATTTTCCATAGGCTAATTGATATAAACAAGGGTTTACTTTCTATGGCATATTTCTGGCCACAAAAACATCACCCAACTTCTAAATAAAGACCCCAAAGGCTTCTAATGGCAAACACTGAAATAAAATGGGAGATATATGTACATTTAAGAAAGATTAATAAAAACAAATAATATCATTATTTTCCAACCCACTCATTCCAGTTCAGGGTGGCAGGCGACTGGGGCCACCCAAGCCCAGTCACTCCCATCAAAGGGCCCACTCACACCCACACCCACTCAGCCTGGGACGGTGCAGACAGGCCAGTTCCCCTAACGTGCATGTCTTTGGGGCGTGGGAGGAAACCGAGTCCCTGGAGAAAACTCCAGGCAGTGACTAAGAATCCATGCTTTTTTCTCATCAACATGATAACGAAATGACTTTAAAAGAAATGACGTTCTTCAAGGACCTGCTGTGTGGAGTGAATATATCAAGAAATGCAAGTGGGCAGTTTAAAACAGAAAGTGGTTCTATATACACTGACATGGAAAGAGCTTCGAAAGACACTTGACAAGGTGCAAGCAAGCCTTAGCTCATCTGTGCAGTAGGTCACATTTACAGAGGGCCAAGATCACAAGAGCACAAGATCAGAAACTATGGCCCGTTTGAAATGAATAAAACTATTGAAAAAAAAGACCGTCCCCTTTTATGTAATGATGTTTACTTTGAATTTATATTAGTTCACACAAACACTCCATCCATGCTTTTGTTCCGGTCCAGTTTAAGAACCCATTGTGGCCCTCGAGTCAAAAAGTTTGCCCACCCCTGCAACAGACTGACAAATTTCAGAAGAGAGGGAAGGGGAGGGGGGGGAGGGGGGAGGGGAAGGGAGGGATTAACCAAAGAATTTATATGCATATATGCATAACCCACGGACAGACAATAGTGTGAAGGCCTAGGGAGGGGGCGGGAGCCTGGTGGAGAAGTTAATGGGGGGAAAAATGGGGACATCTATAATACTTTCAACAATAAAGATACATTTAAAAAATAAAAGCTACTAGTAACCTGCAAAGTCAAATGGCTCTTGGTTTCATCTTTTTAACCCACTATGTCTCCCAACTTTTCAGAAAATCCTCCATTTTAGTCATTCTGTTGTTCACGCTCCTATTTTGCTGCTCAAAGACCCTCCTGCCCTTTCTGCTCCCTGAAGCTTCCTCTGCTAGCCCTCTGCACCAGCTCCTCTTTTCTGGGATTGACAACCATTTCTGCAGATTGTCCAAGCACTTGGGGCAGAGCTGCTCATAAACCAGGATTAAAAAGAACAACATGGACGGCTTTTCATTTCCTCGTTTACCGGGCTTCCCCCTAGTGGAAAGGCACCATCAATAATTCATAATGATTCTCCAAATAAACTAATAATGTAAACCACACTAATAAAACACTGTAAGTCTAGAAGTGCATTAATGACCACAGCAGGGTTACAAAATTAATGATCTCCCTGAACGCTTCATCCAAAAACATCCCACAGCACTTTACGGTTTCAAGGCAAGCAAGGAGCCTTTGCCTTCCTCACAACCAATTTGCTGGCTGCTCCCAGAGAGCACAAGCGGCCAGGAGAGGAAGTGTGTGTCTCCAACTGGAAAATTACAAATATGTGAACCAGCTCTTGAAATTCCCCTTTGCACTGGAGCCGAGCCAGGACACCAAGCTTTACACTGCCAGCCAGGCATGAGCGATGGTTGGGGATTTTTCTAACCCGAGACCCACAGGACGTTTTCATGGTGATTCCCAGAGGATCAGGCACCGAGTGAAAGCCTTCCTTGCCACAGTTTGACTTTTACATCTTTTCATTTGTTTAAATGTGTCATGACCGTTGACCACATTTCCTATTTGACTGCACGCAGTGAAGAAATAGGCTAAAAGAGTTGAGCTCATCATTGTTGTTGTTTTATAAGTAAGCATTTAAATTATAAAAGGAATCTATAGAAAGGATTCTACAGAAGGTCTGAAATCGAAGACGTACTATTCAAAGACAGCCAATAGCATGAATTACTGTCAGATCTGACAACTCGCCATATATGAGCTTATCAAATGTAAGGCATTATTTTCAAGGCTATTACGGAAGGTCTAACAAGGACTTTGACCTAAGCATACTGTATAGCACTAATGGAGTGTTGGCAAGCATGCACAAAATTTTTTAAATTATTACTCATTGTTATTCATACAAATAATTTGTGTAACAGCTGTTCGTGGGCCAAACACTACTGTTTGGACTCCCCAGGAAGAGCCTTCGATTTTCTCAGCCTGTTTCCTCTCCCCTCCCCGCCCTGCCCCTTGGGCCTCAAAGCGAAACAGGATGACTAAGTGGGTCATGTGTCCGTCACACCATGCGTGTGTGCAAAGCGGCATGTGCAGACATCACACTCTTCTTTAAGGAACCTGCACCAAAAACATGGCAAGGAATGAGCAAAGCGCAGTGTCAGAGGTGACTTCCAATCAGGATATCCCACCTGGAAGCCAGCCAGCTTCCGCTCCTTTGAATAAAGCAAGAAAGACGTGACCTTTCTTAAAAATGAACATACAATACCATCGGTAGGACCCCTGGAGGCTTTTGCCTTGACGATGACTCTGAGTCCTTTGGTAACCTGCGGATCCCAGAAAAAGCCCTGGGTTCTGCAATAAAGGCTGAATATTCAAAGCAATGACATTAAACTGTCCAGTTATTCTCCTTTAAAATTTTCACTTTTAAATATTTTTTAATGATTACACTCAGGAATTGTGAGAACCTGGGCAGTCTCATACACTGCTGAGGAGGAAATATGTTGGTAAAACCTTTTTAAAACATCGCTTGGCGTTCGTTCATTAACAAATGCTAAATGCTTAAACGCTATTTAACATGTTCTCACCCTTTAACATAGAAATCCTACTTCGAGGAATTTATCCCAAGAAAGCTCTTACAATGTCACAAAGAACTGGCTACAAGGACAACTTTTATAAAATAAGAAGGAAAAATTGGAAAACATCTTACAGACCCAATAATGGCCAGTTACATTAACTACAGAATATTCATACAATCTTAAAATTTGCAGTTATTAAAGGATGGGTATGCTTATTAAGAAGAAGAAAAGCAAAAATGCTTTGAATTTTATAAGTTTATATATTTTATAAATTTTATATGCTATGAAAATGTATATGTTGGGTGTACTGAATGAGTATAGGACAGCCGTGGGCAAACTACGGCCCGTGGGCCAGATCCGGCCCGTTTGAAATGAATAAAACTATTGAAAAAAAAGACCGTACCCTTTTATGTAATGATGTTTACTTGGAATTTATATTAGTTCACACAAACACTCCATCCATGCTTTTGTTCCGGCCCTCTGGTCCAGTTTAAGAACCCATTGTGGCCCTCGAGTCAAAAAGTTTGCCCACCCCTGGTATAGGAGAAAAGACTCACACACACACACACACACACACACACACACACACACGCAAGTTGAAAGTCTGTACCCCAAAATGTTAACAATATATGTTGTCCCTGAATGCTGGGATTGTATGTGATTTTCATTTTCTTCTTCTGGCTTATCTGCATTTTCTACAGGGAAATGTCTCATTTTTATAAGACATTTAAAAAATTATGTTAAAAGTTAGCAACCCAGAGAAGCAGAGAACAGTTTTGGTCTTGTTTGGTTATTGATACTACTAATTTTTTCCTTTGTTTCTGGTTCTTGTTTATTTTTTGTTTGCTGGCTAATTTACAGGCCAGGCTATTAAGATACGTGTAATGTCACAGACAAAAGGGATTTCTTCCATACAGATTTCCAGATTATTCTATGTTGCCTGTTTCCTTGCTGACCTGATGAGGCAGTTCTCACCTGCATCTGGAGAGGAAAATGTCAGGTTGGAGAGTCAGAATAACACAGCCGAGATCTACAGCTTGGGCAAAGATGCAGGGTGTGGAATGGGCCACTGTGAACACAACTGACGCTCCAGGCCAACTGGGGGTCACCCCACATCTCTCGGGTTCCATCCTTGTACTTCCTCATACCATTAGGAGGGGATCCTCAGCCTGCTGCTCCCTTGGGGCCATGGGGGGAATTCTGTTCACACCACACACCCTATCACACAGGCACAATTAAATCATCATTCCATTTTCCAAACGCCACCCTGACCACAATCAGGGGGCCCCCAGCAACCACCATATTACACTACCGGAGACCAATCTTTCTACTCAAAAAAAGTCATTCTCACAAAGACAAGAATGAACTATTCTAACCTGTCCTTTTCTTCCTTTACATCATTTTTTCCTTTTAGGTCATTTTCCAAAATAGGAAGGTAAATATATGTTTCAAATCACCTGTGGCAGCATCTTAAATTATGTCATTTCTTAAAGAAGGAGGAGGAGGAGGAGGCAGAAAGGAAAGGAAAGAAAAAGACAAAGAATCTCAGGAATGACCTTTCCGGTTCCCTTTCTACAGAAGTTCCACCTGCGAAGGCCCGTCCCCGGTGGGGACAGACCACTGGAAGCAACTCTGGAAGTTCGGGGAAAGAGCTGCACGGACACACGTGGCCTTCAGTACATTCACGCTGTCCATTCTGACTTACTCCTTCAGCAAGAACATGTTCCCACGTCAAAGACGGACCTAAAAATCTCCTTCATACAAATTAAAAAGTGTATCCCTGCATGCTTAAAAGTCAAGGCCCAACGTGAGAAGGGACGTGGCATTCTACAAGGTGCCCAAAATTGATGGCAAAGAGTAAAAGTGTCATCATTTGCAGATGGCGTGAGACTGTATAGAGCAGGGGTGGGCAACCCCTGGCACGCGTGCCAAACATAGCACGCCAGTAACTTTTGCTGGCACGCGAAACCCTCTCTTAGAATCTTCCCTTTACAATTTTTTTCTTAATATCGACTTTTTTTATTTTTCAGATAAATTCAGTGTAGGTGCATCTTAGACAAATAAATAATTTTGCATAACAAGTTATCTTAAAGACCATAGACATGGATTGACGAGAGCGGGGAAGAGCAATTTCTATGCCTCTGCCTTAACTCTCCCTGCCTTCCTAGATCCGACCAGTGTTTTGGTTTCATCCGCATATGCTTGTGAATCTTTGGTCTCACTGATGAATTTTGTTAAGTCTCATAATAGGAGTAGCCTGACGGATGAAAGCAGTAGCTGGTGCCTATCTCTGAAGGTCACGAAATAGAAACCTGATGTAAAATCTCTGTCATCAGTGATGCAGCAGTAAAAGTCCCACTGATCATATCAAACGGAGTCATGCAGTTTTCTGTCGGACTATCAGTGTACATGTAGACATTAAAAACTAAATGTACTTTTCATCATCACATACTGTTTTTGTTGCTCGAATGAATTTTATTATTTCTTCAAGGTTCTTCACATACGTACACCTTAAGAGATATCAAGTAGGCGTAACATGTTCTCAAAAAATTAGGGTTGGCACGCGGAAGAATTACCAGTCAGAGATTTTGCTGGTTTTGGCACGCACTCACAAAAAGGTTGCCCACCCCTGGTACAGAGAGAGAACCCTAAAAGATTCCACCAAAGAACTTCTAGAACTGGTCAATGAACTCGGTCAAGTAGCAGGAGACAAAATGAATGCCCAGAAATCAGCTGCACTTTTATGCACCAATACGGAACGATCACAAGGGGAAACAGGTGAAAGGCGTTCTCCATTTGGCCCTAAACTGTTCTGCCCGCTATCAGGCCGCGGTGGCCAAGTGCCCCCGGGCGCTCTTACATTGGGAACTCAGTCGGTTCCCGGGGCTCCCCGGGGAAATGAGGGCCCGAAACTGATAGGTGGCGGGTTCTCGGATGCGAGGGAGCGGCCCTGGCTGGTGTTTCTCAGCGTTTAGAGCACCGGCTGGTCCACCGCAAGGCCCAGGCTGCCATGCGGGTCAAGGGCACACACCTGGGTGGGGGTTCGCTCCAGGCCCTGCAGGAGGCACCAAGCATGCGTCTCTCCCATCCATGTCTCTCTCTCTCTCTCTCCTCCCTCCCTCCCACTCTAAAAACCAAGAAAAAAATATCCACTGGTGAAGATTCACACCCCCCTCCCCCACCCCCGCCAAAAAGCAGCAGCAGCAGCAGCTCCGAGGGAACTTACGAGGCTTCTCTTGGGCGCCACAGCCGAGTAGACATCCGCACCTGCCCGCCCGCCTCTGAAAAGTTTGTCGAAACCACGGGCCTCCACACCACCCTGCGCCCTCAAGGCGGCATGGCTCCCGCTTGGGGGGACAAGGGGGGGAAAGGCGGGGACAGTGGGGGGATGGGAGGGACAGGAGGCGGGTTACGCAGCCGGAAGATATACTTCCAGGAGCGCGAGGGGGCGGAGCCTCCAGTTGCCCGGATTTAGCGCAAGCTCACGCCCAGCGCTCAGGCCTCGCGAGACTTCCTCCAGCGGGTGCACGTGTACGTGATCCCGTGAAGTCCGGCTCTCAGGGCCGCTTGTAGTCCTTTGGGAAACGCCCGAGTTTTCGTCACATCATTTTTTTTTTTTTTAACATAAATAGTTACTAAAGGAAATACCTCGTATCCCTATCGTGTCCATACTTTTCTCAAAAAGATTACAATGTTTATAGGTTAGGGGCCTTTTTGTTCGTAGCTTTGTGCTGTAAGCCTCTCTTACGGGAAGCAACTTCCGGTCTACAATGAAGAACTGGTGGGTTACGGAGCTGCTTGAACCTGAGGATGCGTGTGTGTGTGTGTGTGTGTGTGTGTGTGTGTGTGTGTGTGTGTGTGTGTGTTAAATTTAAAATGCACCCTCCGTGTGGCATCTCCAGTGAAAACCTTGGTAGAGGCGTCTTGCCTCCTTTCACGAGAAGAGAGAGGGAGCGGGTGGAGCAGATTCTGTGACTGCCCCTGTTACTTCGTACAAAGACCTAACGCCCCCAGGAACGTATTCTGATCCCGGGCATCCACTACCTTGTATCTTTCCACCGTAGGTGAGTCAACCCATTTCAGCTTGTTCCCACGGACAGGGGTTTCCCTGGATACGGTGGGAGGTAGATGCACGAACGCACGTGATAACAGTTTAAGGACTGTTGCCTTCCACCGACTTCCTCGATGAGGCTGCTCTGGGTTTCAGGCACCCGCACAGCAATCCCTTCCTCCATGATTGCAAGAAAGCCCTGCCCTCGCCCCCTCCCCACACCCTCTCTCGGGGGCCAATCGGTGCCTGGACGATGCCCTAGGATTGTCCTGTGCTGGCCTAGCCGAACTGCAGAGTCATTTTCAAGAACTGTCAAGTGACCCCAGGCGACTGTAGGAGTTACCAAGTGCAGGGGGAAATGAGGGTAGTCTACCCACCCAAGTGTGGCGGAAAGTACAGGGCCTTGGGATCAGAGAGTCGCGGGTTCAAGTTCCCGCTCTTCCATTTCCTGTGTGCTTGAGCCTGAACTTTCTCATCTATAAAAACGAAGGGAAATAAAACCTAGCTCTCACACTAGCGTGAGGATTAAATGAGATCATGTATATTCCTGTTAGCTATCAAGAAATAATGACCGAGCACTCCCACATGCCACGCATCTATTATAATAATTTTATAACTGCGAACTTAATTGAATTCTTACCATATGCCTAAGGGGATGGCATGCTTTTTTTTTTTTTCTTTTTTAACTGGATCTTTGAAACACGTTCTGGCATTATCCTCATTTTACAAAAGAATAAACTAAGACACCTAGAGGTTAAGAAATCTGCCCAGGGTTAAACAACGCTCGGGAATTCTGACAGCAGAATCCAGGCTTTCCTGGTACCCTGAACTCGCCTGCATTTTGTACGGCTCCCTGCTGAAAGGTGCCTGGTGATTAGTGATTCATACGAGAGCCTGTTTCCCTGTTTTTAAAAATGGAGCCTTATTGACTCTTTCCCCCATTGTTAGTCTTCCCGTAAGTTCAGGGGAATCTTAAGAGGGAAAGAGGGAAAAGGAATTCCCACCCTGCTCCCCTGGGAAGTAAGATTCCTGCCAGGGGTCAGCCCTCTGTGTGCCCTTCATAAGAAATACTTAGAAAGCTGGTGTCTCATCTGTTCAGTGAGCCGAGGAAGTATTGTGTCACTTACCTTACCAGAAATGCCTATGCCTGAGAGGAGCAGGTTTTCGGATGGCTCAAATTCCAAGTACTTCAATTTGCCTTCACCATAGCACTGGAGCCCCAGCTTCACCAATTAAGGAAATTCAGTGTATTTTGCTGCCCCCTCGTGGCCACCTTAAATTTCTAGCTTTTGAGTGATAACTGACCTGGATTAAGATTGTCCAAATAAAACTCCTCCCTTCAGAGGACTAAGTATGTATTCTTTGTACCATTATGTTCTATGTAAAAAAAAAAAATGTATATACACTAGCACACTGAATTTGAATTGAACTACGACTGATACAGTGATGATCAAATTCTCAACTGCATTTAAAGGGGACGTTTAGATTGAGACTTTCATAAAGTTATTTCTTTTTGTCCAGAATTTAGTATTGGAGCATGATCATTCACCATATTATGGACAGAAATAGGAACTTGTAGCCGTACAAAATTCATATTTAAAGAGACAGGAGGAGAAATGCAGATTTATCATGCACATCATGCAATGTTATCTGCTTTTTTATAAAAATGTTAAACAATTTCAATATTTTAAGTCGACAGACAGAAGGCGGCACCAGAAAGAAACTAAGAGTAATTTTAATATAGTTTGTCCATCAGTGCTGTGGAACTCTAGAATGCTCAAGCTTTGCAGAACCTGGCCAGCATGGCTAGTAGTTGAGCATCAACCTATGAGCCAGGAGGTCACAGCTCGATTCTCAGTCAGGGCACATGCCCAGGCTGTGGGGTCCATCCCCAGTGTGGGGACGTGCAGGAGGCAGCCAATCAATGATTCTCTCTCTCTCTTCTCCTTTCCTCTCTGAAATCAATAAAAATATAATTTTTTAAACCATTGCTGAGAGATTGATAGAGAAAGAAAAAAATGGAACTGTAAAATACTACTACTAAGTATGTGAACCGATCAAAATATTCCTGAAAATTGTAAGAGAAATTCTGTCTTTACTAATTTAAAATAATTTAAACATTTACCAACCTCTTCACAACTTCTTAATGCTTATTCATAGTCATACCATGACCAAAACATACCCTAACATTAATAGGTGTTTGTTTTTTTCAGAGACACCAAACACAGTAAAAGCAAATATTTTAAGAACTAAAGTTGTGCACATCAAACACCCACTTAATGTTGACAGTTAGGTCCTACAACTTCCATGGAAACCATGTGTAATGAAACCAATGTTACCACAGGCTAATTGATATAAACAGAAGTTAAGTTCTGATAGCATCTCATCAACATGGTAATGAAAGTAAGTTATCCAAGGACCTGCTGCCCTGTGAAATGTCAATAATCAAACACTGAAAAAAAATTTATTTTTGCTGTTTGGTTGATCTCTCTTTTGTCAGGGTTCACTCTCTTCTAATTCCAATTATATTGAAGTTTTGGGATAAATTGCCTTTGGACCTGCAAAAATATGATAAGGTCTCCTATATAATAAAAGCCCAGCGACCAAATGGGGAACAACCAGAACAACTGGTCGACCAGTTGCTATGATGCATACTGATCATCAGGGGGCAGATGCTCAATGCAGGAGCTGTCCCCTGGTGTTCAGTGTGCTACCACAGGGGGCCAATCCCCACAGGCCACACCCCCCACCAGTGTATGAATCCCATGCACCAGACCTCTAATATTTAATATAAACCGTCTGTATAGTGCACAAGGAGACCTTGTTTTCCTCTGTGGAAAAGTTGATGTGTATATTTGGGTGTTAATTTGTTAAAGTCATTTAGTTACATGGTCTGGATATGAGACTGGTCACATTAGTAAAATTTATGATAAATATTGTACTCTCTATGAAAATAGCATTTCTTTTGATAGGAATTAAGGAACACATTGTGTCTTTCTTTTTTTTTTTTTTTTTGGTTGCAAAGTTTCACTGCTATGGCTCCTCTCAGAAACGTGCACATATTCCTACACATGCAATTTTGCGAAGTTTACAGCCCCTTTGAAACCACCCGTGGGTCCCATGACAGCTTGATCTGACCATATCCAGAGCTGTCCGTTCAGCACCAACGAGACCCCTCACACTGATGGAAAAAACACAAGCCCACCCAGGCTGAGGAAGAACAAGTTTCAGTTACTGTTAAGGAGTTTGAGCCATGTACCTACAAAGCTGGGAAATGCGATTCGTCAGTATATTTAAATTCCATTAGGTCTTATTTCCCTGTTCCTAGGTCCATGAAAGTACTGTGTCTAGATTTTCCTACATAGAGATTATTGTTGCCAATGCTGCTGGCATACCAATACAAACCCCTTTTTCTAAAGAATGCACTATGCAATCAGAAGACCTAATTCTTGGGAGGAAAAAAATAAACTTTTTAAATGTGCTGAACTGTTATCAAAGATTAGGACTGTCACTGCCTGACAGAAAGCTGACCGTTGACCTTCATAATAAAGTGGGGAGAACTGAGACCCTGCTTCTGTGCTGTTCATTGTTTGCAAGTCGGACTCGTTTCTAAGCCACCTTGAAGCCGCAGCATAAAATATCATTTTTATGAAATGTTGCTACGATCCAAAGGCTAATGCAGAACCTCCCTGTGTTCACCCCTGTGTGGAAAATGGAAATTCATGTTACAGGCCCATGTGTATGATACATCTCAAAATATTTCCATCTGCTCTGAAGTTTCCATTAGACAATGCCAAAAAGTCTCTTACAGATGAGCAGGAGGGGAAATGGAGAGTTTCAATGGAGTGTTTCCCAACCTCTCCCTGCCTGCCACCCGACACACACCTAGTCAACGTGTGGTATCATTTAGCTCCGAATGAGCTCTCTGTTCACGTGCAAAAGATATTAACTTTGCATTTTCCATAACTTCCTCTGACCACAAGAGACATTCATTCACTGAATGTCAGGCTGCCTATGACATGGACGAGTTCTCCCATGTTCATCCGGACAGGCTTCTGGACACCAGAGACATATCAAAGAACAGGGCAAGCTTCTTGCCCTCATGGAGTCTAGAGTCTAGGGAGAGGAGGTAGCTAATAATAAAACAAACAAAAAATGCGAAAATAGCATGACATAATGAATAGGGGAGTGATAGGGATACTTGTGAGGTGTGATGCTTCTTAAAACAGGGTCAGTGAGGCTTTTCTGATGGAAGACACATGAGTGTAGCAACCTGGAAAAAGTGACAAAGAGACCCACCAGACTCTCAGGGGAAGAGCATTCCATTTGGAAGGAACTCTATGTGCAAAACTCCCGAAGCTGCTCTTTCTCTGAACAGCAACAAACATGATGCGCTTGAAGCAGAATAAACAACGAGGGGAAAGTGGAAAGAGACAAGCTTAAACGGCTGGGAAGAGGAAGGAGGCTTTGTAGCCACAACAAGGACATTGGTTGTTGACTGAGTGTGTTGGGAACTCATTGGGTGGTATTGGTCAGAAGCGCAATAGGACCTGAGCTTACATTTTTCCCAAAGGTCAGTCTAGCTGCTGTGTAGTAAACAGACTGACTACTGAAACAAGCGCAAAAGTAGAAAGGCTAGCTAATAGTTTCGTGAGAACAAGGTTATAATGGCTTGGATAGTAGTGATCATGGTAGAGTTGATGAGAAGTAGGGGGGATTCCAGATATACTTTGGACATAGATCAAATGGGATTAGTTAATACATTGAACCTAATGGAAGAGAAAGGGAATGGTATTTTTTTTTTCCCTGAGCAATGGAATAATTAAATTGTCATTTACTGAGATGGGGTGGCCTGCAAGAGGAGCAAGTTGGGGCAGAAATATAGGAAATTACTATTTGGATAGGACCTATTACACTTGAGATGTCTATTAGACATTCAAGTGGACTTGTCAAGTAGACAGTTCAGTAAATGAGTCCGGAGTTCAGCAGAGACAACTGGGTTAGAGGTATAAGTTTGAAACTTACAACACGTTGAAAGCCAGGAGTCTGGCTGAGATCACCTAGGGAGTGATGAGAGATGTTTGAGTACTGAGTCATGGAGCCTTCCAATTTAGAGTTAGAAAAGAGAAAAAGGAGCCAGCAAAGGAGATAGTGAGAAAATAGCTAATAAGGAAGGAGAGTACTGAGAGGGTGTGGAGAGAGAGAAAGAAGCCAAGTAAAGAAAGTAAGAATGAGGAAATGTTCAACTCTTTTCAATATTTGATGAGAACAGAGAATTGACCATTCCATTATACTTGGCAATGAACTGGTCACTGGAGACCTTGACAAAAGCTGTTTCAGTGAATTAAAAACCTGATTGGCACAGGTTCAGGGAAAGATTAAAAGAGAGGCATAGAGATAGCAAACAAAGACATTTTTTAAAAAAAATGTCTTGCTGCAAAGGGGGTTGGGAAATGGGACAGCAGCAAGAAAGGCACAGGTTAGAGATATTATATCGATATGATGTTGGGAAAGATCGGGTAAAAGGTGGGAAATGATGATACAATAAAGAGAAGACAGTAGTTGAATTAACGTATCTAAACTGGCAAGAAAGGTGGGATCCGGTGTTCTAAATGAAGCGATCGACTTTAGATAAGATAGTTGATATGTCATTGGGAGTGATTGGGGAAAGGCATATTTACGAGTGGGAGCATAAATAGAATATTGGGGACTAGCTATAATTATAAGAAATATGAATCATGCTCTATCAACCATGATTGTTCTGTTCTTTTTAGAGAAAGCACATTCTAACCTGGCTGAGAGTTGTACACCTTGGGACATGGGAGCTAACATTGAATGCAGTCCATCCTCCTTTTCTGAGAACTGCCTAGATTAACAACCTTGTTGCCGAAACAATCTGATTCCAGAGGCGTCCAGAGGTACCAGGAGGCACCCACCCTCTATGACCAAACCCCAGCCCACATTGCCTATAACCTGTAACCATTATACCTTGCCTGCTTTCTCAGGCCTGTAATTCTTACCTTTCCACGTAATCTTTGTCTTTATACCCAATATGAGTATTTGACTTATGGGGAGGGTAGAGCAGACTTTTGTGGATGATCTGCTGGTCCCAGACCAACTGGAAATTCTGGTCTTGCCTACGATTGGCATCACACAATCATCACACCAACTGCAAGAAGTTAAAAGGACTAAAAGTGACCTTTTGCTTCTCAGAGGCAGATTCTGTTTCCCTGTTCCTATGCCCTGTACTTTTCCTTCATGTGCTTGCTCCTGACAATATCTTCCTCTGTGGCTATTCCTGAAAGACATCTCTTATTTACGCAAGAAATATATATTTATGATCATCGGGACACCATTGTGTGGGCAGGTCCTAGCACTGCAAATTCCTAATTTGGGTTTATTGCCAGACAAGCCTGATATCTTAGGTTAAGAGATCTCTCTGGCCTGGAGAGTGGTGGGCACCACAACAATGAAAGGAGAGAGCTGGGGTCAACTGTTGAAACTGTTGTTGATGTTCAGGCCTGGGGAAAATGTGTGAGGATGGTCAGCTCTTTAAAACTTCTCTGAGACAATAAGATTAATGCATAAAAATGTAGGCATAAGGCTGCTTATCAGAGCAATCAAAAGCAAATAATCAAATTTTCCACTGATGGGAGCAGTTCAATATACATAAATGCACACATAGGAATATTAGGCAGCCATTAAAAATGATGTCATCTACATTAATTGATGTAAGAAGTCCATGATATAATTTGGAAAGCAAGGCAGGTAACAACAACATGATCCCATTAAGGTTGTGGTGTGTGTGTGTGTGTGTGGTGTGTAAAAAGTAAAGAACAATATATTTTAAAGAACACTGAAAAATTAACTCAGAATTGTGGATAATGTCTATTTGCCTGAATGTATTCTGTGTTTTCTCAAAATGTAGTATTTAAATAAAATAATAATAATAATAATAATAATAATGATAATGCTATTTCCACTTAAGGAGAAAAGGCCTACTAGGCAAGCACTTCTGAACCGTGGCCATCTGGGGTTGTGGAGAAGTTATAACAGGAATTCTGTGTCATTAGAGCCAATTCTTATTTCTCTCCTATGTCATTTTAATTCCAGCTCCGGCTTAAGACTTTCGGCAGAGATGGCCAAGGCACCCTCTACATCATTTTGACCAAAGCGCTTTCCTTGACAACACTGTGCATGAGAAATAAATGGAAACTAATTTCATCATTCATCTTAATACATTTTGTCTACTGTCTCTTGTCTACTGATTTAGGGAAGAAGGAACAAGATCCATTTTTAAAATGACAAGTGTTTTTAACCACACAGCACTGACCAAGCATGGTAGCTAGTCTTCAAAGATGCCCCCTCCCCACCATGAAACACATGCCCCAGCATTCACAGTGGAAATTACACTGTGTCATTTCCTTGCAGCTTCTGCCTGGGACATTTGGATCACTAATTCTGGGAAAATCCAACAGCCATGGAGGAATTCCGACTACTCTGAGCCGGTCAGGCTGTGAGGAGCCCAAGCTGACCACAGGGAGAGGCCACATGAAGAGAGAAATGCCTTATTAGTCTCCAGATTCACCCCAGTCCAGCCACCGCAGCCCAGACCCCAGACATGGGAGTGAAGAAGCTCTCGGTGAGTCTTGTTCCGATGAGCTGACCACGACGGCATGACCGACGACAAGCACGGATCCCCCAGCCGAGCCCAGTCAACTCCCAGCACTGGGAGACAGTCATAAACTTGTTGTTTTAAGCTATTAGGATTGGGGGGTTGCTATGCTATGGGAAATGACCAGAACACCAAGAAACAACCACAGAAAGCTTTTATTTGTCCAATGGTCTCTCTTTAGTTTCCTACAATAATCTTGAGTAAGCGGGAAACATTTGGAGGGTGTACAAAGAAAGAAGGCATTATAGCCAGGAAAACAAAGCATTTAAAATATTTGATGCATTAAATATGAAAGTAAGGAATAGCTTTGGATTCCCTTCCTGTGGAAAATAAGAAATGGCTGTGGAAAAGTGGATAAAATAACCTTCACATATGATGTCTGAGAATCTTGTTTACATACTTCATCCCCTAATAGAGACAAAACAAATTGCCTAATGGTAAGAGAGACCTCGCACTTAAGAAAAATGAAGGGTTGCAGCATCTTAATACAGTGCAGGAGAGGACTTCAAAATCAATACTACAAAGACCATTGTCATTGGAAAGTCACTTGAGTGATGTATGCAGAAGCAGGGGTTTCCCTCCACTCTGCATTCCAATCCCTGAAATGACATCTATCTGGAGTGAAATACTAGGGGCTTTTATAGGGGCCAATTTCTGATTTAGCAACATCAACTGGTTTAATCAATAAGCAAGAGAGAGTTGAATGTGTGTCTCTGGGTATAACTGTTGACCCACTGAAACCGTCAGCAATAAGTCTAGCAATTCTGATCAATGTAGACACAAGTCAAATAGGTCTAGTCACTCCATTTATAGGAGAAATCAAAGAACTTGGAAGACCCAACCATATTTTCTTGTACTAAGAGTTTCTTTCTTTCCCAGAACATCCGCTTCATACCACTGCTTGATTACATAAAGCAAATTTCCTAATATTGCACATATTATGCATAGGATCAAGAAAAACAGTGAATGACCAGTTGGCCTAAAAAAAAAAAAACTAAAAAAAAAACACTGAATGACCAGTTGGCCTAATAGTTCAGTCACAGGAACACATGAAGGCCAAAAGGTCTTGGTCTTAATCTTTTTGTTAAGCCATCTGGACTGTCCCCACCACAAGCCATCTGATTTTGATAAAGAAATATTGGCCTTCACTTCTAAACTAGGAATACTGACCATAAGAATATTACTCTATAGTTCACTGCCGATGAAATGGCTTTCTCATGCGTCTTCATGACTGCAATTCCGTTGTTTTGTTCCATTATGTTTTGGAAGGGCAGTAATAGAGATGGGGAAAGAAAAGGAACAGTTCAAGCCAAGCTTTGACTTATGGGACTTTTATATCTAAGAGCAGTATTTCTGGAACAAAAGATTCCCATGAACAATTCAATCAATATACAGACTCATTGCGCTTTTTTAAAGATGTCTTTTATTGGTTGTACATTTTCTCATGAGATCAACACACCATTTCTGTCAAGGACACCTTTCTCCTGAACACCTGTTATTTATCCTGCTGAGAGGGAGAGCCAGCATTTTGACAGAGAGAGGTGGTTGGGTGTCTTTTGCCATTGTCCCTGTCTTCTCAATCTTCAAATTGTTGTTTGAGTTAGTTCATAGGTTGATACAACACTGAACACGACACATGTGGTATGAAGCTGTACAGACACACGTGCACACAGCCGGAGGCCAGTTACCGTATCTGAAGCTTGTCCCTTCCTCCTCAGCAGCGGCATGAAATGGAAGAATATCCTGAGACAGGAAATCTAAGTGCAAGCTCCTCGGGAACAGAGGAGTTTAGGTTTGACTTAACCGCTCAATTTCATTTTCTGTCTGAGGCGGTAAGAGGGAGTCAGAGTGGTCACCACGGGAACCGTGGAACGACCACTTAGTTCCACACCCCAGCCATTTCCTTGGTCAAAAATACGGATTCGAAGAACTATTTTGTGGCACTTCGGAACCCTTCTCTTCCTTTACTACGCTCTTAGATCAGGAAAGAGGAGGGAGATTATAAAGTGATGATTTTTATGAGATACTCTGATTGGAAATTTTACTCTGGAATGACCTGTAAAAGGCAAAATGATCCCCACCTTTGGCAGTGATTACCATTCCTCATTTATTTACTGTTAATTCCTTGCTTATGAACAGATGACTTTTTCATGAATAAGGACCCAGGACAGGTGGCCCCTCGAAATGTTAAAAACAAACATGATTTCTTTAAAGCCACATTATCCCTCAATTCAATACATTTCAGGTAACCCCATAAAAACTTAACCTACATCACTACAAATACTTGCATCTACCCTAAGTCTCACGCATCAGCGATTTCGTTGGTTTGGGGATTTTGAGATAACATCAACAATGATAATAAGCAGTAGTTCAAAAGGAAAAAATGACAAAAATGCACACAACCTGGACAATGGGAAAGCTAGGCTAAAAGGAAAATGCATGGGAGCTGCCGGAGCCAATAAAGCAGAGACCACAAAGGCATGCTCGCCCACAAAAAATATATATATATATATTTAAATATAACCCTGCAGCTTGACTGAAGTTATCAACTGATAATCATAATTTTCCTTTTCCCATACAATGACTAGGAACATTTTCACCTTAAGAGAGCCCCCCACCCCCATCCCATCCCCCCCACACACATTTCCACATGGGAAAAACAGGCTTCAGTATATTCCCCTGATTCCTTCTTTGCTTCTACAGCTCACGAGTAAAAGTTCCTGGGGCTACAACAGAAATTGAATGTTCACCTCAAAGGCATGGACACATCCTACCCACATCCTTCAGATATCTTTATCTGATGAACTTTGAATGAATTCCATCCTCTACAGTTCAGCCCACCTCATTCATAAAAGAAAGACATCACAATCCATGAACAAGAGATGGTTTCCACCAGGGACAGCTAGCAGCATGCTATACATGGCAGGAAAGACAAAGGATGCCCGTTGATGATGGAATCCACAACATGGTAGCCATTCTTCTATTTCAAACTCTCCTGAGACACAGTGTCAGAACTGGGTTTCAAAGGGCAGGGGTGCACAGCCCTCCAGTCTCCTTCCAGAATATTTCAGGTACCAGGAAAAGATAGCAGAGCCTCCTAACTAGCATATGGAATTACTTCATTCTAGCATCAGGGGATTTAAACACCAGGCATGTTTTCCCTTGTCCAACAGCTGTCTTTACAATGAACATGACGTCAAAACAGATTTGCAGTGCAACAGAAGAAAACAATCAGTCATGTATACAAATACAAGAAAGGTCCATCACAAAATCCACACAATGTAAGGAAAAAAGTGGCTTTTTTCCCTTACAAAGATCAGATTAATAAGTGGAAGCAACATTATCAGAGATAAAAATCAAAACACAAAGGAAGCTAGGGAAACCCACCTATTTTCCTAAAATTCTTGTAAAGTTCAATTTCATATAGAAATTAGATCTATCTCATTGAGATTTTCACAAAATATGTAGAAAAACGTCCCTGTATTTAAATTAAAATTTTGAACTACATCCCCAATACCCCTTTCAGCTTTTAAATGACCCAATGAGATGATTGGGGAATATGTTCCAATTTGGAAGTTAATTACATAAAGAAAACATTTCTCTTCTAAAAATACCTGTTATTTTTGTAAAGCGGCATTTCATCATTTCAGTTCATATAGAAAATCACTCCACGCAAAAAATAAATTGAAGACAAACACAGGAGTAATATGACAGGTAAATTGTCTGAAATTTTTTAATCAAACCTCCTTGGGTGACTTTTACACAGAGATTGGCTGAGAACTCTACAAATTTTTGCCAAATGTCTTTTTTTAAATCCGCACCTGAGGATATTTTTTCCATGGATTTTAGAAAGAGTGGAAGAGAGAGGGAAAGACAGAGAGAAACATCGATGTGAGAGAAACATCGGTTGGTTGCCTCCTGCACATGCCCTGTCCAGGGCCCAGGCCCAGCCCAGGGAGAAGCTTGCAACCAAGGTACATGCCCTTGACTGGAATAGAACCTGGGACCCTCTGGTCTGCAGGCCAATGCTCTATCTAGTGAACCAATCTGGCTAGGATGCCAAATGTCTTTTTGACATATACAGTGTCCTGAGATGGCTGCTGTTAATTCTAGCTGTTAAAGTTGGTTTAGTAACAAACGTACCAGGATCAGAATTCACCATAGACTCTGTGTGTGTGTAGAAGGCACCCTATATGATTACATTGACATCTAAGCATTACCTCATGTTCAGTTCACGACAGATAAACATGATCATGCTTTTCAGCTTCCAAAGGCTGTACTGGATTCCCATTGCCTGTAACCTTTGTACAACCCAGCAACAGTAATCTGTTAGCTTGAGTCTCAGATCATCCCCTTCTGTGCACCAAAATTGTCCAATGAGCTTTTACATTTTCCTACACATCAATGAACAAAAATCACAACTCCTGCTCTGAAAACACAGACATTTAGAAATTCCACCATCCATGGAGAGCCCAGCCGTCATGCAACCTTGTCCCTGAAATCAGGTTGTTCTCAATCACTTTAGAAAAAGAACCAATTTAAGGATCAATATGCATCGCCATCACATATCGATCTTTGCATTTTCTTTCAAATGATGCAGGCTTAAAACTTAAAATAAATGACCCTCTCTTCTCGCCCTTCCTCCTGCCTCCAAACTCTCTTAGCAAAACCCAAGGACTCATAGGCATCGTTAGCTGCAACATTTCCCAGATTCTTCGGCTGTTTAGGGTCTTCAAGTTGTCACTTCATCCAAAGTTCCCAAGCCTTGAATAGCCACAGAGACTTCCAGTTAAAGGGGAAAATATTGGTAGCCGAATAAATAATCTGAATGGAGGTTGATGGAGAGCTCAGATGGGCAAAGGTGACCTTCATGACACTCTCTTCCCCTTCCCTTCACGACAAGACACTCTTCTCCTCAGGGCATCACTGATAGAGCCTGGAAACCAGTTCTGTGCTCTTGAGTCTTAACTCCCTGAGTATTGAACATGCATGCGGACACACAAGTTTGAGATCAAAAGAAAATAAAAGAAAACGATGGCTTTTCCACACAACTCGCTGCTTTGAAAATTCAAACTAGCTCTGAACGTTGCTTTAAATTTGGCCTTCTAGCTCTTCTAGTGAAGACGGGTAGTGTGCCTCTGTGCACAGTCACAGCTCTCTGCACTGTGGGAAAAGCATGCTCATCAGATCACCTTTGGTGTCCACCATTCTTCTTAAAGTCACCAGAAGTAAAGAGTGAGCGGCTCAGTTTTGTTTTTCTTTAGGCAGAAGGTAGCTGATGGATGGGTTGTATACTCTCCAAATGTGGCCTCACCCCTCTAATCCGTTACCTTTTCTCTGAGTGCCGTATTTTAAAATGGTGACTCTGTAGAATCAACAACATCAGGGAAACAATGAGAATGTTTTCTGATATCCAAATCAATGCCATTCTCTGAATCTCCTTAAAGTTCGTTATTTTTAGAGGAAATAATAAAGGTTTGGCTTCCTGATGGGTTATTCCCAAAGGAGAAAATCTCTATAGTAATATGGAAACTAAGGTAAGGGACATAGACCTGTCTTCCAACTTCTTTCATCAGCTTGCTCGTTCATGGGTTCCCTAGCTTAGCACTGTTCTCTGCATTTATCTTTTCTTCCAGCCCCAAACCATGATTTCACTTCACAGTTCAGCTTCAAACCCCAAAGTCCAATGACAATCCCAAAGGCAGTGGCCTCACTTGTTTGTTGAAATTGCTTGCAGACTCCAATACCAACACTTGTAGTGCCCAAAATGATGTTAACCACTCATTTCTGGCCACAATAGAATATGACTTAAGAGGAAAATTACCCAACCCAGCTGCTCTTCCTTCAAAGGCCCAAGGCAAGTTTTATTATAAGGTCTAATATTTTGAATGCAGATTTGGCTAAAAGTTCCCTTAGATATTTTTTACAACTTTCAAGATTTGGGGACAGCAGAATCCATGTGGGCAGTCCATTCAGAAGTGTTGGTTCTGAGTTTTGATAGATGAACATAGTTCCTTTCCCCATGTGTTAAGTCAGCCCAGGTCATATGTGATGGGCAGAGGAATAACAAGTACATGCAATCCAGGAAAACAGAGGAGACGGTTGATGGCCTGGCAGAAGCCACAGACACAAGGGGCTACTCAGGAAGTTCTGTTTCATACAGCAGGACACAAGGAAGTGCCTGAACTTTCCCCTGCTTTCCCTGAACTCAGTCTCCAAGTCGTAAGAGCATCAGCCTCATTCCTTGAAAAAAGGCCCTGAATCCCAGAAATGCAAACGCATAACCTGGGGAAAACCCAGCCATGCCAAGATTAACTGCCTACTGTCCATACCTGTCCCCACTGACAACTATAATAAAGCAACACAATGCAAATCTCCCAAAATCTAACTGCCACTGCCCAAGAATAAAGAGTTTCGATGTCCTAGTTCAAGTGACAAGACAAGTAATATGGATCTGACAGCCCCAAGGAAGTAGCCTGGATGTTTTTAAAATACATTAACATATGCTTGTGTTACAAGGAGATATTGGTTTCTTTCCAAAAACACATCCCTACCTCAAAGTCCCTCACCTTGCTTGGTGTCTCTACGCAGGCCCTTGTTCACTGCAGATAGAAAAGGGGCTTTAGAGAAATTTTGCTTGTAAAGGGAGTTTGGGTCAGGAACTGAAAAACTAAACCCCAATTTAAGTCTTGATTCCATATGACTCCATCAGAAAACCTGCAAAGGTCAATGATATTTGCAGAGCTGTACACGGTGACTCTCTGAACCTCAGAAAACTGACCCACCCTCTCTGTAGACACCAGGAGCAGGGGGGGAGTGATGTACCTGGTGGCAAGGTGCTTCCCCAGAGAAGAATTTCATTTTGAAGGCTCTGGAATTCAGTTTTGTTTCCCCAGGTGAAGAGAGAACATTCTTTTAGGTAAACTGCTGGATTGAATACTTACATCTGCCTTCTGAAGGAGTTTCTGAGTGTCATCCTAAGTGTGATGTATGTTTGCCTGATGATGCGACAGGGGAAAACAAATGTTTCTGAAGGATAAAGAGATGAAAGCTCTAAGTAAGAAGTGTTGTACTGGTCTGGAAGAAAACAGAGACAGCGTGGATGACTGGCAGGCGGAGTTATCTGTAAGGCATTCTGTGCAGACAGGAAGGTGCCCTGACAGAATTGTACAGACAGAAATCAGAGCCAATTAGACAGTTGTCCCATAGGGAAGACAGAGCTTTCACTAGAGGCTGTAGGGCTCAGAAATTCAGCCAGGCCTGGCAATCCAACATAATCACACCGGGAAAGGGCATTTTGCTTAGACCCCTTGAAATAGAAAGTTACTGATTATTTAAAAAAGGATTAAGGCAAAATAGCCTCATCACATCAAGTCCAGTGATGGTACTCAAGGGGTAGGCTGAGGTCCCCTGTCACAGTGAGAGCTTGGAGCTCAATGTCCACTGACAACAAGTATTTTGACCACAAGCCATTCTTTCTGACTTCCTTAAAAGAGGGCCAAATAGATGAGGTGGATGACTTGGCAGATTTAAAGAATTTTATCTGCCTTCTGCTTCTGAGTTAAGTATGGCCTCTCAAAGTCTCAAATCCTAATACCACTCAGTAAAAAGGAAAACCAAAGGATTAGCGTCCAGGTTCATGATTCTCCTTGCACATCAATCACAACAGAAGCAAAAAGAGAAGCTAAGAGAGAGTGCAGTTAATGTCTACAAGAAGTGTGCCTTTCATTTCCAAGTTGAAGTAGGTTATGTTGGTTATTGAAAAAAAAGAAAAGAAAAAGAAGGAAAAAAAACAAAAGTAGGACTCGATTCAGTCTGAAGGAAATTGTTCCCTTGGCTTCCACAGCAAGGAATACTTACCCGAGGAAATCAAGCGGCAATTTTCATAGGACTGAACAGTCCATCTTTCTGAATTAATCGTCATACATCTAATCTGTCTTCCTAATCTGCCTCAACAGCAACTGAGCTAAATCCTCACTAAATGGAAGAACTCTATACACAGAGTTAATTAATTAGAGTTTTGCATTTGATGGCCCAGGACAGGTGTACCTGACCTAGGGGCCAAACCTAGCCCATCATCTGACTCTCTAAACAAAGTTTTATTGGAACACAGCCCTCAGGTCATTCACGGACATATTGTGAATATGTCCTTCCTACCAGCTGCAACAGAGACTGTATGAAATACAAAGCTAAAACTATTTATTGACTGCCCTTTCCAGAAAACGTTTGCTAATTCCTGGTCTAGAATGTCAAGTCCATGTTCTGCAGAGCAGAGGTTATTGACCTTATGGCGTCTTTACACTGTACCCCCCTCCCTCCCCTCAACAAAAAAAATGTTCACAAAACTACGTGTTCCATGTACAGTGTGCATTTTCCTGGGGAAAAGGTACTAGCAATTAACAGATTCCCAGAGGAATCCAGAGTACCCCAACTTAAAAGTGCCTCTAGCTACCAGCACGTTTCCCAGTTCTAACACACACACACACACACACACACACACACACACACACACACACACACACCCCTAGATGAGAGGAATGCGGATCTGCCAGAATAAAGTATCTTTTCTTCTATCAGGTTTCCTCTTTCTAGATTAACTCTGGCATTTTTTCATCTTAGTCTATAAACGTTCAGGGGTGCAACTAAAAACTGTGCATTCTAATTCAACAAAAATGGAAGACTCCTTGAAGCCAGCAATCTCCCTTAATTACATAGCTGGACACTAAGAGGGCAAAATCCCCAGCACAACAGAGGTTTAATTCATGTTACTAGATCTGACCACCAGTTCGAAGGAATTTTATGACTATATGAACTCCACCTTCAAGGTCAGAGGGAGCTATATCACCCACAATGCATTTGGGTAGGAGAGAGAAAACAGGGATCCACGGCACTGTCACGCAAGAGAGAACGTGTTTTGTGAGACACTTCTGGAAGAAGCAGAGTTGTTTCTGAGCAGAGCTGATGAAGCCCGTTGGTCACCAAAAGCGTTTTTGGTGTTCAACTATGAAAAGGTCAGCCCCTCCTTGCCTCCTTTGTGATTATATTCCAAAGATACGAAGTCCACTGCATTTGGGGAAGCCAGGTCCGCCCCCCCCCCCCTGCGCCCAGGCTCAGTGCCAGCTCCTCTAATGCTGGGTAATAACTATTTCTATACTATGACCTATGGTGTGGCAGGAGCGATGAACAGCAAAGGAGGGGAGGACCTCAATTAAAAAGCTAGTCAGCCAGATGCAAGCAAAAACAATAAGAATGATGGCAAAATACACAGAACAAAGTGACACAGAAGATCGAGTGGCCAAGAATTCCATTTTGAGGGCCACCACCTTGGACAATGCAAACCTCAGGATAACGTATACTGATGATCCCCACACTGTGTGCTGAGACACAATGAGGCAGGGCAGCGAACTCACGAGGGCACCATCAGGTACTGTAAATGTATGAAAGAAACAGAGCAACATCTGAAGGACATGGTACAAACCACCACTATTATGTTGCTTGGACCTAGTGACCTAATAAGTGGGATTATTAAGTATTTCTTTTGGCCTAGGGCACCATGAAAACATTTACTGAGACAACCAATGGCACCATGAAGAGAATGTTTGGGAATCCCCAGCATACACTTTTTGTGTATGTGGGTGAGGCTTGGAGGATAGATAAGCACAGTCAGATACACACAATTTTGAGCTATATCCACATGCCCATTTTCCATTTCAGGAAGTTAGAAGCTGCTATTTAATCAACTCTTTCTGACTTTATCAGTGGGACCCAATGGTCATTAGAACAATGGACTGTTCCTCCATATCAGGGCTGTCAATCATGGCCGAGAGATGAGGGCCATGTCTGAAATCAGGGACAATCCGACTGATACTTTATCATCAAACATATGTATTAGGTGAGTTCTTTTTCCTTCACAGTCATCAATTTGGAAGACTCTACACTTATTCCAGGAAGGTTGAAATTACTTAAAAACAAATGCACACTTTTTGGGGGGAAATATACTTTTGAAATTATCTTCAGAGCCCATGCATGGTCATTTAAAAAAACTCAAGTCATAGTAAAACTTCAGCTCTGAGGGAAGATTTGAATTCTAGAAATTGCAAAGCACAAAGCTGGGAGCTAACTCTGATACTGAAAGGCAGATAAAGCAAACAAGAAAATACCTCATAAGGATTTTTGTCAAACAAACTACTAAGGAGCAATTATAGTATGATTCCACATGTTACACGGATGGGAGAGGAAATGAATTCTGAAGACTTTTCTGAAAGAGAAATGGCAAATGTATTTTAGCAGCAGTATTTATATAAATATACAGTCTTTCATAGTGGCTACTCCGAAGGGCAGTACCCATTGATGCATACACACAGAAGGCACTGTCTTAAAGTCATGCCCATCACTTTTTTGGCAAACATGGAAATCAACAGTATATTTTTATAAACATAAAGCCAATTTATAATATGGACAATTATAGGATACCCAGAAAAAAACAGCATGATTCTTTTATAGAGATACACTGACTTTCTACTACACTGATATAGACAAAGCTAATATTCAGATGGTGCATGTCTCTCTCTCTCTCTCTCTCTCTCTCTCTCTCTCTCTCTCTCTCTATATATATATATATATATATATATATATAGTGTTTGGGACACACATACAGTATACACACTTTTGAATAATTATTAATCCCAATGGGTTAAATCTGAAAAGAAAGAAACATCAATTGAGCTATAAGCTGTTAAAGTGTGTATATAATTTTAGGCATGATATACATATACCTGTATGTATGTATGTATGTATGTGTGTGTGTGTGTGTGTATATATATATATATATATATATATATATATATATATATATATCCAGAGACTCCCAACTTATATCAGCTTAAATATAGTTTATGCATCTTTATATTTTAAAATTAGTTGTTTATAACTTATAACAGTTCTAAAAAAAAAAAAGCACATTCTACAATTTGGACTTGCAAGGCTAGGAAGCCATTCTACTTTGGTACATAAGATACTTAATCACCATGTAGTACATCATTTCTCTGGGGAAAAGACATCCCAATTTTTCCATCAGTCTTCCAGGAACACGCCTTCTCTGACTGTGGCAAAGGTGTCCCCACTGATGAGGACAGGGAAAGAAGTGGGGGCTCCCGTTCCTCTCCACAGTTCCTCTTTACTCTTTGCAAATGTCCAAGAGAAATGTTAACTCTTTAGAAGGTACTAGACCAGTGTTCTCAACCCTGGCGCACACCAGAATCACATGAGTGGCTTGAAAGAAACACCAACTCCCAGGCCCCACCCTGGACAGATGAAACCCAAATCCCTGGGACCCTGACAATGACGGTATTTCCAAGCCCCCAGCAATTCCAATGTGCACTGGGGTTGAGGATCATCGACGAACTCCTTCTGTACCCCAGTATGGTAACTCCTTCTCTATGCCAGTACGACTGTTGTGCAAGTCCGGGCCCAGGGCTCACTGGCTAGAGAGGTGTACACATGAGAAACACTCTCAGTTAAGAATATTTCCAAGTAAAAACTACACTGAACAACAGGTAGGAGTGACCTGACCAGACCAGAGAGATGTTCTTTACATATTTCACAAAGCTGTACGGAAGGACCTCAGATTTGTATCTACTACTTTCTTTTTGTATAAGATGGATGAATAAAAGCAAAAAATACAGTTGTGATTGTTTCTTTCTCTCTGACTCAGAGAGGAACCTGCAGATTGAGGACAGTGGGTCCGGAAGGGAACAGCCATGATCACTAGGATCATACGCCTTTTCCGGTAGAAAAAGATGCAGACAAGGGTAGCTTCAGAGCAGATGAAACGGATGCCGACTCAAACAGGCATCTCTTGAAACTGAAAGCAAAGACATGTGTGATTGCAAGCCACACCCACTCTGGGCAACTGCTAGCAGTCAGAGGTCAAGAGCAAAGAGAAAACACAGAGAAAAATACACGATTGCACTTCCACGTCTGAAAAGGGAAGAAGGGGAGGATTTGAGGGAGCAGTCTTCTCTCCATATTTGTGAACTTGAGGCAAAGAAAGAAACAAGAGTGTGCCCTCCTTTTCCTCTTTTCATCAAAACCTTCTGCCTCGTATCGCAAGAGCAGACTTGTCTGAGCCCAAAGTCCCAAAGCAATGTCTCCCGGTTGCCTTTTCCCTGTGGATCACTTCACTCCTTGATCTTCGAGGAACCTAAGCCCCAAATCAGAGAACGCATTGGTGTGCTTGGCTGCGAGGAAGAGTTCTTGTCCGCTGCTTACTCGGCTAGCTAGGAGTGCACGGCGGAGCTAGCCTCGTCCCGTGGAGCAAGCGCCTGCATGCTCCTGAAGAAAGATGTGCCTCAAGTCAAGTCGTGGAAACCTGCCAGTCCATTCCTAGGAATTACTCCGCCCCTCCCCATTATCTCTGCATCTGATCAAAGGACACCAACTGCCTTTCATTTTCTTCTACTGCAGCCCTTCCATGGATAGTAAGGCCTCTTCACTGAATAAAACAAAATCAAAAAAGGTGAATACGTGAGCTACAAGGCAATCCTGGGGGTCTGTCCGTTGTAGGAGGAGCAACGCAGAAGGAACCAATTCTCTGTGTGGTTTGAAGTGTATTTGCCCTCGTGACTGACGAATGTCCTCCTTACTAGGTACAGATATTCACAGAAGCCACTTGGCTGTAGGGGGACTTATCAGATACACACACACGCACACACACACACGCACACACACACACAGAGGTGGTAGAAAAATCACATCACGAATCACAGTCCATTAAGACTACACCACAAATGTCAAAAGAACCCAGTTTGTGACTCTTTGAGCTGTGAGAAAAGTGACTTGATGTTTTCCAAAGTCGGGAAAAGAGTCTGACCAGTATACCTTGCCACTCCACCTGGAATATATGGTTAGGACCCAGGACTGAGCAGAAATCTGAGAACATGCGGGAGCCACAACAGCTGAAAACACAGATATTTCACAAGAAGAGCTGCTTGTTGATACTTTTATAATACTCTTAAAGATGCATATTAAATAATTTCTTCTGGACCACAGACACAGTTGAACTTAAAACATAAAAGCCCTATAAATATTGACGACCCAGCCTTGTCTTCTGTGTCTTCCTCCTGGCATAAAATGGAATCTTTCCAACCAAGCGCTTAAACATAAATATTAAAATAATAAGTGGGACAGACTACAGGTCTACTTACAATTTCATCACTACTGTAGCACCTTTTTGACCAGGGCCAAAGCACTCATTTTATAAAGAACAAGAAAAGTCTGCGAAGCTTAAGGACTCATATGACACATCATTAAATATTTAATCACCTTTTTAAGTCCTAAGCTTTTATCATATTTCATCCATCTAGACAGTTCAATCTATACTATAGATTCCAAGGCCCCTTTGGAGGGGGGAGAAAAAGAAAATTGGGAGAAAAAAAGCCTTCTGAGAGGCAGGGTTAAATTATCTCAAGGATGAGTTTCTGTTGGCGCTTTAGTGACCTTGCTTCACCCCGTAAACCCACCAATCCACAGGAGGGTCAACCGATTGAGTCCATCGTTTTAGTCTCCAATAATCAATTTTACAAAAGATGCCACGTCTGTTGCTTTGGATTCATGTAGAGTGAAAAACGGATGTTGCTGGGAAAGAAAAGAAAAAATACATGATATTAAAATTTGTCACTGACAAGGTATGCGATGAGTTAATTAACAGATCTGTTTGGTAAACAAATTAATACCCCTATCAGGGCTAAACTGGACTCTTCCTACTTCATCACAAATCAAGTTCACATCTAGTGATGCAAACATTTTTATTTTTTAAAATATATTTTATTGATTTTTTTACAGAGAGGAAGGGAGAGGGATAGAGAGTAAGAAACATCGATGGGAGAGAAACATCAATCAGCTGCCTCCTCCACACTCCCTACTGGGGATGTGCCCGCAACCAAGGTATATGCCCTTGACCGGAATCGAACCTGGGACCCTTCAGTCGGCAGCCCGACGCTCTATCCACTGAGCCAAACCGGTTAGGGCGATGCAAGCATTTTTAAAGATATTTCCTCTTAGCTGCCACTCTCCCATTTTGATGTGTTCCCACTACAGAGGACCTATTGCTTAAACATATTACGTAATTAGGCTACATAGATCCTATTTATGGTAAAATCCAAGGATCAGCAAAGACATTTCAAACTCTGATTTATACATAACCCAGCCCTACAAAGAACTGTTATACGGATATAGCAGTAAAATAATTACAAGTTTCACAGGTTTATGCACAGTCACTTCTCAGGAAATAGGTGGTAGAATGAAAAACCAATTTTGCAGGACAGTAAACGGGCAAGACACTGCCTGCCCTTGACCCTGGAGAGCTGGTTTGGACTGGAAGGGCTAACAAAGCCACTTTCTAAGCCACATCTACAGCCTTGAGTTAGACTTACGTCTGTCTCTCTTGAGGAAGAGTTGATCCTTCTGGAAAACAATGTGGACTGCCAAACTCTAGCTATGGGTGGGGAAAACGCAACTCGCAGATCCAAGGTGGAAAAGCCAAAGAAATGGTCTCTATTCACGCAGGTCACATGAAATCAACTTTATAAGAACATCAAGCCCAGCACTTTGCTCGGGGAATAGGCATGGTCTGACACGAGAGGCCATGCATTTCAAAACAAGTTTGGAGGAAACAAAGCCATTGTCTCTGCACCAGAACCGTCTTCCCTAAATAACTCCATGCTGTGACAGCAACTGCCTGGCTGTACACTGGACGCTTCCACCTCTAATTAGAAGGAGATACATCAGCTCATGATCCATCCACAGTTCTCACAGGGGAAATACAGCCAACCAACCAAATCAAAAAGGGCAGTCCCTTCAGGTAGGACCTGAGCCGGGTCCTGCTCCCCACTGCCCCCGCCACACAACACGGCCACCTTCCTGGTTGTCTGCTGGTATTCTTTCCAGCGACTGGAGGAGCGGCTAACTATGAGTGCTTTTGCATGCAGACGAGTATATATGTGACTCACTCTGTTTCCCCTGACTTGGGATTTTAGTTTACAACCTTCATGTTGCCCAGCTGTAGGGTTTCTAATTATATTTGTTGTAAACCGGAGAGGAGGGGGCTGGATGAGTCAGCCCTGTGGGGAACTGAATGCCCACCCATGGAAGTTTGAGGAAACAATGCAAATGGGAGAGGAACAAAAAATATATATATATATATATAAAGCCCCGAAGAAGGTAGGTGGTCACTGCTCAGTATCAGGACCCAGAAAGTGGGAAAGGCGTTCTGCTTTGGCCCATCTGAAGAGAGAGGTTGGGCGTTGGCTCGGAGCCTCAAACCCAGGAGATGAACTGAAGCCCTGATGTCGGATCCTTGGTGCTGAGCTCTCTGGGTAAGTAAATACAGCGTTACCTCTGATTCCTAACCACTCACACAGCACGCTTACCACGCGCTTCACCACCATGCTCATTAGCTTCCCCACATCCCCTTGACATTTGGCGATCTTTTCATATACTTCAAAGTCTTTTACTATCAAAACAGGACATGCGAAACCTCAGATCATCTCAGTGACTGCTTCCCAGGCCAACAGCCCGTCTTGCCTCTGGTTCTGTTGGTGGCTTTTAATTCAGTGGATAGAGCCCAAGTCTGTGAATGAATTCAATAACCTGACCTGACATCTCTTTATATAAAAAAAAAAAATTCTCAGACATCTTCCAGTTTATTCTCGGGCTGGGGAAATGCAATGGCAGCCAGAGGGCAGAGCGAGGGGAGGAAGGCAGGCTTGGCAGGATGGAAAGTGTGACTCGCCTGTGTGTGTGGGTTTGGAGGCTGTAAAAGGTTAGGGGGGAACCCGGGTCCTTCTATAAGCAGTGCGCTAAGAATAGCAAGGACAGTGACCAGGGGATGAGCAAATTAGGCCCCATGAAATCATTGCCAGGCTGGGTTTCCCAAAAAAGGAGCCAGGTACAGGAAGGAAAGAATTCACCAGTGGCTGCACCTGGAGAAAACATGGAGTTCCAGGAACATGATGCCAGGAGCATTGGGGCAATACAACCACCAATGGTCTCCAGAGCCTAGGAACAACACCTCACCCCTCAGGATGATGGTTTTCTTTTGGGTCAGTCATCCTTAACGCTGCCATTCAATCTAGAACATCCCAGGGGATGTGGAGAACATAATCACCTCACTAGGCAATCACTTACGTTGCCTGGTTATCATTTCTGGTGGTTATCATCTGGGACAGGGGTCGACCACCGGTGGTCCAGGGTCCAAATCTAGCCCACTGCCTGTTTTCCAAATAAAGTTTTATTGGCACACGGCCACGCCCATTTGTTTACATACTGAATATGGCTACTCTCACACTCAAACAACAGAAGTGAGCAGTCCCACAAAGCCAAAAACACTTACTATCTAACCCTTTACAGAAAAAGCTGGCTGGCCCCTGGTGTAGAAGAACAAATCCTACTGAGTCATGTCCCCCAATGGGAGTCTGAGAGAACAAGCAAACGAGATGATAGGAAAGCAAATACACCCACTCAATCCAAGTTAGAAAGAAAAACACTTGAGATTTCTATAAGAGGTACATGTCTGGGTTGGGGCCTTAATTATAGTGTCCTTCACCTGAAAAAGGGATTTCTGTCTTTTCTACCTCTTCACCAACTCCTACCACCTAAACAATGGCCCCTCGGCAAGTGCTTTCCCACCACTGAAGTCAAAGAGCTTGGACTCAGATTTTCCACTTAAAAACCTCAATTCCACAGAAAAGCAAAGAGCCCTTATGGCCTTAAAAGGCAAGTCCAGTTCCAGTCCACAGAGGCTAGCGCCATACAAGCAAAGGGCTGCCCACACAACCTGACAACACTAATATGCAGACCACAGAAGACTACAGCGTTAGAATACACAGGGAAGGTAGAATTCAACACTGGGCGGCCGATGTATGTTAAGTTAGAAATCAGCAGTTTTTTCTTTAGTATTTTCCACTGAAACCTCTGATAAGAGGTCTCTTAGAAGAAGAAGAAAAAAGTTTTGCATTTTAAATAGCCAGAAACATATAGGAAATGTTCTTCTTTTACATGAAAATGCTGACAAACAAGGCAAGCTTCCAATAGGAGTCCTGGCTCCATAGGACCCCACAGGGACCACTCATGTCTGCTGCACTTTATGTGAAATTCATTTCTATTGCTCTGGGGGTTGCATAAGCAAACCAAAAAGGGGAACCCAGGGCAGAAATGGCTGCCAGCTGGCTATTAAAAACCTGATCAGGGCAAATAGTCAACCTGAACATGTAGTATGCTAAGATTTTCTCAAGGATTACTCATCTTTTCCCTCTCAATTGGGGGTCTTAGTTGAATAAAGCTGGGAGAATGCTGAGTCGCAGGGGCTGCCTTTTCTACAAGGGCCATCTACTCAGGAGTTAGAATTTCTTTCTTTCTTTCTTTCTTTCTTTCTTTCTTTCTTTCTTTCTTTCTTTCTTTCTTTCTTTCTTTCTTTCTCTTCCTCTCTCTCTCTCTCTCTCTCTCTCTCTCTCTCTCTCTCTCTCTCTCTCTCTCTCTTCCTCAGGATCCTCAAATAAGTGAGGTCATACAGTATTTATTTTTCTGTCTGACTTATTTCACTTAGCATAATATCCTCAAGCTTCATCCATGGTGTTGCAAAGAGCAGAATTTCCTTCTTTTAAAAAAATATGTTTTTACCAATTTCAGAAAGGGAGAGGGAGAAAGCGATAGAGGCATCAATGATGAGAATCATTGATCAGCTACCTGCTCCCAAATGGGGATTGAACCTGGAACCCAGGCATGTGCCCTGGCCAGGAATCGTACTGTGACCTCCTGAGTCACAGGTTGATACTCAACCACTGAGCCATACCACTGTGCCACAATTTACTTTTTTTTTGACTGAATTAATATTCTAGTGTGTGTGTGTGTGTGTGTGTGTGTGTGTGTGTGTGGATGGGGTATCACAATTTCTTTATTTATCCATCAACAGACACTTAGACTATTTCCATGCCTCGACTATCTATCTATATATATAAAAGCCTAAATGACCGTCTGACCGGCCGACTGGCCAGTATGCACAATGACCACCAGGGGGCAGACGCTCAATGCACAGGCATGGAAACATAGAACAGACTGATGAATCTCAGAGGGAAGTGGGGAGAGGGTAGGAAGAGATTATTCAAAGATCTTATATGCATACTAGAGGCCCAGTGTACGGATTTATGCACCAGTGGGGTCCCTCGGCCTGGCCTGCGGGGATCGGACTGAAACTGGCTCTCCGATATCCCCTGATGGGTCCCAGATTGCGAGAGGGTGCAGGCCTGGCCAAGGGACCCCCCTGGTGCAAAAATCTGTGCACTGGGCCTCTAGTCTATATACAAAAGCCTAAGCAACTGGCCAACCGGCCAACAGTTCGACCATCCAACTGGTAGCTATGACGCACATTGACTACCAGGGGGCAGACACTCAATGCAGGAGCTGCTGAGTGACAGCAACTTTGTAGAATACCCTTTCGCACTCTGGGACCCCTTGAGGGATGTTAGACTGCCGGTTTTGGCCCTATCCCCACAGGCCAGGCCAAGGGACCCCACTGGTGCACAAATCTGTGCACCAGGCCTCTTGTTATAAATAATGCTGCAATAAATATGGGGGTGCAGATACCTCATTGTGACAGTGATTCTATCCCCTTCAAATATACACCCAGAAGTAGAATTGCTAAATGATATGATAGTTCTATTTTAATTTTTTTGAGGGACCTCCACACTGCTTCCCATAGTGGCTGTACCAATTTACATTCTCACCAACAGTGCACAAGGGTTCTCTTTTCTCCACATCCCCGCTAACACTTATCTCTTGTCTTTTTTATAAAAGCCATTCTAACAGTGTGAGATGATATCTCATGTTGGTTTTCGTTTGTAGTTCTCTCATGATTAGTAATAGTGAAAACCTTTTTATGTACTTGTTGGCAAAAATCCACAAGTGGGATCACATCAAACTAAAATGCTTCTGCCTAGCCAAAGAAACCATCAACAAAATGAAAGGGCAATCTACAGAATGGGAGAAAATATTTGCAAACCATGTGTCTGATAAGGGGTTACTATCCTATCCACAATAGATAAAGAATATGTAAAACTAAATAGAAAAAAAAAAGTTTGACTTAAAAATAGGCAAAGGACCCGAATAGACATTTTTCCAAAGAAGATATACAAATGGCCAACAAGCTCCTTTTCCCAAGTTGGAGCCACCTCACCATACCTCTTGCTCAGAGGAACCAGTAACCTGCCCCTCTACACCTGCCCTGATCGGTCTTGATGCTGAGCACTGCTTGAGAGTGGGATGGGATCGGAGCAAGCGAGCATTGTATGCCTGCTGGGTACCTGTGGTCTAGTAAGAAAGGTGTCAATGCAGATTGCATGAACAGAACTCTTCCATCCCCTGCTACAATTAAAACCTTGATAATTGTAACAAATCTGGGGGGGGGGTGTTTAAGAGACATTAGTAAATAGTCTAAATTTTATAATTTTTCAAAAAAAAAAGTGTTCCTCCCACACTCAACATACACTGAGATACGGACTGCCAAGTCTGTCTAGTTGCCTGCCATCTATGTTAAAGAATCCTTTGTAATTAGCTTATAAAAGAAGGTACCACAACTTAAGAGAAGCTATTTTAAAACAACAACTTGGAAGTCTTATTTCCACAGGTCATGCAGATGGTAAACTGTGAATGCTGAAGTCATATAATTCAGATGATTATGTCTCTGTCTTTTCTCCACACAGTAAAAAGCAGAAGGAAAAAAAATGAAGGGATTCTTTCCTCCCTAAACACCCATCAAAAAGAAATTCCTCCAAATAGTCCTAAATATTTTATCAAAAATCAATCAGTCACATAGCATTGACATGTCTTTCAATATTAAAATCCTTTAAATCATGCTTTCCTTCATTTTATATAGTAACTAGAGGCCTGGTGCATGAAAATTTGTGCAATCTTGGAGAGGAGTCCCTCAGCCTGGCCTGTTCCCTCTCACAGTCTGGGACCCCTTGGGGGATGTCCACCTGCTGGCTTAGGCCCACTCCCCGGGGGATTGGGCCTAAGCTGGCAGTCAGACGTCTCTCTAGCAGCCCTGGACCCCTTGGGGGATATCCAATTGTGACTTAGGCCCACTGCCCTAAGCCATAGTCAGACATCCTTAGTACTGCAGAGGAGGCAGGAGAGGCTCCCACCACTGCCACTGTGCTCACCACCCGTGAGCTCGGCTTCTGGCTGAGTGGTGCTCCCCCTGTGGGAGCACACTGACCACCAGGAGACAGCTCCTGCATTAAGCGTCTGCCTCCTGGTGGTGAGTGTACATCATAGTGACCGGTCATTCCACCATTAGGGTCAATTTGCATATTACCCTTTTATTATATAGGATATATGACTCTTCCTGTCTTTACTATTTGAAAATATAAATTTTATAGACATATTTGGCCTAGATGCTATTGTTTATCAGCATGGAAAGTTTGCTAAAGCTGTTAACATGGCCCATGTTATACTACAAGAGGATTTAGGACAAATGAAGGGCTCAATGGTGGTTTTTTTTCCCTTCAGTTTTATTCCAGTTATCAATATCTCAACGAGTCAGTCAGCTCTTCCACTATGGTTGTTCGATTGTGATTTAGGTATCAGGTACTTTATTGCTACTCACTGTTAGTTTGGACATGTTTATGACGCTAACAGTACTCACCATAAGCTCTGGATATGTTGGCCGTTCTTTGGAATTCTTCTTCAAGCTTAAAGGAAAAAAAATTAATCACATTAAAATCTAGAAATCATCTGCATTTTCACTAGCCTAGGATTTCAGAACTTGTAGAGCACTAAACACAACCCACTTTAAAAACATACTGAAAACAAAGATCTATCTTGACTTTCCTCTTCTATTATATTTACAAGTTATATCTTAAATCACTCCGTGTGTACCTTACGGGAAAGAACAGGTGTGTGAGTGCGTGTGCGTCTGTGTGTTTACTTTCCTTTGGTACTTTACCAATGATGTATAAACTAGCTTTTCTGATCTAAAGCCATTCTATTTCAACATACACATCTACTTTCTTTCAAAACAATTTGTACTCCACCCCCACTGGCAAAGAACTTGGCAGGTGTTCCTTATATTACATCTGTTATCTCTTCCCTGTCTTCAATACCTTGTTCTCCTTGCTCCCAATCCCCTGAACATATAATTTGCTTTTATACATTCTTAGCCAAACCTGCCCAAGACAGAAGCAATACTCCCAATAAAATGTCTAAGGCAGTGGTTCTCAACTTTCCTAATGCCGTGACCCTTTAATACAGTTCCTCATGTTGTGGTGACCCCAACCATAAAATTATTTTCGTTGCTACTTCATAACTATAATTTTGCTACTGTTAGGAATCGTCATGTAAATATCTGATCTGCAGGATGTATTTTCATTGTTACAAATTGAACATAATTAAAACATAGTGATTCATCACAAAAACAATATGTAATTATATATGTGTTTTCCGATGGTCTTAGGCGACCCCTGTGAAAGGGTCATTCGACCCCCAAAGGGGTCGTGACCCACAGGTTGAGAACCGCTGGTCTAAGGTAACGGTGTTTGTTTCCAACCTCTTTGCATGCCCTGAAAGAGAAAGTCACGGCTAGTGACTTAGCAATTTCTCTTCTTACAATACTTTGTGGTCATGCGCTCCTATCACTTAGCTGATACAGACACAGACATTTTAATAACATTGGATAAAATTGCCATCCGAAGAGACCTACCCCTGAATCCATCCCCAGCCTTACAATGGGAAAAAAAAAATAAAAGAAGTGGTTTATTTGGAGTTGGAATCCCAGGTTACAGAATGGAGAAAAGGATGATTTCGAAAACTGATTTGCCAGGCAACCTACACACTGCCCTTGCCCGTTTGGCCACAAAATCGTACACGGATGGAGAGGAACGTGGCCTGGTGCTGGAGGCGGCTGGGACCTGTGTTCATGGATCACTCTGAGCACATGAGACCCAGGATGAGCGCTGCTCCAGACACGGAGCCCAACAATGAGGAGGGGATGGGAGCAGGTACAGAGCCATAGGAGAGCGGAGTAGTTGAGACGCTTTGAGAAACTGTGGCTTAAAACAAAACGAAATGAAGGAAAAGAGGAAGCTTTTGAACTGAGAGAACTTAAAGCAGCCTACCAGTTTATTCCGGGCCATGCTGTGGGTAGAAGCCAGGGAACCTGGGACAGGGTACAGGTAGATGTGAGGAGAGAAGTTTCAGTCTGGAACTGAGGGCTGGTCTAGGACCTAGAGACCCCAGTGACCAGACCACCTATGAGAGAAAGTTTCATCTCAACGGAGGATACAGGTAAGAGGGGATTAGAAAGAGGAATTATCAACCGCGGAGGTGGGCTGACATGGGAAGTTGTGCTTGGATGGGATGAATGAGGCCTTGTCACCCCCACTCACGCCTCTGCGTGTCCCTGTCTCCTGAGATTCCACAACGGCAGAGATCCATTTGGTAATGAACTTACCATCTCTTTTCTTTTCGGGTAGAAGAACTTAAAACTTCCGTTTTTTAAGGGGAGGTAATTTTAAGTCAGGAAGAGTGTAAGAAAATTTCTCCAGTATTTTTTTTTAATCTGTGTAAAGAAAATGTGGGCAACTCTCCCAAGTGGATCCGTCGTAATGGGTTAAGGACTCCTGAAATCTCAGAGATTGCCCGTCAGCAGGCTAGGTCTCAACTTACAGCCACTAATCAGGAAGCTCAAAATCTACCGTGAGCACCACGGCAGCGTTGACAGAAAGTATGTACACAGCAAACCAGGGCTGTTTATTGCATTAATGTAGCCGACAGAACCCACTCTACCTTCCAAATTGAGAACAGGTCAAAACCTGTCCTCGGAATCGCACAATCCTCAGCGTCAGGTTAGGGGGAAAGGCGCTTCCGTGTTCAATAGGAAGTGCTTGGAATTCAGTATAAAATAACAACGGCGGAGCTCAAAGCGACACTGATTTCTTTTGGATCTGAGTCAAGACATTTGAATTTTCAAGTGGCTTGTCATTTTCAAGCATGCAATTAGCTCGCAGCCCTAATTCCTCGTCCAAATGCCACAGCACACACTCCTGACCGTGGCCAACACTGAAAGGCAGCTTCATGCTCTCTTGAGGATCGCTAGGCTTGAGTTTGTGCTGACCAGAGGATTTCTGTCTGCTTGAATCTGCCCTGCCCTGCCCCCCCCCGCCCCCCCTCCATCGTTTCCAAGAAGGCTAAGCAGTACATCCACAAAATAAACACACACACTGCCTTTCAAGCCATACATATGTCATCAGCTAAATACACAGCCAGTGCCTCTTTTACTGTCCTTCCTGAACAAGTTGGGAACTATATTTGCTTGTCTCTGTTTTATACTAGTTCCTCTGAGTCAGACAGTGTCAATGTCCGAGTGGGCCTCCAACACACGCCAACGTGCCCCTAGGCGGGTCAGCTGGCCAGAGCCTCTTCCACCGGCCTGAAGGGAGAGCAGAACCGAAGGCAAGCTGCTCTGGCGTTCTGGGGGGGCGGGGGGTGTCTCCAGTGACCTCCATCAGTCCCCGAGCCTGGAGACTATAGGAAGGGGCTGCGGTGAACTATGTGAGCCTGCGAGGATCCCGTTGCCTGGAGAGACCCATTTGTTTAGCCTTCTGCTGGGCTAGACCGCATGGCTTCTCTATCAGACTTCTCTGGGATGAAACCCCCAACGAGGCATCCATGGTCGGCATGACTCACACCAGGAACCCTTTAAAACCCCTGTGATAGGAAAGCCCCATGTGGGGGGGGGGGGGTGGCGGGGAAGGAGAAGACAACCCCATTCAGTAGTCCCTATTTCACAGTAAGTGCACCAAGGAAGGGTTGGACGTTTATTGTGGTTTTTTTCCTTCAAGTTCACGAGGAATAAATGCCGTAACGTTTTCTTTCCTCCACACCTTCCCTCAAGATTATGTTTCTCTGGTGTTATTGCAAAAGAAATCAAGCAGCTGGATCTCTGGGCTCTAGAGCTAACTCGCCTGCGAGTGCTTCCTACTCCGCCCCACACACCACACGAACTGACACCCACATACTCAATCTGAGGACAGTGGCTTCCAAGTGGATCCCCTGGATGAAGCTGTATGGAACGGAGCACCACTATGATGTCATCGAATGCTTAGGGAGGACGCCTCTCACGAGAGCTCACGAATCCTCTGATGGAGAACTAGGCTGTGAGCAATATACCCCTTTTCTTCTAGGTCAATGGTTAGTCCAGAGACAGATGTTGGCGCCAAAAGCATAAATATATCCATCTCGAAATTGGATATTAAATCCTTCACTTTCCAAATGTGGAGTCCCCGTCCTCACTTACAATAAAGAGTTGGGGCTTTTTGAGATGTGTTGAAGAATCAAGGCCTAGGTCATAAAAAATATTAAAAAATCCATGGCGATCACTCCAAAAAGGGTCCTTTCATGAAGATGTGTCTCAAAAACACAGTTTTCTATGTAAGAAAATGGGGAACCCACCATAAAAGGGAGCTGCCCTCAGAGGTTGTGTCCTTCTCTCCATCATGGAAAAGAAGAGGTGCCCTTAGGTTATGATAATTTTCTCACTCTTTCCACCCGGCTCCAGATCAAACTTAGAACTCTCAGTGCTAACACAAGTGAAACAATTAGACTGCCATGAGGGGAGGTAGGCATTTGTGTGCTAATACATACAAAAAAATTAAAATGCTTCCACAAAGATCTGAGCCATTCGTAAAATCTTTCTGCCAAAATACAGACAGACAATGGCAGGCCACCCTCAGACCTCAAGGGTGGCATGGGGCTAGAGCTAACCAAAAGTCCAAGAGGCCTCAGTTTCACCAGCTACAGGCAGTTGCTTTGTCTCAGGATGTTTCCCAATAAAAGCTGTATTCAGAACGCTTCCTCCAAAGAACATGGAGGCCGAGGGGCATGAAGACGCTGTACCCTCCCCAGCCCCTTCCTCAGCAGCAAGTGGCCAGCACTGATCCTCTCCAAGACCCCTTCTCTGATGTCCCCCGCCCCCCAATTCTTCCCTGCTTCTGCAGGATGCCCAGATAAGCTCACTTGGCTCCATTCTGTGCTTCCCTTTCGCATCCCTTCCCAGCATCCCTCACAAAGATCATTAGCATCCAAGTACATTAGGCACCATGGTCCCTATGCAAACAGAAACCATGAGATTTTTCTGGAGAAAACCGCTCCCTCTCCTACTTTCCTCCATTCCGCTGGCAATGTTGATGCAAAGTTTACAGCATCCGTATGGCTCCTTTTATCGTTCCACTCCAACCATCTTTGCATTCCCTTCTCAGACCCCTAATGCTGTCTGTCATACCACCGGGGCATGTAGAGCCAGATAGCAAGTATTCTGTAGGAGACAGCCTACCAAACGCTGGAAGGGCTTTCAAGACTTCTAGGTACCTGAGTAACACTCTGAAACTAGCCACTGCCTTCTCATCCAAGGTAATCCTTTGCGTCTTACCTCCTGCCCACCCCTGAATCTCCAATGGGTCCCACCATCTTTCTCTTTGTGTCCTAATCAACATCCAATTGCTTAGCCCTCTCGTAACAGAGTTTTTCCCTTTTATGCCATGAGGCACGAGGTTTCTCCTGCTTGGAATACCCTTCCCTCCCCTCCTTGCCTTTCACTTGGACATCCCGTCATGTGGTGTCAGCTCAAGATTTACCTCCTCCAGAAACGCCACCCCAACGCCTTTTCTCTGAGCTCCCCAAATACTCTAGAAATATCTCCACCCCTGGGCCTGCCACAGCCTGAGCTCAGTGAGGACAGGGGCTGGATGGAGGCATCTCTGTTGCTCCAGCTCCGAGGGCTCACTCCACAAACGCGCTGGAATGAATGCATGCGTGATGGACTAGACCCGATGGAGGAACGTCTCAGAACGCCTGCTCTTCCTGCGCCCGGGCACCCGGGAGACGGGTTTTCTTACCACTGCGAGGTAAAGTCGACAAACTCTTCGGAGAACTTGTCTGCGGGCAGCTGTGGTGACGGCTCCTCCACCACCTGTTTGAGCTGCTGGAAAGGAGTTCCCCATGAATCGTAGGGAAACCGAAGGATGGCCAACTCAATCTGGGGGGGAGAGAAGAAAAGGAGATGACGCTGAAATCGGGGTCCCCTACGGAATCCGCTGTGTCTTCCCCCAGGAGAACCAGGGGGGAGAAACCATGGGGAAGTTCAAGTACAATTTTAGGAGAAAAGAAACTAATCATAAGTTCTCTAGCAAATTCCCCCCCCCCGCCCCACCCCCACCGATTTCCTAGTGTGAGGGATGGTCAAATATAATCTTCCTAAGCCTGTTTAAAACCGGGTCCTCCCCCTAACCCACAGTGGCCCTTTAACGTGACAGGCCGCAGTCTTACACTTCGCGATTTAAAGCAACCGGGTTTTCCACCTTTCAGTCCGAAAAATGATTCTCAGCCCTAAGACTTTTAGAGCTGTGTACATCTGCTGCCACCTGCAGGTCCCTCCCGGGAACGAAATAAAAACAACGGAGGACCCAAGGACTGATCTTTTTTTGGACTTGAATAAAGGCGGCTTTGCTGTCATAGATCACATGTTTGCTGGGCAGGGACGTGAAGTCACTCGCGGATTAAACAGCTGCTGCGCCTGGGAAGGAGCCAGGAGAGCCGAGCCGTGGAGAACTCAGACACTGGCCGTACAGTGAGCATCACTAAAGTCAGTCACCAGGCACTGATTGGAGAACTTCAGGGCTGAGCCTCCGAAATCACACTATTTTATCATGTCTTTTCGCTGCACCTGACCTCGGCAGCCAAGACGTCTATCGTAGCCAGATTCGGAGATGCACACGTCCTGGATGACACAGCTCTTACAGGGTCCGCACGCACTGTCACTTTTTTGAGTGGCTTAAGCTTCCCTGACCCTTGGTGAGAATAATTTAATTTTAAGAAAACTACTGGGAGCTGTTGTTGGACCCTCTCGTTTTACAGATGAGAACAGTTAGACAGTCCATCACCTACGCAAGGGCAGAAGGCTCCTGAGAGGTGGAATAGAGAGCACAACAGGGTCGGCCCAATCCCAGCTCTGCATTTCTCCTGCACCTACTGCAAGCCACTGCCACTCAGAACCCCCTGCCCTCTCAGGCACAAAGGATGCCCAAGACCAACACAGAGGGCGTCTGCCCAGAACCTCATCGCCCACGATGGTTATCATGCGCTACCATGGTGATGCCCAGGCTCCAAATGTCAGACTTCACACTGTAGCCCTTCTGGTTGAGCTCCGGGTTTATCCTTTCCGGCTGGAGAGGAGACAGAAAAGACAGAGGTGACATTCTTAGCTCAATCAAGTCTCTGGGGGTGAGGGCAGCACCCGCTGCCAAGTGAGTTGTCTGAAGCTGTCAACGCTGCCTCCCAGGCCAAGCAGGCTCACCAGCGACAATAAATATCAATGCCGCCACAGCTCCTGCCCTCATTCTACATTAGTCTTCTTCTTGGAGACAAGAATAAATTGCAGTCCCCTCACAATTCAAAACTGGTTTTCATTTTCCTTCAGAAGAAACGGGATATCAAACTGCTTTGCCAGCCTAGACTGTTCCTTGTTAAAAACACCAACAGTCCAGCCCAGCCGGTGTGGCACAGTGACTGAGCTTGGAGAGATGAACCAGAAGGTCACAGTTCGATTCCCGATCAGGGCCCTTGCCTGGGTTGCGGGCTCGATCCCAGTGGGGGGCGTGCAGGAAGAAGCCCATCACTGATTCTCTCTCATCACTGATGTTTCTCTCTCTCTCCCTCTCCCTTCCTCTCTGAAATAAATAAAATATATATTTTTCAAAAAAAAGAAAGGAAAAACCTAAAAACAAAAACAAAAAAACTCACAGAAAACACCAACAGTCTAACAGTCCAGAACTCAGTGAGAAAAAATTAGTAAGAGTCCCTGGGCTACTGTCTGGTGTTAAACTGACACACTTGTAGTGAAACAGGGACAAGAGGTTTTCAAATTCCAAACACAAGGTCCATTTCAACACTGAACACAGTCGGAGTCCTGTAAGTTAAAGGGGACCCCCAGGTCTCTGCTGAGGGCAGTGAATCCTCACAGCTATGAGTTTCTCCCAGACTAACCTGAATGATTCACTTAGGTCATTTAAATTCTTTTTACTTTTTTGTTTTTAACAAACAAGGAGACACGCCCTTGCGACTCAGGGTGGGAAAATGTGTGGGCTGCATGCATTGTTTACATGTTTTTCAAACAATATATCTTTTTATTTGTTTGTTTTTGTTTCAAACAATATACCTTTTGCTTGATTTAAAAATATATATCTATCTATCTATAGATGAAGCAAGTGACTGAGGATTTCAGACAGGAAATGTTTAAGAAAAAAAAGAAGATGCAGAATATTTCTTGGGTCTTAGTTACATTTCCATTTCCCCTCGTGTAGCCATCCAATTCCCATTTCCTGGCGCGGTTTGCATTCTGACGCCACCCCCAGCCCTGGACTTACAGCCATGTACGGTTTGCATCCAGCATCGATAGTTTTAGCCACCGAGTCCACAAGGTAGCCACTGATGCCAAAGTCGCACATCTTCACTTGGCCCAGAGCATTGATGAGCACGTTGGAAGGCTTGACGTCTGAAAGCAAGAACAAGGAGAGGCGTCATCCCAGCCTGCTCTGAGGATGCATCGCCCCCACCTACCACCAGAGGGCCTGAAATCTCCATTTCTCCTCAGCTTCCTTTGCCCATGGCCAACACAAGAGTAAATGCCACCCCTGACTCACTGACATACTTCTTATTACTTTCAACCTGATTTCTATTTCATGGGTTGTCTTTCTTATAGGACTGTGTGAAGCCACCAATGGAAAAGAACTGTTTCATAAAAAAAAAAATGAAGGAAAGGAAGGAAGGAAGGAAGGAAGGAAGGAAGGAAGGAAGGAAGGAAGGAAAGGGAAGGGAAGGGAAGGAAGGGAAGGAAGGAAGGAAGGGAAGGGAAGGAAGGAAGGAAGGGAAGGGAAGGAAAGCCTAGACAGCATGGCTCAATGGTTGAGCATTGACCTATAAACCAGGAGGTCATAGTTCGATTCCCAGTCAGGGCCCATGCAGGAGGCAGCCAAACAATGATTCTCTCTCATCACTGATGTTTCTATCTCTCTTTCTCTCCCTTCCTCTCTGAAATCAATAAAAATATATGTATTTTTAAAAGGAATTGTTTCTTCTATTTTATCATCTTTATTCTTCCCAACCCCCATCATATAGTAAGAATTTGACAAATTATCACTGAATCAAACGCCCAATTCCATGGGCATAGTCTGAATTATTCGATCTGAATAAATCCTAGAGACCAGCTGGACACCGTTGTAATGAACAACACTATACAGTACACTTAAAACTCTCTTATGACGGGAGATCTCACGTGAAGTGTTCTTATGACAATGACAAAATTTTTAAAAGCCCAGTTTCGCATGATCTACTGCACAGTTAGTGCAGGAATAATAGCCCATGGAATGAAGGGCACACTGACGTAACAATATACCAAATACAATAAACCCAACCAGTGTTGGTTGAAGCACCTTTAGGAAGTGTGTCAGAGGTCATGGAGTGGAACTCATCATGAACTCAGATATTCCTGAGTCCACAAGGCAGGTCACAGAATATACATGTGAATGGAGGAGTATTGCTGAATCCTTAAGTTGGGAAAGATATGGCACCTGCCCAAGTAGATGAACCGCTGTTATCTCTGGATAATGGAATTAAAAATTATAGTGCATTGTTCCCCTGGGACACTATTCACAAAGTCCATGTAATCAGGAAAAAAAAAGTTATTCTAAAAACTTTTACAATTATGCTTTATAATTCCCCCTTCAATGGAATGGCAGGCATGCATTTCATTTCCTTATTGTTTAATTGTATATACATTCTTTCATATGATGAAATATTTCATCATTTTAAAATAAACCGTTATCAATTGGGTTCACATTTGTTGATAATCCACATTTTTCTTCCTATCTGGACTCTGTCCCACTTCTTCTCCTCCTCTTCCTCCTTCCGATTTTTCCAATTTTTAAGAATAACAATGGCAATAGGCATCCTTTGGAGGCATTTCACATTATTTTCTGGCTCAGAGAACATAAAAATTACCAAATTCAATACCTTATTAGCTATCAATACTTTCCATTAATTTTTCCAAAAACCTGGTTGAACAAATCATGTCCTTGTTTATATTCTACCTATACTAATTCCCTACTTGGTACTTGCATATTTCTCACGTGCTTTCATGGGTTTGTTGTATATCTGCTTATTTCCCTATCAAGAATTCCTATGTAGAACATTAATAAGAATAGATTTTCTTCTCAGATACCTCTCAGGGCATCTATTACAGGGCTGTAAAAATATAGTGCTGCATACTGCTGGTGAAATGAGTATTAGAGAGAAGTGGGTAGATATGTGGATTGAGGAAAGATGGAAGAATGGATATATGGGTGGGTGGATGGATAAAGAAATAACGAAAAACAGGAAGGAAAAGGGGAAGGAGGGAAAGAAAGAAGAGACACATCTACCACTGTTCTCATTTTATCCTGCCTCCTGGAGTCTGAAAAGGCTATGCTTTATTTTTTTTATTTTTTTTAAATATATTTTATTGATTTTTTACAGAGAGGAAGGGAGAGAGATAGAGAGTTAGAAACATCGATGAGAGAGAAACATCGATCAGCTGCCTCCTGCACATCTCCTACTGGGGATATGCCTGCAACCCAGGTACATGCCCTTGACCGGAATCGAACCTGGGACCTTTCAGTCCGCAGGCCGACGCTCTATCCACTGAGCCAAACCGGTTTTCGGCAGAAAAGGCTATGCTTTAGACCACACCTTTTCACTCCTGAATGTGCACAGAAATTACCATCTGATTAAAACGTAGTCAGTTCGTCTTGTGACCCACGGTTCTACTTTCTATCAAGCTCCCAGGTGACGGCCAGGCTGAATGAATGTTTACCCTATTCTCTGGAACTGTCCATCGGGTGGTCCCACAGCTCTGCTTGGTAACAGGTATTTTATATTTGACTAAGGTGTAATGTACAGCCCATGCCTTCTGATGCCCTTGGATAAGATAAAGAACAGCCACTTGTAGGGTTTGCGACCCAGTCCCAAGGAAAAACCCTGCAATGCTCTTGCCTGACTCAATCCCACTCCCATCCATTGAGGCGGAGAACTCAAGTCAAAGACCCAAACTCTAGGAGAGGAACAGCCAGGGCAGCCCCAGGATGCTTACCTCGATGGATGACAGAGAGCTTACTGTGTAAATGCTCTAAAGCTTTAACAATCTGCAAGAGAAACACAGGATAGAGTGATGTCCCCCATCCCTGGAAAGAAATCGAATGATAAGCATATCCAGGTTGATTATCCCTGACTTAAGGTCACGAGGTGAAGTATTTTCTCAGAGAGTGGTGGTCCTTTCCAGAAAAATGCACAGGAAGTTACACGAACTAGACTCTACCCACGAGAGAGGACTCTATCCTATAGCAGAGTGTATGTCTCACTCCTGTAACTTGGTTTTCATTTGGTCTCCAGCATTTTTTTCTCTCTCTACCCTCCTTAACCTCAATAGCTTTTAAGGGCAAACACCTTCCTTCCATTTCATTTTTTTTCTGCTTCCTTCTATGCTTATGAGTCCTATGAAAATGTGTAATAATCTACAAATAAAAATTAAATGATGTCAGAATATAGACACCAGGAATGCAGACATAGCAGATGAAGGCACAACTGAGAGGCACTTGAACTGAGAGTTTACCACACTGAGCCAGAGGTCAGATTTGCTGCAGTGCTCAGAGAGAAAAGCATTCATCTCTCCATCCTCAGGTACACTCTTGCATTCAACATGTACTGGATGGCTCTACGGTAGCATGTCCTCATACTGGGGACACAAAGACACAGGAGGCCTAGACATCTCATGCTCGCTTTGTAGGATCCATTGTGTACTCACAGAAACTGCTATTTTCCCTAAGATGTCCTCTGGAATGGTTTGGCCTTTATCAATCACTTGTTTGTAGAATTTATCTAGTGACGTATCCATGAGCTCCATGCAGATCCAAACATCACCCTAGAGAACAATGGGTTCAGAGATGGTTAGAGAGGATGGAAATGGGAAAAAGAGAGAACAGTGCACACCTGTCAGGAAGAACTACTTCTTGCCTGAGTTTTCAAAGGAAATGGACAGTTTCTCTTCAAAATCTCAGGAATTCATTGAACAAGCAAGATGATCTCCAAAGAGCAAACTAGCAGACAGCCAAGCAGAACTGGCATGTGATCACCTACGCCTTAGTGTAAACTAGCATCAAAATACTCAGAGAGACAAGCAGCAGAATGCCCCAAAGCCAAGCCTTTACTGGGACTGCCCCTAGGAGTTAGGTCTAGAAGCCTGTTCCATGGCTGACCTCCCGTGTGGAGCACTGGCCATAGTCAATCAAAAGGCTGGTTTGAACAGTGAGGTTGAAGCATTGTAAACACAGAGGTAGAGCAAAGAGAGAAATATAAGTCTATATGGTACAAAAGCAGGCTACATAAAACGTAGCAAGGAGCCAAAGGGCCAGAACATTTCAGACCTTTTTAAATATTTATTTAATTTATTGTTTTATTTGAGAGAGAAGGGAAGAGAGAGAAAGAGAGAGAGAGAGATTTGTTCCATTTATTTATGCATTCATTGGTTGATTCTTATATGTGCCCTGAACAGGGATCTAACCCGCAACCTTGACATATCAGATGACACTCTAATCAACTGAGCTACCCGGCCAGGGCAGAATATTTCATATTTTAAGGGCTCTATCCAAATCGATCGACAATTGAAATAGACAGTTGTGCCAAAAGACAAAGCAAAACAGAGAGGAGAAAGAGCCACAGCGTCTTGAACAGGGCTCCACACATCTGAAAATACCATCATCTCCGCCAACTTTGCACCGGGGCATGGTGCTATGGATGCAAAGCCCAAGACTCTAGGAGAACTGTCCATCCAGAAAGAGGACCACGATGGTGCACGGCATTTATGTGGTCAGAGGCACTTCTTTGTGAGTGACTGTTCCCCTCAACTTTGAACTGAAGGGTCACTTACCTCCCGGAAGAGCGCGCCGTAAAAGGTGACCGTAAAGGGACAGTCCACCGTCCTCATGGAGACATCCAGGTCCATCAGTAGCCTTTTCTGCTCCTGGCTGTTCACGGTGGCCCGGATCCGCTGAGTGGGAATGCATGGTAAAATGCAGGGTTACTGCTCTGAGGATGAAGCAGGGACCTTAAAAGAGTCCCTTCCTGAAACTAGTACACAAAGCCACGGCACAACTTCTAGCAACAACCCTTCGAACAGCCACCCTAAGTGATTGGCTATTTGTAACAAAAGAAAAATAAGGAAGATTGTTATTCATTTGATTTCCCGAATAACCTCTGGTTCAAAAAATACCAACCCAAAAAACTGATAATATATTTTGGAAAATCTGCAGATGTTTGGAAATGTATTTCCAAATTACAAAAACAGTCTGGTTTATTGTATTATGTCTGTTCAGTGCAAAGAGGCCACAATAGGAATGACTCCGGCTGAATCGGAGTCCAATAAAGGCCAAAAGCCCCACTTTGGAAACAAGTAAGAATCCTTGGACTCGGCAGCAGCTATAAGAGAACTGATACAGCTGTGGGAAATAGAAGGGACCGAACAGAAACGGAGAAATCCTTCGTTCACATCCCGGTGCTTGTGGGAGAAGAGGAACCTCGCACATCAGCAAACAGGGCCTTACAGAAATACGATTACTTCACTAAATCACAGGAACAATACTTCACGAGGCATTCGCATTTTCTGCCTACTTAGCAAAGAGTCTGCAGAAGAACAAGCTGAAAAATCTACAAGGTAAGGAAAAGGTATCTCCATTCTCCAAAAACAAAGGGATCCAAGTCATCTGACCACCCACACTCCTCACGATGGCCCAAATCTATTAGTTCATCTAGAGATGGCGATTCGCCAAGGTCCTCCCAGCATCCACTCAAGAAATATGCAATGATTATACATTTCTTTTTATAGGGCAGAAACTATGCAAATTCACTCAAGATGTATTTTACCCTCCCTTTCTTCCACAAGTGGAGACAATTTTCCTCCCTCAGTTCTGGTTTCCTGGTTTTTAGGGACGCTTCTTTAAAAGAAATAGCATGTAGAGTAAAAGAGACTTTTGAGACATAACAACCAAATGCAATATGTGAACATTTGTTTGGATTCTATTTAGAAGAACCAACAGTGGGACAAAAAAAAACCAAAACAAAACAAAAAGACAACTTCAAGACAATCAAGGTAATCTTAATTTAGAGCTGGTAATAGGTGCCGGGGTCCAACCCCAGCAGGTCCAGGGGTCCCCAAAGGTGTGGACGGAGTCGGCGAAGAAGGAATGACACGGAGACAGCGTTCAGTTGATCAGCAGCCTAGCCAGGATCTCCAGCCAAGTTCTGGTCTTGATCTCCAGAGAGGCTCTGCTTCGGATCTCCAGCCAGGTTCAGTAGCCAGGTTCTAGTCAGGCTCTCCTGCCAATCTCCGCAGTCAGGTTCAGTCTAGGATCCCCTGCCATGCTCTCTCGCCAGGCTTTGCCTCCAAGCTCCGAGGCCAGTCCCTGTCCAGGATCCTCCGGCATGCTCTCGCCAGCAAAGTTCTTCTGTCCCTAGAGAACGTTCTGTGTAGGTTCTGTGCCTAGGCTCTGTCTCTCTTGGTCCTGTCTTCCAAGCCCTGTGTCTGAAGTTCTGTCTTATAAGTTCTGTGTTCTGAGCTCTGTCTTCATGAGTTCTGTCTTCTTGATTCTGTTCTAAGTTCTGAGTGTTTCTGTCTTGTTACAACTGTATTTATACCAGTTGATTCAATCCTATCAATCTCTATTACAAAGGTTAGGGCGTTTCTTATCTCCATTCCAGGGAGAAAAGATTATGTAGTTTAAGCATGATTGTTCGTAGTTAAAGGGATTAATTACCCGCCTGGCACTTAGTTGAGGGGTTTTATTCCCTCCCTAACTTCAGGGGAAAATCCCTACTTGGGGATTCAACCTTTCTCGGAGAGGTGACCTTGGTTAAAACACAGCGCCAAGAAGGTGAGCAAACATATTAAGAACCGTATGCCATATATGCCAGGTCCCTTGAAACAGCAAGGATGGACCGGCTCCCGGCAAATAGGTGATATTAAGGAAGTATTTTCTACACATTTGGAGGGCGATCTGTTCCCTACAAGTAATATTTTCTGCTCCACCCTTTAAAGATTGTTTTGCTTCTATGAAGAAAGCTGATTTGCACTGGGGATGGACAAATGTACACACCGCAGACAGAAAACGTTTGGGGAACGTCAACTCTACCTTCACTGCCATGATCTGCCCGCTGGGCACATGTCTCATCTTCTCCACCACTCCGTACGCACCTCGGCCCAGCTCCATGATAGGCTCCAGGTCATCTGCCTTCACCTCAAAGTTCTGCAGGAGAGAAAAAGAATGCAATAAGACAGAGAAAAATAAACTTAACAGTAGACTACCTTGTCCTCTCTCTGGTTTCTCCCAGCATTCTAAGGGTTATTTCTGGTCCAGAAGCTTTTTCAAGCAGCCACTGAAAGTAAGAAGCATTGGGAGATGTTTAGACTCCCAAAGCATGTCACTTGCCTGTCACAGGTGATATAGAGATCCAACTCTAATTTAGCTTCCAAATTGCTCCGTTTAAGCTGTTTACACTGGGATTTAGACAGTCATACCTCCTTAAATACATGTGTATGTGCTGACTGATGGCAACTAGGTCTGTGCTTGGACTTTGAGAAATACTCCCTCCCCACAGAGAATCATCAACTCTCTTTAATTGCCTTCCATCAGGACCACAACAGCCTGATTTCAACTCGACATTCAAAAATATCAAGCCCAGCCAGCATGGCTCAGTGGTTGAGCAGTGACCTATGAACCAGGAGGTCGTGGTACGATTCCCAGTCAGGGCACATGCCTGGGTTGTGGGCTCAATCCCCAGTGTGGGGTGTGCAGAAGGCAGCCAATCAATGATTCTCTCTCGTCATTGATGTTTCTATCTTTCCCTCTCCCTTCCTCTCTGAAATCAATAAAAATATATTTAAATATACATCTATTTAAATAACTATAGATTTACCTTATCTTGAAGTTTTTTTTTATCAAGAGTTCCACATACTACTTCTTTTTAAATTCAAACTTTCTGATCTATCCCATGACAAAATATTACAGAAAATATTTTTCAATGAGACACGACTTTTCTCACCTGGTTTCCGATAGAAATGCAAGCTTTGGAGTCTAAATCTCGAGGAGGCCTAAGGGAAACAAGGTGGGGAGGGGGAAAACGTGAGCGTTTAGTCAAAAATGTCCTTCCCAAATCAAATGCGTTGGAAAGATTTTTCCTTAGAAATCAGGAGGAAGTCTCTGAGTAACATAAAGCAGCATACACGTGTTCACAGTGTGGGATTTGGAATAAAATACATCTGGGTTTAAAGCATTTAATCTCTTGGCGCTTCCATTTCTTCTTTAAGGTGAAGATATTGGTATACCTACCTCATAGAGTAGGAGTATCAAATACTTACCTCAAAGAGAGTAAGAGTACCCAGTAAAGTGCTTAGCAGCATGCCTAACATACAGTAAATATCCAACAAATAGGAGCCACATGAGTATAGTTATATAATTACATTATTCCAGGTCGCCTCAAACTTTGTTTTCATCCTAGAACACCAAGTGCCCAGTGACGCCCCTACTTTTTCCACAACTGTTTTAAAAAAAACAAAAAACCAACAACAATAATGGCAAAATGGTTATCTTAACTCACAAAATTCACAGACCATAAGAATTCAAAATCGATCTGGTCCCTGCCTTTATAAATGGGGGAGAAAAGGTCTGGAGAGATGAAATGACTTGTCCAAGGTCACAATAAACCCAGGCCCCCTGATTTCCAGGTCAGGAGACCTTCTCTTCTATCAGGCTGCCTAATTCAGTTGTGACAGTTCTTCTCTACAGAGTGCACATACCGTCTAAGGCTCAGCCCAGCAGCCTGAGGCCTGCTGAATTCGTGTCTCCGTAAGACAGAGCACGGCCGTGTGTTTATTTCTACTACTTCACTGCTGCCTGGATTGATATCAAGCCACTTAAGAGAAAGATGTTTGGCTTTGGCTCTGCTCCTAACGAGGAGCTTAGAAAAGCATTTTCCTGAAATAAATGCACCGAAAACATCACGACACAAATCGTATGTGCCAGGAAACATACTGTTAATATGGCCAAATAATAGAGCAACCGAGGGGCCGTCCATGCCAGTGCTGTCTCTACAAAAACACCAGGCGGGATGGAAGGCAGGGCAGAGAAAAGGAAGAGAGAAGAGAACCCTTTGCCAATGATAACTTTTCCCAACCCTAATGGATTATAATTCTACCCCTTCTGCTGCAACTAAGGAAAGAAAACAATGAGGGAAACGTAGGAATATAAACACAGATATACACATGAGTCTTGGGCTTTCTTGGTAAGCCTTCTCTCACCTCAAAATCCCTTTGAAATGCACAGAATACCTAAAATACGTTTCCTAGACAAACTGAAAACCAGGGCTTGGGAGGGAGGGAGGGAGAGCATGGAAAACACACATGCACACATTCACACACGCACATGCACATGCGGACACGCCCAGTGATGTTTTTATATATGTTGTGTGTCTGAACAGGGAATGTTTCTTGAGAAACACGTGTCCAGGGGAATTAAATTAGTAAAAATCTGAGTTCTCATTCTTAAGCTTTCCAAAGCTATTTTTCTTCAGCTGTCACTATTTATGCATCCTAAAAGAAGTGGAACTTTGATATAAAGACAAATATTACTTGAAACATGTGACTAGTATAAACAATAAAAAAAACCAACAACAACTTGGCAACTGTTCAGTATTCTTCCTTTTAAAAGCAACAGAAAGGGCTGCCTCCGCTTTCTTGTTATCCAGTGAGGGTACTGGGTGAGCCCTCTTCCAGGTCTGCTCTTCTGGGATTCACACCAGGGCTCTGCAAAGCACAGCCTGTGGCCCGGCTAAGAGCGACTTTGACAAGTTAAAGGTTATAAAAATACAAACAACTAAGAATAACCGACAGAGGTCACTGTGGCCCAGAGAGCCTAAAATATTTGCTCTCTGGCCTTTTGCAAAAAATGTTGCTGACTGCAGCTTTATACTAACTGCACCATAGCTCTACGGATGAGGAGGCTTTTGTGCCATTTTTCAGGCTGAGGAAAATGAAGTGCAGAGAAACTGCTGAAGCCACAGTCCTCAACAGAGCTGCAAATAAAACTAGCATCACCTGACTCTGGGTCTCGACCTGAGGAGGAAAGGATATATGCTGAATACTGGGTTAGGTGCTTTACCTGCAACTCATGAATTATTTAACCCGCCCCCCTCTCCCTTCTCCCCTCCCTCCCCCCCACACGCTCTCACACATACACCCTTTCCTATGAGTACCATTATTCCCATGTTCCAAATGAGTTTAGCTAACCTGCTCCCATGTGGTGAACCCAGAATTCTAATCCAAGTCTGACTGAGCCCACGGAGCCTGCTCTCAACACTCTGGCTTCCCCTAATGAAAATGATCAATCCGCCCATGCCCCAGGCCGCGGGGCTCAGCAGGTCCGCCAAAAGCATCAAAGGACGGGGCCAAGACTGACAGATGGGATTGGGTTAGCTGACACTGTGTCCTGTCCAAGGCTGGGCACGTAAGTTTGCCTGGGGCGCGGAGTCTCTGGGTAGGAGGTTTATACTGTGGGTGGATGTTTTCTGTCACTTTTTCAATATTTTCGTCCGCTGGGGAAAGAACCAAGCCTGTGTCACCATTCCTTCCCTGGAAGGTATTCCAAAGGGCACCCAGCGTTAGTGTTTTAAAGGAGTAACCAGCTTTGGTGTATGAGGATTATTTATTTATAAAAACTGCATGAGCGATCAGCTCACTGGTTATTGTTACAAGTCTTCTTCTTCTATCCAACATTAGAGAACTGACATTGAAACAGAGGAAGTAATTTAAGGCCTTTCTAAGAGATGGCGAGATTAGAACCCAGAGCTGTACCATGAAATCTTCTCAACTTCCCTCATTCATAGCTGGAGACTGTCTGGCCACAGTCTCTACCCATCTAATCTGTGGCTAACAGGACATACCTGCGAGCCAGAGAGCCCTGAACTTGCATCCAGTTTGCCCATGTGATAACAGTGCTGTGATAATAATCACAGCAACTTGTGGTGCTACCTTCACTGAGAAATGACAATGGGGACAGGCTCTAGGATACATCATATGGATTATGATATCTCATCTTCATAGCAACCACATCGTTGTTTATTCCTGTTTTTTCCAGAAGGGGAAACTAAGTCTTAGAAGGGTTAAGTGACTTGTCTAAGGTATTCAACTCGTGCAGTTTAGATCCCAACTACAAACCTTGGCATTCTAGCCCCAGAGCCTGAAGTCTTACCCACAAAGCTATGCTCAACTGCTTTTGAGCAAGACACCTGACACTTTTACAGGTCTGTTTTCTGACTTATAAAGGGAGAGTTTCTTGTGAGGGCTAAGTGAAAGGGCGCTGACTGGCACCGAACCGACGTAGAATTAGTTGCTGCTAATCAAGTGAGGGGACAGCTCGGAAACCTAAGTCAAAGACACATTGGCATCAGTTACTAAAAGAAAAGGCTCAAGCAGAGGGACCACACACACGGAACTGAAGAGAATGGAGCTCTGTCCCGCGCTATTTATTTCTGTGTAGCACAGCAGAAAGAGGCAGGGTATAAATGCTAAGAGTCACCAAGCCAACCTCAGACAATTGCCAAGGAAAATTCAAAGTGTGGAAGCCACTTCTTTAGGAGTAAAACTTTAAGCCTCAGTATTAAAATAACAATTATAATAATAAGGCTTTCCATGAGCAAAAGTGGTATATTCTACAATAATGCTTTACACAGTGAAATAGGAAAGTATTTTCAAGGTTTATTCTACCCCTTGGGGGAAACACAACACAGAAACTATTTTTATCTTTGCATGGGTTTTTATTCATTTGTTTGTATGAAGGAAGGATTTATGGTGGTTTTCAAATTTTTATGAACTACAGAAAATTAATGCAAATTAGAAGGTGAAGTTTAAAAATTTTAAAGGGAAGTAATATAAGACAGTTGAGAGACTGATGAAAGAATATACCCCAAAGGAAAAATAAAGAGCAGAAATCAATAAAAATGAAAACAGGAAAATAAATAAAGTTGGTTTTTAAAAAAAAATCAATAAATTAATAAAACTCCAGCAAGACTGACACAGAAAAGAGACAAGACAGACACAAATTACTACTATCAGGGGAAAAAACATTAATAGGTATTCAGGAAATACTATGAATAACTTTACTCTCATAAATTCAACAACTTAGAAGAAATGGACCAATTCCTTGAAAACCACAAACAACCAAAACTTATCCGTGCTGAAAATCATCAACTGACTAGTCCTGTAACTACTAAAGAAAGTGAATTTGTAGTTAAAAAGCTCTAGAGAAAAAAATACACAAGCCCATTTTGATTCACTGAAGAATTTTAGAAAACATTTTTTAAAAAAGAATTGCATATATTGAAATATTATGTTGTATACCTGGAACTAAGATAATATTATATGTCAACTTTATCTACAAAATATTTTAAAGGAATTTAACACCTATTTCATATAGTGCCTACCAAAAAAAGGAACTCTCACCAACTCATTTTATGAGGCCAGTATTACTTTAATATCAAGACCAGAAAATAATAGCACACATTCAAAACAACAACTCCACTACAGACCAACATCTCTCATGAACTTAGACAAAAATCCTCAACAAAATTTTAGCACATCAAATTCAACAATATATAAAAAAGTAACACCCTAATCGGTTTGGTTCAGTGGATAGAGCGTTGAGCCCTTGAACTGAAGGGGTTAATTCCGGTCAAGGACATGTACCTTGGTTGCAGGTTCCCTGGCCCTGGTTGGGGTGCATACAGGAAGCAACCAATTGATGTGTATCTCTCCCATCGATGTTTCTCTCTGTCTCCCTCTCCCTTCCACTCTCTCTAAAAATTAGTGGAAAAATATCCCAGGTGAGAATTAACAAAACAAAACAAAACAGAAAAATAATATACCACAACTGAGTGGGAATTATTTTGGGTATGCAAGGCTAGTGCAAAATTTTTAAAATCTATCAATTTAATCCGTATCAACAGGACAAAGAAGAATCTGTGGTTGTAGCAACTGATTTGAGCAAAAAAAATTTCAACAAAACTCAACATATACTCATGATAAAAAACAACAACTCCCAGAACACTTCAACCTCATGAAAAGCATCTATAAAAACCTAATATGCTTAATGGTAAAAGATGAAATGCTTTTCCTCTAAGATGAGGAACAAAGCAAGATGGCCTGCTCTCACTAATCTTACTTAGCATAGTACAGGACATTCTAGCCACTGAAATAAGGTAAGAAAAGAAAGGTTTAAAAATACAATTTACAAAGGAAGAAATAAAAGTATCTTTTTTTTTTTTTTTTTTTTTGCCGAAGGCATGCTAGCTACACATAAAACGAAAGAAATCTACCAAAATCTCTTAAAACTAATAAGTGAGTTTAGTAAGGTCACAGGGCAAGATCAACACAAAAATCAATTGCACTTTCAGACACTGATAATGAAGTAGAAACCAAAATAAAAAATAAAAAGCCACTTATAATTGCCCCCCCCCTGCAAAAAAAATACTTAGGCTAAAACCTAATGTTATGATGAAAACTATAAAATACTGATGAAGAAAATCAAAGTTAATCTAACTACTTGGAGAAATCTACCATGTTCATGGATCAGAAGACTCAATGTTAGTAAAAGATGACAATTCTCCCTAAATTGTAATCTATAGGTTAAACACAATTCCAATCAAAAACTCAGCAAGTTTATTTGAAGACATCAATAAGCTTATTCTAAAACTTATATGAAACAAGAAAGGCCTTGAATAGCCAAAATAATTTTGAAAAAGAACCACATGGAAGGAACCGCTCTCCCTAACGCTAAATCGTGCTATATAGCTGCAGTCACCAAGTCAGTATGATATTCCCAGAGGGACAGACACACAGATCAATGCAACAGAATAAGGAATCCAGAAATAGATCCATTAGGTATGCTCAAGTAGTATTTGACAAAGAAGCAAAAGCAAATAAATGGAGGAGGGTAGCCTTTTCAACAAATGGTGCTAGAGCGTTTGAAAATGCACTGGCCAAAAAAATAATCAAGCTCAACCTAAACCTCAGGGAGCAGGTGTCCTGCTTCCCCAGGACTTGAGCTCACTTGAGGACTTGGGCCAAAGCCTCAACTAATAAAAAAATTTTTTAAAAAGTGTTCCTTTACCTCATTTTGCCTTCTGTTTATGTGGGATAGGATCTAGGTGTCGGGAATCTGAGTTCTCGTCGAAGACCATTTTCCGTCTCACCCCGAGTTTTATAGTCGTGGCTCTCACAAGGATTTACTTGTTTGCTCAAATCTATATGGAAAAGGCCAAACAGTCCACACCCAGAGTCCTTGCTGGACTAACATAGGACCCCGTCTGCCAAGTGCATCTGTGGCATTCAATGTCCAGCCAACCAGTCATGTGAGACACTGAGTTCAAAGCTACCTGTTCACCACGGACCGACCGGCCTAGTGTGATTAGTTCAAGTCTCAGAACGGTGAGCACCCAGCGTTCCCTCTGAAGGACTCTTCCTTCTCACCGCCATTCCTAAGGTCAAGTTATTGCCTGCCAGTGCAAACGTGAACCCCCCCAGCCCAGAAATCTGAAAAGTGTGAGTGTTTGGATGAAGACTTACGTGGAACTGGTCTGGGGCTGTTCAAATGCTTCTTTGGGAATTTTGAGGCCAGGGTTTCGCTTCTTGCCTGCAGGGAAGGACATGAGGAGAACGTTAGGGTCCGTATCACAGCACTAGCACAGGGACAGGGATGGCAGCAGCAGGAGAGGGCTGACCTGGGACCGTATCTCTCATCTCCCCATTCAGGGCTCCACTCCCTGCCCAGAAGTCTGTGAGTGACAAGTGCCCACACACTGGCTGAGCAGAGTTGCAGTCATGGATGAGGTTTTCCCCAGTCCCGGGTGAAGATGTCATTTGAAGAATGCCAACTCTTGGCCTGGTTGGCATGCTCACTGGTTGAGTGTCGACCTATGAACCAGGAGGTCACAGTTTGAATCCTGGTCAGGGGATATGCCTGGGTTTCGGGCTCAGTCCACAGTGTGGGGTGTGCAGGAGGCAGCTGATCTATTCTTCTCTCTCATCATTGATGTTTCTATCTTTCCCTCTCCCCTTTTCTCTGAAATCAGTCGAAATATATATATATATATATTTTAAAAAAAAAAAAAAGAAAAGAAGGAACGCCAACTCTGTTTATCTAGGACAACCTCGCCTTTCTCCCTGATGGGAATTTGTCATTCCAACTTCTCTCTTATACAGAACAATGGTAATGGTAGACAGTGTTGGTTATAGGTGTGTGTGTGTGTGTGTGTGTGTGTGTGTTATGTCAGTGAAACGTAGTCACCCTTATCACAGTATCCTACAATTTTCTAAATCCCCTGTGAAGAATGGATAGAAAACCATGGAGGTAAAATAAAAAAAAGTCTTTCCCACCGTCTGCCCTGCCCATTCTCAACTGCCTGCCAGAAGCTGAAACACCTGAGAGAGAAATAGAATAATATTTATTTACATTTGCCCTGTTCCAAAAAGGATTAAGATAACAGATGGGCTCATGCAAGGAGGTTATCACTTCTCCGGGAGCCAGATGGGTGCGTAACCGATGTGTTCATCGCTGGGCTGAAACCATAAGAAGGCCGAGCTGAAATTATTTTGTAGATGAGTAAAAAGAACAGACTGAGAAGCGCCAGCTCAGGAAGCCGATCAGAGAAAATCGCTGTGGAAGGGCCGGGGATTTTCCTCATCACAGAGATCCTAGGTGTCTCCTGGTGCCAAAGCAGAGCTGGATAGAACGCCCAGGCTGCCACTCTCCTTCTCACCATCTCCTGCAGGCTGCCGGTGAGCACGCGGAGCTGACTCGGGCCCTGGACAAGGTCCTGGGAGGGATTCTGCAGATGCAGAACCTTAGAAATCAAGCCCTGTACCTGCTGGCTGGACAATGACTTCCAAAGACTCCAGGGACTGCTCACCATCACAGAGCCAGCTATGACCCAGTCAGAATCGGATTCCAGGTTTCTGGGCCCCCAGGTCAGAGATCTTTCCACTGTTTCACAATGGAGGAAGTTTAGAGATTACCAGAGAGAGGGGGTGGTGAAAGTATGGGATTTTTAAAAAATATGTATTTTTATTGATTTCAGAGAGAAAGGAAAAGGGAGAGAGAGACAGAAACATCAATGATGAGAGAGAATCATTGATTGGCTGCCTCCTGCACACCCCACACTGGGAACTAAGCTGCAACCCGAGCATGAGCCCTGACCAGGAATTGAACCAATGACCTCCTGGTTTGCAGGTCGACGCTCAACCACTGAGACACACTGGCTGGGCTGAAGTATGAAATTTTGAGTTAAAAAAACAAACACCTTTCTACTCAGTCGGTGACCTCAGTCACTTTTCCTCTGCCTTTCCATCTTCTCAATTGTAAAATGAGGAAGTAGCATCAAGACCTACTTATTAGACTAATATGAGAATCAAATGGGATACCTATGAAAGGGCACTGAGATACCTTAAGTAGCTGTTAATTGTAATCATTCAGAGAAAGAATCTGTACAGTCATATTAACGAGTAAGTCATGTAAGACAGTGATGAACAAAACTGACCACATTATCAAAGCCCAATGCACTTTGTAATTGAGCCTTTTTTTTTTTTTTACTTCCTGTGCGTTCAAAATCCAAAATCTAGTTCAATTCTGCCAGGTTGTACGAAGCCAGGGGGAAAAGCCTTTTAGGACCACCTTCATTATAACAGGTTCCCTCCTCATGTCGGCTTATCTATACGTTTAATCAGATTCAACACTCACCATTGACTGTCTTACACCTGGAGCTCAGGGCCATTTAGCACGTTACTAAATTAGCCGGTGGCTGACAATACCCCACGCTGTACCCACCAAGAATACTAAGGGTGGGGCCTGATTGTGAGAATCCAAATACTAGATAAATGGCCTAATTCCCATCTATGGGCCTCCATCAAACAGGAGGGGAACGCTGTGTTAAATGAGACAGTCCAGTACCCAATGAATAACAAATTCAGATAGCTAGGTACATATGCCAGTATAGGTGACAGGTGATACAGGCAATCCCAATAGCTACACTCATACTTCCCTTGACATTCTGAAGATAAACCTAAACAAGCATAAAAACTATTCGACCTATGATAAAAACCCTCCAGGTATCATTTCAGCAAACCCAAAGCAGATGTTATTCCTCAATTCCTACATTTCTCTCTCCTTCTTCTAACTCAGCTCTTACAAGATACACAACACAAGAAATAGCTCTTTACGGAGAAAACCTCTTTTGCCAAACTTTAACAGAGCAAATGAATTACTACACCATAGCCATGAATTATTAGCCATTCGTTAGTAGCAATCGATCGTTACACTCTAACTCCACACACTCAACACATCTATACAACAAAACAGTCAACGAGAGAAAGAGAGAGATACCTTGTGGCTCGGAGACTAATAGAATAAAGGACCAAGACAACAACAAAGTCTTGGGGGGGGGGTGAGAAAGGCCCTGGTTCTCTTCTGACGGCAAAAAGAAAAGCAGTTCCAGGAGACACAAAACCTAGCTGGATTACAAGGCTGGAAAATTCCCTGCCTTCCTTTTAAAAAGTGGACCAAATGGCACAAATTCACACACACACACACACACACACACACACACACACACCCCACATTCCATACTTCACTTACGTGCTTGCCACTGCAAACACAGCCCCGTGAGAAGCCAGTGCGAGTGACTCTGGTGAGGTTTTGAAGGCTGCACGGAGGGCTGGGGGCGGAGACCCCACAGAAGCCATGCTTTGCGTAGCTCCCGAGACCACAGGGCAGCAGAAGGAAGCAGCAGTGAGCAGGCTCCACCCTCCTCGAGTGCAGATCTGATCGCAGCAAACCTCCGGGAGTTTATTGTTCCCGGGGAAACTGCAACTTCAGAAAGAGGGAAGGGAAGTGGGCCCATCTGGGCAGCAAGGCGTGACGTTAATCATGACCCAGACCCTGAGGAATCAAACGATAAAAGTAGTTCTGCACAGGACAGCCTTCTGTGGCCTTTCTATATTAATGCCCCTCTCCTTTCTTAAAAGGGAGAAAAACAGTATGGGGTCCATGTCGAGCTGTGTTGATATCAAAGCAGTCTGTTCCCGCTGGCCAGGCTGCCAACCCCAGACGCTCACGTTGGATACGGTGGGACAAAAAGTTAACGAGGGAGTAATATGAATAATAAAGCAAAGTGGCCGAGGATATTAAACAGCCTTTTCCCTTGATATGCTAAAGCAAAAATGACCGAAAAAGTACATCCGAACATAGGCAGATGAACATAGGCCCTATTTATGTTACATGCTAGCAGCAAGCCCTCTCAGAAAGAGAGAATTCCGTAAATTTCTGGAGGTCTCAACAAGCTTTGCCCTTTTATTGGTGCAATCTGCAAAGGGCGAGCCTCGCTGGCCTGACCTAGCATAGGCAGGACAGCGTGACATCAGCCTGTGTCCCACCCATGCCTGTTTTCTCTAAAAACATTGTAGTCGTGCCGCTCCCTCCCCCCTCCCCACACACACACCCATATATTTGCAAAATTCATCTTAGACCAAAGCTGGGTCACTGTGATCGTGGCCTGGAACAAAATGGCACTGGGGGGGAAAAAATACACCAAACCTTGCCCATGGTTAGAAAACATTTACCAGGCCACAGAAATGTTAGCTCGCTTTGCCCGTCCCGAAAATGATGGGGTACACAAGACCTCTTGTCAGTGCCCACTCGGAGAGGCAGAGCATAAAGGGCTTCTCTCATGTGCCTTATTACATAAAACAGGGGATCGAGCTCCCGTGCCAACCCAAACAGGGACAGAATCCCACAGGGTCAACAAAAGGTGGCATCGTGAGGAAATGCTGACACCCAAATATTTGTCATCTTGGCTGACGGTGGGGGGTGGGGGAAGGTGGGCATAATGATGAGGGTTTATGATTACTGACACAGCTTTACAAAAGGATGGCATTGCTCCCAGGGCCAAAGTCATTATTTTAAAAAAAAACCTGTTTCCCCATGTGAATGGGGTTGCCGGCCAAGTAACTGGCAACCTGGAGGCCTTGGCTGCCCTCTCCTTAATCCTTGCATCTAGGCTTAAGTCCCAAGGGGAGCTGGCAGGGAAACCGGCAGAGAAGTGTCATTCTGTGTTGTTAAATTGCCATGATCGGATGCAAAGCAACGGAGGAAGCAGGGCAGATGGAGGGGGTGCAGGGGGAACGCTGGCTCTGCGAAGGTGACATGAAAGTGGGCACCCTCGCTCCCGTCCCCCAAATGCTGGATCTCGTCCACCCCGGAGAGACTCCAACCAGTCTGCCAGGTGTCCTGGGGATTACATAAAAGTTCGAGAAGGGAAGTGCAAAGCTACAATGTGCAGTCATTTTGATTTCAAGGGGGCAGCTGAGTCTGGACTTTAGCTTGGTGTTCCCAGCGCCTACAGGGCTGCAGTCCCCTGGTAGACAGGAACTCAACCTTCCGAACTCACCTCACCCACCGCACACCCCACGGGACCTTCCCAGACCTTCCGAAAATCACTGTCCTCGCTGACCGACACCTAGCACAGTGTGAACTGGGTGCCACTTTCCCAGATCTCCAGCATTTTAGTCTAAAATGTCCACTGTGTCGCCCAGCCGACATGGCTCAGTGGTTGAGTGTGGACCTATGAACCAGGAGGTCATGGTTCGATTCCTGGTCAGGGAACGTCCCCAGTAGGAGACAGCCGATCAATGATTCTCTCATCATTGATGGTTCTATCTCTCTCTCCCTCTCCCTTCCTCTCTGGAATCTATAAAAATATATTTAAGAAATAAAATAAAATGTCCACTGTGTCTACAAGAGATCTCCAAGACCATCTTCCATTTACATGCCGCATAACCTTTTCTCGCAGTCTCAACTTATTTTTGCATGTATTTATTTTTGCATTTATTTATTACTTATTGGTTTACTGTCTAACTTTCCCATATAAATTCCATTCTGATAGCCATTTTGCCCAGGAACTGAAAGGTTGTAACTAATAATTTTTCAGTTTCAGATTGAAGAGGAGACATCAGCTATGTTTTTCAGTAGAGGAGTGTCATGCCATGTCCTCCATGTTTCCAAAAAATATGGTAATGAGATTCATCTTATATCTGCAGGATGTTTTGAAACTATGTTTTACACACACACACACACACACACACAGTCCCACACATACACACCTTGGTGTTTTAAGTTTCCAGGTCTTTGTTCATATCTTCCCTGGAATGTTTTTTTTTTTATTGTTGACAGTATATATCCCCCATATTCCCTTCTGTCGCCTCCCTCCACCCAGCCTCTGCCCCACCCCAGGCTTCCTCACACTATTGTCTATGTCCATGGGCTATGTATATATGCGTATATGTTCTTTGGTTAATTTCTTCCCATTCCCCCCTCTCTGAGATCTTTCAGTCTTTCCTATGCATCCATGTCTCTGGACCTATTTTTTCCCTCAGTTTATTTTGTCCATTAGATTCCACATATAAGTGAGATCATGTAATATTTGTCTTTCCGTGACCGGCTTATTCCGCTTAGCATGATACTCTCCAGGTCCCTCCATGCTGTCTCAAAGGGTAAGATTTCCTTCGTTTTTACTACTGCATAGTATCCCATGGTGTAAATGTACCACAGCTTTTTTATCCACTCATCTACTGATGGGCACTTGGGTTGTTTCCAGATCTTAGCTATTGTAAATAATGCTGCTACGAACTTAGGGGTGCATACATTCTTCTTGATTAGTGTTTCGGGATTCTTAAGACATATCCCTGGAATATTCTTATCACCTGTCTCCACTGGTCAACTTCAACACTCAGCTCAAGCCTGTTCTCCTCAGGAAGTCTTACACACACACACACACACACACACACACTCACACACACACACACACACACACACACACACACACTAAACACCCCCATGTTTGTGTGGCCACATTTCACTTGGCATATCTTGAGTGTCTTCTTCCTACAGGGCCTGCACCTATCTGTTCCCCCATCTCTTCCACCAGAATACAGGCTCTTCAAAGCCCTACGCCATGCTTGGCCCATACACACAGTTAGCATTAGACTCAAGAATTAAGAAGCAGCGACCACAGCAATCAGGCTCATAAAAAAGCTGCTTAAACTTTTCAGAGGCAAAATCTATGGGCTCTGGTAATTTACTGGATAAGGTCTAGAAGATCAGACACCTAGTGACAGTAGTAGTAGTTAATAATAGTCATAGTAGTTAGTAGTAGTAATACTAGTAGGTGGTGGTGATGGCAGTAGTTAGTAGTAGTTAATAGTAGTAATAACCTGGCTTTTCCCCACCTAGAGAGAATTAAATGAAAAAGGAAAGTCAGACCAGTTAGGGTGGTGGTGGGAGAAGGCAGATAAATGCCTGCAATTCAAGTGTGTTGAGTGTAAGATGCTAAGAGGGGCATGGCGGATTTCAAGCAGCCTCAGAGAGATGGGGGAGTGGAATGTGTAGACGTGGGAGTAACAAACAGAGAAGTAGAAAATTCATGAGACAGGCAGGGAAGCAAGAAGAGCATGGGAGCAAGGGCAGCCAAGGTCAGGACATTTGGGGACAATGAGATGCGAAGGAAGAAGAATCGTGAGGGACAGGAAGAAGCTCTGGGTGTGTCAAAGAAGCATGAGCCAGCCTGTGGAGAGCAGCACTCACAGCTCCCTCCTCCGGGACCTTGCAAAGACTGAAAGCACTCCAGGGATTTCCTAAGCTCCCTGTGATTGAAGCTCTTTTTTCAGACCCAGTAGAGCTAAAGTTTGTCCTGTCATGTTAACAATTTGGGGCTACGTGCTCTTGAAGAACCTAAAAGCAAATCACAGCCAATGGCCTTGAGTTGTGGTCTGAGCCCAGAGCGAAGGCAGGAGGCAGGCAGCGGTTAGATGGGAAATCCCCGCTGTCTGTGCGCATCTCCTTCCTCATTTATATGCTGCTTCATTCATGAGTTTTTATCAAAAGGAAATGGAGTCATGAGAGTGTTAAAAAGTTCCACTTTAAAAAAAACAAAACATGGCAACGGGCTACACACACACAAAATGTAGCGATGCGTTTGATCATTGCAAATGCACACAGAGTTTTGGTTAGGTTTAAAAAAACAGCATTCGTATTTTAGAGATAAATACTGAAGTGCCTCCAAGTGAAATAACATAATTCTAGAATTTGTTTCAAAATAATATGGTGGGCATAGGGAGATATGATAAAATCAGACTGACCATGAGGTGCTCATTGACAGCGCTAGTCAATGGACTCGTGGCAGTTCATTAAATTATCTACCGTTAAGCATGTTTGAAATTTTCTAAAATATAAATATTTTCTTAAATAGAGACTGAACCACAGAAAGCTTTCTTTTAAAAGTTACAAAAGGGGGATAGTTGAGAAATTAACTGCAAACTAAGAGGAATGCATATTGCATATTGGTAGATGGTCCTCAGTGGATGCCCTTCGCTGAAACAAAGGAGGGGAAGGTGCTGGCCTCCTTCCTATTCTTTCTTTCTTTAAAAAAAAAAAATATATATATATATATATATGATATTGATTTCACAGAGAAAGAGGGAGAGAGAGATAGAAACATCAATGATGAGAGAGAATCATTGATCAGCTGCCTCCTGCGCGCCCCCTACTGGGGATTGAGCCCACAACCCGGGCATGTGTCCTGACTGGGAATCGAATCATGACTTCCTGGTTCATAGGTCGACATTCAACCACTGAACCACACGGGCCGAGCTCCTTCCAATTCTTTCTAACTTGATGCCATTCAGAGGAAAAATCATAAGGAAGAAATGTAGTTCTTTCTCCAGGCCTGCAGCACATTCTAATATTCTTTATGTCAAGAAGGTAAAGGAACCAGGGCCAAAGCAATATTTAAAAAGTTGGGCCCTAGCTGGTTTGGCTCAGTGGATAGAGCATCAGCCTTAGGGACCAAAGGGTCCTGGGTTCAACCAAGCATGTACCTTGGTTGCAGGCTCCGCCCAGGCCTGGCCCCTGGTCAGGGGTTGTGCAGAAGGCAAACAATCGATGTGTTTCTCTCACATCAATGTTTCCCTCTCTCTCCCCCTCTCTTCCACTCTCTAAAAATCAATGGAAAAATATCCTTAGGTGAGGATGAACAACAACAACTAAATCGGCAGGATTCTTCCCCTTGAAGCCCACACCCTCGGCCAAAGAAACGGAGGCTAATCCTCTGCATCACGGTTGTTTCTGCGGTATCGCATCCCCTTCCTCTCCACGGAGGCTGGGCATGTCTGAGAGCATGTTTTGCAAACCGCAGCCTGGCAAAAGATGGAGGGGCCTCTGTCTTTTGTTCTGCCACATACACCCCCCTGGCTTAGTGCAATTCCCAAGCGTGGCACTGCCAGTTTGAGGTTCATGATGGGCCATTAAGAAACCAAGACGGAGGAATCACTTTGAGAAAACCACTCCATTTAAGTGTTAGATTTTCCGAAGAGAAAAAAACCCTCATTTACAAAAGCAAACAACTGATGTTCCAAACAGTTTTCTTTATGTAAGTTGACTCATATTTCAAAATGATTTCAGGTCCTCATGGAACCCTGAAGGGGGAATTGAGAGATGTGGGCCCTTCGTTTTTACTCCTAAATCAACCACCGTCACCTTGATTACAAAGCATTGCTTCGGGTGGCGCCGTAACACAGGGCCTCGAAGGAAGTGGAATTCTCCAGTCTTAGGTAATGAGTCTAGGATTTGTTCCAGGCAGTCACCTTGAAACATGTCAATTGGTTACTCTCCAAGACTGAGGACACAAAAAGTACATAAATTTCCCACTGCACCAGGAGAAGGTCCCACCTACCTCTGTGATCAGAAATGTGAGGGAAAGGTATGAATTTCAATATGTTCCATGATGTCTCATTCACAGTGACCTACAAGTTCCCCAAACGGGTTTTAAGGGCTAACCAAAAATACAGGGAGTTCATATATATAATGACCCCTGGATATATTGATGTTATAAGATTTTAAGTTGCAGATTTTTATTAGATGGATTTTAATTGCATATGATTGATGGCAATTCTCACAAGTCTTTCTTATTGGAACGTAGCACAAAGAGATGAGGGAGGTGCTCACGCATCTGTATATTCAGCTGGATGACTTAAAAGTCTCCATCAGCGTCACATACGGTTAAGCTGGAAAACAAAAAAGAGGCCTAGTGGGAAGGGAACCAAACCATAGCACTCGTTAGCTGTAAAACCTTGGGAAGCTATTAATCTAAGCCTCATCCTTAAAGTGGGAATACTGCTAAGGGCCTAGCAGAATTAAAGGAACCCAGCAGCATATGCAGCGCCACTGGGTAAATGTGTGCTAGGTAAAGGAAAGTTGCCAAGTCAGCTACACTGCTATTTTTGGCAGCTGCTTTGTTATTAACAAGTAGCTGCTCATGAGAATAATAAAAGCAACCAATGTTTATTGAGAATTTATTATATGCAAGGCGCAGTGCTCAGCTTGTGACATACATCCTGAATGTAATGGTCACTACAACGGCATGGGGTGAATATTTATTTCTTCCTCCACGTCAAGGACCTTGTCCAGAGCTGGTCCAGAGGTGAGCAGGCAGCCTTCCCATATAGGATAATTATATTTAGCCCTACAGTTGCAATTACTCTTCATCACAAGGCTATTTGCACTGGCTTGTAGAAGGATGATTGCTGAACTGTGTCGGCAATAGTATAGCTGGGAGCCAAGAAAAAAAGTCCTGGATTAAATCCCCTGACAGGCTTTCTACGCCGATGTCCAGGCTTCCGTAGATAACAGATGCAGGTTAGAAAGAGGTTTCCCGGGAACTACTATGGTGACATGAGCTGGGTCTTGCGGGAGAGCCAGACTCCATCGTAAAGCTATAGTGCCACGAACGTTGCCCAAGATGTTTTAACACTTCTGGACTTGAGTCCCCCGGATGCTAAGATGGAAACATTCCGTCAGTAGTCAGTAAACCAGCTACTTTCCTCATTAAATGGTGCTCTGGCCCCAGCTTTACTGAGAACATCACAAAGCTTTCTCCTGTGAGAGGAGAGGGCTCTGGGGCTGGGGTGTGTTTATAAACTAATACCCCTGCTCTACGGGGGGTGCGGGTTCTGATGAAATTGATAAGCCTAGGCCCTACCTGACAGAAATTACTCTAGCAGGAGGTTAATGGTCAAGCGACTGAAAGTTGTGACTGTGGCTCCTGTTTGCAAAACACTGTGTCTCAGTGACACTTGTGCTATGTGTGGTGAGGGCCGCCCCCTCCATATCAAAGAAAGGGGCTCTCAGGCCACTAATGGATTCCTTGCTCACCTCATGCTGATGGTAATCTCTACCTGATGCCTCTCCCTTCCGACCAGAGGATTAACCAGCCCCAGACTAGACTAAACACTCAAGGTCACCCAGACTCTTAAAGCTGGCTAGCCACCAGAAACCGTAACACTCCAAGTAAAATAAATGCACAAAACCAAATGCATCTCAACAACCACGTTGGGGGCTTCTTCTGTGAAGGAAGAACCCGTATCTCTTACTAAGGACACTATTTTCTCTCCAGGAAACGGCTCCATCCTCCAACGCCTAAACAATAAATAAAACGAGGCTTTACACCAAATAGCACTCTCACTGCATCTAGCCGCGTCACCTGCCGGCACACAAGTCCGCTGGTGACCACATCGTGGGCCTCTAGCATGATGCCTGGGAAAACGTTTTTCCATACTTTGCTCGCCTCTTGTTGCAACTTCATCTCACTTTCACATCCAGAATTTGTCTAGATAGGATATGTTCTAGACTTAATTTTAGCACAGGGCTCTTAACTTCCTTACCTGGGCCTCTTTCTCAAAAAATACACATCGATGAAATTAGGAAAATGCACAGACTTTTCCCAAAAGGTAACTGTGAAAAAAACATAGAGCACATAGTATATTGAAGAGGCAATAAAGGTGTTTGGTTGTTTTTGGTTGTTTTTTTGTGTTTGTTTGTTTGTTTTTTGCACGTTTGTTACTGCTTTCTAAAAAACGATGGGGAATTTGAGCAACAGTCTAGAAGAGAAAAGAAGCAAGTGGGAGATAGGGGCAAAGAGATGAAAGACGTGAACTGAAGTGACAGGGCAAGGTCCCAGTGGGCCTCATGAGATTTACTGCTCAGTGGAGAGAAGTGAGACTCACAGAAAGGAGAGAAGGGTCTCTCTTTAAGACAAGAAGAAAGAAGAAGAGCTTCAAGGGTGACAACACGGAGAAAATTCAATGTGAAGAAAAGCTGAGAGAGGCACTCGTATTGACATATAACAGGGTGTTCTGCCAAGATTTCCCCTGGGACCCGAGGAAACATGAAGCCAAGACACATTAGAAACAGGCAGAATAGGTCAGCAAAGGAGCGCCTGCAGCGTCAAATGCAATTCTACTCAGTACTCCTGCCGTGCCTAAGCTCCTGAGGAACTGGCTCATGGTCTATAAAGACGTGAGAGAGAAATTCTAATAGACACCCTACCATGGAAGGCTGGAAGGTAGGTGGGATCGAAAATGTCATTATTCCTTTTAAGAACCTCCTCCATTCCAAAGCTGCTCATCGTCAAACGTGGAAACAAATGAGTCAGAAGTGGTGATCAGCTCAAAAACTACCCATGAGTCCCAAAGATCACACGGAGTATGTGATACATTCCACTCTTTGAGAAATAGTAGAAAGTTGGCTACTGAAGAGTTTGAATTCTTAATCTCCAGGGCTGTAAACCCCAAGGTCTACAATAGATCCATGACATTACCTTTGCCCTCTAATTTTTATTGTAACAGCTTTATTGAGATATAATTCACATAACATACAATTCACCAATTTGAACCATACAATCCGATGGTTTCTCGTGCATTCGCAGAGTTGTGCAACCATCACCACACAATCAATTTTATAACATCTTTACTACCCACACACAAAAAATCATACCCCTTAGCATTTAGTCTCCATTTTCCACCAATACTATCCTTCTCTCTGGTCCTACATTCTGTCTGTTTAGATCTGCCTATTTTTTGACATTTCATACAAATGGAATCAGATAATATGTGGGCTTTCATGGCTGGCTCCTTTCACTTAGCACAATGGTTTCAAGGTCTGCCCATGCTGTAGCATGCATCAGTACGTCTTCCTTTCTAACGCCAAACAATATTTCATTGTACAGACACACAAATATGTTACCTATTCAGAAAACTAAGTTTAAAAACAGAAGAACAGAATCAAATGCCATAAAAGCCAGCGAATAGTTAATAGCAAATAACAGAACAGTTCATATGAAGAAGTGGTTCGTGGTAGTAAAAGAGCCCTGGTGTCGTCAGAATCTAGCTTCTTTTTCCAAGTCTGCTGCTCACTAGAAACCTGAAGGCATAAATTGCTTAACTTTTCTGGACTTAATTTCTTTGCCTGAAAATTTGGGGATCAGACAGTTTATAGTCTATGCAACTAATTAGAGTCAACATTTTCTGGGGCTAACCAACCATTCGCTAAGTTCTTCACATGCATTTGAATCTCATAACCACTCTATAAAAATAAACTATTTCCTCAAAGATTTAGAAATACAATTACCATGTGATCCAGCCATTCTACTTCTGGGTATGTACCCAAAACAATTGAAAGCAGGGTATTATGGTCTGAATGGTATCCCCACAGGTTTCATATGTTGAAGTCCTAAGCCCCTAGTACCCCAAAATGTTTTTGGAGATAGGTCTTGAAAAAGGTAATTAAATTAAAATATAGTCATTATGGTCAGTTCAAATCCGACATGACCATTGTCCTTATAAGAAGAGAAAATTTGGAAATCTTCAATTTGAGCCATGTCAGTACATTACCTATTCAAGGAAAGACCACATGGAGATATAAGAAGACAGTCACCTACACACCAAGGAGAGTGTCTTCAGAAGAAACCAAGACCTTAATTTCAGACTTCTAGTATCCAGAATTGTGAGAAAATAATGTGCTGTTGTTTCAACCACTTAGCCTAGAGTACTTTGTTATGGCAGCCCTAATGAACTAATACCCGGATCTCAAGGAGATATTTGCACATCCATGTTCACAGTAGCTTTATTCACAATGGCCAAAAGGTAGAAGCAACCCAAATGTCCATTGACAGATAAATGGATAAATAAAATGTGACATATACACACAATGGAATATTATTTAGCCTTAAAAGGGAAGGAAATGCTGCAAAATGCTACAATATGAATGAACCTTGAAGACGTTATGCTAAGTGAAATAATCCAGTCACAAAAAAAACAAATACTGTTTTCCACTTAGATGAGGTCCCTAGAGTAGTTGAATTCATAGCGACAGGAAGGAGAACAGTAACTGGGGGCAGAGAGAAAGGGAGAGAAATGGGAGTCGTCATCTAATGGGCCCAGAGATTCCGTTTTGTAAGATGTCCTGAAGATGGATGGTGGTGATGGTAGCACAATGATGTGAATGTGGTTAATACCACTGAATGGTACACATAAAAATGGTTAAGGTGGTAAAGTCTGTGTTATATATATTTTACCACAATTAAAAAGAAAAACAATTAAGTGAAAAATGAAATAGTATTCTCACTATATGAATGCAGAAACTAACATGTTTTCTCAAGTTCCAACAGTCTGTATTTTCCATCCAGGTCTGCATCCCAAAGCCCACGCTAGATATGCAACTTTCCTTCCTAACACTACATTTATTTTTCTTTTAAATCAAGAAGACACGATAGCTTTTATTTTTTATTTTTCTATTACTACATAACTCGAGCTATTTTCACATGATTTTACTTTCCCAGCAAGCATTTTGTCTGTTGAGCTGCTTTGGAAAGGTATATTTTCTTCAGAAAAGTTGTTCCCTTACCTAATCTCGCTCCCGATCTCCATATTCCTGACTTGCACTATGGCCTCTTATTTCAGGTCCATCCCTCCCTCCCCCCCGCCAACCCCCCCCCCAAAAAAAAGAAAAAATGAAATGGAATTTCTCTAAAATATGCAGGGCTTATAAGTGATAGATGCCAAGATATCCTCCTCCTTTTATGCCAAGACTATGTTCTCTTAACTTCAGTGCATTACTCCCTCTCCCAATTGTCTCAGTGTTTGAAAGCTGTTGGGCCAGAAGCTTCGGTCTTTGAAAGTCTGAAACTAGTACTGTCCCCGGGGGTAAGACTGTGCAGAGTCCTGTGTGCCAAGCTGCAAACAGGTTGGGGCTGTTGGGAAGAACAGAATGTCCTCTGGCAAAGAGGAGGGGCCCAGAGTAGCCACAAGCAACCAGAGGAGCTGCCATGGTGTGGCACGTGCTATGGAGAGAGGGTGAAAGAACACGATGGGGCTGAGGGGAGAGATGCAAAGTTCTAGGAAATGAGGCTAAGTTCTGCAGAACGCTTTCCTCTCAAGAATAGAGGCCCCGTACATGGCTGCAAACTATTTTTTAAATAGATTTTTTTTATTGATTTCAGAGAGGAAGGAGAGGGAGAGAGAGAGAGAGAGAAACATCAATGATGAGAGAATCATTAATCGGCTGCCTCCTGCACACCCCCTACAGGGGACACCCTGACCCAAAATCAAACCGTGATCTCCTGGTTCATGGGTTGACGCTCAACCACTGAGCAACACTGACCAGGCTGCAAAGTATTTTTTTAAACTATTTTTAAAAAGCTATACTTTTCCTTAAATTGTATATACAAATGAGAAGACATTCCACCCAGGAATATCAGGCTAACTCTCCAAATCTTTCTGTACTGGAGAAAAGCAAATAGCCAAACTAATCATGCAGTAAAGAGACATTATAGGAAATAAAAGCACATCTCCCAGGCTCAGCTCCCCAAATAGTCTCACAATAAGTCAAAGGATATGTTACATAAGCCTCCAAGAAATAGTCTAAATCCAATGGTGGTAGTGAAATTCTGTCATATTTAACACGGCCTTGAGTAAGTAGGCCATGGACTAGGGCTAAGCCCTTTTTTTATATCAAATCAATGGCTGTGGCTATTGTAGCGCCTCTTCCTTTTACAGAATGCAACCTGTTCTAGATTTCCTGGCAGAGGCTGTGATCCCTGGCGACACCATCCTTCCTTCTGAGTATTTATTTGCCCGATCACGTTATGTTTCAGTGAACTGAACATGTGTGCAAGCGCAAGCGGAAGCACTAACCTAGGGAGAAAAATGGAGACCCACATATTCAACGTGTGTCTCAGTGCAAAACCCTCAGAGTCTTCATCCTCGGGGCTTAAGAGGATAAGGCTGTCCTACCTTGCCCATATCATCCACCTTGCCCCCTCCTTACTGAGATCACAGTGACAAGCAAGACTTTGGCACAGAATCCTCTATTTTCATTCAGTAGGCAGCAGAAATGCGGGCCAAACAGATGAGGACAGTGCAGGCTGTGGTACAATGTGCTCTGCCCCCAAGCCAGTGAAGCAGCAGATGCAACGGTGCTTGAGGCATCCTTAGAGGAATTCATCACCCACCCGTGGATGGCAGCCAGCCTCCTCTCCTTAGCCACTCCAGTGCATGGAATAGCTCAGGTGGCAGGAATGGAGGCTGTTCCTGGGTCCAGCAGGATGGGCTCCCTCGTACCACTCTTACCAACGACCTAGCCATTGCCACTGCTGAATGTCCAACCCATCAGTAGCAGGATAGATGCCAAGTCCTATAGCACCTGCAAGGGCGTCTGCCAGCCCTGTGGTGGGAGGTGATTATAGCACACCACATCCACCAGAGGGGAGGAGGAGCCTGCAATCCACGCCTCTCTACTCCAAGTATGGGTTTGCCTTCTCTGCCTGGGAGGCTTTTGCAAGCACACTATGCAAGGAGAGGAGAATGCCTAACCTACCCGCATGGTATCTCACAGAACACGGCTGCAAACTAAGGGGCTGGTTAATTCAAAGGAGGTGCAACAATGAGTGTACGACCAAGGAAGCCACTAATTTGATCACAAACTTAATTGTTAAAAAACCACCAGTTAGACAGTGAAAGAAAGGATCAGTTAGGGCACTAGCGTTCCTTCTCTTCCAGTATCACCCTGATTCATGCCCTAACCCTGACATTTCTGCAGGAAACGTGCTTCCTCTCAGAGGTCAAAGGTGTCAAGATCTGGGTACAAGGTGTGTTCGTTGGTACTGGGGTATCACTTTTTCTTGGCCCTTCCACCAATGAGAGGTAGGAAATACATGAATGTGCACAGATATATACATACATATAAATATGTAAGCACTCATACATAAAAATATACATATGTATGCATCCGCACATGAACATACATATGCACATCCACATATGGCCAATACCAAGCCATCCGACAGGGTTCTTTTTGCCTTCTCTCGTTTGCTAGGTCCTATAATACAAGATTGTTTACTCCATGCAACTGTCTGTCTCTCATTTTAAGAGGGATTAAATTTTACCCAAAGCTCCCCATGCAGAATGACCCTCCTGTCTTATTGGCCAACAAAGGATCACATACCTATGCCAGAACCTACCTCTGGCACAGGACCATCGCCATTGGCTTCGCCCAGTCACTCTGCCACCACCTCCATCCCCAGGGCTGGGGTCAGGGCCTCCGCTCAAGTGCACAATAACATGGAGAAGGGTGAGATACACAAGGAGAATAGGGCTTCTCTTTTTTTCCTTAAATAATGTCTATTTTTAAATTTTTTATTTGTTGATTTGAGATAGAAAGAGGAAGGGGGGGAGAAACATCGATTTCCTCCACTTATTTATGCATTCATTGGTTGATTCCTGTATGTGCTCTGACCAGGGATCGAACCCATAGCCTTGGTGTATCAGGACAACGCTCTAACCAACTGAGGTACCTGGCCAGGGCAGAGAATATGGTTTATAATAGAGAGAAGGTAGGGGAGCATGGAGCACGCACATCATGGAGTCAACCAGCTATGTCTGCTACATGAATCTACAATCCACAGAGTCGACTGGACAACACAACTCCTCTGATATTACACGCAAAGGTTTCTTTGTGTGTGCACATGCACACGCTCCTGGGCACAGGATCCACAGTCCTCATCATTTCTCAGAGGGCTCAGGGACCCAGGAAAAGTTCAGAGCCAGTCTCTTCATTCTGAACTAGCTCAGTCCCTGATCTTAATTTACAGAGCATGGGAGGTTTCTAGGAACTTAAACCCCATTTCAGAAAACGTGAGCATTTCTCCAATCTCATTTATTACACTTCTGCTCCCAGGGCAGGAGTCAGAACACCACACCGCCTGGCCTTTGTCGAGACACAAACGTTTGTCTCAATTTGAGTCCCTCTTCAGCCTGTTCCTAGAGACTGACCGTTGGGGCTTCTGGGGTAATTAAGGGCACTAAATCCTCTGCGAATTAGACATGCTGCCTTTCAACTCATTCTTCTAGAGGACAAGGGGACGGCGCGGGAGTCCCCGGAGGAATAAAGGGAACAGACGTGCAAACTGTCATAAAGAAGAAGAAAATCCATGGCTTAGGAGCCAGAGAGCAAATGTCAAGGCAGCCTGTCAGTTTCAATGTGTTCTCAGGATCGTATCCCATTGGCCCCAAATGCAGAGCGCAGAGTCCCAGAAATCTTGCCACCATGTGGGACAGCTGTGGCCATAGAAAGAGATCAACAAACGCGTCCAGGGCTTTAATCTGCTAGGGCTCCTTCCGCAGTGCCATTTATCTATCTGCAAAGGCTGAGTACAAAGGTGCTGTACTGCAGGCATTATGCCAGGTAGGAAGGGGGAGGGGGGCATTTAAAAGCATGTGCCCTTGGGTGTGGCTCTTACATTTTTGCCAGGCAGACAACTGCTGTGCAGACAGAGATGACATCACGGGAATCTAGATTGCTCTTAGCCACCTCGGTCACAGGGTGACTCTATAAAGCGATCATCCCAAATGGGCCGCTTTTGAAAGAGGACACTTCATGATTAAACCAAGACGAGAGCTGTGAAGTGGGGCAGTCCCAGCAAACCAGATGGCTGGCACCCTCCTCGGCCAGCGCTTCATAAGACTCTGCTCTGGTCTCTGTCATTCACCCCACACGTTGTATGTGCCTTACACTGGGCTAAGCAGCACAGAGAGTATGAAAAAATCATTAAAAGGCTGTAGCGTACCATCGCACACCATAGCATGTAGTCCTTGCCTGCAGAATCATCTCTCTTTGCTCTGACAGTACCCCGGCTGCCTTGAGCAGCAGCTCTCTCGGCAGCCTTGAAATCCAAATGAGCTGACGTTTACTCTGAGCTAAGGCATTAGGAGGTTCTGCATGGCTGGGTTTTTAAGTCTTTGATTCAGAATATATCCAAGTGACTCACTGGACTATTTTGGTCTTGGGAATTAAGCTGCATTCAGAAAGTCCTGCTGCCATCTCAAGTTCCAGGGTAGACAGAAGCCTTCCTTGGAAACCTCTGGAACATCTGCCTGAGTTTGGGGAGTTAACCGGATTGGATCCGGCACCCCTTAAAAAAAATCTCTTGAACTCTGATGACAGTTTCTCATTTTAAGTCACCTCCAAATCCTCTCCCAGGTCAATAATCATTTATGTGCATTAACCTCCATTCTCTTGGCTAAAAAAAAGCATTTCAAATCAAGGACCCCAATTCAGCCTGGCCAGTGTCGTTCAATGGTTGAGCGTTGACCCACAAGCCAGGAGGTCACAGTTTGATTCCTGGTCAGGGCACAATGCCTGGGTTTGGGGCTTGATCCCCAGTGTGGGGCATGCAGGAGGCAACCAATCAAAGACTCTCTCTCATCATTGATGTTTCTATCTCTCTCTCTCCCTCTCCCTCCTTTTTCTCTGAAACCTATAAAAACATATTTAAAAAAGAAGGGGAAAAAAAGAAAGAACTTCTGGTTTCTTACTGTCTTCATCACTGGCCAAAATTAAAATTAAATTTAAAAACTTTTTTACTCCTGATGCTTTAGGAATGCAAAGGCTTCTACTGCAGCCATTATGCTGGGTGGGGAGGAGAAGGGGCATGAAAAAGCATGTGCCTTTGGGTGTGGCTCTTACATTTTTTCCAATATTAATAATAATTTTTGCCAGTAATAATAAATTACTTTCAAAAACAAATATTACAGATTTCCTGAATTCAAAAGTAGAAAATGTTTATTATAAAATTTAGAAAAGAGAAAAAGTATAAAAAAGAAAATTGAAGTTAGCCAAATTCCCACCACCAGGCAAATCCATTTGTTAATATTTTGGTGCACTACTTTGCCATCATTTTTGTACACATTTACATAAATACAGAAAAGTCTCATAAAATTAAGACCACACTAAATGTACATTTTTTTAGAATTTTAAAAAGTACTTCTATTGATTTTTAAAGAGAGAGGAAGGGAGAGGAATAGAGAGAAAGACCTATGTGAGAGTGCAACATCAATCACTGCCTCCGATACACCCCCTACTGGTGATCGAACCAGCAACCCCGGGCATATGCCCTGACCGGGAATTGAACTAGCAACCTATGGGTGCCCTGGATGACACCCAATCAACTGAGCCACACTGGTCAGGGCCTGTATGTACAAATTTTAAAATGCTTTCAACCCTTAGCACTTTATGGTGAATATATTCTGCAGGCATCAACCATATTTTTGTCAACTTCTTTTTCAGGTGTAAAATGTCCCATTCAAAGCACTACAAGTACTGGTTGTGAAAATGTATATTTATTCATAATTGTTAAGTGACCACTTGCACAGCTAGCATGCTTTTTAGTGGCATGTGTGAAATATGTCTGCCTCCTAAAAAAGGACAAGTCGAAGGACAATATGCTAAGTCACTCAGCTTTGCAGAACTTGGAATCAATCCACGTAGAACAGCCCGAGACCTCTGAAATGCATCAAGAGATCAAAGCAGGGTTGTCTCAGACTAACGGCTGATCAGAGAACAGAAGGGCATGCTCTGGAGGGGAAGGGGGGAGATTTGCTGGGTACTACAGCATCTAGAGAAACAACTGAAAACTCATACGAGACAATTTAAACATTTTTATGCTTTCTACAGGCTTTGCACTGTGTTAAGTACGGGTGGCACAAAGATGACTAAGCCATAATCTTTTCTCTGAAGGATGTCACAGCCGACAGGGTGACACAGATGCAACACTGACGCGTGGGATGCTTGAGCCTGCTGAGATGAGGAGATTGCTTGGATTGTTTGGGTGAGCCCAATCTAATCATATGAGTCCTTACAAGTGGAAGAGGAGGATTGAGGGTCAAAATCTCAAGAGATGAACCCCTCCATCCAGTTGTTCAAAACAGCCATTCTTAACTTCCTCTTGTCGTTTTTTCCCCCATGTCTGACCCAATAGATCGCATTGATTTTATCTCCCAGATTATTTTAAATCGGCCCAACTTTCTCCGACTCTCTTGCTGACGCCTTACTCTACAGCGCAGACTCTACACCATCACCATCTCTTTCCTGGACTTCTACAACAACCTCCTACTTGGTCTCCACACCTTCTCTTTCATCTCCCTCTGACCCACACACCACAAAGTAAGAGTCATGGTGAAATGTAAATTCGAGAAAACTGCTCTTGTGTTTAAAATTCCTTAGGGGCTTCCCACTGAACCTGGAGTAAAATGCACTCCTTGCTGTAGCCTACAAGGCCCTGTGTGATGGGATCCTGCCCACTTCTTTGATCCCACCATGAATCTCTCTCTTTGATGGCTCTGTGCACGCGTCATTCTCTCCTAGTTTTCAGTTCTTGGAGCCCACCCAGCTTTTACACATCTCAGAGTCTGCACAGACTGTCTTTTCTGCCTGGAACATTTGTGTCTCCACCTCTTTCCATTCTAGCTCCTTCTCACCCTTTTATCCTCCATCCTGAATCTTTATTTCTTTCTTTCTTGATACCGTTTATAAACACCTTAGATACTTGCCTGTGTACCTGGCTTTGCTGGTCTTCAGCACTAGAACATAAGTGAGGGCAGAAACAGTGATTACTTGGCTGTCTTACACTCAGCCCTGCGAAGAGCGTGCCTGACCCAGAAACGGTTGCTGAATTACTTACTTCTTTAATCGTTCTGATGGCAGAAAGAGTGGATCGAGATGGGGGAACAAGACTGGAGGCAGGAACACGGACTGAGAGGTGACTGCAGAGTTCCAAATGAAAGAAGAGAGGGGCCTGGGCTTGATCAGTAATAGAGAAGATGGAGAAGAGGAAAACGGAACTATGCCCTAGGAGGAATGGCAGGTTCCAACTGAGAACTAGAACAAGAGAGAAGCAGATAGGGGGGACAGGGAGGGATGCATTTGTGTTGGGTGGAGTGGAGTCGAGGGATTGTCCAGGTAGAAAGAAATAGGGTTAGACAGGCAATCATGATTTACAGATTTGCCCATATTAGCATTTTTATAGTAGAGTATTTCCAGCATGTTCCCAGTTGACTCATCAAAAACCACCCAAGTCTAAAACCACTGTTTAATAGTCAACCTAGCAGCAGCGAAAATGGAAAGGGACTCAGTCCAGAGCCTTCCTCTAGAAGAATTGATCAATACACAATGAAAGGAAACTCACCACAATGGCATTTCCTCCCACCTCTTCCCCCCTTGATCATCTCAAACCTTCCTGGCTGCAGATGGCCCACTTCCTAACCACGTCAGCCTCTGAGCACCAAATGGCTGTGGTGCCTGCAGAGCAGACCAATCAGATATTCTTAAGCATTAGACACAACACCAGCTCAGAATTTCTCCAAGAAATCATCATATATGGTAACTCTTCCTTTCCTTACTCCCATCTTCTTTGCCTTATGGAGACCTCCTTATCCCTGCCTGGTATTCAGAAAGATATAACTGGCTGAGGAATACCCAGCTTCAAGTATAACACTGACCAGAAGGACAGAATGGGATCCAGCCAGCTGGCCAGGGCATGAGTCATCACTGACTCTAACCGTGATCCGTGTAAATATTGGGATGCACTTTTCTGCTTTGTTAGTATTACCATTAACAGATTCTATGGCAGAATAGACCTCAAAAGACAAATTCTGTATCAAAAGTTCCCTTGTTATTCCAATTATTTAAAATTCTGAATATATTTTTATAAATACACAATATTGCAACAGGGAGTTTCCTATACCTGCCCACCAAACGCCCATTTAATTGATAACGTAAGCGAATCATACATCTTCAAAGCTGGAATAAGGCCTTCAGTATGTGAAAGTCATGTTACCCTTTACAGAGGAGGAAACCGAGACTGCTGCGGGTCCCACGAGTCCTGTGAATAAACCTTTAAATCCATGCACCAAGTACAACCTGTTTCTATGAGCAAAGGCGTGGGGCGGGGGGTGAGGGGGGGGACACCCATGGCATACAGACGGAAGGAAGGCAAAGCTGTAACTCAGGGTGGTTACAAACTTTACACAGGCAAGAACTTTACCCAAGGCCATCAGAGTAATAATGGGCAGGACTGGGCCTGGAACCTAAACTTCTGTTTAGACCACTGGTCTAGAAGTCACTGTCAGGGGCCACCTTGGTCTTGACCCTCGGGGGAGAGAAGTAGAGGGCTCCATAGAAACCCAGCTGCCCTCAATAGCACTCTGTGTTCTCGGGTCATTTTATGGAAGGACGGCATGTTCTGGAAGCCACAGAGACCAGCCAAGCATTTTTCCCCCTGCTGGAATGTACTTGCCACACCAATCAGCTGACCAGAGTCCAGACCCGGGTTACAGGAGATGCTAACCTGCTCCCTGCTGACGGGGAGGAGGCTCTCCACTTCTCTCTTGCCTGGGTTCCCCTTGCTCCAGTCAGAGCCTGCAGGGAAAGGCTCCTACGTGCCCAGGGGTGGGACAGAGAGCAGGAAGGCCCGAGGAGGAAAATCCAGCGTTCTGTTTGCACGTTACAATCCCAAATGTGTGATTCATTCCAAATGCAAACTGAAAACCTCACTAATTTCGCCTTCCTTTCCAAACTGTCTCCTTTCAAGTTTTTACACATAAATTCTGACGAGAACTGACATCGTGTTTTCTGCAAAAGAAAGCAACCTGACTGCCAACCATGGAGGGAAAGTTATGAAAAGTGGTACACAGCTGTTGTTGGATTTTCTGTTTTTGTAACGGGAGTGATGATGAAAACGAAATCACGCTGAGCGGGGCTCCTTCCTGGCTACTACGAAGCTGGAGAAGCCGGTGACAGTTTCTCTTCCCCCCGCTATCAGTGTGAGACTTGGGCAGAGGAGGCAGAGGCCTCAGATGACCTCCGCTGGGCAAAGGGTGCCCGGGGGATGCTAAATGGCAGCTCCCTGGGCGGGCCGGGGAGGTAGCCCCAGAGGGAAGTGGAGCCCCACAGCTTTCTCAGCGGCCTGCTTTCTCCAACCAGCTCTCCCCAGAACAAAAACCACCCTGTCGGCTACCGGCTACCGTCAGCAGTCAGAAAAACATGCCTCTAGACAAAGCCAGGCTATTCAGCGGTCCCCAAGCTGCCTCTTCCACTCCTCGGGCGCACTGGCCCAACAGCTCATGCAGAGGCGGCTATAAAAATCGGAAGAAAGAAATGTCTGCGGAAGGAGGAAGGCATTCCCCTTATGCTTCCCATTTCATGGCAAACACCTGCTGCTGGCCGGGCCAGCAGTACAGGTAAGAGGGTTAGAAGCCATGTCCCATACAGTCCCTGGGAGGGGGGAAGGGACACACGTGACTACAGGGAGAGTGTGACCCAGCGAGGAAATGATCAAGGGAAATCAGAGAGCTGTCTCCCAATCATTTCCAGAGCTGTCGCATGGAAAGGGAAGCAATTTGCTCTGAGTTACTCCTGGAGGTGAAGGAATAAGGGGACATGAGTTTTTTCACCATAAAAAGCACTTTCTCACAGCCAACTGGAAAGAGCAGTGAGCATTTTAAATCTGCACCACACAGGTTTTCAAGGCAACTCTTCCTTTACCCTCCCCCATCAAAAGTCGCCCAGACCTTGCCCCGGCTGGCATGGTTCAGTGGATGAGTGTTGACCTGTGAACCAGGAGGTCACAGTTCAATTCCCGGCCGGGGTACATGTCGGTATTGTGGGCTCAATCCCCAGTGTAGGGCATGCAGGAGGCAGCCGATCAATGATTCCCTCTCATCGTTGATGTTTCCCTCTCTCTCTCTCCCTCTTCCTTTGTCTCTGAAATCAATAAAAATGTGTTAATTTAAAAAAAAAAGTTGCCCAGACCTAAGAATCTGTCTTTGGCCTCTTCTCTCCCTGCGCCTCTCATCTATGTGACTGCGCCTCTCAACTGTGTGACTGCGCCTCTCACCTGTGTGACTGTCAAGGTTTCTATGACCCCAGACAACTTTTCAACACCAAACCCCCATCTGTCAAGTCTCAGCTAGACTTTGCACTGGTCTTCCTACTGACCCCCCATCTTTCAGGACCCCATATTTCTCCAAGCCACGGGCCGCTGAGCTGTCACCGATGCACAGCCCTACTCCTTTCTACATTAACATCCAGACTTGTGCCCCCTCCTTCCCCAGCCTCCTCTGTCCCCACCCCGTCAGGACCCCACAGCTGCCCCAGGAAATCTCACACCTCCCTCCCCGGACACAGCGGACAGCCGTGGCTGAAACACTGCTGCAGCGGGACACCTGCTCACCCTTCGAGGTTGAGTCTCGACCTGCTTTCCACTCACCCCGTCTTCATCGCTCCCTCCCGGCCCACTGGACCCTCACCTTCCCTGCATGTTTAGCAAATTGTTTTAGTTGATGACAACACTGTCCTGTGCTAAACCCTTAGCATCTCAAAGGCAAGGGGCTGAGTCTGTTTCATTGTTCTCTCCCCAGAGCCTACTGTACCGTCTGGAATGTGTTTGCTGAGCGTGTGAAAAAGAGAAAGAAGGAAGGGAAAGAAAGGTAGAAGGAATGGGAGATGGAAGGAAGGAAGGAAGGAAGGAAGGAAGGAAGGAAGGAAGGAAGGAAGGAAGGAAGGTAGAGAGGGAGGCTTTAGGGGGGAAGAATGCCCTGCATTTGGTGCACTCTTACTCTTACTCTATTTCCTTTCCATTAGAGTACTTTCCCTTCCACTGGACTTTAAAGATTTCGTTTGTGGGTCCTCAAAGGGAAGATAATGCCTGGCTTAGCTACACTGAATAGGGGTGCATTCTACGAAACAAGGCAAGAGTCTAGTCAGAATCAACCACAGCGCAATACACATCACAAGAATCATAGGGGCAATTATTTATCTGAAGAAATTTGGTAATTAAGTGAATTAGAAACTAAAACTAGCTTCATGCTTTTAAAAAAATTGCAGTAAACCTGAATTTGTAAAACATGTTTTTAAGCATAAAAGTCTTCAGTGACTGACTACTTTCCTACCCTGGGGGTTGGCAAGCAAAGGGAGGGTAAGATCCAATTTCTCCCTGGCTTGGAGGCTGAGAGTCATGCTCAACTGCGCGCACCAGCAAAAAAGTCAGATCCGTGATCCATGATTTTTTATAAGGTTGCCAACCTCTAAGAGGTTTGCTTTAACATACTCAAAAAGGTCGCTGAAAACAAAAATACAAAAGGCCCTGGTGACTTTAGCAAGAAGAGATTGGGTAGCAAAGTGGGGAGAGAAGCCAGACTGCAGACACCAGAGATGAGTGGGCACCGGGAAAACGCAGGACAGACTCAGCGGCAACACACTTGGAACTTGAAGGGAGCAACACACGCACAGAAGTGGGAACATTCTAGAAAGGCAACAGATGTAAACAAAACGTCTTTTTTTTTTTCTGAATCTGGGTGATACTGCGCATTTTTTAAATGCAAGTATTCCAATAATGGGGTGAAAGCCAGGGGGGAATCTGGGGGTAGCAGCAGAATGACAGTGCTATTAACACAAAAACTCAACAGAGTTGACACTACTTGTGAGGTTGGGCCACCTAAGTCCAAAGTTTTGGAGGAAAATAGAGATAACTGTAGAGTTAAGATTTGTCCTGGGATGTGGTTCTCAAACTTCAGGGTCATATAAATGTCCTGGGGTATTTGTTTAATAGACTGTGGTCCTACCCCCTGGGATTCTGATTCAGTAGTAGGTCTAGAGCAGGTCCTATGCATGTGCATGTTGAAAAAGAAGCGGGGGGAAAGTAGGAAGGAAGAGAGGGAGGGAAAAAGGAAGGAAGGAAGTTAATTATAACTTTTTTAGAAGGAGCCCTGGTATTCCAGTGTAAAAGTGTTATAGGTAGTAACGGGACCACAATATGAGACCAGCCAAGAGCAGTAATTCTCAAACTTTATAATGTGTATACGATTCCTCTGGGGCTTGGTAATTTCCTGTGGTTGGTGGCTGTCATGTGCATTGCACAATATTTAGTAACATATCTGATATTTAGTAATATATTGACCTCTACCCACTAGATGCTGGTAGCAACCCCACCCCTTTGTGACAACCAAAATATGTCCTTAAACATTGCCTGATATACTCTAGGGAGTAGCAGCTCTCCCCGTTGAAACTCACTGAGTTAGAGGAGTATCCCAAGGGCAAAAGAAGGTGCTTTTGACTTTGCAATGATCAATCCTATTGAATTTTCATACTTTAGAAATCCAATGATGACATACCTTTCACTTCTATCATTTTCTACTTCATTCATTCTGACTTCTATTGACACAATTCTGTATAAGAAAAGGAAAAGGCGTGGGAAAGGAGAAGAATGTAATCTAATAATGTAAAAAAAAAAAAAAACCCACAAGAGTTTAAGCTAAGATAGAAGGCAAAGGACTGAGAGCTACTGGTGTTATAATGGGTGTAATGTCATCAATTCTCTCCTTCTGAAGAATATGAATAGAGCACTGGGATTGTGGAAGTAATACGAAATGTTCCATTTGTTCTCCCATATTTCCCAGCCCTCCTTGCTCTTAGAGTAACCCATGTGATCCCTCTGGCCAGTGAAATATGTCACCTGCAGCCTGAGGCAGTGAGAAGTTCAGTGCTGTTCCCCAATCTGTCTTTGTCACACAGACTGAGTAGGCCATGTGCGCCTAATGGTGCAACCACACAATGGCAGAGCCTCTATCACAGTGGTTCTCAACCTTCCTAATGCCACGACCCTTTAATACAGCGCCTCATGTTGGGTGACCCCCAATTTCATTGTTACAAATTGAACATAATTAAAGCATAGTGATTAATCACAAAAACAATATGTAATTATATATGTGTTTTCTGATGGTCTTAGGCGACCCCTGTGAAAGGGTTGTTCGACCCCCCAAAGGGGTCGCGACCCACAGGTTGAGAACCGCTGCTCTAACAGGTTGGGTCACTGAGTCACTGAGTGGGGTAGGTTTCCCTGCTGATTCATTTGGGACATCAAATGAGATTTGGGGGTTAGGGGTGTTAACCCAGTCTAACCTAACAGTGAGAATAGTAACCCCACTTCAATGAAAGAACAACTAAAGTCCTCGGAATTTATAACCCAATTTTTCTTCATCAAATTATCCATTGCCAAAATTGCTTTAAATTTGTATAAATGGACAAGAGAAGGAACTTTGAGGCCACACTTCCCCACAACAGAGGAATGCTGAACCAACTAAAATCTCATGAAAATTAGTGTTTTATTGCAATCTAATCAGAAGTCTAATGCTTAATTTAGTTATCACATTTAATAATCATTACAACAATGTCACAAATTAGATATTAAGGCAAACACAGTTGGCTGCCCACTCAATATGCTAACAAAATCGCAGTGTTGTTCGGAAAATGGGTGCCAATGGTGGACCCCTACACCAACGTTAGGAAATGAAACGTTGTTGATCAACTAAGGCCTGGCACACACCCCTAGATGTAATAGTGGTTTCTACATTTTCACAGGGTTCAGGAGAGAAAAAGAAGGACATGGCCCAGAGAACACACGTGGCCCACAAAGCCCAAAATATTCACCTGTGCCGCGCCAGCTCAGCCAAGGGTTCACAAGCCTGAGCGAGGGCGGCAAATAGATGAAGAAATGACAGACAAAGAGAATAAGCTGGGTCTAGGTGCATCTTCCTGTGCCTGGCTGAGGCCACAGAGAGAGATCCAGAGGCAAGTGGCTTTGCCAACAGGTCAGTCCGAGGCTTAACCCTATAGCCACGCCCTACATTCACCATCAGATTTTTAAAGAAGTTTGCTAACCCCTAGTGTATGCCAACCACAGTAACCCCTTTAAGAGTTTAAGGGTGAACAAGTTATGTAGCTTTGGGCTCCAGGCTTGAAACCTGAGAGGGGGAGCTCCTGGGAGCTTTTCCTTCCTGATTAAAATAATAAGACCCAGGGGGAGAAATGCCCCCTTCTTTGTCTGCCTCTTGCTGTTGTCATGTGACCAGGAAGAAACAGTCAAGGGAACCAGAAAGCAAATCAGATACCATGTGAAGCCAGGACATGGCTGAATTATTGAATTAACCAGCCCTGGAACAGTGATGCATCTCCAGGTATCTTCGCAGAAAAGGTAAAAATACCCCTGTTGTTGCAACTACTTTTGTTGGGTCTTCAGTTACTTAGAGTGGACAAAATCCTATTGACTTTCCATCACCGTGCAATAAACAAAGCAACTCTCGCATGTCTAGCACGATGGAAGCTGAGAAGCTGTGCCTTTGCTCCTGGCTGGAAACTCTTCACAACACTGTAGGCCACCTCCCACATGGCCCTAGGAAGTCATGATTCTCTTAACTCTTGCTTCGGAAAGAAAGCACTAAATCTTCCAAATTCAGCCTTGGACATGAAATGCTTGAGCAACCCCAGCACCACAAGGTTAGAATCTTTCATTTGTAAGATGACAAAAACACTGTTGGTGAACCAAATGCTGTTGGATCCCTTAAAAAATGTCCCTACCCACAAAACACTAGTATCCCTATATCTACAGTTTCAAAATAGTTCAACATATCTTTATAAAAGTGCCTTGAGCCTAGCCAGGGTTGCTCAGTGGTTGGGCATCGACCTATGAATCTGGAAGACACTGTTTGGTTCTTGGTCAGGGCATATGCCTAGGTAGCAGGCTCGATCCCCAGTGTGGGGCAGCAGGAGGCAGATGATCAATGATTCTCTCTCATCATTGATGTTTCTATCTCTCTCCCCTTCCCTTCCTCTCTGTAATAAATAAAAATATATTTTTAAAAAAGTTCCTTGAATTTATCTTTTGCATGGCCCTCTATCTCCCTACATGAAACAAACAAAAAAATATCACCTTTAGTTTTGCTAATTAGGTTCTCTTCAAGTAATGTCATCAAATATGTAGATGCCCCTGACGATGTTCGAAGGTTACTCCCTCTAGTCCAGTGGTTCTCAACCTTCCTAATGCCGCGACCCTTTAATACAGTTCCTCATGTTGTGGTGACCCCCAACCATAAAATTATTTTCGTTGCTACTTCCTAACTGTAATGTTGCTACTGTTATGAATCGTAATGTAAATATCTGATCTGCAGGATGTATTTTCATTGTTACAAATTGAACATAATTAAAGCATAGTGATTAATCACAAAAACAATATGTAATTATATATGTGTTTTCCGATGGTCTTAGGCGACCCCTGTGAAAGGGTCGTTCGACCATAGGTTGAGAACCGCTGTTCTAGAATGAGGCAGAACATCTGTCCTGATCATTTACTCTGTTAAGGCTGGCTTCTGTGGGTAATGATTTAATCACTGGAACTTGGAAGCTGTCACTATGCTCAAAGGCTGTCACTGGACTCATTAATGAAAAAAGCCCTTCTGGCCAGAAATACAGACATCAGCCCAGTCACAATAGCTTCCTGATATTTCTTTTATTGCTTCTACGAAACCACAGCACACAATTTCTATAGTGTTGCTGGGAAATAAACTTGTCTGAATACAGCCCTTAAAATCTGAAGCATTTTATGTTATGTTATTATAATATAATAATACAAATACAATAGTTATAACCTTCGGGCCCTAAATAGTTACCTGCACAAGTTAGTAAATTTCCCTCTTTATTTTAGCATCCAAAGCTAGTGTTGAGGACATTTTTTTTTTTGGTCCTTTAAATCCAAGGTAGTCGTTCCTAACCTTGGCTGCACCCTGGAGTCCCCAGGGACCTTTAAAATATAATGATGTGTGGTCCTATCCCTAGAGTCCTGATTAACAGCTCCAAATGCAGCAGGCGCATCGGGATGTCTAAAAGTTCCCCCAGGTAATTCTAATTTACATTCAGGCTGAAAACCACTGGCCCAAGGTCAATGGCAAATAGAAGAAAATGTAATTAAAGAGCTACACCCAAGAGGAAAGCCACCAATTTGGATTTACAGAGATCTAAGAGAAAGGACTAAGAAAGGTTCCTCCCACTACGTATTTAACACTTCTAAAAATAACAGGAAATCAATTATTATAAACCAATCAATAACTGTGATATTTATTTCCTTATAAAAGTTCTTCTCTTCTCTGTCCATCAGTAAAGTACTGTCTCCACTTTAACCAGCTGGTACTCGATCTCGATCATGGACTCAATTCCAAGATTCCCAGGGCAGGAACAGAGAAAGAAGGCTTCTTACACTTCCTTTACTCCTAATATCATATCAACTCTGGCACTACTGACATTTGGGGCTTGATATTATTTTATTGGGGGGGGGTGTCCTGTGCATTATAGGATGCTTGGCAGCACCTCTGACATCTACCAATGAGAGGCCAGGAGCACATACACAGACACCCCCACATACCCCAGTTATGACAACCAAAAATGTTTCCTGACACTGGGAGCAGCCCCTGCCCCGAGTTAAGAACTGCTGCCTTAGCAGAACCCGTGCCATGGACCCTACCTTCCACTTCCCCGTCCCTACCTCCTCCACCCCCGTGGCTGCTGCTTTGCTGAGGCCTTCATCATCTTTAACGTGGACTTCTAGAATCCTCTCCCAGCCATTCTCCCAGCCTCCCACCTCCCACCGCCCTCGGAGCTCATATGTCCTCTGAACTGCAGCAGAGTGATGTGGATGATGGGGTGCAGCACCCAGAATGGCCTCAGTCCTGAGGCACTCCCTCCCCTATTTGCTGAGCCTTCTCCAGTGGAAGAGAGCCACTTCACTGTGGTTATGTACCCACCACAGGGGCCGCCTTCATCCAGTGACTGCAGGTGTATCAGGGCCTGGCTGGCCCCTGTGCCTCTGGGCGGAACCGTTCCAGCTCCTAAGCATCCCTGTGGGACCAGCCTTACAGCAGCTTTGCCATTCAGCTCTTCCTTCTGTCCAATCCTGTTTCCTTTGCTTTCCCTCAAATGCTATCCCTCAAAACACTCCCCAATATCCGCCTTGCTTGGCCCGTTTCCTCAGGGACAAGAGCAAAGACACAGAGTTGCCTTCCTAAGTTACAAATCTCATCATACTGTTCCCCTGCCAGCCAGCCTGCACTGGTTCCATCCAGCCTATACAGAAGGACCCTAAAGAGTAATGACCGAGTGGCCTACAACGGCATGACAATCAGTTGAGTGCTGGGAAAGCAACTCTGGGAGGGGAGGGGAGCCTGATATGTAGCATTTGCTGATCCCATGGTGTAAATATTTCCACCACTGTCAATTTCAAGCGACCAACAGTTAAACAACCCGCTTGCAAAACTACTGGCTAGTTAATAAATGGCTCTCTCTCATGAGCCAGACACGAGCCAGCTCCAGCAGACCGCTGATAACCCCTGACCACCCGCTACTGTTAATGCTCATTGTTCTCCCTCATGCATACTTCTCAGCCGTGGCAGATTCTTGTAATTCTCCGACCACCAGGATGCCTGGAGGTTCTGCGCTCTTATTCATGTTGTTTTCTGTCTCGAATATGCTTCCTTTCCCTGTCTGACTCATGCAAACCTACTCAACACTTTGGATTCAGCTCCAATAAAATCTCTTCCCTCAACATTTTCAAGATGCACCCCTGCCATTTCACACACAGGTTCAATGAAACCCTCTTGCTTTTGTGTCTACAAGTACCCAAAATACTTTCCTAGCATAGTGCTGCTATTACATTTTAGTGTGTGTGTGTGTGTGTGTGTGTCTACAAAACTGTGCTTCTAGACTAGAACTACATTGAGGGTAGGATCCTATTTAGATTTTTCTGGCATGGAATATGCTCACAAAATGTGTTTTTTGAATTAAAAAAAACAAACAAACTGGCCTCACTACATAGCTCAACTTTATCATGAAATACAGCTCTTAAAAAGAAAAATACTTCAAGGAAAAATACTCTTATTACCTCAAATATGATAGCAGTTTGATCCCCTGCTTCCCAACTGCAGAATGTTGCAGAGAGGCAAGGCATGGGCAAAGGTTGGGCCAGGGCCTGGCCTCTGAATCTTTCTCCCAAACCCAAGCCTTGAAACAGAGCCAAAGCAGAGGAGCACTGGAAACAAGAGCGCCCTCTGCGGTCCCAAGGAGATGGGCAGGTGGACCGACTGCTTTACCTCCTGGCCAGCAACCTGGAGATCAACCTTCTAGATGTTTCCACTGCCTCAGACTCTCAGTGAACCAAGTGCTTACTGTGCTGCAGATTTAAATCAAGCCACACATACTCACTCAGTGCCTACTCCCTGCAAGCTGCTGTATCTTTAAAATAAGGACAGAAATGACAACCAACCACCCAGGAGAGTCTGAGGAATAATAATAATCAGCCTTGATTATAAGTCAAAACTAAAAATGTACTCCGCCCTCAAAAAAAAAATCTCCACAAACCAAAAATAATACTAAACTCTTATATACCACCTGCTTGCTTTGTACCACTCTCTGCTAAAGGGCTTACATATATTAACTATATATGTATACTTTATATACTACTAGGGGCCTGGTGCACGAAATTCGTGCACTGGGTATGTGTGGGGGGGAGTGTCCCTCAGCCCAGCCTGCCCCCTCTCACATACTGGGAGCCCTCAGGCGTTGACCCCCATCACCCTCCAATCGCAGGATCGGCCCCTTGCCCAGGCCTGATGCCTCTGGCTGAGGCGTCCGGCCCAGGCAGCGGGGACCCACAGCTGCAGCGGCCCCACGATCGTGGGCTTCGCTTTAGGCCCAGGCAAGGGACCCCTAGCTCCTGGGACTGCCAGCTTCGACCGTGCCCAGCTCCCATCGCTGGCTCCACCCCTACTTCCTGCTATCACTGGCCAGGGCGGAAAAGGCAACTGATTCTCCGATCATGGCTGGGGGGCAGGGCAAAGGCGGCCCCAGGGCCGCCTTTGCCCTGCCCCCCAGCTCTTAGCTCCCCCCTGGGTTTCCAATCACTGTCAGTGGCAGGGGGCTTCTTCCTGCTTTCCCTTTCGCCTCCCTGCATTGTGCCTACATATGCAAATTAACCGCCATCTTGTTGGCAGTTAACTGCCAATCTTAGTTGGCAGTTAACTGCCAATCTTAGTTGGCAGTTAATTTGCATATAGCCCTGATTAGCCAATGAAAAGGGTAGCTCGTATGCCAATTACCATTTTTCTCTTTTATTAGTGTTGATATCTTATATGTAATGTTATTATATATAATAGCATATATATCATCCTATCTAATAAAAGAGAAACATGGTAATTAGCATACGACCGCTACCCTTCCCATTGGCTAATCAGGGCGATATGCAAATTAACTGCCAGCCAAGATGGCGGCCAGCAGCCAGGCAGCTTAAAGCTAACATGAGGCTTGCTTGCTTCAGTGACGGAGGACTCCAACGTTCCCTGCCTGCCACTGCAGGCCTCTGAGCTGCAACTCTAAGCAACTATGTTACAAATATAGAAGCTAAACAAAACCCCAGAAACCTGCTTTAGTCGCTGGGCTTCAGCCAGCAGGATTGCAACATTGTTTCAAATACAGAAGGTAAACAAAGGCCAGAAACCTGCTTTCAGCAGCGGAGGCCTAAGAGCTGGAGCCAGAGCTAAAGCTGGCCCAGAATAAAAAAAGAAAAGAAAAAAAGGAGAGATTGGGAGCTTCAGTCACCCGCCAGCCTGAAAACAGCCCTCAGCCCCTCACCCAGACTGGCCAGGCACCCCAGTGGGGACCCCCACCCTGAAGGGTGTGTGACCAGCTGCAAACAGCCATCATCCCATCACCCAGGCTGGCCAGGCACCCCAGTGGAGACCCCCACCCTGATCCAGAACACCCTTCAAGGCAAACCAGCCAGCCCCCACCCGTGCACCAGGCCTCTATCCTATATAGTAAAAGGGTAATATGCCTCCCAGCACCGGGATCAGCGGAGCGGAGAGGCACCAGGATCAGCGTGACAGGGGGCAGCGCCCAAACCCCCGGATCTGCCCTGCTCTGTGTGTGACAGGGGGCGGTGCCCCAACTCCCCTATCGGCCCTACTCTGTGAGTGACAGGGGGGAGCTCCCCAACCCCCTGATGGGCCCTGCTCTGTGCGTGACAGGGGGGAGCTCCCCAACCCCCTGATGGGCCCTGCTCTGTGCGTGACAGGGGGGAGCTCCCCAACCCCCTGATCGACCCTGCTCTGTGTGTGACAGGGTACAGAGCCCCAACCCCCCTGATGGGCCCTGCTCTTTGAGTGACAGGGGGTGGCGCCGCAACCTCCCCATCAACCCTGCCTTGAGTGTGACAGGGTACGGAGCCCCACCCCCCTGATGGGCCCTGCTCTTTGAGTGACAGGGGGTGGCATCACAACCTCCCGATCCGCCCTGCTCTGTGCATGAAAGGGGGCGGCACCCCAACTCCCCAATCGGCCCTGCTCTGAGCCCGACCAGTGGCTGCACCTAGGTATTGGGCCTGGCCTCTGCCACCTGGGAGCAGGCCTAAGCCAGCAGGTCGTTATCTCCCGAGGGGTCCCAGACTGCGATAGGGCACAGGCCTGGACCCCCCCTTCCCCCCGAGTGCACAAATTTTTGTGCACCAGGCCTCTAGTGTATTATAATAATATAATATAAATATAATGCAATATGATATAAATGCAATATGATATCATGTAACGTCCTTTTATATTTGAAATAATGTTTTATATATATAAATAAATTATATTATATAACAGAATCTTCACATCAGCGCCTATGACCTGGGTACTAGTATTATCCCTCTTTTACAGATTAAGAAACCAAGATGTTAAGTAACTCGCCCAAGGCTAATTAGGGGAAGAGCCAGGATTTGAACCCAGGCAGCCTGGCTCCACAATCCATGCTCTTAATCAAACCAAGAGGAGGAGAAAAACCGGCTCCTTTGTAACTTTCGCCACTGTCATCAAAAGACTGGCGATGTCCCTTTCAAAGCCTGCGAGCTGGGAGTGGCGACCTTTGCCCTGGGCCTTAGCACAGCACGCATGACTGATCACCTGCGGCAGCTACCAGCACCTCGGCTGTCAGGGGAGCCTTTCTTCTAGCAAAGTCGCCAAGTGGAAAAGCCCTGAACCCCAGGAGGGAAGAAAGGAGAGAAAGCACCTCTGCAGCCAGCCATGCAAACAAACGCTCTGAGCAATGCTGCAAAGAGCCAAGGTGAGGCAGAGAACCAACAGGACATCCGGGCCCTGCAGACAGTCCGCTCGCTGACCAGAATGCAGGAGCCTCTGGTTACGCGGGGATGGCTGAAGAAGGAAGCCGCTGGGGTCAAGAGGGGAGATGTGCCCGGGGGGACAAGCCAAAGGAAAACACAATGGAGAACGGGAAGGGCCTTGGCTGGTGGTGGCTGCAACTGGGAGTGTGGCCAGAACGGTGACATTGAGCCTATGAAGTAGAGGGACAGCCCCGGGAGGCCCGAGAGGTGCCCAGCACAGCTGGGACAGTGAGGCCCAGCACCTTAGCAACCTCTGGTGAGCTCTCCGTGCATGCCGACCAACATGGTCGTGTTTCTTAAATAAAAAGTTAAGATTCCCATGAAGTGACGAGAAAGCACCTTTGAGAATCTTGAGAAAGACAGGGTTCAATTAGGCCTCAGTGCTTAGAGGATTAAGCTTTAGTTTTAAAAAAAAAAAATGGCCTGAGAACATTTCCCTACAGAGCTAAATAACTGAGCCATTGCTTGATTTCAGTCCCGGGCAGATACCTTAGAAGGAGCAAGACAAATGAGAGACCTGCTGCAATGATATTTAGGTGGCTTTGTCTCCCTGTTTCAATCCTAGGCCGACGGACCGATCTCCCTTCATCCTCACCCCAAGCATGGCGTTATCCTCTTCCAGATGCAATCTCTCAATTTCGGATTGAAAGGGCCCTGTCTGCCAACTGCCCTCAATAGTCTGGCAGGTCTGCACTTCCCTGCACACAGCCCCATCTCTTCCTCAGCAAGTCTCCCCAGCCTGACTCCCCGCTAGGGATCCCTGTCCCTTGCCTGCTGCTCACCTCCCTGATGCCTTTCTTAACTGAATCCTCTCTGGTCCGCCAATGCTCACCCTTCCGAATGCCCCCATGGCCCCACATGAAATCACTGCTCTAATTCCTCCTCTCCTCATCTCTTACCTCTTCTTATCCCAGTTTGCTAAACTGCCTCCCAGCAATCAAATTCCATTTCCCAAACCCACCTTTACCTACGGCTACTTTGTAGGTAGGAAACAAAGATTACAATAAAATATATAGTTATATAAATTGCGCATGTCCTCAAACCTGCTGAAAGTATCCAATTCAACGAACTTCTTCACAGAATTACATAATTCAGCATCCTTTTACAACATCATTGCAAAGTCTAGCCATTGTGTTTTCAAGCACCCATTCCCCAATAAACTCAAAACACAGCCCTTGTACAAATGGTGCTGGAGGAGGTGGAGACTGGCTGGTGTTGGAGGGGAGAAGTGAAAGTGCCCTGAAGGCAGAGGGTGGGAGGCAATCAGGGTGAGTGGCTCTGGAGAACCCCTGATCTGAGTTAGCATTCCCCACCCTGCTATTAACAAGTTCCATGACCTCAAATAAAATGACTCAACCTCCCTGAGCTTGGGTTTCCTCACCTGCAGAAGGCAGAAAATAACACCTACCTGGTAGGTGAGTGGTGAAGCAATGAGCTCACACACACGGGGAGAGCTGGCACCTAGCAGATTAAATACTGGTGGAGAAACTGAGGCACAGAGAGTCGTTTGGCTCAGCCTGTCCTGCGACTACTGGTTTAGTCCATGGAACACGATCCTGCATCCAGCAATTCAATCTCCAAGCACTTAGTATAGTTTAGGCTTCCCGTGCAGCACTCAAAACACTTGTTGGCTAAGGTAAATCTAGGCTGCACCCTTTATTCTGTTCTCACTCCCCGGGAAAATGCAGAGTCCTGTAGCTTAACAGTCAACCGTCAATTACTGGCTCGATTATATAAACTTGATATTAATGGAAACAGCCCAGTTTCCATTAATCGTCACAAGACACTAAACTTCAGTGACTAAAGCAATGAAAGCTAACATAGCACTAAAGGAGGCAGCAGCTGGTAAGACAACATGCTGTATACCCAAAATACCTTTGTTGCAGGGTAAAAAATAAACATTTCTTTTTCTTGCTTAAACTCTTAACTCTTTAGGTGTGTGTCCACCTATTTGCTTTCTTGTGCAATGTGACATATGTATTTTAATGACTTGAAATAAACTTGAACTAAAGTTGAGACTGATCCATCTGAAACTGAACTTCATAGTAGTATAAATATCTCAAAATAAGGAAGAGATACCTTCACGGGGTTGACTTTTTTCAAGCCAGAGTATAGAAATGCAACATATCCCTCATCCAAATGACCACCCATGAATAATAAAGCAACTGTGTATGTCCTACCAACCCAATCGTTATGCATCAAATAGAGCGTTGTTTTAATACTCCTTGTGGTACTCAGGCATTTACAGACAATTCATTTGCTACCCAAAGAAAAGGGAATTCTTATAGGGAAATGCCCATGGAATAAGTGAAAATACTGAAAGGGAAATGGGAGACCCAAGTCCTGGCCTCAGTAGTTCTAGAACCGCGCCCCCCCCCCCCGCCCCCCAACAAGCTACTTCATTTACATGTGCAATAATCTTCCCTTCTGCAAAACAAGAATAACTGTTCTACTGCCTTGAGTCCCTGGTGAGGATAAAACAAACTTTGACCTATGATTTGATCTACGGTTACTGAAAAGTGTTCACAGATCCAGGCACTGCATCCCCACTTAAAATTTCAGATTTGTTACGTGGACTAGAATTCGCTCCTGACAGACCTAGCTAAGGCTGAGCCAGCCCTTTTGCTTTTGAGGTCAGTAAGTAATCTAAGACTCGAGAGTTTTCTCTCTGCTGCTTAACTTCCCCGAGTCGAGTTTCCTTCCTCTATCTCGGAGAGTTGGGAAAATCTTTTCTCAGGGCAAATGCACCTCGGATTTCCCATAAGTCTCCAGCTAAAGAAAGCTGGAGGCATGCACCTGATGGCCGGCTTACAGGTGGCAGTGGACATCTGTCACGCATTTGGCCTCTGTCCCTTCCCTATGTTTGGAGAGTCCCTCACCTCGTGAGGCAGCGTCAGCCACCCATTATAGAAGCAAAGTGCTGAAGACTCACGTTCCCAGCACCCTTTGCACTGGAGGAACAGGCCCAGGGCAAGCACTGCAGACCCGAGGTCAGTCCCCCGGGATGTACACAGGCAGGGACAGTGCAGGAGCCATTTCGGCACCTGACAATGGCAGGGGCAGCTCCATCCAGTTAGGGGGAGCTTTACTGGCAGCTGTTCCCATGGCGACCACACCTCATGCCTCGCAATGGTGGTACAAGCTGCAGGCTGCCTACCTGTGCTCACTGGTGGTAGCAGTGGCCTCTGCACGCGCCCCCTTTTTGCGTGTATTTTGAGGCTTTGTTCCAGCTCTGTTTTCTCTGATTCTAGTTCTCCGGCCCTCTGGCGGCTCTTAGGAGCGAACCCAAATCCTTCCCATGGATTCCTTCAATCCCAAGATGAGCATGAATCAATCTCTATACCTTTGGACAACAAATCCTCGTTGATTTAGAAATCATTCTCAAGGCTAGGAAGACAACCAAGATCAGCATGGCGCCCTGCTCCATCCAGAAACTTCCAAATGAGGAGCCACTAAACCTCATGACCCTATTCAACCTTTCCATTCACAATGCACATCGCACAGCAAGTGCAGACGTGGACAGAAAAGGAAAAAACACCGGAAAGTAACCAAATTGTACTTCCATGGCACAGAGAGACAAATTAGACTTTAGTGATCTAGTTTAAGGTTAGATTACTGAACAATGTTTTCGGGCCAAGTCTATTCAGACTTTTCATAGAAACAGAATAGGTACTAAGAGTGGAGCAAGGACGTTTTAGTCAAAAAGAACATTTGAATTTGGGTTACACCATCCCCTCCTCTCCTCCAATGTCCTATGAACAATGCATCCCATACACATCCCAGTTGTATAAAAGCTTACATACCACACAGGACATGCATGTCCATGCCTCCTTTGCTTTTCCTATATTCTTCACTCTGACTGAAATGTGTTCCCTTGGATGGTGAACTTTTATTCATCCTTCAAAACCCAGCTCCAATGTCATTTCCATTGTGAAGCCTTCCTAATGCCCCCTAAATGAATCACTACTGCCTCTGCGTCATTGGAACCTCGACTGTAGCCATTAGAGCACCCTCTTTTTAGAGTGTTAGTCATCCCTCCCTCCCCCCTCCCCAGTAGTGAGCACACAGGACAAGTGAAGGTCCTGACCAGGGCAGGGATTAGGTTAAAGCAGCACTCACTCTCAAGTGCAAGTGCATAAAGCCGGTACTTACTATCTTTGTTTCTTAATTCAGAGCCTATCATATCATAGAATATGAAGCACTCAGACCCTTGTCCACTGAATGGTGAATAGCACAAGAAAAGCGTATAGGATTTGGAGAATGTTTGCATGATATAGAGAAGGCAGTGTTGGACAAACAAAATGAATAACCTTACTAAAGACACTTAGCCTAGCCAAGGGGGAAGAAGGACACAGTGCCTTTCTTTGCCAGTCTAGGGCTCTGTGACTCCCAAGTTCAAAGGAAGTTCATAAAGGAAGAGATCAGGACAGGAGGGATCGGTCCCAGGAGATGCTAGCCCTTGAGCTGGTCCCTGACACACAGGCAGAACTGGAAAGGAAGAAGGGATGAATGGTCAATCTAAGAATAGGCACCAAGTATGGGAGGGGTAAGACTTGTGAAAGGGAGAAAGATGAGAGGGTGACTAGAGAAGAGAATGCATGTTAGGGGTAAAAATATGCTGAGTAGAAATTGGACGGGTTGGGTGGAAAGAGAACAAAACACCCTAGAAAACCAAGCAGTGTAATTCTGGAGCTTGGGACTGAGCAACAGGATAGAAAATACTGTTTTGTAATAATAGTTAGAAAACCAAGAGCTACAATTCCGTAGTGTCTATCTGGTGCCAGGCTATCTATTAGGAATAACATGTAAGTGAGTGTAGCGGAGGGTGTGGTTCCAAAATCAAACCAAAACAACAAACAAAACACTAGGCCCAGGCAAATGCAGGCAGCACGGTGAACTGAAGACTAGTCCTTGTGCCCATATACTCATTTGGTGCCTTTCCCAGTCCCACAGCCATTGGTAGACTTGGCTTTACAAGAAGTCAGATATTCATGAATATGTTAATTCAGTGGCACTAAAAAAAGTCCTCTACCCCCTTGGAAACGTTTCTCCATCCCCGAGCGTTCATCATTAGAAATGTGTTACTTTACTTTTAGGCTGTTTCCTACGTACCAGCGCCAATTCCCCTGGATGAATTTTTAATTTAAGTTCTATCGCTACACTTATACGTAATTTCTTAACGACTTTTTAATCTGTTGTTTAGGTGCTAGATTTTGACAGAAACTACAAAGAGGGGGGAAGTGGGATCTATCCACAGAGTGGAATGCTATTCAGCCATAACATAGGAAGGAAGTACTGACACCTGCTACAACACGGATGCTCAGTGAAAGAAGCCGGGCCGGACACAAATGGCCACACACTGCAGGCTTCCCCTCAGAGGAAATGTCTAGGGCAGGCAAATCCAGAGACAGAAAGCAGATTTGTGGTTGCCAGGGGCTGGGAGGGTGGGGGATGGGGAGTGACTGCTTTCCATCTGGGGTGATAAAAATGCTCTGAAACTAGAGTGGTGATGGTTGCACAACCTCATGAATGTACTGAAAACCACAGAAGTGGACGCTTGAAAATGATTTAAATCATAAACTCTATATTGTGTGTATTTCACCCCAATAAAAAAAATACAGGAGACACATGAGGATTCTGCAGGTGTGATAAGAAGTTCTCATTTGAGCCCGACCGGCATGACTCAGTGGTTGAGTATCAACCTATGAACCAGGAGGTCATGGTTCGATTCCTGAACAGGGCACATGCCCAAGTTGCAGGCTTGATCCCCAGTAGGGGTGTGCAAGAGGTAGCCAATCAATGATTCTCACCATTGATGTTTCTATCTCTCTCTCTCTCTCTCCCTTCCTCTCTGAAATCAATCTATCTATCTATCTATCTATCTATCTATCTATCTCCTATATAATAAAGAGGTAATATGCAAATTGACCATCATTCCAACACACAAGATGGCTGCCCCCATGTGGTCAAAGATGGCTGCCCCCATGTGGACACAAGATGGCCTGCAGGGGAGAGCAGTTAGGGGTGACTGGGCCGACAGAGGAGGGCAGTTGGGGACGACCAGGCCAGCAGGGGAGGGCAGTTGGGAGCGACCAGGCCTGCAGGGAAGGGCAGTTAGGGGTGACCAGGCTGGCAAGAGAGGGAAATTAGGGGTGACTGGGCCAGCAGGGGAGGACAGTTAGGGGTGATCATGCCTACAGGGGAGGACAGTTGGGGGCGACCAGGCCTGAAGGGGAGGATAGTTAGGGGTGACCAGGTTGGCAGGGAAGGGCAGTTAGGGGTGACCAGACTGGCAGGGAAGGGCAGTTAGGGGTGACCAGGCTGGCAGAGAAGGGCAGTTAGGGGTGACCAGGCTGGCAAGAGAGGGAAGTTAGGAGTGACCAGGCCAGCAGGGGAAGACAGTAGGGGGTGACCAGGCCAGCAGGGGAGGGCAGTTAGGGGCAACTGGGCTGGCAGGGGAGCAGCTAGGCATCGATCAGGCTGGCAGGGGAGTGGTTAGGGGTGATCAGGCTGGCAGGCAGAAGCGATTAGGGCATTCAGGCAGGTGAGCAGTTGGGAGCCAGCAGTCCTGGATTGTGAGAGGGATGTCGACTGCCCATTGGGATCAGGCCTAAATGGGCAGCTGGACATCCCTCGAGGGGTCCCAGATTGGAGAAGGTGCAGGCTGGGTTAAGGGACACCCCCCCACCCATGCACAAATTTCGTGCTCCGGGCCTATATATATATATATATGTATATATATATATATATATATATATATATACCCTCATTTAAGAAGTGAGAGAAAAAGCTTAAAAGGGGGGGCTGAATGGACCAAAGGCTAACTTGGTCCACTTTACAATTTGGCATGAGGCTACCTTGTATACTGTTAATAAATAATTTCTTCAAACAGTACTTGTTGAGCACCTACTATGTGCCAGGCACTGAACCTGGCTCTGAGGATACAAGAGTAAACAAGATAGAAAAGTATAATTAACCAGAGCAAAAGCCCCTATCTAGTCATTTTTATAAAAACACATGCAGAATATTTACTGTAGAATCATTTTTATAAAACTAAAGAAAGAAAAAAGACAGTATTTCTTCATTAACTCTCATGCTGAGAGCGCCTAATAACTAGCATATCCAACAATGAGAAAAAGGAGGCAAATGCTGTCTGGACGGAGAGAACCAAAGGGCTGGGAAGCCAGGGTGGCAAAAGCTCCAGGGGGAAAGGATGGAATTTAGAGGAGATCGTTAACCAGCAAACCTGTTATCTTTCCAAAGCTCAATCTCTCCAGAGGATGGAGAAGCGTGACAGCTGCTCACTTCCGAAACCATGGTTTGAAGTCTAACCATCTAATACAGCTGGTAGGGCATTTCATTTCTCCTTTTAAATCAATTCCAAGTAATCGGGATATATTTTATGTTTTTATTGTTTTTTCAAAAGATTATGTATTGATTTTTAGGAAAAGAGGAAGGGAGAGGGAGAGAGAGAGAAACATCGAAGGGCTGCCTCCTGCATGCCCTCCACGGGGGATCAAGCCATGACTGGGAATCAAACCTGCAACCTTTTGGTGCATGGGACGATGCCCAACCAACTCAGCTACATCAGCCAGGGCTGACTAGAATGCATTTTAGAGTTTGTTGTTGTTTTTTTAACTTTTAGGACCATCAAATCTAACCAATGCATAAAACTGACTCCTGTCCTTTCCTTGTAGACGTCAGGACCTTCTTGCCTATATCCTTGCATTTTACAACTCTTCTGCAAAGAACAAAGTTCTCCCTCAAACTCCGTTATTGACCTTTTATTCTCAGCAGAGTGAAAATGGGTAAATGCATTCTGGAAAATAAACAAGAGTCCAGTTAAATGTAAATTCAGGATACTATGAAAGTACAGTTGAAGTAGTTGATGTCTTCCAAACATCTACCAAGAACAATGAAAGCATGGATGATTTTCTTGAGCCCAACTGGGGTTGAGGAAAGGTGAAATGCTAGAAATACTTCATCTGCAGGCATTCAAGCTTCTTAACGTTACGCTTCTTTATTTGCACCACAGACACCTCTGTTTTCTCCACATGTTTTAGCCTTAACATATCTTCCCAATCAAAATAGGCATTTCTTTAAAACCAGAGAATGCAGTGATCATCCAGTTACAAGAAGAAGAAACTGAGGCCCAAGGAGGTCAGATGAAGTAGATGAAGTCACAAATCTATTTTAAAAGACAGAGAACATGTTAATCTTTCTTCTCGATTTGTTGCTAAGTTTGCTAGTAGGAACTATGCCTAATGCAAGGTTGTGAATATACAAACTTGGGATATTACTCGTTATAAAAATAAAATTTAAAACAGCCCAGCTGGCGTAGCTCAGTGGTTCAGCATAGATAGACTTATGAACCAGGAAGTCGATGTTCCATTCCCTGTCAGGGCACATGCTCGGGTTGTGGGCTCGATTCCGAGTGCGGGGTATACAGGAAGCAGCCGATCAATGACTCTCTCTCATCATTGAAGTTTCTATATCTCTCTCCGTTTCCCTTCTTCTCTGAAATCAATAAAAAATTTTTTTTTTAAAAAAAAGAAAGTTGAAAAATAATATTAACTGCTCTATCATTTGGAAGAAAACACCTTGGGTTTGGTTTTGCACTTCATCATCACCCAGGTGCTCCCTCCTGCATTTCTGCAAGACTGAGTCTAGAACCACAGAGCAGTCTCCTCTTCCGCAGATCAAGATGGACTTCCAGAGGTCCAGACAGGGACACTCTGTGGTCCTCCCACACACAGGCTGAGGTTTCTGTTCTGTTGAACCTCCAGAATGGCAGGCACTCAAATTGACCTCATGAAGGGGTGAGCAGACAAGTTCCCTGGGTCTTGGCAGGCAGGAATGTCAAGTTAGCTAAAAAAAAAGAAAAAAAAAGAAAAGCGGGGTAGGAGATAGCCCCATAGGAGTGAAAACCATATCATCAGACCTCAGAGTGCGCCCTGTAGAACAGAGGCAAGTGCACATTGGTGCAAGGCCAACGAAATGTCATTATGAGTTGAGTCATCAAATGGTAAGTTAAAGAAAACTACGTCCACTACTAATCAACCCATTCAAACTCTCTTCTCTATAATGGTTGATAGCTCTTTTTTCCCCCTACCTGATCAAGAAAGCTCGTCGTAGACTTGCCAAAGGAAAGCTCTTCAATGCCAACTTGGCTCTCCATGCCATACCGAGCTCAGACTATTAACAAAACCTGTTGCTAAGGGACATGGATGCATGGTTGAGTCCAAAATGCAAAATTGTATTAAATATAGCTGCTGGAAGAAACCCTCTCTCGGTAGTATTTCACACTGTGGATTTGAGTCAGGCAACAAATGCTCCTGGAAGGGTTAGGCCTTTCACTCCTTGGCCTGTTTTTCCTACCTTATCTCTCACTGCTCTATTCGATGACCCCGACATTCCAAGCACTTCTGGGATTTTCTGGACGCTCATGCCATTTCACAGTGCTCCACAGGCCAGCACTTGGGTCTGCTTTTGATATCCCACCTCCAACCTCTGACTCTCCTATTTGTTTTCCAAGATCCAAGCAATTTATCATTTTTCCTTTGAGCTGTCACTAAATCATAAATATTGATACACACATCTGTCCCCATGAGATGTGAGCTCCTGGCAAGTAGAAATGCTCTCTCCGCACACTCCCTGGTGCCTCCCTGTGAACCACACTGAGACGATTCTAATCAATGTACAGGGAATGAGTAAATGATGAGTGGCTGCCTGCATGATGCAGAAGGCCCATTCAATCATCTGATGACAGATGGAGTAAACAGAGGTCCTGATTCCCACTGTGCCTGGTGCCCTGGTTTATTTTTTATCTTTATGCCTCAGGAGTTAGTTTCTGTCTTGATAGGAGGAATATGAGGGCTCCCCAGAGAGTCAAAGGTTAGCTTAACATCAAGATGCCCCTGGGATGCTAATGGCAGCCCAGATGTGGGTGTCAAGAGACTTGCCTTCCAGACCTAGATCACTATCACCTTGGCTTTGTTAGGTAATCGCTTGATGGTAATTGCTTCATCTATACCATGAGGTGTTCAGCCTAGATGATTTTCAGGGTCCCTGCTAGCTGTAACATTTCAGGGTTCTAAACTTTTTACATCTTGCCAGCTATCTATGGCCCAGACTCGTTGTACACTTGGGCAACTGTCCCAGCATCAAAAAACTATTCTAGTATTTATTCCTTAGCCATTAGAGAGCACCAGTGCTCCTTTTCTGTGTTCTTCTCTTATTGCTTCTTTTACTGCTCAAGTGGCCTCCTTATAAAGGCAATGAGTAACAGAACACGATAATGTATATATGGTCTGGGTCTCTTCCACTCACAGAGAAAATGAGAGAATCTGAGATGATTTGCCTTCTATAATAACCAAGCTCTGTATTATTAACAGTATGCAAATTTAAAATGATACAAAACACCACAACACTGGGAAAGGTTCATTCACGTTTAAGTCTAAGCAGCCATATTTGTTTTCATTTCTCATGTAGTTCCTTCCCGCCTGCTTTATTATGTCAACCTACCTCTCTGTTGCAATTGTGCCCCCTGACTCGGATAGCCTGTTTCTACAGCAGCTCTAAGTGGGCAGTGAGCCACGGGCTTATTACCCCTCATGGACACACCAGACGAGTCAATCCAGCAGCCACTCAGGATCAGAGAATTTGTGAGACAGAGAATTGGATCTCAGACCAGAGAAAGAGTGGTGGGTACTAAACCTACAAAGTCATATGGATGATGCAGGGCTAGTAGCTCTTTCAAATCATGTGCATATTGATGAGCTAGCAAAAGCCCGATCCGCAGGGGGAAACAGAAAAGATTCAGAAAAGCAGAATAAGGGGCCCATGTGAAGGGACAGGGGGGTAAAAGAGGGAGTCAGAAAATGAAAGCTCAGCTGCAATTGGATTCAATGAAATTCTCCCTAATAAAGACTGTGGCATGGACAGGGTTGCTCAGTGGTTAAGCATTGACCTACGTATGAACCAGGAGGTCACAGATCAACTCCGTCAGGGCACATGCCCAGGTTGCGGGCTAGATCTCCAGTAGGGGATGTGGAGGCAGCGGTCAATGATTCTCTCTCATCATTGGTGTTTCTATCTCTCTCTTCCTCTCTGAAATCAATAAAATATTTTTTAAAATGACTGTGAACTGAGGTAAAACAAAATACACACAAAGACGTATGCATATATTTTTTATATAGCTATACAGTATATGCCTCCTTTCTTCCTGGGCCATAAGCATCTTTTTCATTAATGTTACTAGAGGCCCAGCGCGTGATATCGCATGAGACCCAGACTGACTCCCATGCGCCGGGCGGAACACGGGACCCAGAGTCAAGTCCCCACCCACCTGCACGCGCCTCGTGGCACACACAGCCCCGCGGCACACGCAGCCCCGCCCACCCAAGCATGTCTTGGCGGGCACGCAGCCTCCTGGTGACCAGTCTTTGGTGGTGACGGCATGACGGCGTCACAGCCAAGGGGTTTTTATAGTAGAGATGGCCCTTTCTTCATATCCCATTGCATCAGGTAGGTATCTGTCACTGAAGCAATTCCCTTATTATTATGCAATAGGGTGTTTTTATTTTTTCACTATTTTGACATGGCAGTTACATAGTGAAAAACATGAACTCTGGAATTTAAATGAACTAGATTCCAATCCCAGCTCTGCAAACCACCACCTGTATGATCCTCGGCAAGTTACTACCCTGAGTCCCAATTTCCTCCCTTGTAAAATGGGGATGATTTTACCTACCTTGCAGGTTTTTGTGACGGTTAGAGCTAATAAGTAAAGTGCTTATCACAAAGCCCTGCACATAGTAGGCACTCAAAAAAGATCACTTGCTTAGCATAGCATCTCATACATGGAAATGCTAAATTGGAGGAACGACGCCCAACCCATGTTACTCAGTGGTTGAGCATCGACCTATGACCCAGGAGGTTGCACTTTGAATCCTGGTCAGGGCCCATGCCTGGGTTTCGGGCTTATCCCCAGTGTGGGGCGTGCAGGAGGCAGCCGATCAATGATTCTCTCTCATCACTGATGTTTCTATCTCTCCTTCCCTCTCCCTTCCTCTCTGAAATCAATAAAAATATACTTTCAAAAATAAAATAAAATAAAATAAATAAATAAATAGAAGGGAAGGGAACGAAAATTGTTACAGGGTCTCGATGCTGCCCAACTGCCTTCGCAAAGACTGAGTCTAAATCCCCCAGATGCTTTCAGAACAATTTCTTCTTCCCAGCTTGGCCTTGGAATTGGATGTGGAGGGGCCCGGGCTGCTTCTTCACCTACTAACCTGAGAGACAGAAAAACCAGTGGCTGGTTTCAGCCTTAAACGCAGCGGCTGACACCCCAGCTGGATCACTGTTTCCTGTTTTCCTCCAACTCTGTTGGTCCCACTCAGAGAGCTGTGGGCAGGTTCTCAGTGTGGAGATAAGTCTGGGCTTGTTGTAAACAAGCCCCAAACTAGTTTCTGTTGCTGCTTTTCTGCGAATCCTTCTACACCCAACCTCCCCAGGCTTTCTATGATGCATCACCACACGACAGCCAGAGGAACAAAGATTGCTCCTGCAGCTGAAAGAAATAGGTGAGGTGGATACTAGTTTCTTCTATGTGGGGCTCAGGTGGAATAAAACACACACACACATATTCACGCCTGGATTCTGCACGCTGGGATCTGGGACCCGATCGCTCTCTGATCCTTGCTTTCCCACTGACTGCCCCGATTATACTTTCTTTCTTTCCCCTGCATGCTGACTCATCTAGAGTTGACTTTCTGCCTCACGTCTGCTGTGCACCTGTTCTCTTCTTGCTGTTTGGATCGCCAGGACCAGCTGCTGAGCCCCGAAGAATCCCTTACCTTCCCACAGCATGTTCTGGGGTGCCCACCTGGCCCCTACCTGTGCAACATGCCACTGGCAATACCCTGGCAGGACAATCTCACAAATGATGGACGTCTGTTCTAAGTTGGGAAAGCTCCTTCCCACTGACCTTACCCCGCAACCACCTCACACAACAGGTCCTGACAATTTCATCCCTTCCTGCCCCCTCTCACGGACGCTGATCCTGGTATTTTTATACATCATTTTAAAGTAAACCTACTCAGACCACATGAGGAAAAAAATACAGCTGCCTTCTAACTCTAAGTATACACACAGTTGAAAAGACCTTTGGTTAATAATCAATATTGTGAGAACTTGGTAACGCTCGGGGAGTATTTTTTTAAGGCTTACAGGCCTCTTCTAAAAATAAGCTTCCCCTGGCTACAGATCCTTGGTTCTTGCTCTCATTCCCTCTTTAAGCTTTGTTCCATGAGGACTCACACCATCTGTTACAAAGAGAAGGGTGTCTCCTTCCCCCAAACTCCAGGTGCCACCTCTGTAGACATGGAAACTGCTTGTGCCAATTGAGTGATTGGCATGTGTCGTTACCACTAAACACTATTAAGTTTTGGGAATCAATACAGTGACAGTGTGTGTGTGTGTGTGTGTGTGTGTTCATGTGCTAATTTCACACCCCCCATTTAGAAGCATCCAGTCTGTCATTGCGATAGAAAATCAGAAGAAAGAACAGGTAGTCTGTTCAAGGACCAGATGGCAAGTCTCTGGGTTTACTTGCTTATTCTTATTATGAGAACCACACTGAAGTTCCATTATATCAAGCTAATATCCCCCGTCTACCGACAGGCTTTCCTGGCCTTCCCTGTTAAGTTATACCCTTCACCTTCCTTAGTATCCCACCTGTGTTTTGTACCAAAACCTACATGCACATCACATAGAGCAGCACCAGTTTCATTAGTTTGCTGACATGTTTGTCTTTCCCTAGTATGTGCCCTCCTCCCATCCCAAATTCCTATGTTGAAGTCTTTTTTTTTCAATTAAAATTTATATTCAATATTATTCTGCATTAGTCTTAAATGTATAGTATAGTCGTTAGGCAATCATATATTTTACAAAGTGTGCCCCCAGATCCTACGTTGAAGTCTTACTTAGCTCCTAGTACCTTCAAATGTGACCTTACTTGGAAATAGGGCTACTGCATATATCATTAGCTATGATGAGGTCATACTAGAAGAGGGTCAGCCCTTAAGGCACCACACCTGGTGTCCCCTAGAGAAGGGGAATTGGACACAGGAACACATGCAGGGAGAATGCCACAGGAACATGAAGGCAGAGAAATCGACGGTACGTCCTCAAGGTAAGGCATGCTGAAGATTGTCAGCCAACCACCAAAATCCTGGAGCAGATTTTCCCTCACAGCCCTCAGAAGGAACCAACCACCATACCAGATGGATCTCAGACGTCTAGTCTCCGGAACTGTGAGACAATACGCTTCTGTGGTGTAAGCCACCTGCTCTGTGGTGGTTTGTCAGGGCAGCCCTAGCAAACGAACACCTCCTACCAGACTGTGCGCTTCTTGAGGGCAGAGACAGAGTCTATTCATCTTTGCATCCACCTAGCACAGTGTTAGGTGCAGATTATGTATTTAATTTTGTTAACAATGTTTGTTCAATTCAACCAAGAAATACATGACCCTCTGCAACCTCCACCCACCCACCCACCCATCCACTCCATCCACTGACTCTCTTGTTCTTAGATAGGTCACACCCGAAAAAAAAAAAAGAAATTTGGAAAAAGTCTTTCTAACCCTAATGAATCAAAATTTCTCAATCTCATTTTTAAATCAATTCCAGTATTAAATCTGTATTTCCCCCTCCCCCTCCCCTACTTAGCCTATAAAAATAGAAACTCATTCAGGAACAAAGTCTCAAGCGAGAAGACTTGGCCAGCCACTCGAATGAAATGGTATAGCTGGCAGGCCCTCTCCACCTGGCTGGGTCATGTGCTCTCTTGACCTGGACAGCAAGGTGAGGCAAAAGCTGCCCTGTGACTTGCTGGACTCTGCCTGGGTGATTCAGCCCACCTGCCTTACCCGCTCTGCTGACCCTGAGTCGAACAAAGTCACCGAGCAGAAAGGTAACTAAGTAAAAGCTTCCCTGAGAAACAACCTATTGTAAGCTCCAGAGCTGAGATCACTGTACATTTGAAAATAAGACAATGAAAGAAAAATTAATTCAATCTATCCATTGGATTAAATATATTTATCTCTTCGATGAATTTTTTCTGAAATTAAAAATACACACACACACACACACACACACACACGTATAAACTCCTTTGCCAGTATCCAATATCACGCCTGAGAAAGTAAGTTTGCTAAAACAAAGAGCCATCTGGAGCTCTACAGTACAATGAGAACTCAGAAGTCCATTAAACAGTTCTCTTCATTCTTAACTGACTTCAGATAATTCTAGAAAAGGGGAAAAGCATGAAGAAATGGAAAAGGCAGGTTGGCAGGTTAGGTGACATGAAAATTACAGCTGCGGCCAAGCTCTGGGAAATATTCCCTGACTTAGCTGGGCATTGATTATTGAACCAACAGCTTGCTTACATAATTACAGCGTGCCTATAAACCCAGTTGATATGATGATATTCTTGTTTAACTATTAACCACTAGATTTCCTGGAGTTTCCACAATCCAAAAACACCTAAAAGTACATGACATGATATATTCCATGCATTGACCTATTTTGATTATAAGCAATAACAACGGTATAGAGCTTGGTATGAAAAAGGAAGTTCTTAAAAAACACAAGGAAGGTGGTTTAAGCTCCAGATAATTTGCTAGGGCATCTTCTTCCCTCTGTTATCTTCTAAAGAATTGCTCTGCCTATATTAATATTCTTTTTTTTTTTAAATATATTTTATTGATTTTTTACAGAGAGGAAGGGAGAGAGATAGAGAGTCAGAAACATCGATGAGAGAGAAACATCGACCAGCCGCCTCCTGCACACCCCCCACTGGGGACGCGCCCGCAACCCAGGTACATGCCCCTGACCGGAATCGAACCCGGGACCCTTCAGTCCGCAGGCCGACGCTCCATCCACTGAGCCAAACCGGTTTCGGCTGCCTATATTAATATTCTATCGGTGCCCTTAGACACCATACGTTGGATCTGGGACACAATTTCCTCATCAATTCTAAATGTCGTGTTGACACTTTCCATGCTCATCATAAAAACTTTCCTGATCTCCCCCTCATCCATAGGACCTCCAACTCATAGCACCTCCTCTAAGCATAGCCAGGAATTCAAGCTTATATTCTGCACATTTCTATGCTTTTTCTTTTTACCTCCTACTAAACTATAAGCTCCTCAAGGACTATAGAAAAAGAAGAATAAAGCAAATCTATGTTTATAGTGAGCTTACTATAGCACAATACCTCAAACAAGGTGCAATCAATAAATAATTATTGAATAAATGAATGCCAAGCACTGGCTAAAGCATATTACATATGTGACCTACTCAGGTTTCATAACAATCTAGTAAATAAGGGTCAGTCTCTCCATTAGCAGGTGAGGAAGCCAAAGTTAGGGGTGCCCTAGCCGGTTTGGCTCAGTGGATAGCGTGTCAGCCTGCGGACTCAAGGGTCCCAGGTTCGATTCCGGTCAAGAGCATGTACCTTCGTTGCAGGCACATACCCAGTAGGGAGTGTGCAGGAGGCAGCTGATTGATATTTCTCTCTCATCGATGTTTCTAACTCTCTATCCCTCTCCCTTCCTCTCTGTGAAGAATCAATAAAATATATTTAAAAAAATAAAAATAAAATAAAGTTAGGGGTGATGTAGATTTTTCAAGGCTCATAGCTAGTTACATAGAAGAGGAGAGTGGAATGCATTTATCTGTCTAGTTCTCCTTTTCACAATGTCTTAAATATAGATTGGAAATTTATCTGTTGAATAGATCTGAACAAATCCCTTATCTCAGCTCCTCACTTTAGGTATATTTCAGAGTCCTTGGGATTATTTTTTTTTTCCAAATGGCCAAGATTTTTAGGGTGCAGGAAGGAGTAAGCAAAGTGGGAAGAATATGCTTATAGTTTTCAAATATAGGCTGTTTCTGACCATTCAATGAAAAATGATTCCTACACTCCTTACCCTTCTATTCCCGCTAGTTCTTCCGATTCCTGCCTTGCCCTTCTTTCTAACCCATCCTTCCCATGTGGGATTGGAGGAGGGAGAAGAGAGAAAGGGAATCAGTACGTAGTCACTCAACATCCCAACCAATCGTTCCCATGGCTTCCATCTGGATCATGGGAAACAACTCAAGGACAGGTGTGGCTGTTCTGCTTTGGTTGGTGAGACAGCCGCGAGAGGATCCATTCCTTTAAAAGAAAATCCACCCCCAAACCCTCCTCTACCACAACAAAGGTAATTCTTGTTCCTTCTACTCCATCCAGCACACGAGCAAAACAGAGGAGACATAGGTTCATTCACAATTTCAAGGAAACTGCACTTGTTACAATTACAGAGAAATAACCAGGAAGAAGATAAATCTCTAAGCCAAAAAGGGCTGAAGTCAGTATTCCTCTGGTTAGGTGTGGTGCCACACTGACCATGTGCTTACTATTGCTTTAAAACAATTAAATTTAGAGAGATTTGAAGATAGTGGCATAGTAAATGCCTGTACTCGCCACCTCCCACAACCACATCAAAATGATAACTAAAATACAGAACAACCATCATCCACAACCACTGAAAAGCTGGCTGAATGGAGGTCCTACAACTAGACAAGTAAAGAAGAAAGCACACTGAAACTGGTAGGAGGTGCAGAGGCATGGAATTGGCTGGTCCGGCACAAAAAGGGGATGGAGGTTGTCTCTGCGGAGGCTGCCCGGAGGAGCAAGGGATCCCAGCCCCACACCAGATCCCCAGGCCAGGGTCCCAGAGTTGGGAAAAGAAATCCCTACAAGCAGTAAGAACTACGGGCTGTAAAAACCAGTGCAGATTGGGGCTCAGTGACACAAAGGCTACTGGAGACCCAGCTGTTCCCCTTAACAGGCCAGCACCATGAACTGAACTTACAAGGTCCTGCTTCCTCTGAGCTCCAGCACCAGGGCAATGCCCTGGGGAACACGGACACATATGAGGAGGAACTGGATTGTCTGGCATCAGGGCAGGAACTTGGGGCGGATTTCTCCCAGACAGAGGTGCTTGCAGGGAACACTGTTTCTTTTCTGTGACCTACCTGGTGGCAGGGCTGACTGGCAGCCATTTCTGTTTGCTCCACCCTGGTGATCCCCTAAGACCCCACCTCATCCAATTTACAACTCCACCCAAGCTGCTTGCAGCAGCTTTTGCATATGAATGGCCTGTCCTTGCTCAGACTAAACTATCTCAAACAAATTTCAGCTGGGTCAGGGAGCTCCAAACCTATCAATAAAAGACCCAAGACCCAGCACCAGCACCAGCACCAGCACCAGCACCAGCACCAGCCTGCCTTGTTTCATAGCTAGGCCTCACCTGGGCACTCACCTCACCAGGGAATGCCCATACGACTGTCAGCTGATTTCTCAACAGAAACTATGCAGGCCAGAAGGGAGTGACAAGAAATATTCAAAGTGATGAACAGCAAGGACCGACAACCAAGATGACTCTACCCAGCAAAGCTATCATTTAGAATTGAAGGTCTGATAAAGAGGTTCACAGACAAGAAAAAGCTAAAGGAGTTCATCACCACCAAACCAGTATTCTATGATATGTTGAAGGGTATTCTTTAAGAAGAGGAAGAGGAAGAGGAAGAGGAAGAGGAAGAAGAAGAAGAAGAAGAAGAAGAAGAAGAAGAAGAAGAAGAAGAAGAAGAAGAAGAAGAAGAAGGATAAAAAATATGAACAACAAAATGGCAACAAATACATACCCTTCAACAATTGAATCTAAAAATCAAAATAAATGAATAAGAAATATAATGAACAGGATAAACTGGTGAATAAAACAGAATCAGAAGCAAGTAAATGGAACAGACTGACAATTCTCAGAGAGAAGAGGGGTGGGGGCGGGAAGAGATTAAACAAAGATTTATATGCATATAAGCATTACCTATGGGCACAGACAATAGGGTGGCAAAGGCCTGGGGCGGGGCAGGAACCAGGCCGGGCAACTGGGGGAAAAAGAGGCACATCTGTAATAATCTGAACAATAAAGATTTTTTAAAAAACAAACTTAGATGCGTAGGGAAACACTAAGTTTGTTATATGCTCCTTAGTTACAGCCTGTAAGACAGCGAGTGGAATCAATATTCATTGCTGATATTTAACATGAACGTCCTGTGGTCCAGTGTGTACAGAGCAGTACCTATTTATAAACCAATTGTAACCAGTTTCCTTCATCCAGTGGGCAATTTATGCTTGAAATTCAACCTTAACAGTCAGAGGGAGTCAGACTCAGTTTTCTATGATCAACAGAGACTTAAAGGAACACGTCAAAGGGAACAGGGACACAGGTCAGCCCCTCTCAATTAGCATCCCTGCCCCTGGGATGCCCAGATTCCCATGGAATCCACTCATGTGTTGTATCTTCAACCGTGCCTTTGGGGGAACAGGCTCATCAGTCTATTGTGGAATGATCAGTCTATCAGGTGGAGCAGCGGGAGCTCGGGTTCTGGGTCAGACAGACCTTGATTAAAGCCTCCGCTCTGCCACTATCAGCCTGGACATCAAAGGCAAGTTCCTTAACCTCTCTGGCCTTAGGTTGCTCATCTACAAAATGCGACATGACCTCTCGCTCTCGCCAAGCCCTAGAGAGGGAAGAGGGAGGTCGTTCCCGTGCATCTCTAAGCACAGTGTCGGGAATACAGAAGGAATCCGGAGTGGTGTTGCCATTGGGGATGGTTCCAATGAGCACTTCCTTGTATGTGACTCCAACTGAGCTCATTCTGGATACAGTGAACACATCCAGGCTCATCCCACTGAAGCTCCTCTGTCTTCACGTAGCTCCCACACACACTCTTCCTCCCTTCATCTCCACAACCTTTACCAGGACCTTTCTTCTGAAATGCACACAATACCCACAATTAAGGGACTCTGTAAGCAAAAGGACACTCATCCCCCCCAAAAAATATGGTCCACCCAGGGCTGTGTGTGTGTGTGTATGTGTGTGTGTGTGTGTGTGTGTGTGTGTGTGTAGGGGGGAGGAGCTGTAATGTGAGAAAATAGCTCCTAACCTTTGCAGGAGATGGATGATACCTGGAAACCTGTCTGGGTGAGTTGGAGGCTGTCTTACCATGGAGGGAGGTTTCCATCTTGACGCCACACAAAAGAAGGGATGGAACCTCTGATCTGGGTCATGATCGTCATCAACAAAACCAAACAACAGGGGTCGTAGGAGAGTTGCTTTTAGTTTATTTGCTTTTTTAACAAAATATGGGCTCCAGAAGGGGAGAATGAAGGGACAAAGAAAAGAATGAATGAACAGCTTCTCCATGGGAGGGGGACAAAAGAAAAAATATATATATATATATATAGAAAGCAAGCAGGAAGCATGCAGCTGAGGGGAAAGGACCCCAGGATGGGCTACAGGAGACCAGTCACTCAGCTCAGTGAAATGACCAACGGCCTGCACAAATCCTAAGCAGAAGCATCTCTCAGACATTTCCTGTGGGTGGGTCCCCAAGGTCTCAGGCTGAGCAGCTAGCGAGTAATAATCCAGGTTAACAACTTCCAATTAAAGCCAAAGAGGAATGTAATATGGAGGCCCCATCATGAAAAGACTCCAGACGCTGACTAAGTACAGTCATAAAGGACAAGGCCATCAAACTTTATTTTTGAAAAGGGCCAGACAATAAATATTTTGGTTTTGTGGGACAAACAGTCTCCATCACAACGACTCAACACTACAATGGTGGGCGAAAGGCAGCCACGAACAACATACAAATGCATGGATGGGCATAGCTGTGTTCCAATAAAACTTTATTTGTAGACACCGACTTCGAATTTTATAGAATTTCCATGTGTCATGAAATATTATTCTTTTTTTTAATAATTTTTTAAGCCCTAACCGGTTTGGCTCAGTGGATAGAGCGTGGGCCTGCAGACTCAAGGGTCCCAGGTTCGATTCCGGTCAAGGGCATGTACCTTGGTTGCGGGCACATCCCCAGTAGGGGGCGTGCAGGAGGCAGCTGATCGATGTTTCCCTCTCATCGATTTTTCTAACTCTCTATCCCTCTCCTTTCCTCTCTGTAAAAAAATCAATAAAATATATTTTTTAAAAAAATAATTTATTAAATATATATATTTTATTGACTTTTTACAGAGAGGAAGGGAGAGAGTCAGAAACATCGATGAGAGAGAAACATTATTCTTTTGATATTTTTAAAACAGGTGGGGCTGGATTTGGCCCACAGGTGGTAGTTTGCAGAACCCCAAACCCCGGCTATGAGCGTGGGCCCTGTGGTCAGATTCGCCCGGCTTTGTACCCTGCCTCTGCTGCAGTTACCCCGCCACAGGCAAGTTAGTTCCCTCACCTGAGCCTCAGTTTCTTCATCTGTAAATTAATGATAACTGTATCTGTCCCCATGGGATTCATGTGAAGTTCAAAAGCATAATACATGGAAAGTGACTCATAAAATAAGTAATGATGATGGTGATGATGATAGCATTACGTGTGGGGGTGTGGGTTGTGATCAGCATCTAGATCTACAGATAATAATCTTTTTAAAAAAGGGCTGATCCTAACCCAACTTAAGGAGGGATGCATAGAATATAAAATAAAACAGATGATGAGGGTTTCAGCAAGTGCCCATTTAATGCTTCAATTCGGCACAGAGTTGACTAAGTTACGAGGATCTGTGATAGACTTCCCATGTGTGGGTTACAACCTGAACCTCCTGTAGAAAGAAGGGGTTTCAAGGGCTGCATACCAAGCTGTATGGAGCAGCTCAGGAAAAGAGACCATCTAAGGAGACAGAGTGGGCAACAAAACCCAGGGTTTTGGGGGCGGCAGTGGCAGTGGTCAAGGAGGAAGTGGAGGATCGTCTTCCTTGGGGGTTATCCCTGGGAAGTCCCTTGTTTTGTCATGGTGCAGCCAGCTATTAAAAACTTCCAGATGACCTCTGACAACCCTTCAGAGGCAACTTGCAAACCAGCCCCAGAGACCAGCACAGGATGGAGAGATTCACTTCAACCCCATCCCATTAGGTTCTTTGGACAAATCATCTTAGTTCTGTATATTTTTAAAGGGAAAGTTAGTTAGACAAGGATCCTGCAACCTTTAAGTCTGTTTAAAGGGAGCACACTTCTTCAGCCCTCGTAAGTTGCCGTTTCTGCTACTCTTGCCGTCTCCAAATAATCAAGCAAAGATATAATTCGAATATGAAGGCAAACAAGGAAGCACATTATAATTTAGTTGCCTCAAACCTTTCATGAAAGGTGGGGGGAATAAGAGAGATTCCCTACTCATAAAAAATACTTTCATTGACAGACATTTATTGAGCACCTATTTTCAAAAAACTTATTTTTGTTGATTTCAGAGAGGAAGGGAGAGGAAGCGATAGAAACATCAATGATGAGAGAGAATCACTGATTGACTGCCTCCTGCACGTCCCTCACTGGGGATCAAGCCCCAGCCTTGACATGTACCCTGACCGGGAATCACACCATGACCTTCTGGTTCATAGGTCGACCCTCAACCACTGAGCCATGCCGGCGAGGCGTGCACCTATTATATAGAAGCACAGTACTCAAAGGGGTGAAGAGGCAAAAATGTACCAGAATAAATGTTAGCTACCCAGCAGGGGTTTTCAGAGATTGTTGGGAAAAAGCAAACAACAATTACAGTGGTTTAAACCTTCGGCTATCGTGTGTAGGCCATGGGAATTACAACGAAAGCATTTGCAAAATACCCTTTGGCAGAGAACTGGTAAGAAACCCCACCGCCATGATTCATATATCACCATTTCTTGGGCGCAGAAAAAGAACCCCCACTGATTTTACCATCAGCCCCCTTGCTAAGCTGCTCCCCACAAAAGCAAACAAAACCAAAAAATGTGAAATATACTAAAGATTATGAAGAAGAAAAAATGTTTTGCAAATGTGGATGACTCGTGTTTGTGTGTGGTTTTAGAGAAAAGAATTCTGAGACAGAGGATCAAGAGACAGAAGTTCTACCTTGGGCAGAGCATTTACCTCCAAGGCGTCAGTTTTCTCATTTCATAAAAGATATGGTTGGACTAGAAAATGTCTTTCATAGCTCAAGATTCTTACATCAGGAGGCATAAGTAGGTGCCTTCACTAAGGAAGGCCAGGCTAAGCATATGGTAAGTGAGACTGACTTAACTGGTGAGGTCATCGAAGTTGAGCCTAGCCTTAATTCTTCTAACAAATTGAATAAACTAAAGTAAACCCTTTATGATTAGACATTCCACATGAAGCTAAAAAAAAGGGGGGGGGGAATTATTCTGCAACAATGCACATACCATGACCATGTGCTAGGTAAGAATTATTTATGAAACTAAGGAAAAACTGCTTTTGCCTGTGGAGATAACTGAAAAATGCAGACTGTCCAGAAGTAAGTCATTTCCCACACTGGAATGTTTATCAGATCATTACATTTTTCTTAGTATTTGCATATGGGTCTCGATAGCTATAGGCAGTGTAACAAAATGAGTTTATAAAGTATGTGATGTTTACATAAGACATTTTGGTTAAAATGAAAATCAGAACTCACCAGGAAATCAAATTGTTTAAATGCATAGAACCCATTTTTCAACCCATGATTACTTAAACTTTGCAATTTTGGAATGTTCTGACTTAACTTTTAAAATGATTTGATCCCCAATTTAAAATTTTAAAGATACATTCTCTGAGGGAAAAAATGTCAAATATATGAAACACAAATGTCAAAAAAGGGGGGAAATTCAACTTCTTTATTACTAAAAAATGCAAATGAGAGTAAAATATTAATACCTCTTATTGACTTGGTAGAGTCCTCACCTGAGGATATGTTTTTATTTTTTTATTATTATTATTTTCAATCCTCACCTGAAGGTATGCTTATAGATTTTAGAGAGAAGGGAAGGGAAGGGAAGGGAAGGGAAGGGAAGGGAAGGGAAGGGAAGGGAAGGGAAGGGAAGGGGAGAGTAGGAGAGAAAGAGAAAGAGAGAGAGAGAGAGAGAGAGAGAGAGAGAGAGAGAGAGAGAGAGAGAAACCTCAATGTGAGAGAGAACATCCATTGCTAGCCTTCCATATGTGCCCTGACCTGGGATCAAACCCACAACCTTTTGGTGTATGGGATGAAGCTCCAATCAACTAAGTCACCCGGCCAGGGTGGTAGAGATTTCTTAAAATTATTCTACCTAGGATGCAGGAAAGTAGGCATAACCTTTCTGGAGAACAATTTACTGTATTTGGCAATATTCACCATGATGTTTAAAAGAACAGAATGGACACTTCCAAGCATTATTGGTGGAAATAAGAATGTGTTATTAGCTCTCTGGAGGGCAATTTGGCCATACATCCATGCATGCCCTTTGACCTAGCACTTCCACTTCTAGGAAGTCATTCTAAAGACATAATAGGGCAAATGTGCAAAGATGTATATTCAAGGTATTCCTTGCAAGTTTGTTTACAGCTGTTAAAAAAAACCTGAAACTATGTGAAAGTCTAATTGAGGATTGACTAAATGGCTACATTTTTACAAATTAAAATAAGCAACTGTTAAAAAGAATGTGGTAACTATATGTGTGTAAATATGAAAAGATGTCCAAGATATATGGTAGAGTATAAAGCAAGTTGCAAAATGTCATATATAGTGTGCAAAATAGCATGCATAAGTATATATGTATGCATGTGCAAATGCAAGGAGATAGTCACCAAAACCTTAACTGGTATTAATTAGCTCTGCGCTGTGTGAATGAGGATTCTTATTTCCTTATAATGAATTTCTCTTTGGTTTGAATTTATTTTCAGCGAGTATATATCCTTTTACAATAACTTAAAAAGCTATTTAAAAGGTGGAGATGAAAATGGAGAGTGGAGAAGAATTGGATAGCCATGGCAATTTAGTCTAAAGCCATAGAATGCACAAAAACATAGACAGGGATCATCATCATGGTAATACTCATAATACTGGAAGTTAATAGTTCTCCCGTGTTCTTTGCAGCATTATTTACAATAACCAAGATATGGAAACAACTAAAGTATCCTTCAACAGATGAATGGATAAAAAACTGTGACATATATATATATATATATATACACATATATATTGACGTGCATATATATTCATATATATATATATAGACAGCCATAAAAGAGAATAAAATATTGCCACTTGCAACAATATGTATAGAACTTGAGAGTATTGTGCTAAGTGAAATAAATTAGACAAAGACAAATACCATATGATCTCACTTATATGTGAAATCCAAAAAACAAAAAGCAAAAGCTGAGCTCATAGATACACAGAACACATTGGTGGGGGTGGGCAAAATGGGTGTTAAATGGTCAAAAGATACAAACTTCCAGTTATAACATAAATAAGTCATGGGAATGTAATGTACAGCATGGTGACTACAGTTAATAATACTGTATTGCATATCTGAAAGTTGCAAAGAAAGTAAATCTTAAAAGTTCTCATTACACACAGAATCTCCAAGTAATATATGGTAGTGGTTATTAACTACACTTGTGATCATTTCATAATATATACAAACCAGAGGCCCAGTGCACAGATTCGTGCACCGGTGGGGTCCCTCGGCCTAGCCTGCACCTTCTCGCAATCCGGGACCCCTCGGGGGATGTTGTACTGCTGGTTTCAGCCTGATCCCCGCAGGCCAGGCCGAGGGACCTCACCAGTGCACGAATCTGTGCACCGGGTCGCTAGTATGCATATAAGATCTTTGGTTAATCTCTTCCCGCTCTCTCCCCTTACCCCTTTCCTCTGAGATTCATCAGTCTGTTCCATGTTTCCATGCCTGTGCATTGAGCGTTTGCCCCCTGGTGGTCACTGAGCGTTACAGCTACCAGTCGAACGGTCGAACAGTCGCTTAGGCTTTTATACAGATAGATATTGAATCATGTTGTACACCTTCAATCTAATATAATTTTGTATGTTAATTATACCTCAATTTTTAATAAGTTAATAAACACTAAAGTTCTATTTAAATAGATACAATAGAATTAGATATTATGAATGGTGAAACAGATTAACTTGGAAATATTTCAGAGTATATTGGGAAGTAAAACAAAAGGTTACTAAATATAAATTAATTTTATACACATTTTGGATTCATTCATATACATATAGAAAAAAAATCTAGAAGGACATATGCTAAAATGGTAACTGGTGATTCTTATTTTCCTTTTCTATATTTTTGAATATTTCTATAATGAACAAGTATGATTTACATATTTTTTACCTTTTAAAAATAGTCCTTATAGATCTTTCAGATTTTAGAACACTGAAAAGTGGTTACAATAATACTAATCTGAGAAAAACAAAGGGGTGAGAATCTTAACCATTTCCTCCAGCATTAAATTTACCACCAGAGACCCCCTACAGGCCCCTGCCTCTGACTTGCCTCTTGCTGTCAAGTGCTGAAGGCCACACCAATACAAAACAAGCTCCGGAAACCCAAGGTACCTATTCTGATTCTGTGTCCTGAGACAGACGAGCGTCTAAAACATACTGGCTCAGATTACAGGCTAAGCATGACGAGTCCGGCTGGTATAACCCAACAAAGGAATTTGCAGGGAATGAGAAATTAGCACATCTCATTTCCCAGGGTGGAATGAATTTCAAAAGCAAAGAGCCCATGGAGGGGTTAAGTCCCTGCCTATCTCTCTCCCACATGCTTCTGGATTATGCCTTGCAGGCATTTCTCATGTCATGATTGACCTAGTAGTTTATTTTTTAAAGGTGATTTTTTTTTATTTTAAAATGATTTTAAAAGGCGACTCTCTAATATTTACTATATTAAACCAAGATAAGCTAATATTTTTAAAAAGGTGAATGGAGGAAGAGGTGAGGAAGAGTGCATTTTAATGGGGGCAAACTTTTTGTATATTTTCAGGTGACCTAGGAAATGCCTGACCCCGCTCCCCTGCTGTTTCCCTCCCTCCCTCCCTCCGATCATTATGGCCGATAACAATAGTTTTGCTCTCCCGGGTAATGTAGATGACACATTTTTCCTGTAGCCTGTCTTCCTGTAAAGTGAAGGAGTTCCTGCACTTTCTGGGTACCCTTCCTGTTAACTTACACTTCAGATTTCCTCAAAAGGCAGGCTACCACTTCTAATATTTGAAAAATGTCAGCTCAACCCCAGACAGCTAATATAAACAAGCTGCAAAGCATACCACCTAAAGTTACAACAGTGGAAAACAACATTTCTTTTTAAGAAATTCTTTCTCGGAATCTCACTGTTGGGAAGGCTGGAAAGAAGCAACCCAGTCCTTCCAGCTCCCAGGGAGCCTGTAATTCTTTTGCCTGTGCTGTGCCTTAAATTAGAGGTCTGTAAAACCGAATTATAGTGATTCTAGAACGTTCGGAAAGGCCCCTGAATTCAACATGTTGTTAAGTTCTTCATGTGCTAAGAGGTTGTATCCACCTTTCACTTTTCCTCCCATTTCATTTGGTTCTAGTATTACAAAGAAGTTTGATATTGAAAAAAAAAAAAATGCCTTGGCCATTTGAGAATACCATAGCTGAATGAGGCCAATTCCACATTTAAAATCCAGGCCAGGGCTCCTTCGTCATTTCTGAAATGATCACCTACTTATTTTTATCAATGACTTTCCTTTGGGACAGGAACCCCAAGTTCACACCAGATGCACCTTCCAAATGGAACCCAGTTAAGAAAGCTACCTGATTTATTATGGGCATACCCATAATGGAAGCATACCAGGGTAGTATCTCTTTTAGCTTCCCAACTCAAAAACTTGCTCTACCGTAGGAGTGGGCCCCAAAAAATGCAAATAGAAACCTGATTTAGTTTAGACCCTGAGGTCCAAAGATAAGATTGTGACTAACACCACTTTCCTCCTGAAATCTTCCTGACTATCTCCCAGAGAGATCTTTAAACTCCAACTTTGGCCATTTCTCTTCACTAGCTATGCGATTATCTTGTATTATAATGACTTGCTGTCTTTCAGCAATACATGCTTTCTTTCACTAACCACTTGGTAAGTTTCCTCATGCAAACAACTACATTTTAAATACTTTTGTATGCACTCAAATCCTGTGCAGTGTGTGGGGATATATATTATATTATATTATATTTATTATATTATGTTTATTAATACATACATATATACACATATATGTCATAATATATTTATATATGCTAAACTATTAAACTGAATTGAATGAATGAGTGAATCGATACCAAATACAAACTAACTAGATGCCATCTCTTTAATACATCAAAGCATGGAACATCCCTTCTAAGCTGTTACCTCTCTGATCAATTAGGAGATTGTAGGTTTCCCCTGTTATTAAGGAACCTCTGCACCTCAAAGGCCAATTCCTAGGGACTTTAGCTCCCAGGTTTTTTGATTTTCATGCTCTCCTAATCTCAAAGAAAAACAGAGCCCTACCTCGAACTTTTGAGAACACATATCACTTTCTTCTTGGGCTAACATGTACGATTCCCATCCAGCAGAATTAAAAAGTGGCGCAACTACTACAAAAAAAAAAAAAAAAGTGGCAGAAAGCTTATGAAACACATTAATTTCACCAGCTCTTACCCTAGTACTTACACTGCATACTTACTTACATTGTGCCCTCAGGTAGCCTAACTACCCTGGTGTTTAACTCACCTCTTCAATCATACATTCTCTTTGGCATACATTCTCTCTAAGGTTAGGGATTTGTTCTGAAACAAGTGACTTAGGGTGATAGAGCACCTGACAGAACCTCCTCAGCTCTCTGATGCCATGGCAGGAATTTTATATTTTTAATCCCCTCCCCAGCATGACATTAAGCCTCCAAAATATAGCTGTGTAAAACAAAAACAAACAAACAAACAAAAAACATTGAATAAAACAAAACACCATAACCCGGAACTTCTGACCTATTATAAGTGCCTAAATATATGCAATTACACTTAAAAGATTTCATTATGGTTGTTAATGAAACAGGACAGTCCCTCCACGCTGGTGTAATGTTTCAAAGTACAGTTTTCTCCCAATATTTTCCCTGCCGAGATGCAACGTACCTCCCAAATGGGAAGACATAAAACATCAATGTCCTCGTTACTGCTTCTAAATATTTTGAGTCAATAAGCAATTAGTGTAAAGTGCAAAATCTCCGAGAGAAAGACTCCTTGTCTGCTTTTTTTTTTGTAATATGCTATTATGCACACTTCACCTTTACTTCCTTTAAAAATCAAAAGTTGCTTAATGTTCAAAGCATATCACTGGAAATTTAGCTAAATACTGGCACAGCGACGGCTCATTCCCAAAGGAATATAAGATTACATTAATTTCCTACTAGTTTAACTCAAGTTTTACCTTTCATCTTCACCCACAGACTTTTAAAAAGTTTGTATTTCTGTTGCACAGAAAATTACTTATAATATGCGTGCATACCAAAAGAATTTTGTAATTATATAAAGCATTGCACATTTAGACGCTACCAACCTGCTCTATCTCTCCTGACTGTGCAAAAGGCAAAAAGAGCTCAGTAATCCTAGCAGAAGAATGCAAATAACGTCAATGCACAGCTGAACTGCAAGCCCTGCCTTACAGGAACTCTCTGTGTCTGCAAAAAGAAAAAAAAAAAGACACATACTAAACAGGAAATGCAACTGAGCTGTGGAAAACCTCAAACTTAAACATGCAATCGCTAGGCGAAAATTGCATCCGTGCATTCATAAATGCATGCACAACCCTTTGCATTTTTGCAATTGATGCAAATAGGCTCTTACCTTTCGACTGAGACATTTTCCCCTTTCCTTTGATGGGGGAGGGGAGCACAAAAGACTTTGCCTTGCTTCTCTTCTGTAGCTAGTTTTGCAACAAAGATGCAAGCTGCAGGCGTGCAATCTTCATGCAAGTGGAGTTTCTCTTGACCGATGCAGCAGATAGACTTTCAGAGAATCAAGATAGAAATGCACACCTTGCAAAACAGACTGGAAAGTGATTTTTCCCCCAGTTGCAACGTTAGGGAAGGCTGTGCTGCAGCTACATGATGGGCCAGGGCTGGCAGCTAAAAGCTCCAAACTTGGAACTGAGTATCTTGTGCGCAGACGTCCTTCCTGCGAAGGGCGCGGGGTCCGCTGGGTAATGTAGTTCACGGGCAGAGTCCACCGGGCTCTGATTTAAGGAAACGTGGTTGCTCCGGTGTCTGAGCGAGACGACTGCGTGCGACAAAGATTGCGCTCAGATAAGTCAGACACTCACTGGGCAGTAAGGGGTGGGCAAAAAAAGTTAGGACCAGGGGGAGGGGGGACTTTTGTTATCGAAAAGCCCCTGAAACAACAGTTGAAGAACATTATGTTGGCTAAAAGCTTTGGGCTCGCTCAGAAGGTCCGTTTGGGTGTCCTGCGCCTGCAGGCAGCACCTGTAGTTCTATTCCTGCCTGTGGGTGTTTTATACTCACACCTCCATTTTCAAAAACATTTTTCTCGCATGGAGAATCTGTTGGTGACTTGGCTAGCTAGAGGTAAGGTTACCTTTGCAACTGCAGGGAAGATGCAACGTTTTAGTAAATGATCCAGGTCGGTGATTTTCAAGTAACTTGAATTCAATAGTAGGGGTGGGTGGAGTGGGAGTTCATATTTCTGTGGTTAAAGAGGAAGTTCTGCTTTTTATATATCAAAGCTAACTTGATCAAAGTTAAAATATTTAGATGCTTTTTCTCACCTGGGGGGTGGGGGGTGGAGGAGGAGTCCTGGTCAAAGCGAGAATGGGTGATAATCTTAAATTCACAGTGTCAAATATTTGATCTGTTGAATTTCTTCAACGAAATTAACAGACATTTGTTGAGCTCCTAAAATGTGCCAGGCACCTTTCTAGGGCTTTGGGTCGTTCCTCCACTTGTCACTATTGCTCATGGAGGACTGGGGTGCGTAGAATAATTCCATGCAAGGAGTGGAGAGGGGTGAGGGGTTGAAATCAGCTCAGACTTCTACTGCACCTAGTAGGACCAGACTAGGAAATGTGCTTTGAAGGTAGAGAGGGAAGAACTGAGAGTTTCAGGCCTCTGGGGTATGAGCCAAGCGCAGTGAAGGAATGAAGGCCGTCTATTTAGGAAACACTAAGGATACCATATTGACCAGTCTACAAAGGTGGTGGGGGCGGGGGGTGGAATTTACAGGTGAGGACTCTGCAGAGCTATCCTGTAAAGGCAGGCTAGAGGTTTGGACTTTATTCTGCAGGTCTCTGAGAGGTGGTGAGAAGGTTTTTGAAAAGAGGCAGTAGCTTCATCACAGCACAGCTTTAAGAAGGAAAAGTTGCCTGCCGCCACTGGGAGGGGCAAGAGATAGATCAGGTCAGTAGTGAAAACGCAAAATGAGGCCCTCACGATTGGAATTTCGTGAAGAATTCTAGGAAGCTAGGGCCTTCCGAGCAATGGATGAGTCAGAAGGAAAAAGGCCACCATCTTTCAGCTACAAATAGCTCTTAAATCACAGCAGGCCATGGGCCTCACATGCACTTACTTAAGTTGGTCCCCTCTACTGACCTGCTTATGAAGTCAAGTCACCTCGTGTTCCTATGGGCTTCTGCTCCTAAGAGAGAGGGACTTACTAGCTTACTTCCCCGTCCTGGGCAAGTCCATGCTGCCTGTCTCGTCCTTGCTTTCTTGCGCCTCATCGAACCAGCGGGTCTGTGGGCCTGGAGAGCCACTGCCGGGTACCCGCCTCACTTTTCCCAGAGCTGAGGGAGCACCTGCTAGGTGGCAGGCCCTAGAGGGCACGCAGACCCGCTTAGCCCCGGCAGGGCCTGGACAGCCTCGAGCTCGCTTCCATTTGCATCTTATGTGGGGTCGGTCAGCAGCATTGCTCTTCGGTGGCCCCAGACTCCCTTCTTTATGGAAGAGCTCTCATCACAGCTTGTCCGGTGCATTTTATTACCGTCATTTCTGCTCAGACATTCCCTGCGAAGGCATGCACAGTTCACGGGCTGGCAAACGGATTGTGTTCTGCAAGCCAACCTGAAATTCATATTCCCATAGACACGATGAGCTGTTCAACAGCCAGTGCACAAATACGCAGGCGTGCAAAATTCCTTTGACCCGTAAATTAGCCGAACCATATCTTTAAAAATAGGAAGCTTCATCTGTTTTTTTCTTTCTGGGAAGAGTACAGTGTTTTGAATTTCCATCGGGAAATCAGCCTCTCTGTGAAGTCTTAGATGCCAGAGGAAAGGGTTTTTCTTCTTGCCTTGGTGATTAAAGGGTCCCTCTGCCCAGTGGAGGAAGGGGGTGTCCCTCCGTGGGCCTTGCCCGTTTGTGGCGATGCTCCTGGGACAAGAATCCCTTCCACGTTGAGATGCGCAAGGGTGAACTCTGGCGCGATTGTTCTTTTACTAGACAGTACATCAGATGTTTATCTTGAGGGGGGCCTGAACTCCTGCTTCGAAGCCCCCATATTGGTCATTTTCTGCACTTCAGGTCTTTCTAAATTGCCAGGTCGATGCACTCTCCCCGGCATCTAGTTACCTTCAAGATCAACTGCAGATTCCTTGGCCTGGTTTAATTGGCTCCTCAAGACCTGGCCCCTGCTTTTCTGCTCCAGCTTCATTCCTCACCCAATGTTGATGCTATAGCCAGAAGCCAGGTTTTCTTCCTCCTTGCTTTTCAATACACTACTCCCTCTGCTGCAAGCCTTTTCCTTTCTCTACCTAGTGCATTCTGATTTGTCCTTGAAGCTACGGCTGGCTTAGCTGGCACTTTCCTTTCGGCCACTTCCTGTGACCACCTTCACTGTGAATGAAATATAGTCCCTAATTGTGTAGTACCCTGCACATACCTATCTCATAACACTCATCTTAAGGCTGACAGGTGTTCATGTACGTATTTGTCTCCCCCAGAAGATTGGACGGGGCTACTGAAGACCAGAGAGAGACGTCTGTGCCCAGTGCCCAGTATCTAGCATATAGTAGGTGCTGAAATAATGAATGGAGTAGATAAGGACAGGACCTATGACCATGGCTAATCTAGAAAAACTAGATTCCAGTGATGGGAGTAAACTAGATTCCAACTGCAAGAGAAACTAGAACACCGGTGGAAGGCCTTGTGCTGTCAGGTTACGGGGATTAGATTTTTGGAAAGAGAACCTTAGATTCAGTCAGACTGGCCATGAAAGAATTATTCTAGAGGTATATGTGGGGTGGGGAAAGTGGTGGGTTTAGGGTGTCAAAAACAGTGATAACATTTCCCCCTCCTACATCATCCCCCTCCTCCTGGCCCAGGGTTCATTCAGCACTGTCTAGAGACATGTTTGGTTGTCATAACCAAGGGGGTGGGGGGGAGTGAGGATGCTGATATCTAGTAGGTAGAGTTCAGCGATGCCGGCAAACACGCTACAACGCACAGGAAGCCCCCACAACAAAGAATGGTCTGGTCCAATGTCAGTAGTGCTGCACTTGAGAAGCCCTGCTGCAGAGTGATCCATTGGGAGCCACTGGTGCTCTATTTTTTAAGATCATTTAAAGCTAATGAGATTGGGTAAGATGTAACTTTTGATGTAAGAAAAACACTAGAATCTAGGAGATGTGTGTTCTAGTCCTGGGTGTAGAAAAAGTTATCTGTGTCTCCTAAGGCAGGTCACTTCCCCTTTCTGAGCCTCTTTTTGCTCCACGAAAATACAGGAGGGTCAGACGCAGGCCCCTTCCAGTTCTAGCATTCCACAGCTCGAAGCGTCGCTCACTTGTCCGATTAAAGCCACCAGTGATTTCAAGAGAGGAAAAGAGCTGTGATCACACATTCTGTTTTTTACATTGGCTAAACAGCTTTCTGTTTGGGAATTAGAAGGGTTCCTGATCCCTGGCCCTGGCAAAACAACCAATGACCATCACAGAGCTGAAACAAGAAATATTCATATTACAGTGTGCAATATTGCCTCCCAGGTAGCAGTACTCATATGCACATGACGTTTATGTTTTCCAACAGTGTCTTCTAGATGTCAGGACCATGGGAAAGGAAGCACGGACGGTAACGCTAAGAGTTCAAATCTGAATATCTACTTTTCTCGAAAAATGATGGTGTAAATAGGTGTGTTATAACAACGAAGTATACTGGGGAGAGACATGTGGGGGATTGGTTTAAGGGAACAGACGATGAGTTGCAGTTGTACGGTAATCTTTACGTACAGATTTTATTTTGCTGATTAAAATATATCACAATGAATTACAATTGTTGGCAGGAATTTTGAAAAATCCCAAAATAGATTCAGCTTAGCTTCCAGTACCCTCCCCAATATGACGCAACTATACCTTCTTTAGCCATATCTCTCTCACTCATCTACTCTTAAATGTCCTTTGTTTAAGCAATCTGGCCAAAACAGGATTACTTATCTCATTTGAGACATGAATTTGCATGTCACTGCTTCTCTGTGTTAACTGATGCTAGGCTATGTCTTCACCTTTCTCTGGTCCCCACCAAAGTATTCATTTTTTATTTATTTAATTGTTTTTATTGGGTTTTTTGGAGAGAGAGGAAGGGAAGGGGAGAGAGAACCATTGATCAGCTCCTTCCCCACAGACTGAAGCTACAACCAGGGTATGTACCCTGACCTGGAATTGAACTGGTGACCTTTGGGTGCACAGGACAATGCTCAACAAACTGAGTCATACTGACCAGTGTCATCTAAGTCTTCATTTTTCTAAATTCTATCTCTTCCATGATCTTATCCTTGATCACATCCAGCTCTTTTATAAAATAGCATCCTCCCCTTTAAATTCTGATGGCATTTGTTAGCTATTATGAGCCATATATCTAATATTACCTTTCAGTAATGTTACTTGAGTACAAATCTAACCTCTTCCCCTCAATCTCTTGTTCCTTGCATATTTCTAACCTACTCCTGTGGGCAGACCTGCTTGCTTGTCTGGATTTGTCCCTGGAGTCTAAGCTTGGGAAGAGATAGTTTCATCTTTATCACATAGCCCCAGGCCCAGCATATGTCATACACATAATATGTGTTTAATCAGTACTTCTTGATCTGGTGGATTTATTACATACTGAATAAATTAATCTAAAACACCTTGATTAGTGTATCTTAGAATTCTTTGTTAAAAGTTTAAAAATGGCAGCGTAAAAGAAACTTGCTAGGAAGAATAATTTTTACTTACTTATGATATATAACTTTCTAAAAAAATATTTGGCTAATATTTTATTAAGACCCCTATTAAGATTCTAGATTTTTTTTACTACCAACAACCTTTCAAATTAATCGTGTCTGATTATCTAATGGAAATGCCAACCAACCATCCAGAGCCCTCAATGGATTACATTCTCATTGAATTAAAAGAAAAAAAAAGTGTAATATGAAAATTCGGTGTTTTTTAGCAGTCAAGGAGCTATGTAGAGCTCCAGTGTGTGGCTGCTTCAACCTTGCCCCAAAACCACATTGAGTCTCGGCCAGATATATTAGCATGAGCTGACTGAGAAAAGATGTAGATTCTAGGAAGGTAAGAATAGAAATTATTCCAGCCTCGAATTAACCCTGTAAAGGTGTTAGTATATCATCTGTGTGGTGTGTTAGAGCACTGGCAAGTAGTGAAGCACTTTGAATCAATATGCGTATACTGTTCCTTCTCCTTCCATCCTAACCAAATCAATCGATCTCTTTTTCATATATATGTATACCCATACACATACACATGTGTATATATGTACACATATTCCTTTCTCTCATATAACACTCACTCATTTTCTTCTCTGATCCTGCCCTATTTGGCTTTTGAAAGTCTGAAGAAGTCAGAGCTCTACAGAAAGCCAGATAAATAGTTGTGTTCTATACGTGAGGTTCAAGTTACAATTTGGAACTCCTTTGTAACATTCCTCACTCCACATTGAATTAATTGTTGATCTGCATTATATAGGGTGATTCAAGAAGAATAGCACCTTGGCACCCAGATTCCCAGCTATCTCACTTTGTCACTTCTTCCAGAGAGAACATCTCCAGAACCTCACGTTTGTACTGTACCTTCATTTTCAGCCTTAAAGGAATGAAGAATCTGGTCGTGGCTGCCATTTCCGTTGTCAAAGGTGACGTATTACAAAGGTCAAGGGTGACTGATGCATGCCCTGGAGACATAAAAGGTGCATATTGAACATTTATTCAATGATAGAAAGAGCTGGGAGAATTTATTTATAATGGGAGTGGTCAAATAATGGCTCATGCTCCAAATTCATCATGCCTGCTCTTTTTGTGAATAAAGTTTTATTGGAACACAGCTGCATCCATTCACGTATTCATTGCCTATGGCTGCTTTTGAACTACAACAGAATTGAATAATGTGTCAGAGACTGTCTAGCTCACAAAGCCTAAAATATTTACTGTCTTGCCCTTTACAGGATAAGTGTCCGGACCTTGATTTACAAATGGATCTTGTCTACATGTTCCTATAAATCCCAGTTACTGATTAATGCATTTCCAAAGGGATTTAGTTATTTTCCAAATACCCTGTACTTGAACTGTTTCTATTACTAAAGTCCTCACTCCACAAATATACCATAAAATCCTTCAGAATACTGTTGAACATGACAGAGATCCTATATAGCACATCAGGGGGTGCATAGCAAGCCTGTTATAAATATTTATTCATAGATTCATTAACTTAAGCATTTATTGTAAGAATCATGGACCTCGAAACATAAGAAAAAATTAACTTTCAGTTTTCCTTGAGTATATCTAACTTTCCATCTATTTTATTTTTCCTACATATCTCTCAGGATATTCAAGTCCTAGTATGTTTAAATACTAGGTCTGTGAACTAGAGAAGGATTAAGAAAAAAATCAAAATAGCCCATACTGGCAATGTCTGCTATAAAACACACATATCACAAATCGTTTTATTCCAAGGACCAAAAGAAAAGAGAAGAGGGAAGCACCCCAGTTTATTATGACCCACTATAAAAAGTAAGAGGCTTTTCATAAGACCTACAGTTGTGACAGGTATGGTATAGTTTTAAGAAAATGGACAGATTATACTCCCTGGCCTGAGAAGCTGAAAGTCTTGTAGGCAATGTTAATAACATCTCTGTAATATTTAAAGTTTGCAAGCTCTTTCCTCATACACCGTATCATTGTATCCTTATAGTGACACTGTGAAATAGGTTGTCCTAACATCCCAGTTTATTATCATCAGCCCATGTTGTTACTTTACTTGGACAAGACGGAAAAACATGTGATTTAACCTGATTTCACTGCAGATGTAAAGACTTGTCTTCTGAGTCCTAGCTCCTTATTTTAACCTATCCAACTTAGTCTTAGGCTGCCCAACCTAGTCTTAGGCTACCAAACCTAGTCTTGGGCTACCCAACCTAGTCTTTGGCTACCCAACCTAGTCTTAGGCTTTCCAACCTAGTCTTAGGCTACCCAACCTAGTCTTAGGCTATCCAATCTAGTCTTAGGCTATCCAATCTAGTCTTAGGCTATCCAAGCTAGTCTTAAGCTACCCAACCTAGTCTTAGGCTTTCCAACCTAGTCTTAGGCTACCCAACCTAGTCTTAGGCTATCCAATCTAGTCTTAGGCTATCCAATCTAGTCTTAGGCTATCCAAGCTAGTCTTAGGCTACCCAACCTAGTTTTAGGCTATCCAATCTAGTCTTAGGCTATCCAAGCTAGTCTTAGGCTACCCAACCTAGTCTTAAGCTAGGAGGCTCTCAATAAATGCCCTAAAATTGTGCCTTTTCCAGGCAAAGAGTAACCTGGTAACATTTTGTTTCATTTTATATTTGTTATGAATAGGAAAAGCTCAATTCAGGACTTATAAAGTCCAAAATAAATCTGTGTGTCTCCATTACACTCTGTACTTGAGCCAACACACTGTGACAATTCAGTAAATGCTGTGTTATCTGAGGATGAGTTAGAAACAATGATATAGGACAAAGTGTTGTGCCTTTCAAGGCTCCTTGATCTGTTTACATCGATATTAATAGATGGCTCTAGGCTTCAGTCACAGACCTGAATAATTCAGGTCATACTGACCTGCTAGACTTAAAAAAACACAACAACTATAAAATATTGTGGGAAATATTTGAGATAAGTGATACATGCAGGTTGTAGGAAATGTTCAAAAATCCACAGAAAATTAGGAAACTGAACTACCGTGGTATAGAAATAACTAGAGATAACCTGATAAATTAACTTTTTCTTAATTGTTACATTAGGATGAGTGTCCAAAGGGAATTTTTATAATTAACAGCATATGGCAGATAAGTAGCAAATACTACTGATTTTCCATATTTATTCTCTTTTGAAGTGGGTAGACTAGTAATTTTATTTGTGGGCCAAACTCATAAAAACAACGGATTCTAATATGTTCTAAATTAATATATTGTGTAACCAAATAGTATTTTATATGTATTAGGCTATTGTATCCTATTAGAAAGTAGCTATTTGAGAATATAATGAACATTTGGTGGTATTTTATCAATTGTGCTTCCTACCATGAAGAGGTTAAGATTAAGATGACCTCTTTTTTTTTTTTTTTTTTTGAGAGAGAGAGAGAGAGAGAGAGAGAGAGAGGGAGGGAGTGGGATAGAGAGAAAAAAACATTAATGATGAGAGAGGATCATTGATTAGCTGCCCCCTGCACTCCTCCTACTGGGGATCTAGCCTGCAACCTGGCCATGTGCCCTGACTGGGAATCGAACTGGGGATCTCTTGGCTCCTGGGTTGATGCTCAATCTCTGAGCCATACCAGTTGGGCAAGGTTGACCTTTTTATGGTGCAGCAGCATGACCTACATGCTCCAGGCCTGTTCATGGTTCTGTCTGCTATATTATAAGGAGTATAACAGCAGAGTGTGCTAGCCTGCATGCTGCTGCCTCTGGAATTCGTCGGCTATTTCAGAGCCCCTTTCCAGCAGCCTTACCTGACTGGCATTTAGATGGGAGATGAAGATAACCTCAAAGACAAGGAGAGATTTCCTTTCTCGGGGCCTTGTTTACCCTTTTGTTTCTGGTACTTACAAATCCAAATAGATATCAAAATGCATTTATTAAACAGTTTGGGAGTACATTGCCAAATTGGGTGCTGGGTATATAAAGAAACGGGCGTATGGTAACACCATCTGGCACTGTGACTACATTTTGGAATGCTTGTGGAAATTCCAAAGAAAAATGTAGGGAATTGTGTGTATCATTTTCTTAAACTTCTTTCCATGAGATCCATGATTTAGGAAGCTTAGTCTACAGATTTTTGATAGACATTTGAATGTATTTTTTAAAAAACCAGATAGTGCTTTGTGAGAAAACATAATTCTTGGCTCTTAACTTTTAATGACTCATTAATTTGGGGTAGATGAAGCTTCTAATAGTATTTATTTAAAATATGCTATGTCAAACCGTGGACACAATGGGGTGGTGAGGGCCTGGGGGTGGGTGTGGAACAGGAGCCGGCTGGAAGAGGCTAATGGGGGGAAAAGGAGGACCTATATAATACTTTCAACAATAAAGATTTTTAAAAATAAAATAAAATATGCTATGTAAAAATAAAATCTTTAAAGGATTTGCGGACTTCACAATATTAGTTCTTATTCCAGCTTAATGAGGTGCCAAGCCAAAGTGCATCTCAGTTTAAATTAGAGAAACTGAAGTCCATCCACAATATAAGTATGTGACTTTATGGATAGAATAAAAAATGAAAGCAGCGTACAATTATGGTATCTGGCCATCTACCAAGCTAGGATAAAAAAAATTATTATAACACAAGATGTGAGTAAAAAGGCACCTCAAATGTGAAATACATCCCTCTGTTTATTCCTGTATCTATAAATTCCTACTTTGTTGTTTATCATCATTGGAGGAGTCAACTTGATTCAGATTTTTTTGATTCCCGGTTTGGACTCCCGGCACTTCTAATTACTAGTTCTATGACTTGGGTGAAATAGGTCACTTCCCTGTGCCTCAGTTTCCTGTCTGTGTAAAGGTGATGAAAATAGTACTGACCTCCTGGGGTAGTTGAGAAGATACGTGAATTGATACACCTAAAGCTCTAAGAAGAGTGCCTTCGATGTCAATGGCCGCTAGCTAGTGAGGCCGTAGGGTATTATTATTTCTATTAGGTGTACAGGGATTGGCTCCTTGAGAATGAAAATACTGTATTTGAAATAGAAGAACACTGGGATGTAACTGCATGTGACCTACCTAGACGGGAGAGATAAGAAAGCTTTGAAATTAGAAGAATGTTACCATCGTCTTAAGGAAACAGGAACAGGAATGCTTAGTTTAATGGGAGGGAAAGAAAAAGAAATATTTTCTCTTTGTAGCAAGTCACAACACTGTTGAATGCTTATTTATAGGAAGTGGAGGCCATCTGGAGAAAACAGTTCCATTCCACGGCGTAGAATGGATTTAAAGGGCAGCTGAATAGCTCAGGCATGAAGTATATAGGCCTTTGGCTGGATAATGTCATAGATTAACACAGCAAACAGCAGGGAGTATAGTGGTAGTTAATGAGAGGTGAAAAGAGTTGTCAGACTTCAAAGATCAGTTGTTATATGATCTTATTAAAGAAATATATTGAGGACATTATTTTGGTTCTTTCTAGTCATTGGAATGCATTAGTACCTTAATATTCTAAATCCTCCATTTTATCTATATATTTCTTACATTCATTGACTTTGTATTAACTTTTGTCTTGTAACCATTACAGTTGTTGCTGCCATTTTATTATTTAACTCATTAAGTAGCTCAATTTTAAAAGTTATTTTAGGTATATTTTTTAAATCACCAAAATATGTTTTCCAGCAGCTTAGTTAATCTAATAACTAAACAGTAAGGGGCTTTCAGCATGTATTGGAGATATTTTATTAGTATTTTAAAAAGAGAGACACTTTTAGCAAGATTTATTGCTTAATTCTATGTTTTTTAAAAATTGCTTAATTTCTATGCAAAATGACCCGCAAGAACCAGAAAAAAAACACAACTAGATAGTTTTTATCTAAAATATTTTACTTCCCATCATAGTGAGTTAAAGAACTTACATAGAAAAGAAATATTCCAGCAGCATGGATGGACCTGGAGAGTATTATGCCAGGTGAAATAAGCCAGCCAGAGAAAGATAAGTATCACATGATCTCACTCATATGTGGAATCTAATGAACCAAATAAGCTGATGATCAAAAATAGAGGCATGAACTTCAGAGAGGAGGGTGGGTGGGAAGAGATCAACCAATGAACTTGTATGCATATATACATAACCCATGGACACAATCAATGGGGTGGTGAGCGCCTCAGGGAGGAGGGGGGCGGGGTATAGGAACGGGCTGGAAGAGGTTAATGGGGGTGGGGGGGAGGACGTATGTAATAGTTTAAACAGAAAATAAGTAGTCTTCCTTTATCAACGTTAAGAGAAGTCCAGACCTGAAAACCATCCTGTAAGAATCTTCTGAATTTCAAACGGATAGCATTATATTGAAACTTGAATAAGTATTCCATAAGTCAGCCCATAGGTAGCATAGTTAATCTATTGCTTTCCGTCCATGATGTTCCTATTTTCTTCAGTTATTATGGATTCCACAGCTATATTTTGAGTTAGCTAAAAATGTATACAGGGCAGGGCAAAAGTAGGTTTACAGTTGTGAGTGTGCAAAACAGAGTTCTTATTGTGTTGCTATTTATTAATTGTTGTCTCATGTTCCATATGAACAAATGTAAACCTACTTTTGCCCACCCTGTACATTAAACTTTTAACTATAATTCCTCTGAATGAATTACTTTAGGAGTTTATGATTAATGCTCATTTTGAATAGATAGTAAGTGGAGGTAAATGAAGTATTTTTAAGATTTCATGTTCACACTGACTGAGAATCCTTTAAAAAAATGTTCCTGAAATAAGAGCTGAGCAAATATCTATTCAGTATGCTTTACAAAAAAAAAAAAAAAAAAAAAAAAAAAAGAATTGAGCCTCGTGCCCTAAAAACAGCCTTTTAAAAATACGTCATGAGGAAGATGAAGAGCTGAGCTGTGGAAGATGATACTCCAGTTATCTCTTCAATCAATTCTGTATAATGCTTTAGAAGCGGAACAACAAGTAATATGAAATCATTTTTCAAGCTGCTATATGTGCACACTCTTTGTTCTATTTCTGTATTCACTGGAACAGACAATTTATGCAATGTGCTTGTAATATTCCAAGAACAAAGACCAATTTCCCTCAAGGTTATGAGTGCTCCTGAATTTAACAAATATATAAAAAAATACATATTTCCATGTCACATTTAGAGAATGAAGTGAGCTTGACTTACAGTCTCCATGAGGAGTCACAGGAAGTCTGCCCACTGTGTGTATTCAGAAAGTGGATGTAGCCAAAACCGGTTTGGCTCAGTGGATAGAGCGTCGGCTTGCGGACTGAAAGGTCCCAGGTTCGATTCCGGTCAAGGGCATGTACCTGGGTTGCGGGCACATCCCCAGTGGGAGGTGTGCAAGGGGCAGCTGATGGATGTTTCTCTCTCATCGATGTTTCTAACTCTCTATCTCTCTCCCTTCCTCTCTGTAAAAAATCAATAAAATATATTAAAAAAAAAAAGAAAGAAAGTGGATGTAGACATTTCTTAACACACTTTAGCAAGTAGTCACTAACCAGGAGTGTTGTAGCAGGTGGAGGGCTGAAAGGATTTGGGCTTCTGAATGGAAAGTATCTTTAACTCGTGGGAAAACAGGTATCCAATTGATCTGTTAATGATCCTTGCTCTCGGCTTCAGGATGCGGACATGAATCTCTTTGTGAATGAAATGAACCACGTGTTGTCTTTAAAATACATTTTTATGGATTTCAGAGAGGAAGGGAGAGGGAGAGAGAGAGAGAAACATCAATGATGAGAGAGAATCATTGATCAGCTGCCTCCTCACACACCCCCACTGGGGATTGAGCCCACAACCTGGGCATGTGCCCTGACTGGGAAGGGACCCATGACCTCCTGGTTCATAGGTCAATGCTCAACCACTGAGCCATGCCGGCCGGGCCACATGTTGCCTTTAAATAAAAGTGAAGAGAGGATCGAGGGAGGACACTATAGTACTCTTTTGGGCACCGCATAGCCCCTCGGCTTGTTTTGGTTTACTCTGGGGAGATGTGTAGAGCTGAGAGTAGAAACGCCTCACATCTGGACCCTCTCCCGTGACTGCCCAAGACCGGGGCATGCATTTGAGCACACAGTAGCGACGTAGAAGACCCCGGAGTTCACAAGGAGCCCTGTATCTTTGCTTGCCTGGTCCTCAATGTTTACATGGTTTCATCTGATCTTTAATTGTACCAGTGGTGCCTTGGGAGAGAACTACTTCCCTCACCACATACACGAAACAGTGTTCGTATTTAAGCGCTCGCAGCGCCCTGAAAAATAACCCCATCTGGGAACCTGTGGACGGCAAGAAGCACGGAGACTCTACAGCAATCCTCCCTTTTCATGAAACCGAACCTGAAGGCACAGAACACAGAGATTTCTCTCTCCACACGCTCCCCCTAAATCCCCTCATCTTTGGGGGCACAGTCCTGCTGAAACTTGTTTCCGTCCCATTCCGCACGGAGGGCAGAGTTCTGAATGTGTACACACTCTACCCTTGCCCGGTTTCATGTTATGGAATAGCTGTCAATACTCGTGTGTGCCTGCGTATAAACAAGGAGAAGGCGGGGGATCGTGCAGAACTAAGCCTCAGGGTAATTCCCACCCAAGAAAAAACTTGGGGGGCACCTTCCAGTAGTTGGGCACTTTTGCCCATTTTGCTAAAGCTTGGGACTCCAGTAGCAGATGCCAGAGGAGAATTGAGACAAGCAAGGGTTTGAGTTTATAGACCCTTGTCAGACCTGAATGCAGAAAATTGGGGCTGGTTTGAAAGTTTACATATGCTTTATTCGCTTCATAGCTGGGATGTTACTCTCAGATTCCAGCTGCTCAAAAACCAACAGGCTTGCCTGGCCGGCATGGCTCCATGGCTCAGCATCAACCTATGAACCAGGAGGTTCCCAGTTCGACTCGCAGTCAGGGCATATGTCCAGGTTGCGGGCTTGATCCCCAGGGCAGGGGTATGCAAGAGGCAGCCGATCTATGATTCTCTGTCATCACTGATGTTTCTCTATCTCCCTCCTTCTCCCTTCCTCTCTGAAATTAATAAAAATATATTATATTTTTCAACAACCAAAAAAACAAAAACAAAAAACCAACAGGCTCATTCAGATATCTCCAACTATTGGAGTTACCTCATTTAGTGGCTAAACTTGGGAAGGAGAAGCAGGGAGAAGGAAAGCACAAAACTGCAAGAACCTACACTGGGACTAAATACCGTTTTTAGGTCAGCTAGTATGTGATTTTAGTTCTAACTGCCCAGGAGGTCTCAACAGATGAAAAGGAACATGGATGGCTATGGAGATCAGGCAGCTCTCCTCTTGAGTTCTGCTACTCATTCTCATGGTGGTTTCATTTATTTGTTCATTCGTTCTGCTTAGGAGAGAAGATGCAGGAGGGAGAAGCACAAATGCGGGCATCTCACTTGATAACCTTATTCTTCCCAAGAGATTTACCTGTCGGTTGTGAATAGGAAGAGCTTTGCTTGTAGGATCCATTTCTGCTCACTGGATTTATGTGGGTTGCGATCATGGTGATCATTTTTCTTCACGTTGTATTTCATCTTCCTTTTCATATATATATATGTATATATCCTATATAATAAAAGGGTAATATGCAAATTGACCCTAACAGCAGAACAACTGGGAATGACTGGTCACTATGACACACACTGACCACCAGGGGGCAGACGCTCAATGCAGGAGCCGCCCCCTGGTGGTCAGTGCGCTCCCACAGTGGGAGCTCTGCTCAGCCACAAGCCAGGCTGGTGGCTGCCAGTACAGCGGTGGTGGTGGGAGCCTCTTCCGCCTCAGCAGCACTAAGGATGTCTGACTACAGCTTAGGCCTGCTCCCTGCTGGCAAGTGGACATCCCCTGAGGGCTCCTGGGCTGCCAGAGGGATGTCTGCCAGCTTAGGCCCAATCCCCCAGGGAGCAGGCCTAAGCCAGCAGGTGGTCATCCCCCAAGGGGTCCCAGACTACAAGGGCACGTGCCGGGCTGAGGGACCCCCCCTGAGTGCACAAATTTTTGTGCACCAGGCCTCTAGTATATATATATTTATATATATTTTGGAAATCTGAGAGGCCACAGCTCCATGAGCCTTTGGTAAAGGAAAGGACAGCTGAGGAGTAGCTGAGGGTCCCAATAAAACCCTGGTCATACTATGAAGGCTAACTAGTTCGGTAGATCCTTTCAGTTGTATAATTTCTTACTAGTCTGCTGTGTTCACGGTATCTACCTTTTCCGGGTAAATGGCCTTGTGTCTTTTTTTAGAAGTAGGTTGGATAGAAATCACAGACAAGCATCCTCATCATTTATCTCTTCAATTGCCGTAGACTCTGTGGGTCGCAACTCCTGAAAATACATCCTGCATATCAGATATTTACATGACGATTCATAACAGTAGCAAAATTACAGTTATGAAGTAGTAACGAAAATAATTTTATGGTTGGGGGTCACCACAACATGAGGAACTGTATTAAAGGGTCGCAGCATTAGGAAGGTTGAGAACCACTGAAGAGGCTCTTCATCTCAATTCATGTCAGCAAACGTAGCCTTCTCATTCGTTCTCTTCCCTATCTCTAGGGCAGGGTTTCCCAACCTTGGTGCTGCTCACATTTTGGACCAGGTAATTCTTTGTCACAGGATACTGTCCTTTTCATCTGTCACCTCTGCCCAGTGGGTGCTGGTAGCAGCCACCTAGATGTGACAACCACAAGTGTCTTCAGACGCGGCCACATGTCCCTGCAGAGGTGAACCGCCCCTGGTAACCAGGCTCCAGGATGAGCAGGTTCCCAGGCAGTCCCCGTTCACACGCGTGTTCTCAGGCCTGTGGCATTCCCTCTCACAAAAGTGGCATCATTTGGACAGAGAATGAAATGATCACTCAACGTCTATCAGGAAGTAGCCACCCCGCGTTTCCAGTTGCTCTTGCCAAAACTGTGGAGACGTTCTTAATTCCTCTCATTCTCTCGTACCCCTGGTCAACCTTCAGCAAACCCAGGGGAAGAAAACCAACTTCAAATGACGTGCAGGATCCAGCCTTTCTCTCCGCGTTCCCAGATACCACACTGGTCTGAGCCACCTCTTTTCTTTCTCCGAAGACAGTGCCCCTCCTCATGCTGTTCTGAGCACAGCTGAGCCAAGTCGTCCTGTTTCCCTAGCAAGGTGGATCATGCCATTCCTCCACTCACAGTCCTTCAGTGGCTTCCATTCCACTCAGGGAAAAGGCCAAGGTCACCACATGGCCTAAAAGTAGCCGGGCAGGTCTGCCTAACCACTGCCCTCCTCAGTCCAGGTAGCCTCTCGTTAGCCGTTCTGACCTGATCCCAGGCAGCAAGAAGAGGACTCCAGACCAGAACCCAGTGTGTTCCAAAGTTCAAGCTCATTTTTTTCTTTTTTTAAAAATATATTTTTATTGATTTCAGAGGAAGGGAGAGGGAGAGAGAGATGGAAACATCAATGAGAATCACTGATCCGCTGCCTCCTGCACGCCCCCTACTGGGGATCATGCTCACAACCCCGGGCATGTGCCCTTGACCAGAATCGAACCTGGGGCCATTTAGTCCGCAGGCCAACACTCTACCCACTGAGCCAAACCAGTTGGGGCTCAAGCTCATTCTTAACACTAGAAAGACTGAAACTTAGTATATACCTATATTGCCCAAAAGCAGTCAAAATGACTGCATTGTGAAAGAATAATATCGGAGCACTCTTCACTTATGTTCCTTAGCTTTTCCAATAACTCACTTCTATTCGACATTTCTTTCATGAATTTAGGGCGCAAAAGAAATAAAATAAACAACTTATTAGAACAAGTATCACTGCATAAAGATTCGAATAACAAGTACTAGTTTAGCTTATTGAGCAACTGCAACTTATCAAGTATCGACAATTTATCATGTACTTGTATGTTATCATGTGACAGTAATCGAAAAAAAATGAAAACTGTTATTTCAATACAGAGCCGAACTGGTCATATAAGAAATTTACTCAATTCAATAATAAGAGTCATTTGATTATTTAAAATTTCCCCAAGCAGTCAAAATGACTGCTTTTGGGCAATATAGGTATAACACACATATATATATATATATACCGGAAATGAAGGAGGGGGGAGGTAACTACAATTATTAATAAACGCATTTATATGTTGTACAAAAAGTCACAAAATTCTAAGACATTGTGTCCTTATATACATAATTGTTTTTCTAATTGAAATTAAAAAGCCGTCAAAATGACTTCCTTGGGCAATCTAGTGTTAACAACTAGGCACATCCACCTCTGCAAAATATCTCTGGGTGATTTCATTTGGGGGCATTTGTGTCTGAATGAAGGGTCGTCATTTGTATCAAATTTTTAGAGAGTTTGATGGTCATCTATGTATCATGAATCATGATTGGTCAGAGAGGCTATTTATTCACTTTGTAATTATTACACCTTAAACTCATTGAGATCAGAGAAGAGGCAGAAAATAATGTTTGAGGCCGGGTGATTAGCTTGGGCAGTTGTACGGCAGGCTTGATGCTGACTCGCATAATGTGCCTTTGTGAAAAGAGAACAGTTGCAACAACAGTATCAGCAAGTCCTGAAGGAGGATTCCAAGAAGCAGCTGACAAGACCCAGAAAATCCCCCTGGGTACGATGGGTTTAATTTTCAGTGGAAATACAAAGCAATTAATTTTTTGTGATCAGTGACTGAATCCCTTAATTAAACATGACTTCTATGACTTATTTACTTTTTATTTGATTTCTGTATATGGACAGATAAAATACTGATGGTGGATGGGTAGCTAGAAAGAGAAAAATAATGGTGTGAAAATGGTATCTATCAACGCTATTGTAATTAAAATACTAAATGTTCTTGAATTTACTGTATGAAAAAGAAAAGGAAGTGAAATTGAGGGAGTTGTTGAACTTCACATGTCTCTTTATCACAGGAAAACTCATTTCCTAAAATATGTCTCTAAGGTTCATAAAAACAAAGCACAGATGTAAATGTTAAAAACACAGAGCCTTTGGAGTCAGGATGCTTTCTGAAAACATTACACGCTTCAGACTTGGAAAGCATTTATCTATCGCTGCTGGCAAGCACAGGGATCCTCTTCCTCCCATCTTCCCTGTCCGGAGTTGTATCATTATTGCCGCATCCAGGTCGCGGCGAGCACATTCACTTCTTTAACTATAATGCTCATGGTTGTTTTGCTCTCTGTTCAAACAGATTCCGAGTTAACACCGTGCTTTCACTTCTTGATTCTCTGTTCCTGAATTCTTTGAACATCTGAATTGTGTGACCGCGCCTTCAGAAGCACTCCTGGGTGCTATTTCCCTAAGTCATTTCGTGATTGAAAAGATGTCCTTTTAAAGAAAATGACATACTCGCTGAAATAGGCTATTCCTGACAACACTTTCTTTTAGCGAGAGCTGTGTGGATGGCTCATTCTCAAACTTTAACATCGTTGACATTTCCCGGGGACTTGTTAAAAATGCGGAGTCGGTAGGCTTGTCGTTGGGCCTGGGATTCTGCATTTCTCCATGCCACGGTGCATGGAGGGCAGAGCTTCTTTATTCATGCCCACTGTGTCGCCTCATCTGGCCGTTGACTGGCAGCCTTTAAGATCCATGGCAGTAAACCAGTAATGCAGTGAGTAAATAGATTTCCTGAGTTCCCTGAGCTGCTCTAGCAAATTAGTCAAACCCAAGGAGGGGGTCGTGGGAACCTCCGGTCAGAAGTCAGGTGTTCTCGGCAGAAGTGAAGTCTTGGAGTGCCACCTAGTATAATGTCCCGTGTACCCCCCAGGAAGGTGGGGTTTCGTGGAAAGCTTTATTGTTGATGTACAATGAAGGGGGTCCCCTCGAAGGTCCAATCTCTGTTCATGTTGCCATGGCAGAAGTCCAATCTTGTCTTCAGCAGCGTGAGAATGAAGGCCACGGCCCAGAATTTCCGCTCCATGTTAAAGTCCAGTCCAGTCCAGCAATAAACAGACTTAGTGTGGGTTCCCAGCTGCAGTCCATTGTGTATGGTGGCCTCGTGGCCCTGAGCTATGCGGTTGCTTAAGGCCATATGACAGGTGAGGGCATGTCATGGAGCAAGAGAGAAAGGGGGAACAAGAAAGCAAGAGCAATGGCCATAGCTGGTTTGGCTCAGTGGATAGAACATCGGCCTGCGGACTGAAGGGTCCTGAGTTCGATCCTGGTCAAGGGCACTGCCTGGGTTGCAGGTTCCGGTGTGCAGGAGGCAGCCAATCAATGATTCTCTCTCATCATTGATGTTTCTATCTTTCTCTCTTCCTCTCTGAATATGTGTGTGTGTGTGTGTGTGTGTGTGTGTATAATATTTTTTAAAGGCAAGAGCAAGAAGAAGAGGAAAGCGAACTCTTTGGGGATCTTAACTTTCCAGGATTTCCCAGGCTCACATTGGGGTCCACCCTTGTGGCCAATCCATGGTTTCCCAGGCTAGACTGACAGGCAAGCACCTTCCCACGTCACTCTGACTTCCCTGCACATATGCCCACCTCCCCCTTTGTTCCATCCCTCCGCCCAGGGATTTGCAGGGAATGGACCGATGGTTCCCTGGGGTGCATGAATGCTTCCCGGGGAAGCTGCCCAGATGACCGTGCTTATCATGTCTGGCCTCTCCTTTGCTCTCTTCCAGTAATGAATATGAGTAAAGTCCAAACAGGGTTCCTGGGAACTTCCAATCTGCAGCCAGCTGATCAGAAACACAGATCCCAAACAGCCTGGACTTGGGATTGGCGCCTGAAGGGAGGGTGGTCAGTGGGACTGAGCCTGTGGAATCTGAGGCTGCCTCTGGGCAGACAGTGTCGGAATGGAGATGAATTCTAAAGCAGCAGTTGTTGTCCTGAGTACTGCTTATAGAGTGGGGGAAACGCCCCACCCCCAACACACACACATTGGAATTGGGTGAAAACCCCAAAATAAACTGTTTTTCTAATCATCAATTCAAAGAGAGAGATAAAAAAAAAGTCAATGAGCCAACTCGGCATGTTACTCTCCGGATTCGGAGAGGACTTTTTCACTATGGCTTTTTGGAGGGAGGGCCGTGTGGTGGGGTGGGGAGGGGGATGACCTAGGAGCAGTTTAGAGCCAAGTACTTCTTGGGTTTCTTCCGTAGACTCTTCTATTTCTTGTGGGCCCTTTCAGTTGATTAATGTTGCTGTGTGTGTGTGTTGTTGTTTTTCCTGGTGATCCTTTTAACATGTAAGACAGGTCATAGCACTTAAAATTCTCCAGCGGCTCCCGATCTCTCGCAGAGTGAACACGACGGACGTGACTCTGGCTCACTGGACCCGGGAGGATCAGTCCTCATCTTCAGTCCCATTACCTCTTGACCTTGTTCCTCCTCCTGCTGCAGAGGCCAGCTGGTCTGTCGTGCCTCCAGGTGTCTCCCGCCTCAGGGTCTTCTACCTGGAACATCCGCCCCTCCCCACCCCACTCCCTATCCCGAGGGCTCGCTCCTCTTCTGCCTTTAGTCTTTGTTCAAATATCCCCTCAAAGTGACCTTCTCTGTCCACGCTCCTTAGACCTGCAGCCCTCTGTCCTCCAGCTTCTTCTTTTTTTAAAAATATATATTTTATTGATGTTTTACAGAGAGGAGGGGAGAGAAATAGAGAGCTAGAAACATCGATGAGAGAGAAAAATCGATCAGCTGCCTCCTGCATACCCCCTACTGGGGATGTGCCCACAACCAAGGTAGATGCCCTTGACTGGAATCGAACCTGGGACCCTTCAGTCTGCAGGCCGACGCTCTATCCACTGAGCCAAACCGGTCAGGGCAATGTCCTTCGGCTTCTTGATGTTTTCATTTTTCTCCATAGCATCTATCACTTTCGAATCTACCCGATCGTTTATTTCTCCATTTTACTCACGGACTGCCCCTCCTGCTCTGCTCCCTGCTCCCTCCCAAGGGGAGCTTCCTGAGGGCAGAGATTATTTTCTGGCTAAAACAGTATCTCGCACATGGGGAGTATTTAATGAACGTTGTTTGGATTTATGTTACTTGTTGTTGTTTGTTTTGCTTATCATGACATCAAGGGAGAAAAAGTCTTTGAGGACAGTTCTCCTGCCTCTTCAATTCTTTTCACTTAATCTTCTGTACAATCTACTTAATATATCTGGATGAAGGTCAGTCTTGTTCCTAGGAAACCTGCTCCAGTGGGTAACAAGCTCATAAGGAGAATTCCTTCCTATTTATTCAAACGATATCTTTATCCATAGCCAGCTCAGGTTTCTCTGTTCAGTGGAGTAACGTAGAAATACATACCCAAACAAAATATCCTTCACGTCTCTGCACTGCAAGGTGGTGAGATAGACTAGGAGGGGAAAAATACACTATTGCTACGCCTCCCTTACTAGGGTTCCGTTCTCAGAATGTCCACAGGAGGGCCCTAGGGCCACTCCTCCGTTACTAGGGTGCTGTTCTCAGAATATCCACAAGAGGGTACTATTGAGACTAAATTTGTATTAATGTCATTGCCTCTTTATTAATAATTAATATCCAATATTAAATTATTTGTAGTCCCTCCCTCACCAACTGCTTCTGTGGTATTCCCCATGTCATCAATGGCATCTCAGTTCCACCATTTGCTTAAGCCAACAACCATGTAGATGGCTTTGCCCACTCTTTTTGCTTACTAATCATATCCAATTCCTGAATAAATCTATAGGTTCTACCTTCAACATTCACCCCCAAATTAGCTTTTGTCACCACCTTCACATCAGCTTGGTCTAAGCCAGTGGTCGGCAAATGGCAGCTCGCGAGCCACATGCGGCTCTTTGGCCCCTTGAGTGTGGCTCTTCCACAAAATACCATGTGCGGGCACGCATGTACAGTGCGATTGAAACTTCGTGGCCCATGCGCAGAAGTTGATATTTATCATCAAAATTGGAGCCACCTAAGTCCCAAACCTCAAAGCTGTTGATTTGTATAAAAATCCTAAAAGTATAAAGTGTCCCAGAGACCAAACAGCCTAAAGAGTGTTGCTTTAGAACAAAACTACTATTTTTCCTTGAAAAATGAAAGCAGAGTTGTATTTCTCCACTACTACTACTCTTGGTATAGTTTCAACCTCTGGTTTATAGCTTTTTAAAATATATATTTTTATTGATTTCAGAGACTGAGGGAGAGGGAGAGAGAGAGAGAAACATCAATGAGGGGAGAGAATCATTGATCAGCTGTCCCCTGCACGCTCCACACTGGGGATTGAGCCTGCAACCCAGGCATGTGCCCTGACTGGGAATCAATATCGTACACAAGTATCTTTTAGCAGCCTGGCATCACTCATGAATACACATAACACAGCTTTCTGCAACTATATTGTTATGGACTAACAATTGTGTTTCCCCCAATTCATACACTGAAATCCTACCCCCCAAAGTGTTGGTGACAAGAGGTGGGGGCCTTCTGAAGGCGATTAGGTCATGAGGGTGGAGCTCTCATGAATGGGATTAGTGCCCTCATAAAAGAGACCCCAGCGACGTCACTCACCCTTTCAACCATGTGAGGACACAGCGAGAAAGCGGCCACCTAGGAGCCTGGACACCGAACCTGACAGGGCCTTCATCTTGGGTTTTCCCGCCTCCAGAACTGTGAGAAAGAAAGTTTGTTGTTTAAACCACTGAGTCTACGGATGTTTGTACAGCGGTCTGAACAGACTAAGACATGCATCTCTTACATATTCTTAAAAGGACAAAAAATGACTACCCAAAGCTATAGCATCTCTATAATAAAAGTAAAAACCAAAAGTATGTAATAATTATCCATTAATTCATTCAACTGAATATCAGTCCAAGGCTGGATAGGGAAATGTGAGCTGGAAAATTATAGACACAAGAATCAAAGACAGCTTTGAGGTTTGGGATTTAGGTGGCTCCAATTTTGATGATAAATGACAACCAAAAATTTTTAACCTTTATATTTTAAGATAGAACTAGCTAGCTATCTATCATCTCTTTCTATCACCTATTCTCTTACAGTTTTTTTAAAGCTCATTCTTTTAAAGTTTCATTTCATCAAGTTGGACTTAGCTTCCAGGGTGTTGCTTCATGGATGTACCACTATATTTTGAAATCCCCAGTGTCAGTAATATGTCATAGAGATAAAAATGCCTACTCAGGAATCCCAAAACAAACAAACACACAAGAAAAACTTTAAAAAAATTTCCATCATTTTATTGTCTCCATTTTTATATTTGTAGAAAGGAAAAGCTAAGAACTAAGAACTTGAGGTGGGTTTAAGGCCATTTATTCACAGGATCCACGCTCAAAGACCTATGATATAGGTTCTTTTTTTTACTTAAAGCCCTCACCTATTTTGCAAAAAAAAAAAGTCATTTTGTTAGAAAACAGTAATACAGAAAAACTGCTATAGAAAGAAAGTATATTCTCCCTCCATAACTTTATCATGCTTTAAAATAAAGCCTTACTAGCCCCACTGGCGTGGCTCAGTGGTTGAGCGTCAACCTATGAACCAGGAGGTCATGGTTTGATTCCTGGTCAGGGCACATACATGGGCAGGGGGAGTGCAGGAGGCAGCCGATCCATGATTCTCTCTCATCATTGATGTTTCTCTCTCTCTCTCCCCCTCTCCTTTCCTTTCTGAAATCAATAAAATTATACATTAAAAATATAAAGCCTTAATAGCAGAGCGCTCTCTTCCCCGACGTGCACCCTAAATTGGTGTGTTCATGTACAAGAATGTTCTCTCCTTCAGCTCGCAAGGGAAATCAGTGACTTAAGAGGTAGAATGGAATTAAGAACTAAATCCCACTTTTATACTAAGAACATTATACTGTCCTCGGTAGAGAATGCAAATGCTTAGAGCATAAATTAATTTACTATTAAGTAGTAACAGAAAGTTGCCCATCGTTGCCCCTGACAATTATCTTGAGGACAAATTCACAGTGTGTGGCTTTACGTCGGACTCACTTTTCCATTCTTATTCCATTCTTAACTCGCCCTGTTCCATTCAGTATTACTTTACAGCACACCACGCACTCTTTTCCTAACTTTGCCCGGAGTTGGCACCAAGCGAGTGGAAATGAAAATATCTTTCACGTCAGTCTGTCTTGCCTCACAACATTCTCGAGCTGTTTTCCCCATTTTGGCATTTCAAGGGCAGTTCTGTCCTCCTAAGGCTGCCTAGGTTTCCGAGGAAGAGGTGCCTGCAGAGTTGATCATCAAAGAAAGAAAAGAGAGAATGGAATTCACCTGTGCTGACCAGGTGACAGAAGAGGACACTCCAAGGTCAAACCATGGGTAGTTTAAAAGGTCCTCTGACCGTGTGTTTGATAGAAAACCCAGACAGAAATGCCCTTCGCCCCAGAAAATTGTTCTTCTGGGGTTTGAGTTTGCATCGTAAGGTTATTTTTATAGCATCTCTGTTGGTTTTCGATTGCCATAAATAGAGAAAAAAAAAGCCAACAAACCACTAAGTTGAGAAACTGGAATGATAATTTGAGCAGAGTGATGAGTGGGTAGGGTATGGAATAAAAATGCCAGTTCTTCATATAGAAAGATGTCCTGTTTCAGAAAAACAGAACTTTGTGGTTCTAAAAAAAAAAAGGTCATTTCAGCGCTGTTTGTTTTGTTCAACTACACAGTGCAGGTGTAGCCATTCTAATTCCTCAAATGTCTAATGCGCTCTCAATTGACAGAAAAATATGTAATTAGGTGTGCATAATTTACTTGGAATGAAATGAGGTTCCTCTTTCATTTATCTTCTGTGCCCATTGTAGTGTGGAAAATGCCAGTTTTTTAATAGACTTAAGAAAAAAATGAGGTTTCCTTGTATTAGGACCTAATACAATTGCATTCATGCTGGAAAATAATATGCACAGCATTTCAATGGAGACTTTTAGAAAAGACCTGTGTCTCACTCAAAGAACGTTTTGGTTCCTATAGAAAATCAGGTGGTATTTCTCCTCTTTCTGTTGACAGGTAACCCTCTGACCGAAGGGCAGCCAAGGAAAGCTACGGCAATTCCCCATCACTACCCCTCAGCGAGGAGCTAGCTAGCGCATTAAATGGACTGGGATTCCCCCCAGAAAAAGGAAACTTTCTCTAATATTATACAAACATGCCACAAAATAGTAACTCACAGCGTTAAGACTGCTCAAACCAACATGTGTCTTACCAGTGGTGGGAAAACTGTGGCTCTTTGGCCCCTTGAGTGTGTGGCTCTTCCACAAAATACCGACTTCTGCGCATTGGCCACGAAGTTTCAATCGCACTATACATGCGTGCCTGCCTGTACGTGGTATTTTGTGGCTCACGAGCCACAGTTTGCCGACCACTGTCTTAGGCAGATGAGAAGTTATCAAGCCCTGATCTAAACGAAAAATAATACCAGACTGCGGGACTACTCCGTGCTAGGCTGTATGCGACACGTGTCCCTTGCACTATGTCATTACATTCTCATAACAACCCCATGAAATGTTACCATCATTATTTCCATTTAACAGACGAGGAAACTGAGGCTGAGAGATGTTCACTTACTTCCCCAAGATCAAACAAGCCATTATGTGTTGGAATTGTGATGTGAATCTACAGTTTGAAAACCACTTTATTGCCCTGGATCCTACACGAAGTCCTCCAGACTACAGGCGTTATTATTTTTTTTTTAAATATGTCTTTTTATTGATTTCAGGGAGGAAGGGAGAGGGAGAGAGACAGAAACATCAATGGTGAGAGAGAATCATTGATTGGTTGCCTCCTGCATGCCCCCTACTGGGGATCGAGCCCCTAACCGGGGCAGGTATGTAAAGGTAGTTTAATTTTAAATTCCTTACTGTCTTGTATGTCCAAAAGGAAAGAAAGATGGTGGGTTATTTTTTTTAAGGTTAAATTTAAGAGCCAGGATCACATAAATTCTATGTTTGGGGAGTTCCTTTTTCTCAATGTCCTGAGCCTCTAATCCAGTGGTTCTCAACCTGTGGGTCGCGACCCACCCCTTTGGCGGTCGAACGACCCTTTCACAGGGGTCGCCTAAGACCATCCTGCATATCAGATATTTACATTACGATTCATAACAGTAGCAACATTACAGTTAGGAAGTAGCAACGGAAATAATTTTATGGTTGAGTCACAACATGAGGAACTGTATTTAAAGGGCCAGAAGGTTGAGAACCACTGTTCTAATCGGCAGTTTCACTAGTTTACAGAAAGGTAAATGAAATCCGCATTTTTGTCTCTAGGCATACAAGTGCCATCTAGTGGTAGAAGAGGGCCACCACAGGAATGAAATCTTTATAGAAAACACTTACTTGTTTATTTTTCACTTGCTGTTTATCATGATTAGCTAATCAAAATGGGCCGAGTTGTAACTGGATCGGAAAATAATGTTGTAGTCTAAAACAAGATTATTTGATCATTGGCTTAAGAAAATGTGGGATCAGACAAAAATGGATTATAGACAAAGGGCTTCTTAAATATGAAACATTTGAAAATGTCACATCAGGAACTTAACATCAAATTGTACTTTGGAAGGAACCTTAAAGCAACATTTATTGACGTTTTTAGAGACCATTGAGAGGTGTAAGTGAGGAAGAGGCTGAAATCCTGAAGGTAACAGTATCCTACCAGAATCCTCTCTTCTTCCTCTTTACCTAACTCCTACTAACCTTCAGATTTTAATAGAGATGTGACTTCCTCTGGTATGAAAATAATACAATAATTAATAAATAATAATATGAGAAGAATGTTTCCTCGCTTTTTCCAGCGTCTAGAGGCCACCTGAATTCCGTCCTCCACCTTCATAGCCAGCAATGGTGGGTTGAGTTCTCACATAACATTACTCTCTCTTTTCTAATTCCCTCTGCTACTTTTAAGGACCCTTGTAATTACACTGGTTATTGATTTCAGAGAGGGAGGGAGAGGGAGATAGAAACATCAATGATGAGAGAGAATCACTGATCAGCTAGCTGCCTTCTGCACACCGCCTACTGGGGATGGAGCCCGCATGGGGCATGTGCCCTGACCTGGAATGATACTGGTTCATAAGTCAACGCTCCTGGTTCATAGGTCAGCACTCAACCACTGAGCCACTGTGGCTAGGCACGTAATCCTCTTTTTCCATGTAAGGTAACAGCCACAGGTCCAGGGACCAGGTTGCGGACATCTTTGGGTGGACCAGGGTCATTATTCTGCCTAGTGTAGAGGAATCGTGAAGTCTGTGGGGAATATTGGCAAAGGGATCCCCCAGATGAAAGGAAGGGGCAGGGGCTTATGGGCACAGTTTTTCAAGTGCGAGTGTTAGAGGTATCACTACAAGCTACCTATATATATTACTAACTCACATTGATCTTGGCAGACACTAAAGCCTCTGGATGTTTTTTACCTGGTTAAACCAGAATCCCTCCTATTTTGTACTCCTGCAGTTTTATTTTTCAATTTGAACAAATGGAGGGATTTTCACATGTTTCTATTAAATGTTGCTTTACATTTTAGCTTAGAGTTTAAAATATTCATATAATTTTGTTTCCAGGTTCAGTTCTCTGTCATATTTTCTCTGCTATATAGGCTTTTTAAAAAATATTTTATTGTTTTTTTACAGAGAGGAAGGGAGAAGGATAGAGTTAGAAACATCGATGAGAGAGAAACATCGACTAGCTGCCTCCTGCACACCCCCTAATGGGGATGTGCCCGCAACCAAGGTACATGCCCTTGACCAGAATCGAACCTGGGACCCTTCAGTCCGCAGGCTGACGCTCTATCCACTGAGCCAAACCAGTTAGGACAATATATAGGTTTTTTTTCCAACCTCTGATTTGACCAGAATGATCAAATTATGACCTCACCTATATAATTTATGAAAAATGATAAACAAAAATTTGGCTGGGATTATCCAACTAACTTTGAGTTTATCTAATTAAAACTATATTGAGCTCTTATTTTAGACTCTCATCCACAAATATCATGAAAGGCTGGCGTACATGTTTTGCTGAAATTAATTTATATCATGACTACACAATTCCCATATTTATTCAAAGATAAAATTTTTAAAAAAGAAGCATAATATACTTATCTTTAGGTAGTTTGGTCCTTAGTGACCACCAAACTTTCTTATAACTAACTGTTTGTAAAATATAGTTAATTATGTACTCTGGAATTTTACTTTCCCGTTTTAAAGTTTTTAGTGTCTACCTTTCACACAATTTTTAAAAGCAGGTGATCTTTCATCTTTTTCATATTTTACAGTTTCTCTGAACTTAGCAATGGGTCTTAGGTTACCTGTAAGCAGCTGTGGGATGTAATTTGTGCCTGGAACTCATGAACTTCCTTGAAACAGATAGGTGTTTGCTTACTGTCGCCTCACCTATCTCAAGTTTCAATTCTCTTTCTATGCTGTTTCACCTTTACTACTTTAAAGTCCATTTTCCTTTCTGAGTAGGGAAAGAACACACAAATAGTCTAGCCTCCTTTTTAGCTTTTTCATTATATCTTAGACCAGTGGTTCTCAACCTTGGCTGCACATTAGAATCACCTGGGAATCTTTTTAAAATCCTGATTTCTGGGCCTCATCCTCCGGAAATTCTGTTTGTTACTAATGTTGTGGCCTCACCCCAAAACAAAGAAACAGAATTTCTGGAGGATGAGGCCCAGAAATCAGGATTTTAAAAAGATTCCCAGGTGATTCTAATGTGCAGCCAAGGTTGAGAACCACTGTCTTAGACCAATTGATAATTTTGTGTTTATAAAATCCTATGCAGGCTTATTTCCCTCCTCGTATAGTCTCCATATGGCTAAATCAATTTCCCCATCGTTTCCTCTGAAAGGTACCAGGTAATTCTAGCCCTCAATGATTTCTCTACATTCCTTTCTAGTTTGCACCACATAGTTTAACAGTGAAACAAGTATTATCTTCCATTTGATACTCTTAATCATTTCTTTTTTGGTCTCTCAGAGCAACTGTTGATTTATTTACCTTTTTTTGTTCTTCCATTGCAAAGTTGGGGTTCTTGCTGAGCAAGAATACTAGGCACTCAATATACTCATGTTGGTTGGTTGAGTTTTTAAACATCAAATTTGGCAAGATATTCTTCAAATATTCATCTCTTGAATACTTTTTCTGTTTAGAGAAACACAAAGAATATAATACTTGAAATTCTCTTAAATGTAATAAAAACAACATTATTAGTAGTAATAAAAGCTAAAACTAAAAGTGCCTTCAGAAGTCATTCCCTTCTCCAACCCTCCACAAATTATTAATTACACATTTTCTTATGCAATTTAATAACACCCTCAGCCACATCTGAGATGGGAGTTTGGAATCCTATGGTTAAAGATGTGCAATTCTTCCTCTACTTTCTCAGTCAAGGCTGTGTTTCTTTATTTGTCTTGCCCTGTTCTAGAAAAAGGTACCAATTTGAAATTATACCTAATTTAAACCCTGAATTGAGAAACCGCATCACTCTCTTGGCACTTTATTGTTAGCCTGTGGAAATGGCAAATGTTTAAAAACAAATAATAATAGCAGTTAATAATAATAGATTTTTAAAATTGGTATATGGAATTTTCAATGTACTGATAATATACTGATGCAAAATAATGTACTGATAAGACATCAGGAAAAATTGCCCTAACAATCTAGAAATTTTGTTCTTAATTATGGCTAAAAAAAAAAATTCACGTAAGAAATCCATTAAATAAGGTTTTATTTGCTAGCAAGAATAGAATCTATTGTTCACCAGCAGGAGGTTATGGTGTAGGTTCGTGTTTTGGTTAGCAAGCCTGATTCTCTTTCTTTATATGATTGCTGTCAAAATTTTGGTTCACCATTTAGGCAACTTGTTACATCTCAATGTATGACTTCTATGATCTATGTATTCCCCTGTGGCATATTTGTCTAAGAATCTACTAATGAGGTCTGGGGATTTAGGTTGCCACCATGACAACCAAGCAGAGCGGTTTGTTTGCTATTTCCTAGATACAGACGCTCAGAAAGTAACATCTTCCCTGCAGATGGTAACTATGGAAATATAGGTTAAGATTATGTGGCTAAATTGTTTACAGGGTCCACGCAATCTGATAACATCCCATGCAGAGAGAGGAAAGTATGTCATGGACAATACATTACTCTGTGCAGTCTGTTTATTAAAAGGTCTTTCTCAGTATCCTCTGTTATGTAATTCCCATAACCACATTATCATGATAATTTTGTTGCTCATTCCAGATGAAGAATTTAGTATTTTCCCTTTCTTTTTTAAGGTAGATTTTGTTAGGCAAATGGGTATTTAGTGGGGATATTAATGACAACAGTATTTGCATATTTTTGCATATGTGTTGTTTTTTAAATATGTATTTTTATTGATTTCAGAGGTGGAGGGAGAGTTTATCTTTGATCTATACATATTTGCCCACAAGTCCAAGGCCATTAAGAGTGCATTCTCTTTGGATAGTCAATAGTGTGGAGGTAATGGAATATAGGGCCAGGTAGGTGCTTGGGGCAGCGAGGGGACCACCCTGCAGAGTGCACGGCTTTCCCGCCACTTTGCTGGACATCTGAAACTGGTGCGGAATGGTATTGAATGTAAATGGTGGTTGAAAAATATAAATAAAGAAAGTGTTAAAAAAAAAAAAGCATTCTTCTGAATTTGTAACCAAATGGTTTTAACTATTTCAAGAGAAAAATATATCATAAATAATTTCTGTTACCTGCCTCCTTCTGTATTTGGATGCAGTTTCTAGGATAGTCCACTTTCCTTCCCCAACTCTCAATGCCTGATTTTTAGTCGTTATGGATTCTGCTAAACCTTTTTGAATTTCCTATTTAATCCATATTCGGTAGAATAAATAAAACTTGATTCATCAAAGGGTTAAGGAGAATAAGACGGGGCAGAGAAAAACATACTGTGCTTAGCAAATATCTTGCAGAATGCTTGCAGCCTTGAGCACTGCATAGCCCGGATAACCACTAGCCATCTGACGCTGGGAGGAACCAAGGACAGACCGGACCCTTATGTCAGCAGAGCGGCTTGCAGCCAGCAAAAATTAATAAAAACCTATCTCTCCCTGCTCTCTTGGCTGATGCCTTTCTTGGTCTCAGCCCACCTGCATCCAGGTGCCAGGAATAAAATCTCTTTTGATACATTACGGCCTCATGTCATAGGTGCACGACCCCGGCCCATTCCGAACCTTTCAATTCCTTTGTTATTTTTTAAATTTTGTATAAGAGCTTAGCATTGCGACTGTTGGGGGGATCTGTCTTAAAATTGAGCAGAAAAACGAAGACATGTTTTTTAAAAATGCATAGGATTGCCAGAATTAAATTTTTTTCTTTAAATTAAGTTAAACTCCCCAAAGAACTGTGCAAAGAAACGTGACCATACTGCTCAGCTGGTGTTGCTCAGTGGTTAAGCATGGACCCATGAACCAAGAATTCAGCCCTGCCAGGGCACATGCCCGGTTGTGGCTGGATCCCCAGTGAGGGACATGCATGAGGCAGCCCATCAACGTTTCTCTCTCATCGATGTTTCTCTCTCTCTAAAACCAATCAAAACGTATTTTTAAAATATTCTACACATTTCTATTTATACAAAAAGAAAGAAAGAAACGTGACCAAACAGAAAGTTGAAGAAAAGAATTTGTGATGCTAGTGTTGTGAGCTTTTCTTTACGGTCATTTTTTTTTTTTTTTTTTTTTTTTTACCAGTACTACGTAGGCCCCTTTATAAACACCGGTTTTTATTTTCAGCAACAGAAACTGTCTCTCAAAGATACCCTCGGTGCCCAGCTGGTGCAGCTCAGCGGTTGAGCCTCGACCTTTGAACCAGGAGATCACCATTGGATTGAGGGCACGTGGAGGGCACATGCCCATGTTGCGGACTGGATCCCCAGTAGGGGGCGTGCAGGAGGCAGCCCATCAATGATGCTCTCTCATCATTGATGTTTCTCTCTCTCTCTCCCTCTCTCTCTGACATCAATACAAAATATATTTTAAAAAAGAAAATACCACCTGCCTCAGGCCATTGTTTAAAGATTCAGAATCTGCCCTTTCCCAGACTCTCAGGAGGACACTGCAGAAACTCCTAGCGTCCTCCACGTCCAGATGTCCCAGGGGGCGGTGTCTGACGGGGGTGGGGGGGAGGCGGGGAAGCATTGAGGACCACGAGGTCACTGCACCCCATCGCTGCGGCAAGGGGGGACTGCGGAGGAGCAGGGAAGGGACCTGCAGCCCAGGGAGAGGACCGCCCGACGCCGCGGGAATTCAGGTAAAAAGGACGGATGCTTACAACTAGCTGTGACGCGGGAGGCCGGCGCGGGGAGGGCCGCCGGGCAAGGTCACCTGGGCGGCGACGGTCACCTGGGCGGGGACGCGCACCCGCGCTCCTGACTTCACGCCGCTGGTTTCGCCCGCGCCTCCCCGGGCAGCGCGGGGAGGGCCCCACCGCACAATCTCGCGACGCGGGGCTCCCAGGGCTCCGCCGCCGGGCGGGCGCGCGGGATCCCGGTCTCCGGGCGCCGCGCTCGCCCCGCCCCCCGGCGCGCGCCCCCTCGCGGACGCTCCGCCCACCCCGCCTGCGCCCGGGCGCGCGCCACGCCGCGGCGGGGACGCGCGCGGGGGGGCGGGGACGCGCCTTCACGCACTTCGCGGCGCGCGGTCTGCACACACGGAGCGCGTCCCGGCCTGACTGCGCTGCGGACCCGGCCCCGGCCCTGAAGTGAGGACGGCGCCGAGGGCGGCGGCGTTGGAGGCTCCCCGACCCGGGGAGACCGCCCGCCGCGGGGGGAGGAGAGGGTCGAGCCGGGCGGCGGCAGGCAGCCGTTGAGGGGCCGCCTGGGGAGCGGAGCTGGATGCGGGCGGATCGGGGCAGAGGTGGAGGCGGCGGGTGCTGGAGGGAGGCCGCTCCCCGGCGCGCAGGAAGCGCGGTTTGCTCCTCGCGGGGCGTGAGTGTGCGGATGCTTGGGGTGCTGCGGGGCCCCGCCCGGCACCCCGGACCCGAGGCCGGCCGGCCGGACTGGGGGGCGGCCGCCAGGGTGCGTCGGGTTGGACGGGGTCGTTTCCTTCCTCGGGGCGTCGTGGGAGACGGGACATGGTGTCCATCACCCCCGTCCCCGCGCGCCCCCGCTCAGCCGCAGCAGCGGCTTAGCTTCTTATTCCTGGGGGCGCGCTCGCTCATCCTCGCCGCGCGTGGGGAAGGGAGGTGGGTGGGGGGGATGCGCACAGCTCTTGACACGATTTGGGGGGAAGAGACACCCTGCTTCCTAACCCGCAAAGAGCTCCGGCCGTGAAGGGATTCCGGCCTGGGTGCGAGTTAAGCCGGCTGGAGGCATGGGGCTCCCCGTTGGGGGCGAGGGCGCGGCCCCGGGAGGGATCGCCCTGAGCTCCGAGGCTTAGCTGTGCGTGTAAATAAGTCTCGGATGGAGACGGTCGGGTCTAGTGTTCGTCTCATTTAATCCTGAGGGCAACCCTGTGGGGCTGGAGGCGTTATTCTAGCGGTGCTGGTGTGGAAAATGGGTCTCAGAGAGGTTAAGTCACCAGAAAATAATAATAATAATAATAATAATAATAATAATAATAATAATAATAATAATAATAGTAATAATAATAGAGATACAGCTGCGATTTCAACCCAGGGACGCCAGACGCCAAATGCTGACGCTTTGTATTTTGTGTCTGGGCCCAAAGAGCGATATGCCATACGTTTAGGGGAGACGCCATACAAGAGAATAGTAGGGCAATTAGGGCCCTTCCTTGGGGTATTTGGGTAAAATCGAACCAACAAGGCATGAATCCTTGAATACCTGCTGTTTTTAAGTGTATTTGCCTTTTTAAAAGGGGTTGAGTATAGGGAAACCTTACACTCAGGATAAAAGCAAATTTATCGGTCCGTTCCATGTTTGTTTGAATGCCTTATTTTCCAGATACTCAACTATGTGCCAAGAGCACCAAGATGCGTAAAATGTAGCCTCTCTGCCCTTGAGTGTAATTGGGAAGATGATCTTATAAAAGAATTCTGTAACACTCTTCTAAACGTGGCAATCTGCATTCGTGTGTGAATTAATTGGGTTCAAGTAGTTTTAAGCACAAGCTTTTAGAAGCCATTAAGAAAAGGTGTTGGATAGCTTATCACTGTACCATTGATTGCGTCGTTATTTTTCCCATTCAGCAAGAAATGCTGTCATAAACTTTAGGTTAAGTCATTTCAACAGTATCTTGCTGTGTTATTACACTGCCTTCAGCAAACGTTCAAATAGTAGAGAAGAGAGCATTTATAATTTATCTCCTGTTAAGTTAAAAGGCTTGATTTTTTTTTTTTTGGTAGTGCTTTTATTTCATTAGTTGAAAAGCCTGTGTGGGCAGGATTTCTTTCCAGTTATCTGCCAAGTATGTGCTTAACCTCTTCTTCCAAAAACATAAATGGTAAAAGTACAGAGTGGGCAAAAGTAGGCTTACAGTTGTTCGTGTGGAAAAATAATGCAGTAATCATAAATAATGCTACAGGAATAAACTCTGTTTTGTGTACTCACAGCTGTAAACCGACTTCTGCCCCACCCTGTGTAGTTAATGCCAGGTTCCATGCATTTACGCTTTTGTGGCTCAGAGTCCTAATGAACACAGTCTTCAGTTTAGGCTGAAATACTAGTAGCACTTTGTTGAAATGTATAACATTACATTAGGCACATTAGCTGTCGATGGGTGTGGGTGGGTAGGAGGGATGGTGGGGCATTTTGGAAATTTCCAGTAGCTTCGGTATTCTCAGTGAAGTAGAAATCAGCTCGTCATCCAAGGGTGATGGGGAGGGAGGTGGGGATGGAAGGTTTTTGAAGGTTTGGGGCTTTGGGAGAGTGAATGGATCAGTGAAATAGATGATTGCCAGGCAATTAACCAGGCAGGCTGAGGTATGAAAAGCCCGGTAGAGGAAATATGGGATGCTCGATGTGGGTACACAAAATAGAGCGTCTTAATTGGATTGTGCACGCTAGGAATTCCACAACGTACTTCCATCGCCCGTCTGCACAGTGTGGTATGGAGCATGCACCTGCAGTCCTTTGCCCTAATTCACTTTGTCCGTGCCTCTGCCATATTGCAGGCGTCCTTGCTCTTTATGCAAGTTAAGCTTTTTTGGGAGTCTAGCTTTTCCATTCTTTTTTTTTTTTTTTTTCTCTGCCTGGAATTTCCATTCCAGTCTTTTCCAAGCTCTTTCCCCCAATTGCACTTGTCACATTATATTACATTTTATCTATCTGTAACGTCAGTGATAGTGTCTAACTTATTTTTCGTCGTTATGTTTAGTGTGAAATGAATGTGCCACTTTTTCTTATTCCTTTAATCCATATCAGGGGTCAGTAGGCTTTTTCTGTGAAGAGCCAGGTTTTTAGGTTTTGCAGACCATCTGGCCTGTGTTTCCATTACCTAACCCTGCTGTTGTAGCACAAAGCAGTCATAGACAATACCGAATCGAGTGAGCGTGGCTGTGTTCCACTAACACTTTATTTGAATGTCATGTAATTTTTACATGTCACAAGGTATTATTCTTTGACCCCCCAACCCCCCAATCATTAAAAATGGGGGAAAAACCCTCTGAACTCGGGCTATACAAAACAGGCTGGATTTAGCCACCACCTCCTCCATTGTAATTTGCAGACCATTGATCTCTACAGACTCTCAGCAAGCCTCCCAAAGTAATTTGCAGGAAGGTGATATTGGTTATAATATTACCATTGGTGGTAGAGAAACAAAGATAGATTAGGCAGTCTTTTTTTGGGGGGGGGCGGTTTAAGGATCTCGTGGTCAAGTTCAAGATTAAGACTAAGACGTGTAAAAAAAAAAAAATGATGACCCAGTATGGTAACTGCAGTTACAGTTTATTTATTGGTTACAGACTTGGAACAAAGGAGTGATAATCAGCTTTCCTGGGGTGGACCAGAAGTAACCTCTGACAGTCAGCTGTGGGAGATAGCTGAACATTTTCAGTTGAGAGCCTTTCTGAGAATCTTTCAAGCTTGCTAAGGTGATTGACCTCATCTGTTACCAGAAGGTTACGAACATCAGGATGATTCAGTTTCTTTATTTTATAGGATATAATCTGAATTCATTTCTCTCGGAAATAAAACTAATGCATTCCACATGATTTTCCACTAATAGTTATTTCTAAAGGTCATGTACATTTTGTATTGTTTTGAGAAAGGTGAAATATGTTTCATGGCATGCTAATGCAGTAATCAATATTTCTTTAGTAAATAAATGAATTTTTGAGATTGAGTTTCAGATTATATAAACTTCTAATCTTTTAAGTCAATTATTAATATATTAGAAAAGGAGAAAGGGCTTTAGTGGCTTTCAGTTTTCTTGCAATTTATTAGATTTAGTATGAATTATTTAACCTAGGAAAGTATTCATCTAGGAAAGTTAAATAGTTGATTAATATTAGGTTTTTAAAACCTATCTAATTATTATTTAAAGCTGTATTACAACAAAAATAACACATTCCCCAGGCATGTTGTGAGTCAATAGAAAGTAACTTAATTTTTTTTAAAGTTTTGTATCTTTATTTCTGTATCTTTGTCATAGTTCTTTAGCAGTTAAGAAGTGGGTTTGTTAAAAGAGTTTTAAAAATACTGCATTGGTAAGACTTTGAATTAGAACTATATAAGTTTTGGAGAAACTTTATAAGTTTTGGAGAAAGTATGATATGTTAAAAACATGCCATGAAAAGTTTTATTGTATTTTAGTTGTTAACTTGTGCTTTCAAGGATCATCTTGTAATACATGTTGCAGAAGAGAAAGCCTGATATATGTTGTTTACTCAGAAAGCTGCTCTTGAATGTTGTATAGTCCTCTCCATCATTTCCAGTTCTGCCATGTGCTTGTGTGAACTATATTACTAGAGAGCGAACTCCTGGATATTGTCTGCATGATTCTGTTCTCACAGCCAGTGTTAAATGTGGGGCAGGCCAGGCATTCCTCACTGCCTTTCCCTTTTATTCTTTTCAACACCACCACTTGCTGAAGCACTTTATTTAATAGCGGCTTTCCATTTTTTGCCAGATAATTTCGAAATCCTTGGCATTGGCTTCTGCTGATTTTCTTTTCTTAAAAGAATTTTCCACATGCTTCACTTGCCAAGCAATTTTGGATTGTATGAGACTTTGAGTTTTGTCTTAATCCTATGGAGAGTGTTGTTATTTTCGTTTAGCCTGCTGTCAGCCTGGTTAGGTTCAGGCTGCAGGTTTCTCCCCACACTGTTTGAGCTGTGGTTCTAGTTTCAGTTTGGTTTTCAAAAGCCTTTGCAATGCAGTTTGGATATGTCCTGTGTGTACCACTGGGTCTGGGCAGTGGTCTGACATCTATCTGTTCAGTTCCTCAAGTCTTTGGTACACAGAATAGGGTAAGATCCCTGATGCCCAGTTTGGTAAGGGTTAGTCCGGGAGTTAATAAACAACTTTACTGTGTTTCTTTCCTGAGCTCCTTTTGATTTGCTCTCCCTGCTGACTTTCCTCTTTTTCATCCTCCAGCCGGACAGCTATGGTTTATCTGTATCACAGGGCTACACACTTTTGCAACCACATTCACGACATCCAGGGTCCCGTGTGGCAAGTGGAGAAGAAAGCAGTAGGATTTGGCCCCACTCCTTTGGAACCATAACTCCACCCCAAGGGGAGAAAGGTTCCCCTGCTTCAGAGTTTTGGCTGCATTAAACTCTCGTTATTGCAGCCTGCCACCACTATCTTGGGATTACTGGGGGACGGGGACATAAGAAAAAGTAGAAAACAAAATCAGATGGGTGCCCTGGTGCCTGCTTCCAGTGCATTCCAGGGAAAAAGTGGCAAGCTCACTGTGGGTTGGGTGGTATAATTCTGGCTCCCTCTAGTTTCACACGCCACTAATTACTTCCTAGGGCAGGGGTGGGCAAACTTTTTGACTCGAGGGCCACAATGGGTTCTTAAACTGGACCGGAGGGCCGGAACAAAAGCATGGATGGAGTGTTTGTGTGAACTAATATAAATTCAAAGTGAACATCATTACATAAAAGGGTACGGTCTTTTTTTTAATAGTTTTTTTCATTTCAAACGGGCCGGATCTGGCCCGCGGGCCGTAGTTTGCCCACGGCTGTCTAGGGTCTTCAAGTTGCTATTCCATGCATTCCGTCCAGGCAGGAGAGAGCTTGGAGTATGCTTAACTCCATGCAACATGAGACTGAGACATTCGTTTGTTTTGCCATTAAAAATGGCGTGTTCTTAACTGTGTGGTTCCAGTTTTTAAAATTTTTTAAATTTTTTTGTTTGTTTTTACATCTCCCCCCTTTAATAGACTGATCCAGAAAACATGGCTACTGCAATTAGAGAGGTGGGAGTTTGGAGACAAACCAGGACACTGCTACTGAAGAATTACCTAATTAAATGCAGGACTAAAAAAAGTAGTGTTCAGGTAAGTTAAATGTTTTTCTTTCTTATGCCTTCTTGCAGTTTATTCTGCATTGCATCTTTAAGAGATGTTTATTTTGCTGAATACATTTTTATTATAATTTTATATTTTTAGGTTCCTTTAATAATTTGCTTGTGAAGTAAAAAAGCCATAGGAAGGTATCTAAATTACTTATTTTCTAAATGTTAAAAATTCTAATAATTCCTAAATTTAGTTAATGTCTAATATCAGTGCCTAATTTTGAATTTTTAGGAATGCATTTCCCAAGTTTCATGAAATGAAAAATAAATTCCACAGACAACTTTGTTGAACATTATTTCATAGTTTATTCCCCATAACCTCCCATCTTTTGACTCTGGGTTGAATTGCCTAACATTATCAAAATTATGTCATATATTTGTTTACAGTAATGTTTTAAAGCATACGCTGCTTTAAAGGCTAAAAGAAAATAAGAACTCTGGCTAACCAGTTAATAATAATTTTAAAGGATGAAATATATTGTTCATCTTCTCCTGAAATCAGGAGAACAGTTAAATAGCAAGATGAAATAATAGTTTATCTCTATTATAGCAGGCTGTTGAATTTAACTGAGTGTAGTTTTAGAAATTGAGGTATAATTAAAGCATGAGTTTTAATGTAGAATTAAATAGACTGTTTGGTAAGTTATTTTAAATAAAGTTATATATGAGTACATTTGTTGAAATACATATTAATTTTTATGTCAATTTATTACATGAATTGTTTTTTAAAATATGGCAAAAATGTAAAGGAAAATTAATACTACTGTTGGGTTAGGATAGAACTGCTTTTACTTTTTGTACTTGAGAGCCAAATTTCTCATGTTTTTTCTTGGTATTAATTATATTATTTGCATAGAAACTTTGATGAATTTCATTGCCATTGTTATACTTCATAATCATTTTTTTCCTTTATTATAGGAAATTCTTTTTCCACTGTTTTTTTTATTTTGGTTAATATTAATTAGCATGATGCATCCAAATAAGAAATATGAAGAAGTGCCTGATATGGAACTTAATTCTATGGACAAATCTATTCTCTTTAACCTAATTCTTGGATATACTCCAGCGACTAATATTACAAGAAACATCATGCAAAAGGTTTCTACTGATCACCTTTCTGATGGTATTGTGAGCTTTTATCTGTATTCTATCTGTTACAGAAAGCCTCGTCAGTATTTTTCTGCTTGCTTTATTGAGTAAATAGCATTCTTAACGCTTAGAGACATAGCCTTTCACCAAAGTATAGTTTCAGAAAAATATTAAAATCATTTAACTCTTCTGTCTTATTTTTCTTGTGGAACTTTAATTTATATTTTTGGTAACAGGAGGCATATATTATATGTTTTAAGAGTTTATATTTAATTCTTAGCCCCTTACAAAATAAGTATGTTTCTATGGGATAAAAGATTTGAAGGAACATTTCGAGTCTGTCTCATGTAATAATTAAGAGGTTGGAAATATATGATAAAGATGATAAAGCAGTAATCTTTTCAGATTGCCATAGTTATTTATGGAGGTGTGTGGTGTAAACTGGAGAAGTACTTAGTTTTGGAGACTGTGACTGTGGCTAAGTGCCTAAATCTGTTTTCCTCAGTTTGTACTTCTCACAAAGAAATGGAATAGAAATCAATGAGGCACTAAGAGTAAAGTGGCTGAGAGAGAACCTAAAGCAGGACTTGGAGAAAGTGACAGAAATGCTCATACTGTGGTGATTGATTTAATGAAATACTGAATTGTAGAAAATAACAGATTAGCATGTCTTATAATAACATTAACATGTTTTATAATAGGGTAGTTGTAATTAACTTTTAGTATATGTTATGACATTATTGGCTAGTGCATCACTGAACAGAAGATACTTGTTTATACAGTCAGGAGTCAAGTAACTTCCCCCATTGACTTCTTTCTGGCTTATTGCTATTTACTATTTTTATCGAACACCTATCTTATTGGTATATAGCATGTTTGTTGGTTTATCATATTAAGCACAAGTAATATGAATAATCATAATAATTTAGCATGCCAGCTCAAAAATCTGATCAGAAATGTTAAGAACAAAATTTATTGATAAGTCTAAGCAGGAGCAAACATATACACCAAAGGAATTCAAGTCAGTTTAGATGCCAAAATAGTGGAAACATATATAGATTTTTTTAAAAGTTCTGTCTTTTTTTTTAAAAAAAATATATTTTATTGATTTTTTTACAGAGAGGAAGGGAGAGGGTTAGAGAGTTAGAAACATCAATGAGAGAGAAACATCGATCAGTTGCCTCCTGCACACCCCCTACTGGGGATGTGCCCACAACCAAGGTACATGCCCTTGACTGGATTTGAACCTGGGACCATTCAGTCCGCAGGCCGACGCTCTATCCACTGAGCCAAACCGGTTAGGGCAAGTTCTGTCTTTTTAACAACAGCTATCTGAAAGTGGGATATACCTGCATACAGGGTAATATGACTAAGAGGACGCTAACCTAACACCCTTTTTATTCGTATCAATCCTGGAGTGGCAGGTCTGCCTTAAAAGGTCTGGAAAATCACAATAATTAACATTTAAGTAATACTTTAAATTCACAAAGCATTTTCATATTTGTGACTGCATTTGATCTTAAGAACCCGGAGTGATCAGGTAGGCATTGTGGATGAGGATATTAAAGTTTGGGGAGTTGTTGGCCTGTGCTCACTCACCTGATAAGTAATAAAGTTAAAGACTAATCCTGTGTTCTTTCCACTTCACCACATGTTCCGGAGCTTCTGTACTAAAAACTGGTTGCTTGTAAATAAAGCCTCAAGAAAATATTTTAAAATTAGGGTTATCTGATGTGAAAGGATCTGAATGATGACTACAGTATTTCCTCCACATATCTTCTGAGAGAGGAACAGGCTATATTGGTTTTAAGTGCCAATTTTTATTCAAAGAAGAGTTGCATCATAGTTACTAAAATATATACTTTAGTGTCTGAGAAGGATTATGGAATTTTCTTCATAAGAAGATATTTGAAAAGAAAATATCCACTCATTTATCAAGGACTTATTTGTATAGTTTTACTTGGAGATAGATAAGTGACCTGCAAGTATCACATGTAAAGTGTATACTCTTATCATACCAATAACATGTATTGGACATAATTTATATAATTAAATGACAGCTAAATCGTGTGCGTAAAGTTGTACTATTTTGTTATTTTTTAGTATTTTTTTTTTTAGAAGAGCTCTATTCATTTTCTAAGAAGCTAGAACATAAAACAAGTGCTTATAAAATAGTACATTCATCAAATATAATGGTACATTTGGTCTATTGTATTAGGTAAACTATTTTAAATTGTGACTTAACTATATTGTTGTATTTTATAGTCATAATTACTGAAGAATATGCAAATGAAAAGGAATTGCTAGCATCCAGTCTTTTTAAGACCGACAGCTTTGTAGGCGTGTTTTTCAAAGACTTCATGTCCTACGAACTCCGTTTTTTTCCTGATATGATTCCAGTAACTTCTGTTTATATGAATTCAAGAGGTAAGTAGTTGCCCCCTAAAAAATTGAAAGCGAGTTAAATGTATGTGTTTTGCTGCTCGTCATTCTTATGCAAAATTTTTGTGGGGTCCAACATTGGCATTTTCAACAATACTTAATTTGTTCAGATGAGAAAACTGTCAAGTGTAGCATGAATATATGTAAGTATACTTAAATAACCACCTATCTACATCTACATATATAATATAAATACAATTACTCTAACACCCATTTTCATACATTTATATAACATCGATTACAGTAACACAAAAATGTATCTTGAATTATATGACTTTCTAAATCTGTATTTTTTTCTCCATGTAATTGTTTTCACAAATAGTATATTACATATCTTTAAAACCTCAAGGTTTTCCACCAGTGAACTTCATTAGTTTATGTTTGAAACATGGAAAACAGCCTTTAATATTTAAATGTCTGAAGAAATATTATTAACCAGAGACATTTGTTCATCAATATTGAAGTCACTATGCTAAGTATTGAATTTGTGACTAATTCCAAAAAGCCCATAGAGAATATTTTTTTCTATTGGCTTAACCTGGGCTTGTCCTTGTACCTGGAAGTGCTTTAAAGCTGATAGGTCATTTTAGAGTAACTTACCTTAAAACAGAAAAGTGACTTATTTTAAATAATTAGGTTTACAATTTCTATTTATTTTCATTTGCCATTCAGTATCATAACACATGTTAACTTATTAATTCAAAAATTTCAAATAAATCAGGAATGTGATATTTTTAGTCTTCGAAGGGTAACTGCTTATTTTCTTTGGTCCTGTAGAAAATGAGTAATCATATTACTTTGGTAAACCTCCATATGTTATCTTTAAAAGAAGGCATTTGCAAGTCATGCAAAATCTTATGTCTCACATTTTTTCCCTCATAGCTGGCTGTTCAAAGTCATGTGAGGCTGCTCAGTACTGGTCCTCAGGGTTCACAGTTTTACAAGCATCCATAGATGCTGCCATTATTCAGGTAAATATGATAAAGAAAGAAAAAGAAAGCCAAACCTCATTTTAAGAATTACACCCTAGGTATTTACAGCAGTATTTGTTTTGACTGCTATCAAATGAATAAAATGCATAACTTATTATAACTTCTTTAAGGGAAAAAGATAAGGAAAAAGTCTTATTTTCTGTTTTAATATTTTTGAAACCTACATTTAATGGATAATTTCTAAATATATGATTCAGCGTTCTATATATCTGTATTATTGTATCTATGGTGACCATAGGTAATATTTGTGAAAGATCTGTATTTGCAGACTTTTCCCCTTGAATACAAATAACTTATTTTAAAGAATGTGAGTATCTTTATCTTAATCATAGTAGTAGATTTTATTTTTTAATTTAACAAACATTTATAATTTATTTGCCAAACATGATTCTAAGTTATGTGCTAATATTAACCATTTTAATCTTTACCCACCCTTTGTGATTGGTGCTGCTGTTGTTATGTCCATTTTATATATGAAACTAAAGCACAGGGAGATTAAGTGATTTTCCAAAACTCGGTTAATTTAGAGGGAAAGCTAGGTCAGCCTATTGCTTCTTGGCAGTATAGTTTTAGCACTATACTGCCACCAGGATTGCATATACAGTGTTACAATTATATTTCAAAGACACGCTTAGACCCGATCCATGTTTCACATTTTTATAAAAATGAACAAGAGGCCTTTAACAGAAGACCGGTCTCTGTTGTTAGACTGCTATATAGTAAAATGACTATAATGATGCTTTACCTGACAGGGTTGTTAAAAGAACCAAATGAGATAATATATGTAGGCTTGTCTTATAAACTCTCACACGTGGTATATGTATTACAAATACGTAATATTACACAAACCAATCATAGAGACGTTTAAGGTCCAGACAGTCCAGACCACCCTGGAAGAATAGGCCAAGCAGATCACATTTTATACATTCCGTTGAATGTTGGTAGAGGTGTCATAGGGCATAGTTACATTATTCTACCTATACATGCTGTACACACATATTATAAAACAATAGGACATACTATTTTTAAAAAAATACTATTTAAAAGGGCACTTTTAATGATAGTCATTCATTCATGATACTAGTAATCATTCCTTAATTCTTCAATTTTATAAATGAATATGTTTGTTAATATATGTACATAATTGCTTAAGATGGTAGCTGTGAAATTTTATTTTCTTTGACATTATTTTTTCAAGATATGTATACTTCCCAACTTCAGACTTTAAACTTTATGGTCTGCTTCCAGGATATATAAAAGCAGTATTCTAGTCTATCATGGTTTTGGGGTCAGTCACTTTATTTCAGGTGTGTAGCTTCTTGAGGACTGTATTTACTAGGTTATTGACTAATTTTTTTTGGTATACTTATCACAGTTTTTTAGGGGTTACTTTCAGAAGAAAATTAACTGAATGTATTTACATTTTCCAATTATAGTTGAAGACCAATGTTTCTGTATGGAAGGAGCTGGAATCAACTAAAGCTGTTATTATGGGAGAAACTGCTGTTGTAGAAATAGATACCTTTCCCCGAGGAGTAATTTTAATATACTTAGTAATAGCATTTTCACCCTTTGGATACTTTTTGGCAATTCATATCGTGGCAGAAAAAGAGAAAAAGCTAAAAGAGTTTTTAAAGATAATGGGACTTCATGACACTGCCTTTTGGTATGTTATTAAGAGTTTATTCAGTGTGATTAATAATTAATTATACAAAGCTTCAGAATTTCAACTTTGTTATTCACCTAACTTGGTAGGAGAGGTACTGCTCCTGTTTTCTCACAGTGATTGTCCTTTTCTTGAAATGTGAGACTATTCAACAAGCTTCAGCAATTGATTGGCTTGTTTTAACGTAAGAAAAGTGGGATTTGGAAAGCATGTTAATATTACGTGTTTAAATTTTATTTCACATTTTGTTTGTATTGATAAAGTGCGCTCCATGTATTTTAGTGTATTTTTTCAGTGCATAGCATATATGAGCTCTTGGAGAGTTAGAAATTAATTGCTTTGTATGGTCCTCTCCCAATATCATAGATGTACATGCTATTAGAAATTTAGTTAAAATGATTGAACTTGGTGCATGCAGTTTATAACCTTTTTTCCTGAAAAAGGTTATTTGTGTGAATTAAGATGAAATTTAAATAATTGATAGAAAAACAAATGAAAAAGTTTTTACAAGTGAGCATTTTAAAACTGATAATTTTATAGAGTCATGCATTTTTATTAGTACTTCTAGGTCTATTTTCTTTAATTTTCCTATTGAGTTGTGAGAAAATTTATTTTGACGCCATATTAGGAGAAAAGTTAATACATTTTGGAAAAAGTTAGTAAGCATGTGAGTTGGTAGTATAGGCCAATTTACAAAATTTTATTCCATTTAACTCAATGCAACAATTAATTATAACACTTTACCTGATGGGATCATTGTGTATAACCTGTTCTCTTCGCGCTTTTTTTTTTTTTTTTTTTTTTTTTTTTTTTTTTTTTACCTCCTGTCATTTTCGTAGTGATTGGTTTTTAAGATGCATTGGGTTATTTAAGTATTTTGTGAGGAAGCAGTAGCTGGAAGAATTTAGGCAAAATAGTCTTTCAGTGCTTCAGTTTTACCTCTGTAAAATGATGAGTTGCATTTTGCAAATTTAGGTATCCTTTAGCTCTATTTCAGTGATTTTATGATAGCATATATTAAATCATCATCTATTAACTTGAAAAGTAAAGATAAAATGAAACTGCTATAGAAATTCCATTGAGCTCTGATTTGAGGTGAAATTTCGAACAATTATAGTGAATCTGTTACTGATTTCCTTGATCTGATGTGTAAATATATTATGTATGTTGTTGATTAGTGATGTAGTCTTTATTGTTTAAAATACCATAAGTTATCAGGGGTTTTATTTGTAGCACATGCAATAAAGAAAATTGTTAGTCATTAAACTCTTGTATTTTAAGAAAATCAGAAGTAATGTGTATGATTGAAGTTTTGAAATATTAAATTTAAATTAACCATGATTGATAATAACTCATTTTTTTACTCTTGCAAAGATAATCATTTAATATCTATATCAGAGTATAACTTAACTAGTACTGTATTTTTAATTACATACAAGAGTATTCATTTTCAATATATGAATATATACAGAAATTAATAGCTTGACTTAATTTTAAGAATATAATGGCTGAAATAAAGATGAAATTTTGTTTAAAGTGATTTGTTTTGAATTTTTAAAACCCCATGCATTTAACCATAATGTATTTGTATTCTCATTTTAGGCTCTCCTGGGTTCTTCTGTATGCAAGTTTGATTTTTCTTATGTCCATTCTAATGGCAGTTATTGCAACAACTTCTGCATTATTCCCTCAAAGTAGTTGCGTTGTGATATTTCTACTCTTTTTCCTGTATGGGTTGTCATCTGTAAGTATTTCAACTTGAAATAGGAATAAGGAACTGCCAAAATATTTGTTTAATGTAGTAAAATCTTATTCTTTGGCTTATTTATAGTCAATTTCCCAAGAAAGACATATTGTTATGAGGTTATTGATAAATGACACATATGGCATCATTATACCTCATTCTAGGAAAGTTACAAAATAGTCTCAAATTTTCAATTTAACTTGTTTTTATATGATGTATTTCACATACAAACCCTCTGAACCTATCTTTTACTCTTCATATAACATGTGCATTTAAGATTGTATAGTACTGGACTTTTTATTCCTTTGTTTTCATGAAATCTTGAAAGTTAACTTATATTACAGGATGATGTTGTCTTAAGATAATGTCTTTGTAAATACAGCTCTTTGGAAGTGTTGGTATCCATTAAGTATATTGGCTGAATGCTGGCTGTTAATGACCAGCCTTTGTTTTAAGTGGTTCCAGTTTCCATCTTGCTTGGTTTATATACCCATGCTGTGCCAGTTATTAAATATTTCACTATCACCTCTTCTCTTTAACATAATAATTTACATATAACTCGTATACTTTTCTATATAATTGCCCAGTTTTTAACTAATTTTGTTTCATATTGATACATAAAACTTTAATGATGGGATCTGTACTTAAAAGCTTATTGATTTATTGATTTGTTCATATATGTATACATCTAACTCCAGAAACATAGCTGTTTATGGCTTCTATAGACTAGAGGTGATCATTTTTGCCTACTAGATAGATACTATGCAGTTTTTAAATTTTTCAGTTTAAATTTTTAAATGTATATCACTATTTGTATGAAAATAAAATATCGTACTGTAGCATTTAGAAATTAATTGTATTTGTTTTAATACCAATGTATGTGAACAGTGTGCATTAAACTTAATATTTATATTTTATAGGTATTTTTTGCTTTAATGCTGACACCTCTGTTTAAAAAGTCAAAACATGTGGGAATTGTTGAATTTTTAGTCACTGTGGCTTTTGGATTTGTTGGCCTTTTGATAGTCCTCATGGAAAGTTTTCCCAAATCATTGGTGTGGCTTTTAAGTCCCTTCTGTCAGTGTACTTTTTTGATTGGTATTGCACAGGTACGTGACATATTTATGTTGCTTTCACTAAATGTTGTCTTTTCTCTTCAGCTTCATGCAGCTTGTTATATTACCATGAATACTACCTGTGGTTTGAAAAAAAAATTAAATTTAAATCTGAGAAAGGAATATTTGAATACTGAAGTACATTTTATATTGGTTTCATTTATATTTTCTCCATTTTTAATTTGTTCATTTATATTATCTGTTTGTAAATTCTCCACTTTCTGTGTTAGTATATCTCAGCAGTCTAGTTCATTGCAATAACTCAGTTAGAAGAGATTAGTTTAGGTGTCAGGTAATTTAGATTGCTTATGGCCTGGTTACCTTGCTGCCTGTTGTAAAATAATCTCAGATGTGTGTCTGGAGGAAATTGTGTGTGGAGCAGAACAAATATGTCATGACTGTAGCAATAAAATAAGTAGACCTGGTGGATATTATTGGTCCAGGATTCATGGGATTATCACTCACCTAAATAATATTTAGATTTATAAATTTGATTTTTTATTAGTCTTTACAGGAGCTAGTAGGTCCTAAGGGAAAAATTCTTATAAGAAACTTTTATGTAACAACGTACATTTGGTTAATGTCAGAGAAAAAATGAATTACTTAGTATAAGACATTATTCATGTTTGCTGGGTAGAGACTTAAGATAGATTGTTTAAAAATATTGAGTTAAAGAAATTTTAACAACTTAAGACCTAAGAGCTGTTGTTAACACATTTTGGAAATCCATTGAGTCCCCTTCACTTAGGAAGGTGAGTGGAAGGGACCTTTAGTGTCATTTAATTCATCTTCTTTTCATAGATAAGGCTGAAATTCAGAAAGTTGGTATAGTTACAGTATATTCACTTACTGACAGGCCTACAAGCTAAATGAGGCCTCAACCTCTAATACAGTCCTCTCTGCTCTGTCACATATTGCTACCATCAATAACTTAACAATTCTATTAATAATTAGCTTAATTAATTCTAGCACCTTGTCCCTTTTCAGTATTGAAAAGATGTTGACATTAATTTTATTCTCTAATGAAATAATTTTAATTTGTTTGCCGTCTATGTGGACCGTAAGTCTTTTGTTTGCATTAGTATTAACATCATACTTTATTTTTATTTAATTTGATGATAATAGTATTATAATTCAATACCCCAGAAGTGGATGTATACTAGTTTTAGAAGCACCACATTTAAAACATGATTGAAAGGGATTGCTGTGATAAACTTAAGATAAGGTTCTTACTGTTTTCCTTATAAATTTATGTTACTAATTTGGTAGATTTTAATCTGTTAAACAGCCCAGTTTGATTACTGTCACTCTGGATATAAGGAGTAACTCTAAGTAGTGGTAGCTTTTGCTTATTTTTATCATTTTTGTATAATAAAGTTGGTGTTTCTGTTCTTCAGGTCATGCATTTGGAAGATATTAATGAAGGTGCTTTATTTTATAATTTGATTGAAGGTCCATATCCTCTAATTATTACTATTATCATGCTAATACTTAATAGTATATTCTATATCCTCTTGGCTGTTTATCTTGATCAAGTCATTCCAGGTATGCACATAGTTTTTGGATTTAACTTTGAAGATTTTTAGTTTTGTCCACATAGGATCAACTTAATTTTCTTTCTTTTTTAGCCAAAGCACCCAACTTATATTCATTGTTAAAGCTTTTAATTTAATTTAAATAAGTGTACCTTATACCTGTGTCTTAACCACTAGTGAACATAAGAAGATTGTGTAAAAAGAGAGCAGTTGTTTTTTAAAAATATACTATATATTTTTATTTCAGAGAAAGAAGGAAGGAAGAGGGAGAGAGAGAGAGAAACATCAATGATGAGAGAGAATCATTAATTGGCTTCTTCCTGCACGTCCCTCACTGGGGACCAAGCCCACAACCTGGGCATGTGCTGTAGACCAGAACCAAACCTGGGACCCTTGAATCCACAGGCCAATGCTCTATCCACTGAGCCAAACTGGCTAGGGCAAGAGCAGTTTGTTTTAAAAACCTTAAGTCCCTAACTGAACTTCTTAACTTAGTACTTCCCTATCTCAGTCTTCTTTGGCTAAAGTGTTTCATTATTTTACCCTCTAAGATCTAAAACTGTGAAGCAATCTTGTATCTCCTACCTTTCCTCTCATCTTTTATCTCGCATCTGTAGGAACGATTTTCAAGAACGGGTGTGTTCCCTATTTAGTCAGGGCACCGACTTCTTTTCCCTTAGATTGTCAAATAAAACAACAGCCAATACAACAACAACAAAACAAAATAGCTGTCTGGTGTGAATGAATCAAAACTATACCTTTTTTTTTTTTTTTTGTCTGACCAGCTAAAGATATAACATTTTTTGCTGTGCCACAGAATTCTAGTAGTTAGTTTATGTGTGCCATGAGGTGAAAATCACTGATCTACAGCAAATTCCTATAGATTCAAAATATTATTGAAATACCCAGTATCCCTTATGCTTTTCCCCTTGAGTTCTTCATTACTTTTGTCTGTGTTCTAGACCTGCACTGTTTTATATGGTAACCGCTAAACACGTGGCTTTTAAATTTTAAATTAAGTAGAATTAAATAAATTAACAATTCACTTCCTCATAGCACAAGCCACATTACAAGTGCTTAGTAGCCACATATGGCTGTTAATGACAATATCGTCTAGCATAGATATAAGACATTTCCATCATTGCTGAAAGTTGTATTGGGTAGCACTAGTCTAGACTCTCATGTAATTCCTTACCTTAAGTCAAAGAACTTCACTATTTCCTTTAATCAGGTTAATCATCCACTCAAAATCCTTAGTGGGCATATCCTGATTAAATAGAAACTCATATGTTAATGTCCTCCACAATACTTTTACATTTAATCTCTCCTTATCACCATCCCTGTCCGTATTATACTTAATATTCATTAGTACAGTCCTATTTGAACATATATTCAGTGTATTGGATTGTTTTTAGCTACAAAATCATTTCTTATTGGCTTAAACAAGAAGGAAATCAATTGTTTTACTTCAAAGGAAGTCCAGAGATAGGATGGCTTTCAAGTTGTTTGACTTGCTCAACCATGTCATCAGGGACCCATTGTCTTCATGCTTTTGCCAGCTTTGTCTCTAGTCTGGCAGTTTGCTCTCCTTATCAGCTCGGGGTTTTATGCTTTTTTGTTTCATGGCCAATGGAAGAGGGAGGGCAAACCTTTCTCCCATCTAAGCCCTTTGCTTCTGTCTGATTGGTTACATGCTTATGGCTGGGGCAGTAGCAATCACTAGAGCATGTTAAGAACTGATCAGATCGATTAGAATCTTCTGTGTAATTAGGGTCAGATTTCTTTGAAACGTGGCCGTCTAGGAGTGGATATTCTTTTTTTTTAAATTTCTTTATTGATTAAGTTATTACATATGTGTCCTTATCCCCACATTACCCCCATCCCCACCCCCATCGATATTCTTTGTAAAGTGTCAGTTTTGGTGGGGAAAATGGGTACATGCTATGTGGGCAGCTATCACTGTCTACCATATATAAGTCTCCTGTGTTTGTCCTGTTGATGTATTAGTCTCCTAATTCTAAAAAGTCTTCTCTATGAACTATATTAACTTTTCTAAAAACTTCCTATTTTCAAAGACTCTCTAAGATGATACATTCAAGCTTTCAGAATATTTCCCCTAGCCAGATATAAATGTTTCCTCTTCTAGACTCTTAATAGCATTATGGATGACATGCCTCACATTCTGCATTGTGTTTTAGCCACTTGGTATATGTGTACTCACAAATTTAGGGCAAAAAATGTGCTTTACTCACCTTTACATTCCCATGCATTCTCAGCAACTCTGAACTATTTATTGACTGAGATAATATTTTATATCTCAGTATTGACTTAGTACTTTATACCTAAACAAGATCTAGGTTGTTATATATTTCACATATTATCTTTATGACTATAAAACTGGTTTTCAGAAAGAACTTGTTATGATAATTCAGTTTTTTTTATTTTTCAGGGGAATTTGGCTTACGGAGATCATCTTTATATTTTCTGAAGCCATCGTATTGGTCAAAGAACAAAAGAAATTATAAAGAATTATCAGAGGGCAATGTTAATGGGAATGTTAGTTTTAGTGAAATTGTTGAGCCCGTCTCTTCAGAATTTATAGGAAAAGAAGCCATAAGGTATGACTTAATTTTTGGCAATTTAGGTACAAGAATTGCTGATGGAACATGCCACATTTAAATCCTATTATTTTAAACTAGGGGCCCGGTGCACGAAATTCGTGCACTGGGTGTGTGTGAGGGGGGGTGGGGGGGAGTGTCCCTCAGCCCAGCCTGCCCCCTCTCACATACTGGGAGCCCTCAGGCGTTGACCCCCATCACCCTCTAATCGCAGGATCGGCCCCTTGCCCAGGCCTGACGCCTCTGGCCTAGGCGTCCGGCCCGGGCAGTGGGGACCCACAGCTGCAGCGGCCCCGCAATCGTGGGCTTCGCTTTAGGCCCAGGCAAGGGACCCCTAGCTCCTGGGACTGCCAGCTTCGACCGTGCCCAGCTCCCATCGCTGGCTCCACCCCTACTTCCTGCTATCACTGGCCAGGGCGGAAAAGGCACCTGATTCTCCGATCATGGCTCGGGGGCAGGGCAAAGGCGGCCCCAGGGCCGCCTTTGCCCTGCCCCCCAGCTCTTAGCTCCCCCGGGTTTCCGATCACTGTCAGTGGCAGGGGGCTTCTTCCTGCTTTCCCTTTCGCCTCCCTGCATTGTGCCTACATATGCAAATTAACCGCCATCTTGTTGGCAGTTAACTGCCAATCTTAGTTGGCAGTTAATTTGCATATAGCCCTGATTAGCCAATGAAAAGGGTATCATCGTACGCCAATTACCATTTTTCTCTTTTATTAGTGTAGATAAGGTGTGTAAGTAATTTATGTTAGGAGATTTGGTACACATTTCATGATTTTTAAAACAGTGTTAAGAGCTACTTATCTTTTAAGTTCTTACCTTCTTTGCAACCATTTAGAATAAGGTTGCTGCTAGGTTTGACATTTTTGTTTTAAGGAAAAGATTTTAAAGTAATAAAACTGGGTGTTTACACAGTTAAGCTATTTTAAACTTTCTTGGTATTGGATTAAAGCAATAAATATTAACTTTATAATTTGATTCAGGATACAACCTATACAATTGTCCTCTGTTAATTTCATAGACCCTTAGGTATTGTGATATAATTAGAATATCTGTTTAATTTCTAAGAACCAAAGAAATTAATCACTATCTCTTGCTAGATCAGTCAAAACCAAATTAAAAAATAATGAGAAAAAGAGCAGAAATAAAAATGAAAGAAAAAGTGAAGTGTAATTTGTTCTTTAAGTTTAAGAAAAATGTATACAATCTGGGGAAAGAGAAATACTTAGGATATAATTAATGGGCCAGTGGTCTGCCTTTTCAAGGGTAAAATTCAAACCGGTTAATAAAACCATTAATTCTGTAAAATATGTAAAACATTTAAAGTGGAATGAGAGAATCACTTCACATTTATTGACAGTTTGAAATGTGTACTGATGTGAAATAAATAGCATTTGTTTTTTAATCTGCCTAAAATCAAGTATTTGATTAGTTTGCAAACAAAAAAGTATCAAAGATGAAAAGAAATTTCTAAATTGCTTGAGTTAAATGCTTCACTTTGTTTTAGAAGTTGGCTTATGAAAAATGAATGAATGACATCTAAAATGGAGAGGGATACTATAATTTTGTCTTGTAGTTTTTTTACAAATGCTTTTATAATTATTACTAGAGGCCCATTGCACGAAGAGATTCGTGCAATAGGCCTTCCTTCCCCTGGCTGCCGGCACCTGGGACCCAGGCCGCAGCGGAGAAGCCAAGCCTCTTCAGTCTTCAGTCAGCCAGAGCCTTCAGTCTTTACTCCATGCCTGCATATGCAAATTAACCGCCATCTTTGTTGGGTTAATTTGCATAGTTGCTCTGATTGGCTGGTGGGCATAGCAGAGTGACACCAATTTGCATGTTTCTCTTTGTTAGTGTAGATTAGCTCTCTTTGATTAATTATTTTAGTAGGGATGTACTTTATTTTCTCTACAAAATATGACAGATTTGGTTAGAAAACGTTCATGGAAATGCACATTTATAAATTGCTTTAAATACTTAAAATATAAAATGGTGTTTTTTCAGAATCAATGGTATTCAGAAGACCTACAGAAAGAAAGGTGACAGTGTGGAGGCTTTGAGAAGTAAGTAGCTTTCCTTAGTATTAAACTACAAGTGGAAAAACAATTTTTGGGATATTTAAGCTTCTTTATCACAGTTTTCTCTTTTTCCTTTAGGGATACTTACATTTATTTATGTGATTAATATTCATAATACAACTAACATCAAAGTAGTAAAAGAAAAAAGTAATAACTGTTAAGATGAAAAATATTCAACTATCCTTTTATTTTTGTGCATGAGTATACAGATTAGTTGCTTTTTTTTTTTCTTTTGGGTTAACACCAGGTTTCTCAGCCTCGCCACTACTGATATTTTGTGCATATAATTCTTTTTTTTGTGAGGGGCTGTCCTGAGAATTGTAGTTGTATAGCAGTGGGTCAGTCGGGGTTCTTCAGAACCAACAGAATATATATACTTGATACACATACTAACAGAGACCGAGTGAGCTGCTTGGAGGGGGCAGGAGGGATCACATATATGAAGGTGGTCCCATCAGATTATAAATGGAGATGAAAAATTCCTGTCACCTAGTGACATGGTAGCTGTTGTGACATTGTGGCGCAAAGCCTTACTTGTGTTGTGGTGATGCTGGTGTAAACAATCTACTGCACTGCTAGTGGTGTAAGAGTATAGCTCTTTGTGGAAGTACACTCTATGATGTTCACACAAGGATGAAATTGCCTAATAATGCATTTTTCAGCACATATGGCCGTCATAAAGTGGTGCACGACGATACTTGAGTAGAATAGGTCATGAGTAGAATTGCTAGATCATATGTTTAGTAAGAACTGGAGCATTTTTCTAAAGTTGGTACCCTTGTTTGCTATGACCAGAATGTATGACAGTTCCTCACCAACCTTTGGTATTGTCAATGGTTTAGCTATTGTGGTAGAGTACACTGATATGTTAACAAGGTTTAATTTGCATTTACCTACTAACTAGTGTTATTGATTTAAGATCTTTCTGTTTATTTTTGGTTTTCAGCAATTTTACTATACTCGATGTCAGCGATGTTTTTGTTTTTACCATTATTCTGCGTTGGTCGTACAGTGCATCTTGAATCTGTGGCTTGATGTCTTCTGTTTTAGAGAATTCTCAGCCATTTCTTTTTCAATCTTTTGTCCTATTTTTCTCTCCTATTACTTGCTATGACTATTCACTTTATTCTATTTGTCTTTTATTCTCTTTTCCAAGTTCTTTACACTTTTATCTCTGTGCTCTAGTCTAGGTATTTTCTTCTAACTTTTGTCGTTCATTGATTTTCCCTATAGTTTGAAAGCTATTGAAAGCTTTTTCACTTACCTTTTATAGTTTTTATCTTTCCACTTGGTTCTTTTATGTAGATTTTAGTTCTTTGCCAACATTCTTTTGTGAATATGATACCATATACCATAATGATTTAAAATCTTCTCATATGGTGCCAGTATATACTCTTCTAGGTCTATTTTTATTGTTTATCTTTTATGTTGGTTTTTGGTCTTACCTTGCTTTCTCTTGCCTGATTATTACTGGCTGAGCGCTGTATACTGTATATGAATAATTGCAGGGATAATTTGGAGTCTGGATAATGTAATCTTCGAGCGATGATTCATTTTTTACTTCTGGCCTACAGCTCTCGGGATACTAAATCCCAGATCACCTTCATTAAATGAAAGGCTATACTTACAGTGGTGGGCAAAAGTAGGATTACAGTTTAATATGAATAAATAATGCAATGCTTAATAAATAAAAATACAAGAATAAACTCTGGGATTCACGTACTCACAACTGTATACCCACTTTTGCCCACCCCTCTATTTGAAGCTGGGTTTTCAGGTCCCTGCTTCCTGTCCTCCTTCAATGATTGACACATCCATCCAGTGACATTTCTTTGTTCTATTTTTCTCTTATTTAAATTAAACCTGTCAAGTGTTTACTATTCCCATGCTATTAACTAATTTCTAGGGTGGCTTTTTTTTGGCCAATATATTTGACATACCTATGAATACTCTCGGGAAGAAACTTTTGTTTGTTTTTTTTATCTATTTTAATTCCTTTGGAAATTCTCCAAAGTGAGTATACAGATCTCTCCCAATATTTTATGCACCCTCTAAATCAGGGGAACAAAAAATAAAAGTTTATTTTTATTGCTTATTGTTCATATCATTGACTATAACAATTATTATTATGGTATAATATTAAACATGATGCACATACATATGCTAGTAACTTTAAATCTGTCTTAAATTTATTGACTTGTTTAACTAGTATGAATTATCTTGTATAGCTCAACAGAAATAAAAATTATATTTGAATCTTCTCCACTTTCCCCTGAACTAGATTTGTCATTTGACATATATGAGGGTCAGATTACTGCATTACTTGGACACAGTGGAACAGGAAAGAGTACATTGATGAATATCCTTTGTGGCCTATGTCCACCTTCTGATGGTGAGAATTTTCTGACATAAAAAAAAAACCCTTACTTGTTTTATTTTAGTATTGTTAACTAAGATGTCACAGCATAATTATCCTTGAAATATGTACGATCGATTTTTATCAATGATTTGGAACCAACTTTTGTGTCTATAAAGGTGTTTTATCTTTTTTTATTATACACGTTTGTTTTTAATAGGAAATTAAAAGCGATTCATAAAGTAAAAAGGTTCTAATTTTGTACCTATTTTATCAGATAGTGTATTTTTCATTTTCAAGGAAGGATAAATAACTAATTACATGGATATTAAATGAGCCATACAATGCAAATATTACATATTTCAGGTTGAGAAAATAGATACAGGTTTCTAAGTATGTGACAATAGTTCAAAAGGAAAGAATAATAAATGGCAATACCATTTCCTACAATAGAATTTTAAGAACAATACCTCAAACATATAATTGTTATATGTGATTGCCCTGTAGATCAGAATTCAATATGGCAGTTCCATATTTCCACAATAAGCAAAGAGTAGTGGTATAATATTTTACTTTAGGAAAGGGCCAAATTTCCATATATTGAATCTGAATCTTTTAAATCATAGTTTAATGTTTAAGCTTATTTATAATTGTGTCACTTTGTATTCATATCTTAAATTTATATAAGAATGTGCAATTTTTGTTATGAATCTACATTATCACATTGATTTAATAATTCGTAAGTGGTAAATATTTGTATTCAGTTTATGTAAGAAGAAACTGGAATTCAGATTGATTCCTGCTAGTTAGGGGAATGTTTTTATCTCTTTGTTCTTTCCACTATTGTGTAATGCCTGGAAATGAAGGAAGATTGTTACTGAAATATCAGTGTGAATAATACACCAATGAAGCTTCTGGTTCCTTGCGCTTTCCACTATGTAATATGTCCTGGAGATGAGGGAAAAGGAGATTGAATGATAAGTGGAAGTAAATCACCGACAGAATGGAAATGAGGGTGCATTGTATTTTCCAAATTCATATTAATTCTTACCTTATATGTCTGATATACAATTAACTGAATTATTAGTGTATATAGTAAACCACATATACTTTTAATACTCAATATATTTAATATGAATGTATATATTTTGGTTTTAGGGTTTGCATCTATATATGGACACAGTGTCTCAGAAATAGATGAAATGTTTGAAGCAAGAAAAATGATTGGCATCTGCCCACAGTTAGATATACACTTTGATGTTTTGACTGTAGAAGAAAACTTATCCATTTTGGCTTCGGTCAAAGGAATACCAGCTAATAATATAATACAAGAAGTATGTTATTCATATTGAATTCATTACTTTTATTCCCTGTAAATTAGCAGCCTTTTGTAATAAAAATATGCTTGAAAATCTCAGTAAAAAACCTATTTTGATTCAGTAAACAAAATCATTACAGAGAATTCGAATTTTGAGCATGTGTAAAACTGTCCTTGTTTCATCTGGAGGATACTAGTCTCCAATATAGGTATTTCTTTTCTTTCTTTCCTTTCACATCATCTCCCCCTACACACACAGCCTTTGCCCTGATCCCCTTCCCCACTACCCAGGAAATCACACGAAAGTCAAACAGACCTTTCCTTCAGGAACCTTTTTATCTGTTATTTCAAAAGTACATATGAATATATGGCAAAATTAAATTCTGCACTAAAATAACATTTTAAAGCTTGATATTAAAATTGGAACACTTAAAAACTAATAGCGATAATTATGTAAATGGTGTACTTTTAAAAATAACTGTTCATGTTTTGCTTTTACAGGTGCAGAAGGTTTTACTGGATTTAGATATGCAGGCTATCAAAGATAATCAAGCTAAAAAGTTAAGTGGTGGTCAAAAAAGAAAACTGTCTTTAGGAATTGCTGTTCTTGGCAATCCAAAGGTAAACAAATATTGTGTCACTGGTGCCATAAATTTAAGTTATGCTAAATAAAAATATAGGTTGTAGAACGATGTATATACACACACATTATGAAATTTAAACATGCACAAAATACTGTATGTTATTATAAATGTAATTACAGTAATAAGGTTTTAAAATTGAAGTCAGAAAGATACATAACATCTTTACGATAGTGGTCACCACTGGGAAGAGGAATGGAATGGGCGGTCTTTAGTTATAGCCATGAAGTTTTTATTTATTTTTTTAAAAAAAGATCTGAGGAGAATATGGCCAGGAATAATATTTGTTAAATTTCACTGGTGGCTATAACAGTATTGCTCTATTATTCTCTAGAATTTACTGTATATCTGTGATAGCTCATAATAAAATTCTTAGAATAGTATGAAAAGAATTGTTTCGTTTTTCACTGGCCTGCTGATGTAATTTTGTATGTGTCTCTTTTGTGCTGTTCTCTGTCCTTATAAACACAGAACTAGCTGATAAGATCCTTTGCAAAGTGCTAGAAAACTGCTAGATACATGCCTACAGCTAGGAGATCCAGGGGTCCCTACCATCCTGTCACTTTTGCCCTTGCTGCTGCAGCCAGGGATGGCTCTGGGTTCTGGCTTTATGTTCATTTATCTTTCTCCCAACCCTCACCACCATGTTTCTTGAAATTGAAAATATGCTTAAAACAAATTGCTTCTCTAACAAGCAACTGTTATATTTACAGCATTTGATTGTTCAGATAAAAACAATCTACTTAATGTTTTGTTTTAAATTTATCTGATTCTTATTACACTTATATCTTACATTATAGACATTAGTATTTTATAATTAAACCAAGTAAAATATTCATGTGCCAAACCAGTAACTTTAAAATCTATGCTCACATGTGAGCGAAAAACTCAGAACTAATAGAGTTCCGATTGGAGATAATTTGAAATGGGGAAGCCTTTATGTTCACATAAGTTTTGTATATTTAGTTTTCATGAGGATTCCCTGCCCTCCCCTTGTCGTTTCACACAGATACTCTTGCTAGATGAACCAACAGCTGGAATGGACCCCTGCTCTCGGCATATTGTTTGGAATCTTCTAAAATACAGAAAATCTAATCGGGTTACAGTGTTTAGTACTCATTTCATGGATGAAGCTGACATTCTTGCTGGTGAGGTTTTTTACTTTTATTTTTAAAGGATAAGGTCATGGGGCCAATTGGGAGATTGGACATAGAGGAGTCAAATTTTGAGGAATAAATAAGGAAGCTGGTGCTCTTAAGAAAGGTGTAAACATCTTTTAAAAGTTACGTATTTTTGTATTGGAGAGGCCCTCAGACTACTCAAGTTTTAATCATTTGCCGGGAGAACTCGCAGGACTCAGCATAGTCACACTCATGCATATATTACATGAAACTGACAGATACAAAGCAAAGTAAGCAACAGGAAAAGGCACCTGGGGCAAAGTCTGGAGGAAACCAGACACAAGCTTCCGAGAATCCTTGCACGGTGGCGTCACACAGAATGTGCCCAATTTATCCAGCAGTGAATTGTTAGCAACACGTGTGAATTGTCTTCTAGGAAAGCTCATTAGAGACTTGGTGCCCAAGGTATTCATTGGGCACTGGTCACATCGGCACCCTCTGCCTAGCATGTGCCCAAGTTACAGATTCCCAGGACAAAAGCAGATGTGTAGTATAATCTACGTTGTTTGTAAAGTTTAGGTACGGTGAGCACCCTTATCTGTTCTGGGGATGGTGGGAACACTCCTAAAATCCATGTTTCCAGACTCCAGTTTAAAGGGCCCCAACATTGTAAGCAGGCTATTTAAAGAATAATAGTTCCAGGTCTGCTATATTAACTGGTTTCTGCACAAGTCTCAACACAAACACATGTATGAAAAAATTCAACACATTTTTAATAACTGACCAAGTCCAAGAATTTGAAATTCTAGAGCATCCTCTTTCTGCTTATAATATAATCTAATGAATTTGGCATGTCATTCCTTTTTTTTCAGTAGCATCTTTGCTAAAACAACTAACATTTTGTTTCTGTTGCTTTTTAAAAAAAATTATTTTTCTTTATTGACTAAGGAAATCATCAAAGTGCTTGCATAGTAAGTCTTAGGAAGAGTCTGCGATACATGGAGCAGTATTATGAAAATAGACTCAAGAATTAGACTGGTTGGGTTCAATTCCAGGCTTTGTCATTTAATATGTGAAATGTGGGCAAATTGTATAGTTTCTCATTGCCTCAGTGGTCTCGTCTAAAAAGCAGGTGGTGATAATCTAGTGCCTTCCTCATAAGGTGGTTGTGATAATTTAATCGATTAATACATTGGTTCTCACATATTAATCCATACAATATGAATGCCAGTTATTAATGCTCTTACTAACTTAAAAATTGAAATGCAAATCTCTGTTTGCAGATAGGAAAGCTGTTATATCACAAGGAATGTTGAAATGTGTTGGTTCCTCAATGTTTCTCAAAAGTAAATGGGGGATTGGCTACCGTCTGAGGTATCTATCCATTCTTTATTGGCTCTATTCTTTATTATATTCTTGATCTATTGTTGTACTTAGGGCTTGCCCTAATGTGCTTTGGACAGTTTTACTTTTTTGGCACTCACTTTAAAGCATTCAGAGTTTACTTTTTGGTTATTTACTGAGTAATCATAAAAAAATTATGGGTTTTTTTTTTTTGTTTTCTCTAGCATGTACATAGACAGATACTGTGCCACAGAATCTCTTTCTTCTCTGGTTAAACAACATGTACCTGGAGCTACTTTATTACAGCAAAATGACCAACAACTTGTGTATAGCTTGCCTTTCAAGGACATGGACAAATTTTCAGGTATTACCTACTTGCAGTTTCTTGGGGGTTGAACCAGGATCTTGCATTAGGAGTAGGTTTTGTTAGTTTACTCTTTTACTTTTCTGTGTGATATTTACATGCTCCCAGGTGCCCAGAGTTAATAATCTGTTTCTACTTTATTTTGTTTTAGAAAATCAGAAATGCTATTAGCTAACATGTTTCTCTTTTTTACAAACAGCATGCAAGAAACTGTAGTATATTAACTTCGGTAAATAATTGTGTTTGCTTTGTTGTCAAGAAATAAAGAAATTGCTCTATTTGTAGGCTTCAGAATAAGATGTGTGTGTGTGTGTGTGTGTGTGTGTATACACTTACATATATATACATACCACATGTATAATTATGTCCTCAAGTTCTTTTCCCTTTTTCTTGATTTCATGATAAAATACATTATTATATGTTAAACCATTGAGTTATTTTTATTAGTTTTTCACTTTGTAATGTGGAACTGAAACTCAATCTCTTATATCTGTTTAGGGACCTCTTAAGAACCAAAAGGATATTACTACTGTACATGTGTTATGCAGAATTCTCATAGCGTTTATCTCATAATCAGATAGAAATTTATTGTTAGTTTAATTGGGTTCTTTCAAGAAGTAAAACAGAATCATTAACTAACTGGATTGAATTACCTATGCCAACTTAATGTACCCTGCCTGTCATTCTGTCCTGTAAAATATTTCTTTTCATTTATAATACGATAAATATCTAACACGTATATTTCCATAAACATTCCTTGGGGCTCTTAGTAATTTATAAGAATGTTAAATTGGGGACCACTGTTCCAGCAGAGTAAATTTAGACACATCCTATTTTAAAACAATATTTCAGAATAATTCATGACAGTATGCTTAACTATACAACATTCTTTTATATCTTTCAGGTTTATTTTCTGCTCTAGACACTCATTCAAGTTTGGGTGTTATTTCTTATGGTGTTTCCATGACGACTTTGGAAGATGTATTCTTAAATCTAGAAGTTGAAGCAGAAATAGACCAAGCAGGTAAAAACAAAAGTAACAATACATTTTAGGGAGAGGGATTAGATTTGTTCATCTTACAAAGTCATTCATCTAAACTGTCGAATTAGTAGGATGCCAGGACAGCCAGGTTGTATGTAAATACTAGTTTATGCATTACTCCATGCCACTCTTCAAATTTTAAATGTTTACTTATTTTTAAAATGTAGCATAAGTCCAAAAAGTCATCTTTGTGGCTCTCATATGGAAGCCACTTTTCATCTCTTCTTTATTATTTTTATCTGTTTGAAATTAAGTCAGTTATAAAAATAACACCTTGATTTCTATATTCATTGATTAGTTTTGTCAATTCTTGATCTAATACAGTGATTTTCAACCTTTTTCATCTCATGGCACACAAATTAATTACTGTGGCATACCAAAAAGTATATTTTTTACCAATCTGACAAAATAATAGGTATAATTTTGATTCATTCGTTCTGGATGGCTATTGTTGTATTGGTGTTGTCATTTTTTTTATTTGACAGTCATCATGTATTACATGTTTTTTTTAAAAATATGTTTTTATTGATTTTTTAGAGAGAGAGGGAAAGGGATAGCGAGATAGAAACATCAGTGAGAGAATCATTGATCGGCTGCCTCCTGCATGCCCCCTACTGGGGATCAAGGCTGCAACATTGGCATGTGCCCTGACTGGGAATCAGACCCGGGACTTCTTGGTTCATGGCTCAATGCTCAACCACTGAGCGACACCAGTCGGGCAGGTTTTGCACGTTTTAGAAAATTCTTGTGGCATACTGGTTGAAAATCATTGCTCTAATGAAATCACTCATAGCATGTCTCTTTTGTGTCTGGCTTCTTTTACTTAATAGTAGGATTGTAAGATTCATACTACTGTATTTGGACAGTAGTTTGTTTACTTTCATTGTTTTATCCTATTTTATTACAGGAATATTTCACAACTTATTTATCACCTTTGATAGCCTTTGGGTTCTTCCCACTTTATGGCTGTTCTGGATAGGGTGATAGTTAAGAATATTCTTTTACATGTGTTTCAGTGAACATATGTACATATCTCTGTTGGGTTTATGCCGGGGTCCAACCCCAGCAGGTCCAGGGGTCCCCAAAGGTGTGGACGGAGTCGGCGAAGAAGGAAGGACACGGAGACAGCGTTCAGTTGATCAGCAGCCTAGCCAGGATCTCTAGCCCAGATCTCCAGCCAAGTTCTGGTCTGGATCTCCAGAGAGGTTCTGCTTCGGATCTCCAGCGAGGTTCTGTAGCCATGTTCCCTCGCTAGGTTCTTCAGCCAGGTTCTGTCTGAGATCTCCAGCCAGGTTTGGTCCAGGCTTTCCAGCCAGGCTCAGTGTCCAGGTTCCAGTCAGGTTCTCCTGCCAATCTCTGTAGTCAGGTTCAGTCCAGGATCCCTTGCCATGTTCTCGCGCTAGGCTCTGTCTCTAGGCTCTAAGGCCAGTCCCTCTCCAGGATCCTCCGGCATGGTCTCTCCAGCACAGTTCTTCTGTCTCTAGGCTCCGTGTAGATTCTGTCTTCTTGATTCTGTTCTAAGTTCTGAGTGTTTCTGTCTTGTTACAACTGTATTTATACCAGTTGATTCAATCCTATCAATCTCTATTACAAAGGTTAGGGCGTTTCTTATCTCCATTCCAGGGAGAAAAGATTATGTAGCTTAAGCATGATTGTTCATAGTTAAAGGGATTAATTACCCGCCTGGCACTTAGTTGAGGGGTTTTATTCCCTCCCTAACTTCAGGGGAAAATCCCTACCTGGGGATTCAACCTTTCTCGGAGAGGTGACTTTGGTTAAAACACAGCGCCAAGAGGGTGAGCAAACATATTAAGAACCGTATGCCATATATGCCAGGTCCCTTGAAACAGCAAGGATGGACCGGCTCCCAGCAGGTTTATACCTAATAGAATTTCTGGGGTTGTAAGCTATGCATCTGTTCAGTTTTAATAATATTGCCAAAGAATATGAGAGTTCCATTTGACCTACGTCACTGCCAGATGTGTGCTGCTTTAACATTTACCTGCTTCAGAAAGATTTTCGTTATTTTAAGGAATGGATCATCATTTTCTATCCTTTCGTTTTGGCAAATAGATTATAGTGTATTCACTCAGCAGTCACTTGAGGAAGAAATGGATTCAAAATCTTTTGATGAAATGGAGCAGAGCTTACTCATGCTTTCTGAAACCAAGGCTTCCCTCGTGAGCACCATGAGCCTGTGGAGGCAGCAGGTGTATACAATAGCCAAGTTCCATTTCCAAACCTTGAAACGGGAAAGTAAATCAGTGAGATCAGTGTAAGTATAATCACTCTTCTGCCTGATGCGTTGTTTTGAACAGTACAAATTGGATTTATTACCATCTTAATTTTAAAAATATAGACATATCTAAATAATCTCCGTAGTTTTGGAAGATTAAAACTAATTTCTCATGTCAGAAAAAATATGCTTACAGTAATTTTATCGAATACCATTAGAGCGTTACCCTTTTTTAAAAAATAGCATTTTTTGGCCTCATTTATAAAGTGAGGAAGTGACATGATATATTCAAGTTGTGTAATTTTTGAATTACTGTCATTGCATTTAAATTTTACTCTGCATTCATATTTTTCACAATTGTTTTTGCATCTATTACTAATATTTATAGTAAATAGATTTTTTTTTATAATAGGGTGTCTGACAATGAAAAATGTTAAAAGCATGATAATCCAAGCTCTCTCTACTCACTTGTGATACCTGTTACACATAATCTAGAGCTATTTCGCAGGATAAGATAGAAGGATGTCTGCCTTCCAGGTAGAAGGGCATTTTGAATGGGTAATAAAATTATGTAGCAGATCAGCTGCAAGTGATGATGCTGATCACAGACTCCAGTCCATCTTGCTTTGCCTGTAGAGGAACGATGGGAGTTAATGTGGTTAGGATGACATTTCAAAGATCTGAGGCATTCAAAATTTCACTTGTATTTTCATCGTCTTGTATGTAAAATATTTTTGTATTGTACATTTTTCTAAAATATAAGGACAGTAAGTAGTTAAATAGAGGTAGGACAGGTATTAGTTCCTTCAAGAGAATAGAGGTGTAAATGTGACATAACTTCTGGTTCTTTAAAGTTGTAACAACAGGTTTACATACCCTATATAAGTGGTGTGATCTAAAATGCACTTTTATAGCTTTTAATTTTGTCATTGACTGTTGACTTTCTGCCCATATTGTCCTGAAATAGTTAGAAATTCTATTACCTTTCAAGTTTTTCCTTTTCTTTCTTTTTTTAAATGAGTACCTTTTAAGTAACATGTGAAGGAAGATTTTAAAAAATAGTTTTACATATTAATATACCTTGAACTGTATTTTTTTCCCTTTCAGGTTGCTTCTGCTTTTAATCTTTTTTGCAGTCCAGATTTTTATGTTTTTGGTGCATCGCTCTTTTAAAAGTGCTGTGGTTCCGATCAAACTTGTTCCAGACTTGTATTTCCTAAAACCTGGAGATAAACCTCATAAATATAAAACAAGTCTGCTTCTTCAAAATTCTACTGGTGAGAGTGTGTGAAGGTCTGTGAATGTGTGTTGGTTGGGGCACGGGGGTGAGGGGTAAATATAGGTCAGAGATGTGGATTTTAGAAATGTATGAAAGGTAAAGCATGTTCTGTCTGCACAAATCCAAATTAAAACTCCTTATTAATGCTGAGCAATATGTTGCAGGTAAGAAATTTTGGTTAACGTATAGGTGACAGTTTTTAAAAACATTCTAACTTATACAGCTTATAATCACAAGTTTCTTTTTAATAATAGAAACATTCTCAGAGCAGCATGTTTCATCTCATAATTTATGATGAGCCAAATAAACTTCAGAATTTGAAAAGCCCTCTTTAGAGTTACTGCATATAATGTTTATGAAGTTATCTACCAAATAGAAATGTTTAAATTTTTAAGGGTTATCTGAAACATTCGAATTAAGAAAAAAGCACCTTAGATGTAAATATTTATAATCAAATACATTACATTTGTAATGCATATTTTTGGATTTGCTATTGAACATTCTTATCACATAATTTTCAAATATGAAAGAATTTTTTAAAAAACATATGGCTGAACAACGGGCAGAATAAAAAATACTGATGTAGGATTCTGCTTTCCAACAAACATTAATTCATATATGATCAGTTATTTCTACAACATCTATGTACAAAGATAGTTTGTGGTCCCCAGGGTCTTGAAGAGAAAGTTGAGATTAACTAACTGGCAAACTTACAGCAAACCATAGCCTCTTCATTTGCTTATCTTGCTGAAATATGTTAGAAATTTTCATTTCATACAACCCTTTCTATACTTATAAACTCTTTGAGGTTTAACATCTCCCAGCACTTCAGTTATATTCTAATACCTTTCCTTTTTTTTTTTTAAGAATCGTTTATTGATTTTTACAGAGAGAGGAAGGAGGGGGGAGAGAGAGAGAGAATGAGAGAGAAAAACATTGATGCTAGAGCATAACATCAATCAGCTGCCTCCTGCACACCTTTGAGCCCCAAACCTGGGCATGTGTCCTGACCAGGAATCAGATGGTAAGTTTTCAGTGTCTTGGATGACACCCAACCAAGCCACCTGGGCCAGGACTAGTATATTTCCTTTTGATTCACTATTAACTGAAGAACTTTGCCCAGGTTTAAAATAATAATCATAGTTGGAGATGATTATAAATTACTCTTAAAATCATCACTATTAAAATCTGGTTTTCAGTTTATTATGCAACTTTTATTCTTTCGGAAGAAAAATGCATTTAGTGATAGAAAACTACTTTTGAATAGAAAGTGTTATGTTTTGCAATTTTTTCTTTTATTAGGATTCTTGGGCCTTAAGATACATTTCATGTTGCTAAATTATAGTACTGCATGGAGCCTTATACTCTGATGTTGTGACTTTTTTTGTATATTTGGGAGTTGTACATGTATCTCAAAATCTTTCTGCTTTCAGTTCACTCTCAACTGTTCGGCAGAAATTCTAGTATCTCCAAAGTTTTGTTCCTTCTGTTAGTATTTCGGTATTTCTGGAGTTGTTTACACATGTATCCCGTATTTTCCTAGGCCTTGCTTTTGGTCCTAAATAAAGCCATGTTTCCTTAAGGAACCACTGGCTTCTCTGTGTGTAAATATCGGTTGGTATCTTACCCAGCTTGCAAAGCTTTTTGTATCACAGATGATACAGTTCCTTCAGTTATAATACGCTAGTAGCTCTCTCCTCAGGAGTACAAGCCGCCCTGGCAAGCTGGGGATGAGAGAACAGTTAGAGCACAAGATAGGAATAAATGTAGTCTCACCAAGATCACTATTCTCTGACACCCAGGTTTGGTGCTGAGCCGGATCCACCCTGCTATACTGCTTAGTTACTGATAGTGTTTTCCTTGATTGGCTTCGATTGTTATCCAAGTCACATTTGTCCTTCTTGAGTCCTGGCTATTGTGATAATGGAATATTTTCATTATCAGGCATGTTGGTATGAATTTTAAACTTAGGTGTTAGTTTTTCCCTTGGCTCCAGATAATTTAAAGACTGTAGCTGGAGACCTGATTATGTGTTTTCTTACTTTAAGGTAGTTAAGGCAGTCAACATTTATAAAACTTGTCTGTTTGGAGCACCCAGAAATCCTCTAAGGAGTAATGTTCCTGAAATTCACACCATGATTTCTTACCTTTCTGAGCCCACAGGTTATCTTGATACATAAAATTGCCAGATGGATTTTATTGTCACTAACCAAATTTCAGGAACGATAGAATTTCAGTGTGAGTAATAGTCTTAGCAGTAGCAGCAGCTAAAAGTTGCACAGTCACCTTCAGGTCCTGTGCTCAGGCTGACTGGTCCAGAGCCAGTGTTCTTAGCCAATGAAGATAAAATACTTTTTAAGGAAGAGGGGGGCTCGTTCCAGTGTTATTAAAAGCCTGTATCTGTTGTCATTTGAACTGATTCTTTACTATTTGCTTTTCCCCTAACATCAGACTCAGATATCAGTGATCTTATTACCTTTTTCACAAACCAGAACATCATGGTGACGATGTTTAATGACAGTGACTATGTGTCTGCTGCTCCCCACAGTGCAGCTTTAAATGTGATGCATTCGGAAAAGGTAAGGGTAACATATGGGAGGAATACCCATTGGACTGTTAGGAAAGGTTAAGATATTTCCTCTAAAATTAATCATTTGCCGATTTGGCCTCATTAGGCTGAAATTAGAATTTGCTTTTGGAAATAGTAGCTGTGTTTATTTAGAATATATTTTGTGCCCTGATGGGTGACCAATAAATAAAGCTTAAAGGAATTTAATTTTATGTTACATTTTTGTTTAAAATTTCAAAATATCTGTAGGTTCCAAAACAGGTTGTCTTTGTCATTGAGTATAATTTCTATGATTTGCTGAGTAGCTTTTAGTACAGTTAATGAGAATTAGCTTTGGGGATGAGAAAAGCTTGGTATATAGCAACAATATATCCATTTATATTTACATATATTTACATATGGTATGTAATAAGTCTCTCTTTTCCAACTTGTAGGACTATGTATTTACAGTTGTTTTCAACAGTACTATGGTTTATGCTTTGCCTGTATTGATGAATATCATTAGTAACTACTACCTTTATCAGTTAAATGTGACTGAAAGCATCCAGGTCTGGAATACCCCATTCTTTCAAGTAAGCAAATTAAAAACTGTGAGTGAGTGTGTGTGTGTGTGTGTGTACAATAATAAAATGTGAAGAAGTTCATCTTGTGACATCTCCTAGCCCTCGTAAAACTTGAGTTGGGTATGGTTTACATCTGGGGTTAGGAGTCCCTAGTGTTAGTTTACTTTAGGATCAAGGTGTTCTATGATGGTGCGGACATTGTTGTAAAGTTTAAGTATTTTTTATATTAATCATAGACAAGTTAAGATAATCTTAAAATGAATATTGTTCAGCTAAAACCTGGTTACTGAGGTATATTGAAAGAACCTTGAGAAGTCACCCAGACAATTCTTGTAGGTGGGATTATTGGTTAGAAATATGAAAATGAACTTGTCTCCAGAAAAATACTCAACATTTTCTCATAGTCCTTATGTTTCGTTTTTTATATGTGGAAAAATAAATGGACTAATATCTTTCTGTAATAGCGTGTTCCATTCACTGTTTTTTAACAGCTTTATTGAGATGTACGTCATATACCTTCCAATTCACCCATTTAAAATGTACAACTCAATGGTTTTCATTGTATTCCTAGGGTTATGTAACTATCACCACAAATCAGTTTTATATTTCATCACTCCCCCAAGAACCCCTTGTGCCTCTTAGTTCATCACTCCCTCTTTCCCCTACCTCCAGCCCCAGTTTGCCCCCAATCTGCTTTCTTTCTTTATGATTATATAATCTACACCCCAAACTTCTTTTAGTTGGCTATAATTCTTTGCCATATTTAAATGGAAATCACATGGAAGATTAATTTAGTACTCCTCTTGTTATAGTTATACATAGGTATGGGGACAAAGTAACATTAAATTTGCATTTTAAAAAGTTCACTGGTGCTCTACCTGGTCTGGCTCAGTTGATAGAGAGTTGGCCCATGAACTGAAGGGTCCCGGGTTCGATTCCAGTCAAGGGCACATACCTCAGTTGCAGGCTTGATACCAGCCTTGGTCAGGACTCGTATGGGAGGCAACTGATCTATGTGTCTCTCTTACATCGATGTTTCTCTCTCTCTGACTCTGCCCTTCTCTTCCACTCTCTAAAAATCAATGGAAAAATATCCTCAGGTGAGGATTAAAAAAAATTTTCACTGGCACCAGGGTAGAGAGGGATTTCTGTTTGGAGAATTGTGGAGGGAAGAAAGTAAAAAAAAAAAAAATCAAATCACAGATTCTTTTACTAAGTAGCTTAGATGACAAGTGATGGAGTGTCTGAGTTAACTCAGGGGCAGTAATAATAATGACAGAGGGAAGGAGATGTTAAAGAAATGTGTGGCGTACTCCATCATTGCTTGGAGCAATGAGGGTCCTTTGGGACCTCTGTGTGGGAATATAGTCCCCCTTGCTTGGGACAAAAGTTCCGGGTTACCTAGGAAGTTGAGCTTGGGTACAACTTTTTCCCACTGGAGAAAAGTAGGGAGTGAAGGTCCCCGCTGGCTTACAGTCCAGGCAGCCTAATGAAGGCTTCCAACATCATTCTGAGATGGTCATGTTCATTGCATAAGGCCATTGGTGGGTATGCTAACTGCTTTTCAATTTTATTTTTAATTAAATGGTGAAGCTTAATTTATATGCCGTATTATTGTTTTGTGTTGTAGATAAGATAATGGAAGTACAGTGATTTGCTCAGGATCTGGTAGCTTTTTAATAAGTGGCAAAGTTGGTAGCTCACTGCCTGTTAACTTGGCCATCTGTTCTTTTGTATAGACCAGTGGTCGCCAACTGGTGGTCTGCAGACCGCTGGTGGTCTGTGAGGTCCGAGAGGTTGGCAACCGCTAATATAGACTATGCCTAGGATGGTTTTCCTAATGTGTTTCTTCAGAGATTTTGATAATCTTTTAGAAAGTACTAAGATGTATCAAATGATTCTCAGTTCCATTTCTTATTCTACGGTTGTTTTTCAGGAAATTACAGACATTGTTTTTAAAATTGAGCTGTATTTTCAAGCAACTTTACTTGGAATCATTGTTACTGCAATGCCACCTTACTTTGCCATGGAAAATGCAGAGAATCATAAGGTAATGACTCAGTGAAAAAAATTACAAGTATAGTTTGCTAATAAGAAATCACATTAAAAAATAACCTCTTTTGGCCCAGCCAGCGTGGTTCAGTGGTTGAGTGTCGACCTGTGAACCAGGAGGTCGTAGTTTGATTCCCAGTCAGGGCGCATGCCTAGGTTGCAGGCTTGATCCCCAGTGTGCAGGAGGCAGCCAATCAATGATTCTCTATCATCATTGATGTTTCTCTCTCTCTCCCTCTCCCTTCCTCTCTAAAATCAATAAAAAATATATTTTTAAAAAAACACACATTTTGCATGAGTACAAGACTTATGTATACTTATTTCAGGAGTAAGAAGATGGAGTATAAATACATTTATTATTATAATTATAGTAATACAGGGTGGGGCAAAGGAGGTTTACAGTTGTGAGTACATGAAACACAGTTTATTCTTGTATTCTTAATTTTGTATTTTCTATACAATCAACTGTAAACCTACATTTACCCTATCTTGTAGTAATAACTGTATTACTCAAATCCTTGCCTCCTTCTTTAAAAGTTGCATCCTTTAATTCTTAAACCTTGTGAGGTTTTCTGTGACCCACTTTATAGGTCAGGAAACGGAGGAAGGAGGTGTTCATAGAATGTGTGCAGGTTGACTCATCTGGGTTCAGTAGTGGATCTGGGAGCTGGCTGTGATCCTTATGTTCTTAATTGGTGCACTCCCCTTTAACCTTTAATGGAATGTGTTTGTTGTATAAGGCATTTAATTTGATGGTAAGTGAAAAAAAGAAAAAGCTTGAAAATTATTGTCATTACCAGGGCCTAGAAAAAATTGCTGTGTACAGAGGATTTTTAGTTTTCTTTCACATTTTCTGTTCCTTTCTCTTTTTAACCTCCTCCATCCAGCAGATAGATGCAGGTGATCTTATACAGTTTTTGAGCTTTTACAGTCAGAGCCTTCTACTTGTCCACTCTGCTAGACTGTCTTTTTCTTACTCCTCTAATCAAAATTCTCATTCTCTGGGTTCTTAGTTCAGTTCTTAGTTCAGTTCAGTTCGTTGTCTAAAGTAATTTACACAGTGTGACTAATAATGAGGTTAAGCCTCATCTAAAACTAATACACGTGTCTCAGGAGACATTTAAAAAATATACTCAATTTTTCTGTTACGCATGTTCATTATACTAATTTAGAAAATATAGGAAAGTATAAAGGAAATAAAAACTATCCATAATCTCTACCACTCAAGGATAAAACTTACTAGACAATTGCATTTTTCTTTTTTGTTTCCACTTAAATGGTTTTTAATTCAGATTTTTATTTTGAGGTAATTATGGATTTATATTGGTTGTAAAATATAATATAGTGAGATCTACGTTCCCTTATCCACTTAACCCCAATAAAAACATCTTGCAAAACTATAGTACAATAGAAAGCCAGGATATTGACATCAAGAGACAGAACAGTTCTGTCATCACAAAGATCCCTTCTGTGGCTTTTTCAAGCCCACATGCCAACCCTACCCCCTCTCTGACCTCTGGCAACCACTAATTTGTTCTCCATTTCTATAATTTTGATGTTTCCAGAATAATTAAATGGAATCACAGCATATTTTCTTTAGGCATTGGTTTTTCTCACTCAGCATAATTCCCTGGAGGTTCATTCAAATTGCACACATTAATATTTCACTCTTTTTATTGCTTGGCAGTATTTTATGATGTGGATCTGGATTGTTCCAGTTTTTTACTATTATGAATTAAACTGCTGTGAATATTTGTGTACAGGTTTTTGTGTGAACATGTGTTTTTGTATATCTGTGATAAGTGTCCAAGAGTAAAAAAGCCCAACAGTACAGTGCTATGTTGTATAGTGATTGAAAGTTTAGTTTTATTAAAAATTGTCAAACTGTTTCCCAGAGTGGACATACTGTTTGACATTCCCACCAGCAATGTACGAATAACAACAGTATCCAGTTGGATTATCAAAAATAATTATATTTGACTTGGTTTATGTTTTTATACTTATATTGGAATGTATAGTTGTTATAATTTATTGAACACAAAAGTCCTTTTTAGAAAGATCATTTCTCCTCTTTTTTTTTTTAAATTGATTTCAGACTGGAAGAGAGAGATAGAAACATCAATGATGAGATAGAATCATTGATTGGCTGCCTCCTGCACGCCCCCTAGTGGGGACTGAGCATGTTCTCTGACTGAAAATTGAACCATGATCTCTTAGTTCATAGGTCTATGCTCAACCACCGAGCCACGCTGGCTGGGCTCCTCTTCGTCTTAAACTCTATGTTACATGCTTCCCTTACCTTACTCTCTGGCTACTTCTTTCATATAATACTTTTATTAGGAGTGATGTTTATGTAGATGACAGAATCAACTGAATAAAATTGTTAGGAATTTTGATTTGTAAAAGATTTTTAAAATTCAAATTAAGTAATGAGAGCATTAGAGAGTTAGAAAAACTATCATCATTTAAGTTACTCTTAGTGCTCATGAAAATGCTGTTTAGTTGTAGGTGCTACAGAAGAGTATATAAAAAGCTTTTAATGCATTATCTGTGCAGTTTCACAATTAAGCTGAAAGCCCTATGTAAACCCACAGGGTACTTGGCAGTTTATTAATGTTTTCATAAAAGCTCAGTTTTTTAAAGTGAGAGTCCCTTTTCTTGTTTAAAACACACCTTTCCATGTATTTTCACAAGCAACCATGTTTTGACTACTGTGATATAGAATCACTATTATACAGCTATAACCCCAACAACCTTTGTTTTATTTTAGTTTTGTGTTTCCTAGAAGCACTGCTGTAACCCGATTCTGAAGATTTTATTGAAGTATTGTTGTATCTCAGAAATAATGATCTAAACTAATATCCTAATGGAATTTATATTATTTGTAAGGAGGGCTTTTATTACCTACAAACCTATAATATAAACTTTTATTGTTTTGTTGATGTAAAATTAAGAGTTCTGCAATAATTTGCTAGAAATTTTTGTTTGTTTGCAAAATGTTTAAAATTATAATCAATTTCTTCCTTTCTTTTTTTTAGATCAAAGCTTATACTCAACTTAAACTTTCAGGTCTTTTGCCATCTGCATATTGGGTTGGGCAAGCTATTGTTGATATCCCCTTTTTTTTTATTCTTCTTATTTTGATGCTTGGAAGTTTATTTGCATTTCATTATGGATTATATTTTTATCCTGTAAAGTTTCTTTCTGTGGTAAGTTAACATTATTTGTACTCATTCTATTTGTAAATAAAACACTACTTTAAAAAATGAAGTCTTTCCAAACATGATAATCAGCTGGATATTAATATTTTTATAGACAGTAGAACCAGTTCCTATTTAATCATTGTATACTAGAGGCCCAGTGCATGAAATTCGTGCATGGGTAGGATCCCTAGGCCTGGCTGACAATCAGGGCTGATTGGGGCCATCTAGCTGCCAGCTGAGACCTTCCTTCCCTGGCTGCCGGCTACTGGCTGGGTCCTTCCTTCATTCCACACCGCCCCCTGGTGGTCAGCGCACGTCTTAGTGAGCAATCGAACTCCTGGTCTCCTGGCCGAACTCCTAAGGGGACACTTTGCATATTAGCCTTTTATATATAGAGAGAGAGGCACAGTGCACGAAATTATTGCACGGGTGTGGTCCCTAGGCCTGGCTGGCAATCGAAGCGCAAGTGTCTGGTGTGGAAGGGCAGGTTCCAGCTGACCTCTGGGCCCTGGGAAGCCCCTGGGCCCCTGCACCCCCCCCCCCACCTGAGTCGTTGGGCCCCTCCCAGCTTCCTCAGCACCTGGGAGCTGGGCAGCAGCCCCACCCCCCACCACCACCACTGGTCACCATCTGTGGGGCAATCACCGGGGCATTCAGGCCCCTGCTCGCACCCGCCTTGGCCTGGTGCCACCTGCTGACCTCCACCATCCTGCCGCAGTCCCACTCATGAGGGCCCAACAGGGCTGGCAGCACCTCCAGTGCCACCTGTTGCCAGTGCTGCATTGTCGATGCCTGCCATGTTTTGTGCTGCCTCCTGGTGGTCAGTGCACATCATAGTGAGCCGGTGAACTCCCAGTTGAGGGGACAGTTTGCATATTAGGCTTTTATTATATAGGATGATACCTGTAATCAATGCGATTTCTATTGCTATAAATAAGTTAAAAGCAATGACTTACTACCATTATAAAATAATTCCTTGACATTGAAGTAGTCTTTTATGTAGACTACATACTTATGTGTAATTAGAATTACTCAAACAGTCCTTCCTTAAAATGTCTTCCTTATCTCTGTGACTGAAAATAATTTCACAAGGAAGCTCTTTTATTTCATACTTTAAAATGTGGTTTAAAATCCTAAGGAAAAGTATGGTTCGTATTCATGTTCACATGTACATGACTTACTAAACCTCTTTATATGAATGATTTATACTAGGAAAACGCCAGGTGAGGTCGGAGTTGCTGAAAGTAAACCCTGTTTTGCCAGAGATCATACTGATCTTACATGTTAATTTCTGCCTTATAAATTAATAAATGTTTTCCTTAAAAATTACAAAATGCAAAAAGTTCTGTATCTTAAAATGGTAGCTAATAGTTGAGAAAAAGTTGTAATTCAATTTATGCCTTATATTTTCCTTAAAAATGTGTAAAATGCACTAAGTGCTATATATTAAAATAGCTCATTGAGGAAAAATTTTAACCAGTTAACCTGTGGGTTTTTTTTAAAATAAGAGTATTTTTCTTGGCAAAGAAAACTTCAGTTTAAATTAATTATTCAGGATTGTGTTAATTAGTTAAAAGCCTGAGTTTCTTGATGTAGGAGCAATGTGCATGGTAACTCCTCAAGTAACCACACTTAGTTTGTGGAGTGATTTGTAGAGCAAGAAAATTTGAAGAATAATTATTCCATAATATTTTAGTATTACTGGTAATTTATATTTATGTATTTCTAGTTATTCACATTTTTATATAAAATTTTGTATTTTTGTTTTACAGGTTTTTTGTCTTATTGGTTATGTTCCATCAGTTATTCTGTTTACCTATATTACTTCTTTCACTTTTAAGAAAATTTTAAATACAAAAGAAGTTTGGTCCTTTATCTATTCTGTGGTAAGTTACACTTTATATTATTTCATTTCAACTTTTCATAGCAGCTTATTTGAAACTCATGTTTTATACCAGAGAAAAGAGAGTCATGAGCTCTTTCAGGATTAAAGTGTTACTGTATCTATTGTAAGTACAGGGTTAGATAGATAGCTGGCAGCATCTTACTGACTATGTGTTTGTCTTCTGCATCATCCACTCTTTGAAGGGATGGGTGATACTGAAAGCATTTAAGAACTGCATGGCAAGGAAGCCAGCTAAAAGCAGCTGGTACCAGTGTATCTGTGCTTCCTGGCTAAGTATCATCTGTGGCTCCATGTTTTACTAGAAGATTGAAAATATAGTTAATGTTGGGTATGAAATTTCTAAATACTTTTCATTTGCTTTCTTTTCTTTTCTTTTTCCTTTAGACAGCGTTGGCTTGCATTGCAATCACCGAAATCAGTTTCTTTATTGGACACACAGTTACAGCTGTTCTCCATTACACCTTTTGCATAGTCATTCCAGTCTATCCACTTCTAGGTTGTCTGATTTGTTTCATAAAGGTAGGTCTGTTAGGTGTTTTAATGTTTAAAAAGCATAACTAGTACCTAATCTTTAAGGTCTTAGTTCTTGTATTGAAAATAGTAAAACAAAAACAAAAACACATCATGTTAGCTGCTACTACTTGATTTAAATGTTATTAATGAAGCAGTTTAAAATCACTATGGAATCTTTTAAGCATGTTTTTAAACTTAAAGTTTCAAAGGAGAATGGCTATGTCCAATACATGTTCTGTGATGCTCCAAATGGCATATGTACATAAATTTATAAGTATGATCTGACTTCAGTTAGTATTTGGGGAGTTTTTCAAGGATTTAATAATGTATTGTCCTATAAAGGCATAAGAGAAAATAAAGTGGAGATTTTCTTCAAAGAAAAAGAAAACCACAGGTTAGTTTTATTAAGCCCGGATAGTTGAAAAAAAAATTCCATGTGATTAAAAAAAAAATTGATGAATTATTGATGTACGATGACTGCTGATTAATTCTACTCACTAATCTCTTTGCTCCCCCCTCTTACATCTCCCCCCCGCATTTTGGGATGGGGAAAATTTAATCTAAGTACAAATCATAGCTATTAATAGTAGCCAACTTATTTATACAGAGTACATGTTTGCTGAGCAAAATACTTCCCCCCCACACACTTTAATCCAAATATTTCTACACATTGCAGCTAAAATAAAACTATGACAACACTTGTGAAACCAAATGCGTGGGGTTTTTCCTCACATAAAGCAATACTTAACTACCTGCAGTTAGCACAGACTACACAGTTTAAGGGTTCAACACTTAACACTGTCCCCCTCCCCCCACTTCAGATGCCAATTACAAGTTGTGGGTCCCCTGTTACTAATCCTTCTGTCTGAGTTGGCTACAAACCCCATGGTTCTATGACCCTTTCTCAGGCTCAGTAATTTGCTATTATGGCTTACAGAACTCAGGGAAACACGATTTCCTAGTACCAGTTCAGCATAACAGATATGACAGCATAACAAATGAACAGCCAGGTCAAGAGATACATAGGGCGAGGTCCAGAAGGATGCCAAGGTGCAGGAACTTTTGTCCCTGTGGAGTTTGGAGTGTGCCACTCCTTAGCACTTGGATGCACCCATCAACCTGAAAGCTCTTCAAACCCCCTGTTTAAGTTTTTAATGGAAGTTCCATTACTGATGGCATATGACTTAATCTCCAAACTCCTTTCTCCTCCGGAGGGGTTAGTGGATGGATGGGACAGAAAGTTCCAGCCTTTTAATCACTTGATTGGTCATCCTCCAACAGTCACCTGGCCTAGATGGAAATGGGCTTTTTTTAAATAACAAAAGATACTCTTGTCACCTCTAACACTCAGGAAATTCTAAGGGTTTTAGAAGCTGTGTGCTAGGAACAGGGTCAAAGATCGAATGTCATGTCCCAACATCACAGCAGCATATACATTTTCAATAATTTCTGTCTTAGATTTCTTGGAAGAATATTCGAAAAAATGAGGAAACCTATGACCCATGGGACAGGCTTTTGGTGGCGGTTATATCGGTAAGAAATGACAAAAATGTTTCTTTGTTAGCATGCTACCTTGAGAATGTGAGGGGGCGGGTGTGGGCTAGAAAGGGTCAGTTGGGGAGGAAGGGAACATCTGTAATATTTTCAACAATAAAGATTTTTTTTAAAGTTGTGAATAAAAAAAGAAAATAATCATTGGGTTGGGCCAAGGCCAGGTAGCTCAGTTGGGTGGTGCATGGTCCCATACACCAAAAGGTTTCGGGTTCTATTACCAGTCAGGGCACATACCTAGGTTGTGTGTTTGATCTCCGGTTGGGTGTGAGTGGAACAAAACTGATCCCTGTCTTTTGCTCTCTTCCTCTCTTCCTCTTTCTAAAAATAAGTAAAAACATATCCTTGGTTAAGGATTAAAAAAAAAAAAGAATGAATAGTTTGGTTGTATGATTTTAACTCTTCTTAATTTATATCCTCTTGCATAAAAAGTCAAGTGTGTTAATACTAGCTAATGTGAATTTCGATGGTCCTACCTTTTATTCACTGAATATATCTATTTTAACATCCTTGGCTTTTCATGTTAATTCTATTTAATTATGATGCTGGCTTCTTGAGAGTCAAAAACAAAGCTTCCTTTTTTCTTTGTACTTTATGAAGCTGACGACCAATAAACTTTACTGAGATAGAAATAAAATGTATAGAGATAGAAAAATATGTGAAGGATTTTCTTACTAAAAATCTTCCTTGGCTTATAATCAAATCTATTTTTAGCTGATAAGACGTGCAAAAAAATTGCGGTTAACTTTTTTGGTGTTGGTAAGGAAACTTATGTATGTGGTCTTTATTCTGTTGATAGAAAAAAAAGAGATTCAGTCATGAGCTGTTCTGTGTTCTTCTTATAGCCTTACCTGCAGTGTGTACTATGGATTTTCCTCTTACGGTACTATGAGAAAAAATATGGAGGCAGATCAATAAGAAAGGATCCCTTTTTCAGGTCAGTTAAATTTTTTAAAGTTTTAATGTTTTTTCAGCATATTTACAGAGTTGTGCACCTATACCAGGGGTGGGCAAACTTTTTGACTCGAGGGCCACAATGGGTTCTTAAACTGGACCGGAGGGCCGGAACAAAAGCATGGATGTGCCCTCGACTGGGAATCTAACGAGCAACCTCCTGGTGCAACGGGACGATGTCCAGCCAACGTAGCCATACCGGCCAGGGCCTAATCTACTCTCTGTCTCCAAATAATAGACTTGCCAACTTTGACCATTCATATAAATGCAATCATACAATACATAGTCTTTTTTTGTCCGGTTCCCTTTTCTTAGCATACTGTTTTGAAGGAGCATCCATGTTATAGCATGTAGCAGTACTTCATTCCTTTTGTTATGCTAAGTAATAATACATTTTATGATTAGACCACACTTTCTCTGTTTATCAGTTGATGGGCATTTGAGTTGTTTCCACTTTTGGGCTATCATGGATAATGCTACTATGAACATTTGTGTTCAGGTATTTGTATGGACATATCTTCATTTCTCTGGGGTGGATGCCTAGGAGAGGAATTGATGGGTCACATGGTTAATGTATGTTTAACCTTTTGAAGAACTTACAGCTGTTGTTTTCTAAAGTGGTTGCACCATTTTCCATTAGTCTCCCCTTATATGTGGGGAATCCACTCCCAGGACCCCCCAGTGGAGGCCTGAAATCATGGATAGTGCCAAGCCCAATGTGTGTCCTGTGCTTTTTTTCCTATACATACATACCTTTTCACTGAAAGGAAGCACTTTTGGACTTCTCTTTGGCCTATCTGAATTGCCAGCATTGCTACTCTTGTGCTTTGGGGCACATTATTAAGTAAAATAAGATTTACTTGAACATAAGCACCGTGATACTGAAATAGTCGATTTGATAGCAAAGGGATGACTCACATCTCCAAGGAGACAGATTGGGATGGTGTGAGATTTCATCACGCTACTCAGAACAGCATGAAATTTAAAACTTATGCATATTTATATCTGGAATTTTCCATGTGATGTTTTTGGAATGTAGTTGACCATAAGTGCACGAAACTGCAGAAAGCAAAACTGCCTGAAAGGGGAGACCACTGTACATTGCCCTCAGGGATGCCTGAGGGCTCTGTTTCCTTCACATCCTGGCCAGTATTTTTTACTGTTTATCTTTTTAATTTTAGCCATTCTAGTGGGTCTGAAGTGGTGTTTCCTTATGGTTTTCATTTGCATTCCCATGATGATTCATGTGTTTCTTCCCTCTGTCGGTACTATTTCCGATAAGATAACTAATGACTCCCTCTTCATCTTGGCAAGTAGGCTCAGGTTATTTAATCTGCGGCCTTTCATGTGATTGACTTCTTTCTCATTCTTTTCTGTTTTTCCATCTGCCGGGAGCTGGTCCATCCTTGCTGTTTCAAGGGACCTGGCATATATGGCATACGGTTCTTAATATGTTTTCTCACCTTCTTGGTGCTGTGTTTTAACCAAGGTCACCTCTCCGAGAAAGGTTGAATCCCCAGGTAGGGATTTTCCCCTGAAGTTAGGGAGGGAATAAAACCCCTCAACTAAGTGCCAGGCGGGTAATTAATCCCTTTAACTACAAACAATCATGCTTAAACTACATAATCTTTTCTCCCTGGAATGGAGATAAGAAACGCCCTAACCTTTGTAATAGAGATTGATAGGATTGAATCAACTGGTATAAATACAGTTGTAACAAGACAGAAACACTCAGAACTTAGAACAGAATCAAGAAGACAGAATCTACACGGAGCCTAGAGACAGAAGAACTTTGCTGGAGAGAGCATGCCGGAGGATCCTGAGAGGGACTGGCCTCGGAGCCTAGAGACAGAGCCTAGCGGGAGAACATGGCAAGGGATCCTGGACTGAACCTGACTACAGAGATTGGCAGGAGAACCTGACTGGAACCTGGACACTGAACCTGACTGGAGAGCCTGGACAGAACCTGGCTGGAGAACCTAGCGAGGGAACATGGCTACAGAACCTCGCTGGAGATCCGAAGCAGAACCTCTCTGGAGATCCGGGCTAGAGATCCTGGCTAGGCTGCTGATCAACTGAACACTGTCTCCGTGTCATTCCTTCTTTGCCGACTCCGTCCACACCTTTGGGGACCCCTGGACCTGCTGGGGTTGGACCCCGGCATCCATCGTTTTCAACATGTTGAATCCTATTTTCCTTTTTACCTTACTACTAACAACTAAAAGTCAGATTTTCTTTGGAAGCACTCTTTCCTCTGCCTACCTTTGTAGCATTTCTGTGGGTTTGGATGTCAGGGCAAGCTTATTTACACCCAGACTGTAAATCGTTTGAGTGAAGTTTTCTTTGTGGTCGTTTTTATCTTTGTGTGAAGTAGTGCCCAACACATACTGGTCATAAATAATATTGATAAGTGAATGAATTTAGAAAACATCACCTAAATATCAGTGAATGGAAAAACAGCTCTTTAATTCCATCTTTCAGAGTTAACCACAGATTTCATATTGGTATATTTTTTCATTCTTTTCTCTATGTAGTACGTGAATCTCTTACTATTTTAATTATTTGAAAATCTACTACCTTGATATATTTAGGACCCTTTCAACAAAGCCCAAAAATAGGAAGTTTCCAGAACCACCAAACAATGAGGGTGAAGATGAAGATGTCAAAGCTGAAAGACTAAAGGTCAGAGAGTTGATGAGTTGCCAGTGTTGTGAAGAGGTAATTTAGTCTTTATTGTTAAGTCATCTTAAATGTGCAATGATCAGTTCCCCATGCATAGGAAAATAATCTGGAAAATATTTTCTTTCTATATGAATCAATCTGAAAAAGAAGTCTATGAAAAAAATATTTTTATCCACTTACTTTTTTTGAATGGTCTTAAGGTATATTAAAAAAAAAGATTCAGATTATTGTTACAGAATGATTCTTTCTTAAAGTAAATGAACACATATAACCCGAGAATATACTGAAAAAATATACATGAAACTGGTGAGGGCAGATTGGGTGCTGAAATACGAAGATGCCATGATGTTTACAATTTAAAACATTTTGAAATATATAAGAGTAGTACAAAAAATCAAATGGTAAAATATTCACAAAAGTCAAAAAGTGAAAGCTCTGAGAAATTCTACAGTAAGAAAACTTTCAGTCTTCCCTTGATTCAGCATTTTCTAAGCCTATACGACTACAGAAAATAGATTCCCCTATTTTTTTCCAATGAAAGCTATTCTCTTCTAAGAGAGTAGCATTGCAGACACGTGTTTTTTAAAATCACTATTTGATTAATTGAGCCAACTAAAAACAATAAGAATACTACTGTGTCATTTGAAATACTACTTTTTAAATTGATGTAGTCAATCAGAGTAACTTCAAATGTAATTGCAATTCCACTGGCAGTTCAAAGATGCATCTCCTAAAAATCCTGACTTACTATTTTCCAAAATATTCTTAAGTGCAGTCATCATCCTGTGGCTTATTTGTCTCAAAGACTCTTCACTGGGTGTCTCTGATATTCCTGGCCAACCTGAATGAAAGTAACCATCTTTTAACGAGTTGTTCAGATCTTGAGCAAATCATGTAAGACAGCATTTCCTAACTTTTGTTCTGTGTCCACACGTGATTCATTAGCATAGGCTCTATGACCAAACAAGTATGGGCAATGCTATACATTACACACATTTTTAGAAGATTTATAATGTGTATAAACATACGAGTTTGAGAAGTCCTCTGATTGTGCATGCCCCAAAGTTGCAACTAGTTCTGTAATTTGAGAAAGGCTTTGGATCTAATGGCCTATAGTTGGCAGGCTCTCCCCTTTCCATAGGAGGCCAATTAAATTCTGCAGTTGGATTTCTGTTACCTGGGCCATGATTATTACTTTTGGATGGTTTCTGAATTGGATTGGGAAGCATAGATTCAGTCAAAGCTTTATTAATAACCGTGTGTTGGGCCTTCTTTATACTGCTTTCTGCGGGTCCCCATGTCTGTTCACCAAGACTCAGTTGCACTGAGCACGTCTGATGTATTGAAGCATGGTGAAACAATATTGACCTAAGTACTATATCCCTCGTGGCTCAAAAAACTTTCCAGGCTCTTGGGCTTCCTCGCTCGCTGCTGGGGACGTGCGGCCATCCCACGTCTGCTCTGGCTGCCACTGTGCCATCATGCACTTAGTTTTGAATGTCATAATTTCAGTAACAAATGGATATTTATTTATATAATACTCTTTATTTTCAAATATATTTCTTATGATATGGACTTGAGGTGTGTGCAGCCTGTGTTATGTCAGGATAGGTTTCTGAGTTATAACTCTCTTTTAAAAATCTTGTTTCCTTTGTTAGAAACCAGCCATTATGGTTAGCAATTTGCATAAAGAATATGATAACAAGAAAGATTTTCTTACAAGAAGAGTCAAGAAAGTGGCAACTAAACACATCTCATTCTGTGTGAAAAAAGGCTAGTATTTATTATTTTTTTCCTCAGTAACATTTTCAAAAGAGTAGTTTCCATTTTAAATTTGATTTGATGATTTTTCTTTTAATTCCTTTAGGAGAGATCTTGGGACTGTTGGGCCCAAATGGTGCAGGCAAAAGCACAGTTATCAATATTCTGGTTGGTGATATTGAACCAACTTCAGGCCAGGTATGATATACAAGGGTGTGGTATATGTTGACTATGATTTGTATTGCATTAAAATAAATTTTTTTAATGACAAGTTAGTATACTAATGCTTAAATATCACATTTTTAATCTTAAAATTTTAGTATAAAATTGTGATCTTTTTGGTTACCTATGAAAATAATATACATAGTAAAATTTTCGTGACATACATGCAGGCACATGTACATATATATTATTTCTGCTTTTATAATTATTACATGCATGGGTGATTAGCCCACCAACTTAATGGAAAACAATAGTATTCCCTTAAGGAGATATGGGAGGTAGTTCTGATGCTGCCATCAATTAGTCTTTGATTATAAGCACATCATTTACCACTTTGTGGAAACTTCACAAAACTGCTCTGATCCTATCTTCTCTCCACCTTGCTTACTTCATACCAGCCACACTGGCTCATTGCTTTCCTGGAAAATGCCAGACACACTCTTTTCTTTGTGTTTTTTTGCCCATAGAAATCCCAGTGACCAAAATTGCTTTACCTCCCTGGCTCAAATATCTCCTTCCATTGAGACCCCCAATCATTCTAGTTAAAATCGGGGCTGGCCATGTCACTGAACTCTGATTTAGCTATCTATGCCCTTTCTTCATTGAATGGAGTAAAAAATCTCACCCCACCTCTAGGAAGGAATTTGAATTAATTCATTTGCCACTTCTTTCATAATGTAAATTAGGCAAAAATAGTGATTTAAATTGGTTTGTATATCTGTAGGTATTTTTAGGAGATCACTCTTCAGATCCAGCCGAAGAGGATGATTCCGTTAAGTGTATGGGATACTGTCCTCAGATAAACCCATTGTGGCCAGATATTACACTGCAAGAACATTTTGAAATTTATGGAGCTGTGAAAGGAATGAGCCCGAGTGACATAAAGGAAGTCACAAATCGGTAAAATTTAGAATCTTTTTGTTACCTGGAAAAAAGTTTACATTTCACATTTTAAAAATTTTATAATAGGCATTTCCATATATCATAATTTTCATAGAAAATGGTCATGACTTTTTCATGTATTCTTTACCAAATTATATAGCTATGGAAATGAAAAGGCAATTTTTCTACTTCTAATTACAGAATGAATTACCTATAATTATCATGAAGCTTAATTTAAAGTGAATCTTTTAATCAAAATGTTAATTTGTTTAAAATGATGTAAATTGGAGGTCTAATTTTAGGAAGTTGAGTTTTCTAGAAAAAAGAATGTCAGTGATCACACACAGTACATTATCTGTTTTGCAGAATAACAAATGCCCTTGATTTGAAAGAACATCTTCAGAAAACTATAAAGAAACTACCTGCAGGAATCAAGCGAAAGGTACTTTTTGTAAACAACAAATATGTGTATGTTTTATTGATAGTTTAGTGCCTGATACTGTGATGATAAATTTCTTGCTTTGAAGTCCCCCCCATTTTCTTTCCATCCAGTTGTGTTTTGCTCTAAGTATGCTGGGGAACCCTCAAATTACTTTGCTAGATGAACCATCCACAGGTATGGATCCTAAGGCCAAACAGCATATGTGGTGAGTATAACTGTAAAGGCACTCGAGACACATTGTACTGTATCCTATGTTAGAATAAAAGATTAGTTTATTTTATTATAACTAATGGTTTTATTTTTTTAATGTTTTTATTGATTTTTAGAGAGAGAGTAAGGGAGAGGGATAGAAAGATAGATACATCAGTGAGAGAAAAACATCATTGATTGGCTTCCTCCTACTCCCACTCCCCTCCTCCCAGCAGTAATCACAGTGCTGTCTGTGTCCATGAGTTCTTTCTCTTTTTTTCTTTTTTGCTCAATCCCTCAATCCCAGCCCTCACCAGCACCCCCGCCACAGCTGTCAGCCTACTCTATGAGTCTGTCTGTATTTTATTCATTCATTCATTTTGTCCATTAAACATATGAATGAGATCATAATTCATTTTTTAAAGCATAGAAACATTTGAAATCATGAAATTTCTATTCTACAGGCTTTTAAAAATAAGGGAAAAATAAATTGGAATAGAAAAATCATAGTTGGGCAAAATATAATAACTCCAGAAAGTGAAATTTGATGTTTTAATTACTCTAATCAAATAATTGGATTTTTTTAAAACACGGGGAATTTTTCATTAACATTCAGATACTTTCCTCCTTTTTTATTTTCTGTTTTGTAGGCGAGCAATTCGAACTGCATTTAAAAACAAGAAGCGGGCTGCTATTCTGACCACTCATTACATGGAGGAGGCAGAGGCTGTCTGTGACCGAGTGGCTATCATGATAGCTGGGCAGTTAAGGTACATATCCCAACAGCCATTTGGAGGATATGGGGTGGATTTTAAATGTCATCATGTAAAAATGTATATTAATTTAAATGTTAAAAAAAATTTTATTGTTTGATTTTTTGAATCAGTTGGCTTTGTATAGAATTACTGGGAAATATGTAATTTTTCCCCAAAATAAGGCTAGCTGCTTTGCATTTGGAATTGGCTTAATTATTCAACCATCTGGAATGTTATTTTCAGGTGTAATGTCTGTTATTTCAAAAATTATTAGGCAGTGTATTGGATTATAACCTACAGTATAAAATAAATGTACATGAATTTATACTCATGTAAATAAATGATTGAATAAATAAATAAATGTGAGAGAAGAGGCAAATCTTCCTTACAGAAAGATTTCACATAAATCTGTAGATACTACCCCTCTAGGAGGGGGAGCTTAATCCCCCATCTCCCAAGTGTGGGCGATTTAGGCAGTTTCTTCCAATGTACAGAGAGGGGAAGGTGGTAACTTCACAGCGGAGAAACCGGGCAAGTACCGCTGCTTTAACCAATGTCACGTGGATGTCATGGACTGCCTGATATGAGGTGATAAGCAAAGTACTTAAGCTCTGTGATATTTTCTCCAAACACCTGTATCCCCAGTCTAAGTGTGAGAAAAATATCAGACTACTCCAAATTGAGGGACATTCCACTAAAACACCTGACCAGTTCTTCTCAAAACTCTCAGAAGTCACGAAAAAGAAGGGAGGAGTAAGACACTGTCACAGACCAGTGGAGACTAAGGAGCCCTGACAGCCGTGTGCAATGTGGTATCCTGGATAGATCCTGGAACCAAAAAGGACGTTAGTGGAAAAACGAGTGAAATATAAAGTCAAGTAACATTAATAGTAGTACGCCAATTCCGGTTTCCTGATTTTGGCGTATGCACCATGGTGATGTAAGACGATAATATTAGGGACACTGAAACTGGGGGAGGGGTGCTTGAAGGCTCTGAATATTTGCTACTTTTCTATAAATTTAAAAGTATTCCCTCATAAAAATTTTATTTAAATCATTTTTTGGCTGAGAAACCATTTTTTTGAAACTGTCAAGCTATTTTATATCTGACCTTTCATTACTGCAGATGTATTGGAACAGTCCAGCATCTAAAGAGTAAATTTGGAAAAGGTTACTTTTTGGAAATTAAATTAAAGGACTGGATAGAAAACTTAGAAATAGACCGACTTCAAAGAGAAATCCAGTATATTTTCCCAAATGCAAGCCGTCAGGAAAGGTAAAGATTTTAAACATTGAATTATATTTTTTGTGGAGTAATAATCATAAAAATGTGTTGCTGTGTTAAGGATTAGGGAAAAAAAAACATCTGTATTGGAATAATATTGGGTTAATGTAGTCAAATGATTGGAGTTTGATATCTAATTTAGTGTTAGATCTTTCAATATATGATACTACTTAAACTTTTAAAGTTGTTATTTAGTAGTAATGAGAGTTATTTCATTTGCATGGAAAATTTCAAGATTTCAAACAATTTTTATCTAAATAAATGTCGGAATAAGTTATTGGCATTTACTTTTGAACTTCAAATATTTTGAACTTTAGCTTTAGAACACAGTAATAATAATTTTAAAATGTTCCTATATTTTGTCTTATCTATGTTTTCAGTTTTTCTTCAATTTTGGCTTTTAAAATTCCTAAGGAAGATGTTCAGTCCCTTTCACAGTCTTTTTCTAAGCTGGAAGAAGGTAAGTAATATCTGAAGAACATTAGCTTTCAAATTATAAAAGAATTTTATTTTAAAAATTTAGAAGTTGGGACTCAGTTTATTATAAAAACCATGGTAAATAGGCAGGTAGCTTTTTATTAATTTAATATAAGATATTGGTAAATACTAATACTGTTGGGATTTGGTAGATCACCAATATTGCAGGATGAACCTTTTCCTATTTTGATAGGTGTAACTACAGTTTTTCACATTGCGTCTATGATAAAGTTCAGCTTAATTAGCCCTCACAAGTCAATCTAGAAGTGGGAGCTTTGAGTTTCTTGAATCCCCGCTTCATATTGTGCCATAGAAGTATAAATGGTAGCAAGACTTCAGTTGCATCAGGAGAGAGGAGAGGAAAATTCATGGTGCAGGAGGGTGGGCATTCCTAAAAGCTTTACAGAAGCTTAATTGAATCTTGATCTTTTTAAAATAAACGGACAGAGATACGCTGGTGGCAGTAGAGGGCGGTAGTAAGCTTCTGGATGGGGCAAGTATTCAGATGCAGGTTGTTTTATGGTATTTATAACTATGAAACAGCCTGCATTTCCTGGTGATTTCTTTATGATTAAAGAGATCACCTGAACTACTTAGGAATAATTAAAAGAATGAATAGAAAACCTGAAAATGTGGTGTTAGATGCAAAAAGAGCTGAAATAAGTATTTTAAAAAAGTATATGGATGTATGAGTCTAGTTCAAGAAGGCAATGAGAATTGGAAATAGAGCATAGAGATAAAAATAAATGAAAAGAGGAATAAAGAGGAGGAAGATAAAGTACAAAGGAGATGCTTGGAAAAGGCAAAAAGAGGCAAGTAATATTAAATATATTGTGCTTAGCCCATGAGGAATTTTTTGGCTGGAGAAGAGAAATGAAGCAAGATAAGGAAAATAACATGTTCTGGTAGCTTCAAATTTAAATGAATTAATTACAGAGATTATGTTTTTTTTAAAAAGATAGCCACTTAGTACTTACTGCCATTTTTATTCTTTAAAATACTAATAAGTAAAATATTGTTTTCATATTTTAATAGCTAAACACACTTTTGCCATTGAAGAATATAGCTTTTCTCAAGCAACATTGGAACAGGTACTTTAAAGTTAAACTTAAAAAAATTATTTTATAGAAGAAAGTGTCTAATATCTAATTATTTAGGGTTACATTGGAGGGAGTTTATGAACCAGAGACAAATTGTTATACAATATTCCTGAACTTTGTATGATTTTAAATAACTAAGTGCTCCATCTGCTTATTTTGAATAGCTGAGTTTTTGTAAAGTAAGTGGGTCATGATGATGGTTATTTTACATTAGCATATCAAATTACATTGCTTAAATCAGCGGTTCTCAACCTGTGGGTCGCGACCCCTTTGGTGGTCGAACCACCCTTTCAGAGGGGTCGCCTAAGACAATCCTGCATATCAGATATTTACATTACGATTCATAACAGTAGCAACATTACAGTTATGAAGTAGCAATGAAAATAATTTTATGGTTGGGTCACAACATGAGGAACTGTATTTAAAGGGCCAGAAGGTTGAGAACCACTGGCTTAAATATTGATAAATTATTTGTATGACAGTGCTACATAAATGAATTAAAAAATAACTAATTCATTAATCCTCCAAAATATTTATCTTTGTATGTGATAAATGGAGATTATTCTGTTTAAACATATTAATAGTAATAAATCTTTTGATACTTGAGTTGTTAATGTAACTAGATATAGCCTTATACTGTTTCTGATTTAGTTAAGAAGTCTTTGAGGTAATAGAGATACAGCATACTGTATTTATTTATTTACTTTCGTCTAGGTTTTTGTTGAACTCACTAAGGAACAAGAGGAAGAAGATAATAGTTGTGGAACTTTAAACAGCACACTGTGGTGGGAAAGAACCCAGGAAGACAGAGTAGTATTTTGAATTTGTATTGCTCAATCTGCTTACTGAATTTACGCTTTATTTTAACTTTGATTTAAAAAGAAAGTATGTTATTTGAATGGTAACTGAAGAACCATGAAAGCACTTGGAATTTTCCTAAGTTTCTTAATTGAAATGTTGTGGTTGTATGTTTTTCTTTTCTTCAAATAAAACTTATGTGTAATTTATTGAAACTGCATGTTTATATCTGAAGTATATTGAACTATAGTCTGTATGTAAAATTGAATATTGACTTTTTTTTTACCTTTCAAAAAGAGTGCTTCTAAATGTATGATTTAAAGTAGTGGTAGGATAATTTTATTTTGAACAAGTATCTTTATTTTTCAGTTTATTTAATCCTGTTACATAAACATGTAATGTCCCAAACGAAATCAGAAACAAATACATAAAAATACATAGGAAAGAGACATAAATCAAAAGTTTCTTGCTTCTCCTTTTTAATTTCTAAAAGAAACTTTGAGTGAAATTTGGCATCCTGAAAAGTTAAATAATCTCATTGCAGATAGAAGTTTGTGAGAAGTGACACCCACTAGGTGGCACTCATCAATCATAGTAAGTTAAATGAGACCTTGTTCTGTTAGGTCAGCGGTTCTCAACCTGTGGGTCGCGACCCCTTTGGGGGTCGAACGACCCTTTTATAAGGGTCGCCTAAGACCATCGGAAAACACATATAGAATTACGTATTGTTTTTGTGATTAATCACTATGCTTTAATTATGTTCAATTTTTAACAATGAAAATACATCCTGCATATCAGATATTTACATTACGATTCCTAACAGTAGCAAAATTACAGTTATGAAGTAGCAACGAAGATAATTTTATGGTTGGGGGTCACCACAACATGAGAAACTGTATTAAAGGGTCGCAGCATTAGGAAGGTTGAGAACCACTGTGTTAGGTGATTGTAGACATAGCTAACTTAGGTATTTGAAGTTACATTTCTTTTGCTTATAGTAAAATTCATGCATACAAAGAAGCCAGAGTTGCACTCTGTCAAAGTTGGCGTAAGGTCATGGTTAATGTAATCTCAGAAAATAGTTGACTCTTGAACAACGTGGGGGTTAGCAGTGCCGACCTCCTCCCATCCCCCACCCCCATGCAGTTGAAAATTTATAACTTTTAATTCCTCAGAAACTTAACTAAGAGCCTGCTGTTAACTGAAAGTCTTCTTGTTAACTTTAACAGCCATTTAATACATATTTTGTATATCATATATTGTATTCTTACCATAAATTAAGCTAGAGAGAAGAAAATGTTAAGAAAGTCATCATAAGGAAGAGAAAATGCATTCACAGTACCATGCGTATTTATTGAAAAAAAAAATCTGCGTATAAGTGGACCTGCGCAGTTCAAACCCGTGTTGTTCAAGGGTCAACTATACGTCCTTGTAGAACCCATGTATGGACTATTGGTAAAATATAGTACAAGTAATACGAGTTGATGTTATATTTCAGCCAGATGAATGAAAGTATTAACTTTGCCAAAGCTAATATATTGGAAGTGTGATAATGGCAAAAACAGAAGAATTGAGATTACTTTAAATAGCCAAACCCTTTAATGAAATTATTAACTATTTAAAATAGACAAAATTTAATGAACTTTTAGCTCTACTGTGTAATGAAACGTCTGTGATTTTAGACTCTAGGTACAAGACTGATACTTCCCTTCACTGCTTTGGTAACTGCTGCCTACATTCCTAACGGTGCCCACTTTACCAGCTATCTCAGAGGTCTTCTAACTAATCCGAGCCGTCTCACGGTTTATGCCTGGGTTTTACGACCCACAGCTAACTTATTTCTCCTTGTAAGATTTATTTGGCACTTGTTTTTAATCTTTTATTATTAAGTGACAGTCATTTGCTTCATGACACCAGGCTTTTGGATTCTTCATCTGAGAATCTTACTTTTAGGACTTTAGTACCAAACTTAAGTACTGCATGATGAATACAATTCCAGACACATTTGAAAGAAAATCGTTACCTTTGTAGATAAATTAATAAATAGTACATTGCATTTACTAAACAAGCCATTGCTAAGTGGTGTCATAAATTTAAAGAGCTATCTTTTAGTGTCCAATATCCCTATAAATTCCAGGGACTTGTCTCTGGGGCGGGTATTTGTAGCTATGCATTATCTTGGACAGTTACACTCACAGTGTAAAGAATAAAACTATTTATGGTTTACTAGGACAGTGACTGAAAAGGTAGTTTTCATACCCAGAGAGATGTGTTATTTTAAAGCAGAGCATGACTAATACAGAACACCACCTGCTTTTGTATATTGACTTGGTCACCTTCACTTTAACATCTGTGAAGTGTGATCAATGGAAAGGAAAATTTTTCCCTGCAAAGTGAAAGTTGAGATTATGCCAATTATGTTCTTTTCTACTATGTTCAGTTTCTTTACTATTATTTTGTCCCTATAGGCATTTTTTAAAAAGGTACTTGAATTAATTTTTTTAGTTTTTACATAGAGCAAATATTTTGGTCATGAATTAAATTATTTGTAGGGATGTTCTATTCCCTTTTTCACAGTAATACAATTTTTCCTATTCAGAAGTATAATTTAACTAATCCTTAGGAAAACAAGGGTAAGTAGGGTGGGAAGAAAAGAAGACAGAAACTAAAATATGAATTTATGTTTATTTACAGCTTATTGTTCATCTTATTGAATGCTAGTAGCGTGATGCACGAAATACATGCAAGGGGCTTGGCCCCCGCGGCGGTAGCTTTGTCCAGTCTAATTAGCATATTACGCTTTTATTGTTATAGATGTTACTTTCTTTAAAAATATCTTAAATTACGGATCTCAAAATGTTTTTTATAACAATATAAGTACATATAAATGCATACGGGCAAAGTTGGGAAAAAACTCATCACCTAGTTTATATTTCCTGTCCATGGTTAATTTTAAAAGTAGAGTAAGGCTGGACTTCACTGAGTGACTGTGGTTACTAATAAGGCAACCCTCTGTCTGTAGCACTTAGGAATCAAGCAGTTGGTAACAATTAAAAACATGAGTAAGTGTGCTTTACACTTCACATTTTAAAAAATCTTAATTTTTTCCCCCTAGTTTGTTCTTAGTAAAAGGCTGTAGGTTTTCTTTAACAGCATTTTTTCCTTTACATTGACGCAAGCTATCTTAAGCCAATGGTTTGATTTTTATCATTAAAATATTTTCAGAATTATTTAATGCAACGATTTATTAGTAACTGTGTTTCAAGCGATGGGTTCTTTGGGTAGGAATAACTATCAATTTTGGCCCTGTAAGATTTTATAATCTAATAGGTGGAAGATAGATCCTTATATAACTAACTTTGATATAACATGACAACTACTTTGCTAGTGGTACTGACACTTTTATGGGAGCACAATTAATTCTACCTAGGGTAATTGGTCGTTGTTTTTATTCTGTTGGTCACACAATATTTCATTTTGATTATACTCTGAATTTGATGAAATACCATACTGTATTTTTATGTAATGCGTAAATAGGCATTAATTATTTAAAAAATAGAGATGCTTATCCTTAATGTATTTTTAATATTGCTAACATTGATTTTTTTATTTTCTTTTCTGAAAGAACATATAACATAAATGAAAGAATTTATTCTTGGGTGGACAATTTTTATATCAGCTATTCTTATAAGGTAAAAGTTTACTTATTTTTTATTCGTAACATGTTGTATGTAAGTAATTATCAATGATGCCCTTTAAGAAAAAAATTGATTATACTATTAGTAATAAGCTTTAAAAACTGAACATTTAAGACAACCTTTATTTTGTATAAAATGAATTCTTTGTTATTTAGTATTGAGAAATGAAAATGAGTGGCACATATTAAAAATGAAGAAAAAACCTAGACCTATAATTGTTAGTAATTTTGTTTTCAAGTACAGAGTCAATGTGTTTATTATATTTAACATATTAAATTATTTCCAAATATTTAATACTACTTACATACTTATCAACTTTCTTAGAATTTTGGAATAAATTTGATTCTCTCAAACACTTAGGCCATAACTATGTATAGTATTGGTATCAGGTGGGTACTAGACTTACCGAGCTGATTACTTTGTGAGGTGTGTAGATGTCTAATCACTGTGTTGTACACCTGAAACTAATATAATGTATGTCAACTGCAATTGAAAAATAAAATTTTAAAAAAGATTATAAATCTAATGAACCGCTTCTTCTCAAGCATCTAAGCAACTCCTGCAAATCTAATTAATCACCTCTGATTTTATTAATTTTTTCAAATCCTCACCCAAGGATTCTTTCCATTGATTTTTAGAGAGAGTGGAAGAGAGGGGAAAAGACGGAAATATCGATGTGAGAGAAACACATTGATTGGTTGCCTCCTGTACAAGCCTCGACCAGGGCCCGGTCCAGGGAGGAGAGAGGGGCCTGCAACCGAGGTACGTGCCTGGAATCAGACTCAGGACCGTTCAGTCCACAGGCCAACACTCTATCCACTGAGCCAAACCAGCCAAACCTTTTAAATTAAACAAATCAATTCTTTAATAATTTCAAGCATCTTCAAAATAGACAACATACAGAAAATTACATGTTAGAAGGCCTACTACGCACTTGCATTAATACAGAATGTCCAAAAAGTATCAATACAGTAATTGGAAGTAATTTTTATTTTTTTTATTTTTACATATACGCCTTTCCTAAGGTTACACACATTTACCAGTAAAAGAGCCATCTTGGGTCACAAAAGTTTACGCTTTGATAACTTGAGATAAGAAATGAGTGCTGGTTAGGTTCAGTTAATGATTGGAATTGATTAAGGCAGTGGTTCTCAACCTTGACTGCACATTAGAATCCCCTGGGAATCTGTTTAAAATCCTGATTTCTGGGCCTCATCCTCCGGAAATTCTGTGTCTTTGTTGTGGGGTGGGGCCACAACATTAGTAACAAAGAAACAGAATTTCCGGAGGATGAGGCCCAGAAATCAGGATTTTAAAAAGATTCCCAGGTGATTCTCATGTGCATCCAAGATTGAGAACCACTGGATTAAGGGCTATCTGTGACGTAACTAAGTACTAATATAGTGTAAAACCCAGATCTTCCTTTAAAGAGTAAGCTGGCAGCTGCAGTCTGGCAATTTTCCGAGCATTTTCATCTGCTGACAGGTGATTATGTCATAAAAGTGACCCAAATAAACAGTTTTGTCATATTAGGGGAGGGGAAATGTAACATGATACAAAAGCAAATTCTCTTAAGATATAAATGCAAAAATCGGATATGGTTGGAGGAGGTCATCAAGAAGATGTGACTGCTGGTTGACTCCCTGCTGGACAAACAATTGGAGACTCCTTACTTGGTCCCTATCCTTGGAATGCACATTCTGCCCATTGTTCCCACAGTGAGAGCCATTTTCAAGGACACAGCCTTGACAGAGCCATGTGTTGTGAGACCACCTGGATGGTGTCCTGACCACGCAGTGGAGACCTCTGTATAAAGATGCTGGCGGGTATAGAGATCTGTTTGCAGTTGCCCAAGAGCGGTCTTGTAAGTAACTTCAGCCGACTTTATTATCAGAGAAAAAGTCGTATCCCAACTCATAGAATATCCCCTGGTTCCCCATGGAACATTAAGTACAATGTAGGCATAGTTGATGTATAAATTTATATTCATTTAGTCCTTGTTTTTCTTCAACAGCTGTCCTTGATGTATCTGATAAGTCCCTAAAGTATGCATCATGGAATGAGTAGTTCTCATAAAACCATGATATTAACAAACAAAATATATTGCATAATATATTGTGATGTTCTTGATCTTAATTCAAAGAATGAGACATTTAAGTTTCCTGAAATTACCTGTTCTTTTTCTGCTGTGCTTATCAATACTTACTTCTCCCTCCAATCAACTGGCTCCAGCATCCACTGCTTAGTATGGCTTTTCTCAACCTGCTGCTTTTGCCTACTCAGAGCTTTTGTTCACTTCTGGCTTGAACTTCCCCCATGGCCTACATTGTCCCTCCTGCTTCATTGCCTCCTGGTGCCCATTGTGGAATCCACTGTATTTCCCAGTTCAGTTTCCAGAGAGCCAAAGCTTTGGATTGGTTTTGTCTCTATTTGAATTGAGCTTTAAAATATATATATATATATATATATATATATATATATATATATATATATATATATATATATATATATATATTGATTTTTTACAGAGAGGAAGGGAGAGGGATAGAGAGTTAGAAACATTCATGAGAGAGAAACATGGATCAGCTGCCTCCTGCACACCCCCCACTGGGGATGTGCCCACAATCAAGGTACATGCCCTTGGCCGGAATCGAACCTGGGACTCTTCAGTTCGCAGGCCGACGCTCTAGCCACTGAGCCAAACTGGTCAGGCCATGAACTGAGCTTTTTTAAAAAATTGATTTCAGACAGGCAGGGTGAGGGGGAGAGAGAGAAACATCAGTGATGAGAGAATCATTGAATAGCTACCTCCTACGTGCCCCACACTGGGGATTGAGCCTGCAACCCAGGCAAGTGCCCTGATGGGTAATCAAACCGTGACCTCCCGGCCATGCTGGCTGGACTGAGCTGAGCTTTGTACAGTCAGCAACACATAGGATGAAATGTGCTATGGTCTTGTTTCCATGGTACAAATTATGGTCAGCCTTCGTTAAGAACAGCCTGGGCTCTCATCCCTCAGGGGGGCTGTTTTCCCATGAAGCAGGTATGAAGCTGGTTAGCCCCAGCTTGTCATTTCCCATAAAACCCATACATAGAGTTTCACCCACATAGTTCATGCCTCTGAACACAGATCCTCCTCCCATTGCAAACACATGAAATTCTGGATAAAATAGAACAAAACCACTTTAACACCACCAGAGCAGTAAGCTCCGGCTTGTGTTGTGGCCCAGCAGGATATCGAACCTGGATATAAATCCCAAAGACTGAGACGGGGATCAGAGAAGCTGAAGTTGACTGGGGATGTGATGCACAGTACCCGCTACCTGGAGTAGCTATCCCGGACACGGGACTTAAGAAAGAAAAGTCAGAGCCATACTCGAGTGGTTGGGGATAGAATTTATACTAATTTCATGGGGTTTGGGAATCCAGATGGAAAAAGTCAGCCTATATTGTCAAGTAGATAAAAGATGGTAAGTGTTGTAGAGGCTGTGGAGACAAGAGAACTCCTGTGTACTGTTGGAGGGGATCATGCAAATTGGTAATAGTGGAAAAGAGTAAGGAGAGTCCTCAGAAAATTAAAAACAGAACTACCATATGTTCCAGCAATTCCATTACAGGGTATATCGCCAAAGAAAATGAAAGCAGGATAGTGAAAAGATACCTGCATGCCCATGTTCATTGCAGCATTACTCATGATAGCCAAGGAGTGAAAACAGCTTAAGCATCCTTCGGGAAATGCATGGATAAAGAAGATAGAGCAACTGGCAGAGAAGCCAACCTGAAAGCCAAGTCAGAAGCAGCAGTGAGACGGTAGGTTGGTGGAGGCAGAGGGCACAGGCAGTTGCTTACTGATAAATCTTTGCAACATGCAGTGTTTGAGGCAGGACAATGCAAAATCCTGATGGGATGAATACAGAAGCACGTGCCATGAAAAGAGCTGACAAATTAGGTAAAACATACTAATGGTTGCAAGTAAAATGAGTGGCCATTCTCATTGCCCAGAATTTTCAATGTCTCAATCCATTTGATTTTTTTAAAACTGGTGAAATATAACCTAAAGTTTTCTTGAAATAAACTAGGCATGCATATTGTATTAATATGAGCACTCATATGAAATATCTAGAATTGGCAAATTCGTGGAGATGGAAAGTGGTTGAGTGGCTGCCAGGAGCAAGAAGAAGAAGAAGAAGAAGGGATAAATGGGGAAGTGATTGCTTAATGCTTACAAAGTTTCCTGTAATGAAGTTTTGGAACTAGATAGTGATGATGGTTGTGTAATACTGTGAATGTCATTAATGTCACTGACTTGTACACTTAAAATTGTTAAAATGGAAAATGGGTGAAAAAGGTAAAAAAGATAAGGTCAGTGATACCCAGACCCGTTGGAATTAAAATTCAGTTCTGGAAGATTTTTATACATTTTATCCTTGAGCATTCTTTTTACTTATTCTTTATTTTCCTCATTTAAAAATACCTATTAGACATATTCTAGACAACCTCATTCTATCTTTCATATCCTTTAACATCTCAAATATTTTTCCATTTTATTCTTGCTTTGCACTAAATTTTATGATTTCTTCAGATATATTTATGGTTTATTAATATTCTTTTCGGCTGTGTCTAATCTTCTATAAAACTTATCTACTAAGTTTTTAAGCTTAATTTTTTAATCCTTTGTTAAATTCCTATAAATTCTAATGGGTTATTTTCCTATTAGTTTTTCTTTTCATTGTCTCCTGTTTTTCTTCTTTAATACTTTATATATTTTATAGTCTTTGGCATAATATTTATTATTATTTTAATTTTTGAGGTTGCTAATAGCCCCATTGTTTTTGTCTGCTGATTATCTTTCATGTTAACTTTTGATTATGAGCTTAGCTGCTATATCTGTGTGCCTTGTATTCTTGACGTATCTTTATAGATTTTTGTCTTCTCTGTGGAGTTTCGGGATAATCGTGGTAATAAGAGGAAAAGGAGGAGAAAGAGGCATTTTGGCAGCAAGTAATGTGGCTGTGATGTGTTTTATTTTTTGAGCTTTTACAATTTTCCAGGCAATGTTCTATTAACTTATATTAATGAACTTAATCCTCCAAATAACCATACATATATACAATTATCTCAGTTTTTTAAAATACATTTTTATTGATTTCAGAGAGAGGAAGGGAGAAGAAGAGAGAGAAAAAAACATCAATGATGAGAGAGAATCATTGATCGGCTGCCTCCTGCACACTCCACACAGGGATCGAGCCCGCAATCCAGACATATGCTCTGATTAGGAATTGAACCGTGACCTCCTAGACCTAGATCATAGGTCTAGTTCAACCACTGAGGCATGTTGGCTGGGCTCTTTGGATGAAAAACTGAGGAAGAAAAGTTAAATAGATGATACAAGGACACACAGCTATGGCATAGCCAGAATTTGAACCCTGCACTAACTGCTATGATATGTTCTTAAGCATGCTGCTATGTAGGGAGAATAAATTCAGCTCCTGCTTCTGTGTCCTGTATCTGACATTTGCTACATATGCTTGGGTTTTCATTTTCTATGGAGGATACTTTCTTTTTAATCTAGAGATTGGCAAATAATACATCCGTACTTTCCTTTGGAGTAGTAGGTGAAGTCTTTCTAGTCTCTATTTCTAATGCTGAACAGTCTTGTGAAGCTTCTGGATTCACGTGGAGACAGGAGGCCAGCTTCAGAATCTGCCAGGCACCACGTTCAGGTCCCAAGGGTATGAAAACACCTCTTCGGACTGCTGGCTTTCTAACATGCTCACAGTTCCAGCTTTAATTTCCCTTCCCCCCTTTTACACCCGAGAATGTGTGTGTGTGTTTTTTTATTTCTCGTTTCTTTTGTTGATTCTTATTTTCTTCTCTTTATCTTTTTCTTCTTTTAGGTTTTGGTTATATATCTGAACATCTATTTTGGGTATATTTTACCCACCATTTCCATGTGCTTCTAGCTGGAGGTTGGACACTTCTTTAACAAATTAGGTCAAATTTATGGGGAAGTCATGGAAAAGGGCCCCCAAATAAAAATAAATTACAGTAACTAAGTCAAGAAAGAGGAACACAAAGAATACACAAAAAAATCAATGATAAAAATTGAAACTAGCAAAATACTTACTAGTAATCTGAGTAATTATTGACATTGTAGTTGTGAATTTTAATACATTTATGAGAAAGGCAGGATGGGAAAATGATTTTTAAAATAGAGTACATAGGGTCTAAAACAATCACAAAATGAATAAAAACTTGAAATATATTTCAGGTGATTTAAAACAAACTTAGAATTTTTGTTTGGACCCTTGACCTATTACTGATATAAAGTTTTAATAGTATCTATGACCTGCTCCTCTGCCCCCATCTCTGAGCACTTTAGAACATTTTTATTACCTTGTTTTTTTTCCAAGTTTAAATATAAATTACATGTAATATTTCACTGTTGATTATTTGTAAAAGTTGAACTAAAATGATCCACCTGTTCTCTAGAACATCTCTCAGTTTTATGATTATTAACATCTGTGGATCAGGAGCCATGTCCAATATTTGAGATTTCCCAATTCATGGACTTTGGCTTCCTGTTTTGTCATTTACTTTGCTGGGTCAAGAAAAGTTTGCAACTCTTTACAGGGAGAGATAAACTATGCAGTAGCAATTGAACAAATTTCAAGTTTTTTGCCTGGTTGTCATGCATAAAAATTGACCCAAATCTTTTTTTTTTATTCTATGTTTTTTAGTCCCTAGAAATCCACTTTTTTATTATGTTCTATTGCCTTATGAAATTCGGCATTCAGTATGAACTGAGGCGGGAAAAGGACTTCGTTTATTACTCATTTGTCTAACTTAGGTGTTTCTCCATGGCAAACTATGGATTGCTTAGCTTTCTTAGGCAAAAAAAGAAATTCGACTCCAGCACATTGTGCATATTTCATCTAAAATAGTCAAATATATCATTGGCAGTTGTGTTTAGGCATTAGGAGTGAAAAAAAAAATAGCTAAAGAGTCCTTATACAAATTTACTTTGCTTAGTTACTGATTTTACTCAGTCATGGTTCTCCCCCACCCCCCATCTTTATTCATCAAGTCTGAAGGACTCGCTGCATTTGTTTACCATTGTACCCCAGAGCCCTGGAGTTGAAAGGCCAAGTGCACAAAAACAGGGTTTTTTTATTCTCAACCAACCACAGAACGGTCATTTCCGTGCAGAATAATTGGCGTAAGGAAGAAAAGAAAACAAGTTCATCATGTGCAACTTAGTCTGACTACACCCCTTTTCAGAAACCAGCCCGAGTTAAGAACTGTTGGGAGTGGGTACCCATTTAAGGAATAAATGAAGAAGTGACGATCAAAAATTTTTAATCATTGCCTCAGAAAAAAAGAGAACAGTGCTTTGAGAGTGTTTTCAAGAGTACTTCTGATTTTTCAGTAAGTAGAGCTCTGTTTTGTGGTGTTATGTCAAATATGTAGGTGGACATGGGGGGGAGAGATCAACCAAAGGACTTGGATGCTTGCATATAAGCCTAACCAGTGGACACAGACACCAGGGGGGTGAGGGCATGAGTGGGCTGGTTGGGAGACAATGGGAGGGGGATAAGGACACATGTAATTTAATCAATAAAGAAAAAATAAAATAAATCTATTTTTCAGATGTTTTTCTAAATACTTATGTGATTTATGATAAAATTTTTCTATTTTTTCCCAACCAAGTTTATTATATAGACACAAGAGTAGAATAAAGGAAAATAGTAAAAATTTGCTTCTATGCTAGTGGAGAGAGAATTGTCTGAATATTTTAATATGCAAATCTAAAATTTTGAGATTTCAAAAACTGAAAAAAATTATCTCTTGGTTTACTTGCTAACATTTGGGCAAAATTACTTTACCATGTGATTTTTTTCTTTTCTTTCTTTTTTCTAAAACATACTTTGTAGTTTGTTTCCTCAGTTATTCAGCGACGTCAGAATTCAGAAAATTGAGATAAATTGTTTCATTCTTCCTGTGTATTAAAATCAAGTGTCAAGTAGTTTGAGTCTAGATTATTATCATATGGCCTATCTCTTTTGATAAAAAGTTGTTCAAGTCAGTCTGGAAGGTAAATGCCACAAGAAAATATTTCATTGGGGTTGCATCTCATGGACATAATTATTCAGATGAATTTAATCAGAAGTTTGATGTTAATTTGATGGAAATACTGGAGCTTCTATTTAAATGCAAAGAATAAACAATTATTAGTCATATAAGATACAATTCAGATATGCTGTTCATATAGTTGAATTTCCATTATGAAAGGTCAAAAATGTGAAGTATCTGACAGGTTCTGGTATCTGATGATGTCTTTTCCATTGTAATACTTCATTATTGTAAAGTTGTGATGATAATCATTTTACTTCCCCACCAGATAACGTACAGTGCGTATATTTGATGTATAATTTTATAATCATGAGCTATTCAAATATTTTAAATCCATTTTTTTTCAGTTCTTAAAGGTAGGAAATATTCCTCACCCCCATATGATCAAGGTTTTTTTTATTACACCTTTTTTCTAGTTTATGCTCCACAATGTTTACTTTCTTCTTGTTCATTTAAATGAATAGGCTAAATGAACAGGAAAAAGAAAAATGTGTATCAACAAACTCAAGCACTTCTGTGCAAAAATTTTCTTAAGAAGTGGAGGATGAAAAGAGAGAGCTTACTGGTACGTATGAAAGTTTTCTTTTTTCTACAATCAACATTATTGTATTTTGTTGCTTAACGATTCTCATTTTATATTTTAAGTAACAGACTGGATGTATTGATTTTGAAGTTGCCTCTCGTTATATTTGTTGAATTGCGAGACTCACAGCACTCCAGAAAAATAATGTAAAATTGTAAAGACAAAGTATTTACTCATTTTTTTTTTTAAAAAATGGGGTCAAGTGAAAATTTAATTATATGATAAATTGCAGCAACTATTAAAGCTACTATAATTTGCATGTAATACATTTAGAGTCAAGAAAGAATAAAAGTAGTGCCTGGCAGAAATGAAAGAATTTTAATTTTAGGGATTTATTTTCAAGGCCATGAATCATCTACATAGAGACTATTTCTAAGAATTATGACCAAGGAACATCATTGATTGTCAGTTTGAATTAGGTAGGTGGGCTGTCTACAGGTAGCAGCCTCAAACCGCAGCGGCTTCACTCTTTTTACAGCCTAAATAAGGTTGGCAGGAAAGTGAAGTGGGTTGGGTGGGTGAAGGGATCTTCTCCATACAGTCATTTAGGAACCCAGGCCTCTTCATCCAGGGACTCTGACCTCTTCTTGGGTCTTGGAGACCTTCCCTGGATTGGGCGCATCCAGTCAGAAGATCAGGAATAGAAGGACCTAGATTGTGTTCCATGACCCAGGCCTGGAAGTGGCCTGTATCACTGCTGCCCACATTCCATGGGCTGTAACTGACTCACTTGGTCCCACCTGATTTTGAGAGGCTGGAAATATAGTCTAGCATTGTGCCAAGCGGGAAGAGCTTACTGATAATGTGAAACACTAGGCAGTCTCTACCACTCAGTTCCTTTTCATTTTCTTTGATTTCCTTGACAACTGACAAGGATATTGCTCTTTGCCACCATAAAACTTACCTGGGATAATCTGTGTCTCGTAGAGTTTAGAATCAGGTGCCCACACATACAGAGATCATCATCCTTTTATCTTATGCTCCCCATTGGTTCATGATTTAGAGAAAAGGTGTAGTTGTATTCGTGGAGAATGATATCTGTGGCAACTTTCTCAGTATGTGTCTTTCTTTTTTTTAATTGAATTTATTGGGTTGACATTGATTCACAGCACCATACAGGTTTCAGGTGTACAACTCAACAAAACATCATCTGCACATTGATTAATACGTGTCTCTCATTGGGTTCCTTTTGTTCTGACGGAGAGCAAAAGAAGCCAGTGCTGCGGCAACATTGGAATTTGTCTTTAGTTGTTTGGTGTCAATTGAGCTCTTTAAGGGAATATAACATAAATTTGTTTTTTTCCCCCTCTGTGTTACAGGAATGGGGATTTCCAGTACTTTTAGGACTATATATGGGCTTATTGTCGTTTACAAAAGAAAATATCCAGTTTCCTGGGAAGCCTTCTCAGAACCTGGGAAGGGTAGACAAATATAATAACTCTTTCATGTTTGCTGTGTATACACCGGTCTCCAATATAACCAAGCAGATAATGAATAAAACAGTATCTGCTCCCTTTTTGAAAGGTAAGTATACTCAAGACAAAGGAATTACTGATATTGTTTTAAATTTTGGGAAAGATGTATATATGTTAAATTTGAAGTTACAGTGACCCATTAAGCTAACTATTTAGGTATTAAAATAGTATATAAATTTGGTTAGTTTCTTCTTTAACAACAATTAGCCTATTAAACCCTTTTTCAGCTTGATGGGGGTCCAGTTTAGGGAGGCCTCATTTCTAATGAAATTTAACTAAAGCAATACATTTGTCATTCCAGATTTACAGAATAGTGTCAAGGAAGAGTATGTGGGTGTTAAGCAGGAATACAATGATTAAGATTTATGTAACTTAGGAAAAATAATCATCTAAAATAAGTGAGGCCATAGTTATTAAACAATAATTTTAAAACTATGATAGGTAAGGATGGATGGTCTAAAGATAATCTGTATCAGGTGTTTTTTTGGTAAGCATCTTTTAAGGCCTTCATTCTAAATGAGGTTGCTATATAACTGAGATAAGCACAATGTGTATTTCACTCATGGGTGAGCTGGGTACCTGATTTTTAACCCTTAATTTTTAACAGGTAAAACTCCTAGCTGTTTGATATACAGTCACTTTGTGCTCTTGGTTCCTAAGTAAAGCAAAGATCATAGGAGAGATGTATTTGCTTAAGTAACTCTGATTTCTTATGCATACCAATTATCCTTTCTTATGCATACTTATCCTGGTATAATCTTTTATGTACCTAAAACTTGCCCTAAGATTTACCATTATTTCTCATGCATGTCTCCTGATTCTAGAATCTAAAACATTAAAATAAAAAAATCCCCTCTTGCCTCTTGGCATAAGTTTTATGTAAATGGAAAAAGATTTTATTTTAATTCTAATGGAAAATATAGGATGATACAATTGGATATCACATTCTGTTTTAGTAAAATTCTAACAGTTTTATCTGTTTTTGCTTTGTAATTCACAGAAACAACAGTCATTGGGGCACCAGATCAAAAATCTATGGACGAACTACTTGAGCACCATTTCCCAAGTGCAGTGGGAATCATCTTTAGTGATACTTTTTCTTTTAAGTTAAAATTTTTTCATAGGTATGACATTCCATTTTTGAAGGAAGAACATGTCTCAGGTGATTTTCCCTATAAAATATCATTATGATGTTTTTCATGTTTTTTGCATAAGGAACAGGTTGGCATGGTCAACACAGATGCTTTCAATGGCGTATGAGAACATTCAAAAGCACATGTTATTGCTAACCTTCTCCCAAGATCGATCATATTATCCCACTCTAGGATGATGCACAAAAGATTATAGAGTCAACCAACATCTGTATATAGTGAGCTCTCAGGTGGATACTGCAAGGATGCAGAGGGTGACCAAGAGTGATTGGTCCCAATCTAGCAGAACAGACATACTGAGATACATTAATAGTAAGTGCAAGGGAAAGTCTTGAAGGGACTTGGACCAAGGGTTTCTAATATGCTTGCGATTAGAGAAGTCATACGTGGGGAAATGATATTTTAACAAACATCAGAAGGAATAGCACATATACAGTGCTAGGGGCATTGTTTTTTTTTGATAGAAAAAGGGCAAGTGTGAAGGCCCAGAGGTAAAGGACATCAGCTAATATATACAGAAGAAGAGCAGTATAACTGAATAGAGAAGACAAGAAGGAATGTGATGGGAGAATGAGGCTGAAATTACTCAAAGTCTAGATCCTGTAGGGTCCTTTAATCCCAGGGCAATGGAGAGCCATCCAGGTACAGTAATCAGGGCAGAAGCGTGATTAGACTTCCGAGTCTAAGGTAACAGTGTGGATATAGCCTTGAGGATGATTGCAGACGAGTCAGGGAGAATGCAATAAAACGTACCAGTGAGCTGATGGTGGCTTAGACAGAGTGGAGGCAGCTTAGAAAGAGGAAGATATTTGAGGACCCCTTAAGAAGCAGAATTGGCCCTGACTGGTTTGGCTCCGTGGATAGAGCGTCGGCCTGCAGACTGAAGGGTCCCAGGTTCGATTCCGGTCAAGGGCATGTACCTTGGTTGCGGGCACATCTCCAATAGGGGGTGTGCAGGAGGCAGCTGATCGATGTTTCTTTGTCATCGATGTGTCTAACTCTCTATCGCTCTCCCTTCCTCTCTGTAAAAAAAAAATTAATAAAAATATTTTAAAATAAAATTTAAAAAAAGAAGCAGAATTGAAGTGACTAATAGAATTGGTTTTTTTCCAACCCTTCACTGATGGTCTACTGTGTGTTTCGCATTTTTCTTGGCCTTGAAGATTGAAGTGAAGAAAACATACTTAGATAAGCCTGCTAGCACGCATCATTACAGTCAGGTGGCGATAAAGCAATAGAGTAAGATAAAGCAGGGATAGAAGATAGAGCCTGAAAGAGCTATTTTAGATATTCTTATTTATGGTGGCCAGGAAAGATGTCTATAATGAGTTTACTTTTGAGAAGAGGGCAGGATGGAGGGAAGGAGTGCACCATGAATTCCTCGAGTGAGAGTGTTTGAGCACAAAAGAAGTTCTAGCCCTGGAGTGCATTCAGTGTTTCCAGGCACAGCAAGGGGTCCAGTATGGTGGAAGCTTTCATCTTTTTTTTCTAAGCTCCTTATGCAAGCTATGGTCTCCATGAATAAACTTGCCTCATTGAGAACTTTAATTTGCTTCTTTTATTTTTATTTTTCTATGTGGTAGAAGGTTCTGACTGATGGAGCCCCTTCTAGATTGTTTTCTCTTAGATTCTTGTTTCTTGTTCTCAAAGTGCCTTCATCCCGTAATAACGATTCTGCCCTTCTTTGTGCTTTACAGCTCATTGTTGGAATTCAGGAAATGAGCCGTCATGTTTACTGACCAAATACTTGCACTCAGGATTTGTGACTTTACAAGCTGCGATTAATGCTGCTATTATAGAAGTAAGAAAAGTTCTAATAAATAATGCAAATTAATGACAGAAGCATCAAAATGTTGATGAAAGGTGATACACACTCAGGTTTCCACACGGTTATATAAGGAAGCAGGTATATGTAGGGTGAAATAGGATTTAGGCCAAGGACCACATTGCTTTTGTTTTTTTACTTTAAAATTTCCAGTAGTTATGGAATGAGTGGACGTTGCAAAAACAATGTCCAGGGAGGTCTGCGTGTCTTTTGCTCAGTTTCTCCAACTGGTAATGTCTTACATTACCATGGGACAGTATTAAAACCAGGAAATTGACATTGGTACAATCCCCATAGCTTATTGATTTCTCGATTCTTGACTTTAAAAAGTGATTTTGTTTCTTTAAACTCTTTTTTTTTTTTTAAGATCCTGACAGATCACTCTGTGATGGGAGAGCTGATGTCAGTCACTGCTATAAATATGAAGACATTACCTTTTATCGCTAAAGACCTCCTTCAGAATGAGATGTTTCTTTTCCAATGCTTGCTTTACTTCTCCTCGTTTATATATTTCGCATCATTCGGTGTTACCAAAGAGAGAAAAAAGAGTAAGGATTTGATGAAAATGATGGGTCTACAAGATTCAGCATTCTGGTGAGTGACAGATTCAAACAGCACAGTTGAGTAAGAGACATGAAGAAGCTGTGAGAAAGGGTTACTATTTCAAGACATCACGATCTAAACTGGATACTTTGGCCATTTTCCTTCTGTTCTGACTTTTTTATTTAGTCTTTGTTAAATTTTGCCATGCAAAACAGTTATTCTAATTGGCTGAGCACTTCTTCTGTGCCAGAGTATGTTAAGCTAACACTGTTGTACTCATCAAAGAGAGTAAGAGTAGCCCAGTGTCCACTGGCCAATGATTGCCAGAGCTGGGACTACAACCCAGGTTCCCTTATTGCAACTTTCTGGCTAGGTCTGCCCACCGTTGTCATTTGATTTCTTTACAGTTCCTTGTGTTGAAGAAAGTATGACCTAATAAAGGCTAGCTTGTGTTCAGAGGTTGGGCCATCAGGAATATTTTTTTGAGCAACTAAATATCATATGTTGGGATTAAAGGAGATAGCCTATAGAATGTTCCCAACACACACAGCCCATAGGCTGGCACATAGCAGGGCTTAATAAGAGCATTTTCTTCATATATTGATATATTTATATCTTGCCCTATGCCATGAATAGTTTAAAGTGATTATGAAATTTTAAGTACAAGTGTGTATGTATCTCTGTGTGCGTGTTTGTATTAAAATAAGAACAGCCCTGGCTGGGTGGCTTTGGTTGGTTGGAGCATTGTCCTGTACACCAAAAGGTAGGTGGCAGGTTCATTCCCTGGTCAGGACACACACCTGGGTTGCAGTTCGATCCCCTGTTGGGGCGCATATGGGAGGCAACTGATTGATGTTTCTCCCTTTCTCTCCACCTTCCTCTCTCTCTGAAATCAATAAACATTTCCTTGGGTGAGGATTAAAAAAATAATAATAAATAATAATAAAATAAAAACAAATAATTGAGGAATAGAAGCAAAGACCTATCAAAATAATAGGTAAGATTTGATAGATGAAAATTCAAATCATACAAGCTCTAACTGCTGAGAGTCCAAGCAGAGAATTCTGCAGTGCAATCAGTTATAAAGTCCATAGTCTCTAGGAAAAGAAAAAGGGTCAATCAATTTTACCCCCAAAGACCCCTGATGTTTTTCAGTATTGAAACCTGGGAGACATGTCTCTGTATAATCCTCGTGTCCAGAAGATACTGCTTAGGAATGTGAAACTATATGGGATAGATGAGGAACTATTTATTGAACAATCTTTTGCAAGCCACATGTCCTCTGAAATAAAAGTATGGTCTAGGAAATTTTACATTTCCTATGCATTGTGTTTTATTAACAGAGTTTTCACTCTGATATGTAATATGACATGTGAAATAGAAAAAGAGAAAACTGGGTCTTTCAATAAAAAGGAAAGAGGAGAAGAATATTTTGTAGTGAACTTTGGGAAATACAAAGGAATAGATGGAGTCTGTGAGGAGGGAAAAGAGAGGAGCTCTGTATGAAAAGACACTCTTTCAGGCCAGGGCATGTCTTGTGGAACAGCACCTCTGCAGTCACCTGAAATAGGTAGGACCAAGTCAACTCTAGATGAGCATCAGAAAGGCATTGGATATTTAGATGTGGATTCATTCTCAGGATAAATGTTTCTTAAAAGGATTCCCAGTATGCATGTAACTTAAAACTAAGAAGGCAATAGATTCTGAAACTTTTCATTAAGTATAGGATGTCTGTTGCAAATAAATTTTATGACAGCTTTTAAAAACTTATATAATGAATGTGAAATGCAATCAGTATTTATTCTTTTTTTAAAAAAGTTATCTTTATTGTTGAAAGTATTACAGATGCTTCCTTATTCTCCTCATTGACCCCTTCTATCCCACACCTGCCCCCCGCCCCAGGCCTTCACCATACTATTGTCTGTGTCCATGGGTTATGCATATATGTATACAAATTTTTTGGTTAATCTCTTTCCACTCACTCACCCACCCCTGCCTTTCCTCTGAGATGGGTAATCTGTTCCATGTTTCTATGTCTCTGGGTCTATTTTGTCCATCAGTTTGTTTTGTTTTTTAGATTCCACATATGAGTTAAATGTGATGTCTGAGTTGTTTTGTTTTCATGGTGAAGTTTTTATTGACTTTAATAACATCTCTCTCATCCCCTACCCCCAACTCTGCAATGAGTTCCTTGTTCTAGATAATGTTTGAGTTTCCTGTACTTGTAATTCCCCTACCCTGTGGTTTTTCAATTCCTACCTATTGTAGTTCCTTATGTTCTCAGGAAGTGGATTCTGCAGAACATATTATGCTTTTTAAAAAATGCTGATGTTTCTAATCAGGCTGAATCATTGTAAAGGCATGACATTTAAAAAGTCTCATAGCAACATTTTTTCTGACATACCTCATTGGCCAAGGGAAACAAAAGAAAAAATAAACAAATGCAACTACATGGAACTTAAAAGCTTTTTCACATCAAAAGAAACCATCAACTAAATGAAAAGACAGCCCACTGAATGGGAGAACATATTCACCAAAGATACATCTGGTAAAGGGTTAAAGTCCAAAATTTATAAAGAAATAAAGAACTTATACAACTCAACACCAAAAAACAAACAAAAAAAATAAGACAAACAGTCCAATTAATAAATGGGCAAAGGATCCAAATAGGATATACAAATGGCCAATAGACATATGAAAATATGCTCAACATCACTGATCATCAGAAAAATGCAGATTAAAACCACAATGAGATATCTTCTCATACCTGTCAGAATGGCTGTCATCAATAAATCAACAAACAACAAGTGTTGGTGAGGATGTAGAGAAACGGGAACCCTCATGCACTGTTGTCTTTCTTTTTTAGAGATTTTATTATTTTTTATTTTTCTTTAATTTTATACAATATACAAATCTATTACCAGATTGTATATACAAAATAATTAGCCATTCACATGCAATAAACATTAATATTTCAAGAAAAAAAGATTTTAAATATTACAATATTACCAAAACTGTACTAAAATAGTATAATACCACAAAAGTTGTAAGAAATATTAAAAATCTGCAAATCATAGGATTACCTCTATTCTAGAACATATTTTTTTTCTGGCTCTATTTTTGTTCATCAGTTTATGTTGTTCATTATATTCCACAAATAAGTGAGGTCATGTGATATTTATCTCTTACTCCTAATGGCTTATTTCGCTTAGCATAATGCTCTCCAGGTCCATCCATGCTGTTGCAAATGGTAAGAGTGCCTTTTTACAGCAGCATAGTATTCCATGTATAGATATACCACCGTTTTTAATTCACTCATCTGCTGATGGGCACTTAGGCTGTTTCCAAATCTTAGCTATTGTAAATTGTGCTGCTATGAATATAGGGGTGCATATTTCTTTCTGATTGGTGTTTCTGACTTCTTGGGATACATTCCTAGAAGTGGGATTACTGGGTCAAATGGGACTTCCATTTTTAATTTTTCGAGGAAACTCCATTCTGTTTTCTGCAGTGGTTGCACCAGTCTGCATTCCCACCAGCAGTGCAAGAGGGTTCCTTTTTCTCCGCATCCTCACCAGCAGTTGTCGTTTGTTGATTTGTTGATGATAGCCATTCTGACAGGTGTGAGATGGTACCTCATTGTTGTTTTGATTTGCATCTCTTGGATGATTAGTGACTTTGAGCATGTTTTCATATGTCTCTTGGCCTTCTGTATGTCCTCTATTGAAACGTGTCTGTTTAGGTCCTTTGCCCATTTTTTGATTGGATTATCTTCCTTTTGTTAAGTTGTATGAGTTCCCTGTAAATTTTGGAGATTAAACACTTATCAGAAATATCATTGGCAAATGTGTTCTCCCATGCAGTGGGCTTTCTTGTTATTTTGTTGGTGGTTTCTTTTGTTGTGCAGAAGCTTTTTATTTTGATAGTCCCATTTGTTTATTTTCTCGTTAGTTTTCCTCCCTCATGCACTGTTGATTAGAGTATAGATTGGTACAGCCACTATGAAAAGCAGTATGGAGTTACCTCAAAAATTAAAACTGGAACTGCCTTATGATCTAGCAGTTCTACATCTGGGAATATATCTGAAGAAACGCGAAACAAAGATTCAAAAAAATATATGCACCCCTCTGTTCACTATTTATAATAGCCAAGATTTGGAAGCAGCCCATGTTCCCATCAGTAGATGAGTGGATAAAAAGTTGTGGTACATCTACACAATGGAATACTACTCGACTGAAAAAGAAGGACCTCTTACCCTTTATGCTAGCATGGATGGACCTGGAAAGTATTATGCTAAGTGAAATAAGCCAGTCAAAGAAAGACAAGTACCATATGATTGCTCTGCTATGTGGAATCTAATGAACCAAATAAACTAACAAACAAAATAGAAATAGACTCATAGAGAACAGACTGACAGCTGTCAGAAGGGAAGGTTGAGGGGGGCTCGATGAAAAAGGTGAAGGGATAAAGATATAAAAACAACAAGTAGCTCAGACACAGATAACAGTATGGTTATTACCAGAGGGAGAGGGTGGGAGAGGTGAAAAAACACAGTACAATATACAGATGATGTGTTATAGAATTATATACCTTGAAACCTATATAATTTTATTAATCAATGTTACTCCAATAATTTCAATTAAAAAGTAAATAAATCTTGAACTTCTCAAAAAAAGCCAGAGAAGCAGTAAACATAGTCTACTGGAACATATTGATGCAAGTTTCCAGTTTTAATATTTTTGCTGTTATTTGCAGCTGTTTGGATTCTTTCTTACTTAGGCAATTTTATGTAGAGGAAAGAGCTCTGGACTGAGCAAAGTCCCTTGGCTTCATCTTAGCTTTGTTAAACTGTTTTACTCTGTTGACCTTGAATAGGCCCATTAACTAATAATAGGGACTGTGTTTACTCAGCTTTAAAAAGAGAAGTTTGGACTAAAACACCCTATATGCTTGTTAGGTCAAAGGCTGAATACTATTTCTTAATAACCACCTCATAAAAATGTGATCACTAGCATATCTAAAGCAAACAGTGTGAACTCTTAAGGCAGTGGTTCTCAACCTTCTGGCCCTTTAAATACAGTTCCTCATGTTGTGACCCAACCATAAAATTATTTTCGTTGCTACTTCATAACTGTAATGTTGCTACTGTTATGAATTGTAATGTAAATATCTGATATGCAGGATGGTCTTAGGCGACCCCTGTGAAAGGGTCGTTCGACTGCCAAAGGGGTCGCGACCCGCAGGTTGAGAACCGCTGTAGGCATACCGTAATTTATATTAGTTTATATAAATAAATTATGAATAGGCATGGCAAGAGTGGAATGGGCTTAGTGGGGTTATGGAATTTGCTACTGGCCAAGATCTCAAGAATGGTCAAATTATCATCTGCCCCCAGTGCTTCCCTCCATGGTTACTGAATTGATTGACAAATGTCAAGTTTCCTTCCAATTCTGCAGTTATAACATGTTGGTAATATATAATTAAGCTGAAGATACAAAATGCTTATCCCCTTTAATTCAGTAATTTTACCTAAGAGAAATATTTTTGCATTTCCCCTCCAAAAAAATCAAGTAGAAGAATGCTCCTAGAAACATTGCATTAGAAAAAAAGAAAAGAAACACCCCAAGTAATTATGGGCAGGAGAACTTTGGGATATAGTCATTAATGAAAGATTATACAGCAGTGTATACTATTTTATATGTTGATTGGTAAAGGCAAGTTGTGGAGGAATCCATACAAGATGATATTATTTATGCAATGTTTATACTATTTATACAGTACGTGAATATAGAGCTAACACCTACCCAGTAGATACAGCCATGCCAGTTTATTATTAGTGATATTTTAGTTAATAATCTAGGTGACAGACACAGGGGCAATCATGCCATTATTCTCTAGATACTTTATGTTTCCAGTATTTCATACTAATATTAAAATAATTGCAATAACTTTTTGTCTTTAGGTTCTCCTGGGGTTTAATCTATGCTGGCTTCATCTTCATTATTTCCATATTCATTGCGATGATCATAACATCCAGGAAAATTATAGTCATGACGGGCTTCATGGTCATATTTATACTGTTTTTCTTATATGGCTTATCCTTGGTAAGTTCATGCCATGATGACCACTTTCTCTGCTTTAGGTCTTAGCTGTCTATATGTAGCAAGAATTGTCTCAGCAGTCATTTCTTTCATGTGCATTTTGTGTGTACATGTGTTTGAGAAAGTCCCTCTGACTGTGAGAAAATGATGTAACCTAAATAAAGTTGGACCTCACTTTTACATAAAGATCTGAATTAATGAAATGCATCAAAAAGAAAAAAATAGTCCTAGCTGGTTTGGCACAGCGGTTAGAACATAGGCCCACAGACTGAAGGATCTCGATTGGATTCTGATCAAGGGCACATACCTTGGTTGCAGGCTCAATCCCTGGCTCTGGTCAGGCTGCATGTGGGAGGCAACCAATCGATGTGTCTCTCTCACATTGATGTTTCTTTCTCTGTGTCATTCCCCCTCCCTCCACTCTCTTTAAAAATAGATCAACAGGAAAAAATATCCACAGGTGAGGAATAACAAGAAAAGAAAAGAAAGAAAAAATTTTGACTAAATTATCTAAGATTTTTGTAGACGATTAACAAGGATGCACTTGAGGAGTGAACCCATCTTTTTTCTCTAAACTTCCTAATCACATGGTAGCTTTATGCAACTCTTCTCCCTCTAATATAGTGGTTCTCAACCTTCTGGCCCTTTAAATACAGTTCCTCATGTTGTGACCCAACCATAAAATTATTTTCGTTGCTACTTCATAATGTTGCTACTGTAATGTTGCTACTTTAATGAATCGTAATGTCAATATCTGATATGCAGAATGGTCTTAGGCAACCCCTGTGAAAGGGTCATTTGATCGCCAAAGGGGTCGCGACCCACAAGTTGAGAACCGCCGCTCTAATACCCCCTACCTTGCCAATGATATTTCATGTCAATCTCCTCTCCCTTCTTTGAACAACAGCCTCTATTTTCTCCCACCTTTCAGAGTGTTTCCTGCAGAAGGTATGTTGACACTCTGATACTTTTAGTTTCTTCCCATCTTTCCAAGTCTGCATTTCCACCCTTTCCCTGAGCAATCCTTCCCAATTCTCCCCACCCTAGCCTCAGCAACAAAAGCCCAACATTTGAATAGGACAAAAAGGGATCCTATTTATAAAAGGATTAAGAAAGAAGGACTGAGCATAATTATACTTTAATATTTTCATCACTGACTCACTCATAAAGATGTTATGACCCTTAGTAAATTGTGCTACCAATGTTTCTCAATGAACTGATTCTATATAACAGCTACCTGTCTTCTCTCTCTTTCAGATAGCTTTAACATTCCTGATGAGTGTGGTGGTCAAGAAAACTTCCCTCACCAATTTTGTTGTGCTTCTCCTCACTCTCTTCTGGGGCGGTGTGGGACTCTCTGCATTGCACAGACAACTTCCTTCATCTCTGGAGTGGATTTTGAGTATTTTCAGCCCTTTTGCCTTCACTGCTGGAATGGCCCAGGTGAGAGGATAGTTAATTGGTTTATTATTAAAGTTTCAGAAGAATTTGATACTTCATGACTCTTTATAGTCAACACTTTCAGATGAAGAGCTTTTGTTCTAAACAGTTCTACTCTAAAGCTAAATTTGAATACGTTATTACATTGTAGGAAAAAATGGTCAGCTCACATCTCAGATGTATTTTCATTTTGAAGTCTTTTCTTGTCTTATTTCTATACTAGAGGCCGATGCACAAAATTCGTGCAAGAGTAGGCCTTCCTTTCCCCAGCTGCCAGCACGAGCTTCCCTCTGGCACCCTGGACCTGGGCTTTCCTCAATTTTTATAAATCGATGATTCAAGCCTTTTCGCCATTTTTCTGCTACATTTTCTATTCCTGATGTTCTGTAGGAATTCCTTAGATATGCTGAATATGTGAAATTTTGCAATTATTTGTTGCTGACATTTTTACTCTCATAGTGGTGCCTTTGTTTGATGAACAGCAGGTCTTAATTCTGATAAAATCAGTTTGTCAAGTTTTTCTTTATATAGAGTATAGACCTGTTTAAAAAAATCATTGCCTACCCCCAGATTATAAAGATATTCTTTTAACTTTTTATTCTGGAAGCTTGAATGATTCTGCTTTTATATTTAGATGTAAAATATTTTTCAAAATAACTTTTGTGTATCTCTAGGTAGAGGTAATATTAATGTTTCTGCATGAATATCCATTGTATTTTTTAAAATTAGTATTTTCTAATGTTCCTTTGTTATAAAATAGGAGTAGTTTCCTAATAACTTCATTAATGGGCTTCTTCAAAGAGCTACCCAATAAAGTGATAATTCTTGCTACTGCACTGCATTATTTTTATTTATTTAATTTAAGTACTTATTATTTTTGTTTGATTCTTAGATTATCCACATGGATTATAACATGAATGGTGTAACTTTTCCTGACCCATCGGGAGACTCATATATAATGATAGCAACTTTTTTCATGTTGGCTTTTGATGCTTTTTGGTACTTGGTATTGGCATTATACTTTGACAAAATCTTACCCTGTAAGTAATAGTGGATTTTTCTCTGATCTCTACAAATGTTGATCACATTAAAGATTTTTTTGTTAAGGGCATATAAATATGTTTTAAGAAATGATGAATAACAATTATTTCCCATCACAGGCTGAATGAGTTCTTTATTTCTACTTTATGGTTTTAATGGTCTGAAAAAATATTTATGTAAAAACAATCATTCTTCTGACTTTAATATAATCTATACTAATAAAAGGGAAATATGCTAATTAGACTGGGAGACCTTCCAGACATCCTCCGGACAAAGCCATGGTGATGGGGCTGAGGCAGAGGTGGTTAGGGGTGATCAGGCCAAGACGAGAGGGCAGTTGGGGGCAAATAGGCTGGCAGGAGGGGGCAGTTGGGAGCAAGCAGGTTGGCAGGGGGGGCAGTTGAGGGGGTGCTCTGGCAGGGGGGGGGAAGTTGGGTGCAATCAGGCTGTCAAGGGGGGGCAGTTGGGGGTGAAAAGGCCAGCAGGCAGAGTGGTTAGGGGCAATCAGGCAGGCAGGCAGGTGAGTGGTTAGGAGCCAGCGGTCCCGGATTGTAAGAGGGATGTCCGACTACCGGTTTACTGGCAGTTGGACATCCCCCCAGGGGTCCCAGATTGGAGAGGGTGCAAGCCAGGCTGAGAGACAACACCCACCCCCCCGTGCATGAATTTCATGCACTGGGCCACTAGTACACATTATAAATAGACAATGATGATCATTGTAATACATATTATAACTATATTGTATTAAATAATATTATTTTTTTCAAGGATCCCTGAAAGTGTTTTCAAATAATGATATTTAGGATCTGTTTAGAACTAGCTGAAATAACTTAGTTCTTCAGATGGTTTGGACTTATACAGTATAGGGCCATAATACAGTGGAAGTACTTTCTGATAAAAATGTGTTTTTCTTACAAGAATGTGGGACAGATTGTAAACTAAATAAAACTAGACCTTGGTTGTGAACTAATCAGTGTCTTCCTCACTCACTCCATATGTGGGAGAGCATTTCAGAAGGGAGATATCTGCCCTTTAAGGAAATCACAAAATGAACATTACGACATTTTCAGAGTCTTTCTGAAAAGTCTTCCTGTATTGTTCATGCTTACAGAAGCATATTGCCCAGTTAGATTTTCTTTATCTTGTAACAACCAAAAGTTTCACATATGCCTAGAATTCCTTCACATACATTAGAATCAGAATGCTTTTCTCCTTGCATAGTCTTCTTATTTTTTTAAATATATTTTATTGATTTTTTACAGAGAAGAAGGGAGAGGGATAGAGAGTTAGAAACATCGATGAGAGAGAAACATCCATCAGCTGCCTCCTGCACACCCTCCATTGGGGATGTGCCCGCAACCAAGGTACATGCCCTTGACCGAAATCAAACCTGGGACCCTTGAGTCCGCAGGCTGACGCTCTATCCACTGAGCCAAACCGGTTAGGGCAATATCTTCTTATTTTTTATACTCCTTTCACTTTGTAGTTAAGATTGTTTTAATGTATTATACCTATCTTTTTATCACTTCTGGTTTATATGTTGATGGCCCTTAGTAACAAATACTGCTTTGTTTGGGTTTTTTTCTTTTAATCTAGACAATGGCCATATATTCATCCCGAACAAATATAATTACTCTATGTACTTTAATTTATGTACCATGCAGATTTCAGTATTATGTTCAATCATATTGCTGTGATCAAATGCTTCATTAAGTTCACAAATATGTTTGCAATTAATTTTATGCCATATTAAGGCTTTCCCTCCAAATATTTGGTTTTATTCATTGTTCTGAATATGTTTTAGACCATATTTTATTCAAATATGATTTATGCTTTGTTGAATGTTCTATCTTTTAACTTTTGTGATAATGTTACTTCCTTTGAATTTTCATTTCTTAATTATCAAGTTTTCTTTATAATATGCTCAGTAACAGGAAGCTAGAACAGAATTTCTCTATGATGCTTAAAAGTCTAAGATATTTTGCACTATTCTGAACAAGGATTCTTCTCTCAGTTTTAATGTTACTGATCCGATATTTTTATTGCTTCTTAATTAATTAGATGGAAATGAGCGCCGTTATTCTCCATTATTTTTCCTGAACTCGTCATCTTGTTTCCAACACCAAAGGACTGATAATATCATTGAGAAGGAAACAGATCTGGAGCATACCTCTGATGATGATTTTGAACCAATGGCTCCAGAATTTCAAGGAAAGGAGGCCATCAGGTAGTTACACTTACTAGTATACTAATGTATGGGTACAAGGCTGTTCCCTTTGGAATTCCAAGGTGCAATTGAGTTTGACAACCACTGATTTAGAGGTGTGTGTGTGTGTGTGTGTGTGTGTGTGTGTGTGTGTGTGTGTGATATTTGTGTGAAAAAACCCAGGAAACCTTGCCTATGTGAGCCTAAATCTCAGGGCCAAGGGCCGAGTCAACATAAGGTTGGTGTTCAAACCATGAAAACCAATGAGATAACACATCAACAGAGTCTGAGATGAACAATAATATACATAGAGAAAACCAATAAAATGGAATGTGACCTTGAAAGTAGGCACTTTTAACAAAGAGGAAGTCATGAATGGTGACCCATAACCCAGCAAGTAAGAATGGAAAAGTACTTGTTGCATTTGGTGATTAGGAGGCCACTGATAATTTCCATGTGAAGTGGTTCACTAGAGTAGTGGGTTCAGAATCCAGAGTACAATTGATTGAGGAGGAAGTGAGAAGTGAGGAAGTGGACATGTCAAGTTTACACTTTTATTTTGAGAATTGTTTTATGATTAGGGGAGAGAGAAATTCAATCATATCTAAAGCAGATTTCATGGCCAAATGGTAGCTCTCAGGAAAATTCAGGTGACAGGGTTTGGGAAAGGATGGTTACAGAATGCAGATACATGCACTAATCTAAACAGGGAGGGGGCGGGGGAGGAAACACCCAATGTTCTAAGACTAAAGGAAGAAAGTGAGGATGATTACAGAGTGTTCTACTTTTCTAAGCAAAACACTAATAATTTAATCACAGCTTTCTAAAGAAACTTGTTCTATTTCATGGGGAAATGATCAAAAACAAGTCTTAGTCTTCCCAAGTAGACTGGGAATACCATCCTTTTTTTTCACACCTAGATGGTTGACTGCATCCATCTAGGGTTGCTCATGGTATGTATCATTTTTATTTTTGTGTTATCTAAATAAGCACCTCTTTTGTCATTTCAGAATCAGAAATATTAAAAAAGAATATAAAGAAAAGTCTGGAAAAGTAGAAGCATTGAAAGGTAAAGAAAAGCACTCAATTGGGTAAAGTCAATGTGAAAAATTAGAAAAGATTAATAAAACAGAAAGAGAAAGAAAAAAAAGTGTACAGTGTAACTCCACCATGTGGAAATTAGCTATAATTAAGAACTGGATGTAAAATCTTTCTGGATGGTTCATGGATCTATTGATCTACAAAAATGGGATCATATAATGAAAAATACAAGTTCACTTTGTATTTTAAGATGAATTTGCAATAGGAATATTTTCTTTTATTTGCACTATGAGGAAGGAGTATTTAGACTTAAAATTGATCAATTTTTTATACTAGCAGAAAATCACACAGTTTGCATGTGCTAAATCAAGATGAGTACAACTATTGACCATGAATGAAATTTCACAAGCCAATATCCTATGACATAGTTTATAGTTTTAAATGAGCCAACGTATCTTATACTAAATATCCTAACAAATACAGTTTTCTGTAACAAATGTTTAAGTAAACCATATATCTTACCAAAAATGGAGAGTTCTCTGTCCTTTGTGTTTATTTTCTAGCAAATGCAGCACCCCTTAACTCAGTCTTACTTATTTCTTTGAGATTAGAGCTTTATTTGAGAATTTAATGTACTTGCATCAGCAAGTGTATTCTTACTCCAGGTTTTTCTCATCAAACACCATAGATTTGTGATTTCTCTTAATTTTGGCCAAGGATATGCTGAGGTATTTTTAAATTTATTATTTCAGCTCCCAGAGCACATTATGTAATACTTTCGCACTCATTCAACAACCGTGAACTTTTTAAGTCTAAACATCTTCAACTTCTGCAAGGATTTCCTCTTGTTTGAAGAGAAAATTAACTCTAATTCCAACTATTAACACTATACTTACTTCCACTGTACATGCATATGTCTCTTATTCTGTCTTTAGAACCAGGCTTGTCTAATGCTCTCTTAGCTGTTAATATTTTATTTCAAAAACAGGTTTGCTCTTTGACATATATGAAGGTCAAATCACAGCAATTCTGGGTAACAGTGGAGCTGGCAAATCTTCATTGCTAAACATCCTTAATGGGCTTTCTGTTCCAACAGAAGGTGAGCACAAAGAAGTTCCTCAAAGGCAAGATGTCTGATAATAGAGTAGCCTTTCTCATTTCAGGGTTTATGTTTGTCTCCTTAAGAGAAAATAATGTTTGTTTATCTAAAGTTATTAACCAGAAAGTCATGATTTTAAATATATTTCCCCAATTTTTATAAAAATTATTATCTTTATTCCATTGATACATTATATCCCAGGGGAAATAGACACTACTCTGAGCACACATTTAGGTTAAGAATAATTAGTAGTTGTTAATAAATTTTGAAGTCGCTGTTTTAGATGTTTGTGTATATATGCAAAGATTTTCATGAATAAGATCTCCAAAGCAGCAATAAAATGTATTATCTTGCCAATGTTAAATTATTTCTCACTTCTATTTTTAGGATCAGTTACCATCTACAATAAAAATCTTTCTGAAATGCAAGACTTGGAGGAAATCAGAAAGATAACTGGTGTTTGTCCTCAATTCAATGTTCACTTTGACATACTTACTGTGAAGGAAAACCTCAGGCTGTTTGCTAAAATTAAAGGGATTCAGCCACAGGCAGTGGATCAAGAGGTAGATGGGCATGCTTGGACTAATTAAACTGCGTACCATTTATAAAGTTAAATCATGACCACAGAATTCCCCTCAGTGATTTAAAAAATCTGCTATAGTGAACAGTTAAAATGCACAATATGAGTCATCTTGTATTTTAAGCTTCATATATTTTTTTTCTATAGGTACAAAGAATTCTATTGGAGTTGGACATACAAAACATTCAGGATAACCCTGCTCAACATTTAAGTGAAGCACAGAAAAGAAAGCTGACCTTTGGAATTGCCATTTTAGGAGATCCAAAAGTAAGAGCCACTATGCTTGGGGAGGAATGCAGATGGAATATCAATGAAAAGCCAAGCTCTTCTTTTACCTCTGAAAGTAGCAGTGCTTTCATTGTAATGTACCAAGAGAGAATCTGCTGGGTTTAACTGTGAATATGAGTCTATTGGACATAAACGGTTGGATAGGTTTTTGTTTGTCTGTTTGTTTTGGTTACTCATGCTATCATCAGGAAATCGGTGACATGAGAGAGAGACATATTTTATATGTCATCATCCTCGGTAGGTTTTGCTATTGGATGAACCAACTGCTGGATTGGATCCCTTTTCAAGGCAGCAAGTGTGGAGCTTCCTCAAGGAGCGCAAAGCGGACCACGTGATCCTCTTGAGCACCAGTTTCATGGATGAGGCTGATATCCTGGCTGGTGAGTGTCGATTTGATCTCAGTATCACAATAAACAATTTGGGCAATACTTATTCCCAGAGCCCTGCTCTCATTGCCTTGGTGTGCCTATGTTACTTACCAATCTGGGGGATGATAGGAACCTACTCCCACTGTAGAATTCCTCGCTGACTATATGGTTGCTAGATTTTGACCTCTAATAAAAAAATTGTGATTTTTTTTCCCAGATCAGCTTTCAATTAATTTGAACATCTAAATATTCTGTAATATATATATTTGGCTGAAAATATCCACTGATTTCTTTAGCATCCCATAGAAAATTACCCATGTAGCCCTAGCCTGTTTGGCTCAGTGGGTAGAGTGTCGGCCTACAGACCAAACGGTCCCAGTTCGATTCTGGTCAAGGGCATGTACCTTAGTTACAGACTCCTCCCCAGTCCGGGCCCTGATGGGGGCTCCTGCAGGAGGCATCCAATCAATGTGTTTCTCTCACATCGATATTTCTCTCTGTCTTTCCCTCTCTCTTCCACTCTCTCTAAAAATCAAGGGAAAAATATCCTCCAGGGAGGATTAAAAAGAAAAGAAAACGCACCCATGTAATTTCCGTTTTTTCTTTTTTACATTTTGGAGAATACTAAAATGAACTGGAACTCATAAGCTCATTTAAAATGCATCCATTTTAAGGGGTATTTCAACATTTTAAATCGATAGTTGAAATAGCAATGCCCCATAGAACACTTCTCTTTTGGAAATCTGAGCATTGGCTCCTCATCTGTGTTTTCTAGGGAGAGAAGAAATGACTCCTATCATCCTTTTTCTCTTGCTTCTTTTTACTCAGATAGAAAAGTGATCATGTCCAATGGGAGATTGAAGTGTGCAGGCTCTTCTGGCTTTCTGAAGAGAAAATGGGGTCTTGGATATCACTTAAGGTAAAGAATTTGCAGATAAATTACGTGTACACACACACACAGATATTTTAATATTGGTATATCAGAAAGGTAGACAATTATGAGAGAGATTTGGCCTTGTGCTTAGTTTAGCTCTGCCAACCTGTATTGATCATTGTTTCCCAAATATTCCCCCTGCATCCATTATGATAATCAAAATTGCAAAATTACCAGCCCAGGCTGATAGATCATAGCAGGGCTGCGTCATGGACCACTTTCCACCTTCCAGTTTCCCCAGCTGATCCATACAATCCTGTGACATCGTTTCCTTCTTTCATAGGACACAAAATCAAATAATATCAAAAGCTAGTATCAAAAATGATAGTCAGTCTGGTGGCAGTGAGTAAAGGACTATGTTTACCGAGAAAGTGTTTCCAGGCAGAAAGCATTGAAAACACAAACTGTGGCTTGTTGGCCAGGTTTTTCTGTTAGGCACTAATTTCTGGTAGCTACACGGTTTGGTCTAATAGTGATTTTTCCTAAGAAGTCTCTTCTGTCTAATGCCCTCACCTCCCTCTGTTTGTCTTCCTACTTGATATCCATCAGCTTTCAAATCCATCATGCATTTGTTTGTAAAATTTAGCTCTGAGATTAGACACCTCTGTACAGATCAGAAGATTTTTCTAATCAATGGCATTATTATTATTATTATTATTATTATTATTATTTACTCATTTTGTTTGTTCCCTAAAAGCCAAGTAAAGTACTCAAAGGTTAGCTATTCAGTAGAAAGCTCTTGTTTTGTGATAGCACTGGAGGAAACACAAATGAATTGTCTTTTCTTTCAAACATTAGTTTGTACAGAAATGAAATATGTGACCCAGAAAGAATAACATCTTTCATTAATCATCATGTCCCGGATGCTAAATTAAAGACAGAAAGCAAAGAAAAGCTTGTGTATACTTTGCCTGTGGAAAGGACAGATAAATTTCCAGGTAACTTAAATATGATTTCAATAGAATGAAATTTGGGAATAAGGACTTACATTATTATTGCAACTTTATTGTTTAATGGACTTGGATTTCATTTTAGGTTGGGTTTCCTAAGAGGCATCATTTGAGATGAGGATTTTAGTGCAATTTATTTGGTAACGGATGCTTAGAAGAACCAGTAGGGAAGAAAGGAGAAAGAAAGGAGGAGGGAGGAAGGGAAGGAGAGAGGGAGGGAGAGAAAGAGAGAGAGAGAGAGAGAGAGAGAGAGAGAGAGAGAGAGAGAGAGAGAGAGAGAAAGAGAAAGAGAGAAAGCAGATTTATTTTGGGAAGTCCTTGAGATGTCCAAAGAGCACAAGTCGAAAGGTAGCGTTTGGTGAGAGCAGCTACAAGTCTTCTACCTGTACAGAAGAAAGACCCAGAATATGGGTAGAATTACACGTTGATTTGTGGTGTAGAGGAGATATTTCCTAAAAAATATCTGCAGGAAGTTCATGGGCTGAGAACAGAAGATAGAGTGCAGACAGTGTGAATATAAAAGGAGAAGTCTGACATAATTCATTTCAGAGGAGAAGAGCATTCCAGTGAAATTTTGGTTTGCCTTATTGGGATATTGCAAAGATGTAAACTTTATGAGCAGTATTCTGCATCATCTTTTAAATATGTTAATTCACTAGATTTAGTTATCCACATGCTATTTCAAATGTATCTACTGCTGTCTGTTGCCTTAGACCTTTTCAGTGATCTTGATAAGGGTTCTGTCCAGGGTGTGATGAGTTATGACATTGCTGTGTCAACCCTGAATGAAGTCTTCAAGAATGTGGAAGAAATATCAACTGTCGATCAAGGTACATTCATTTGTATAATTCACATAAAATCAATTTCCCAATGATTATATAGCAATTTAGTATTTATAATGCTTATACCAGATTAACGCTAAAGAGAGGGACTAGTTCCAAATCTGACTCTGCCGCTTGGGAAGAGCAGGCCTTGTTTCCTAACATCTTACTAGGACTGAACACAGACTCCTCTTGGAATACACCAAATTTTTCTTTAGAAACTACTAGTATTTGTCTCTTTTTTGGGCAGTTTTCTTCTATCCTCTGTTACTCACTTCTTGGATACTTTGAGGATGTGAAAGGCCCTCAGTCGAGGTCATGAACTCTAAACAGATATATCCTATAAAAATTGCTCTTAGTTGTTCATAGACAAAATTCCACTAAGGTCTCAATAGAAGAAAGGCCTAGGATCAGCTCTTGTGTCCTTTAATGGGTGATCATAGTAAGGGCTGTCATTTATGGAGGGTTTATGCCAGACACTTTGATCAATGTGTGGCTGAATGGCATTGCTTTCCTTACAAGAACCATTCAAACAAGTGGCGTTGGCACCATTTTACACCTGAGAAAATCAGACCTAAGAGCAGGTCAGTGATTTGCCCCAAATTATACCACTTGAAATTCATATATTTGGAAATCAGGTGCCAGTCTTGTGGTTTCAGGGTTAGTGGTTTTTCACCTGGACTTCTAAATGATTGATAGCATAATAGTAGACATTTAGGCATCAGTGTACCTTGGCTACTTCTCTGGAGAAGATTTCTTGAAATGTCTTACAATAGTGTTACATATAGGATTTTCTGTGCCTTTTAAAGACTGTATGATGAGATCACCCCTGACTGAAGTCTTTTTTTGATATGCATTCAGAGTATTTTATCAGTGGGTTTATTAAATGTCGCCATGATAAACATAACCTGGTGCTTATATTGTTTGTTTTATAACCACAAATATCCTAGAAAATTTTCTCTCTAAAAAGAGAAAACTGTGATGACCCAAGCATGTCATTAATAATTAGTACGTGTGTGTTTGTGTGTGTGTGTGTGTGTGTGTGTGTGTGTGTGTGTGTGTGTGGACGAGCATGCATGCCTGTGTGTTTATTTTGAACAATCAGAGATGAGAGACACAGAAAGCCTGCCTCAGATGCAGCCGGCTCGCCCTCCTTTCCCTGTGAGTGACTTGGAACTCTGGAGAATGCAGATCTGTGCAGTGGCACGTCTCCGTTTCTTAAAGTTAAAATGTGGAAAGAAAACGCTTTGGACCCTGTGAGTATCAGAGTGCTGTGGTTCTTGGATAGTGAGTTTCAAGAAAGGGTTAAATCAGAATAAAATTTAAAGCTAGAATGAAATGCCCAACATTCCTGCCAGAGGATAGATAAATGCAGCCTTTGAGTTTACTGCCGGTGGGAATAGCCGTATGTGAGCATTTGATTAGCCTTATACACAGATCTGTTTAGTCTTCATACTTTGAACACCCGGTGTTTATATAGAAAAGCCTTTTGTACTGGGGGGCAATGTAAGGTATGACTTACAGATTTTTAGCACTCATCCTTATGGCTAGCATAAAAGTTGATATTCTATAAATATTTGTGAAATGTCTGATGGAATAAATGAAATTGCTACAGATTCATATCGTGACTTTTCTTTATTGATAGGCTGTTGGTATTTGGAATTGCACTGATCCCATTGATTGTGGAACTGATATTTTATGATGTATTAACTCAAAAGAGTGATTGGGAATTTAAACCTGGATTGTATTTCCTCTCTCCTGGGCAACTTCCTCAAGACCCTCTGACCAGCTTATTGATCATCAATAACACAGGTGAACAGAAAAACACAATTTAAATCTAGAAATAATTTATTTTTATGTAGAGGGAGGAAAAGCAAATCGTAGGAGAAGAATTTGTGTATTTAGACTTTATGAATAGAAAACAATTTCTAGCCCAGCTGAGTGCCTCAGTGGTTGAGTGTCAGCCCATGAACCAGGAAGTAGCCGATTCGATTCCCAATCAGGGTACATGCCTTGGTTTCGGGCTCAATCCCCAGTAGGGGGTGTGCAGGAGGCAGCCGATCAATGATTCTCTCTCATCATTGATGTTTCTCTCTCTCTCTCTCTCTCTCTCTCTCTCTCTCTCTCTCTCTCTCTTTCCCTCTCCCATCCTCTCTGAAATCAATAAAAACATCCTATCTAATAAAAGAGAAAAATGGTAATTGGCGTACGACGATACCCTTTTCATTGGCTAATCAGGGCTATATGCAAATTAACTGCCAACTATGATTGGCAGTTAACTGCCAACTATGATTGACAGTTAACTGCCAACTAAGATTGGCAGTTAACTGCCAACAAGATGGCGGTTAATTTGCATATGTAGGCACAATGCAGGGAGGCGAAAGGGAAAGCAGGAAGAAGCCCCCTGCCACTGACAGTGATCGGAAACCCAGGGGGGAGCTAAGAGCTGGGGGGCAGGGCAAAGGCGGCCCTGGGGCCGCCTTTGCCCTGCCCCCCAGCCATGATCGGAGAATCAGGCGCCTTTGCCGCCCTGGCAAGTGATAGCAGGAAGTAGGGGTGGAGCCAGCGATGGGAGCTGGGCACGGTCGAAGCTGGCAGTCCCAGGAGTTAGGGGTCCCTTGCCTGGGCCTAAAGCGGAGCCCACGATCGCGGGGCCGCTGCAGCTGCGGGTCCTCGCTGCCCGGGCCGGACACCTAGGCCAGAGGCCTCAGGCCTGGTCAAGGGGCCGATCCGGTGATTGGTGATCGGAGGGTGATGAGGGTCAACTCCTCTGGCCAAGGCATCAGGCCTGGGTGGGGGCGGAGCCGGGGATTGGGGGGATATGATGGTCCCCTTGCCCAGGCCTGAAGCCTGGGTCAGAGGCGTCAGGCTTGGGCGGGGGGTGGAGCAAGCGATCAGAGGGAGATGGGGGTCCCCTGCCCAGGCATGATTCCTGGGCCAGAGGCCTCAGGCCTGGGCAGGGGCCAGAGCCAGTGATCAGGGGGATATGGGCGTCCCCTGTCCAAGCCTGACACCTCTGTCAGAGGCGTCAGGCCTGGCCAAGGGGCCGATCAGGCGATCGGAGGGTGAGGGGGGTCAACGCCTGAGGGCTCCCAGTATGTGAGAGGGGGCAGGCTGGGCTGAGGGACACTCCCCCCCACACACACCCAGTGCACGAATTTCGTGCACCGGGCCCCTAGTATTAAAATAAAGAAAAGAAAATTTGAGGAACTGTGTACATTTGTTCCAAGTTTAGAGGTGCTGTGGAAAGGGGGGACAAGGAAGAAGCATCCTGGGTCACTACATAACCTGGTAGAGAAGACCGGCGTATCTGCCTGATGACCCTGAGCTATTATGTGAAGGAGAAACTTCTGTATTGATTGAACCACTCAGTTTTGAGACCTCTTTGTTACAGCAGCCTTTACAGTTGTTGGCTCCTGTGTGCGCTAGGCTGTGGGTTTTTCTCAGCTCTTATCTGTTTTCTTCATTAGTAGCCTATTGATAACTGTGTCCTGATAGTGGCACTCTTTTCATTTCCCACTTCCTAACAAAAAATATATCTATGTAATATATATGCATGTAATACATATGTAAATACGCAAAATACATTCATGTTTTAAAATACATTCATACATTCAGCTAAATGCATTTACTTTTCTGTTATTTGGAGAATAAGGGAGCAAGGGGAGTGCTATTGTTAGGAATTTTAGGCTAGCCAATTTGAAGTACTCCTCATACAATTATTGCAGTTCCACAGATTGTTGAGTTAAATTGTCTTTTTTTAACCAAGAGTCATAAAATAGAATTACATTGTCTTAATGGTCACACGGTAACTTGCATGAAATAAGATCATAAAGCTAACTCATCACAGAGTAAGATTTGATGAATATAAGATGGTAGAATGGGCCCTCTTTTATAGGCCAGTATTATTATTGTGATGCCCAAAGAGACATGCCTTTATGCATAATATAAATTGTGTATGTGGCTTATTTTTTTAAATTGACATATATGTTCTTGCTTTATATGGCCTTCTATTGTTGATGTAATACTAGAATCCAACATTGAAGATTTTATACAGTCATTGAAGCTTCAAAATATACTGTTGGAAATCGATGACTTTGTAAATAGAAATAGCCCTGATGATCTGTCCTACAACGGAGCTATCATAGTTGCTGGGAAACAAAAGGTGTGTTTGCCTCTTGCTTCTTGGTTATGCTTTCATGAAAAACAATAAAGTGCTACATTTTTAACTGTCTTAACACTGTGGAACGTCAACCCAGCAACTGCACTCAAAAACGTTTGGGTCATTATTAAATAATCTGTGAAGTTTAAAGGAGTGTTCATAAAACATTTTCTATCTTAACTTTTGAATTAGATGATTTTTTTAACACTTCAAAGTAGCTGAATATAATTGCACTATTCAAACTTAAAAGTTCTGTCTAGAAAATATATTAAATTCTACCATAGAGATCCTTCCATGATCCTACTGAACATGCATTCTAATCATAAGGAAACTCAGTCTTCCTTGCATTCCAATGAAAAACGGAGCCAAATTATGTGAAGCTCCCTCTTTATTTCTTGCCACAAGGAGAGAAAACAAAGACCTTTGAAGAGATAGCATTGAATTCAGTTCTACCTAAGTCCACCATGCAAAATGTCGTCTCAGTGTGGGACGCTGCATTGCCTGGTAGTTGCTTTATTTGTTACTCATCCAACATATTTATTACATGAATCCTTGGTAATATTTAAAGAACATTGATGAATGTGTGAACATTTTCATCAACCTGGAGAACATAAACATTGTCCTAGGAAGTGTGAAAATGCTCCTTTGGCCGTGTAGCCATGAATACTTGATGAACCTCACGCTTATTTCCTGTCCACAAAAATAGAGCTCCTTCGTTTGCTCACTGCCAACGGGCTGTGTTTCCTCATCGGGGCCACATTTAAATCCCATCAGCTGAAATGTCCTTATCCACAAAATGAGGACAACATGTTCTAAAATTAGTAACACTGCTACAAATTCATATTGCTGACTGTGTGAGGGCCTAATACACATTGTCCCATTTAAACCGTACGACAGCCCATTTATTGTATTTACCCTTTCACAGATGAGGATGCTGTCGCTCAGAGAAGTCAGTTAATGTGAAGATAGTCACACAGCTAGAAAATGGCACTGTTAGGATTTTCTATACAAAACCTTTTTTATTCATTAATTATTCAGCATTAACATTGTTTTGTTTTATTTGAAGGATTATAGATTCTCAGTTGTATGCAATACCAAGAGGTTGCAATGTTTTCCTGTTCTTATGAATATTATCAGCAATGCGCTGCTTGGAATGTTTAACCATACACAACAGATTCAAACTCTAAGAGGCGTGTTTCCTATAGTAAGTATTGGGTTTACTCATTCCAAACAATTAGCAGTTTGACACGTCCCTTGTGTGTGTTCCTTCTATAGCTTTTACATATTTATAATTGATTCTTAACCCTAAAAAGTTAACTTTGGCCTTATATTTTAAACAGATTGTATCTAACAGAATATGATTTTCCCCCTTCATTATGCTCAAAGAATTCTCATGGTGGAATACTGTTCATAGTATGTCACAGTCTCCCAGAAAGTCTTCTAAAAAGATTTGTAGTTGATTGCATGAGTATATTGGAGAAGAATGAGACGTGTGTGTGTGTGTGTGTGTGTGTGTGTGTGTGTGTGTATGTATGTGTGTAGTAGTTTGCACGGATCCATCGCTGGGTTTACTGAGGAAGACCTGCTGTTGCTCAGGCCTGAACCACCTGTTTCTCTAGGACACTAATTCTTGAATCTTTTTTTTAATTATTTTGTTAAAAAAAAAACAAAAACACCAAACACGTAACAAGAAATTTACCACCTTAACTATTTTTAAGTGTATAGTTCAATAGTGTTAAGTATATTCACATTGTGGGAAACAGGTCTCCAGAACTTTGTCATCTTGTAGAACTAAAATGCTATGCCCATTTAATAAGAACTCTTCATTCCTCCCTTCCCCGGACCCTGGCAATGACCATTTTACTTTCTGTTTTTACAAAATTTGACTACTTTTGATACATCATATAAGGACAGTTGTATAGTGTTTGTCTTTTTGTAACTGGCTTTCGCCCAGGATAATTTCCTCAAAGTTCATCCATGTGCCAGGATAACTTCCAAAGTTCATCCTAGCATGTGCCAGGATTTTTTTCCTTTTTAAAACTGAATAAGATTCCATTGTGTGTATGTACTACATTTGGTTTACCCGTTTGTCTGTCCATGGACATTTGGGCTGCTTCTTGGGTATTCTGCATAGTGCTCCTATGGAGTGTGTGAGCAGATATATCTTTGAGATTCTGCTTTTGATTCATTTTCATATATACTCTGATGTGGGTGGGCCCTGAGTTATTTTTTTATTCCCCCCGCCTTTTTTTTAGGAATTAAAACCTCATGTTAAATTATCAAAAATCATCTCCCTGCCACCATGCATAGATGTTGATGATCTAGATCAGTGATGGCGAACCTTTTGAGCTCGGCGTGTCAGCATTTTGAAAAACCCTCACTTAACTCTGGTGCTGTGTCACATATAGAAATTTTTTGATATTGCAACCATAGTAAAACAAAGACTTATATTTTTGATATTTATTTTATATATTTAAATGCCATTTAACAAAGAAAAATCAACCAAAAAAATGAGTTCGCGTGTCACAGGTTCGCCATCACTGATCTAGATGTACACTTTTAATTTGTTTTTTCAAAATATTTTGAACAGCGTATTCTTTATGGTTATTCGTATTTGTTTCATGTTTTAAAATATTTACTAGCTTAAAGTGCCTTTTATGTTTGCAGAATGTGTTCTTTATCTGGACTGGTCTGCCAGAAGGCTCCTTTTTCCTATTTTCCATTGTTTGCAGCATTTCTCCTTACATCGCCATGAGCAGTGTCAGCGATTACAAAGTAAGTAAAAGGGGGGAAAAGAAAAGAGACTTCAGGAACTTTAATAATTGTTTTTTAAATGCTGTGTGTTCACAATGTAGTCCTGTGAAGAAAACATTTAAGCATATGTTTAATTTTAGATAATGTAGTTAAGCATGATTTCTATCAAGTCAGAAATTTACTTCTAAAAGCACAAAATACTTTTTATTTTAAAATTAAAAGAAAAGTACAGTCATTTTACGGGGATTAAAGTTAATCTAATCCTTCAAAGGGGTATATTATAAAACTTTTGACTATAGAAGTCATTGATATTGACATTAAAGATCAGATTTAAGACTTGAGCCCCTTTTCTACTGTGGGGAATACAATTTTTTTTGTTATATTTGTATTTGGTTATATCCATTATTTAAGTCCAACAGTTCAATGAAATTTAGGTGAGTCATTCTTCACCCTTCTGAGCCAGTCTATTTGGATAATGGAGAATTTATTGGCCTGCAGGTCACAAAAATGATATTTCTTTTGAAGGAAATTCATTCCTGGATCATGATGAAGTCTGCTTTTCTATTTATTATGCATAAGTTAAGGGGGTGTTGTGAATCAAACCTACATAATGAAATAATACTAGTATTCACTGTCAAAAATGGTCACCTTAATGGAATTCACTAAATTCCATTGAACAGTATTGCATAATTAAAATTATCAGAAGATTTGACAGTATTTGGTTAGATTGTATTTGACATATCTTCCAATGCGTTTGTTCTGGATTTGGACTTTAATTGGATCTATGTATGTCTTGTGTTTTTCCATCAGAAGAGAACTAAGTCCCAGCTATGGACTTCAGGCCTCTGCCCTTCGGCCTACTGGTGTGGGCAGGCCCTGGTGGATATTAGCCTCTTTGCTTTCTTTCTTTCTTCATCGTTTTTAATTTTCTGTTTGACAAACGTAGCAGACCGTTTTTTCACAACTCGACTTGTGTTTGCTTCGGTAAGTGATGCATTACATAGAGATTGTCTTATAAGGTAAATTCATGATACATTTTAACATTTGCTATTTTATATAATCAAGACATTTCCATTTTTATTTTGCCCGTAATGGAAACAAAAAGCATTTGAAGTGTATGTTCAATAAAATATTTTAAAATACTTATAATTTAAATGTTCCCTCAATTCATATTTTATTTTTTGACTTTGATATTATTTATATTACCTTTTAGGTTGTGATTATATTTGGTTATGCAGCTTCTGTCATCTTTTTCACATATGTGATATCATTTATTTTTCGCAAGAGAAGAAAAAATAGTGGCCTTTGGTCATTTTGTTTCTTTATTGTAAGTATACGTACAAACATATCAATAGAGAGATAAAGTTCCTTTTTCAACTTTGAATGTAACAGGGAACATAGTCACTTTTGCCCTGAGCAATGGGAAATGAACGCCTTAAAATTATACCACAGAAAGGGGAGAGAATGTAACATGTTGCTGATTCAACAGTATTTCTGAAGAATTCATCTACAGCTCTTTAACTAGAGTTTACAGAGTAACTTACAGAAAACCTAAAGCGCAGGGTGCCACTATTGAGTTTATAAATCCTTCAAAATACAGGGCTTCCTGGCAATACTAGAACAAGAATTGGCTTGATAAAATTTGACAGTCCAATTCATTTCTACAGTGTTTAAGAAGTTGTCTTTTAACCTCAGATGCTAGAAATTTCAGAGATCAAAGATGTTTTTATACCTACAGCAGAGCATTTATTAGTAAATAGGAATGAATGATTCCAAAATTACTGAAAACTTGGATGGAAATGTTTACTAAGATGCTGAACACCCAGTGTGTCTAATCTCAGCTCTTTAGGTTTAGGTTTAGCTGATATACTCACCCCCAAATCTTGAAGTTGAAGTCCTGAACCCAACCAGAGGCGGTCTGCTAAGAAAATACATCTCACTTTGCCCACTGACTTCTGTGAGAAATTAGCCTTAGACTATCTGGTCAGTAGGTAGCTGTTGACTTACCCCTTCTCAGAGGACAGTTTTCTGATTTGGCTTCTCTAATTGTATTTCTCCGTATGCAGTAGATAATATCTGTTACTACCCCTCTTACCACCATCAGGACAAATCAATACAAGCTCAGAAGTTTCAGAAAGATGTATAGAGATACCTCACTCAGAAGACTGGCTTTGAGGCAGTCATGAGGATCTGATGCACCAAATGTCTTTGCTTTCATACTTTGCATGGGGGCGTTTTGTTCAGTCAACAGATTCACTGCCTTTGTCCAATGTAAACCCAGGTGTTGTGTAGGCAGCACAGATGTTAGCAGAAGAGAGTCTAATAGTTGATTTCTTTTCCGTCAGCACTCTTGTATATGTCCAGCAAAGGTTAATGAAGAATCTGTGTCCCTACTTTGTGTTTTCTAGTCATTTCAACTCTGAATGAAAGTCTTTTTCAGAGCTGATGTCCCAGCAATGTCAGGGTTATTGGCCAATATGACGGTTGACATGTCTGTTACTGCCAGCCTAACTGAGGCTCGGAATCTCCTAGTGAGTTCCCGCATAGACACTCTACACTTATTGTCCTTCAGTCCTAAGCAATTGGCAACCTCCAGTCATTGTTCCTTTTTCTTTGTCTTCCCCATCCTTGTGTTGGTTCTCCTTAAATAGAAGCCATTCCAGACTGGGACCAATGCAAGTCTATATGAATGTATTTTTTGCTTTGTGTCAAGTGAAAAATCAGCCCCTGGTTTACCTTATACTCACACTTCATCCTGGTTTCTATAGATTTGACAATAGAGGAGCACTTGCATCAACAGGCGAACCATACCCCCACCCCTTATCCTTCAGCCTTCAGTGGGACCTCTTCTCACGGAAGCAGGCCCCATAGTGACGTTTTGGGTTGGACAAAAATGTGGATGGAATTTTCTTAGAAAAGGTGTTCTTTCAGAACTTGAAACACCATCATCTTCCAGAACAATAGCTTTCATTTCTTGGCGTATAGAGTAGAGACCATTTTGCCTAATATTCGATATATATAATCGGGGGCAAAAGTCTAACGAGGCAAAGTACTTTCAATACCTGGTAGAAGGCAAAATAGGTCCTGCATTCTCATGTAATGAGTTCCTCTTGCATAATTGCCCAGCTGCAAGTGCCTAAATGTGCAAATGAAGAAATCTGACGTTGTTTCTAGGGAAAGTCATGATAATGCAGAACACCTTTTCCATTAGGTTTGTAGACAGATGTTTGTGGATTATGATGTTCTCACTGTGATGGGAACAGACTATAGCAAATAAAGGACCACAGCAGAGAGCTGAACATGAGACTCTGAAACACTATTTTTCAAATAGAATTATATCTATATATGATTGAATACCATTTTTTCCTTTGCGAGTTTTGAATTATTATGTATTAAAATAAGGCAGTATTGCAGAGGCAAAGTCAACTTTTTAAAACAAGGATTTTTGTTCAAAATGTAAAAAAATTACATCATTTCTGATTTTTTCTTTTTCATATTTATCTATTTTAGTGCACTTATCTATTTTATTTTTATACCATTTAAAAGAAGCTACATGTTAAAAGCTACATGGAATATTGAGATGTCAGGTTTGAAAGAATTCAAGATTATCTAATTTAATTCCCCTCATATTTTTAGAATGAAAATAATTAAGCAACTTGTTTAAGGTCACACAAAAAATAGTGATAGACTCATGAAGAAACCTGAGATCTCAGACCTTATGTCATTCTTCAAGTCAAAAAAATATGAGCTAGTAACATGGTGGACAATACTGATGTCAAGTTTGTGTTGATCAACATCTTGATTTTAGTAAGCTAAAATACATCTTCACAGAAACCTCATGCAGTTTACAGTAACTTTATGTCTGCTACAAAGAACTTAGAATATCATTCAAAATCGGTATTGAGGCTAATTACTGTGATAATTGATCTTTCATCACACAGTGAATATAAGTTTAAACCAGGCCAGTCTTAAGACTGAGATAATTTTTTATTACAGGAATGCTGATGGGCAGTACAGTTGTCCCTTAGTGACCTTGGATTTACTTGGAAGGACGGTATAGGCAATGTCTCCCCATCACTGAGTGAAGCCACAGTCAACAGTTTCTAGAATCCAATGCACTCCTGTACCCCCAAGGTTGTGGCACTTGTCGAAGGATGCCTTAGGCCCTTGTCGAAGGAGGAGGAAGCACCCTGTCACCCATATTTCAGCCCAGTGGTGGAGGTGGAGTCACACATCTTAGCACACTGGGCCATTTCCTTTGATGCATTTTGGCATCTTGTCTTGTTCCAGTGGGTGAGAAAGGAAGAAAAGAACAGGTCACAAAAGCAGAAACTTCGAGTCCTCATAGAATAAGCAGAGTCAGCTAAGTGGACTAAAGAACTCATAGTTATCAAAAATAAGGAGCTAGGAGAAAAAATAGAGAAGTGTGATGTCATGGAAACTAAAAGAAATGTGTAAACATGGACAGTTGTGCAATACCTTTGCAAGGAGATCACGGCGGTTATAAAATGAGAGAAGTCTTTTGGGTTGGCTATCCAAAATGCTTATTGTGCCCTTCTTACTGAATACTTGATTTTAAGTTTTGGGGGTTTTTCCCCAATTGTTTTTGATAAGGTAGATTACACATTTCCCCAAAACTTTAAATTTACTTAGTAGCAAAGATAACATTCCCTTTTATATAACAATGTCTTGTTATAATTTTGAATATGCAACCTATGTCAGTATAATTTTCTGATATAAAGACTTAGCAATCATTACACTCACCCAGAGTTTTGAATTCCAGCTTCATCCCTCACTAAATGTGTCATCTTGAGGATGTTATCTAATGTCTCTGGACCCTAGATTTCCCATATATAAAAGGGGAAGGATAAGAAGAATACACGATAGAGTCATTATGAGGATTAAAGCAAATAGTATATGCTTAGTTCTTAATGCCTGGTCATTTGTGTAATATACAATGAATTGAGTAGTTATGATTCTTACCAGTTTTATTATAATTAATACATTAATAAGACCCAGCAAAGGTTTGATAAAGTGTTTAAAACATACTTATTGGCTGATAAACTGATCCTTAAAACAAAAACAAAATATTATTTTTAATCTCCACCCCAACATTTACCAGTAATCTAAAAGAAAAATGAGTATTTTGCAATCATAATGCACAATCTCCAAAACATCATTTACTTGGAATGGTGAATTAATGGAGAAGGTATATGACAATTTGAAAATTTCAGTCTAAGTGAGAGGCAATATGGATTTTTCATAAGGTCATATATATTCTTATTAATAAAAGCATATCCTTTCCCTCTTCCTTCTGAAAGGGTTGTGTCTGCATATAGGAAAATTCTGATATGTAGGATAAGAATGTCTACATCTTAAATGTTTTCTCAAATATCAGTGGACTGAGTATGTCTGACATGTAATATATTTCAACTTGCCTTGTAGACCTCATCCAGCTTGTTAGACTTGGTTATAATAAGTGACTCCCTGTCATCTGCCTCGCTTTGGAGCATGGTGTTTATTCCCTCATTCGCCTTGAATGGATTTCTTCTTTTTATGATAGATGTAAGTTATATTATCAACTGTGTCACTGATTTTGAATATGCAACCTATTAAAATGCTTTGCCCAAATCTATAAAGATGAAAGTAGGCTACCGGTTTTCTGGGGCTAGAGGGTAGGGTGTGGAATGGGGAGAGACAGCAAATGTATATGATGGAAATGTTCTTAAATTGTGACATTGCTCTCTCAACTCAGTACATTTACTAAAAATCCTTGAATTGCACACTTAACGTGGACGGATTTTAGGGCATGAAAATGTAACCTCAATAAAGCTGTTAAAAAAGCTTTGCCATACGTACTTTGCAAAACATACACTTATTCAAAACAAACTCCAGATTGAAAAACGTTGCCTCATTCAATGGGTATTCATTATCCATTGTGAGGAATACACTCATGGGCGATATCACTCATTCATTCAAAATGTATATTAAACACTATTCTGTGTCAGGCACTGTGCTAGTCATTGGGGACATCTGATGGACAAGATAACACAGTCCTTCCTTTGACAGAGCTTAGTGGAGTCAAAGGCCAACCTCAAGGTAGTCATTGCAATGGGCTTCAAGGTTGCAAAGGAGAAGGGCAGAGCTGTAAGCACAGCCAAAGTGCTCTGGAGAGTCAGAGAATTCTTCTAAGGGGAAGCAATGTTTAAACTCGGTCCTAAAGAATATGAATTAATTAGAGGGAGAGTGGGGTGGGAGGTAATAAGCATGTTCTGTAGAGGGAAGCAAAGGCATCAAAGCAGAAAAGACGAGAAATTATCAAATAAACTAAATGAGATTCAAATGGAAAGAAATGTACAATGAGGTGAGCAGAAGAGCTCAGTCAGGAACGTAATTTCGGGGGCCCGGCCTCATCCTGAATGAAACAGCTTTGAACAAGGTAGCGAGGGCTTCCCCAGGCTTGTGTTCTTGGGAGCCTGTAAGAACACTTTTCCATTGGCTGAGCAATGCCTGGGATTCTCCATGGAAAATGTATTCCTCTGTTTAAAGCATTTTTTTTCCTGAAAGAGAAGTAGACCTGCAAAGTGAAATACATTGATATAGACGTGTGACACATTATTTAGGCGTCATGAATTACTTTTTGAATGCATTGATTGATGAGGAAAGAATAACACAATAGGACTAAATAGGAGATGGAAACAATCACCATTGGATCAGGAAGGGACCCTGAAAAGGCTGGTGATGGCTCTTTAGGACAAATATTGTTGACCCCTAGAATGTATCGGGATGAAGGCATCTCTCTCTGTTATGCTTTCAGCAAACATTAAGCCAAAATATTGAAGAAAAAAAGAGGAATTGGAGAAGACAACATAGGTTATACCTGCTCGTTGAGAGACGTTTAGAGTTGAGTAGGGGTCCCCTCACGTCTCTGCAGGGAATTGCTTATCACCCATGCATATAGGGGACTCAAACTTAAGAAAAACATTCAATATGTGAAATTCCTTATTACTTAAATGGAAACTGTAAAGCTGATGAATTTTCATTTAGCATTTTTGTGTGGGTGTGTTTGTTTTTGTTTTACAGAGAATCTACGAGCACCAAAGACAAAATGAAGACCTATTTTATGACCTGAGTGGAACTGATTTTCTAATATGCCTAATAGTAAGAAGGTTTTTACAACTCAACACTTATTTTTTTATAGTTATTGTTTACTATAACAACTAATTAATCTTGCCTAAAGTGTGCCAACTTCAAAGATGTTTTCAATTATAGTCTCAGAATAAGTAATTACATTCCAACATGATTCTAAGCCCTAGAGTTATTTTTTATATGCATGGATGGATAGTATACATCCCGAATTTAATACAAAATTAATTTTTCATGTTTATTTATCCTGTATACTGCCCCCTCCAAATTTGAGAGAGCTTGTTAAAAATACAGATGGAATATAACTGAAGTCCTTTGAATTAGAGATAAAAAAGCAAAAGTTTAATAAAAAAGAAAGGGAAATAATGATTATGTTGATGTATTTAGACCTAGACCGAAGAAAGGCACTGTCTTTGAATATAATGCACCAGTAGTTTTCTAGGCATAGAAGCAAATGTAGACGTAAGTCCCTGCCCTCATGGAGTTTATTTGTTGGTGAAAGGAGACAGATGATAAACAAAATAGATAATATATACCATGTCAGATAGGTGGTCAGGAAAGGCCTGGCTGACAGATAATCATCTGAGGAAAGCAGGGAGCAAGCTGTAGAGATAGTTCGGGGAAGAGCATTCCAGTAGAGGGGCAAGGGTCACCTGGCTAGTTTGAGGTTCAGGCAGGAGGCCAATGTGGTTGGGGCAGAGTGTCCTGAGAGGAGAGTGGTACGAGAGAAGGTCACAGAAGCCATAGCGACATGTGCAGGGGGATTGAAGAGGTTACACAGTGTTCTCGGTCACCATAGGACTTTGACTTTGTTTGAGTAACTGAGGAGTCACTGGAAGGTTTTAAGCAAAGGACATGTTTCAAAAGAGTAGCTCTGGTGGCTGTGTTGAGAATAGATGTTTGGAGCAAGGGGAGAAGAGGGAGACCAGGTAGAAAGGTATTGTAATATTTTTTTAATTGATTTGAGAGAGAGAGAGAGAAACATCCATGTGAGAGAGACACAGCAGTCGATGCCTCTGGCACATGCCCTGACCAAGGATGGAAGCCAAAACCTGGGTATATGCCCTGACCTGGAATCAAACCCGCCACCTTCTGGTGTATGGGATGACTGACACTACGTCCAACTGAGCCACACTTCCAGGGTTCCTTTTAAAAATAATAAGAAGAAGGGGAAGGGGAAGGAGAAAGAAGGAGAAGGAGAAATGATAAGGACCTGGCCCTGGGTGGGGGTAGCACAGACATGGGTGAGAAGTAGTTAGTTGGGTTCTGGATAATTTTGAAGGTAAAACAGGTAGCATTTGCTGGCAGACTGGGTGTGGGTTGTGAGAAGAAGAGTCAGCTTCCACTATGCTGGTTTGTCATTGTGTAGCTGGATTTCTTCCCGGCGTGAAGGTGATTCACATCTCTTTTACCTGAAGACCAAAGGTCACTGACTTAATTCAAATGTTTAAACCGTATTTGTGAACAAAATACCTAAATATAACTGTTTTTGTTTGTTTGTTTTTGCTCCTAGCCTTACTTTCAGGCTTTGCTGTTCGCTTTTGTTCTAAGATGCATGGAAATGAAGTGTGGGCAGACAGTAATGCGAAAGGATCCTGTTTTCAGGTGGAGGAAAGCTTCCTTTCATGCTTGATGTCGTATTTTAATATTCCTAAATAGTGGCTGCACTGTTTGTTGTCCTGTTGCTACAGGTTTATCTTTGCAATGTAGACAGCATACTGATTTTCACCAGGATCAGCCGATTGCTGGCTTACCGCCAGGAAACGGGGCTCCCAGGCAGAGTTCTGGCACTAACCAGCTGAGGGCGCTTCCAGTCCCTCCAAAATTTAATGAGTCCTCAAATATGCCATTCTGCTGTCCAAGATGGGTACACTTCCTTGAACAAAGGATATGGGATGGAACTGATTGAGCAACATAGTTCCACGTGCTTTACAAATGTGTGTGTGTGGCGGCGGGGGGCGGAGGGGTGGGTTGGGGGTGGAGAGGGAACTCCAGAAAGGGTGAACAATAAGAGATGCTAAGGCATATGTTGGGCTGATTAGATGGGCTCAGAGTAAACAGAGAAAATGTAGATGATATGATTTTTAAAGAGGCACGGGTCCTTGTCAACAAATTAGAAAGGGTCAACGATGCTAACTGAAAGAATGGGAGCCACACGGACAAAGGGTTTCTGGTTACCAGGATGGAGATTTTTGGCAAAAGCAGAGGCAGGATGCACAGGGCCATGGTCATCACCAGTTTATTGAAAGAAAGGGGCAGTGGTCATATCACCGGGGGCTGATCCGCGATCCATCTTTGACACATGGAAAAATCACAGGGCATATACATTTCCCTTTGTCCACAGAATTTCCCCCCAAAGAAGAGAGGCCCGGCCAAATCCAGAGGAACCTATCGATGAAGACGAAGATGTTCAGGCAGAAAGAACGAGAACAGCAACGGCCCTGATGCTCACTTCCAGCATAGAGGAGGTAGAAAGCCCCGGGACAGAGGGCATGTTAATGTCACGATCCAAAAACTATCCACAGTAGAGTTTGATGTGCCGGTTTTCACTTTGAAAGTTGAGTGTTGGGTGCATTTTCATGATTCTTAACCGTTCTCAGCACTCCCACTTCTTGGGGGTGTCCTGGACGCTCCAAGAAATATACAAAGCAAGTGGCTCTATTCTTCTTTTGATAAAAATGGACTTTGATCAGTTTCAGAACCAAAAACTTCACGAGTTGAGGAATTTACCTGAGTGACATTTTTTTAGAATCCTACAGAGAGATTGAAATTTTAAGCGTCATTCATTTCTTTGACCTAGATGCCATGATGTTCCCATGAGGTTAGACACTTCTGTTCTCGGAAGGCAGTGAGCCAGCTTCCATGAAATGATGCTGCTTTTCTCAGCCCATTCAGAAGCACGAAACCTTAATGAGTGCATGTTGCATTTGTTTGGGTTTTGTGTTTTGTTTTTTTTAATGTTTGTATTGGTGTCAGGAAGGGCGAGGGAGGGAGAGATAGAAACATCAGTGATGAGAGAGAATCATTGACTGGCTGCCTCCTGCATGTGCCCCAGTGGGGATGGAGCCCACAACCTGGGCATGTGCCCTGACTGGGAATCAAACCGTGACCTCCTGGTTCATAGGTCGATGCTTAACCACTGAGCCACGCCAGTCAGCCTGCATGTTGCATTTGAAACAAGCAGTAGGACCACCCTCAACTCAGCATCTGATTTGGTTCATGGCATAAGGCGCGAAGGGCTCCATTAGAGAGAACATGGGAGCATAGAGTCTCTGAAGGTTCAGAGGAAAATCACATGGTCATCTATTCCAGCAACCCGTCATCACTGCTAGCTGTCTACACAAAGAATATGCCGGCCCGAAGAAAAATTGCTTTTCAAAGAAGAAGAAGAAGGTAGTCACAAGAAATATCTCCTTCTGTGTTAAAAAAGGTTTGGAAGAACCCCCTTTTTTTTTATTCACCATCATTTTTAGAAATACCCTGTGAACATCTGTGTTGTAGACACCACTGTACCTGCTGAAGCATTCTTTCATTTAACATATATAGGGCATCCCCCAAAAATGTATAAACACTGTAACAGCGGATGGCTCAATTTTTTATATGAAATGTATTTTAATAAGCACTGCCTTCATAATTATTCAAGGTGTGTGTATACATTTTTGGGGACATGCTCTATTTTTTGAGTGTTCCAGGGACTGTTTTAGGCTCTGAAAATATAATTATGAAGGAAATTGGCAAGATCCTGTCCTCATGCATTATATATCCTAAGGGCTGGGTTTTTTCCCCCCCATTTTGTTTTTTAAAAGCCCTCTTTTTCTCTGTACTCTGTTGCTGAATTGGCAGCACCGGTACTTTCTTTGTTTTTCAACACATGTTTTGAACATATTTCGAAAAAATAACCTATTAAGAAAAATGTCAAAGGTCACATAGACAAGTTCTGTGTGGAACATGCAAATATGTGGAATGATATGTGTGGCCTTCACTTAGGGTTTGGAAGGACCTTCCTTGAACAGCCACATTTAAGCCACAACCTGGGTGATGAGAAGGTGCCAGCTGTGTAAGCACGAGGGGAGAAGGGCACCCCGGGCAGAGGAAACAGCAAGGGCAGGGGCTCAGGCGTGGGGATGCCATGGCGTGATGGAGACACACACAAAGAGGCCAGTGGCTGCATCTGCGGATGGAAGGGGTGAAATCAAAGAGGCGGGCGGGGCCAGACGAGGTGAAGCTTTGTGAGAGCTGGCACAGAATTTGGGTTTTACATCAAGTTACTGGAATACTACGGGAGGGTTTGCAGCCAGCGTTTGTCACAATCATTTGTGTTTTGAAAAACAAAAACAAACAAAAAAGCCCCCACACAATTGTTTGCTCATAAATTTGTTGTGGACAGATTAAGAGCCTTTTGTATCAGTTCCAATGAAAGATGGCTTGGACACAGGCGTTGGAATTTGGGGTGGAGAAAATGTCCCTGAATTCCCAAGTTTAGGAACCACTAACCCATCTACTCAGCACATCAGCCACCTGTTCTAGGAAACAGTCTGGGCACATTTTTCATTAAAAAAGTTTTTAAAAAAAGAACAGTGGTATTGACATCAAATTCATAAGCTTTTCGTGAATACATTACATAATCATCTGAGTTGAAGAGCGTGTTTTGGTGACATGAATTACATATATGTTATAAATTTCAAAATGCCACTGAGGGGTTATTAAAGAAGGTTATTGGAAAAACAGTTTTATGTTTATTTTCTGATTACTTCTGATTTATGTTCTGATTATTTCACTTCCAATAATCAATGATTCTCTTTCAGGTGAAGTACTGGGATTGCTGGGACCCAGTGGTGCTGGTAAAAGTTCATCTCTGAGAATGATATCTGGGGTCACAAAGCCAACGGCTGGAGAGGTAGTAAAAAAATGAAGAAACAGTATCCCTTCCAAGAATAGAAATCTCACAATAAATATAGACCATAGCTTTATATGACTATGCTTTGAGTCATTAAAAAAGTTTTTAATCATAAATCTAGAAAGTGATTTCTAGAAATATTTCTTTGATGCTCAAAAAAATGTTTTTAATCATAAATCTAGAAAGTGATTTCTAGAAATATTTCTTTGATGCTCAAAAAAATGTTTTTAATCATAAATCTAGAAAGTTATTTCTAGAAATATTTCTTTGATGCTCAAAAAAATGTAGACATTTATTAGCTACATGTCAGTTTCTTGAGTGATTATATGATTGGAGAAAAGGCTGCATGTATTTCTAAAACCAGTTTACTTTCATAGGTGGAACTGAAAGGATGGAATTCAATTTGGGGAGATGGCTCGGTCAAGTTCCTGGGGTACTGCCCTCAGGAGAATGCGCTGTGGCCCAACCTGACGGTGAGGGTGCACCTGGACCTGTTCGCTGCAGTGAAAGGGCTGAGGAAAGCAGACGCCGCAGTCGCCATCACACGGTACAGTCATGCGATCCCCTTGTGTCAGGAGACAGGGAGGCTGTCCATTGATGATGAATCCACTAATGAAGAGTGGAGAGTAGAAAAGACATCTCCCCTTCTTAGAGGGTGTCAGTGGTAGAGCAGGGATGTCAGACAAGGGCTGTGTTTTTATTTTTTCTGGTTTTGTTTTTTTTAAAGTACTCTTTTACTCTGTTCCTCTGATGCTGAATTGGCAGCACCAGTACTTTCTTTTTTTTTTTTTCAAGATACGCTTTTATTTATTTAGAGAGAGAGGAAGGGAGAGGGTGAGGGAGATAGAAACATCAATGATGAGAGAGAATCATCCATCAGCTGCCTCCTGCATGCCCCATGCTGGGGATCGAGCCCACAACCCCCAGCATGTGCCCTGACCAGGAATGGAACCATGACCTCCTGGTTCATAGGCCGACGCTCAACCACTGAGCCATACCAGCCAGGCAACAAAGGCTGTTTTTGACAAGTGAATGAATGATCATCCATTTCCGTTCCTAACAGAATTCTAGCTACTCTTAAAACCTGTTTACGAGATGAAAAACCTTTCCCATTCTGAAATAAACTCTCCTTTCCCTTGGTCACTAGAGTTAGAGTGTTGAGAATAGTAGCACCCAGCTTCCCCCGAAGGCTGTTCCTCTTCGTGTGATGACCTTTTCCCCATTCTCTTCCTGTTTCCCCTCAGATTGGTGGATGCCTTCAAACTGCATCAAGAGCTGAATGTCCCGGTGCAGAAATTAACGCCAGGGGCCACCAGAAAGGTATGTGTGGTGTGTGCTGCTATCCTGAGGGCGGATGTGGTGCTGGTAGCAGATAGAGGTGTTTCTCTGCATTTCAGTTGTGTTTCATGCTGAGCATCTTGGGAAATTCGCCCATCCTGATCCTGGATGAACCATCTACAGGCGTGGATCCTACAGGACAGCAGCAGATGTGGTGAGAACTGTCCCCCTCAGAGCCAGCAGTAGAAACCTCATGTATACGTTGCATTCTTAAACTGGTCGTAGAAAAGCAAATCCACGGGTTCCCAGTTCAGTGAAGATACTCCATATTATTAAGAAAAAAAATATTGAACAAATAGATTTGCTAATGCAGCATATTCATGTGGTATTCACATTTTTTTATTTTTTATTTTTGTTTAAAGTATTACACATAGTAGAACATATGTGTCCTTTTTCCCCTATTGACCCCCCCCCCGCCTTCCCCACCGCCTCTTCCAGCACATGCCCTCACCCCCCTAGTGTCTGTGTCCATTGGTTATGCTTATATGCATGCATACAAGTCATTTGGTTGATCTCTTACCCCTCTGCCCAACCCTTCTAGATTCGCTAATGTAGCGTATTCATGTGGTATTCTCATTTTTTAAGAACAGCAAAAACAAAAGCACCCTTAAGGACTTGGTTGGAGTTTTAGGTATTGCAATTTGGAGTGTATTTTGATTTGTCTTTTACTTATTGAGATGTCTATAACTATTTCCTTAGAAACTATTAAGTTAGTGACATAATTTCCCCCATTTCCTCCCCCTACCCTGTTACCTAATCTGTCAAGTTTGTTTATATAACTTTTCTTAGTTTTTAAATTCTTTTTAGTTTCCTATCTGAGACTTTCGATTTGGACTAATAAAATTTTCCAATTCATTCCTAACCGGTTTGGCTCACTGGATAGAGTGTCGGCCTGTGGACTCAAGGGTCCCAGGTTCGATTCCGGTCAAGGGCATGTATCTTGGTTGCAGGCACATCCCCAGTGGGGAGTGTGCAGGAGGCAGCTGATCGATGTTTCTTTCTCATCGATGTTTCTAAATCTCTATCCTTCTCCCTTCCTCTCTGTAAAAAATCAATAAAATATATATTTAAAAAAATTTTCCAATTCAGTTTCATATTTGTGACTGTCCAATCTCTAAAAAGAACTTTATTATGGACATGTTATACAAATGTAAAGAGAATCATTTATGAACACATTTTACCCACCACCCAGTTTCAACAGTTATCCACACAAGGTCAATATTTCTCCATCTATACCTCCACCCACTTCATTTCCCCACTCCCCAGTTATTTTGAAGCAAATGTTAGGCAGCAGGTCCTTTATTGATAAATATTTCAGTTAGCTTCTACAAAAGATACAGAGGTTTTCTTCTTAATATAGTTTTATTGATTATAGAGAGGAAGGGAGATGAGGAGAGAGAAAGACATCAATGATGAGAGAGAATCATTGATCAGTTGCCTTCTGCATTCCCCCAACTGGGGATCGAGCCCACAACCCAGACATGTTCCCTGACTGGGAATTGAACTGTGACCTCCTGGTTCATAAGTCAATGCTCAACCACTGAGCCATGCCAGCTAGGCTGGAATTTTTCTTTAACTTAACCAGAATCACTCCTAAATGGTAATAAATAATTTAATAACAGAAATATTTTAAAATCTTCTTTATGCTATAAAAACCTAATCAGTAGTCACATTTCTCTAAATTAGGATCTAAATATGATTCATAAACTGTATTTTGCCTCTAAAATTTCCCCTTTATCTCATTCCGCTCCCAACCCCCCCAACCCTCACCCCCCCCCCCCATCTCATGCTCTTTTTTTAATGGTGTTGATTTTAATGGTTTACTTCAGGCACATGATTCAGTCAACCATTAAAAACACAGAGAAGGCGGCCCTCCTGACCACCCAAAACCTGGTGGAGGCCGAGACTCTTTGTGACCGCATCGCCATCATGGTGTCTGGAAGGCTGAGGTGGGTGTCTTTCCATAGCCTTCACTTGACCCCCCCCCAAAATGAGATTCCCTATGAAAAGGAGACAATCACCAGATGGAATTCTTCTTTTCAGCTCCCTCAGTGATGCCCTTTCCCTTATATTTGAAATAATGTAAAAAATTTCAGAGCCAATATTCATTCCAACATGTTTTCCTTCTTGTCCGTAGATGCATTGGCTCCATCCAACACCTGAAAAGCAAACTTGGCAAGGATTACATTCTAGAACTAAAAGTACAGGAAGCTTCTCAAGTGACTTTGGTCCACACTGAGATTCTGAAGCTTTTCCCACAGGCTGCGCTGCAGGAAAGGTGAATGGAGCTTCTGATTATGGAGAAACCTGTTGTCTTTACCCATTCGATGGTTCCTCTTCTGCTCTGAGAGAATGTCAGGGTGACTTCATAATGAACGTTGGGGCCTCAAAAATGGACTTGTTGAGTCGTACAGATTATGAGATTTGGGAGCTGCCCAGGTAGCTATATCCCCCAGGGAAGCTTGGGGACAGCCTTCATGGGTCTCCGCTGCCATCCATGGCTGATCCCCAGCTCTGGCAGAAGACTTGGAAAAATTGGGGGGATTTCTGATTATTAAAACCCACACAGGGCCACAGTCAGGCCCATGGCATCCTCCTTGGTCCTCCCTGTAAATATTCAAAAGATGTTAATATTTATAATTTAAAAGATGTAACTGTTTAGGGTAAGTTCCCTTCATAGGGACAAATAGCAACTGAGATAATCAAAGAGTTGTCCATTGATGAAGTTTTCATGACACAAAATGGAAAATAGGTGTGTGTGTGTGTGTGCGTGTGTGTGTTATTGGTGGGGAGGGTGGCAAGGAGCTGGAGCAGGAACTGAATTTGAAATTTTTTGGAGAGATAATCACCCCAGAGAAGCAGAACATAACTGCTATTTCCATTTTAGCACAGTATAAATATAATGGCACTATCTGAGGTCTATGGCAGGGCATATAATAGTCCTATTCCTAGACCTTTGGTGTCACAAACCTGAGAAGAAGTTCTGATGTAGATGGAAAGATCACGAAGGGTAAGGCTGGAAGGGCAGCATCTGGGATGAAGGGGGCCAGTCCTGGAAGTCTGGGCAGCTTTGGAGCTACCTGGGAGCACCAGACTTCTGTTTAAGAAGGAGCTGAGAATGGGGCATGAGGTCACACAGCCAGAAGTAGCATGTGGAAGCAAGATGCCAAACATCAGTCCTGGCTCTTCTTTCCTCAGAGGTCAGGGACGTTTTTTAGTTAAAACCTTTTGAACCCCACCCACTATTATGTCCCTCTTTCCCAAACTCCTATCTCTCTCAGCTTTCTGGTGACAAGGATGGAATATTGAGTGAGATTAATTCTAGCCTAATTTGAATTTACCAAAGGGATTAGTTCAGAATAGCTATGTTCAAAAAGAAAAAGGTTTGTGTGAACTGAGAGTAAGTATAATTATGCCGGATTCTTTCTAGGAGAATTATCTCCTACAGCCAACTACCAAAGTCATTTTAAGAAATGTCCATTGGTAAATTAGATTATTTACTTCATATGTGAACTACATTAATTTGCATTATTACTTTTTGAATCTTTACCTAAGGATATGTTTATTGATTTTTAGAGAGAAAAAGGGAGAGGGGGAGAGAGAGAAACATCAGTGTGAGAGAGAAACATCCATTGGTTACCTTCTGGAAGTGCCCCAACCAGGGATTGAACCCCCAGCCTAGATAATGTGAACTGACTGGGAATTGAACCCGAAACCTTTTGGTGCACAGGATGACACTCTAACTTACTGAGCCAGCTGGCCAGGTCTGATTTGCATTGTTTTTATTTCAAAAAGGAAATTGCTGATAATATTTATTTTGATGGTCTTTTTTCTCCTTGAAACTCAAGGTGAAATATGACATTTTCCTATTTCCAGGTATTCCACCTTCTTGGCCTATAAACTGCCCGTGGCAGATGTTCACCCTCTATCTCAGGCCTTTTACAAATTAGAGGCAGGTAAGAGTGACCATCTTTACAAGAAAACTTTTGAAGAATTAATTCAGGCTTGGATAGTAATTTAATAGGAGAGAATTGTGTAATACATTTTAAAAAATAGATCCTGTAGGATACGTATGATCTTAAGAATCCTAAAGGTACATAATGGTCAGGATTTAACCCCAGTTTTGGTTCACCCAAGCCTCTGGAAAGAGGTTAATTTCCAGTGCAGATGGAAACTGCAGAAAACACACAATTGTGCTTGGTTGGTTTTAATGTGAATTCATAACATTAAACTCAGGAAGCCCTTTAGTCCAGTCTGCTTTGCTTACATGTACACAATCCATTCATACCAAGTGTCCTGAATTCTTACTTCATTTCCCCTCCCCTTGCATATCTGTCTCCTTCCTGCTCTTCTCCCACAGTTGATTCCTTGCTTTATATTTCACTCATAAAATGAAGGCAGCAGGAAACTTCCCTGTGTCTGTGCTGTGTGTTCTGCCTTAAAGATGCATGAACAGCCTGTGTCTCCAGCTAAGGCTGCGCCCTGCATTGTGCATGACTCCTCTCGCCACTTGAAATCGTCCCTTTTCTGTCTTTGTCATCATTTTTCCACTTTTCACTGGGTTGTTCTCCAAAACAAACCATCATGGTGGAATTTCCGAGCACAGCATGGTAACAAAGAGCTCCAACTCCAGCACCAGGCTCTCCGGGTTCCCATCCCAGCACTGCTGCTTAGGAGCTAGGAGACACTGGACAAAGGTGCTTAATCCCCGTGCACCTGGATGGCTCATCTCTAAAATGCGGGATAGCGTCAGTGCCACATGGCAGGGTTGTTGGGAGGATTAAATGAGCTCATTTAGGAAGAGCCTAGAACAGTGCCTGACATAATATAAACCTCTGGTTTGCTCCTCCCACTCTAGACACCCTGACTTCCTGCCTTGGGGTTGTGCACTTGCTAATCCTTCTTTCTGGAATTCTACTTCCTAAATTTCCAAGCTGCTTCCTCACTTCTTTCAGGTTCCTGCTCAGTTATGATCTTGTTATTGTGGCCCTTCCTAGCTAGGTATAACAAGAGTGCCCTCCACTTCCTATTTCTTGCACTTGATTTGTTTTTTCTCAATAGTAGCTACCATTTACTTTATTATACTTATGTAAATTAATATGTTTATTATATATTGCTTACTTACCTAATGCCCATATTCCTCCCAATAGAATGCATACTACACAAAGGCAGGGGTTTTTGTTTTACCTATTTCATTTACAGTTCTATCCCTGCCACCTAAGGGTGGCTCCCACTCATGGAAGGTTCTCAATGTATAAATGGCGAACTGTGAACACATGAATATATAAATTGGTGACCACTCTCACGCAGATTTCCTGGTGGGGATGCCCAGCGGAGAGCTGGTGCAACATATGAACTGGCTGAAGCACACAGTTCCACCGAAGTAGTGGGTCCTCTTAAAGGGAATGGAATGGGATTGAAATCTTCCCACGTGTAAGAGTCTATCAGTCAGTTATGAAGTCCCTCCAGGAACCTATGCATCTCCCAGGACACATCAACTAAGTAATAAAACACCAGTGTGTGACCAATGTGTAATATGAGAAAATTCTAATATCAAGATTTATTCAATGTGTATTTATATTCTGACTTTTCATTATTTCTTTATCTCACCAAGCATTTGTTTGTTCAGCTCTGTAGTCCATTTATATGAATGGTTTGCATTTTTATTTCATATGATTTAAAAAAATTATTGGTAATAAATTATAAGCATCTACTACTAGTCTTTTTCCCCCCCCCAGTGAAACATAATTTTAACCTGGAGGAATACAGCCTGTCTCAGTGCACGTTGGAAGAGGTGAGCCAACTTTGACGATTTTGCGTGGTCTTTGTAAATTGCACGTGACAGTAACACACATTGTTCCTGTCTGTAAGACAGTCAACGACTCAATAATTCTTTTTTCTTCTTGTTTGTTTCTTATTTAGGTATTGGTAGAGCTTTCTAAGGAGCAGACGGGGGGAAATTTTGACGAAGAGATTGATACAACCATGAGATGGAAACTCCTCTCTCATTCAGACGACCCATGAAACCCAGTCATTCCTTGCCGATGTCCTATAAGCTTATGTTATATGTAATAATTTGCATTTTATATAATTTTTAAAAATTGTCAACATCGATATTAGGTACATTTTGTATATTTGGTTAATGAATGAATACATTGTAAAATTATTCTTCCCCTCAAATTTAGAGACAATAGAAGGTGTTAATGAAGTTATCTGAAGAACCAGGCACTAGGTTTTAAATAAATAAAACTACAAACTTGAATTTTTTGAAGCGTGACTTTTTTGAAATATGACATTCACTAAAAAATTATCTTGCTGAACTATGTGAGGAATGTAATCCACAGCTAGAGGCGCCGTGATTGCTGCACACCAGGTGATGATACATCCGGGTTCTGAGTTTGCTTTAATACCCACGGACGACCCAAGAACCTTCCTCTGAAACCTTTTCAGAAATTGTTTGAAATCCACAGGGTTAGGAGCCCCTTAGCTCACAAAGGAACAAGCACCTGCATTGGAAGCAGTTCAAACAAACCTTTTGAAAACAATGGGAAGCACCGCAGCATTTGTTCAGATTTTGAAATTGTTGAGTGTGTTATGATTCTGTGAGTGCTGATTTCCCTCTTCACCTCATCAGCAGTTTTTTCTGTATTTACTGTTATTTTAAAATGATTTTTATCCTATATAAGTGTATGTACATCACACACACACACACACACACACACACACACACACGCACACATCTGTTGTACTCCCAATTAAAAAATTGTGTCAGCTTTACATATTCTATTTTCACCCTTAAGCAATAGCAATTTTATTTTGAATATTACCAGATAAATTTTTGAACACCAAGCAGTATTCTTGCTGCTTTTTTTGGTAATCTATAATAATAAAAGCATAATATGCTAATTAGACCAGACATCTTTCTGGACGACCTTTCAGACGAAGCCAGGGCTACGAGGGCAGCCCGGGTCCCAGGTGCCTGTGGCAGCCGGAGTGAAGGCTAGGTTCTGGGTGCCAGAGGGAAGCTGGTGCTGACAGGGGAAGGAAGGCCTACTCTTGCACGAATTTCGTGCATCAGGCCTCTAGTATGTTATATAACTTTCAAAAAATTATGTCCACTGAAGAAAATTTGTATAATGGGGTAAAGTATAGAAATTGAATAAGAAAATCACTACAATTTCTCCATACCAAAAAAAAACAACAACAAAACACTCAGCTCTTTTCTTCTTTAATCTATATATACTTGAAATCATTATAGTACATATAGTTTCCTAATTAGGAATATATGCATATTTGCTGACATAACATGCAAGCTGTTTTAATTTACTTTTTATAGTGAGGTTGAAGCTTCACATGTTTGCATTTTATTTTGTGTTAATTATTTGTATTCTTTATTTATTTTTGTGCTTTAATCTTTTTCTTATACATTTTATAAGCTATTAAGAGAAATACTTTATCTGTATATTTTACATATCTCATAATTATATTGGAGCCTTATATTTCCAAATATATTATAAATGATCTATAGTTTATTTAGGAGCCTTAAATGAAAGTAAATTATAGTGAGAATGTAATTTAAGTAAATTATTCCTAAAATTCAAGGAATAAATTCTCCTGTCTTGCTCAAATATATAACATCACAACACATAACAACCATTTTACATAACAATATAATGAAATCTTTGCTAGTATGCTTTATAAGTTATAACTTTATTAACTGTTATAGAAATATGTTTACAAGGTACTAAATAACCAATGCCAGATATATTATGACTGTTTTAAACTATTAAACTGGGCATAGTTTGCCAAAACTATCATAATATGGTTGTTTTTGAGGCTATTAATTAACTTGGGTTTTTATTAGGATTATGTCCTAAGCGCAGATGAATAGATACAAAAAGAGGAGGTCAGAGTAAAACGAAAGAAGAAAAAGAAAAAAGAGAGTGATACACCTTTAACTCTGCCATAGACAGATCCTGTGCTGGTTTTGTTCTCTCTCTTCTTTATCGCCATCTAGACAAGGCTGACCACTGTGGGCTGCATCACCAGTCCCCTGCTTTTCATGGTCCTCCATTAATACCGTTTTCTTCAATGTCATTTTTGTTATAAAGTTGATGTTAGTGTGAGCCATTCGTTCAGAGGAGAATGTCACAAATTTTCCTTTTGTTTTAAGCAGAACCGCCTTCCTAGGTAGGGCTGTCAGCAGGAGTTGAGAGTCCTCATGTGTCCAGGCAGACTTTCCCGACGGGCTATCTCAGGACTCCGAACACTGTCCTCAGTTGCCAGACACATCTGTTGGTCTGTTCTTGGAATTGGCTTCCTACTTCACAGAAAAATGTCTCAACTCTCAGGGGTGAAATGCATTTTTTAAAAGTATAATTATTAATTGGTTTATTTTATGATAGTGGGAAAGCCACTCTTGGTGTAGCATAGATGTTAACGTCCCATAAATCTTTATATTTATGGAAAGCTCTGCTATTCTTTTTTCCAATTACAGTTTACATCCAATATCATTTTGTATTGGTTTCAAGTGTGCAACACGGTGGTTAGACAATCCTATACTTTACAAAGTGTTCCCCTTGATATTTCCAGTATCCACCTGACACCACACACAGTTATTATAATATTATTGACTGTATTGCCTGTGCTGTACTTCACAGCCCTGTGTTTTTTGTAACTACCAATGCTGCAGACCAATATCAACAGTAATTGATATAAATGTGAGAAGCCTGGCAGAAGGCTGACCAGGACTCCTTTTGATATTCACAAGATGAATATCTACATTTTATTACTTGCTGCTGACTCAATGGCTTAAAGCAAACTCCCCCAAGACCTGACAATCTTACTGTTTGCTAAACATTACCATTGAATGTCTGTTTGCATTCCTAAAGGCAATTGTGTATTCTAGCTAATAAAAACAGCTGGGAAGGAGCAACAGAGAGAGCTTGACCTTCATGGTTAGGCTGTCCTCTGATTCCCCCGGTAATTATAAAAATTAATATTCCATCTTGTGTGTATCATTTGCGCGTTAGCCCTCCCTCCAAGTCTTTGAACCCGCGAAAGCCACGCTGGCCGTGGACTCTCGCATACCAATCTGTACTTCTCAATCCCTCCACCTCGTTCACCCAGTCCTCCAAGCCCCCTCCTCTCTGGCAGCCATCAGTCTGCTCTCTGTGTCTATAAGTGTTTCAGTTTTGTTCGCTTATTTTGTTCTTTAGATTCCACATAAAAGTGAAATCATATGGTATTTGTCTTCCTCTGACATTTCACTGAGCATAATACTCAGGGGTGAAATCTTCACTTTGTCATATTTAAAAATTCTCTCAGTTCTCCCTTTCACCTCCCTTTTTTCTTCTGACGAAGAACCTCTCCTTCTCCTTTTTCAGGCTGACCTCTCGTATTGGTTCTGATCCACTCTCTTCTTACCACCAACCCCCCCCCCCGCCCCCGCCAAAAAAAAAGTAATGTTCCATCTGTTACTTAATTTCTCTTGGGTTTTTATTTTTCTGTTGTTGTTGCTATTTCCCTTTTCCTTTTTCTTCTAAAAAATATATTTTTTTTAAAAAAAATCTACCATTGATCAGAACAACTCTTTTGGCTACTACCCAACCAAGACCTTTCTTTCAAAACCAGGCTTCCAAAAACAGTAAATGATGGTGGGGGTTTTCTTTTTGTTTTGTTTATGTTTTTTTCTGTTTTGTTTTTGGTTTATTTTGCTTCCCTGTCTCACATTCAACATTTAAAAATCAAAATATAGGAATTGCGCAACTTTTATGTCCCAGACTCTGTGACGCTATAACAATGAAGATTCTGTAGCGGCCCCTCAGCAGTTTCCAGTCCATAGTTGGGGAGAGATGATCATTAGTTAAAATGGGGTGAGGTACATACTACAACGGCAGTGACCTTGGTTGTGCTACAGGAGACCCTGGAAGGCATCCAACCCACGAGGAAGGCAGGCCTGGAAGGCTCATTGGGGAGACGCGGTCATAGCCAAGACCTGCAGGACAAGTACAAGTTAGGCAGATAGAGTCATGAGAAGGCCAGTGGAGAGGAGGGGTTCATTTCAGGAGAGCAAATAGAGGTAAATGAGAGGTGCATTCATTTAAAATGAGTGATCATGCCCGGCTGGTGTGGCTCAGGGATTGAGCTGGTGACCTATGAACCAGGAAGTCACGGTTCAATTCCCAGTCAGGGCACAATCCCTAGTGTGGGGTGTGCAGGAGGCAGCCAATCAATGAGTCTCTCTCATCATTGATGTTTCTATCTCTCCCTTCCCCTCTGAAATCAATAAAAATATATTTAATAATAAAAATATATATATATGTCTAAGTGCAGCTGGAGTTGGAGGAAAGGCTCAGGCAAGGGACGTCTGGAGAGAGAAGCAGGGATCAGATGGTCAAAAGTCTTGTATTTTTCTGCAGAGAAACCAGAAAACTGTGGAGGTAGCTATGAGAGAGACATCATCAACATTACATGTTAGAAAGATTGTTTCCATATGGTGTGAACATGGACGGCTTTCCAGTTTTAAGATGGTACATAGGCAAGAGATAACACAAGGACTATAGATGGTAAATACCGAATTAACTTCCAGGGAAAAAGAATAGAAAGACTAAAAACAAGAAAAAAAGTGAAGGTAACATTTGACCAAAGTATTAGCTGAAAATTTCCCAGAACTTAGAAAATAAATTAAGACACAAGTTCTTGGTTTAGAAGTGACCACAAAGTGCCATGCAGGACAAAAGGGAAAAGACAAAAACAAGCTACACCCGAGCATATTGTCACTACATTTCATACACTTGTGGTTAAAGAGAACATCCTGAAATAACCTAATGGGAGAAAGACAGTAGTTGAAATTAATGGGGCTCAATGATATGTAAGCATTCTCAGCAAAACTAGATGTGAGGAGGCAGTAACATGTAATTATTTCTTTTATTGTTGACAGTTACAGATGTCTCCCATCATCCCTGTTACCCCCTCCACCAGCCACCTACTCCCCCAGCTTTCACCACATTATTGTCTATAACCATGGGCTATACATATATGCATATATGTTCTTTGACTAATCTCTTCCAGTCCCTCACATCCCCCTCCCCTCTGAGATCTATCAATCTGTTCCATGTATCTATGGCTCTGGACCTATCTTGTTCATCAGCCTATTTCGTTCATCAGATTCCACATATAAGTGAAATCATATGGCAACATTATTATTTTTAATATATTTGTATTGATTTCAGAAAGGAAGGGAGAGAGAAAGATAGAAACATCAATGATGAGAGAGAATCTTTGACGGGCTGCCTTCTGTACAACCCCTAATGGGGATCGAGCCTGCAACCCGGGCATGTGCCCTGACCAAGAATCGAACCCTGACCTCCTGATTTATAGGTCAATGCTCTACCACTGCGCAACACTGGCCGGGTGGTAACATATTATTTTTAACGTGAATGATTTGAGACATTTCAGTCAGGGTCAAAATCAAAAATGGAAACCAAAAATCCAGAATGACAAAGTAACAGAACTGGAAAAATTGGACAGATAATTCCAGTTCTTTATTTCTACTTGGACCATGTTTTTTTCTGTTCCTTTTTTAAGGTTCTGGAATGATCTGTTTCTCAAATAATTTACAAATGGCCAAAAGTTATATTAAAATATGCTTGACATCACAAGTAATTTAAAAAATGCATGTTAGGTGATCAAGGAGGTAGGATTTTTTTTTATCAATCAGATTAGTAATTAAAACACCTATAATTTCCAGGCTCGACACTCTGGAGGTCTGATCACTAGGATTTATTGAGTGCTCACTCAACATTAGGTACTGTGATAAATACTTACCATGTGTGTTTTTTTTTCTTTAGTCCCTACCCTATCCCCAAATCCTACATTTAAAATCCTAAGTGACCCTGTTGGAGAAACTGAGGAAACTGAGGCTTTTGACATAGGTTACTTGCCTGACATTGCAGAGCCAGCAGATAACAGACCTAAGGTTTCAAGGTCAAATATGCTAAAGGGCTTAACCTGGAAGGGGTATGATGAGGGCACATATACAGATAGCAGGTCTTGGGGGAAGATAGGTTGAAAATAGGCTGATTGTTTTTTACATTGTCTAGGTAATGTATTCCCAAGTGTGTTTATCAACATTCAAGGATGATCACTGGTAGAATGAAATAACAGAAAGCCCTCACTCTGACTCTCCAGATGAGAGGAGAAGAACAGGGCTAGGGGAACCTTAAAAAAAGGAACAGAAAAAACATGGTCCAAGTAGAAATGGAGAACTGGAAAACCACAGGAAAGCTTAACTTAGAAATTATGAAATCAGATGACTGGATGAAATGGATGGGTTATCCTAGGGACCGACCCTCTTCCCTCATGGGAAGTTAAAGATTTGCAGGCTAGGTGAAAAGAAAAAGAAAAGTATACTGTTTCCTACTAACAGATAATGGAAGCAGGCCAAAAATATATCTGAGACGTGCAACTGCAAATAAAAATGAGCATCATACAAAGGATCTGTCCAGGCTCCCCGCTCCAAAAGAAGCACAAATAGAAACAAGTAGAATCTGTTTACTATGTTTTTAAGAAACAAAGAGAAATTTTTGGAAAGTATCTGCCAAAACCCAGGAGGTGCAGATGGATCTGAGGAAGGATGAAAGGCAAGAACAGAAAAGGCCCTGGGAAATGAGCAGAGACTTTCTCTCTCTCTCTCTCTCTCTCTCTCTCTCTCTCTCTCTCTCTCTCTCATATTGCCTGTTTATTTTAACTTAAGTAACAGATGTGATCCATTGCTTAGTTTACTGCAAAACTGAGAATATAATTTTACCGGGTATTTTTTAAGAGGAAAAAAAAAATTTATATTGTTCTTTAAGAAACCTATTTTTCTTGTCTTCTGTGGGGTACTATTTACAGTGATCATGCCTTATTGGAAGGGGTGGAGGGGCCACATTTTACTTATAGAAAAACCGAGGCTACATTTGGAGACATTTATTTTATTTTATTTTCTATGTTTTGTGTATATTGTCATAGGTATTATGGAAAATAAGTTAGCCACATTAAACTTTCAAGTCTTAACTAACAATGATAATGACTGCTTGGGAGTATCCTTATATTAAGAAAAATTAATTGGAGCCAGCAGCTCATGTAAGCGTATAAATAGAAAATACATACCAGCAAATATTCCTTCAGATGACTTGGGTTGTTTTGTTTTGGTTTGTTTCGGGTTTCCTGTTCATGGAGGTGTCCTTTAAAGCAGTGATTTTTAAAGCATGCAGTGTCTGACTATTTAGTCAGGGGCACTGAACTCTTTTTATTTTTTTAATTGAACTTACTGGGGTGGCATTGGTTAATGAATTTTTATAGTTTCAAGTGTACAATTCTATAATACATCATCTGTATATTGTATCATGTGTTCACCATCCCAAGTCAAGTCTCCTTCCATCACCATTTATCTTCCCTTACCCTCTTCTCCCTTCCCCTTGCCCCTTCCCTCTGGTAATCACCACACTGTTTTCTGTATCTATGAGTTTGGGGTGAGGGTTGCTTAATCCCTTCACCTTTTGTACCCAGTCCCCCAACCCACTTCCCCTCTGATAGCTGTCAGTCTGTTCTCTGTATCTATAAGTCTTTTTCTCTTTTATTTGTTAGTTCATTTTGCTCATTAGATTCCACATATTAGTGAAATCATATGTTACTTGTTTTTCTCTGACTAGCTTATTTCACTTAGCACAATGTTCTCCAGGTCTATTCATGCTGTTGCAAAGGGTACAATTTCTTTCTTTTTTACGGCCCAGTAGTATTCCATTGTATAAACAGGCTGCTTCCAATAGAAGGAGCATACTTCAACATAATAAGGCCATATATGACAAACCCACAGCCAACATCATACTCAGTGGGCAAAAACTACAAGCTTTCCCATTAAGATGGGAAGCAAGACAGGGATGTCTGCTTGCACCACTCTTACTCAACATAGTTCTGGAAATTTAGCTACAGCAATCAGACCAGAAGAAGAAATAAAAGACATCCAAACTGGAAAGGAAGAAGTAAAACTGCCATTATTTGCAAGATGATATGATACTGTATATAGAGAACCCTAAAGAGTCCACCAAAAAACTACTAGAACTGATCAATGAATTCAGTAAAGTATCAGGATACAAAATAAATATCCAGAAGTCAGTTGCATTTTTATATATCAATGAACTAGTATAAAGGGAAACTAAGAAAACAATCCCATTCACAATTGCTTAAAAACAAACAAACAAAAAACCTAGGGCCCAGGCGTGGTGGCTCAGTGGTTGAGCTTTAGCCTCTGAACCAGAAAGTCACGATTTGATTCCCAGTCAGGGCACATGCCCAGGTTGCAGGCTTGATCCCCAGTGTGGGTGTGCAGGAGGCAGTCGATCAATGATTCACTCTCATCATTGATGTGTCTCTCTCTCTCCCTCTATCTCTCTCTCTCTCTCCTTCCCTCCCTCCCTCTCCTCTCTAAAATAATAATAATAATAATAAAATAATAATAATAATAATAATAATAATAAACACATTTTAAAAACCACCTAGGAATAAATCTAACCAGTCTCTTTATCTGGTTAAATAGGCTGCTGGGCCAATTCATTCTTCTCTCGTTGCAGATCAGGCATTTCTTCATTTGCACGCACAGTGTTGAGGGCTGCACCAGGTCCCACACTAACAGTTACTCTCAATCCCAGCCAAATATTTTAGCCCAATGCAAAGCCCATGAAATCTATATGGCTTCCGGCACTGGAGAATATTGCTACAAAACATAAGCAAAAGGCAAGGGGAATTGTAAAAAGTGAGGCAGCATAGCATTTACTTGATCTCACAGACTGGGTTCTAACCAGTAACTCATCGGTTTTGTGAATTCAGGCAAGTAATTTCAACTCTCCAGGCCTCACCTTTCTTATCTGTAAAGTGGGGGTGATTATAATAGTGCCTGTCACGTGAGATGATTGTCTTGATTACATGTGTTAATATTTAAGTGTGTTTTGCACGTAGAAAATGCCATGTGTGATTGCTGAGTAATACAGCAGTGGTCGGCAAACTCATGAGTCAACAGAGCCAAATATCAACAGTACAACGATTGAAATTCCTTTTGAGAGCCAAATTTTTCAAACTTAAACTATATAGGTAGGTACATTGTTATTAACTTCACTAGGGTACTCCTGAGGCTTAGGAAGAGCCACACTCAAGGGGCCAAAGAGCCGCATGTGGCTCGTGAGCCGTAGTTTGCAGACCACGGCATTAGGGCATAAATTGCCATTCCACTTTTGAAATCCCAGTAAGATTCTTCTTTCCTTTTTACTTTTTAAATTTTATTGATTTTGGAGAAGAAGGTATAGGGAGAGAGAGACAGAAACATCAATGATGAGAGAGAATCATTGGTGGGCTGCCTCCTACACCCCCCCCACCACTGGGGACCGAGCCTGCAACCCCGCAGGTGCCCTGACCGGGAATTGAACTGTGACCTCCTGGTTCATAGGTCAACGCTCAACCACTGAGCCACACCGACCGAGCAAAACTCTCTTTTTAAGCTGGCAAGCTAATACTAAAGATTATTTAAAAGAGTGAAGACATATGACTTGATCAAGACAACGTTGACAAAGAAGGTTAATGAGGGTGGGCTTGTGCCTCCATTCTGCAGAGGTTGCATGTGAAGAATGAGGACACCACACTGAAGGAGAAGAATAGAGTCTAGAAGCCAGCCAGGTCCAGAACACACATCCTACATTCAAAGTTCTGGGGGGGAAAAAGTTACTGAAAACAGTTTCCTAAAGTATGTTCTCCGAGCACAAAATGTGGGGGCGATGTTATTAAACGTGATCATTTTGTATTTTCTACAGAAGACAGCAGACATACAGAAACCATCAGAAATGGTGAGTGTTTTGTTTTTTTTTTAATGTCTCACTGTCTCATGAATGAATGAGTTCAACCTGCTTCTCCTCGGCTTACTGAGCAATTTCTGAACTCCTGGAGTTAACCGAAGGGTAAACATAATTGGCTACATATCGAAGGGCAATAGGTAAGGAAGACTTCCCTGTGGTTTGCGTGGACGAGGGGGCACAGAGGAGTCTGTTGCCCTGAGAATTGCATGCCTAGCACTTTGCTTCGCCTTCAACTGTGTGCTTAGGAAGTCATTGCAGCCCAGAACTCAGACTTACTGCCTGCAAGCAGAAAGGTAGCGGTCCTTGCTTTTTGTCTTCAGCTAAAGACAAACTTCATGAATTCCAAGAAGCTTTGGAACAGCGTTGTCTTCAAGTTACACGAGATGCTAAAAAAGAAAGAAAGAAAAAAGGCAGCATGGCAGCTCCTACCTGTTAAAAATGTTTGGTAAACAATATGGAAACTAGGACATACTAAAAATCTATAGTTGCTGATAGAGGGAGTAGTTTGTTTTCTGGGACTTGTTGCAGAAGTAGCCAGCATATGGAGTGCAGTTCTTATCTTAGTTTTATGACATGGCTCTAAGTCCATCCTGTTTTGCACTTGGAGAAAGATGCTGCTGTTAGCGGGCAGGCAGTGCAACAAAACTATAATCTCTGTGTACAAAATGTGGGCGATGTTATTAAATGTGATCATTTGTATTTTCTACAGAAGACAGCGGACATACAGAAACAATCAGAAATGTGTTTTAATGCTTGACAGTCTCATGCATGAATGAGTTCATTTTGTCACCCTGAAAAAAATAATCACTTTGCTTCATTGCCATATTTCTAGGTCCAGGTTTGAAGAACCAAATTTCAGTGGAAGGTTTGGAGCTACTTTCTGACTTGATTGGTATATTTCTAGCTATTTTTAAAAATCTCCCCCACCCCCTGCCCCTACTTCTTTCTGCTCTGCTCTGCACTGTCTCTAATGTTTCTTTAAAAGATTGGAGGCTCGGGGGGAAGGGGAGTGGAAATCCCATTAAGGCCTTGTATGAAAAAGCTAATGGAGAAAGACTAAAACCTTTTGGGTTTGACAGTACCTAATGTTTTGTTCTGTCCAGCCAGCCATCTGCAACTCCACACTCCCTGCTGAGGAACTGGCCGGGAGACAAAGCAATGGAAAACGGTGAAGGAGTCGCCCCCGTGATGTGAGCAGAGAGCTTTTGGCAGTAGCCCTGCTGAATTAAGACCACAATCCTTTTCGGAAATCAGTCTAAAACGAACTCTTCACAATAAACATGAAATTAAAAGCATGATGTACCAGTGACTCAGAAGGAATGTGAGCGCTCCTCCAGGAACTGCCGAGTCCCCGTGGACGAACCGTGTCTGGATGATCATTCCAGATTTCCAGCGAGTAAGTGAACCTCTAACCCTGTGGTGTTGCCTATGGAAAGATCACCTACGACTTCCAACGGGAAGTACCAAACATTTGGATGGAAACTATTAAGTGCAGTAAGTTATTAATGACTCCTTTTGATTTGTCAGATCATCTGAGTAGTTTCTATTGTAAGGCTAAATAATCGGTTGGAGAACTAAGACTTTTTCCCCCCCCTTTTCTCATTTTTACCCCGTAACTAAAGCATATTTGGACCAAATGACATATATTAGCTAATAGGCTATTGGAGAAATGGAAAGAAATGTAACTTTCTGCTCCCTCTTTGCAAGTAGGAGTTACGTCCTACGTTATTAGACTTAATTCTTCTTTTGTTTGTTTTCAGTGTTACTGCCAGAGGATTTGTAAGCATGGGAGGGTGGAGTGGGGGTGAAGGTGGAGGCGGGGCAGGGGGGACTACATGATTTTCAGAGTTTTGAATTGTGTTAACTGGCTTGAGAATATTTTCATCAAGAAAACTCAGGGCAATGTTTTTATGGACCTTTGTGGATCATGCTAAATACTTAAGAATTTTGATCTGATGTATTGTGCAATGCATTGATGCTCTAAATATGAGGAATTCTGGCAGGAAGTGACTGGGTTTTTATAGCCAAGTTATTCTTTCTAGATCACACGATTTTTGGAGCAATTTAAATTAGTTAGATGTTTTGTGCTACTATATGGAGAGTTGTATTTTTTTTCCTGGCATTTCCATCAGGAGGTGCTGGGGGGGGAGGGGCGGGGGGAATAGTGTTAACAGTGAGAGACAAAGAGCCAAACGATGACACTTAGATCATGTCCATTATTCGTTTATTCATAAATAATTGTCAGCACATGCACTAATCACAGGAAGAAAGAATCGGCAATATATTTAACCCTTTGATACCGTGATCTGAACTGCTGCTGTTGGTGTCAGGTGGGTCCTCTCGGCTGTCGCTGCTGCTCCCGTGCAGTAATATCAGGAGCTCATCCCCGTGGCTTCCGAATCCTGTTCATTCCCAGACAGTTGTTAAACATAAACGCATGCCCTCCTGTGTTCCACAAACAGCACTTCGTAGAAGGAACCTCCAGCAACGACTTCTGTCCTCATGCTCTTTTTTTAAATTATTATTATTACATTTTATTGGCGTGACGTTGGTCAACATGAACATATAGGTTCCATGTGTGGATTTCTAAGTTACAAAATCTGTATAGAGCACCCTGTGTCCACCACCGAAAGGCAAGTCTTCTTTTACCTCATATTAGGACCCCTTTCTCCGCCCACCCCTCTCCCCCTGGCAACCACCGCACTGCTGTTTGTGTGCATAAGTTTCAGTTTTATATCCCACATATGAGTGAAATCATACGGTTCTTAGCGTTTTCTGTCTGACTTGTTTCACTCAGCATAATGCTCTCAAGGTCCCACGCGCTGGCCTTAGACTGTCAGGATTTCTTCCCGTCTTGTGCCCCGTCCTCCTTTCATGCTCCTGTATCCGTTTTCTTTTTCAAATGACCACATACCTAACGGAGTCGAACAAGACAGATGTATCATCTCAGAGTGGGGGAGGTAAGATGCGTGCGGTGAGTCACACTGGACTACAGTGAGGTGTTGGCAGGGCTGCGTTCCTTGCTGGAAGACATAGGGAAGGATCTGTTTTCTTGCTTAAAACTTAGCGGCTGTCCCATTGCCTGGCTCATGCCCTTTTTCCTCAGTGGTGGATTGCATCCTTCGTCTACGGTTAAGGACCCTTGTGATGACATTGGGCCCGCCCCGATAATCCATGATTAGTTCCTTGATTTCAAGTCAGTGGCTTAGCAGACCTATTCTCATCTTACTCCACGCCTTAATTCTCCTTTGCCATGGCACAAATTCCAGGACTAGAACGGGACCATTATTCCATGCAAGCTTGTGGGGACAAAACTTGACTTTATGAAACTCTAATTTTTTGTCAGTCCATGAGGAGTCAATACAAATTATGTCTAATCATTTTGAAAATTGTGATTTCTTTCAACACTGCACACGAACATCCCTTTTGTCTGTCTTTGAGCTTTTCAGTTCCCTTCTTTGCTACGCAAGCACTTGGAAACAGCGGTTATATTTCTTTTTAGCTTGATTGCACAGTGTTCCCTATTTCACACCTTTCCATTTACTTCCTAATTTTTAAACAAACAGGTCAGAATGAGCAAGAGGCACATCAGCGTGAAGCAGTCTAGCCTTTAAAGTTCTCTTCCATCAGTCCTTGCCTTTCAGACTTAGACAGCAATAGAACATTCTTCCCAGCAATGTAGCCTAATTAGGCTCTATCTCTGGCATTCACCGGCCCCCATTTGAATTGCCTCCTGAATACCAGCAGGGGGCAGCATGGGCAAGATCAGGATTTTAGTCTTTGAACCTAATAGCCAAGAGCAAGCTCATTTGTAAAATGAGGAAAGAGAAAATAGCGACCCTGGGATTGCCACCCTCGTTAAATACGGCACCAAAGGAGGCTGCCACTACCTTGAAAACGCATGTTTCATTGGCCAAATAGCCTTGTGCTCCAAGCACAGTCCTTGTAACATTTCCTGGGCCAATTCCTCCTCTTAAAATGTTGGGTTTGTTAATTAAGATTAGGTCTTATGTTTTCTTTATCAACTAAGATAATTCATGGGTGTTCACACTCTACACATCTCAGAGTCTTTTTGTTATTCTGCCTTATGGGAAAATAATGAGATATGCCCTCTGCAAGGCGACTATGTAGCTCATTCTGGGAAATATACTACTGGTTCTTAGGCTGCACTAAGATGACCATATAAATAATGACATTCCACCGCTGCTGACCAGGTAGAGTGTCATATCTGAATTCTGCTTCCTTCATTAGGTTTGAAGTGATCAGTGAATGGCCATTAGACAGATAGGTCCTGAATTTTTGTGGTTATATAGGTTCTAGACTAGAATTAGAATGCTCTCTGCAAACAGCTCTATAAAGAGTTGCTGTGGACTTGGCCCCCGTATTGGAAATGGACAATCAGACCCAATGGTGGATCTGTGGTAAGCCTGAAGGCTAGTTATCTCTTCCTGCAAGTCTAGGCACTTATGTGGATTAGCCCCAAGGCCAAGGTTGAACCCATAAAAAGAAGGGATTGGGTAATTGTTTTCTACTGACAACAGCAGAATAACATAGATGCCTGCAAATAATTATGCCTATATTGCCGAGGATGCATTTCCAGTTCAAGAACCTCCTAGCGCAAATTCATCTGATCCGTGTATCCCCTGTCAGTTCACCCCCATCCTTATTGCTGCCTCCCACCTCTCCATTCATATGCGTGGCTGAATATGCAAGGCTGAGATTTATATGCATCACAGACCTGATGGTTATTTGGGGTGCTCTTTTCTACTAGACCGTCTACTTTGTAAGAATCGAAGCATGGTATGGGGTTAAATCATAATCTAGTTTTATTGCAAACAGATTTTCTTCAGCATTCTTCTTTAGTTTTGTCTATTTTGGTAGGTGTCTCTAAGGGAAATAGAGCAAATTGCTTTTTCAATTCCACCTCACAGATATTAGGCTGATTTTTATTTCATTACAAACTGTTTACTTCCTCCTGAACTACCCCATTCCTATCCTGTCAACTTGATTCTTTATAGACTCTTTCTTTTATCCTTTAATTTCAAACATTTATTTTTTTATATTTCCTTGTCATTATATTTGGTACTTAAAAGAGCCTTTAGGAAAATATGCATGTCTTCCCACTACCTTGAAAAATTATTTCCATTTTATTTTTTACAATGTATTTTTTATAATATATACTTTTTGCAATTGTATTTTCTTTTTTTTTCTTTTGGACATCACTTCACCTAATACTTTACTTTTTATTGTTTTTTCCCTCATTTTAGATATTTTTAATCTCATTATTTTCAAATATGTTTGAATTTTTTTGAAAAATTGGAAGGATTGCAAATTCTTTGTATCATGCAAGATGTTATGGTCTTAATTACTTTAGGGGAAATATTTAGTATGATATTTGCTTTTAATTCCTTTTTAACTTTCTTCTTGAATTTCATTATGGTCATTAAATGGAAGATTTAAAATTTTTCTTCTGTTTATTATAATACAGTTTTCTTTGTAAATAGTATATATTTTCTTTGCCTTTGGGGGTAATCGGCCTTTCTTTTTGTTCCAGCATTTGGGGCTTCCGATAACAACTGTGCAAACTGAAGTCTGTGGATAAACACGTGAGTAGATCCCTCCTAGAGCTCCTCACCGCCAGTTGGGATGCTGGTAGAATCTCTGGTCTTGCATGGAAGTGGCCCCTGATCCACACACTCCCCAGATGAATTTCTACCACGGCACGGCAGTTGGTTCAGAGTGAGGGCTCCAGAACTTGACCCTCTGGGTTCAAGCCCTGGTTGTGTCACCTTTAAGCTGAGTGTGGAGAGTCACTTTGCCTCTCTGTGCCTTATCTTCTTCATCTGTAAAATGGGCGAGAATAATAAGGCCTATCCCAAAGGTTTACTGTGAAGATTACACTAATTAATTCTTATAAATGCTTAGAACTGCCTGGAACATATAAACCATCATTAGAAGTTAGATATTATTTTCTTTCCAATATCCTATGTTCAAACTACTTCCAGTCTCTCTTTGTTCCAGCCATAATGAACAATCTGAAATGCTCTGAAATTTCACGAGAATTTTTATCTACTTGCTTTTGGATTTTGTTGCTGTTGTTTTCTCATTTAATGGTTGGCATGGAACTTTTTTGAACTTTACTTATAAAAGGTGGATAAAGAACTAATTAATCATACTTTTGATTTCATGGCACACAGCATGATTGGTTCAAACAAAGCCCTTATCCTGCTTTGGTTATTTATTTCCTTAAATTTACAGCTCCCACTTTATACCCAAACTCCATTTCCACTTCCCACTGCCATAGGTAACCTTTTCATTGTACTTGATAACCATCCTTTAGTTCCTGGATATTCCTAGAAAATGTATATGGCATGAAGTGCTAATTAATATAAATGAGGTTGTGATATAACTCAACATTGTCTTACTTTTAAAAAAATGGCACTATGTTTTTTTAAAGATCTCTTTATGTTACTATGCGGATACCAACCCATTGCTTCTGAACCCTACATGCTTTATGGACTATATTGATTAAAATTTGTTTCACAACACCATGCCACCATAGTGCACATGATGAAGAGCATCTTCGTAGAGGTCCCCTTGAGGGCTCTTGTGAAAATTTCCTGGGCACTTGTACCCCGCAGCTGAATTGTCGATGGCAGTAGTAACGAACTGGGAATGAATCACTCAAATGGCTGTGTGAGTCTATACTCCCACCAGCAGTACTTCAAGTTCCTGTGTCCCCATTAGAAAGCTGAACAGTGTAAGGTTGTGGGGAGAAAACTTGACTCTACGAAACTCTCTAATTTTTGTCAGTCCATGAGGAGTCAATACAAATTATGTCTAATCATTTTGAAAATTGTGATTTCTTTCAACACTGCACATGAACATCCCTTTGTCTGTCTTAGAGCTTTTCAGCTCCCTTCTTTGCCACGCAAGCACTTGGAAACAGATGTTGTGATATTTCTTTTCAGCGTGATTGCACAATGTTCCCTATTTCACACCTTTCCATTTACTTCCTAATTTTTAAATAAACAGGTCAGAATGAGCAAGAGGCACATCAGCGTGGGTCAGCAAACATGGGCCCTTCTCTGCAAGAATTTTCTTAAAAAATGGAGGATGAAGAGAGAAACCTTCCTGGTATGGTTCAGAGCCTATGTGTTTGTCCTCATATGGAGAAAAGGAAAAAGTATTTGATCAGGCAGCACAAATACTGTGTCTTCATTATTTAATGTTTCAGATAGATTCTATTTCTAACAGACTTTTTTTTTTTAATTCTGGACTTTGCTATTATTTCAAATAAGATTCCTTTAAAAAATATTATATGTCTTAAGGCACTTGAAAAGTAATTCATATTTAGAAACTCCATGAAAAATAACGCCACATCTTTACACTGCAGAGATAACAATTCTTAGCATCGAAACTCATTTGAAACTCATGAAGGCATAGGTGCACGAGTTCAGGGTTAAAGTCAAAGAAACAGGCAACATTTAATCCAGAATTAATCCAGAAATCAAGATGAAATTTTTAAAAAGCATCCAAAAGATGAAGTGTAGCACTTCCAAACAGTTGTATTATGGATACGGATGATGTCAATTGGAAAGAAATAATGGGTATATATACAACTAAGAGGGAAAGAAAGGGCATTTTGAACTTTTGCTTCTATTAGGATAGTATTTATTTTCTTCTAATCATAAGAATGATTAGATATACTTTGTGTAGAAAATTCAGTAAATTTAGAAAAATATATTAAATACATTAAAAATCATAAAATATCCATTGATCAAGGGATGATATATTAATATTTGATCTTATAGACATTGTGTGTGTTCTTTCAACCAATATGTATTGAATACTTCAATTAGCAAGAATAAGGTCTATAAAATTCCTGCATGGAGTAAAGGATCATATGAATATAAAAGTTAGATGCTACTCTAGATAAATGTTTTGCTATCATCATTTTAATTATTCATATAAGCACTGTATCTGGTAATTTATCTACCTGACTAGATAGATTAGGGTAGATATAGGCCAACACACATAGCTGAAATAAGAACATATGGTGAATATTATCTTTTAAGGGACATGTGTTTAGAATTAAAACTAAATATTAAAGTGTGTTCTTAACACAGGACTTCACATGCATTCTGTTGCATTTCCAATTCCAGATGCAACAGAATGACAAAGACTTTTAAGATCTGTCTTTATGAGCAATATTTTGGAACTATTTTTTGCACATACAGGTAGCAGAAGATAAAAATATGACCTTGCTCTTGTTGATGGCTGGTTCTCTTTTTCATGCCACCTAATATTTCTTTATCATTGTCACTCGGGTTTCCACATGACTATAAATCATTAGGCCATTCATGAAGCAATCTAGCCTTTAAAACTTGCATTGAAGTATGATAAACTTAGATTCTCAATTATACTTGGAACCAGAGGCCCGGTGTACAAATTCATGCACCAGTGGGGTCCCGCGGCCTGGCCTTTGGGGTCAGGCTGAAACTGGCTCTTCAACATTCCCTGGGGGGTCCAGGATTCTGAGAGGATGCAGGCCAGGTCAAGGGACCCCACCAATGCATGATTGGGGGCAGGGAGGGACACGGAGGTTGGCCAGCTGGGGAGGGGCTGCAGGAGGGCTCCAGAGCATGTCCGGCCCATCTAGCTCAGTCCTGATCAGCCAGATCCTAGCAGCAAGCTAACCTACCAGTTGGAGGGTCTGCCCCCTAGTGGTCAGTGCACATCATAGCAACTAGTCCCCTGGTGGTCAGTGCACATCAAAGGGAGGGGTTGAGTGGCCTTAGCATATCATTAGCATATTACACTTTGATTGGTTGAAGGGACGACCGGACACTTAGCATATTAGGCTTTTATTTTATAGGATGGATGCTACAACTCCATCTTGATAGATGAAGTGCACATTTCAAAACGGGCAGATTAGAGGACAAGAAATTTGGGAGAGTTCAAGACTGGGAGAGAGGAAAAATGGAATCTGAGCTACATAAAAATTTAAGTGTTTAAATTTGTTTGGGGATGACCTATCTGTGGTTGAACAGCTACTGATTTGCTCCATCTTCTCTTGTTGCTGTGCAGGAATGGTTTTTCTCATTTCTCCTGGTGTTATTTGCATACCTGTTTTCTTCCACTATACATAACACTGAAAACTTTCCTCAAGTGCCTGCAATATATCTGGGGCGTGTAGATCATTTTAATGATTCGAATTACGTTATTGCATTTGCACCCGAATCCAAAACTACCCAGGAGATCATGAGCAAAGTAGCATCAGCCCCATTTATGAAAGGTACGTGCTCCAGAAGTTCACGGTAAATTTCTTGTTGGCAAAATACACAAATTCATTTTAAAATTCTTTTGATAAACTGTGTTAAATGTTTAAGTTTCTAGATTTAATTCACGACATTAATGCATATTCCTTTCTGATACCAAGGAGATTTTCTTACTGTATTTACTACTCTCCTGTATTAGGAAATGTTAGGTTAAGTGGGGTTTCCTTTGTATAGTTCATATTAAAATGAGGTAGTCCAGGGTTATTCAAATGTATGTTTGTGAGAAGATTCCGTAAAGGTTGATCAATGGTGACAGCATGGTTTTTTAATCTCTCGAAATGCATAAAAATTGAGAGAGAAATTAGACAGCAGAACTCAGAAAGCATGGACAGTGTTCACCACAAAATAGGTGAAGAGGTGTTTCCTTGGGCCTCCAGATGTAAGCGAAGGGGGAGGAAGCCCTAATAGCCACAAGGCTTGCTGTAGGGTATCCAATGGGCCCGAGAAGAGAATGAGAACCCCTTAAGAAAGAGCCAGTAACCACTGCAAAGAGAGGGCCAATTTGAGAATGATTAAAACCATTTTTTAGTAATTAGGTTGGTGCTGTAGTTTTAGAATGTTATTCTGAGGCTGTTATATATGTCAGTCATGTGGGATATACCAAATAAGTAATTATGGAATAGTCTAATTCTCTCCCCCCTGAGTCCTTGAAACATAGGAGTCTTGGTACGGGAAGAAAGGAGATGCAGAGATCTGGGACAAGAAAGTTATAGGGGGAGTACTCTTGACCTTCCAGAAAGTTAGGAAACCTTTGAGAGCAAATAGATTATGTCAGAAAAACTCAGCAGTCAACTTCAAGAGACCCCCTTCTGGGTCAAAGCTGGCATATGTTAAGCTTCAACAAGAATAGCGCAATGATTTGAAACTCATCCAATGTATATTTAAATGCATGCTTTCATCGTGATGTAAAAAGAAAAAAAAATGTTTGCCCTTGGAAGATGATAGGAAATCAGTTGTTAGGAACATTTGTAAATAAAGGGGAAATGCCAGCATTTATCCTATTGAACTGTACTATTGGCTAATCAAACAGATGCTGGAAAGTACTGTTTTATAAACATGTTCTAGTAAATGAAAAACAAATGATGGAAATAGAACATCATCATTTTGAAATTTCTAGTGGATCTGGGCACTGAGTGTCAATGGCTGCTCATATCACAAAAAGCAAGACACTCAGCAACTATGACACTAATGAAAGAATACACCATGACCGGTAGCCTGGCCCAAAGGATTGGACCTGGGTCTAATTAAATATCTGGTCCAGCTGCCAGATGGCAGGAAGCACAGAGGACAGTGGATCATGTTGAATTATAACAGGCGTTTGCATTCAACAGATTCCAGACAGTGGGTTAAATGGCCTGGGTTTGGTCCATAAAAGGCACTCATTTACATTACATATTTTAGAATAAACAAAGTCTCTTGGGAAAACACTCCCCAAATTGAACAATTTTATGCTGTCTTTGAAGTGTAGCCATATTGACACCATTGTCAAATGGAGGTATACAGGGTGGGATGAAAATAGGTTTACAGTTGTTTGTATGGAAAATAATACAATCATTAATAATCAATAACGCAAGAATAAACTGTGTTTCGTGTACTCACAACTGTAAACCTACTTTTGCCTGGCCCCATATAGTATAATTATAGAATATATTTATGATTGTAATATATATTTCAACTTTAGACAGGTCTATATGCACATCAGTTTAAATGTATACATTGGTATTGCTATTCCAAATTCATCATGCTTTAAAGCATTGGTTAAATACAGGGTGTCCCCCCAAAAGTATACACACTTTGAATGATTATTAATTCCAATCAGTTAAATCTGAAAAGAAAAAAACATCTATTGAGCTATCAGCTATAAATTGTGTATACCTTTTGGGGGACACGCTATATTTCATTTGTAAAGGCACAATCTGTGATAGAAGCGATTGCCACACAGCACTTCTTAGTTTATCTAGAGCATTGGAACCCCGCACCCCCCCCCCCCACACACACACAGAGTGTGACTCTCTCAGTTAGTGTTGAGATGACGTGAATGTAAGTAAGATCTTCACCATGATTGTGTGTAGTGTTCTGTCTTTGGACCACGTAGAGATCTTCCTTACCTTTTCCCCTCTTTCACCCACAGGAAGGACAATCACGGGGTGGCCTGATGAGGAAAGCATGAATGCATTGAATTTAAACTATTCTATAGATGCAGTGAAAGTCATCTTTAAGGATAACTTCTCATATCATTTAAAGTTTATCTGGGGAGGTAGAATCCCCAAGATAAAGGAATACAGAGACCATTCAGGTAAACTTCCCATTAGAAAAATACTTTTTTTTTTTTTTTTTTTTGCTGTTGTCATTAGTCAAAAGGAAGCATATGTGAGAGCAGAAGTATCACAACATATCCAGACTTTTAATTTCTGAACATAATGAGATTCATTCCTGTTTTTTTTTAAAAAAAGCATGTGTTCTTAAGTATATTGTCTTATTAAGAAATTATATTTGCTGTTTCACTTATGCGCTGCTTAACGAGAGGGATACTTTCTGAGAATTGCATCATGAGATGATTTCATTGTCATGTAAACATCACAGAGTGCACTCACACACACCTAACTGGTATAGCCTATTACATGCCTAGGCTGTTTGTATATGGTATAGACTATGACTTCTAACCTGTACAGCATGTTACTGTGCAAAACAACATGAGATTAAATTAAGCACAAGAGAAAATGATGCAATGCAGAGATGCGGTAAACATGAGATATTCTATGAGCTGCTGTTGGCACAGCCTGGCATACTGCTTTACAGCCAACTTTTTTTTATCTAAGTAGAAAGAGTACACTCTAAAATAATAATAAAGCATATAGTTAGTAAAAACATAAAGCAGTAACATAGTACTTTATTGTCATTATCAAGTATTATGGGCTGTACATAGTTGCGGTAGGTTGATTTACAACAGCATCACCACAAACACTTGAGAAAAGCATAATGTCATAATGGCTACGATGTCTCTAGGCCAGCGATTTTAAGCCTTTTCATCTTATGGTAGACATAAACTACTAAAATTCTGAAGCACACCAAAAAATACGTTGTTTTTTTTTTTTTTTTTTTGCTGAACTGACAAAAAATAGGTATAATTTGGATTCACTCACACGGGCAGCTGTTGTTGTGTTGGCATTATCATTTTTTCATTTGACAATCTAAGGCAGTGGTTCTCAACCTTCCTAATGCCGTGACCCTTTAATACAGTTCCTCATGTTGTGGTGGCCTCCAATTTCATTGTTACAAATTGAACATAACTAAAGCATAGTGATTAATCACAAAAACAATATGTAATTATATATGTGTTTTCCGATGGTCTTAGGTGACCCCTGTGAAAGGGTTGTTCGACCCCCAAAGGGGTCGCGACCCACGGGTTGAGAACCACTGATCTAAGGGAAAAGAGGTCAGTGCCCTGACTAAGTAGTCAGGTCCTAGATTATAAGAATTTTTCAACTTCATTATATGTGTTCCATTGTTTACCCAATATAGTAATATGGCACATGACTGCATTCCTGTGTTAGTCCTAAATATAATTGCAAGAAAAGGCTATTTGCTCAATGATTACCAAACTTTTAAAAAATTTAGCGCTTCTTTGGCACAAGCCACAGAATAGCCTTGGCTCAACAAAGCTCAACAAAATACTCTTGGGTAATGGAGAGAATTATAAGATTGAGTGAAAAATTGTTGAGAACTGATGTTCACATGAACAAAGCATATTCTCTGGGTGTACCCTGCAAACCGTACTTGCAAAAAGCCCTACCATACGCTATATTATTGTGAACTTGGAGTGCATTTTGGAATATTTGAAGTCTTCATTTTTCTATCACCAAGATTCCCCCATCCCATCATAACTGTTTATGTTGTGTTCTTCTTTTCCTAAAGCTCATTGTCAAACAACAAATGAAAAAGTCGCCTGTGAAGGTTCACTGTTCTGGAAAAAAGGCTTTATAGCTTTTCAAGCTGCCATTAATGCTGCTATCATAGAAGTAAGTATTAAGTTAAAGAAATAAATGGCATTGTACGTTAAATTTTGTTGGATGGTTATCTTATGGATTATCCTATCTTATCATTTAATTGATTTATTGACTTCATTCATTGGGCACAGTGTACTGGACAAGTACTGTGCAGTCATGGGCCACTGCACTATGATGTTAGGATAGTTGTGTCACTAGCCCAGTGATGGCGAACCTTTTGAGCTCGGCGTGTCAGCATTTTGAAAAACCCTCACTTAACTCTGGTCCCGTGTCACATATAGAAATTTTTTGACATTTGCAACCTCAGTAAAACAAAAATTTATATTTTTGATATTTATTTTATATATTTAAATGTCATTTAACAAAGAAAAGTCAACCAAAAAAGTGAGTTCGCGTGTCACCTCTGACACGTGTGTCATAGGTTCGCTGTCACTGCACTAGACAATGGGACCACTGTTGTATATACAGCCTGTCATTAACCAACAGGTATTTTTGTGGTGCAAGACTGTATATAAACCATTACACGAAGCACTGAGGATCAGGAAATAAGTAGAACACAGTTACTTTTCTCCAGGGATACTGAATAGTAGGGGGAGAGAAATGGATATATGGTTCATAATAAGAGTTTAGATTCTGTCATGAGATTATAAATGGTGAAGTAGGCAAACACTGAAACAAGATATTCTGAAATATCAGAGAGGACCTACTAATTGAAATGACATTTCAGCTGAGACTTTGAGATTGAGTTGAATTTTGTCTAGTGAAGATGGTAGAAAGATGTTCTAAGGAATTGAGACAAAAACTGGAGGGTGGCAAGACCTACCAGGGACAGATCGTGATAAGCATATGCATTTAAAAGTGGAATGCACATAATTTCTTTATCATTGAGAGGAAATGCATGAGGTTATAATCAGCTTCATATAACAATTTGTTCATTGGTATCTTTCTTTAGATCACAACAAATCACTCGGTGATGGAAGAGCTCATGTCAGTCACTGGTTTAAATATGAAGATATTACCCTTTCTTGCCCAAGCAGGGGTTGGGACCGATATTTTCATTTTCTTCTGCATTATTTCTTTTTCTACATTCATCTACTATGTATCAGTCAATGTTGCCAAAGAAAGACAATACATTAAGTCATTGATGACCATGATGGGACTTCGAGAGTTAGCATTCTGGTAATTACATGGCTACAGTCTGTCACATAGCATACATAAGCAGAGTGAGTTATTTGGACTCCCTAGGCCTATAAAGTATCATATTTAAACTTGATGGCTTCCATAAGGTAGTGTACGATAAATAAGTGAAGTAGATGGACTTATAGGCTTGGTAAATGATACTTCACTGAATTAAAGAAAGTCTAATTCTATAGCTTGCTGAAACCCAAATCACTAACCAATACAAATGATGACTCTTGATGACTAGTTACCATATATGGGGTGGATGTGTGTGTGTGTGTGTGTGTGTGTGTGTGTGTATACACCAGCCGTGGGCAAACTATGGCCCACGGGCAGGATCCGGCCCGTTTGAAATGAATAAAACTAAAAAAAAAAAAAAAAAGACCGTACCCTTTTATGTAATGATGTTTACTTTGAATTTATATTAGTTCACACAAACACTCCATCCATGCTTTTGTTCCTGCCGTCCGGTCCAGTTTAAGAACCCATTGTGGCCCTCGAGTCAAAAAGTTTGCCCACCCCTGGTATACACACATACTGGTATGTGTGCATATACTTTTAATATGGTACTATGCAAATTGGTCAGGATGCCGTCATGTAACGACCTGTCGACAGGAGGGTGGGGCAGCGAGCTATGTGCGGCGGAGAGCTACAGGCGGCAGTGGGAGGGGCGGCCAGCTGAGGCAAGCGCAGCAAGCTACTCCCACACAGATTCATGCGCAGGGCCACTAGTATGTTTGTATGTATACATATATATATGTATACACACACACACATGAGGTTTCTAATATTTGATGAAATATATGTTTGGATGATTGCTTTTGACTCCACATTGAATGAATTCTTACTTTTATGACACTGAAGGAAATAACATACACACACACACACACACACATACACACACACGAGGTATGTTCTTTAAGCACAAAGCTTCTTTGGTGGAGGTATACACAGTGGTGAGAACACAGGCTTGGGAGGTGGGAAGCCATGGGTCATCTCCATCTGAGCGTTGCCACCTTCACCAAGTTACTTAATCTCTTCAAATCTTGGTTTTCTCTTCTGTTAAACATTGATAATGGTATCTATTTCTTATTGGCCATAAAGATTAGACAGGAAATGTATTTAAAGTGGAATTAAGAAAAATTAAACACAGAATATTAGATAGAACTCAGTATTGGAAAGTAGTACATACTGAGAGATGTAAGTTAAGGAATCAATTAGCCACAATTTTTTAATGAGTTTAGCCAAACAATGCTTTTGAGACAAAGAGTAGTAAAAGCATAAGTTCCTGAATCAGAAAGCAGTGGTTTGAATGTACCTTTTACATACTGTGATATTATTCTCAATGTTAAACAAGAATTGTAGAATATATAGAATAGTTGTAGATATATACCATGTAGTGTTTAAATAAACGTTAGATACTGTTGAATAGGAAGACCACATATTTTTAATGCTGCCAATTTATACCAAATTTATTTTTCCTCCAGAAATATTTAATAAACAATGCAAAAAGTGGAGAAAATGCATTGCTGGCTTGGTTTGGTCTACAATGGGAGTTTCTTCTGGTGTCTCTATTTGTATTAAAATTGTGTAACTCAATCCTGGAGGGAATTTTGGTCAATATATTTTTTAAGAAGTCATGGAAACCTACAGAGCATTAGAGAAAAGCAACCAATGATGGTGATGATGATGATGATGATGATAATGAGAGAGAGAGCAAATATATCTGATGTTGAAGGGTTAACAAAAATAGGAACGTTCCTCCCATAAGAAAAGGCTGTGCCATTCTGTGTGTTTGGCATATGAATGAAATTAAGGAGAGGTTTATAGAATGCAGAGAGATGAACAATTTAAGATGAATAGAAGTATGTTGTGCAAAGGAATCATCACAGTTAGGCAAGACTTCCCAAAACACAATGACTTTTCTACTTTGAACAAAAGAAAACTAAGTGTTCATTGTGGACCAGTTATGGACCCATTGTCATATTAAACCCATAACATACAATATTTCATCTTTTCTTATTATTTTTCAGCAGAGAATAAGGAAATTTAAAGAGATTGAGTACCTTTCAGGATCATAGATTTACAGTGGAACAGAGAAAGCTGGAACCTAGATTTGCATGATTAGAAAGTTGACTCTCTTTCCCCATAAAGAAATTACTTCCTGCTTCTTTGGTATTGATAGCAAGAAATGACATATCTTCATATCCATTTGTATTCCCATATCTATTTGTATACCTGTGTTCATATCTGTGTCTATATCTAATCTTTACCTAATCATCTATATCAGGGGTTGGCAAAATATGACACCCCCCTTTTATTTTACAATCTGCAAACTAGGAATACTTTTACATTTTCAAATGTTTGGAAAAATTAAAAGACAATATGTTATGGCACACAAAGACTCATATAAAATTCAAATTTCAGTGTTAACAAATGAATTGTTATTGGAACCCAGCCACACTCATTGTTTGCACATTTTTAAAAATATATTTTTATTGATTTCAGAGAAGAAAGGAGAGGAAGAGAGAGATACAAACATCAGTGATGAGAGGGAATCATTGATTGTCTGCCTCCTGCATATTGGATTGAGCCCGCAACCCAGGCATGTGCCCTTGACCGGAACCGAACTTGGGACCTTTTGGTCCGCAGGCCGACGCTCTATCCGCTGAACCAAACTGGTTAGGGCTGCACATTTTTCAACGACTGCTCTTGTGCTCTGAAGGCAGGGTTGAGTAGTTGCAAGAGAGACCACAGGGTCTAAAAAGTCTAAAATATTTACTATCTGGCTCTTCAGAGACAAAGTTTGCTGCTGCTTCATCTACTTTTCGCCCATGATATTTATACAATTACTTTACTGAAAGAAGAAGTCTCGAACTGACAAATCCTCATAAATGTTTTCCCTGAAACCTTTCCCAATTACTCTCACCTTTTATCACTCAGTTTCTTTATTTTGCAATTGGCTGCCTGTATTATTTGTTTACTTGTTTATTGCCTACCGTCCCCTGTAGAATATGAACTTTAGGGGCAGAGAAATTTTCTGATGTATTAGCTGTTGTATTCCCTTTACTCTTGCTATATGATGAGCTTCACAAATCATTTGCTGAACTCATGAATGAGTCCAGTGATGGAGTAGCAGCACTCTGAACTGACGTTTCGTTTCTCTGCAAGGCTCTCCTGGAGTGTGATGTACGCTGGCTTCATCTTTATTATGGCAATTCTGATGGCTCTTGTTGTAAAATCTACCCGTGTTGTCGTCCTCACTAGCTTTGTGGTGGTCTTCATGCTCATTCTCCTCTATGGCTTGTCTTTGGTGAGTTGATGAATTTAATCAAATTCTCCCTCCCTCCCTCCCTCCCTCCCTCCCTCCCTCCCTCCCTCCCTCTCTCCCTTCCTCCCTCCCTCCCTCCCTCCCTCCCTCCCTCCCTCCCTCCCTCCCTCCCTCCCTCCCTCCCTTCCTCCCTCTTCTTTCTCTTCTTTTTCTCAGGGAAACCTACCCATTATTTATCACTAATTCTGATCACACCTGCTCTTTTCTGTTTGCAGTATTTGAGTATTTACATGAGACAATATCTAGGGGTGGGGAGGGAATGGACAAAATGTCATACTATGAAATCCTGTCCTTTAGCATGCCACTGATGATTCTCAGAGAAGTAGATACTACCTAAAGTGTTTCTCTTCTCTCAGATAACTTTAGCTTTCATGATGAGCGTCCTGATAAAGAAACCATTCCTTACCAGCTTTGTCGTCTTTCTGCTCACGGTCGTTTGGGGGAGCCTGGGTTTCACTGCCTTGTATAGGCATCTCCCCGCCTTTTTGGAATGGACCTTGTGTCTTCTTAGCCCCTTTGCTTTCACTGTCGGGATGTCCCAGGTAAGAGCTGGTGTAACTACTTCATTTTCTACAAAATATTTTAAAAAGATTTCCTCTGAATAATTCATGCTTCAGGTGCTAAACATTAAAATTCCCATCTACCTTGGGAAAGATACACACAGAAGGTATAGAAAGGAGGTGTATGCTTTTATTTTTCTCTCTCAGCACAGTTCATTTTCTTTTAAGTCCCTAAGTGCCGGCTAATACTCCATTACTGATGCGCTTCTGCTTTTACTTTTAATGGGCTGTCCCACTGAAGAGGTATCTAATTTAATGCTCAAGAAACATGACCCTTAATATCATGGCCAGTATTTGAAAACCAGGAATTCCATGGAAATACATTTTTACCTTTTGATGGGCCAATTTAAATGAAACTGAGCCTCCTCTCAGAAAATTAATTCTAGTTATGACAGCATAACTATAAATGCCAAATGAAGGGTGATGTTACATATAAACTCATTCTATCTTGCTATATACTAAGTATTCTGTTTTTTTCTGTCCTACCACTGAAGTATTTGCACTCCTGCATGGTTTCACTTTCAAATCCTGCCCCCTGTCCAGAAGGCTCTCTCCTTTTCCCCCCGTCCTAAACTGGATGTAATCCTATAGGCAACCCAGCTCAAATATCACCTTCCTTGAGTTTTTACTTCTGCCTGGAGGACTTGCCTGCTCTGCCGGTGGGTCTCTGAGCTTTTTATACCTATTTCCATTAACTTCCCAAATTGCTTTGTAGTTAGATGGTTCATTGTTATCTCTTCCCTTAGTTTAGAGCTCTACGAAGACAGGAATTATGTTCAATCCCAATGTCTATAATCTATCTATATACATAAAAGCCCAAGTGACTGGCCAACTTGCCAGTACTATGATGCGCACTGACCACCAGAGGGCAGATGTTCAACATAAGAGCAGAAACCACAGGCATGGAAACATGGAACAGACTGATGAATCTCAGAGGGAAAGGGGCAAAGGGGAGGGCGGGAGGAGATTAACCAAAGATCTTATATGCATACTAGAGGCCTGGTGCATGGATTCATGCACCAGTGGGGTCCCTTGGCCTGGCCTGCGGGGATCGGGCCAAAACCAGCTCTCTGACATCGCCCAAGAGGTCCTGGATTGCAAGAGGGCACAGGACAGACCAAGGGACCCCACTGGTGCACGAATCCATGCACTGGGCCTCTAGTAAGACAATAATAATTCTTGATGCTCTGTTTATCCTTTTAATAGTCTATGTTTTTTGTTTTTGTTTTTTAGCTTATACATTTGGACTATGATGTGAATGCTAACACCCATTTGGACTCTTCAAGCAACCCAAACCTAATAATAGCTACTTGTTTCATGTTGGTTTTTGATACTTTTCTCTATTTGGCATTAACATTATATTTTGACAAAGTTTTGCCCAGTAAGTAGATTCATGATTGTGACTCAACACAATTTTATTCATTGCATTTCTTTAATGGTCTACACTTTGTACAAGAATAAAAAGTATATCATTAATAATATTAATATTGATTACAGATTGAAATGATAATATTTAGGATATAGTGGGTTAAATAATATCTATGGTGTGTTGACTATAAATTAGTAGGCATTTTTTTTCAAAACTTTAAAAATAAGCCTAATGGTATTCTGTACTGTGTTTATAGAATAACTTCCTAAGATCTTGTTCTGCCATGACACTTTAGATTGTTTCTTTAAAAAAAGAGACATTTGCGCCCGGCCAGTGTGGCACAGTGGTTGAGTGTCAACCTATGAATGTGGAGGCCATAGGTTTGGTTCCCGGTCAGGGCACATGCCAGGGTTTCAGCCTCAATCCCCAGTAGGCGGTGTACAGGAGACAGCCAATCAATGATTCTCTCTTGTCATTGATGTTTCCATCTCTCCCTCTCCCTTCCTCCCTGAAATCAATAAAAAAACATTTTTTTAAGACACAGACACTTGTAAGCGATGAAGGATAATGATATTATTAGTGCACATGTCGGAACTAGCTGAAGAATGCTACTGCTATGGTGACTGCAGTCCTTAAAGTGGTGCCTGACCCAATATTTAATTGCCTCCCATTCATGTAGCTGAACATGGACGTCGACATTCCCCCTGGTTTTTCCTGAAACCCTCTTTTTGGTTTCAACACCAAAGAGCTGACCACGTGGCCCTTGAGAATGAAATAGATTCAGATTCTTCATCTAATGACTCTTTTGAACCAGTGTCTCCAGAATTCCATGGGAAAGAAGCCATCAGGTAATGAAAGAACTACCTGGAGATGCAAGTGAAACACCCGTCAGAGACCAGAGATCTATTGGGCAAAACCCAGATATGACAAAGGTTTTCTTCGGTGTCCTTCTTGTACCCACTGATGTCCAGGCTGCTGCCCTCAGGAAGGGCTACCCTCTTTCTATATAACATTTTGTTTTCTTATATTGTCAGTATTTACATTTACTAATATCTGTGGTTTAGCAACAGCCATCCATGAATAAACAGTATTCATATTTCCACTTTCTTCATGATCTCTTTTCCATTGTTCATGCTTGGCTCTCTTTCTCTGCCTGCTGTCTTTGTGACAGACACGGTCACCATCTCCCTGGTTGTTTTCACCCCCTTTTCTCTGCGATTCACTCTGCCTCTTTCCTCTTTGCTTCCTGGTTAATACGATGAGAAGGAAGAGGCAGGTGAGGCAGAAAGGGGAAAGAGACCCTCCAGTGAATGGATGTCTCAACCATCTGTCCACCTCCACCATTTCTTCAAAACATTTTCATCTTTTTTTTCCAGAATAAAAAATCTTAAAAAGGAATATAAAAAAGGGAAGCATGAAAAAGTAGAAGCTTTGAAAGGTAATAAATATCATATGTAACAGGCGGGGTGGTTTCAAGACTGTGTCTCAACTGTGATACTGTTTTGGCAGACGAAGAACAGATAGTCCAGCTATCATGATGCTCCTTTGTTCGAACCCAGTATGTTTCCCTCCGAAGGAAAAACCACGTAACAATTTCAGAAAGTCAGATGCAACCCTGATATCCTATAGGTTTGAGAGATGCATGATAGGATCATGCTAGTGTATTTTCAGCTCACTGCATTCTCTAATCTGAAAGCTATCTTCATTGTAATCAGCCCATCTTTAAAGACAAAACTGCTTTGATCCCCAAAATTGTTAATCATAGAATAATATATTATGGTAATATTACACCTATAAAATGTATATCATAGAAGATACCATTTTAAAGAAAGGAATTTTGGGATGATTCTGACTATTGCTAGCCAAATATACCCATATTATAAGAACTTACAAAAATTTCAGAGAATGTAAAGTTACTATGTAGGCTCTGAGTATAATTTTTTTATATATATACTGCCAGGTCTGGTATTTGACATATATGAAGGCCAGATCACTGCGCTCCTTGGTCACAGTGGAGCTGGGAAAACGACCCTGTTAAACATACTCAGTGGATTGTCGGACCCAACATCAGGTGAGAAGACAATTATCTAATGACAAGAACATGGGCAAATGAATTAACTGTGCATTTTTATTAGTTAATTTCAATAGTAGTTTCATTAACTACTAGTCACATGCAGGTATTTAAAAGTTTTAGAAGTTTCTTCAAGTTATTCTTGTATCGATTCATGTTCTCTTTATTGAGGAAAATCTTTTTGGTTTAAATATTTCCTGGTAAGTAGCTTTATGCTTATGAATTGGCACCCAGCTGGGTCAGATGTGTTATGAACATTACATTTTTAATTAGTCAATAGTGTATTCCCTATAGGTAGGCCCAATATCTTTAAAGGACTCTAGTGATTCACATGCATTGTTTTTTCATTTAAAAATATCTTACATAAAGCAAGCATGCAACATTACCCTGATGTTAACTGTCTACCTTTAACTTTTAGGTTCGGTCACCATCTACAACCACTCACTTTCAGAAACGGCTGACTTGGAGACTGTCAGCATGCTCACTGGAGTCTGCCCGCAATCCAATGTGCAATTCGGCTTCCTGACAGTGAGGGAAAACCTCAGGCTCTTTGCCAAAATAAAAGGGATCCAGCCACAGGAAGTGGAACAAGAGGTAGATTCCATGTTAAATGCCATGCAGCCATGAGGATGAAATTGTTTACCTAGGAAATTCTAACTGCACTTGTGTTACTTCTACCCAGTTCACCCTCTAAAGGGCAAAAAGGCCCCTTATAATGAACAGACAAATGTTTTTTAAAATAACCAGTCTGGGTTTTGGACCAAATAACCTTTCTTTGGTTTAGGTACAACAAGTGTTACAGGACTTGGAAATGGAAAATATTCAAGACATTCTTGCTCAAAATTTAAGCGGAGGACAAAAAAGGAAACTAACTTTTGGAATTGCCATTTTAGGAGATCCTCAGGTAAATCAAACTAAAATTACCGATAAAATCAGATTGAGGGTTGAGAAACAATTGTATTCGGTCAGACTTAATTTGTAAATGCTAAAAGCAAGAGAGCAGTTACAATGGAAAATTAAGTACTGAGCTATGTCTCCAAATACAAGTTGCTTTTTTAATGAAATTTTGCCTGGGAGGGGAAATGATTTTATGTGCTTCTGTGCTGTGCAGATTTTGCTACTGGACGAACCAACAGCTGGATCAGATCCTCTCTCAAGGCACCGTGTGTGGAACCTTCTTAAAGAGAGGAAATCAAACAGAGTCATCCTCTTCAGCACCCAGTTCATGGATGAGGCTGACATCCTGGCTGGTGACTCTTAGGTTTCTTGCATGTACCTTAGTGAGAAATCAGAGACACATGTGGAATATGTATAGATTCATTCCAGCACAGTTAGTTGCCATGGGTATGACTGCCATGAGAATCTTTCACCCATTTGAGCACCTATATCCCTGAGTACATTGTGCCATGGAAGTACTTTGAACCTATTGCATTGGTTGTAAAATATATAGCTATTCTCAAAGATATATTATGCTTTGCCCTGGCCAGTGGGCTCAGTGGTTAGAGTGCCGGCCTGTGCACCAAAGAGTTGCAGGTTTGATTCCTGGTTAAGGGAACATAACAGGGTTATGGGTTCTCTCCTCATCCCCTTGGTTGGGGTGCATGCAGGAGACAACCAGCCAATGTGTCTCTCTCACAACAATGATTCTCTCTCTCTCTCTCCATACCCTCTCCCTCCCTTCCTTCCTCTCTCTGAAAAGCAATGGAAAAAAATATTCTCAGGTGAAGATTAACAACAAAAAAGATTAATAACAACTGACGTTCATATTGACGTTATTCAATATGAATGTCAGTTGGCTTGAAACAGATCCTTTCAATGCATAATTTTTTCTAAATATACTAGTACTAGAGAATAAACTAACATGTCATTTTAGTTACTGTATGACAAAGAAAGTGGCTTGCATATGATCAGGATTCGAATGCATCTGTTTTAGTGGGTCATGCTTCTAAAATACGTTGCTTATTAATGAATTTGTTCTTTTATATTAATAGTGAAAATACAATACCTTAATGCAAGTTATTTTATTTTATTTTTTTGCTTTTAATACTTAGACCGAAAGGTGTTTATATCTAATGGGAAGCTGAAGTGTGCAGGCTCATCTCTATTCCTGAAGAAGAAATGGGGCATCGGCTACCATTTAAGGTACGACCTCACCGTTGGAGACAGGTTAGAACATGTTGGAAAAGCTGAGGGCAGGGGATATCAGCATTGAGCATGTGCAAGTAGACTGCACAACTGGTGTGTTCATTTCAAGAGATATGTGTTAGGACTACACCCCGGGGCTCTTTTTCTTAGCTAGAGTGAAGGATATGAGATGAGGGGTTGCAGACATGAAGACTATAAGAATGATTAGGCGACGTTTAAATAAAATTTTTGGAAAATATTTTCACAACACTTTGTTTGCTAGAAGAAACGTATTGATATTCCAGTCCCTTCTCTTATCATATTTCATTGCTTATTTGGGTTTATTGTGACAGTTTCAATAGCCTCCTCTTGGTTCCCCATGAATTCATTTTCTCCTTCATTCTCTCCTGTTTCCTTCTCTTCCAGATCATAGTTATTATCATTATTAAGTAATGTCTGTCACTTAATAAGTATTGGCTATGTCTTCGGTACTTGCTAAGATACTGACATTTGGAATGCTCATATATCATATTTAAACCTCCAGATAACTTTAAGATGGTATTATTATTCTCCTTTGACATGTCAGAGAGTTTTAATAATCTGCCCAACTCATTTATAATCTTGGGCCAAGATTACAGGTGTAATATGAATCACCCCTATACTCCCACTAAAATATTAATATTTCTTAAAAATAATTCAAGTCACTTTATCTCCAGTGGTTAAATGAATCCCCCCATATTTACTCAGGTGCTTGACCTGATCTAGCCTACCATTCCATCATGATTGCTTGGTACTACCTGATTGAATCCGTATCTTCCAACTAAAAGGAACTGCCCACTGTTCTCTTGGGTGTTCCATAGCGTTTTTGTCTCTGCTTGAGATAGGACATCTGTTTAACATGTCATCCTCCAACCCCTTCAAACCACGTTCCAATCGTATCCATTCTTGAAAGTCTTTTCTGAGTGTTTTCTCCTTGAAAAGCACCCACTCCTCAGGAACCCTGAAAGCATTACTTTGAATTGTTGTCTTAGGCAACTTCATTAATTTACTTGATTCTCAGTAACTTCATTTATGGAGTAGCAGCAATAATAACTGCTTTGCATTTAAGACTAAAGATATTGAACAAATGAGTAATTGACAATGTGCAAAGCACTTAATTGAATTGACTCAACTTCCTTCTCCCTCACTTATTTTATAATATGCTTTACATTATATTTATATTATATCATTATATATTTATATTTATACTAGAGGCCCAGTGCACAAAAATTTGTGCACTCGGGGGGGTCCCTCAGCCCGGCCTATGCCCTCTTGCAGTCTGGGACCCCTCAGAGGATGTCCATCTGCTGGCTTAGGCCCAGTCCCTGGGGGATCGGGCCCAAGCTGGCAGTCAGACATCCCTCTGTCAGCCTGGCAGACCTCTGGGGATGTCCACTTACCAGCAGGGAGCAGACCTAAGCTGCAGTCAGACATCCTTAGTGCTGCTGAGGAGGCGGGAGAGGCTCCTGCCACCACTGCTGTCCTGGCAGCCATCAGCCTGGCCTGTGGCTGTGGGAGTGCACTGACCACCAGGGGACAGCTCCTGCATTGAACATCTGCCCCCTGGTGGTCAGTGTGTGTCATAGTGACCAGTCATTCCCAGTCATTCTGCTGTTAGGGTCAATTTGCATATTACCCTTTTATTATATAGGATTATATTTTGTTACAGGATCCTTTAGAGAAGGTTTTGTATTCTTTCCAAAAAATATATATTTTTATTGATTTCAGAAAAGAAGGGAGAGGGAGAGAGAGATAGAAACATCAATGAGAGAGAATCATTGATCGGCTGCTTCCTTCACACCCTCTACTGGGGATTGAGCCCGTAACCCGGGCATGTGCCCTTGACCAAAATCAAACCCAGGACCCTTTAGTCTTCAGGCCAATGCTCTATCAACTGAGCCAAACCAGCAAGGGCTGTATCCTTATTTGGTATCTTAGTGCTTAGCACAGGGCCTTGTAAGCACAAAATAGCTTTTTCTAAAATGGATTTTTTTAGGTTCATGTCATCAAAGTCAGTTGTGATACCCTTGTCATTCTATAGCCTCAGTGTAATTCAGTGCATGTGACTAATAATGGGCTTGCTCAAATCCAGTGATTTCCTGAAGAACTTTGTCTGTTCTCATAACAAGACAGACAAGCTTCAACTTGAATACATTTTGGATCAAAAAAGAAAAAAAGATCACATCAGCTAAGATATTGAGGGTTTCCTTAGTGCAAAGCCCTGTGCTATCTCATACATATTTTATTTTGTTCTGTATTTTGAGATCCTTGGAAAGCTTAGTATTGTTCAGTCTCACAGATGAGAAAACTGATGCTCAGAGACATTAAACCTGCATTCTGGAACAAGGATCAGTAGAACAATCAAACCATGTTCTTAATGACAGTACCTCTATGTTTGTTTTACCATGTTCAAGTGCTAGTTTTTGAAGGACCCATACTTTACTGCAAAGGGAGAATTCAAAGTTGAGTTATTGAGCAGGTGGAAACAAAATTAGGCATTCCCTTACACCTCACCCCAGCCATGGTCTAGCAGAATATCTCTTTTCTCCAAATTCTAATCCTTGAGTCACGTTCTCTTTCTCTAACATCCCTTACACTGGTTCCCCTGCCATGTGGTACAGATTATACAGTTTGGACTATATTGGTGTTTTTATGTCTCACTTCGTTCATTAGGTTATACATGTTTTATCTCATTAATGAAAGGACGAGCACATACTACAATTGTTTGTAGAGACAGTGTTCGAGAAAAATAATTTAAATTTACTCTTTTTAAATGTTAGTTTGCATTTGAATGAAATGTGTGATCCAGACAATATAACATCGCTTGTTAAACAGCACATCCCTGATGCCAAATTAACAGCACAAAGTGAAGAAAAGCTTGTATATATTTTGCCTTTGGAAAGGACAAACAAATTCCCAGGTAACAGAATGCAGAGACCACAGAGTGGTTTATATTGATGTTACAATAACCTTAGCTCTTTTGCATTTGTTATTGTATTGCCTAACAATTAAGCCTAACATGAAAGTATAAATCTCGATTTTCTAGAAAATATTTCTTAAATAATGGGGATTTCCACCACATATAAATTTTGGGTTGACACAGTCAATCTATCTATAACACTCTTCATAATCTAACAATTAAATATTTTAAAACATTAAATAAAATATAACTTATTTCAAAATCCCTCACATACATAGTTTTCTAAGAATAAAAAAAAATAACTTTAACATTTTATACTCAAGAAGACATGGAAATGTATATACTGTCTAGACTATTTTATAAATAAGGGAAATTCTATATCATAACTGCTTCTGATTAATGCATTCTATCACATGAATTTTCTATTTTTTAAAATGTTATTATCAATCTCATTCATTACAAATCACATTCTTTTGATGCATTTTTGTGTCTACCTTTAGACCTTTATAGGGATCTTGATAGATGGTCTCATCAAGGCATTGAGAATTACGGTGTTTCCATGACAACTTTGAATGAGGTATTCTTGAAGCTAGAAGGAAAATCAGCTATTGATGAATCAGGTAAAAAAAAATTAAATTTTATATTTCTGTGCAGTATTTTATCTTGAAAATATACTTTGAATGTTGAAATGATATGCTTTTGGAGTCTAATGATTTAGTCTTGTCTTGGGAAAATGTAGAACAGATAGAAATGTATTTCTGTTTCCTACCCCCTTCTCTCAAAGCTGGCCTCCCACTTAGAATATCCTATTTTTGTACCATGCATTTTTTAAAGCATGTGGAATACAGCAGTGCATAAGACTAAATCCTCATGGAGCAGACAATATTTACTATTATTATATTTATTATATACATAACATAATATTGTATAAGAGCTACCAAGATAAGAAATTAGAGTTGTAGATTGACAGTTGCTTTTCTTGTAGTATTTTGATGACATCATTCCAGTGTCTTCAGGGTTCCATTGTTACTGTTGAAATTTTTTCTGTCAGTGTAATTGTCATCCTTGGAAAGTGTTCTGCCTTTTCTCTCTAATGATTCTAAGGTAGTTCTTTGTTTCTGGTATACTATCTGTGTCAACTCTTTATTGCACTTTTTCACTTTCATTTTCTGTTTTTTTCCTTATTGATCAAGTGGGGTTTTATGTTTTATCCTTTTTTAAGTTATACACTTGATATATTTTCTTTGTGGTTGGTTACACTTACCTTTTAATGTTCATCTAGCTTTCTGAAAGTCTAGAGCTGATCAATTTCTCTAGGCTCTTCTAAAAGACATAACTTTTATTTTCAACCATGGCTATATTAAAAAATCTTGCCTCCACCAATTTAATATTACCAGAGGGGAAAGGAAAGGGTTCTATCTATATTAAATTTTCTAGCCGAAACCAGTTTGGCTCAGTGGATAGAGCGTCGGCCTGCGGACTGAAAGGTCCCAGGTTTGATTCCGGTCAAGGGCATGTACCTGGGTTGCGGGCATATCCCCAGTGGGAGATGTGCAGGAGGCAGCTGATCGATGTTTCTCTCTCATCGATGTTTCTAACTCTCTATCTCTCTCCCTTCCTCTCTGTAAAAAATCAATAAAATATATTTAAAAAAAATAAATTTTCTAGCTGTGTCAGAAATACTAAGATAGTTTATCTGTTGCAATGAATAGATTCTTCTTCTTGGCTAAATATAAGTTTCTTTTCATTGATTTCTCTAGAATAAATTAAGTCCTTTAAAGCTATAGACACAGAATTTTTTTCTTCAGAAAATACAAATTTTTCTTTTGTTATATCACATTTTTTCTTCTTATAGTCTTTCTTTCTTTCTTTCTTTCTTTCTTTCTTTCTTTCTTTCTTTCTTTCTTTCTTCCTTTCTTCCTTCCTTCCTTCCTTCCTTCCTTCCTTCCTTCCTTCCTTCCTTCCTTTCTTTCTTTCTTTCTTTCTTTCTTTCTTTCTTTCTTTCTTTCTTTCTTTCTTTCTTTCTTTCTTTCTTTCTTTCTTTTTGCTTCATTCCCATTTCTGTAATAGGTGCTCAAGTAAAACCATGAGTTAGATTAATTGTACCTTTGTCCAAGGCTCTCTACTCTGACACCATGTAGTGAGTAGATAATCTTAGGGAAATCAAAATTAGGCACATCTGAAATGGCACTTTATAAATTATTGATTTTATATTTTCTAGATCTTGGAATTTGGACACAGTTACAAAGTGACAGGACAAAAGACACAGGAGGCCTTGTCGAGCTGGAACAAGTTTTGTCTTCCTTTAAGGAGGCAGAGGAAACAGCCAGCGGCATGGCTCTCTGGAGGCAGCAGACCTGTGCGATAGCGAAAGTTCGCTTCCTGAAGTTAAAGAATGAAAAGAAAACTCTGATGACCATGTGAGTACCCGAGGGTTCCAGGTGTGCATGGTCGGCACATTCAAAATAAATTCAAGAGGGGAAAAAAACAACAACCCATCATGGATAAAATAAATTTCAGCAATTGTATATGGTCTTTTAAACATAGAAGTCGAAGCCAATTTTTAGTTGCTTAGGTGGGTGTGTAATTAAAACAGGTAAAGTGTGGGGCTTTTCTCTTAGTTTCACACAGGATCTGCTCTTATCAAAAGGTTGATGTAGTTTACCAGAAGCATGAATGTTAGCACTCGCCTTTGTGCCTGGCCGCATCTTAGCCAAGGCTTCACGTCACTGTCTGGAGCCTCTACAGTCCTCTCCAGCTTCCGGTTTCTCACTGAGTGATACCTCCTGGCATGAGCCCTGCTCTCTGCCCAGGGCACTCATTCATTCCATTGGCTCTCGAGGGTGATGAGAAGCACAGTAAGAAAGCATAGTCCAAAATCAGACAATATTGTCAACCATAGCGTCCAAATAGGGCACTGGAAAAAGAATTTTACATGAGGTAGAATTTGAATTTGATGTAGGAAAATGGAACATTTAGCTAAGGAAGGAAAGCAGGACGGAAATTCAGACAGAGAGCAGTTCTGAGCGTGGAGATGCATGGGAAGTCTGCAGAACTGTTATTAATTTGAGTTCTTTGCGACACAGAGTGTGCAAAAAAGTAAAAACAATATTGATAATATATTACATAGAGCTAGAGAGTTTGGACTTTGTGACTAATAAGGAATTTTTGAAGTTTTAGTTTTTAGTTTGAACAGGCAAGTGATATCATTAGAACAGAATGCCAAGAAACTTAGCCGGGAAACAGTGCAAATGGTTTGGAAACAGTAGACAGTGGGCACAAGGAAAAGAGCCATTTAGGACAATGTTGAAAGAGGTCATAAGAGAGATAATTAAGGTCCAAACTTGAAAAGTAGAAGAGAGAAGAAGGTGCAAGGCAAGTACTAATGATGATAAGAGAAATTTTCAAGCATTTGGAAAAGGAAAGTATGGGAGAGAAATGAGTATATCATAATTGAACTTCGGAACCTGAGTGGATGAGAAAATGTTGGAACTTGTAGAAATTGGGGAGAGGAAAGGGAAAGTTTCAGAGTGTAGCAAGTCAGGGTGTTGGCGATATGCCAGCTTGCAGTGGTTCCCCCCCAAAAAGAAGAAGTGCGAGACTGAATCAGAGCAAAAAAGTGGGGATTAGAGAGGGATATTTAAGAGTGGTAATCAGCATATTTCCTAGGCTTGAATGACATGTCTGAAGGGGGTAGAGGACAGCACTTGGAGAGATAGAAATACCAAGGAGAGGTTCATAGGAACCATCTTATTTTAGGAAAAAAGAAACGGGGAAGAAAAGCATGATTCATATATGTGGTTAGTGTTTGCAATTTCTATTAAAACATCTATTCTCTGCCCACTTGTAAAAACCTACCAAAGTTGCTCTACATGATTTTCTCTTACCTTTTCCTTTATGCAGATTACTGCTTTTGTGCATTAGCCTTTTCCCTCAGCTTTTGGAATATCTATTCTATGAGATATATCGGAAGAGTTATTCTTGGGGACTGTCTCCCAATATGTACTTCCTCTCACCGGGACAACCGCCTCAAGCTCCTCTGACACACCTACTGGTCATCAATAAAACAGGTGAACATGGAGCTCAAATTCAACCTTTCAATGTTGTGCTTGTTCAGAGATTCCCCAGACAGCATAGACCATGAAGAAAAATCACACTCTGTATGTTTTATTTTATTTTATTATTTTATTTTATTTTATTATTATTTTTTAATCCTCACCCAAGGATATTTTTCCATAACTTTTTTAGAAAGAGTGGAAGGGAGGGGTGGTGGGGGAAAGAGAGAGAGAGAGAAATATCGATGTGTGAGAGAGAGAAATATCAATGTGAGAGAGACTCATCCGTCGGTTGCCTCCTGCGCATGCCCTGACCGGGGCTAGGCATCAAACCTGCAACCGAGGTACATGCCCTTGAGTGGGAATCGAACCTGAGGCCCTTTGGTGCATGGGCTGATGCTCTAAACACTGAGAAACACCAGCTGGACTATTTAGAAATGGACTATTTGGACATGATGCCAAACAGAAAATTAATTCAAAAATGGCAAGTAGAGGGTGGAAGAGTTGGTTTTAGAAACACATTTTGCAAGCTTACTTGACCATTGACTGATCTTCTAGATCTTTCCATAACATTTTTGAAGTACTATGCATTCTAAGGCTCTGGAAAGAAAATATATCCCAAATTTCTAAGAAAATAGAAGATTAATATCTTCAAGGATAATGATAATTTTAAACAGTATTTTTTCAATTGATTTTTATTGTTGGTACTATTACAGATGTCTCCATCTCCCCCTCCTTTGCCCACCTCTGCCCCACTCCAAGCCCCTCTTTCTTTACTGTTGTCTGTGAGTTATGCATATTTGTACACTAACAACATTATAAGTAAAATACCTAGCCTCTAGGTAAAGTTACCTTGTCATATCCCTGGTATCAGAATGGGTTTTAGTACCACACCATCAATTCTGCCTTTTTAAGGAAATCATCATTATGGTATGCTTTGAGTGACATTAATAAGGTTTTTTAAAAAAAATATACTATTTGACTTGTTTTACTACATTTTTGCTTCTTTTGAATTTTACCTTCTTGGTAGGGTCGAGCATTGAAAACTTTATACATTCACTGAGGCAGCAGAACATAGCTTTGGAAGTGGATGCGTTTGGAATTCGACGTGGTGCCAACGAGCCATCATACAACGGTGCTATCACGGTGTTAGGTGATGACAAAGTATGTTGGGCTCTGATTGCTGCATCTCACCAAAGATGGAGTATGAACGTGCAATCTGAGAAATACATATTGACCGCCTTAAAGACCAATTTGACATGAGCAGACGGGGTAGTTCTCATTTGTAGAGGAGAAGGTGGGCTACAATTAGTTGCCCACAGCCTGCATATAACATATTGTGGCTGATGCAGTGGCCAGTAAAGACCACAATACTGTATTTCTTGCAGTATTTTGGGACTTAATCAAATATTAGTGATGGCGGTATTCATCGTATTCAGTGCTTTAGCCTTATTGTGTTGTCAATACTTCGATTTTCTATCAGATTCTTGCATTACATTTTGCATTGGCTCTCTGAGGACTCAGAATGCACATTTGTTTTATTTCAGCACCAGAGATTTTCAATAGCATGCAATACCAAAAGGCTGAATTGCTTCCCTGTCCTCATGGACATCATTAGCAATGGGCTACTTGGAGTTTTTAATTCTTCAGAACACATCCAAACAGACAGAAGCACGTATCTTGAAGTAAGTATATTACATCCCTTATCCTGAACTATAAGAAGTTTTTTTTAAAAAAATACCTGAAATGCTGAAATAGCATCGTGTTGATTTTTATGAACTTATTATTGAATAAGTTCATGTTTGTTTGTTTTAAAATATATTTTTATTGATCTCAGAGAGGAAGGGAGAGGGAGAGAGAGATAGAAACATCAATGATGAGAGAGAATCACTGACCGGCTGCCTCCTGCACACCCCCCACTGGGGATCAAGCCCAGGTATATGCTCTGATCGGGAATTGAACCGTGACCTCCTGGTTCATAGGTTTACACTCAACCACTGAGCCATACTGGCCAGGGTCATGTTTTATATACTTACAACTTACTTACATTCATATATATATATATATATATATATATATATATATATATATATATATATACACATACACACACACACACACACACGATATTTAAAATAATTGTATAACATTGTAAACTTAATTGGATGACTTAGGGTCAGTGGAACAGCAGAAAATACAATTAATTCAGAAAAAGGAATGACTTTTGGTCTTCGATCTGTCACCATCTCTGGTCCTAAGTAGTGGGACCTGGTTGAAACAGCCAGAGTCATCAAGGCCAGACACTGGGGCCTCCTTAACAACTTGGCTTCTGCAAGCCTTGGTTTGCCAATCCACACACACAAAAAATACAGGTAAGAAATTCATCACTGGGGTTTCTTTAGAAGTAAATGAGGCAATGTGAACACTCGGTTCAGTTGGCCAAGTTAGTATAAACATGAGTTATAAAACATGATGCAGGAAGCCATAGGTGCTCAATAAAATACATTTGTTATCGTTACTGCTGTTACTATTACTTTCCTTGGGAATGCATTGTTTCCATTACAGAGTGTTCAGTTTTGAGTAGATTGGAGAACAGGCTTAGTTAGAACTAGAAGCAGTTCTTGTTTAAAATATAATTTTTTAAATATATTTTTATTGATTTCAGAGAGGAAGAAAGAGGGAGAGAGATAGAGAGAGATAGAAACATCAATGATGAGAGAGAATCATTGAATGGCTGTCTCCTGCATGCCCCCCACTGGGGATCAAGCCCGCAACCCAGGCATGTGCCCTTAACCGGAATCGAACCTGGGACCTTTCAGTCTGCAGGCCGACGCTCTATCCACTGAGCCAAACTGGATAGGGCTAAAATATAATTTGCCAAGAAGTTTTAGGAGGGGCTAAGACAGTGGTTCTCAACCTTCTGGCCTTTTAAATACAGTTCCTCATGTTGTGACCCAACCATAAAATTATTTTCGTTGCTACTTCATAACTGTAATTTTGCTACTGTTATGAATCATAATGTAAATATCTGATCTGCAGGATGGTCTTAGGCGACCCCTGTGAAAGGGTCATTCGACTGCCAAAGGGGTCGCGACCCACAGGTTGAGAACCGCTGGGCTAAGAGAAGAGAGAAGTAAGATGATCTCAAAACTCATGATATCAGACCTCATGATACCGATGGCTTGCAGTGTAGCAAGGCAACCGACCATAGATCAGATCAAAGCTTCTAGCAAAACCCAAGGCCCTCTTTGACCTGTAAAGGATTTTGACGTTTTTAAGACTTAATGTCCTTACGTGGAATGTGTGCTGATCATTTTTCTCCAAGCCCCGTCACTTTCATTTCCTAACATCCCCTACTCGTGCATTTATATCTACCAGGTCCCCAAAGGCGTTTGAATTTGCTACTTATGCATTAAGTTGAGCCAGAGGAATGATTCTTCATACGTGTTAGACTGAACTGATTTGGCACCACTTTCTGAGAGTAGCGTTGGCAGTCCACAGCTCTATTGCCCATAAAGACATCAGCTTAAATGTTACCCTCATAAAGTCAGAGAGCAGACGTTTTGTGCTTACCTTGCATGTTATTAACTGTGGGACCTTGGCCAATTCTTGCGACCTGGTGGCATTTGCTTCCTCCTAAGTAAAGCAGGAGGCATGTTCAAAGCTCTCATGTTGTTGCAACTCGTGATTGAAAGTTAATGTGGAAAGATGTTGCAAAGAGAACCTTGGGAAGTATCTTTGGTAGTCAGATTGGTTGATTTATTTGAGTGATTTAGTTAAGAAAGTAAAAATGAACCTTATACCCAATTGCCATCAACTCTTGTGTTCTGCATGATTTCAGGAGTCCATGTCTGAGGAGTATGAGTCCATGAGCAATCCCTTCCTCTGGATACCTGGGGCGGCCTGTTTTACTCCGTTCATTGCCATGAGCAGCATCGGTGACTATAAAGTAAGAAGGGTTGACAAAGTGTTTACATGTTCTTAATGCCCAGGGAACCCTTTCCCATCTCTGACCATAAGTTTATATGTAGGTGGTACACCTAATTTATGTACCTGAAACAATGAACAGCCAACATTTTCATTAAAGGTTGGCAACTATAAAGAAAATGCTATTTTTCTTAAACCAATAAGAGATCTCAGGAAGGGCAGCTTAGGCGATATCATCATCTAACAGGAAGTGGGAGTTTTATCTGCTCTACCACTTAGTTTTATTCCTAGGCACTTACCCACAGACATCCCCTCTTCCTGGATGAGCACAACAGCCCCCCTAGCTGCTCTCGATGGGGCCTTATTTATTGTCTCCTATTCCATTTTCCACACAGTGTAACAGAGCACTATCTTAAAAACACAACCCTGACCTTGTTAATTACCTGCCTAAATCTTGTCAGTGGTTCCTTATCAAACCAAGGAAAAAGAATGAGATACTTGCGTAGCCTCAAAAGCCTGGGTGGACCCGGGTGTCTCCACTTTGATCTGATGCCACTCTCATCTTGATAGCCATGTCCAGCTCTACTGGCTTCTTTCTAGGGTCCCCCAAACCTTAGCTCTACTCACTGCCCTGCCTTCTCTCCTCCTAGTCTCCTAGCTTGCAATGCTCCAGATCTGGCACATGGATACTCCTACTCATTGCTTAGACCAGTGATGGTGAACCTATGACACGCGTGTCAGAGGTGACACGCGAACTCATTTTTTTGGTTGATTTTTCTTTGTTAAATTGCATATAAATATATAAAATAAATCTCAAAAATATAAGTCTTTGTTTTACTATGGTTGCAAATATCAAAAAATTTCTATATTTGACACGGCACCAGAGTTAAGTTAGGGTTTTTCAAAATGCTGACGCGCCGAGCTCAAAAGGTTCACCATCACTGGCTTAGACCCTAACCCTTCACAAGGGACCCTTCCCTCCCTACCCCAATGCCGTATTACAATTCATCTCCTTTGTAAAGCCTCTCCTATGACCCTGAACCTCCTTAACAATTTTAATTTTACTTGTTTTCCATTTTTAATTTTAATAACATTTTTAATTATGTAGCTATTGTACTTATTTGCTTATTGCCTTTTTATCCCCCACCCCCCCATACACACACACACACACACACACACACCTTAAACTCTACAAGAGCTCTTTGACCAATGCAAAGGCAGGCACATGAACAAATGAATAAATAGGGCATGTCAGCCCTCTAATGTGTCCTCACTGTCATTCTCTTTCCTGCTTCCTTCCAGCCATACTCTCCTTTCCAGAATACTTATCTGCTTTCAAACTTTCCCCTTAGTTCATCTTTTTTTATAGACTCAATTTCAGATTTAAAATTTTAAATGCTTTTGTGCTTTACTGTTAGAACAGGCCACGTTATATTTTAGGACCTCATGTTAAAACCATCATTGCAACAAAATACAGCTTATAGTGTGGTCCACGATATCAAAATCCACTACTGGTTTTCACTTACATTAATGAAAAGTATGGTTTGCTTCAAGACAGGGAGTGTAACATTTTAACGGAAGACTTCTTAGGCCAACCTAAAGAAGCCATTTTTAATGAAGTCGACTAGGGAGATGATCATTTCTTAGACCCCAAATAAAATGCCAATTATAAATGCACTATTGACATCCAGCATACAATTTATCTATCTTATAGGAAATTGTAAACCTACATCTTTTGATTATTTGTATAATTAGCAAGTCTTCATGATGTCAAAGGGAGGAGTAGCTTTGGAAAGAAAGGAACAGGTATCTTCTCGTTGAAGCAACCCCTAGTCATTCTGTGACGGAATGTAAGCTAGATATGTGGGTGCATTTTCCCTTTAAATAATGAAGTCATCGTGTACTTTACAGCATTATTAATACCCCAGAAGCAGGAGTGTGGCACGTGAAACCCATTCACTAAGTCAGCATAACATATAGAAGGAACATAGAATGTTTGTGACTACATAGCTGCAATTTCTCAGCCTGAACTATCAGTACCTTTGATGACTTTGTTTTTTTAATCAGAAAAAAGCTCACTCCCAGCTCCGGATCTCAGGCCTCCACCCTTCCGCTTACTGGTTTGGGCAGGCGTTGGTGGACGTCCCACTGTACTTCTTGATCCTCCTTGTGATGCAAATAATGGATTACATTTTTAACCCAGATGAAATGATAGTTATAATCCAGAACTTGTTAATTCAGGTAAGTGGCAAAAATTAGGAAATGGTTCATTAGCTTATTTTTAATGGATGCAGTAACATTATTCATCTTAAACCAAAGAACTTCACCTTACTTCTGCTAGTGCATAGTTTGGAAAGTTGGGGTTGAAGTAGGAATACTTTCCTAGATAGCGTTTACCTTATTCAACCTTAATCTTCTCTTTTCAGATCCTGTGTAGTATTGGATATGTCACATCTCTTATTTTCTTGACATATGTGATTTCATTCATTTTTCGCAATGGGAGGAAAAATAGTGGCCTTTGGTCATTTTTCTTCTTAATTGTAAGTAAGCATACAGTGCACATTGTTTTGTTTTTAAACCAGTTTATATAATTTTAAGAATGTATATTTTAATCTTTATACTAAACAGATTGGTAAATTAATGTTGCTCTTTAGAAAATTCTAAATAAGATAATCATAGACACATATAAAATATACTGTATGTGAGGGTGTGCACCATTTATAAACTAGGACCTCAAACATGTCTCTAGGTGTAGCCTGTCCCTGGAGCTAGACACTTCTACCTTCAATAACTCACTTACAATTTCACTTGAATATTTAAAAACACTTCAAGAATCACATTTCTAAAATATAATCCTTTCCTCAATCCTGTTCTTCTTTGTCTTTTAATATCTGACTTTACTACAGTACCCAGATAATTGCTCATACCAGAAATCTAGACTTATCTTTGATTCCTCCCTGTATCTCCTCATATTCAATCCATTTATATGACCTTAAAACTCAACATTTCTGAAGTCTGTTTGGTGTGTCTCAGTGTCACTGCCACTGCCATTGTCTAAGCTTTCAGCATCTCTCTACTGGAGTATTGCAACAGACCTGTAAATGGTCTCCCGCTTTCTACTCTTGCCTCCTGTAAATTATTCTCCATATAATAGCCAATGTGATCCTTTTAAAATAAAATGTATTGAACAGTGTAACCTACATATGGAGAAGTACACCATAGATTCGTTTATCCGGTTTCTGAACTTAATAAAAGTGGAATCATGTAGAAACTCATAGAAACAGAGTAAAATGCTGGTTACCAGGGGCTGAGGGTGGGGGAAATGTTTGTCAAAGAATACAAGCTTCCAGTTATAAGATGAATAAGTTCTGGGGATCTGATGTACAGTATAATGATTATAGTTCACAATATTATATATTTGAAAGGGGCTAAGAAAGTAGACTTTAAATATTCCCACTGTAACAACAACAATGACAAAATGGTAATTATGTGTGGTGAAGGATGTGTTAACGAACATGATCTTGATAATCTGTTCACAATATATAAATCTATCAAATGATCACATTGTACATCTTAAACTTACAAAATGTTATTTGTCAATTATATCTCCATAATGCTAGGAAAAAAGATGAGCCACTTAAAGATGAAATTCATTCAACCAAGAAATGAGCCAAAATAAAGAATTCAACAAAATAAAAATTACTATAAAAGCATGGGTAGGGATCACTGAACTTTGTAAAACATATGTGAATATTACATACCTTTGAGAATCATGGTTAGGGCTTATTTATATAGAAAAATCCTCAAATTCAATAGTTCCTTTTGTAAAGTGAGCATAACTTTAATAACAATCCTGTGAAAGATATAGTAAGAAAGAAAATCCCTGAGAAATTTAATCAGAAAAATCAAGGATAACTCTCTAAATAAAAAGATGGCCAAGCAACCCCAGAAATAAATTTAAAAAATAGTAATAATAAATAGGTTTGATTTAATTCAGAATAAGCTGATGGCTCAGTATTAACAGCTGTCAAACTAAAAGAGGAAAACTGCCTGAGTTAAGAAAATACTGTACAACTCCTTTTTAAAAATATATATTTTGTATTGATTTCAGAGAGGAAGGGAGAAAGAGACGGAGAAACATAAATGATGAGAGAAAATCATTGATTGGCTGCCTCCTGCATGCCTCCTACTGGGGATTGAGCCTGAAACCCGGGCATGTACCCTTGACTGGATTGAACCAGGGACCCTTCAGTCTGTAGCCCAATGCTCTATCCACTGAGCCAAACCAGCTAGGGCCCATACAATTCATTTTTTTTAAAAAAAAAACTGAGCAAAATAAAAAGATAAATATAAGAAACACAAATTACCAAAATCCAATATCATATTACATGGTAAATTATATAGTTATTCACCTAATATCAGCAGTAAAATGAAGACACCTACAACCATTCATATAATGTCCTGTCTCGGTGAGATGTTGTGATGTGTACACTAACTCATGGTGTATAGGAGAATAGACTGTCACCATCTTTTCAAAAAATAATCTGTTAGTAACTACTGAAAATTTAAGTGCGCATACTTCTCAGAATCTCTCCTTAAAGATTAAAAATGTAAATATACAAAAATTTATGTCGACCGGCATTTATAGGAACAGAGAAATTGGAACATCATTTCTAAAAGCAAAATTATTGCATTCTTGCACATCCAATCAAAGAAATACTAAGCAGCTATATAATGATAGCTGGTATGCCAAAAACTAAAAGGGGTATCTCTGACCTACTGGGCAATGGAAAAATGCAGGATGTGGAGTAATGTGTAATAAATGGATCCTTTGTCAGAATCTAAATTTAATAAGACCTCCTGCTGGTTTGTATGCACATTGAATTTGAGAGGCCCTGCTGTGTCTTAAAAACCTCATACTCCATCCAGTACAGAATTGTGACAATCCAATACAGAATTCTCTGTGTTGCAGAAGAAAAGAAGTAAGATGGCAGTACTGGCTTGGGAAGTGAGATGGAAATTGAAAATAAGAACATTTACAAGATGAAGCTCCACTCTCTTGCAAAACATCAAAACGTTCAGATTGTTGCACTTCAGTGAAACTATACTGTGTTTCTATTTCAGGTCACCATCTTCTCGATAGTTTCTATTGAAATGACTAATTATGGATTTCTAGGGCTGTTAATCTGCACCATATTGGTCCCGCCTTTCACACTGATTGGCTCTCTATTAATTTTCTCGGAGGTAAGAATCTCACTCTTGTCCCTTGGTCATGAAATGTGTGGCCATTGAAGGCAGCCTTAAATATTGTAAAAATGTAGGTAGATTTTTCAGTTGTACAAGGTTTGAGGTCTCTGTCTTCTGAAAGCCAATTCACTTACCATAGGCGAGAATCATGATCTCATTCAATAGGAAAGCCTGCCTTGGTTTATGAAGGTCAAAGGCAACTCCACTGTAGTAGAACTTCATAGTTCTCATGATAACCCTCACTCCTAGGAACAAGTATCCCAACTGAGAGGCCAATGAGATGCCCTTCTTCTGTTATTTTGGACATAGTAGGTTTAAGGCTCCTCATAGACATGCAATGGGAAATACCAAGTAGCAAGTTAGATATATGAGTCTGATATTCAGTATCAGGGTTTTGAGGATTTGGGGGACTTAAAGCTAACCACTTGAGATTCCTCAGCATGTAAGTGATATTTAAGGCCATGGCACTAGATGATATAACCTACAGAGTAAGTATAAGGAAAATACAGCTCATGGACTTGACCTTGAACTCCAAAATTTAAAGATTGAGAAGGGACTGTTGTGTGCCAGGATCTATTCTCAGAAACTCTACTTAATGACATAGAGGAACCGTATATAAGGATGTACATCAGTTTCTCCTAGCAGGGCGAATCCTGCCAACTCACAGTGTTCAATTTAAAAGCATTGGAGCCTACATCACAAGCACAGGGTAATAGGTCACTGAGTGACATGAGAAGCGGGGAGGACACACTGCACAGTCAGAAATTGACTTTTACCCTGATACATGAGCAAGAATTACGTAGAAGGCTGGCAAGGTCGTGCAATGGGCATTGAATTGTCTTAAGTGAGATGAGATTCATACACAGATGAGGTTCATCTAAATACACCTTTTTCTCACTTTACAGGGTTCTCCTGACTTGGTGGAATATTTAGGAGCTTCAGAGGAGTATCTGCTATATCTGGCATTGCTGATCGTAAGAAGACATTTCCATTTAACTGCTCTTGCATGAGGGGGATGCATTTGTATGCTTTGCACTAAATTAAAAATTTAATTTTGGCTCTCTGCTGCTTGCCACAGCGTCAGTGAGTGTGGTCGGGGAGCTGAGCTAGCTTGAATAAAGACTCTTTGCTTTTGCATCGGAAAAAAAAAAATTTAATTTTGGTGCTTAAAAATTTGGCACTTTACACATTTGAACACACACACACATACACCCCACCAGAGGCTTCAAATTCTGGATGACCAATTTTATAATGATTGTATGAGACTGAGTATGAAGCCCAAACTCTCACTAGCATGAACAGAGTCAGTATCAGTGTACTCCTTCTATTTATGTCATGCTCTCTCTGGAGAGCAATGAAGCCAACTCTGAGAGTTTCGTAGAATATAAAATACAGTGAAAATGTTATCAAATCTACCTTTATATATTATCAAACTCCTTAAGTCACTTCTAATATTGAAATTGTTGTTTTCATGGTGATGCTAATTTTGATTGTCTTTTCCCCCCTCATAGCCTTACCTTCAATCTTTCATTTTCCTTTTCATTCTACGGTGTCTGGAAATGAACTTTAGGAAGAAATTGATGAGAAAGGATCCTATATTCAGGTTGAGAGATTCATGTTTTATTTTAATATTCCTTGTTAAAGACATTTTAATAGGCTTAACTTAATTGAGTAAAAATTACTGTACAGGATTGTTTTTAAGGGACTGTGTAGTATACACCATTATAATTCTTGGTATGTTAATGAGCTTATAATCTAGCAGGAGATGCTACACTAGCACACATAAGATACTGAAAAAAATAAGGCAGACCATAATTTTACTAACATTCTAGAAGAAAGTCATATACCAGTGGTAGCACTTAAAAATAATGGCTAAATATAGACAAGCAATTGGGTAAATGTAGCCAATCTAGGAAGGAAGAGGAGTCTGAACAAAAGGACAAAAATTGGAATAAATGCCACCACCCCATAGGTTCACGAAGGCTGCTGGAATGAACGTGAAACCTTGTGCAGTAGGTTAATAGGAAATTAAAATTAAGCTAGACACATATTGGAGTGTCTTGGAATAGGGAACCATAGGGAAGGTTTTTATAAATTATGCAATCAGAAACAGACCGGTGTGTTTTGAAAACCTTGCCTAACTCAGAAAGTATGAATCAAGCTCAAGTCTAAAGTAGGGGGTAGAGCAGGAGAGTGACAAGATGACAATCATGGTTTAGGAAATCTACTGACAGCAGCAATTTGGGATGGCATGATGGAAAGAGACAGGAATCAGCAATAATCAGTGGGGATGAGGAAGGAAAGGGTTAGATTGGTAGTAACCAGGAAAGAGTGATCCTGTCACATGTACCCAAGGCATGAAAGTGCTCAGAAACTGGTGATTGCATATCTTGGGATCTCAGGGACACATCTCTGATTGCAAATGTTTTGATCCATTCTTCTCACTAAGCCTTCAGAATTCCAAAATATCTGTGTCAAAATTACAGTCCCTAGATTCCTTTATCAACCCTGTCAGAGTGTGAGTACTGTTCTATTATTTATAAAAGAAGTCACAGCCAACAAGGAGACTGAAACTTAGACCGAAAGCAAGGATGATGTAAAAGCAGTGTCATTTGAATCACTGCTGGAAAGTAGGCTGTCTGCAAGGCAGAGGGCACAGAGCAGAAGCATGGAGATCGTGGGGTGCTCACAGTTACTCAGTCTATGCAAATAATTGATAGCAGTTTGCACAAAGTTCATTATTTCTGCTACAAGTTGTTCAACTGGAAACCTGCTCTGATTTTAGAATTTCACCAAGAAGCAGTAAGTTTTTTCCAAACCCAGAGGAACCGGAAGGGGAGGATGAAGACGTTCAGATGGAAAGAATGAGAACAGCGAATGCTGTGACGATCCCGGACTCTGATGAGGTGGAACTACTAGCAATAGTCTTCATCATATACCACTGTCTGTCAGATAAAGTGGGCAACTGGCTAATCTGAATTTAAGGGTTGGGGACACACACACACACACACACACACACACACACACACACACACACACACACACACACACACTGAGGTTCTTTCATCCTTGCCCAGAGTTCATTACTTGATTTCAGTAAATATGCAAAGCCAGCAGAGATCCAAGAACACACACAAGTTACTCTTTCAGTCATAGTTTTGGTGGGTAAGGCTGACTATTACAAAACCTAAAAAAGATTTGTGAGCAAAGCAATTCAGAGGAGAGTGTTCACCTGAGGTGTATGTGTGTATGTGTGCACGTGTGTGTGTGTGTGTGTGCCTATGAGTGTATGTCTTTTAATAGTGTTATTGGTTTGATGAAAGCCTCTGTTCCTATTTTTTGAGGAAGGGCAAGCATGAGTCAGATGATACAGTGCAAATGTCCTTTTGAAGATTGGGAGAATTTGCTTTAAAATGGCAGTTTTGAGGAGAATTGGTTGGATTCACTATTTTACATTGGGAAAGATTTGGCCAGAAGGAGGGAGTATGGGGCACTCACTCATCTCAAGGTGATAATTTTGTTATTCCCTCATCTTTGCAGAAACCAGTCATCATTGCCAGTTGTCTCCGGAAGGAATATGTAGGCAAAAAGAAAAACTGCTTTGCCAAGAAGAAGAAGAAGAAAGTTGCTACAAGAAATGTCTCTTTTTGTGTTAAAAAAGGTTGGAAGCAGTAGTTCTGGTGGCAGGGTGATCTTGACCTCTGAAGATGACGTCTTTTGAAGGGAATAATGCCATCCAAATCTGGGATGATCCACTGATAAACATGAAAGGCAGTCACTTATCAGCAGTAGAACTCTGACCCAGCCTGCTTCACAGCCTGTTACAGCCATTTGTTCTTTGCATAGAAGACATTAATGTCTGCTCTGCTAAAACAAACAAGAGAGAACAGCCACCAAAAAGGAGGCAGTGTTTATGTTAAGAAGGATGGGATAGCTTTCTAAGTAGGAACGTTAATTTCACAGCAGGAATACGGCACAGAAGGGAACTCACCAGGCTGCAGTAGTTCTTTCTTCATACCTAAAAAATGGCACGTTCCAGGAAAGTGTCGGTGAAATGCAACAGGCACTGGAATCAAAATCTGTTTCACTTCCATCTCAGCCCGTGACTTTGGGCAAGATATTGATCCTCTTTACACCTTAGTTTCCTCGACCATAAAATGAAGGGACATAAGAACACTCGAGTTTGTGAGTGGCTGAGGAATAAGTGAAATAATGTATATAGCACATTTGACATAAAGCTTGACACACAGTGAGAGCCCTCAAATCGTATGTGCTTTTATTTTTATAATTGTTTGCGGTTATAATTCTGAGCACACTTTTTTTTTTCAGGTGAAGTTATAGGTCTGTTAGGACACAATGGAGCTGGTAAAAGTACAACTATTAAGATGATAACTGGAGACTCAACACCAACCGCAGGAGAGGTCAGTGACACACACAGAGGTGTGCTCATGAACGCTGCCTCAATGAGACAGTTAAGATACGTATTGATGACAATCTTGAAAAGCACAGGCCATCTTTTTCTATTAATCAATGTGACTCATGCATTGAACGAAGAGGATAAATTAATACAAATTTCTCTCCTTAATTCCAAAAAGTAGTTATGTGTTGAAAAGAGCTGCATGTTATCTACAGTATGCCTTTTATTGAATGAAAAAGTAGAGACATTAAAAGGAGAGATTTTGGAAAGGCAAGCTAAACATTTGCTTTGCTGGAGGTCAGAGATCTTTGTTTTGTGGATTGATGTATCCTGGGAACTTGTTTAATTGAATTGCCAAGATCCAATATTTACTCAGAAAACAGAGGTCATATGTTAGAGGGAAATTGAGTAACTGTCTAAATTCCACAGCAAATACTAGAATAGTATATGAATGGCACTTGGCTGTACGTCCAGCCTAAGTTGGGTGAAATGACGGACAGAGGTCCAAAGTCAAACAATGGACAAACGAATAAGCAAGCTTGAATTCAACCATGGTGATGGGCTTAGTAATAAAGCCTAAACTAGAATGGAGGGATAGAACAATGTGGAATATCTGCCTTTTGATGTACTGAGTTTCTGTTATCATTTCCCCAGAGCTAAGAGGTTACTTTCGGACTTGTGTACTCTTGGCAGCCGTGTGTATAAGAGGAGGACATCATTGCAGTACACAAGCGCGTGCGTGCACACACACACACACACACACACACAAAACCATAATTTTGGCCAGAAGGTAAGAATGAACTTTTTGTGTAGGTGATTTTGAAAAGCAACAGCGGAGGAGACGCCCTCAAGTTCCTGGGGTACTGCCCTCAGGAGAATGCGCTGTGGCCCAACCTGACAGTGAGGGAGCACCTGGACGTGTTTGCAGCTGTGAAAGGGCTGAGGAAAGTGGACGCCGCAGTCACCATCACACGGTACCTGGGGGGAGACACACCTGTCCTCAACTAGAACGATGTCATAGATTCACAAAAAACTAAGGAAGGACCATTCAAACTGATGACTCCATACTTATTGGTATGGAAGAAGACTTGTTCACCTAGACCCCAATTCAGAGTTTTGTTCTCTCATTTTAGGCCTGGAGAGGAAAAGTCTATTGATTACTCTTAATACAAAAAATAAGTCATTGAAAATGTGAATTTAAAAACCATGAAAAGGCCCTGGCTGGTGTGGCTCAATTGGTTGGAGCATAGTCTCATTCACTGAATGGTTGTGGCTCCAGTCCCATCAGGGCACATATTCAGGTTGGGGGTTCAATCTCCTGCATGCAGGAGGCAACCTATATATGTTTCTATCTCTCTCCCTCCCTCCCTCCCTCTCCCGTCCTTTTTCTCTAAAATCAATAAAGTAAAATAAAAACAATGGAAGGTTCATAAATTATCCAAGATAATTTGAATTTTTTAAATTTTATTTTTCCATTACAGTTGACCTTCAATATTACTTTATACTCGAGGCCTAATACACGAAATTTTTGCAAGAGTAGGCCTGCCTTCCCCCGGCTGTCCGCACTGGCTTTCCTTGCAGCCCCGGCTTCATCTGGAAGGTCGTCCAGTCTAATTAGCATAATATGCTTTTATTATTATAGACTAGAGATCTGGTGCATGAAATTTGTGCATTCAGGGGGGGTCACTCAGCCAGGCCTTGAGAGCCCTATATAATAAAAGGGAGCCCTTGGGCCCTAACCGGTTTGGCTCAGGAAATAAGAGCATAGGCCTGCAGACTGAAAGATCCCAGGTTCGATTCCAGTCAAGGGCATATACCTTGGTTACAGCAACATCCCCAGTAGGAGGTGTGCAGGAGGCAGCTGATCGATGTTTCTCTCTCATCCATGTTTCTAAATCTCGATCCCTCTCCCTTCTTCTCTGTAAAAAATCAATAAAATATATATTTTTTTGAAAAAGGGATCTCTTTGGGGATGTCAGACCGATGGCAGTTGGACATCCTTAGTGCTGCTGTGGAGGCAGGAGTGACTCCCACCACCGCCGCCACACTCGCCAGGCATGAGCCCGGCTTCTGGCTGAGTGGTGCTCCCCTTGTGGGGACGCACTGACCACCAGGTGGTCAGTGTGCATCATAGTGACTGGTTGTTCGCCATTCGGTTGATTTGCATATTAGCCTTTTATTATATAGGATTAGTTTCGGTATACAGTTTAATGGTTAGAGAATCAAATATAGTTTCAATGTTATGACCACTCTGAATAGTGCTTTTAAACATTCTGCACTGTAGACTTCTGACTTGCCCTGTCTCCCATGTGCCTTCTGGTTGTGCGCTGGTAATGTGGGTTGACTCACTGTTTCCTTCAGGTTGGTGGAGGCGCTCAAGCTGCAGGAGGAGCAGAAGCGCCCCGTGAAGGCCTTGTCAGAGGGAATCAAGAGAAAGGTAGGGGTGGGGCTGGGGTTACTCCTCCAGGCCCACTGATCCCAGATCCATGCCAGATGTGCTGTTCCTCTCCTTCCAGCTGTGCTTCGCACTGAGCATCCTGGGAAACCCATCGGTGGTGCTGCTGGACGAGCCGTCCACGGGCATGGACCCCGCGGGGCAGCAGCAGATGTGGTGAGAGGATGTTATGAGCAACCCAAAGTGAAAGTGTTTTACTTAGCAAATGAAAGACATCAATATTATCAGGAAAACCAATAGTATGGAAGGAAATCTGAAAGCCCACTGCAGCCAATTTTTATGGAGGAAAAAAGATGTTCTAACAAATTAATACTCAAGAATTTCATTCTTATCTTAGATCGTGTGGGTATGCATGGCCCAATTTTATACTCAGATCAATCTACATTAATTTTGTCTGCGATATCTCCAAATACATCTGTGACATCGATTGGAACAAAATAACTATTTAATTATTTTAGGATATATTTTGAAATCTGTCATTTTGCCCTTTGGGGTATATGTCATTATTATCATGTTGTTAAATAAGTTCTCTCTTTATCTTTTTTCCTACTACCTTTGCATAAAAATTCTTGAAATTTAGCATTTTTATAAACCTTTTACCCAATGTCATTCTCTACATTATTCAGCCCAAGCCGTGCACTAATTATTCACTCTAACCAGTAGTTTGGTTATTTCCACGCCTGTTATCCCTGGAAAAAAAAAAAAAATCCTGTATTTGTCTGATCTGAATTCCCTGATTATTTTGTTGTGCCCATGGAAACTTCTTTAATTTTTTCTTTTCATATTACCTTGGCATCCCCCCTAGTGAACATTTCCCTTGCTCCAACTTTAGGCATGCCATCCGGGCTACCTTTAGAAACACAGAGAGGGGTGCCCTCCTGACCACCCATTACATGGCGGAGGCGGAAGCCGTGTGTGACCGTGTGGCCATCATGGTGTCCGGGAGGCTGAGGTGAGTGCCCACACGAGGTCCCCAGTCACGCCCTGCACAAAGGCTATTTCCCTGCACAGGGCATCACTGTGAGGAGCAGGAGAACTGGCTGCTCCGGCTCTCCCTGGCCCTGCCCTGGCCTCCAGAAGCCAAAAATCACCAGCAGTAGATTTCTCTCTCCCTTTTCTTGATTGACTTCCTCCTCTTCCTCCTCTTCCCTCCAGATGTATCGGTTCCATCCAGCACCTGAAGAGCAGATTTGGCAAGGATTACCTGCTGGAGATGAAGGTGAAGACCCTCGCCCACGCGGAGCCCCTGCACAGCGAAATCCTGAGGCTTTTCCCCCAGGCTGCTCGGCAGGAAAGGTAAATCCAGGCGGTGGTCTGTTTCACCTTGGTCTCGGTTTTATTTTCTATCCTCTCATTCTTTTTTTTTTTTTTTTTAACTTTATGGTCATTGTGAAAAATTACTAGAGACAGTCCCGAACCCAATGGCTACCACAGGAGGGAAACAAGAGAACAAAGTGCTCATTTGGAAACTGATTCTGTAAGGGAAGGTGCCAGGTACTAATGGGGACACATACCTAGTTCATTTCAGTTGTCCTTTTAGAGCAGTGGTTCTCAACCTTCTGGCCCTTTAAATACAGTTCCTCATGTTGTGACCCAACCATAAAATTATTTTCGTTGCTACTTCATAACTGTAATTTTGCTACTGTTATGAGTCGTCATGTAAATATCTGATATGCAGTATGGTCTTAGGCGAACCCTGTGAAAGGGTCGTTTGACCGCCCAAGGGGTCGCGACCCACAGGTTGAGAACCGCTGTTTTAGAGGGTGAAGCCACACCCATTCAAGGAGATCAGCTGTATAACACCCAGTGCCAGGCAGCAGTCCACCTCGCTGAATGGTGTCTCTTAGCGTTTTTATTATCAGTAACATTATCAAGTATTGAGTGGCCCTGGAGGCACTGATAGGTTAGAGAATGCCAAATAACTTGTGGTGGGGCCAGGAGGTGAGCCTAGTCCTTTTTAGTTAAATACGATTCTCACTAGGAGAGAAGAAGGATGATAAGTAATCTGCTTCTTCCCTTGCAGAGGGGTGGGTACCCACGGTCCATTTCCTGCCCTTTGTCTCCCATTCCTGCCTAGAGTAAAAGGGGCCTCTTCTGAAGAGCCTTGAAATGGTTCTGCTTTCGTACACTGACTTCTTGTTGTTCGGAGAGCATTCACACTGTGGCTGTTTCCAGCGCTATACAGACGTGTCCATGCAAATAAACTGTTGGTGCCGTTGTTGCTCCTTTTCATTTACTTTTTACCTATGTCATGATTTTATTTTTTTCAATGACTGTTTACATTCAGTATTATTTTGAATGGGTTTCGGGTCTACAGCATAGTGGTTAGACAGTCATATACTTTATTACGTGATCCCCCTGATATTTCCAGTATCCACCTGGCACCGTACTTGGTTATTACAATATCCTTGATTATCTTTCCTATGCTGTACTTTACATCCCCAGAACTATTTGTAACTGCCCATTTGTAGTTCTTAATCCTTTCACCTTTTCCACCCAGCCTCCCACCCCCCCAAACCTGGCAACTGGCAAAATGTTCTCTGTATCTATGAGTCTGTTTCAATTTTCTTTGGTTGGTTGGTTCTTTAGTTAAATGCACATTAAAGCCACAGTGAGATACCACTTCACACTCTCAGGCTGTTGCTCCTTTTTGGATATTCACTTGTCAGGGGTTGTGCTCTTACAGCCCAGAGTTCAGCCTAACTCTTTTCCTTCCAGGTACTCCTCCCTGATGGTCTATAAGTTGCCTGTTGAGGATGTGAGACCTTTATCGCAGGCTTTCTTCAAATTAGAGATCGGTAAGAGCAACTATTTAGAGGTAAGACTCTGGGAAACAGCCCTACCCAGTTTGGCTCAGTGGATAGAGCGTAGGACTGAAGGGTCCCAGGTTTGATTCCAGTCAGGAGCACATACCCAGGTTGTGGGCTTGATCCCAAGTAGGGGGCATGCAAGAGGTAAGCGATGATTCTCTCTCATTGATGTTTCTGCCTCTCTCTCCCCTCTCCCTTTCTATCTGAAATCAATAAAAATATATATTTTTAAAAAGACTCTGGGAAACAGACACATTCAAAACTGAACACCTTCCCTTCAGGCCTGTCTATTTTTTTTTTTAAATTTTTTATTTTTGCCTGTCATCAATCATTAGAAGCCTCCCTCAGGCATCCTAGTTCTTGAAAAGATCCTTCCCCTGGAGTCAAGCTTAGGATGGCCCCAGACAGGGCTTCTTTCCACCTTCTGATTCTGCCCTTCCCTTCACTCTGTGGTCTATGGGCCCATTTACTGCACTGACCATTTTGGCCTTTTGACCAATTTTGCAGCATTCCGGTGGGAAGGATTCCCACAATGGGGTCTGATCAACAGGAAGGATTTTATAATTAATTAGAAGCAGGGAGAGAGATGTTCCAAGAAAGCTGCCTCCCTGGAATACAACGGAGCTTTTCCTTAAGGGCCTTCCTGTGTTTCTGCTTTCAAAAACGTCCCCTCCCTCCTCAGATGCCTTCTGATGAGCTTAGTTTGCTGAAATGGAAGTCCTGATTTAGGGGGTAAAAACAACTTTTTATCAGTTTCCTATCCTGTTATGTGAAGATTACACAAAGTACAAGATACTGAAATGTCCTAAGCTAGTGTTTTTCTCTCCAAATGTTAAGTTAGCCATAGTTACATTCTCAGCAGCAATGCATGTATTGAAATTCCAAGTACAGTGGGGCCTTGACTTACGAGTGTCCCGACTAACGAGGTTTTCGAGATATGAGCTGTCTCTCCGCTGATTTTTTGCTTTGAGTTGCGAGCTAAAATTCGGGTTAGGAGCCAGCTTCAGATACCCCACCACTAGTTGGCGCAGCAAACTTCACAGTGAACGCCACACTGATTAATGGCATTTCAATTCATTGTAATGGTGAAAATTGATTTGACATACGAGTAATTTGAGTTACAAACTCCATCACGGAGCGAATTAAACTTGTAAGTCAAGGCCCCACTGTAGCTTGGAAGCAAAAGGCATGCCCCATTGTTATTTCTTTGCCTTGCTACATAGAGTCATTCTTTTTTAAAAAAATATATTTTATTGATTATTTCCAGAGAGGAAGGAAGAGAGATAGAGAACTAGAAACATCAATAAGCTGCCTTCTGCACATCTCCCACTGGGGATGTGCCCACAACCCAGGCACATGCCCTTGACTGGAATCGAACCTGGGACCCTTCAGTCCGCAGGCGGACGCTCCATCCACTGAGCCAAACCGGTTTCGGTAATAGAGTCATTCTTACACACAATCAGATCGCTTTGGGCTAATGCAAATTCCAGTGAAACTAGAGCCTCCCATGCCCCCTTCTTCCTTCAGATTTGAAGGCTTGAAGCTAGGGAGGTAGGATGGTCAGTTTTGTCTCTCTTCTTACCCTCCTCCCCTCTATTCATAGGCTGATGGTTTAGGCCTCTCTACATCAAGTATAAGGGGAGGAGAGAAGAGATAACATGGAAGCAAAACTTGATTTGATCATTAGTGCTGTCCTATCACAGCAGGGCCTGACTCCCTTCCTCTTGTGGGGTGCTTTTGTGGGTTCTTTGATGAGACCCTCTCCCCTCCCATCTTTAGCCTCTGACCACGGCATTCTGGGGGTGAGTGATGCCTCCTCCTCTTGGCCTCTTGGAACTTTTTATACGTGGCTTTGGTACAACTTTCAGGATCCAAAATACATGACTTCCTAATGCCCATCCATCCATCCTTGTGCAGTTAAACAGAGCTTCGACCTGGAGGAGTACAGCCTGTCACAGTCCACCCTGGAGCAGGTGGGTCCGCCTTAGAGATTTCTGTATCCCCCATGGAATATAAGGTGCAATGTGTGCATACCCTTTGCACGCACTCAGAGCTCCAGGAGGCAGTGTGACACCCTCTCTCTGTCTTTTCCTCCACGACAGGTCTTCCTGGAGCTCTCCAAGGAGCAGGAGCTGGAGGACTTTGATGAGGAAGTTGATCTCTCTGTGAGGTGGAAGCTCCTCCAGCAGGAAGAACCCTAAAGCCCCAAATACCCTGCATTGCCCTTTAGGCTGTGACTCTTCTTAAGTTAACATTTTATAGCATGTGATACCTTTTCTCAGACACAGACAAGGTACTTTTGAAAGGAATGTTACGATTTTTTTCTCAATAATATCACTTATGGTGGGACTAAAGAAGCCAGGCCATGCAGCCTCTGGACCAGCAAACAAATTCCTTATTTCATGCAATAGCAAACGAAAAGAATACATTTATTACATTATTGTTTATGTTTATGAGAATGGTGCAGGGATTGCTTAATTTTTTCTCTAAACTTTAAAATATGGGATTTTAAAAATCTTTTTTATTACAACACGAATTAAGATGATGCTGATTATAGGGGAAAGGGAGTCAGTTGACTACATGGCAGTACAGTCTTTGCTTTTTGTAATTCACTTTTATTCTCTTTGTTTACTTAATTCACTGATTTTCCTTTCCTGGAACTTTTAGGATTTTAGATTTTAGAGTCTGTTTTTTGCCTATTGTAACTATTAAGGAAATTTGAAACCTGTTAAGATAAATAATTGCAGTAAGATATTGAGTAATCAAGTTGATGAAAAAATACATACATTTACATAAAAATTTGAAAAATATTTCTGATTTTATGTTGTCTTATGATGCCAGGATCCACCATGATGCAAACCATTAGAACTTGATAGATCTTAATTTCCCATGTCTGTACCTGCTGTGATTTATTCAACTGGTAATTCCATAAACACCTTAAAATCAACATGATATACTTATACACTCATATGAGTTTTTATTGTTGTTGTTGTTGCTACTTTCATAGTTGCATAAGTCACTGAGTTTATGGTAATTTTTTATGCAGCAATTAAAGTGTGATGCAGGTATATATTTAAAGTCATATGTAGAGAAGTTGACCTTCTCAAAGTCATAGGTCTCAGGACCCAGAATTCAAACCCAGGAGTCTGTCTGATGCCACCTACTTTAAGGTATCACAATGCAGTTATTAAACACCTGACTGAGGTTGCAATGAAGGTATAAAGAACATTCCTTCAACTTGAAGTTTTGGTTACCTTTCAGGAAGAGAATCTGAAGAACACAATAGACACTGTATAATCAGCTTCTAATTGTTATGATATCAACTAGAACAGTGATGGCGAGCCTATGACACACGTGTCAAAGGTGACACGCGAACTCAGTTTTTTGGTTGATTTTTCCTTGTTAAATGGCATTTAAATATATATAATAAATATCAAAAATATAAGTCTTTGTTTTACTATGGTTGAAAATATCAAAAAATTTCTATATGTGACATGGCACCAGAGTTAAGTTAGGGGTTTTCAAAATGCTGGCACGCTGAGCTCAAAAGGTTTGCCATCACTGAACTAGAATGATACAAGGATTTGAAGATAAACACTATTTTTCAGCTTAAACATAGCCAATTACGGTGGTAAATTCAGATGACCCAGTTGTGAACAACAGAAATGTAAAACCTTGATGCTGAAGGATATTTTTGTGCCCATGAAGAAATGTAATTGCAGTTCATTTTCAAGAGAGTCACAGAGATGGATTATGTTGTTTGAATGGTACCGAGATCACTTGGAGATAAAATGCAGTTGCCTATTTTGTTGAATCATATTGAAATCAGCTGGGGCACTGTTTCTCCTCTGGTGCAGCTTCTTTACTGAAAATCTGGGGGTAAAGACAGCCTCACTTAATTTTCTATGTCGTTTAGGTAGAGACCAGCTGATGCTCACCAATCCCATTCTCCCTCTGAACAGATGGGAAGACTTCATTGTCCAGGCTCCCTTACAGCTACTCTGGGACCATCTGTCTAGCCCTGGAATGCAGAATATGGGCAGAAACGATGTATGCCACTCTGGGGCCATTACCTAACTTTCCTGCTAGATAGTTTGTGAAGTTTCTCTTTCTCATTTATGGGTCAGGAAATAAGGGACTCTGAGATGCAGAGACCACAATGGAAAGTACTCAATTCCCTGAGTCACCATGTGGAGGTGAGCAGCCTAGAAGAGCCAGCTGGCCTGCATAGGACAGAGACATGAAATACACACACTCTCTCTCTCTCTCTCTCTCTCTCTCTCTCTCTCTCTCTCTCTCTCTCTCTCTCTCCAAAACAAAACAAAACCAACAACTGAACCACTGCAAGACACTCGTTGAACTACTGACATTATTGAGACTGTGGGGTTGTTACAACAGGCAGCTAACATTGCAATGACTAATAGAGTAGATCATGCCAAGAAAGGGGTGGGATTAAAACCTGAACAGGGCACTGATGCAATTGCCAAGGACCTTTGAACTATCCCAAGCTGCCTGTCCCTGACCCTTGCCTAGATCAGGACACTGCAAGGGCGCCCCTTCCCACTTGCTTATCTGTGCTGACTGTAACCAGTGGATATTCCCGTCAATCTCAGTTTATCTCCACCAGACTTCCCTCAAGGTGTTTAGACAGACAGTAGTAACCTCCTGTTGTCACTGTTCATATCAATGTTGTCCTTGTTTTGGTCCTTGTTGAGTTATATCCATGGCAATTTCAAAGCAAGAGGGTTAAAATCTTGGGTTAAAACTGCTATCTTTTTTTAAATTTTAGTTTTTCAATTACTGTTGACATTCAATATTATTTTGTATTAGTTTCAGGTGTATCTCATAGTGGTTGGGCCATCGTATACTTTACAAAGTGTTCCCCCTGACATTTCCAGTACCCACCTAGCACAATATATCATTATTACAGTATTACTGACTGTATTCCCTGTGCTGTACGTTACATCCCCGTGACTATTCTGTAACTACCAGTTTGTACTACTTACTCCCTGCACCTTTCTCACCCAGTCCCTTACCTCTCCTCACCTCTGGCAACCATCAGTCGGTTCTCTGCATCTATGAGTCTATGCTCTTTTAAAACTGCTTCAAAACTGCCCTGTTGAAATGGAACTTTCATTATAAGTTTTGGAAATATTTTAATGTCTCTTCAAAATTGCTCTTTAGGCACGATCCAAGCCAAGACACCCAGGATGCTTTTGGATGAGTCTACCCCAGTGGTTCTCCACCTGTGGGTCACGGCCCCTTTGGCGGTCAAACAACCCTTTCACAGGGGTTGCCTAAGACCATCCTCCATATCAGATATTTACATTACGATTCATAACAGTAACAACATTACAGTTATGAAGTAGCAACGAAAATAATTTTATGGTTGGATCACAACATGAGGAACTGTATTTAAAGGGCCAGAAGGTTGAGAACCACTGGCCCTGTCTCATAGTGTAAAAAAACCCAAAAAAACCCCCCAAAAAACAGGAAAGGATAGCTTAATTTGGATATGCAAAATATATATTGAGTGAATGCTTGTAGTGTTTGAATTAGAAAGTGAGAGTCATTTATTCAAAGGGCCAGATAAATGAAAACATGACCGATTATGAATAATTAATTTCAATGACAGTGGACTTCTTTATTCTTATACTAGATGTGAATTTCTCAACAGTGGCACTATTGACATTGCGCTGGATAATTCCTTGTTGGGGGTGGGAGGAAGAAAGAGAAGCTGCCTGTGTACTGTAGAATTTTTAAGTGGCATGCATGCTCTCTACCCACTAGATGCCAGTTGCAACCTGCCCCTGAGCGTGACAACCAAAAATGTCTCTGACATTGTCCAAATCATCTCCCTTGCACTAGAATGATGTGTCAGGAGTATGTTGGGGGAGGGAGGGGAGGATGATCAAGGAGATTTCCTATACAGTAGGTCCTCGGGTTATATCGAAGATCAGTTCCTATGGTACAGCATAACGCGATTTTTGCCATAAGTCGGAATGCACCTAGGTAAGCACCTACATACTCACATGGAGCACATACACAGCAGTAATTAAGTGAAACAGTAAAACAAATTTAAAAGAAAGATAACAATGCCTGACCTTTACTTGTGGTAAATAAATAATAAAAAACATAAAGCACATATGTACATACATCAAAATGATGGAATTTTTTTAAATATATAAACTAGAGGCCCGGTGCACAAAAATTTGTGCGCTCAGGAGGAGGGGGCCCCTCAGCCCAGCCTGTGCCCTCTCTCAGTCTGGGACCCCTCGGTGGTGACCACTTGCTGGCTTAGGCCTGCTCCCCAGGGGATTGGGCCTAAGATGGCAATCAGACATCCCTCTGGCAGCCCGGCAGCCCTCAGGGGATGTCCACTTGCCAGCGGGGAGCAGACCTCAGCTGTAGTCAGACATCCTTAGCGCTGCTGAGGAGGCAGGAGAGGCTCCCACCACCACTGCTGTGCTGGCAGCCATCAGCCTGGCTTGTGGCTGAGCAGAGCTCCCCCTCTGTGAGAGCGCACTGACTACCAGAGGGCAGCTCCTGCATTGAGCATCTGCCCCCTGGTGGTCAGTGTGTGTCATAGTGACCAGTCATTCCCAGTCTTTCTGCTGTTAGGGTCAGTTTGCATATTACCCTTTTACTATATAGGATAGAGGCCTGGTGCACTGGTGGGGGCCGGCTGGTTTGCACTGAAGGGTGATCCGGATAAGGGTGGGGGTCCCGCTTGGGTGCCTGGCCAGCCTGGATGACAGGCTGATGGCTGTTTGCAGCTGATCATACCCCCTTCAGGGTGGGGGTCCCAACTGGGGTGCCTGGCCAGTCTGGATGAGGGGCTGAGGGCCATTTTCAGGCTGGCAGGCGACTGAAGCTCCCAGCATCTCCTTTTTTTTCTTTTTTCTTTTTTAATTCTGGGCTTTATTTAACTTCTATAGCTGTCACTGAAGCTGAGAGCCGGATCCAGCTCTGAGGCCCGGCTCCAGCTCTGAGGCCGCAGCTGGCTGAAAGCAGGTATCTGGTGTTTGTTTGGCGTCTATAATTGAAACATTGTTGCTGTCCTGCTCGCTCCAGCTCTGAGGCTGCGGCTGGCTGAAAGCAGGTATCTGTGTTTGTTTAGCTTCTATAATTGAAACTCTGCTGCCATCACTGGCGCTCTCAGCTCTGAGGCCGTGGCTGGCTGAAAGCAGGTATCTGGGATTTGTTTAGCTTCTATAATTGAAACATTGTTGCTTCTGGAGCTCAAAGCTGGGCCACAGCAGGCAGGGAACCTTGGCTTCCTCCATCACTGGAGCAAGCAAGCCTCATGTTTGCTTCAGCTGCGTGGCTGCCGGCCGCCATCTTTTTTGGCAGTTAATTTGCATATTCTGCTGATTAGCCAATGGGAAGCGTAGCGGAGGTATGGTCAATTACCATGTTTGTCTATTATTAGATAGGATAAATGGGAGATGACGATGTAAACACAAAACAGTGTATGTCGAGTCCAACATAACCCGATGACTGTTTGTATTTTATCTTGAGCAAGTAGAACTTGGTATTGTTTCCTGGGATTAAAAATGAATAGCAAGAATGTGATATGGGAAGCAGAGAAGAATCCAGAATTTGCTTTTTAAAAAGACTAACTCCTGATTAGATTACCTGAGTCAACAGGTCAGTGTAGGTCACTCTTGGACAAATGCTTTTTTATTGACCTTCAGCTGTACTTGGTTGGCTGGCTGTAATGTATCATAAAGAAGTTTCATACAGAGGGAATCTGATATTTGTAAATGTTCTCTTGCCTCAGAAAAAATGGGGCTGGTTTCAAAATATAAATCACTACCTTTACAAAAAAAGAAGAAGAAAGTGGGTTGTGGCGGGGGGTGGGGGGTGGGTGGAATCTCACCATTAAATAGTAAAAAAGTGAAGAGCTTAGTCATTAAAAAGCATTTTCTCCACTCGGGTTTTCTGGACCTTTGGATTGACATCTTGACTCAGGCAATCTAATCAGAATTTAGAACTAATTTTGGATTCAGTGTTCTCCAGCTAAGAGAATTGCAGCCACAACCTCCCTCCAGAAAGCACTCTGAATGAGAATTTTCAAAGCAGGGAAAAGGTTCAACCATAAAGCAGACATGTGTGAGGGTGGGACAAAGGTATAATGGCCACCGTAAAGAGAAGGTAAGTTCAGACTGAAGGTAAGTAGGCAACTCCATAGACTATAACAGGACATATTACAGGGTAATTTACATATGGGAAATTGGGCTGGAGTGAACAGATGGCAAGGCAGTTTTTCGTAAATTATTCTCCTCTACCAGACACCTGTTACAATAAACTTAAATATATATATATATATATGTTTTTATTGGTTTTAGAGAGAGAGGAAGGGAAAGAGAGACTTTCTTGATGAGGAGAGAAAGAAACATCAATTGGCTTCCTCCTACATGACCCCTACATCGATCCCGCGACCTAGGCATGTGCCTTGACTAGGAACATACCTGGCTTTCTTATAATTGTTGTGGTAGAAACATTGATCTGACATAGTCTGCTACATATACCCCAAATCAGAAGCACCAGCCAATTTCTGTTTGAAGTTCATAGGTTTATGAATATTTGCAAAAGGCACAGTACAATGAACTGAGTGGCTCAATTATGTGTAAACTAGAGGCCCGGTGCATGAAATTCATGCAATCTGGGGGAGGGGGGTCACTCAGCCCAACCTGCACCCTCTTGCAGTCAGGGAGCCCTCGGGGGCTATCTGATGGATGGCTTAGGCCTGCTTCCCAAGGAGCAGGCCTAAGTCATCAGTCGGACATCCTTAGAAATAATGCAGAGGTGGGAGAGGCTCCCGTAACCACCACTGCGCTCACCAGCCGTGAGCCCATTTTCTGGCCAAGTGAGCCTCCCCTTGTGGGAGCACACTGACCACCAAGGAGCAGCTCCTGCATTGAACATCTGCCCCCCGGTGGTCAGTGTGCGTCATAGCCACCGTCGTTCCACCGTTTGGTCAATTTGCATATTAGCTTTTTATTATATAGGAACATTTATGCATGAGAAAACAAAGGCTCAATGCACATGAATCATAGCATCTTCTGGTTAATTTCATTAGAGTAAAGAATATTGAAATGATAGAGAAGTCATCTGGTTAGCTGGTCAGAGATAATGGGAATGACATATTCACACCAGACGAAGTAGACTTTGGAGCATAGAAAGTTACCAGGGATAAAGATGGACATTACATAACGATAAAAAGGCCAAGAAGAAACAACCATCCTAAACGTATATGCACCCAATACCACAATTTCTAATTACATGAGGCAGAATCTGTTAGATCTGAAAAGAAAAACAAAGTCTCTAATTATTGGTAAAATCTTCACTACTCTTCTTCCAGTAATCAATAGAACCAGTAGACAGAAAAACCAACAAAAAAAAAACAAACAGAAAAACTTAGCAACTAACTAGATTTTATGACATTTATATAAGACTGCACTCAATAGCAGAATATACCTCCTTGCATTTGGAATATTCACCCAGCCAGATGACATCTTGGATTGTAAGGCAAGTCCTAATCAATTTGACATAAAAAATAAATTTTCTGACTATAATAGATTTGAACTAGAAATCAATAACCCAAAGATAACATAAAATCTTCAGAGACTTGGAAAGGAAACAACACATTGCTAAATAATTCATGGCTCAAAGAGTAAGTCTCAAGGGAGATTAGAAGATACTTGGAACTGAATGAAAATGAGAAAGAGAGGAGTGAAAATCCTGATTTCCCAGATGAGATTATCAATTGGGCAGTTGAGAGTTTTGTGTAAAGAGGAGCTTCCCTCTGATGAAACTGTTTCTTTTCTCATGGTTTGAAGACAGTGCTTAAAAATTTTGGTGTGAGCCACAATCATCTTGGCCAAAATAGAGGAAAGCTTATGCATATTGGATTTCCTCTATCAGGTTGCTCTTTATAATGTGATACAGAGTATACATGCCAGCATAATATTACACCGAGAATATTGACCTCAAAGAGAAGAAGGAGGAGGGAAGGAGGGCTAGAAACATCAATGAGAATAATTGATTGGCTGCCACCTGCACGCCCCCTACTGGGCATTGAGCCCATAGTCTAGGCCTGTGTCCTATCCTTTTTGATGAGTTGACACTTAACCACACCAGATGGGCATCTACCTAGATCTTACCCTGTAAGTCAGTGACCAAATGACTCACATTTTAAACAAAATGTTCTGGAGAAAATGACTGGATAGACAGATAATTTGCAGCATGGGTGGAGACCTTCCTATTTCCACAATCTGCTTAGGTTGGAAGAAATCCTCTGCAACTAAACCAAAGGGCTTCATCTACCCACACCCTCACTCAAAACACCAACTCCAAAGCCAACCCTCACTGTGCAAGATTAAGTTCATCTTCACTGAGTTCAATGAATTTTCTATTTGGCAAATTAGGCATGGGCTCAACTTTCCTTTGAATATGGTGCACTCTCATTTTCTTTCCCAAACTGCTAGTCTTTTGCCTTACAGTTGGACAGTTGCTGTGCAATACCACCTAACAAGCTCCCTTTAAAACACAAGAAAATGGCCAGACTGGTGTGTCTCAGTGGTTGAGTGTGAACCTATGAACCAGGAGGTCATGATTCCATTCCTGGACAGAGCACATGCCTGGGTTGTGGGCTCAATCCTCAGTATGGGAAATACAAGAGGCAGGTGATCAATGATTCTCTCTCATCATTGATGTTTCTAACCCTCTCTCTTACTGCCTTCCTCTCTGAAATCAATAAAAAATATATTTTTTAAAATAATAAAACACAAGGAAATGCTTTGGAGTTAGACAATCACCTGGGGACTACAAAGAGTAGTGCCTGAATACACTGAAAAGAAAAAGAAAAAAGGAGACTATTGACTTTTGGTTCTCTGATTCAACTATGAGACCCAGCTGCCTTTTTTTTTAATCCTCACCCAAGGATACATGTATTGATGAGGGAGGGAGGGATGGAGGGAGGGAGGGAGAGAGAGAGAGAGGGAGAGAGAGAGAGAGAGAGAGAGAGAGAGAGAGAGAGAGAGAGAGAGAGAGAAACATTCACCAGTTTCCTCCCATACAGGCCCCAACTAGGGATCAAATCTGTAACCTAGGTATGTGCCTGACCAGGAATGGAACCAGTAACATTTTGGTGCACAAGATGATGCTCAACCAACTGAACCATTCTGGCCAAGATCAAATATAAAGTCTTATCTACAGAAAAGATGACTCCCGTCAATCTCTGTGGGAGTCTGAAATAGTTTATCTGGTTTTTAGTTAATTGTTTCCATGGTGCCAACTCCATCTCAAAGTGACTGCAGATTTAGCTAAGTAATTTGCTGCTTTTTTGTTTTTATTCAGAAGCCTTCAGTAGATCCTGATTAGAGATCAAATATGAGACATTTTCTATGTCTTCTATAAGTCTGTGGCTAATGGAGAGAGGAACAAAGGCATGTTATTGTGCAATTAGAATTATCTAAGGAGATTGCTATCAAAGACTAAAGCAGGTTCTAACGTAGTTACAGAAAATTGTTGCTTTTTGAGCATCTGAAAAGAATATTACCCTTGAGATAGTATTGATTTTTAAGTAGGATAATCAGTTGGGAAATAGACCTTTATAACATTTTCAACTTTTTCTTGGGTCTGCTACTTGGTGAAAAATAAGTTTATTCTGAAACTCTCATGCTTCTGTTAACTCAACTGAAACACTGAGAATGAAGATAAAATATAATTACTCAATTTTACAAAAACACACACTGAGAGAGAGAGAAATCGTCCAAGGGCAGTCACATGAGTGTGCTTTTTGGCAGGGCCAACAGAACTGAGATCATAGCCTCTTGTGAAATTAGTCTCCCCGGGAACTTTTTCTAGAAGCCAAACAGTTAAAGAAAAATCTATAGATGCGGCCGAGTTCAGGAAACAATGTGACTTGCTCCCTTCTATAAAAGGAGACCACTGGGTAAAATGTGTTCCTAGATTATGTGCTTCACGTTTCTCAAAGGTAAGTTCATTGTCTTTTTCTGTTTTGTTGGAAGGTGTGTGTGTTTGTTTTTCTATCACAAAATTATGAATAAGTCTTTAGGAATTGAACGCCAACTATCTGTAAAGAAACTATTTTGAAAATGAATGGACTATTTGGATGTGTTTGGACATCTGGTATTTAAAATTGTAAAGATGAAAGCATTGAGATATAACATATGTTTTTAAAAACGTTTTGCGACTGTTATGTGGTTTTAAGCCAGAAACTGAATGTAGGAATAATCGGAAATCTGTTCAGAGATTGCGGAGAACTAAGAATACTGAGAATTCATTTGTAAACCTAGATTGTCTTTGAAGGTCTTTACTTTCATTGCACAGTAACTTGGGGGCATTGTGATAAACTTCTTTTTCTGACTTTGAGTCTGTTTATGAAAAACATTTACAGAAACACAGGGGTGGGCAAAAGCAGGTTGACTGTGGTGAGAACACAAAGCACACCATTTGTTCTTGTGTCATAATTATTTGCTAATTATTGTCTCATTTTCCATAGGATAGACTGTGAACCTGCCTTTCGCACCCTGTATGTCTATTGTTCCTGCCTCTCACGCTTGGGCTCTAAGAACTTTAGAAATGAAAGCTGCCTTCCAGGGTTTTCTGCTCTGTGCACACCACGTATTGGGTCCAAATGTGAAATGTGCAGCTTTTCCTCATCCCAACACTCATATGCTTTGCAGGACACACAGAGCTTTCACACGCCTGCAGTGTAAACATTTTGTTCTGAATGCAACAGCCATAGGACAGGGGGAGGATCAGAGTTGGTACCCCTTGAAACTGCCTACTGCTTGTATAAAAAGGTTGTTAGTCTTTGGATAAACTACAGAACATATGTAAGCTCAGGAAAAATACAGTAGGCGATGCTAACTTACAATGGAAAGGCTAAGGGGCTGGAGCCACACTGACATTTTCAGTGAGGAGATCGCCTTCTTGGCCAGTTTACCCACCTGCACAGCCCTGCACAGTCGCTTTAAAAGTGATTATTCTGGCCCTGGATGGTTTTGCTCAGTGATTAGAGCATCAGCCCTCAGACCAAAAGGTTGAAGGTTTGCTTCCCAGTCAAGGGCTCATACCTGGGTTGCAAGTTCAATCCTCAGCCCCATTTGGGGGGTGGGGTAGGGTCGGGGAAAATATGGAAGGCAACCAGTCGATGTGTCTCTCTCACATCAGAGGGGGTGAGGATTTTTTTAAGTGGTTACTCTGAATTCTCTGCACTAGAACCATCTATGGGGATCCTGAGCCCCTCTCACTGGACACCCTCACCAAATGCTTTTTTCCAAGAATCTCTTCCTCCCTCCGCCTGCCTCTCCATGGGCTCTCCACCCTCTTCACTCAGTCCTCTCCTCCCTAGTCTTGCCTCTCGGACTCACGAAACATCCACGTGTAGGTTCTTCCTCTGGCAATGCCCTCTGAGCCTGTCTTGGATAATAAGCCTGGCTTTGGAACTGACTTCCAGACCCATTTCTCCAGTTTTATCTCCAGGAAATAGCACAGCCCTGTTGGCATCTTCTTCCACGAATGGAATGAGAGCTTCAGGCAGGGGCACACTCACCCACTTGTTATCACGATGGAGTCCATGACAACGGCCTGCTTTCTATCCCTGGTCAATGTTGTGTACACATAGAGGGAGTGGACTACTTGCTTACAAGCCAAATTCAGGGTGGAAATGCTGCTCTGTGCTCAAAAGTCCTGACCTAGTCTTCCGAGTCACCGGGCATGCTTCCCAGAAAACTAAGGATCATCCCAGAATCCCCTTACTTCCTAGAGATCAGCTCAGTTGCACAGTTTGCTCCTGCAGTGAGCTTTGTGAGCATTCCCGTCCCACAGCGTTCAGGGCAGGCTCAGCAGGTCGTGTTGTGTGATATTGGTTATGAGGCAATGGGAAGGTGTGGCGCAGTTTTAGGCATTGAGGCACCTCCTTCTGGGCAGTATTCTGGGCCCTTGCTGGAAAAAAAACAACTATGTATAAATTCCCCTACCTAATCCTCACCACCACAACTCCAACACTCTCTCCTCTCTCTCCTATGCTCAAGGTTGCATATGCAAAAACTGTGACTTGTTAATTTTACCTGGAGGAGGGCTGTGGTCTACTGTGTATTCCTGGTGCAATATCTACAGAAGCATAACGCTGCTCTCTGCAGACAATTTTGGGCAGAGTCCCTGGAATGTTTTCACAATAAGCTGGCCTCCACACAAGTCAGAGGGTTCTGGCTTTTTCACCCAGCTAACACCTGTCTGAGCGCAGTCAGGTGGAAGTTCTACCTCATCTGGAGCCCAAGCTCAAATGCATGACAGCCTCCCCATAGGAACCTATACAATCTATAGGCAAATCTGGAATTACAACTAAAATACGAAATAACCACCCTGAATAAACAACAACGAAAGTAAATAAATAATTCTTTTAAGTTTCAAAAGTTTTCATTTTTTTTAAAGAGTAGCCATGATATTTTTAGGATAAGAGGGGAAACATGGAGAGGAGAATGAAAGGTTGATAAAATTTAGCAGAAGGTAAGAATGTGGGAAAAACTAGAGGCAAAGAAAAACCAGGTTTAACATGAGTATAAAACACAATGAAAGAAAAATCCTCCAAAACAAGAACTTATTCATGAGAATGATGGGTGCTGGGGGGAGCAGGTCCAGTAATAAAATGCTACCTTTGGAACACTCAGGTAGTAGGCACTCAGATTCAGAACACTGGAGTTCTCAGGCTGCTCGTTTGTGTGTTTGCAGGATTTTTTTTTTCCCATTAAGACTATCATATATACTTTACCGTCTCCCCTTTTCTTTTCTTATGAAACAGGGCAACATGAATAAGAGAGAGAGAAGTGTTTGTCAACAAACTTGGGCCTTATTATGCAAGAATTTGCTTAAAAAATGGAGAATGAAAAGGGAGTCCTTAATGGTATGATTCAATATCTGTTTCTCTTCTTTCTTTATGATTGAAAAATGTCCATTCCTTGGGAGGTAACTCTGATTGTTTATTTCCCACCCCCCCCCCAAAAAAAGCAAAAAACAACACCATTATACAATAGAAGAAATTTTTCTCAAGATAATTTGATTACACATGCTCATCATTTGAGGTCTGAAGGCACCGAAGTTGGTCAACACCAGAGAACCCAATCAATGTTTTAGAAGTCAATAGTCACACTTTTTTTAAAAAGTATATTTTTTATTAATTTCAGAGAGGAAGGGAAAGAGAGAGAAAGATAGAAACATCAATGATGAGAGCAAATCATTGATTGGCTGCCTCCTTTGCACCCCCCACTGAGGATCAAGCCTGCAAACCAGGCATATGTGCTGACCAGGAATCAAACCTGTGAACTCCTGGTTCATAGCCCGATGCTGAACCACTGAGCCAAAATAGCAGGGCAATGGTCACACTTTTTACCAGTGTTCCCACTCATAGATCCTTGGGTTAGGATACTGGTATTCTGAAGATGTGGTAAACAAGTCAACCCACAGAAATAGTAATTGGCACTTTTCTATTTAAAAAAAATATTATCTTCAAAATTAGTGGATAATTTGGAAATGTGATCAGTGCCAAGAAGAAAATTAGTATTAGAACTTATAATTTTACCATATAACAAAGATTCTGGGTAAACTTTGATATTTAAAAAAAGAAAATCAGATAGTCTTAGATAAGTAGCACTTTTCACTAAGGAGGGATTTTACTGTATATCTATTGTGAAATTTTTTCTACAATCATGCCTTTAGGGAATAGAGTGATTTCTTACTGGTAGTTTCTAGTATTGATAACTAACAAGGTAGTGTTTCTCAGGTTGCCAACAGGCTGTTGAGTTTCCAATACTAGAATCTTGGCATGAAACCAATACATTACCATTAATTGTGCAATGCCTTAAAACTGTCTCTTATAACACATATACGTTCAGCAGAAGCAAATACAGGCATACTTGGGAGGTATGTGGGTTCAGTTGCAGGCCTCCGTAATAAAGTGAGGATCGCAATAAAGCCCTTGGTAATCTTTCTGCTAGTGGAAGGTCTTGCCTTCAACTTGCAAAAATGCACCATCTGTGAAGTGCAGTAAAGCAGAGCGCAATAAAACGAGATCTGCCTGCACAGCATGAGTAGGTCACCACAGTACTATGAGCTGATAATTTATAATAGCTTGCCACTTTTGCCTCTCATATTTGCATGATCAGTGTATGCATTACACTGGCGTTGTGGATCAAAACACTTAAATTCTTAGTAAGCCTTAGCTGTTTTGGCTCAGTGGGTAGAGTGCTCGCCTGAGGACAAAAGTGTCCCGGGTTCAATCCTGTCAAGGGCGCAGAGCTTGGCTGCAGGTTCCTCCCCGGCCTGGGCCCTGGTAGGGCTCAGGCAGGAGGCAACCAAATGATGTGTTTCTCTCACATCAGTGTTTCTCTCCGTCTTTCCCTCTCTCTTCCACTCTCCCTAAAAATCAATGGAAAAATGTCCTTGGGTGAGGATTAACAAAAAAATAATACACAAACAAAACAAATAAACTCCTAGTAATAGCTCATTTATTACTGAGAGTGCTAAAATGTGTACTGTCCATATTGAAAATGGTTCAGAATGTGGGCTATATTGAAATGAGAAAAGTGAACGAGACAAACTGTATGACCCAATGATTGTGGGTGGCTTATTTGAGATCATCATTTTCTTTCTTTTTTTTTCTCTTGCATTGTGTAGGAATGGTTGAGCTCATTGCTCCTACTGCTTTCTTTGTACCTATATCCTACTACTCATGAAGTCATTGATTTTTCTTCACTGCCTACCATGGACCTGGGACGGGTAGATTCATTTAACCTATCTACATTTATGATTGCATATACACCTCTCACCAATATAACCCAACAGATAATGAAAAAAGTTGCCTTGGCCTCCTTGATAAATGGTGAGTTTTCTAGAAATCTAAGAGGAATTTCTAATGTCAATAGTTGGTTCATTTGACTGCAGGTGTGTGCATTTAGAAGTCCACCCACTCTGCAGTCTGTATTCATGACTTGCACATCCCAGATTATGGGGACTTTTCTTTTCTGTCCTTGCTTCCCTGCACACAGGCCAGGAGGGTGGGTGTAGACCACCCTAGCTTTCCCATGGTACCGCACCGAACATCACACTGTTAGTTCCACTTGAATCTGAATATCTACACTGTGCATCTTGCCTGCAAACACTGAATGTGCTTTTGATTCAAGATCTTAACTTGCTCTGCCTGACAAACTGAGACCTACTCTTCCTGTCTACCCTGAGATGGGTTTGTTCCTACCCTGTTTCACAGTGTCCCCCTAGGGGTCCTGATGTCATGAACATGTGCTTCTCAACAACACCTTTGTTAAAAGTCACAGGCGATTGCAATAATAAATATTCATTAAATGACTATTGTGTGCTAGATCTTTACATGGAGTTTGTCTTCACAATGAATATGTTATTATCTTTATTTTACAGTAAGGTCATTTGCAATAATGATAATAAATATTCATGAAATGCTACTATGTGCTAGATTTTTAGACTTTATTCTATAATAATAGAATATTATTCTGTAATATTAATGGTATTATTCTGTATTATATTTATCTGTACCATGTTTAATATTCTGTACTACTAATAATTGATATTAAGTTTATTTTACAAATATGGAAATTGATTGAAAAATGTTAAGGGACTTATGATTATAACACATTTAATGAAAAATATTATCCCAGGGGGAATAATGTTAATTCTATCAAAATACATGCTACCTCCACTTTGATCTTTGACATTCCCACCCCAATCCAGAACTTTTCTTCCATTTCTTCTCATTTTTCAGTCTTACTAAAGCATCTGTATGGCATTGAACACAATTTTAGCAAAAAAGATGGATTATTTTAGTGATATCAACATAAGCACTCACATAGTTTTTGTTTTAACTCTTTCTTTCAGCATATTAACCATACTATGAGGATTGCTCAAGAAAAATGAAGTTGCATAGTTATTTCCACCTGATATAAACCAGTACCTAATTGTCATATACATATATAAAATTTTAGATTTATTGTAATGCTAATTCTTCTGTGAGTGGTTTAATTGATATGGTATATTATACATAATTAATACTGGTTCAATAATTCCAACATATGAAAATAATTTTTATGTATGTCTTCTGATTATACACTCTCTGGATAAAATTATAGAAATGTCTGTCCCATGCGCCAGCATGGCTCAGTGGTTGAGCATCAACCTATGAAGCAGGAGGTCACAGTTCGCCTCCCAGGTCAGGGCACATGCCCGGGTTGTGGGTTCAATCCCCAGTGTGAGACATGAAGGAGGCAGCTGATCCATGATTCTCTCTCATCATTGATGTTTTTTTCTCTCGCCCTCTCCCTTCCTCTCTGAAATCAATAAAAAATATTTTTTTTAAGTAGAAATGTCTGTACCCAACTTTGTGCCTGACTTACTCCAAATTGATATTTGATTTAATTTTATTTCCATAAAGAACTTTAGTAAAAGTAATTGAATGTGAAACCTGAAGTTAGTCTCCTAATATTATCTGTAATAACAAAAGTGTAATATGCTAATTAGACCGGACATCCTTCCGGATGACCTTCTGGACGAAACCGGGGCTCCAAGTGAAGCCCAGGTCCCGGTGCCTGCAGCCAGCCAGAGAGAAGTCTGGGTCCTGGGTGCAACAGGGAAGCACATGCTAGCAGCCGGGTGAAGAAAGGCCTACTCTTGCATGAATTTCATTCATTGGGTCTCTAGTTAATTATAATATTTTTTTCTTATAATGGCAGAGACAGACGTCTTGGGACTGTCTGATGAAGAAAGTATTGAAGAATTAAGGGAAAATCTTCCTAGGGATGTAGTAGGAGTTATCTTTACTAATATATCCTCATATAATTTGAAATTCTCATGGTTTCACCAAATTTCAAGAATGAAGGAACACAGAGACCATACAGGTAACTTTCTAGCCATACAATTCCACTGCTTTCTATTTAATTTATGTCATAAGGCATATGTGGGAATAGCTGTTAGTGCAGTGCATTTCAAAGTCTTTATCTGCGAAGATGATGTCAACAGGCCAATGAACTCATTTCAAAAATGTACAGTGATTTTTGAGGTACATTAACATACTATATTATATTGTAGTTTTATATATATACATTTATATTTACATATGTATAGATATATATGCATGTATACATATATTATATGATTATAATTTATTACATATATGAATTCTGCCCAGATTTCTTCAGAAACCTATTGTATTTCAATCAAAATCATAATGGATATTTAAATATAAATTGATATATTTTTCTTGAATATACCTCTAAAAAGGGCACAGAATAGCCAAGATGCTCTTTAGAAAAGAATGAAGTTACAAATAATTAAAACTGTGCTGCTACCATAATAATAGACAGATAGATCAGTGAAGCAGAAGAGAGAGCCTTGGAAAGTTTTCACATAGACCTAAAAACTAACATATGGCTCAGAAGACATTGCAGGTCAGTCAGTGTGAGGAAAATTGTCTTTCCATAAAGAACATAATGAAATTATTTCACATGAAATGACAATTCCAGATGAAAAATTAAATGAGAAAAAAACATGCCTCTAAACCTTTCAGAAGTCAATATAGGACAATGTCTTTATAACTGTGGGATAGAAAATAATTTCTTAAACAAAACAGTTATACATTTTCCCTTAAAGCTCATTGTTATGAAACATATTGGGGAGATATTGACTGTGGAGTTACAACACCCTGGAAGGAAGGCTTTACGGCTCTTCAAGCTGCCATTAATGCTGCTATTATAGAAGTGAGTACAAAAATGTCCAATGAAAACTAGTGTTCAATGCAGATTAATGGTATAAGAAGCATCAAAACTTTCATCAGCTCTGGTCCATGTGGCTCAGTTGATTGGAGTGTCGTCCTGTGCACCAAAAGGTCACAGGATTAATTCTGGTCTGGGCACATACCTAGGTTGAGGGTTCCATCCATGGTTGGGGCATGTACAGGAGGCAACCAATCAATGTTTCTCTCTCTCTCTCTCTCTCTCTCTCTCTCTCTCTCTCTCTCTCCTTCTGCCTTTGTCTCTCTCTCAAATCAATTTTTTTAAGTTTCATCAAAGAAAATATAAATCAACTAGAGGCCTGGTGCACGAAATTCATGCGGGGGGGGGGGCGCGGTCCATCAGCCCAGCCTGCACCCTCTCCAATCTGAGATCCCTCTTACAATCCAGGACTGCTGGCTCCCAACCACTCGCCTGCCTGCCAGCCTGAACGCCCCCTAACCAAGCCCCTGCCAGCCTGATCGATGCCTAAATGCTTCCATGCACCCCTGATTGCCCCCCAACTGACCTCCTTGCAATTCTGATCGCCCCCAACTGCCCTCCCCTGCAAGCCTGATCCCCCCCAACTGCACTCCCCTGCTGGCCTGGTTGCCCCGTTCTGCCCTCCCCTGCCGGCCAGGTCACCTCTAACTGCCCTCCCCTGCTGGCCTGATTACCCCCAACTGCCCTCCCCTGCTGACCTTGTCATCCCCAACTGCATTCCCCTGCTGGCCCAGACAACACTAACTGCCCTCCCCTGCAGGCCTGGTGCCCCCCACAACTGCCTTACCCTGCCGAACTGGTTTCCCCTAACTGCTCTCTCCTGCTGGCCTGATCGCCCATACAAAGCTCCCCTGCCGCCCATCTTGTGGTGGCCTCTTGTGACCACATGGGGGTAGCCATCTTTGACCACATGGGGGTAGCCATCTTGTGTGAGGGTGTGAGGGTCAATTTGCATATAACCTCTTTATTATATAGGATAGACTTGTTCTTTGATTTACTCAGCGGTTTCCTTACAACAAAGTTTACTTGAGTTGCCATATGCCATGGAGGATATGTATAAATAGAAGAGAAATTTTCTCCTCAGAGAAGACACATTCTCAGTAAGCCAGGCATAGAATTAATTTCTTGCAAGAGGAGAAGTAGGCTATCATGGAGGTGTAAATGAGCACAAGCATCTCAGCCTAGGACACCATGGCAGAATGCCTCATTGAAAGGACCTTTCACCCTGAAGCTTGAGGGAAGAGGTTTGCTGAATAGATAATGCCATAAAGACATTGCAAGCAAATCATCAGGCAAGGTTAGGCGGGGAGGCGATAAAGCACATAGCAAATTTGGGGAAATGTGTGCAGTTCAGGATGCCTGGAGTGAGGGCTCCAAGCAGGCCAGTGGTGGAACAGGGAAGTGACAAGTTGGGCTAGAATCAGCTCCACACAGACCCATTACGTGTTCATAGTAAAAGAGATGATTGAAAGAAAACGGAGCCTGTCATCCATGAATATACAAGTCACTGTCTTTCTTCAGATCACAACAAATCACTCAGTGATGGAGGAATTGATGTCAGTTACTGGAAAAAATATGAAGATACATCCCTTCGTGAGTCAAGACGGGATATTCATGGATCTCTTCCTTTTCTTCTACATTATTTCCTTTTCCCCATTCATTTATTATGCCTCTATTAATGTTACAAGAGAGAGGAAAAGGATGAAGGGTTTGATGACAATGATGGGTCTTCGACATTCAGCATTCTGGTGAGTCAAGTGTACCAATAAGTAAAGGTAGGATTTAGGGAAAGTGGACTTCATTATGCAAATGTAATGACTTTCTACCTTTTTTCCTATGAATGGGATATATTGTTTTTAGTGGAATGCTTGTGAGGCTGAGGCTAGGGGTTACTATGCACCTAGAAGAGAGACTATCAAGTTTGGGTATTTGGGGAGATTGCAAAGCAGGGGACCTGGGGGATGGCCACTGAGTCTACAGGAAAGAGTGTGGTAGAAGTGATAAATGACAATGCCTAGGCCAGAAGGGGAATGCAAGCCAGGGTGAGGCTGAAAGGGGAAAAGAAGAGGTCAGAGATCAGAAGCCCCTTTGGAGATCAGGTATGATGGATATACTTGAGGGAGCAAACTGGCAGAACAGGATGGTATATAGGTGCTGGGTAATTGGAATTTAAAATGTCACAAGTTGAGCTCTTCCAGGTATGTTTGAATCCACCGTAGTTCCTTTCCAATGTAACATGAAATACTAAAATAACATTCTGTTTCCACATTAGGCTCTCCTGGGGTTTGCTCTATGCTGGTTTCATCTTCATCACTACGCTTTTATTGGTGCTTATTATAAAATCTATCCAATTTGTCATTTGGACTGGCTTCATGGTGGTCTTCACTCTCTTTTTCCTCTATGGATTGTCTTTGGTGAGTTGGTGAATTACACTTTTTCCCATCTGACAAGATTAAGTGTTGGTTTTCTTCCCTGCCTGCTCCGTTTGCATGGAAGTCTGTTATGCCAGTTTGTGCAAATTTCAGATATTTTTGTATTTTATACATAGATTATTAACATAATGCTAGTTTTATATATTCAATTTCTTATGTTATTCTGTTAGGAATAATTTATAGAGAAACATAAACTAACCTAGTCTTCTCTCCCTGTAGATAGCTTTGGCTTTTCTAATGAGCGTCTTGATAAAGAAACCATTCCTCACTGGCCTGGTCGTGTCCCTTCTCACTGTCTTTTCGGGGAGTCTGGGATTCACGGTCTTGTACAGGCATCTTCCTGCATCCTTGGAGTGGATATTGGGTTTTCTCAGCCCCTTTGCCTTCATGCTTGGAATGACCCAGGTGAGAAGCCATCTAATTACTTATTAATGGCATTTTTGAACCATCTTTCTTCTCTGGGATTTTGTTTTTGGTATCACATTATTTACTTTATTAAAAATCAAACATCGACATGTTAAATTTTTGTTACATTTGCTATGCAAACATAGATAAGTGTCTACACACTGCATCCTGGTGAGATTAGGCATAATAATTACCTTAAACACAATTAGAATGCTCTATGCACTGAGTTATAGGAGCAACTCAAATCTCAGAACACGAGACTATAAAATAAAATAAATTATATTTCAATAAAAAATAAACTATTATTTTGCTGTGTATGAACCCTATGTTTGTCTTCTCTCTGGAATTTAACTGTCTGTAGTCATTTCTATGCTCAGTATTATAAGGTATAAAATCCTAATAAAGACTATTTGTAAGGTTTTACAAGCTTTCACAGCACTTAGCCCAGTAAAATAAACCATAGGTGAGTGAAAAAATGGAAGGCCAATATATAATTCTTGGAGTGTTATTTTGGCAGCCAATTAAATATGGACAAGATGTCACAAATCTAATACGAAATAAATCTTCCAGTTCATATTTTGACTTAGTAATTGAACAGCACGCATAATTGTAGAAACCATTCAAGAAAAGAAAAGTCAAAGTTAAAAAGACCTTAAAAATGCATTTAGTAAATTACATTTCTGTTCATAAAATGTCAATTCTCTTGATCTGATTCTCTCATTGAACTTACTTTGCCATTCTTCCAATTAATGGTCATGTCACTCATTACAGGCCCGTTATTTAGTGCTGAACACAAGGACAGCTTGCTATAAAGTACTCATTAGCTTGAACATTATAGACCAACACACTCATTCTTCTTCAACACACCAGCGATCTTTCCAAGAGCATGAATTCTCTCTCAGGAGACATTTTCAAAGAACACCACACCTTCCTTCCATGTTCTATTTGGAAAAGGTTTATTGAAGGCAGATCTCAAATGTCATCTTTTCCCATACTCCTCTACCTCCTCCTAACACTCCCATTTCATTGAGAACATATTTTAAACTTGCATTGTAGTTGTTCCCGTGCGCATGCTTTCCAATAGATTTGAGAGTAAAGTAGTCAGTTTTATTCAACTTTGTATTCCCGGTATGGGGCAAAGGGTGGCATGTTTTATTTTTTATGCTAAACCTGTTTTAACATTTATCATAAGCCTAATTTCCCTTAATTAATTTCCTTTTAATTTTCAGCTTTTACGTGTGGACTATGATGTGAATTCCAATGCATTTCCTGCTTTTTCAAACTACTCAAGTCAAATAATAGCAGCACATTTTATGTTGGTTTTCGATATTTTCCTCTACCTGGTATTGACGATTTATTTTGAAAAAATTTTGCCAAGTGAGTAGTGATATGATTAAAATCAAACACCACTTAAATAATTTCATTTCCTAAAATGAGTCTCCTAACACATATGGTTTATATTTAAAGAAATATCCTTTGCATTAAGGTCATTGAAATCAACAAGGTTATTGCCAGTGACAAAATCAGTTCTTTATTTCTCTCTGGCTGTTTTGACTGGTCAGAACTAAAGCCTGAATTTTGCTTATGGAATGATGAGCCTGTATCTGAACTTCACTCTACTCTGTGTGTGGCTTGTTTCTTATTTAAGAGATGCTTAGGAAGCTAGTTCCGAAGTGGGTCTGGCTAGGTACTTAGTCATGGAAATTTATAGCTGCTTTGTCTAACTATTTAGCTCAGTGGTTCTGAGCCCTGGCTGTACATCAGAACCACCTGGGGAACTTGAAAAACCTTCTAAGCCCAGCTCAACTCCAAGAGATTATAATTCATTTTATCAGTGGTGGGATGAGGGCACCACTATTTCAAAAAGATCTCCGCATAGTTTCACAATAGGAAAGTCAATAGGTGATCAATCCTCATTTTTTATCAACCTGCAACACAAAAGAATATGAGTGCCACAAAAGCAGGGCTCTGTTTTGTTCCCAGATAAACCCCAAGCACCCACCTCAGTGCCTGGTGCATGCCAGGGACTTAGTAAGTACTTGCAGCTGAAATACTGCTGCATTTTTCCTTCCCCCTTTTATAATGAAAGGCAGGGGCTGTGTCACCTCTGCATTTCCCATTCCAAACAGAACACCAAGGGCTTTTATTATACTTAATCCATTTATATATTTGAGTATATATCCAAAGGAAATAAAATCACTATCTCAAAGAGGTCTGTACTCCCATGGTCATTGAAACATTATTCAGAGTAGCCAAGATATGGATATGGAAACAACCTAAGTGTTCATCAGTGGGTGAATAGATAAAGAAAATGTGCTGTCTGTATGTCTGTCTATCTATCTATCTATCTATCTATCTATCTATCTATCTATCTATCTATCTATCTACCATGCAATATTATCCAGCCTTTAAAAAAAGAAAGAAAGAAATGCTGCCATTTACAACAACATGGGTGGATGAGTGCAGAGGGCATTATGCTAAGTGAAATAAGCCAGTCACAGAAAGACAAATACATGGAATCTAAAAAATGTCAAACTAACAGTAACAGAGAGTCAAATGCTGGTTACCAGGGTTTGGGGACAGGGGTGAGTGGAGAAAGGAGAGATGTTGGTTACGGGGTACACGTTTTTATTTATAAGATGAAGTTCTGGAGATCTAATGTACATCATGGTAACTAGAGTTAGTAATAATTTATTGTATGCTTGACATTTGCTAAGATAGATCTCAAGTTTCCTTACCACACACACACACACACACACACACACTCAGAGAAATAGAAACCATGTGAAGTGATGGATATGTTAATTAGCTTGATGATGGTGATTTTTTTCAGGTTTCTCTGCTTTATTTATTTTTAATATAGTTTTTATTGTTGAAAGTATTACAAATAGCTCCCTTTACCCCCTTTTGATCTCCCCATTCTTTACCTCCCCTCCATTCTCTTTCCATCCCCAAGTTCATTATTTCTCAAAACATCACATTGAACACCTTAAATATATATATAATTTTTATTTGTTGATTGTACTCCAGTAAGGCTGGAAAAATTATGAAAGTCACTAATGGCCTAAACACACAGAGTGGGTAAAAATGTCACCAGTGAGTAAACACAGGTAGGAAGGGAAGAAGGGAAGGGAGTGAGACTGAAGATGCATAGCGAGGTCTTAAAGCAGTGACTTGAATGTACTGTTTTAGGTAATCCCTCCAGAACAATAACGACCTCTGCCTTCTAGAAGAGCCCAGAAAAAATAGATGTCAGGATCTACACTTTTGGCTCATACATTTATTATAGAGTTGTAGTTAGTTTAACCATCCATTCATTAAGACTGAATTTAGCCTGGTATGGCTCAATGGTTGAATGTCAACCCATGAACCAAGAGGTCACTGGTTTGATTCCCTGTCAGGGCATTTTTTGGCTGGGTTATGGGTTCCATCCCCAGTAGCGGGCCTGGAGGAGGCAACTGATTGATGTTTCTCTCCCATCCATGTTTCTCAACCCCCAGCCCACTCTTTATATCTCTCAAAAAAAAAAAAAAAAAAAAGGCTGGGCTTAAGCCTGAATTTAACCAGGTTTACTGTGTTAGAAATTCTTTCAAAGATAAGAAGTATCAATGTGAGAAAGGAAAATTAACTAGATAAAATGATAGAATCATGTATTAATAAATCTCATGGCAGAATGTATTCAATTAAGCTACATGCTTTTATTTGCTAGGCTTCCTAATCCAGGGGAAAAGATGGGTACTAACTAATAATATACCTACGACAGGTATGTAGGGAGTGGTCGGTATATATTTATTGCATGGATGAATGCCTGAACATGTGAAAAATACACAGAAGTTTGAAAACCCATCAATCTTACAGTGGAAGCCAGTTGCAGAATATTAGAGAAAAATAATTCTTCCATTTCATAATGTCCATTAACATATCAGAAAACAGAAGTGATAATTAAGTGCAAATATACTGTGGATTCATTTCCAGAAGAGGGTTCATGGATAATGCATTCTTAATGCAGATCATAAATTTGCTTCAGAGGAATGTTAGATTTGGGGTTGAGATAAGGCATGAATTCAAATTAGCTTTTGAAATTCCACTCTGTGTTCATTTGCTATAAGTCCTTTTGCCAGAGTCTCCCCAATTCTGTCACTTATTTTTATTAAATCCTAATCAAACTTTTCTTGCAATATTTGTTGATTTATATGCAATAGTTAGTCCTCAAGTCTTCCTCCTTTGCCAGTGTTGATAGAGTTCAGCATGCCCAACCTATCTTGCATTTGTCTTGCAATATCTGATGTTCTTGAGGTTAAGAAGAGTCTTAACATTTATTTAAGTTCCTCCAGAATTTTTAAAGTCACAGCTTCAGTTCTTCCCAGAGGAAAAATAATTATAATAGAGAGAGACATCTTAGTGGTCTTTTCTCTCCTTAAGAAGCTACACATATCCAAACATGTATTTTTTTGTGTTGACCATGTTTCAAGTTTATTGGCAGAAAGGTTGCATTGCTATGCTGCATTGGGGTGACTCTCTCCCTTAACGTGGTGATTGACCCAGAATTTGTCTCCTGGCCATATAGATGAATATGAACACCAATACTCACCCTTGTTTTTCCTGAAGTCTTCATTTTGGTCACGACAACGTAATGCTGATCATGTGGCCCTTGAAGATGAAATATATTCTGATCCTTCATCTAATGACTCTTTTGAACCAGTGTCTCCAGAATTCCATGGGAAAGAAGCCATCAGGTAACAAGGATGCAGATGGAGAACAGGCCAAAGAATGAGGAGCTAGTAGTTCACACCTGAAAGAAGCCAAGTTCTCTCTAGTGCCCTATCGGTGGCTCCCATTGAACTTATCCATGCTACATTCATCACTTCCCACTTCAAGCTGAAAAAAAATTTCTTTACCTTTTTTTGTCTTATATTATTGACATTTACATTAAATACAAACTGAGATTTCACCCACAAAGATAATTTGACAAAACACTCATCTGAATTCTCAATCTTCTCTCTGTTGTCTTCTCCAACCGTAGCCTCCATCTCACTCTTTTCTTTGCCTGGACACATTTACTCATACATGGCTCCCACCTCATTTATTATATTCCTATATTTTCCTCTCAATTTTTAAACTTCTCTTTTATATTTATTGCCCTTTCAAAAAAGATGAAAGAGTAGGGAAGAGGAAGGAAGAGAAGACCTAGAGATAGTCACAAAGGGAATTGAGGGAGAAGTTCCTTTTGGAATGTGTTTTTTTCCATGCTAGTAACTTTTATTTTCAAATAAAAATTAGGAAGAAATTTCTCAACATCCCTGACTATTCAAATTGTATTCATCTATCTGTGTCCAGCATATATGTCAGTCTTCTATGACCTGTCTCAGATTATTCCAGACTACTGAGCTTGTAGAACCATTTAATTTTTTATTTTAATCTGTCCCATATTTATCTTCCATATTTATATTTGTCCTGTGACCTAAACTAGGTTTAACCTCTGGCAGATCAACTTGGAGCAAAGCAATGACTATAGTTGATGTGTTCATATGTTTATTTTAATTTTTCTATCTCTTTAGCAGCTCACTCAACTATAAGGACTATGTAGATTGATGGGAAAATGGGATTAAAACAGAAAGGAGAAAATCTGAACAGTTCTGTATGAATGGAACCTGGATTGATGAATACATGACAAAATAAGAAACATAAATTTGATGCAGTTTATGGATATGTTTCTGATAATATAAAATAGGTAAAATGCCTAGGATTCCAGATCTATAATAGCACCCAGCATGCTAATTCCATTCCTTTCTATTACCATAATCATCATCATAAACCAATATCATCTGATGTTTACTGAATATTTACCAAGCACTATGCATGCAGGATGAAATACTTTACTCATCCTTCAACACAGCCCTAAAGCACTCCAAATTTTTAGGTTACAAAAGCCAAAATTTACCCAGAATAATGTACATTGGCTAAGGTAACAGCTACTAAATGTTCTAGCTGGGGTTAGCTCAAGTGGGAAGGACTGTAAAACCCACTGCTCTCACTGTTATGATCTTTGCCTCTCTCCTTTACTCCACCCTGACCTTGACTCAAATTAACCAAAGGTATCTCCAGCCTGAGTCAGTAGTTCACAATGAGCCCTTCAGGAATGGATGCCTGTGTTACCTCTTGGTCTAGCTTCTTTGGCTTTGCAGTTTAGAGATGATCCTGGTTTTCAATAGTAATGTAAGGTTCCACCTCAGTTGTTGGAATAATATTATCTGGTGATGTGTTCCAAGCATAGGGAAATTTTAAAACTTGGCAAGTGTCCCAGCCTGCGTGGCTCTGTGGTTGAATTTTGATCTATGAACCAGGAGGTCATTGTTCTATTCCCGGTCAGGGTACATGCCTGAGTTGTGTACACAGTCTCCAGAGTGTGGGGTGCAATAGCAGATAATCAGTAATTCTCTCTCATCGTTGATGTTTCTATCTCTCACTCCCTCTCTCTTCTTCTCTGACATCAATAAAACATATTAAAAAATTTTTTTTGCAGGTGAATCTATGTGCAGCCAAGGCTAGGGAAAAATACTCTACCTGATTCGCACACACAAGCATGATTTCCAAAGGGTACTATAAATTCCTAGTTCTTCTATGCCCTGAAGGGGGCAGATTCATAAATCATGTCAGCCAAACATAGAATTACCAACTGAAGAAAATCGTCAGAACTTGAAACCTCTTTTTCTTCTTTTTTTAAAGAATAAGAAATGTTACAAAAGAATATAAAGGAAAGCCTGATAAAGTAAAAGCTTTGAAAGGTAACATTTAATTATTATATTGATAATAATTTTCTGATTTTCACTCTTGTTTCTTGCACTTGGTGAACAATTACTAGTGGTATTTCAGATTTGAAATTAGTTATTTAGCCATATGATAAAATTTCCTGTCTACCAATTATTTCTACTATGTAAAAGAAATAATTGATTGTGTTTTCAGATTATATATGACTTTGAAAGATATACTGTGTCATACTGAGGTAGCCTAAGGCTATTCTGGGTTGTTTTCTACAAACTCAAATTTTTCTTCTATAATTCTAAAGCTATTGTAGATATTGCTATTTTTATTTTGTGCAAAAATGTCATATACACCAAAGGATTTTTATCCACATAAAAATTTACTGAACTATTAAAGTCTCATTTATATTATTTAGTCAATAAATATTAACATTCACCTGCCATATACCAGGCAATATCAATGAACTTAAGAGTATACTAGTAAGAAGTTTCTTGGTTTTAAAACAAGTAATTTCAAATTTTTAAAACAGGATGCACATATAAATTTATAAAGGCATATTTTTTATTTTGAGTTTAACAACCTAATATATTCATATATAGAAAACATGGCCATTCAAGGAAATAAAAAGACAAATTTTAGCTCCACAATAAATTTGTAGTTTTTTCCTACCTCCCTACCTCTTTTCCTTCCTTCCTTTCTCCCAGCCTTCTTTCCTTTTCTTTTTTCTTCCTAGATCTGGCATTTGACATATATGAAGGCCAAATCACTGCAATACTTGGTCACAGTGGAGCTGGAAAATCAACACTATTGAACATTCTTAGTGGGTTATCTGTTCCCACCAAAGGTAAGAGGGTTCTTCTCCCCCAAAGTCAGGCTGACAAATAAATCATCTGTTAATAAGTTCTTGTGATCATTAATCACAAACACAGATTACCAGAAATAAACGGAAGTTAATTTATAGTATTCTATAGAGGTATGCAATCTTTAATGGAATTTGATTATTTCATGATTTATTTTCTGGTCCTTTGGCATTCCAACTTGTATCTGTTAGCTTTTGCTGCACAACAAGCATTCCCAAAGCTAATAGCTTAAAATAAAAATGTTTGCTTATTTCTCATTACTCTGTGGGTTGGCTGGTGGTTTTTCTGTCTGGATTAAAATAGCTGGGGCTGAACGCTTTAGCATAGCCTTACTTACACATGTGGGGCTCTAGTTAGAACCACAGCACCTCTCTTTCTACATCCCCCAGGAAGCTAGTTAGGGATTCTTCATCCAGTGATACCCATGACTCCAGAAGCAAAGAGAGCACAACCCCAGGGGGGAGGCACTTCGCAATCCCTGCTTATATCACATCTGCTAAAATTCAATTTATCATAGCACCACACCTAACTATGAGGGGAGAATAAGTAGACTACATCTTAATGGAAAAAACTGCAGAAGGGACCTTTCTCCCACCCCATACACCACACAGCTAAAATGGAAGTTCACAATACCTGAGTTGTATAAACCTTGAAGATAAAACCATATTATCTAGAATGTAATAAATAACTCTATAGTGGCTTTTCATTTAGAAAAATAAGTTAAGTATAATCTGATGTTAACTTTTAATCTTTGTTATAGGTTCCGTCACTGTGTATAGTAATAAACTTTCAGAAATGGCTGACCTAGAAAATATGAGCAAGCTCACTGGAGTTTGCCCGCAGTCCAATGTGCAATTTGACTACCTCACTGTAAGAGAAAATCTCAGACTCTTTGCTAAGATAAAAGGGATTCCACCACAGGAAGTGGAACAAGAGGTACATAAAAATATCAGAACTAACATATTGGCCAAAATGAGATCTTTAAGTCTATTTGCACTGAGTTTTTATGCTTTCATTAAATTATCTTTGAACAAAGTCATTGTGTGAAAGTTGGACAAAAAATCTAATTTAGGTATTTATCTGAGTTAAATGGTTATCTAACATTTATGTATAATTTATATGACAACCGTTATCCTTAGCTTTAAATATACTAATTCATTTATTTCCCATAACAAATCTATAAGATAGATGCTATTATTACTCCCATTTTACGTATGTGGAAACTGAGGTTTAAGAGAGCAAGTAACTTGACCAGGACTATGCAGCTAGTTAATGTGGAGTGGTATTCAAATATAGTCAATCTGGCTCAGAATGCATGCTTTTAGCCATTACACTTTCCTGCCTTGTATTTATCAATGTAAAAATAAAAACAGAAAGGAATCTTGTACGTGATACAAATGTTGTCATTTGGTTAGATACAAAGAGTTGTGCGGGAGTTGCAAATGGACAGTATTGAAGACGTCCTTGCTCAAAACTTAAGTGGTGGACAGAAAAGAAAACTCACTTTTGGAATTGCCATTTTAGGAGATCCTCAGGTAAATAAGATGAAATATTGAGATGGATTAAATTTTTTTAAATTAAAACTTTCCATAGTAGTTCCAACCTTTTATTTGCAAAGGACATCTGTGATAAAATGTTTATGATGGGACATCATATATAAGAACAAAATCCTAACCACATGATCTTTGAAATATAAATAACATGGTTTCAACATGTTTTCTGGAAGAACTATATACTTTATTGGAAAGATCCTTTTATATACACCCCTCCACTGTAGATTTTCCTATTGGATGAACCAACTGCTGGGTTGGATCCCTTTTCAAGGCATCAAGTGTGGAACTTGCTGAAGGAGCGGAAAATGGACCGTGTGATCATTTTCAGTACCCAGTTCATGGATGAGGCTGATATCCTGGCTGGTAAGTACTAGATTAGATACTGGTTTCCTTTAGTATCATGATGAAAACTTCATGAGATTTGAGAAATATGGATTGTATACTCAGCAGCTGTATTGTGTAACCTGGTCTCCCAGCTATAACCAGCCATTGGAACAGCTGGCAATGATATGAACTGGCCCAAGAATCTTACTCCCAACCACTTCTATGTATGTCCTAGGATTTTTGTATCCCTTGATTACATGGAGGTATGATCTGCCAGGAAACTCACTTATTTTGAAGGAAGAGTCTATATTCAAAGGCATCGGTCCTTTTACTCAAAATAGAAGGAAATCAACTTAAAATATTCAAACAATTTTGATGTTTGGTCCATTAAAATATATAATGTGATGATTCTCTATATTCAAAGATTTATCTGCAAAACCTCTCTGACTGGCTGGAAGGGAAAACAACAGTCTAAAGTATATAAATAAGATTAAAATGTGTCTATTTCAATGATTTTTTATGAAGCCCTGTATGTGAAAATATAGAAGCTCCTGAATTAGAGTTGGATCACACAGACAATGACCTATCTTTTGGGGGGAAAGAACAGTCAACTTCTTGAAAAACTTTCTTCTTTGCTTCTTCCCTTTCAGACAGGAAAGTGTTTCTCTCCAAAGGGAAGCTGAAGTGTGCAGGCTCAAGTCTGTTTCTAAAGAAGAAATGGGGGATTGGGTATCACTTAAGGTATGGCCACTTGAGGAGGCTGGAGAATGAGAAATGGGCTAAAGCAAGACATGATGCTTGGAGCAACACATCACAGCACACAAGGAAACTTTTGATTATTATATACAGATGTTGATGTATACATATATATACATATACACAAATAAAAATGAGATGTATAGACAGATATAGAGATTAGAGATTAGAATAAAGATACAGATATAGATATATAGAGTATATAGTTTGTGTATATGAATTATTGATTGGCAGATTTTAGAAATTGAGAATATAAGATAACAAAAAGTTTAGATAAATGTGATAGAAAATATGTCCACAACACATTATTTGGTAAGAAAGGTATGTATTCAGGGAACTTTCTCAACTGACATTGTATTTCACAACCTCATCATCTCTCACCCAGGATTTTAACAGTCTCTTAAGCAGACTCCTTGTTTCTTCTCTTTCCCCTAGCTCTTCCTCTTCTCTCTTGTTTTTTCTCTCCTGTCCATTCTCTTCATTTTATTTTATTACTATTTTTAGATAGTAACATATTCTGTTATTATTGATTGATCCAGAGATAAGATGCTTAACATTATTGTAGTTAAATCTTTTACTTTAGTAGGTAGGCACTATATATAATCTGATTTTTCGACCTCTTATTTCATGTTTGGGTGACCTATTTCTTGCATTAGATTTTATGTGATTTTTCTTTGTCTCCTAGAGACAAGTAATTTTCTTCATGCAATTGGAGACAATGTTAGATAACACAGATCTATTTTTTATCACCAGTTTTCAGTTGAATGATATGTGTGTTCAAGAAAAAATAACATCCATTGTTAAAAAGCACATCCCTGATGCCAAATTATCAGCAAAAAGTGAAGGAAAACTTGTCTATACATTGCCCTTGGAAAGAACAAATAAATTTCCAGGTAATGTACAAGAATATCAAGAAATGAAATACTTAAATGTTATTCATAAAAATAATATCTATGATAATTACTATAACTAACGTTTATTAAGAGCATAGTAGTACAATGTGTTCAGGTATTTAAAACATGAGGTAAGAATAGACTCTGCCATGGTCCAGCCCCAGAGCTCCAGGGGTTCCCAAAGGTGTGGACGGAGTCAGTGAAGAATGATTTACACGGAGACAGATTCTCTGTGGATCTTCCCAGTGCCTAGCTAAGGCCACAGAGAGAGATGCAGAGGCAAGCTGAAACTTTATTTTATAGTCAGAGGTAAACAAGGTAGTGGTTACCAAAGTTACACTGTTCTTGTGAGTTTCACTTGTTTTTGTTCTTGTTCTGCACTTCCCTCAGCCCATTAGCTTCCCAGATAAGATCTAGGGAGTGTCATAAGGTCAAGCCTAATTATGCTAAGAGCACTGTGCCCTCTAAGCTGGGACTTGTTTGTGACTTTGCCAACAGGTCAGTCTGAGGCTTAACCCTATAGCTGCTCCCGAGAAGACTCTTATCTACAGTGGGAAATATTATATTCTAATTGATACACTATGCTTGTTTTGATTTGATATTGTGTATGTGTTTTTAGAACTTTATGAGAACCTTGATCTCTCTGCTGACCTGGGAATTGAGAATTATGGTGTTTCCATGCCAACCTTGAATGAGGTGTTCCTGAAACTAGAAGGAAAATCAACTGTTGATGAACCAGGTAAATAAAATGCATGAAAATGATCATGTAAGTGTATTCATAACACCTGGTCCACTATATATTTCAAGAAGACACCATTCAAGGCCCTGGCTGAGTATCTCAGTTGCTTAGATCATCATCTCAATACACCAAGATTGCAGGATGGATCCCTAGTCAGGGTACATACAAAAATCAACCAATGAATGCATAAGTGGAAGAACACGTCTCTCTCTCTCTCTCTCTCTCTCTCTCTCTCTCTCTCTCTCTCTCTCTCTCTCTTCCTCTTCTCTCTAAAACTCAATAAATAAAAAACTAAAAAAAAAAAGGCAGACACCATTCCAATAACATGATTCAATAACATGATTACATGTGGGGTTCCATGATTAAGGCCATTTTTGGACAAGAATATATTAAGGTGAAGTGCATCGCTGTCACTTTTGTTACCTCCTCTGCCAATATTGCCTTGATATTAAAAACGGTCCATTTACTTCTACCCAAGGCTCATAGCCCTCATCGTATCCCATTTTCCAAGAGCAATTTCAGACAAAACACTTATTCTAAATCTCTCTCCAAGCACTTTGAATGTGACATCACACTGACTGTTGGTCTCCATGGTTTCTGAATTGAGGATTTCTATGTATGATGAGTTGTTTTTCTCCTGATGCTTTCTGTCTTTGGCTTTGAGAATTCAACTATGATGTCTTTAGATGTGGACCTCCTTCTGTTTATCATATGTGGTATTTGTTGAGCTTCCTATATATGAAGATTAGAGTTTTTCATCACATTTAGGAAGATTTTAGCCACTATTTCTTCAACTATACTTTCTTTCCCTTTCTCTCTATACTGAAGCCTAATTTGCCTAATATTAATACAACTGGAGGCACGAAGCATGAAATCCATGCAAGTGTAGGCCCTCCAGACCTGGCTTCATCCGGAAGGTCATCCGGAAGGTCATACAGACAGTCAATCAGCTGTTCAGCCTTTTGGTCAATTTGCATATTATGCTTTTATTATTATAGATTGCTTTAATTTTAATGTAATTTATGACTTTAAACTTTTTTTAACCCGTTTATGCTTTCCATTTAAAATGCATTTCTTATAAATGGCATATAGTTGAATTTTGCTTATTGAGACATTTCTTTTTTATTTATTTTTTTTTACCCTGCTGGAATTTTTATTGGGATTGCATTGAATTGCTAGATTGGGGAATATAGGCATCTTAACAATATTGAATATTCCAATCTATTAACCTAGTATATTTTTCCATTTATTTAGATCTTTATTTTTTTTAATTTTTTTTTATTGCTTAAAGTATTAAAAAGAGTATTACATATGTCTCCTTTTTTCCCCCCCGCCCTTGACAATCCCATGGCCTCCCCCACCCCCCAGTGTCTTATGTACATTGGATATGCTTATATGCATGCATACAAGTCCTTTGGTTGATCTCTTACCCACCCCCCTCGTGCCCTACCACCCTCCCCAGCCTTCCTGCTGTATTTTGACAATCTGTTCGAGGCAGCTCTGCCTCTGTATCTATTTTTGTTCATAAGTTTATAATGGTCTTTATTACCCAGAAATGAGTGAGATCATGTGGTATTTTTCCTTCATTGACTGGCTTATTTCACTTAGCATAATGCTCTCCAGTTCCATCCATGCTGTTGCAAATGGTAAGAGTTCCTTCTTTTTTACAGCAGCATAGTATTCCATCGTGTAGATGTACCACAGTTTTCTAATCCATTCATCTACAAATGGGCAGTTAGGCTGTTTCCAGATCTTAGCTATGGTGAATTGTGCTGCTATGAATATAGGGGTGCATATATCCTTTCTGATTGGTGTTTCTGGTTTCTTGGGATATATTCCTAGAAGTGGGATCACAGGGTCAAATGGGAGTTCCATTTGTAGTTTTTTGAGGAAACTCCATACTGTCTTCCATAGTGGCTGCACCAGTCTGCATTCCCACCAGCAGTGCACAAGTGTTCCATTTTCTCCACATCCTCTCCAGCACTTGTCGTTTGTTGATTTGTTGATGATAGCCATTCTGACAGGTGTGAGATGGTACCTCATTGTTGTTTTGATTTGCATCTCTCAGATGATTAGTGACTTTGAGCATGTTTTCATATGTCTCTTGGGTTTCTGAATGTCCTGTTTTGAACGGTGTCTACTTAAATCCTTTGCCCATATTTTGATTGGATTGTTTATCTTCCTCTTGTTAAGTTGTATGAGTTCCCTATAAATGTTGGAGATTAGGCCCTTATCAGATATGGTGTTGGCAAATATGTTTGGCCATGCAGTGGGCTTTCTTGTTGTTTTGTTGATGGTTTCTTTTGCTGTGCAGAAGCTTTTTATTTTGATGTAGTCCCATTTGTTCATTTTCTCTTTAGTTTCAAGTGCCCTAGGAGCTGTATCTGAAGAAATTGCTTCGGCATATGTCTGAGATTTTGTTGCCTTTGGATTCTTCTAGTATTTTTATGGTTTCCCATCGTACGTTTAAGTCCTTTATCCATTTTGAGTTTATTTTTGTGTATGATGTAAGTTGGTGGTCTAGTTTCATTTTCTTGCATGTGTCTGTCCAATTTTTCCAACACCATTTATTGAAGAGACTATCTTGACTCCATTGTATGTTCTTGCCTACTTTGTCAGATATTAATTGGGCATATTGGTTCAGGTCGATTTCTGGACTCTCTATTCTATTCCATTGATCTATATGTCTGTTCTTGTGCCAGTACCAGGCAGTTTTGAGAACGGTGGCTTTGTAATACAGCTTGATATCTGGTATTGAGATCCCACCTACTTTGTTCTTTCTCAGGATTGCTGCAGCTATTCGGAGTCTTTTTTTTTTATTCCAGATGAATTTTTGGAGAGTTTGTTCTAGGTCTGTAGAATATGTCATTGGTATTTTAATGGGAAGTGCATTGAATGTATAGATTGCTTTGGGTAGTATGGACATTTTAATGATGTTGATTCTACCAATTCAAGAACATGGTATGTTCTTCCATCTGTTTATGTCTTCCTCTATCTCTTTGTTCAACGTCCTGTAGTTTTCTGAGTAGAGGTCTTTTACCTCCTTAATTAAGTTAATTCCTAGGTATCTTAATTTTTTTGGTGTGATGGTAAATGGGATTGTTTTCTTAGTCTCTCTTCCTGTAAGTTCACTATTGGTGTATAGAAATGTCATAGATTTCTTGGGGTTAATTTCGTATCCTGCTACATTGCCAAATTCATGTAATAAGTCTAATAGTTTTTTGATGGAGTCTTCAGGGTTTTTTATGTATAATATCATGTCATCTGCAAATAAGGACAGTTTTACTTCTTCTTTTCCAATTTGGATGCCTTTTATTTCTTCTTATTGTCTAATTGCATGGCTAATACTTCCAGGTCTATGTTGAACAGGAGTGGTGAGAGTGGGCATCCCTGTCTTGTTCCTGTTCTTAGGGGAAATGGTGTTAGTTTTTGTCCATTGAGTATGATGTTGGCTGTGGGCTTGTCATATATGGCTTTTATTATGTTGAGGTATGATCCTTCTATTCCCACCTTGCTGAAAGTTTTTATCAAAAATGGGTGTTGGATTTTGTCAAATGCTTTTTCTGCATCAATTGATATGACTATGTGTTTTTTTTCTTTCAATTTGTTTATGTGATGCATCACATTTATTGATTTGCGGATATTGTACCATCCTTGCATCCCTGGGATAAAGCCTACTTGGTCATGGTGTATGATCTTTCTGATGAACTGCTGAATCTGATTTACTAAGATTTTGTTGAGTATTTTGACATCCATGTTCATGAAGGATATTGGCCTGTAATTCTCTTTCAATGTGTTGTCTTTACCTGGTTTTGGTGTTAGGGTGATGCTGGCTTCATAGAATGAGCTTGGAAGTGTTCCTTCCTCTTGAATTTTTTGTAGTAATCTGAGGAGGATAGGTTTTAGTTCTTCCTTGAAGGTTTGGTAAAACTCCCCTGTGAAGCCATCTGGTCCTGGGCTATGTTTGCTGGAAGCTTTTTGATGACTCCTTCAATTTCTTCCATAGCTTTTGGCCTATTGTGATTTTAAATTCTTCCTGATTGAGTTTTGGAATGCTGTATTTTTCTAGGAATTTGTCCATTTCCTCCAGGTTGTCTAGTTTGTTGGAGTAGAGTTGTCCATAGTATTTTTTAGCAATTATTTGTATTTCTGTGGGGTCTATTGTTATTTCGCCTCTATCATTTCTGATTTTGTTTATTTGGGTCCTCTCTCTTTGCTTCTTGGTGAGCCTGGTTAGAGGTTCGTCAGTCTTGTTTATCCTTTCAAAGAACCAGCTCTTGGTTTCATTGATTTTATGTATTGTTTTTTTGGTCTCTATGTCATTTATTTCTGCTCCAATCTTTATTATCTCCTTCCTTCTGCTCACTCTGGGCTTTTCTTGTTGCTGTCTTTCTAATTCTTTGAGTTGTAGAGTTAGATGATTTACTACCATTTTTTCTTGTTTTTTGAAATAGGCCTCTAGAGCTATAAACTTCCCTCTCAGGATTGCATTCATTGTGTCCCATAGGTTTTGGATTGTTGTGTTTTCACTGTCATTAGTTTCCAGGATGTTTTTAATTTCTTCTTTGATCTCATGGGAACTCAATCAATATTTAATAACATGCTATTCAGCTTCCAAGTGTTTGAGTTTTTTGGGTTGTTTTTATTGTAGTTTATTTCTAATATTATGCCATTGTGGTCTGAGAAGATGGCTGGTATGATTTCAATCTTCTTGAAATAGGGGAGACTTTGTTTGTGACCTAATATGTGGTCTATTTTTGAATATGCCCCAAGAGCACTTGAGTAGAATGTATATTCCGTGGCTTTGGGGTGAAGTGTTCTGAAGATGTCAATTAAGTCCATCTGATCTAGTTAGTCATTTAGGATTTCTGTTTCTTTGCTGATTGTTTGTCTAGAGGATTTATCCAGTGATGTCAGTGGTGTATTAAAGTCCCCTTCTATGATTGTATTGTTGTCGATCTTTCCTTTGATATCTTCCAGGAGTTTTTTTTATGTATTTGGGTGCTCCTTCATTGGGTGCATATTTGTTTATCAGGGTTATATCTTCTTGTTGTATTGATCCCTTTAGTATTATGAAGTGTCCTTCCTTATCTCTTGTTATGGCCTTCACTTTGAGGTCTTTTTTGTCAGATATAAGTATTGCTACCCCAGCTTTATTTTCATTTCCATTTGCCTGAAAGATATTTTATCATCCCTTCACTCTCAGTCTGTGTGAGTCCCTTCTTCTGAGGTGGGTCTCTTGTAGAGAGCAAATATATGGGTCATGTTTTTTTATCCATTCAGCCACTCGGTGTCTTTTGGTTGGAGCATTTAGTCCGTTTAGAAGCTGGATAGAATATTCTTGGATTCAGTCCTTTGCTTTGCATCACTTTGTAAATTTCTGTCCATTCTTTTCTGGCCTGATGTGTTTCTGTTGAGAAATCATTTGATAATCTAATGGGAGATCCCTTGTATGTAACTTTCCGTCTCTCTCTTGCAGCCTGTAAGATTCTCTCTTTGTCCTGAACATTTGCCATGGTAATTATGATGTGTCTTGGTGTGGGTCTTTACGGATTCACCTTGTTTGGGACTCTCTGGGCTTGTGTGACTTTTTTCTTCCCCACCTCAGGGAAGTTTTCTGATATTATTTCTTCAAATGGGTTTTCTAAGCCTTGTTCCTCTTTCTGTTGTTCTGGCACCCCTATTATTCCTATGTTGTTTCATTTAATGTTGTCCCAAAGATCCCTTAGGCTCTCCTCCTGTCTTTTAATTTTTTTCTCCAATTACAATTTACTTGGTGTGTGTTTTACTTCCCTGTCTTCAAATTCACTAATTTGGTCCTCTGCTTCTCCTACTCTACTGTTGAAACTTTCAATGTTGTTTTTTATTGCAGCTATATCACTCTTCGTTTCTTCTTGGTTCTTACCTAAGTTATTGATTTTTTCATTTGTTTCTTCTTGCTTCTTGCATAAGTTGTTGATTTTTTTATCATTGATAATTTATATTCTTTGGTAAAGAGTACATAAAATTTATCATTTTAACCGTTTTAAGTGTACAGTTCAGTGGCATTAAGTACATTCACATTGGTGAGCAACTATCATTACTAGCTCCAGAATCTTTTCATTATCCCCCAACATAAACTTGGTATCCATTACACACTAACTCCCCATTCTTGCTATCCTCGCCATTGGTAGCCATTATTCTACTTTCTGCCTCTATGAATTTGACTATGTACCTCATATAAGTAGAATATACAATGTCCGCCCATTTGTACCTGGCTTACTGCACTTAGAATGTTTTCAAGGTTTTTTTTTTAAATTAAATATTTACTGTTCAGATTATTACATTAGTTACTCTTTTTCCCCACCATAACTCCCCTCCACCCAGTTCCCACCCCACCCTCTGCCCTCACTCCCCACCCACTGTCCTCATCCATAGGTGCACAATTATTGTCCAATCTCTTCCCTCACCCCCACACCCCTTCCCCCCCCCCAAGAATAGTCAGTCCATTCCCTTTCTATGTCCCAGATTCTATTACAATCACCAGTTTATACTGTTCATCAGATTATTTATTCACTTGATTTTTAGATTCACTTGTTGATAGATGTGTATTTGTTGTTCATAATTTGTATTGTTACCTTCTTCTTCTTCTTCCTCTTCTTAAAGGATACCTTTCAGCATTTCATATAATACTGGTTTGGTGGTGATGAACTCCTTTAGCTTTTTCTTATCTGTGAAGCTCTTTATCTGGCCTTCAATTCTGAATGATAGCTTTGCTGGATAAAGTAGTCTTGGTTGTAGGTTCTTGGTATTCATCACTTTGAATATTTCTTGCCATTCCCTTCTGGCCTGCAAAGTTTCTGTTGAGAAATCAGCTGACAGTCGTATGGGTACTCCCTTGTAGGTAACTGATTTTCTTTCTCTTGCTGCTTTTAGGATTCTCTCTTTGTCTTTTGCTCTTGGCATTTTAATTATGATGTGTCTTGGTGTGGTCCTCTTTGTATTTCTTTTGTTTGGGGTTCTCTGAGCTTCCTGGACTTGGAAGTCAATTTATTTCCCCAGGTAGGGGAAGTTTTCTGTCATTATTTCTTCAAATCGGTTTTCAATATCTTGCTCTCTCTCTACTTCTGGCACCCCTATAATTCGGATGTTGGTACGCTTGAAGCTGTCCCAGAGGCTCCTTACACTATCTTCATATTTTTGGATTCTTTTTTCATTTTGCTTTTCCGGTTGGGTGTTTTTTGCTTCTTTGCATTTCAAATCTTTGACTTGATTCTTGTGACCCTCTGGTCTGCTGTTGGGAGCCTGTATAATATTCTTTATTTCAGTCAGTGTATGCTTAATTTCTAGTTGGTTCTTTATCACAACATCGAGGGTTTCACCAGTCTTCTTGATGATCTCACTACATTTATCGGTGGTCTCACCAGTCTTTTCGAAGGCCTTATTAAATTTATCGGTGGCTTCTAGACAGTTCTCTAAAGACCTTAAAAGTGTGGTTTTGCCAAAACCAGTTTGGCTCAGTGGATAGAGCGTCGGCCTGCAGACTGAAGGGTCCCGGGTTCGATTCCAGTCAAAAGCATGTACCTGGGTTGCGGGCACATCCCCAGTAGGAGATGTGTGGGAGGCAGCTGATCGATGTTTCTCTCTCATCGATGTTTCTGACTCTCTATCTCTCTCCCTTCCTCTCTGTAAAAAAATCAATAAAACATATTTTTTTTAAAAAAAGTGTGGTTTTGAATTCTATATCCAACAGTTTGCTTTCCTCCAATTCTGTCATTTGTGTCCTGTTTCTTTGTCTTGGCATTTTTTATGCTTCGCTGTGTCGATAGAGTGCCTTTCTGTGCTAAGTGTCCCAATTAACTGAGGTAGACACTCTGAGTGCACCCCCTTGTGGTCTTTGTGCACAGTCTTGTTGTAATTAAGCCTTGGTTGTTGTAGTTATCACTGTGAGGGATTGACCTCCAGGCCAATTGGCTGTGAGAATCAGCTGTGTCTGCAGTGGGAGAACTTCTGTCCTGGAGACCCCCCTCTGGGGCTAGACTTGCTTCAATGGGGCTTTGGTGCTCACTGACTCTGCCTCCTGAGTGTGTCTTTTATGGTTCCTCGGAGCTGCAAACTGGATGGTCCCACTCTGACCTCTGGGCTTCCTGGCTCCTGGATCTCTAGGGAGGTGCTAATCTAGCCTTTGCTTGAGGCTATCCAGCAAAAGTCTTCCTGCAGGGCTTGGGTGGGGCGGGTCCCACGGGATCAACAGGGCGGGGTTAGCAATAATGGCTGTTCTCCATCTTGCCCTCAGAGGCTCTGCTTCTCAGTGTCCCAGTAATTGCTGCAAGCCCCATGGAGATAAAGCTGCCTGGGGTTCTGAGCGATGCCAGACAGTCCCGCTTCTCCCGTAGGAGTCTGGGTTCCTAGAGACTTGCCCAGAACTAGAGCTCAGAGCCTGAGACTCCCTCCCGATTGAAAATGACAACCACGCCCTCAGCCTCCAGGCTGATCCGCATGCACTCCACACCTTAGTATTTTACTTCAGCACTGCGCCTCCTCTGAGTCTCGGTATGCTTTTCTCTTTGCTCCTAGTTGTAGAACTTCCACTCAGCCAGCCTTCCTGTTGTTCTGTTGTTCTGGTTGTTCCGTTCCGTCTTTTAGTTGTATTTTTGAAGTGGTTGTTCGAGGCAGCAAACTCCGGTGTTTACCTATGCCGCCATCTTGGTTTCTCTCCAGTTGTTGATTTTTTCCTCCATCCGGTTTATGCACTCTAGGACCCTTAATCTGAATTCTTCTTCTGTCATATTGCATGCCTCTGTATCACTTAGCTGCTTTTCGGGAAAGTCCTCCTTTTCTTTCCTTTGGGGGTTTCTTTGTCTACCCATGTTTGATATCACTGACATATCTAGATGTTGAGTCATTCAGTGGCTGCTCGTTGGGTGGCCGTGGCTCCTCGGGCTGTGGTTGCTCCTCGGGCGGTTGTGGTATCAGCTGCTCCTCAGTTGGCAGCAGTGCCTCTGGTGGGTGCTGTTCACAGCTGTGGTGGCTCTTCTGGCTGGTGGGCGGAGGCTTCACACACAACTGCTGTTCTGCAGACAGAGGGTGTGGTGATCAGGAGGCTATTGTTGCTTGGATCTGCTTTCCATGAGTAGCAGCACTCCACGTAGTCATGCTGTTTCAGATCCGGTGTTTCCAGGTTAGCCGCCGATCTCTGGATGCCGGGTCTTTGGGTGTACAGTATACATTTCCAAAAAACAGCCACTCAAGATGGCACTGTCTCCGCAGCTGAGCCGGCACTCTGGGAGAGATTTCAGCCGCAGTCTCCAACTGTCCGCTTTCTCCAGGATTCCTCCACCTTTCCCAGCTGCAAACTGTCTATCAGCTGAATATCCTCTGCTTATTCTGGCTGTATGTTACCCGCTTCATTTGCTCACACTAACAGCTCCGGGACAAGGCACTGGACACATCCGTCTATACCTCCACTGCCGGGGTCCAACCCCAGCAGGTCCAGGGGTTCCCAAAGGCGTAGACGGAGTCGGCGAAGAAGGAATGACACGGAGACAGCATTCAGTTGATCAGCAGCCTAGCCAGTATCTCTAGCCAGGATCTCCAGCCAGGTTCTGGTCTGGATCTCCAGAGAGGTTCTGCTTAGGATCTCCAGCCAAGTTCTGTGTCCATGTTCTCTTGCTAGCTTCTCCAGGTTCTCCAGCCAGGTTCTGTCCAGGTTCTCCAGCCAGGTTCAGTCACCGGGTTCTAGTCAGGTTCTCTTGCCAATTTCTATAGTCAGGTTCAGTCCAGGATCTTTTGCCATGTTCTCTCGCTAGGTTCTGTCTCTAGGTTCTGAGGCCAGTTTCTGTCCAGGATCTTTTGCTACGTTCTCTCCAGCGAAGTTCTTCTGTCTCTAGAGAACGTTCTTTGTAGGTTCTCTGCCTAGGTTCTGTCTCTCTTGGTTCTGTCTTCTAAGTTCTGTCTCTTTCTGTCTTGTTACATCTGTATTTATACCAGTTGATTCAATCCTATCAATCTCTATTACAAAGGTTAGGGCGTTTCTTATCTCCATTCCAGGGAGTAAAGATTATGTAGCTTAAGCATGATTGTTCGTAGTTAAAGTGATTAATTACCCGCCTGGCACTTAGTTGAGGGGTTTTATTCCCTCCCTAATTTCAGGGGGAAATCCTTACCCGGGGAAACAACCTTTCTCAGAGAGGAGACCTTGGTTAAAACACATAGTGCCAAGAAGGTGAGCAAACATTTTAAGAACAGTATGCCATATATGCCAGGTCCTTTGAAACAGCAAGGATGGACCAGTTCCTGGCACTCCGCCTTTTTTCTCCCCCTCTGAAGTGGGCTTTTTATGCATTACTTATTTTGTGTTTGGCAGGTATTGCCACATCTGGGGAAGTACAAGCAGAAGGAGCTGGAGAAACAGAAAGACTTGTTGAGATGGAACAAGTTCTCTCTTCACTTAGTGAGATGAAAGAAACAGTAGGTGGCATGGCTCTGTGGAGACAGCAAATCTGTGCAATTGCAAGGGTCCGCTTATTAAAGCTAAAGCATGAAAGAAAATCTCTTTTATCACTGTGAGTATTAGAGTGCCATAGCTTTTGGTCAGTCGGTGCATTAAAAAATACTAAGGCCTAAAAACAAGAAATAACAAACAAAAATAAAAGTAAATGTCTGCATTTGCAAAACTGGATAAAGTATAAACCTCAATCTAGTTCATGGGCCTAGTTTGTATCTACTGGCTGACTAGCAAGTGGAATTTATATGATCTTAGAGCCAATTTTAGGGGAAGAGTTCAATTAATGTAAGTTTTTGTGTAATATTTGCTCTCCTTTTTTATTTTGGGGTGTTTTTTTTTGGTGTGTGTTTTTGTTAATCCTCACCTGAGGATATGTTTCTATTGATTTTAAAGAGAATGAAAGGGAGTAGGAGAGAGAGAGAGAGAGAGAGAGAGAGAGAGAGAGAGAGAGAGAGACATCAGTGTGAGAGAGACACATCAATTGGTTGCCTCCAGCACTCTCCCCAACCAGGGATCAAGCTTGCAACTGAGGTACATGCAATTGACCAGAATGGAACCCGGGGCCCTTTAGTCTGCGGGCTGACTCTCTATTAACTGAGTCAAACCTGCTAGACTATTTGCTCTCCTTAAGATTTTCTATGGCAGATGACAGAAACATTGGGATGTAGACCTTATTTCCAGTGTCCATATGCCAATGTCTCATTTTAGTTGTTATCTAGTCATGCTACTGACATAGTCCTAGCAGTCCTGACTCTCCCATTATGTCCTACTTGCTCTAACCTAGATGTCCTAACTTCCCTCCAGCCCTCTTAAGTGATGGTAGCTCACTCTCCATACATACTGCGTGCATAATGGACACCATCCCTGCTCCTTATAATCATGTCACCTCTCAGTAGAACCCTGGTGTCCATGGGATTTTGGCTATCAATCAGATTATGTACCCTGTCTATGAATATGTTGATTAAGCATCAAGGAAATAGTTGGGTTGGCACATAATAGAATCTTAATAAGTACTTGCTAAATAAGTAATGAGAATTCATTGAGAATATTTGACTAGGAGATGAACTGATTTAACAAAATCTTTAAGCTTAATCTGGCAACACCATATAATGGTGTCTCAAGAGATGCCATTCCTTTAGCAAGAATTGCAACAGGATATTTCATAAAATTAGAAATTAAAAATGAAGAAAGTTTACAAAATAAGATATCATGAAAATATAATAAAAAATTTTCAACTTATCTAAAATGGAGAGCACAGGAAAATAAAGAGTAAAAAATAATTGAAAATTTGAGCCTGGAGATTCAAGAAACCATGCAATCATCACAGGACTAAGTGAAGAGGATTGGCCATGAAGAAAATTGAGTATAGAGTGTTGGTGAATGAACAGCACACTGGAATTATAGGAAGAGGCAGAATCTAGACACAGCTTTAAAGGACACATGTCCCATGATAGTGTACAGGGTGGCACATGGCCAGAGAGAAACCAGAGAAATGAACAAAAGGATAAATGTACAATTTATCATCTCTAACTTAGAGGTAGGAAAAGGACAAGGTACTCAGTAACTGAGTCAGAGGGCTATATGTTTAGTTTTCATAATTTATTGATCTCATTCAATTAGAATCTGCCTAGATCATTTTAAAAGGTTAAGACATGACTATGCATTCACACGGGCAATTTTCTTCTGTGTAGGCTATTGCTTTTAGGAATTGGAGTTTTTTCTGTTCTGTGGGAATTCATCATCTTCAGTATGTATGATATCAGTTACACATGGGAACTTTCTCCCCATTTATACTTCCTTGCTCCTGGACAACCATCACATGATCCTCTCACTCAATTATTAATCATCAATAATACAGGTAATAATGTGGTGAATAATTCTTCTCCAATACATTCACTGTTCAGAGCATTATTTAGGCAACATAAACATGAGAGAAAAAAATGAGCTTTTTGCTTCTTCAGCAGGTGTTCAAAACAATTTATGAAGGTTGGGGATGATGAATATACAATCCCAAAATAGAACAGGAATTAAGAAAGTATTTGTCAAGGAAAAATAAATGATCTGATGACATTTTGCAAAATAAAAATGTTTATACCCCAAAACACATTTTAATTGCTTAAGATATAATTCAAATGCCATATTTATTCATTTAAAATGTGCAGTTTAATGGCTGTTAGTGTATTCACAGAATCATATAATCTTCAATACAATTCATCTTAGAATGTTGTCATCTCAAAAAGAAATCCCATATCATTAGTAATTATTTTTATTCACTATGCCCCAGCTCTGATCAATCACAAATTTATTTTCTATTTCTATGGATTTGCTACTCTAGACATTTAATATGAGTAGGTCCATACACTATATGTATGATCTTTTCTGACTGACTTTTTTCACTTAGAATGTTTTCAAAGTTCATCTATATTGTAACACGTGTCAATACTTCATTTTTTAAATTGTTGAATAATGTTCTATTGAATGGATATACCACATTTTATTATTCATCAGAGGGGTGTATTTTGGTTGGTTTTTTCAATAATTTGCAATTATGAATAATGCTGCTGTAAACATCCATGTACTAGCTTTTAAGTGAATGTGATTTTACTCATTTCTTTTGGATATAAACCTGGAGTAGAATTGTTGTGTTATATAGTGATTATTTTTTATCTTTTAAGGAACTGTCAAACTATTTTTTAAAGTGACTGCATTAATTACATTTGCACTAGCATTTTTTGAGGATTCTAATTTCTATACATAAAAAAACAAATTATTAAAAAATAAATAATATACCCCCAATTGTAGTGCTGAAGTGCTATCTTATGTTCCTAAGTAAAGAAGGCTGTGATGTACCTTACAAAGAAAATATGTGTGTTAGATTAGCTTTGTTCAGGCATGCATTATAGTGCTGTTGGCTGGGAGATCAAGGTTAATGAATCAACAATGAATATACAGAAACATACATAAAATAAAATAATGCACTGGTTGGTTATAGACCAGAGGCTTACAGAGACCTAAACCTGTGTTTTCCCTCTAAGCACTGACCCAGTATTCACTAATTTAGTGTTTATAATAACTTTCTAGTGACTTTAATAGAAGTAAGTACATAACTACTGTGAATAATAAGAATCAACTGTAAATGTCTTGCAAATATCTTATTTCATCCTGTAGATTATCTTTTCACTTTGTTATTGGTATCCTTTGAGGCATAATGTTTTAGTTTTTATGAAGTCCATCTTATTTTTCCCCTTGCCTGTGCTTTGATGATATATTTAAGTAGGCTTTGCCTAATGCAAGATCATAAACATTTACTCCTGTATTTTCTTCTAAGGCTTTTATACTTTTAGTTCTTACATTTTGAGTCTGTGATGGATTTTGAGTTCATTTTTGTGTGTGGTGTGAGGAAGGGATGCAACTTCAATAGATATCCAGTTATCTTCTTGGGAGGGTCAGGCCACCAAACTTTCCCATTTCCTCCAGCTTCATGTTGCAGAAACTTGAGACCACCAGAAATAGGGGGCTGAGAGATCTGGAGTTCTCTTCTTACCCATATGGGAGAAGCTCTAATTTACGGACAAGTGGTTCTCAGTTATCCTCATAACAGTCCTCCCTAGAAGAGTGGTTCTCAATCATCCTCATCACAGTTCCTCCCTGGAAGACACTATAGACTGGGTTTGAGGAGGTAGAATCTCTGAATCCTTCTCTAACCCATTTAGAGGGGAGCTTTTGTTATGCTGATCAAGAAAGAGTTGTGAAGGTATAGGTCTTTGTCACAGTTTCTTAGTGTTCTTACACAGATTTAGTAGATTTTTCTTAAATAAATATCTTTTTTCATTTTCTGTATGTCTTTAAGATAATAAAAATGTCATCTTGTTGGGGATTTTTAGTAATTTTTACAAGTTATAGTTGTTTTTCTGGGGAGGAGGTCCATGGAGTTCTTTATATAGCCATTCAACAAGTTGTCTTCCTGTATCAAGAAACATTTTGAAAATCAATTAACAATCTAGTGATAGTGAAGTGAGATTTAGCCAATTTGGTGATTTATTAGTAGAGATTATCTATGTCATTAAAACCATATTGGTATAGCTACTCAATGAAATCTTCTTGGAAAAAATCTATTACATATGCACCATATAACAGTGATCATAGTGAATAAATATATTATAAAGTAAAATCCATTAAAGTGAGTAGATTTATAAATCCACAGTAGCAGGCATGTTATTATGTGGAAAGATATCCTAACAGTCCATATTACAGTAAATATTACATAAGGTCATTAATTTTCATTTCACTGTACTAGTTGACATTGATTTTCTTTGTTTTGAGATACCTAATACATTAAACTACAATTTAGGGGCAAGCATTGATGACTTCATACATTCTGTGGAGCTTCAGAACATAGCTTTGGAAGTGGATGCATCTGGAAATAGAAATGACATAGACGATCCATCTTATAATGGAGCCATCATAGTGTCTGGTCATGACAAGGTATGCTGGTCTCCATTTAAGAAATCATCCTACAAGTGTGCAAAGCTAATAAACTATCAATATACTCCAGCCTTCAATTTAGGAAACAAAATGAAAAACAAATACAAGGGTACTTCTTTCATTATTTAGTTAATCATAGTCATTAGTATGATAAATAATTCATATATCAGTCACTGTCTACCACACACTGTGTATATTAGCAAAATAAATACCATACAATACCCACTGTCAAGAACATATTTAAATCCGAAAAGTACGTATTTCCTCCCAAGGATTTTCTAATACATATATGCTGAAACTCCTGTTTTAATCTTAAACAATAATAATATTTGATTCTACTGTAAGCCAGACACCTGGTGTCCTGAAAGCCAGATACTGCCTATATACATGTTTCTGCTTATTTAACACAATGTTTGTTTTTGTTCAGATTATTTAACATTGTTTTTAAAACATGTTTTTTAATTAAAGTATTAAATTTTTAATTCTTTAGGGAAAAAATGAAGATCTTTGAGAATTTATAACCTTGCTTTTTCTATTTTAGAATTACACATTTTCATTAGCATGCAATACCAAGAGACTGAATTGCTTCCCTGTTCTTATGGATATTGTTAGTAATGGGCTGCTTAGAATGGTTAAACCATCAGCACGTATTCAAACTGGGAGAAGTACGTCTTTGCTGGTGAGTATGTACTCTATGACTCCCTCATCAGGCATCTCCTGGGTGGCTGGGATTTTATTTTTATTGAGTAAACATCTGCAGGGTAAATTAGTGTTTGGATTCATGCAAGTTCTGTGGCTTTGATAAATCAATGTAATTTTTCAAGCTTCGATTTTTTTAATGTAAATAGAACTAACAAACTATATTTTCAAAGAGAACGTGAAGAAATGAAAGTCAAATCCTGCAGTCCTGTGACTGGCACTTTCCTTATTCATACATGTGGGTTTCAAGCCAGAAATCAAGCTTCCAGACTGGATAGGTAGTCAAGAGTTTGGTAACAAAAGGGAAGTAAGGCAGGGTTATACATAGTCTGTTTAATATTTTTTAAATGAATTTCAAATTTGTTCATGCAACTCATTATATTCTTTGCCTTTTCAAAAGGATCTGGATATTCCATTTTTCTTCATAATGTCTCCCGTGTTCTTGGTGTTTTTCTCATCCAGTTGTGCTCCTTACATTGCCATGAGCAGCATCGATGATTATAAGGTAACAATGAGTAACTGAAACTTCCCTTGCTTTGTATGATCGTATGTTGAAGGTAATATAATTACAGGATTTTTCAAGAGGAGATTTATACATGTTTGCTTGAGCAGCCAATTCAGACAAAAATCCTAAGTTGTAAAGATAAAGGGAAGTTTTATAAGTGGAAACATAAATGCATGGATAAATAAATAGAGTCTACAGAATGATTCCAAAATTTATATGAGTACGCAAATAACTGAAAATAAAATAACTTTGAAAAAGAAAAACAAAATTGGAAGATTTATGCTTCTGACTGCAAGGCTTACTACAGTGATAGTAAATAAAACTGTGTTGTATTAAGTAAGGATAATCATGTAAATATAGGAAATGAATAGACATTTCAGATATAAACCCACACATATGTCATCAATGGATTTTCAATAAAATTGCCAGGGAATTCAAATGGGGTAAGGTTAGTCTTTTCAGAAAATTGTATGGAAAGAACTTGATATTATTATGAAAAACATTTTCTCGACACTCAATTCTCACTATACACAAAATTATTTTGAAATGAATCATAGGTCTTCTGGTAGGCAAATATTTCTTAGTTGGGACAGAGGAAGCATAGACCATACAAAAAAAAATGTTATCTTGACCTTCATCAAAGTTCAAACCTTTTCTTCTTTGTAAATCACCAAGAAGCAAATAAAAAGCTGTAGGCTGGGAGAGAAATATTCACAATGCACATACATAACAAAAAATTTGTGTCAACAATATAAAGAGTTCTTACACCCCAGTAATAGAAGATAACCTAATTTCAAAGATGGGCAAAATATTAAAATAAAACAGATACCCTACCAAAGAAGATATGTAGATGGAAAATGCTTCCATTAAAAGATGGGTAATATCATGTGTAACCCAGAAAATAACCCCAATGAGATTCCTTTACACACCAAATAAAATGAATACATGTTAAAATGACTGACAATACAGAGTTTGTGAGGGTGTGGAGAAACTGGGATTCTCTTGCATAATCCACATTTTCTTGAACCTCAAGTTGAAATAGCATCTGTATTTTTTTCTGTCTCCTGCTCAGAACAAAGTGTGGTCCCAGCTTCGCATTTCCGGGCTCTTCCCTTCCGCTTACTGGCTTGGGCAGGCGTTGGTGGATGTCCCACTGTACTGGCTGATGTTCCTTATAGTATATTTATTGGACATTATTTTAAGCTTGCAAGAATCTATGTTTAAAGTTATAGTATACAATGTGCAAGTAAGTTACAATATTCATCCACCGAATTATCATTGTATGACATGGTTAGAAATGTTGAAAATGCAAACTGTTTTCATTGATAGTCACATGGTCATAAATTATTAATAACTATAAGACCTGGTGCTGTGCCGATGTTTTGAATCTTAAATGTTTTCTTAGATTACATTTGTCTTTAACTAAAATGCAGCACTTCTGTTTATTTCAGATCCCATGTGCTGTTGGTTCTATACCATCCCTTGTTTTCTTTACGTATGTAATTTCATTCATTTTTCGCAAGGGGAGAAAAAATAGTGGCATTTGGTCTTTGGGCTACTTTGTTGTAAGTATGTTTCTTTTGAACACGTATTTTATACATGTAATGTATGATTCTGGGATAGTAGTTTAAATTTGCCCTTGGTAAAATACATTAATATGAGAGTCTAACATATTTAAAGTTTCCCTGCCTTAGATATGGATCCTCTTCAAAATCTGCCTCTTTCCCTCTCCCTATTTCTGCCCGGTCTATCTTGAAAAGTGGCCACATTTTTTCTCAGCATAAAATATTTAACAGAAGGAAACCTGGAAACTATCTGTATTTTCTTTTTACTGAAAAAGAAATAACCCCAAAGATCTCCGTGACATTATGCAAATACTGTAACCAGCTTAGTTAAAACTAGAAGCAACTTCTCCAACTCTCTACTAAGAATTCCATAAAGTGACACTTAATTTATCTAAATTAGGAGGAAAAATATATGTAATCTATAAGCATCTATTCTAATTTCTGGTCATCAACAGTTTTTTTTTAATTCTTTATTAGTTAAGGTATTACAAATGTGTCCTCATCTCCCCCCCATTAAACTCCCATCCTCCCCCCCACACACTCATGCTCTAATCCCCCAGTTGTCCATGTCCATTGGTTTGGCTTATATGCATGCATACAAGTCCTTTGGTTGATCTCTTCCCCTTGCCCCCTCCCTCCCCTACTTTCCCTCTGGGGTTTAATAGTCTGATCGCTATTTCTCTGTCTTTGGATCTGTCCCTGTTCATCAGTCTATGTTGTTCTCTATATTCCACAAATGAGTGAAATCATGAGGTATTTATCTTTCTCTGACTGGCTTATTTCACTTAGCATATTGCTCTCCAGTTCCATCCATGCTGTTGCAAAAGGCAAGAGTTCCATCTTTTTTACTGCAGCGTAGTATTCCACTGTGTAGATGTACCACAGTTTTTTAATCCACTCATCTGTTGATTAATTGTTTTATTGCTTAAAGTATTACAAAGAGTATTACATATGTCTCCCTTTTTTCCCACCCTTAACAATCCCCTGATCTCCCCTACCCCCCAGTGTCTTATGTCCATTGTTATGCTTATATGCATGCATACAAGTCCTTCAGTTGATCTCTTACCACCCAACTCCCGCCCCCAACCCTCCCCGGCCTTCCTGCTGTAGTTTGACAGTCTGTTCGAGGATGCTCTGCCTCTGTATCTATTTTTGTTCATAAGTTTATAATGGTCTTTATTATCCATAAATGAGTGAGATCATGTAGTATTTTTCCATCATTGACTGGCTTATTTCACTTAGCATAATGCTCTCCAGTTCCATCCATGCTGTTGCAAATGGTAAGAATTACTTCTTTTTTACAGCAGCATAGTATTCCATCATGTAGATATACCACAGTTTTCTAATCCATTCATCTATTGATGGGCACTTAGGCTGTTTCCAGATCTTAGCTATGGTGAATTGTGCTGCTATGAACATAGGGGTGCATATATCTTTTCTGATTGGTGTTTCTGGTTTCTTGGGATATATTCCTAGAAGTGGGATCACAGGGTCAAATGGGAGTTCCATTTTTAGTTTTTTGAGGAAACTCCATACTGTCATCCATAGTGGTTGCACCAGTCTGCATTCCCACCAGCAGTGCACAAGTGTTCCTTTTTCTCCACATCCTCTCCAGCACTTGTCGTTTGTTGATTTGTTGATGATAGCCATTCTGACAGGTGTGAGACAGTATCTCATTGTTGTTTTGATTTGCATCTCTTGGATGATTAGTGACTTTGAGCATGTTTTCATATGTCTCTTGGCTTTTTGAATGTCCTCTTTTGAAAGGTGTCTATTTAGGTCCTTTGCCCATTTTTTGATTGCATTGTTTATCTTCCTTTTGTTAAGTTGTATGAGTTCCCTATAAATTTTGGAGATTAAGCCCTTATTGGTGATAACATTGGCAAATATGTTTTGCCATGCAGTGGGCTTTCTTGTTGTTTTGTTGATGGTTTCTTTTGCTGTGCAGAAGCTTTTTATTTTGATGTAGTCCCATTTGTTCATTTTCTCTTTAGTTTCAAGTGCCCTCGGAGCTGAATCAGTGAAGAAATTGCTTCGGCATATGTCTGAGATTTTGTTGCCTTTGGATTCTTCTAGTATTTTTATGGTTTCCCATCGTACATTTAAGTCCTTTATCCATTTTGAGTTTATTTTTGTGTATGATGTAAGTTGGTGGTCTAGTTTCATTTTCTTGCATGTATCTGTCCAATTTTCCCAACACCATTTATTGAAGAGACTATCTTGACTCCATTGTATGTTCTTGCCTCCTTTCTCAAATATTAATTGGGCATATTGGTTCAGGTCGATTTCTGGACTCTCTATTCTATTCCATTGATCTATATGTCTGTTCTTGTGCCAGTACCAGGCAGTTTTGAGAACGGTGGCTTTGTAATACAGCTTGATATCTGGTATTGAGATCCCACCTACTTTGTTCTTTCTCAGGATTGCTGCAGCTATTCGGAGTCTTTTTTTTTTTATTCCAGATGAATTTTTGGAGAGTTTGTTCTAGGTCTGTAGAATATGTCATTGGTATTTTAATGGGAAGTGCGTTGAATGTATAGATTGCTTTGGGTAGTATGGACATTTTAATGATGTTGATTCTACCAATTCAAGAACATGGTATGTTCTTCCATCTGTTTATGTCTTCCTCTATCTCTTTGTTCAACGTCCTGTAGTTTTCTGAGTAGAGGTCTTTTACCTCCTTAATTAAGTTAATTCCTAGGTATCTTAATTTTTTTGGTGCGATGGTAAATGGGATTGTTTTCTTAGTCTCTCTTTCTGTAAGTTCACTATTGGTGTATAGAAATTCCATAGATTTCTTGGGGTTAATTTTGTATCCTGCTACATTGCCAAATTCATGTAATAAGTCTAATAGTTTTTTGATGGAGTCTTCAGGGTTTTTTATGTATAATATCATGTCATCTGCAAATAAGGACAGTTTTACTTCTTCTTTTCCAATTTGGATGCCTTTATTTCTTCTTCTTGTATAATTGCAATGGCTAATACTTCCAGGACTATGTTGAACAGGAGTGGTGAGAGTGGGCATCCCTGTCTCATTCCTGTTCTTAGGGGAAATGGTGTTAGTTTTTGTCCATTGAGTATGATGTTGGCTGTGGGCTTGTCATATATGGCTTTTATTATGTTGAGGTATGATCCTTCTATTCCCACCTTGCTGAAAGTTTTTATCAAAAATGGGTGTTGGATTTTGTCAAATGCTTTTTCTGCATCAATTGATATGACTATGTGTTTTTTTTCTTTCAATTTGTTTATGTGATGCATCACATTTATTGATTTGCGGATATTGTACCATCCTTGCATCCCTGGGATAAAGCCTACTTGGTCATGGTGTATGATCTTTCTGATGTACTGCTGGATCTGATTTACTAAGATTTTGTTGAGGATTTTGGCATCTATGTTCATGAGGGATATTGGCCTCGAATTCTCTTTCATTGTGTTGTCTTTACCTGGTTTTAGTATTAGGGTGATGCTGGCTTCATAGAATGAGCTTGAAGTGTTCCTTCCTCTTGAATTTTTTGTAGTAGTCTGAGGAGCATTGGTTTTAGTTCTTCCTTGAATGTTTGGTAAAACTGCCCTGTGAAGCCGTCTGGTCCTGGGCTTTTGTTTGCTGGAAGCTTTTTGATGACTGCTTCAATTTCCTCCATAGTCATTGGCCTATTGAGATTTTTAGATTCTTTCTGATTGAGTTTTGAAATGTTGTATTTTTCTAGGAATTTGTCCATTTCCTCCAGGTTGTCTAGTTTGTTGGAGTAGAGTTGTCCATGGTATTTTATAGAAATTATTTGTATTTCTGTGGGGTCTGTTGTTATTTCGCCTCTATCATTTCTGATTTTGTTTATTTGGGTCGTCTCTCTTTGCTTCTTGGTGAGCCTGGCTAGAGGTTCGTCAGTCTTGTTTATCCTTTCAAAGAACCAGCTCTTGGTTTCATTGATTTTATGTATTGTTTTTTTTTGGTCTCTATGTCATTTATTTCTGCTCCAATCTTTATTATTTCCTTCCTTCTGCTCACTCTGGGCTTTTTTTGTTGCTCTCTTTCTAATTCTTTGAGTTGTAGAGTTAGATGATTTACTACCATTTTTTCTTGTTTTTTGAAATAGGCCTCTAGAGCTATAAACTTTCCTCTCAGGACTGCATTCATTGTGTCCCATAGGTTTTGGATTGTTGTGTTTTCACTGTCATTAGTTTCCAGGATGTTTTTAATTTCTTCTTTGATCTCATTGGTAACCCAATCAATATTTAATAACATGCTATTCAGCTTCCAAGTGTTTGAGTTTTTTGGGTTGTTTTTATTGTAGTTTATTTCTAATATTATGCCATTGTGGTCTTAGAAGATGGCTGGCATGATTTCAATCTTCTTGAATTTGTGGAGACTTTTTTTGTCACCCAATATGTGGCCTATCTTTGAAAATGTCCCATGAGCACTTGAGAAGAAGGTATATTCCATGGCTTTAAAGTGAAATGTTCTGAATATGTCAATTAAGGCCATCTGATCTAGTGGGTCATTTAGGATTTCTCTTTCTTTGCTGATTGTTTGTCTAGAGGATTTATCCAGTGATGTCAGTGGTGTATTAAAGTCCCCTACTATGATTGTATTGTTGTTGATCTCTCCTTTGATATCTTCCAGGAGTTTTTTTATGTATTTGGGTGCTCTTGCTTTGGGTGCATATATGTTTATCAGGGTTATATCTTCTTGTTTTATTGATCCCTTTAGTATTATGAAGTGTCCTTCCTTATCTCTTGTTATGGCCTTCACTTTGAGGTCTATTTTTTCCGATATAAGTATTGCTACCCCAGCTTTTTTTTTCACTTTCATTTGCCTGAAAGATATTTTTTCATCCCTTCACTCTCAGTCTGTGTGAGTCCCTTCTTCTGAGGTGGGTCTCTTGTAGATAGCAAATATATGGGTCATGTTTTTTTTATCCATTCAACCAATCGATGTCTTTTGATTGGGGTATTTAGTCCATTTACATTAAAAGTTATTATTGAAAGTTACTTGTTTGTAGCCATTTCTATTTTTTTTTTGCCTGTTTTCTTTCTTAGCTTTTTATTTCTTCTTTTTACAGCAGTCCTTTTAGCATTTCTTGCATTGCTGGCTTGGTGGTGATAAACTCCCTCAGCTTTTCTTTGTCTGTGAAGCTTCTTATTTCCCCTTTAATTTTGAATGATAGCCTTGCTGGATAGAGTATTCTCTGGTTCAGTCCTTTGCTTTGCATCACTTTGTAAATTTCTGTCCATTCTTTTCTGGCCTGATGTGTTTCTGTTGAGAAATCATTTGATAATCTAATGGGAGATCCCTTGTATGTAACTTTCCGTCTCTCTCTTGTAGCCTGTAAGATTCTCTCTTTGTCCTGAACATTTGTCATGGTAATTATGATGTGTCTTGGTGTGGGTCTTTACGGATTCACCTTGTTTGGGACTCTCTGGGCTTGTGTGACTTTTTTCTTCCCCACCTCAGGGAAGTTTTCTGATATTATTTCTTCAAATAGGTTTTCTAAGCCTTGTTCCTCTTTCTGGTGTTCTGGCACCCCTATTATTCCTATGTTGTTTCGTTTCATGTTGTCCCAAAGATCCCTTAGGCTCTCCTCCTGTCTTTTATTTTTTTTCTCCAATTGAAGTTCAGTTTGGGTGTGTTTTGCTTCCCTGTCTTCTAATTCACTAATTCGATCCTCTGCTTCTCCTAGTCTACTGTTGAAACTTTCAATGTTGTTTTTTATTGCAGCTATGTCACTCTTCATTTCTTCTTGGTTCTTACCTAAGTTATTGATTTTTTCATCCATTTCTTTTTGATTGTTACATAAGTTATTGATTTTTTCATCCGTTTCTTCTTGATTCTTGCAGAAGTTGTTGATTTTTTTCCTCCATCTGGTTTATGCACTCTAGGACCCTTAATCTGAATTCCTTTTCTGTCATGTTGCATGCCTCTGTTTCACTTAGCTGTTTTTCTGGCCAGTCCTTTTCTTTCCTTTGGGGGTTTCTTTGTCTACCCATGTTTGATCTCATCGACATATCCAGATGTTGAGTCATTCAGTGGCTGCTCTTTGGGTGGCAATGGCTCCTCGGGCTGAAGTTGCTCCTTGGGGGGTTGTGGTAGCAGCTGCTCCTCAGTTGGCAGGAGCTCCTCTGGTGGGTGCTGTTCTCAGCTGTGGTGGCTCCTCTCGGTCGTCGACTGTTTTAACACTGAAAGAGTGCTCAATGTTAAATAGATGAGTAAACAGCCAATTCCTAAAACATTGATAAAGCAAAAGTTACCGAGATACCATCCATCTTTAAAAGTCTAACACAACCACCGTATCTGGTTTGGCTCAGTGAATAGAGCATCGGCCTGTAGACTGAAGGGTCCTGGGGTCGATTCTGGTCAAGGTCACATGCTCAGGTTTTGGGCTTTATTCTCAGAGGGAGTGTGCAGGAGGCAGCCAATCAATGATTCTCTCTCATCCTTGATGTTTCTATCTCTGTCCCCCTGTCCCTTTCTCTCTGATCAATGAAAATATATTTAAAAAATAAATAAATATAATCTAATACAACTGAGTAATAAAGAGGTCTATGAAAACCAGAAAAGGGAGGGAGTCATTCATAAAAATGAGGCCTGAGGTTTCCTTCAGGGAGTGAAACATGAGGAAGAATATGATTTCAACATTTGGAGAAGAATGATGATGCAAATAGAAAAGAGTGGGCGTGTATACAAGTCCTTCGGTTGTATACATGTCTATAAGCCAAACCAATGGACATGGACAACAGGGGGATGGGAGCATGAGTGTGCAGGGCGGGGGGGAGGGGGAAGTTGGGGGTTAATGGGGGGGGGGATGAGGACACATTTGTAATACCTTAACTAATAATAAAAAAAAAAGAAAAAAAGAAAAGAGTGGCCGAACCAAAATCCAAAGGGGAGAGTGTCCAGACTAGGAAAATGTCCTAACTACTGGTAATAATCTGATATGAATATGGGTAGAAAACTGGCTACAGCCTGAGCATGGTCCTAGTCATGGTGAACATAATGGTTGGAACCATGACTGGCCTTAAATGATTGGCTCAAGAATTTATTCTACAGCCCTAGCCAGGTAGCTCTGTTGGTTAGAGCATCATCCAATATGCCCAGATTGTGGGTTTGATACCCAGTCAGGACACATACAAAAATCAACCAATGAATGGGTGGAACAACAAATTGATGTTTCCCTCTCTCACTCACTCTCATGGAAGCTAATAATTCAGAAAAGAAATATGATCACAGACACACTTTTAGGAAGAATATTCTGGAAGCCATAGAAATGATGGTTTGTAACAGAGAGAAATTAGAAGTACAGAAACTTTTAGCAAGGCATTACAGTAGTTGAGAAGAAAATGTGTGACAGGGGCAGATGTATGTATAACTCTCTCTTCTCCTGAATTTTGTATTTTAGTACTAGTACTAAGCCACTCCAGGTTTTTAAATGCTTATATTTCTCCATTGGTATAGTTAACATGTGTCCTTTTATTGTTGCTTTATTCCTATTAGATATCTTTTTTTAAATATATGTTTTTATTGCTTTTAGAGAGGAAGGGATAGGAGAGAGAGATTTAGAAACATCAATGATGAGAGAGAACCACTGATTGACTGCCTCCTGCACACCCCAACTGGGGATCAAGCTATCAACCTGGGCACGGGCCCAGAATGGGAATTGAACCGTGACCTCCTAGTTCAGTGATGGTGAACCTTTTGAGCTCGGCGTGTCAGCATTTTGAAAAACCCTAACTTAACTCTGGTGTTGTATCACATATAGAAATTTTTTGATATGTGCAACCATACTAAAACAAAGATTTATATTTTTGATATTTATTTTATATATTTAAATGCCATTTAACAAGGAAAAATCAAACAAAGAAGAGTTTGCGTGTCACCTCTGAAATGTGTCATAGGTTCGCCCTCACTGTCCTAGTTCATAGTTCAGATGCTCAACCAGTGAGCCACAGCGGCTGGGCAATCCTATTAAAATTCAATTTAAATTTTTACCTATGATTATTGCTTACATAAAATTCTAAATTTTACCTCAAAAAATAATATCACTACCTTTTTTTCTTTTCTATATTTAAAATGCTCTCTATATTAGATCCTATTTTTATCTAGTGAGGTCTCATTCATGATCCTCTGGGGCAAAGGAATGTGGCTAAGTCATCAAGAGAAAGTATCAATGCAGATCAGCTGATTTCAGCTTGGTTTTCGGGGTTGGAGTGGAAGTTAGGAATATCTCCAAGATGAACCATCTTAATTTGGAGCATGTATTGATGTTCAGAGTGGTTAATATGCTTTGTTTTTCTTTTTAGATCACCCTTTTCAGTGTGGTCATATTTATGATCAGAAGGTCTGAATACATTTTACTATTTTTCATCGACTTTATAATGCCACACACCGCATTAGTTGGCTGTATGACCTTATCTTTGCATGTAAGTAATGCCACCATCTGCTCTAGTGTCCTGGAACTCACAACCAATGGTGAAAGCTTTGCTTAGGGCTGGGATTCTGCAACATGTTTAGTATGTATGAAATTTGAAGATTTCTACTTCATGCTTCCAACTGAATCTCTCTCCAGATAGGACAATATACTCCAGCTGAACTGTAATAGAATAGTTGACCCTAGTTGATGGGTGGGGAGGAAGAATAAATAGCAATAATGGGATTGAGTATAAAGCAGCCTTTATACTCAATCAGGGCTTTATACTCTCTTGGGCATGCTCAGCTCTAGAAGGAGGCAAATGAAATGTCTCTAATCTTAGGGATTTCAGGATTCTAGAGAAGCTCTCAATCCTTGTTTTTCTAGCTGACTGATACCTATACTTCCACCTATGAAAGGAAAGAACAGTATGTGAGTTAAGGGGTATCCATAGGGAAGAGAAAGGAAAGAAAGGGGACTTATAAAAGGGGCAGTAAGCACCAGCAGGTGTGTGAAGGTCTGTGTGATAAAGGTTAAATCTTGCCTCTCTCTCAATGTGTGGGGAGGCTAGCACAACAGACCCCAAGATTCTCTCACCAGGTAATGAATAACTGCTCAATCATATTGCTTCAAATAAAAGCACAATGGCTCATAAACCTTGGGAGGAAGGAAGACAGCTCCTCACTACACATTGTGGAATGGACCCTTAGCCAGTACTCTTCAGGGGGTATGCCAATAGGGTTGTTCAATGGGCGAATTCACATTATTATGGCAAAAACCCACAAAATGAAAATTTTCTTCTTTAACCATTGTCTTTCTTTTTGCAGCATGGGATGCTTCTTTCAATTGGTGGAGAGCTCTTTCTGCTATTCCTAATTGTAAGAACATATTCTTCTTTAAAATTTATCATGTATTTTACTAACTAAACTAGTTTAATTCCTGTAAACACAGTGAAACTTTTTATTAATGTGGATATATAGGTATTTGTAGCCCATAGAGATAAAATACTTGTAAAAATAGAAAATTTTTTATAAAAATCAACTAACCAGATAATATGCGTCCCAATTTTTAAGTACACTGTATAACTATTAGAGAAACTTATTTAAAATAATGGTATCACACAATTATATTTGTTTCTTATGTTTCTATAAACAAGATTGAAAGTGAATTTGCTAGTTTCAAAGTTTGACAAATAGATAATTGGAAATTGGTAATGTTTTTGCCAAATGCATCTTTGTAGAAGTCCAATTATTCCTAGCTCACTTTTAATGTGAAGTGATTTTTTTTAGTGTTTTTAATTATGCATCTCTTTATTCCTAGCCTTTCTTGCAACTTATTGTCTTGATGTTTATTCTTCGATGTCTGGAATGGAAGTTTGGAAAGATATCAATGAGAAAGGATCCCTTATTTCGGTCTGGAGAAATGAAATTTGATTCTTTTATTTCAGTGATCACTGTTTTAAAATAATTTTATGCACAAATTAATCCATTAACAAAGAAATGCTAAGAACTAGAATGGGCTGGGGTAGGAACCATGTGTCAATACAAATAATAGAGATAGAGGGACCTAAATCAAAGATTATGAATAGTGGAGCAAACAGACGTAAAACATTGAATATTAAAGACCCTGTCTGACACTGTGCAGTGGAACACTAGGGAAAGTTACATCTGGCTCATTCAGTTTAAATAGCACTTAATGTGAATAGATTGACAGTGACGACGGAATGCTGTCGGTCCAGAATGGAAGCACAGAATGATCAATAGGTCAAAGACAGAAGTAGCTCTTCTCCTGTGGTTGTGAGAAGTCCGACTGGTGGGCCATAGACTGGTTCAGTTATTCATGGCACTTCAAAGCTGAGACTGTTCCCATCTTTCAATGATGCAACCATAAGCATCTTATTCCCCATCAGTTTCATTGATAACTCTTACAGATAGTTGCATGGGACACTTCCAAGATACAAGAAGACTTATAAGAAGTCATCTAAGATCAGTATGGGGGATTTAAGTTGAAGGAAGAGAGACTAGAAGGAAGAGAGTAGGAGGGACGGAGTTAGAATGGAGGAAAATTAGTGAATCTGACACATATTCCAAAGAAATGCCTAACCTTAATAGGAGATCAAGCATCCTATTTGCATTTGGACAGGGGGTGGAGATTTCACTGGATTGAAGAGAGATTATGATGGGTTATTAATCACCCAGTCTACTCAAGTATAAGATTTAAAGAATGCAGTGTTTTTGATACGAGGATAAGAAACTGAAATCAATTATTAATGGATGGTTTGACTGCAGAATTTCTCCAAGAAGCAGTGATGTACACCAAAATCCAGAGGAGCCCGAGGGGGAGGATGAAGATGTTGAGATGGAAAGAGTGAGAACAGCAAATGCCTTGAATTCCACAAACTTTGATGAGGTAAAAACATACAAAGTAGTTTTTTCAACAAGTACCACAAATGAATAAAATCAGAAAGCATCTAATTCTCAAATGATTTTACATTTCTTTAATTCATACAAATGAGGATCATAACTTTATTTTGGCAGGTAGTCATTTTTACATCTAAATGAGCACAGATTAAAAAGTCATTTTAATTCACTTTGTCTTTCATAGAAAATAAATTTTAAAAATGGAGTGAAATTGAAATTTCTGAAGCCAAGAAGAATTTGTGAATTTTAGAAACTGAGTAGAGTGACCCCAATCACTGCTTCTTGGAGAAAGGACACTGTAAAAATGCAGGGCAAAGTCGAGTCCACAGTGTGTTGTTTGTCCTTGGAGGGTGATTTGGTGCTTCTCCAAGTCTCTTTGCTTCTGTTCTGAGAGATGGGCTGGCTGCATAAAATAATGTGTTCCTGCGTGAGTGCCCTTGTAGGAGAGGGAAACATAAGTGCTAAGATAGGAGAATGGCCCCTAAACCTGTCATCTAGTAGGAAGTCTTCTTGGAGGCATGGCTTGTGCAGTCAGGGGTTAGTCCAGTGGGAGGCTAAAGCTTGTTAAAGGTCAATAGAGAGTCTTAAGGTCTGACTGATGTACTTGTCATTTACAGAAACCAGCCATTATTGCCAGCTGTCTATGCAAGGAGTACACAGCGAAGAGGAAACACTGCTTTTCCAAGAAGAAGAAGAAAATCGCCATGAGGAATGTCTCTTTCTGTGTCAGAAAAGGTTGGACATGGAGGCCCTCCCACTGCTGGCTCAGAGCCCTCCTGCGCGCTTTGTGGTTCCTGATGAGAATCATTCTATGACCACCTCTTGGTTCGCACACAGACCCATCAGCGCGGTGACCTTGACAGCTCCTTTTACATGGCTCATTCCTAGAGAAATTAACTAAGTCATGCCCATGGATAGGGGTTACTCACATCGACATGGTAACCACCAACACTCTGTTGAAATAAACCATTGAAACCCCAAAAATGTGCATTTCTCTGTAATGAACAGGATTAACTTCCTAACATTCATTATTTTTCACAAGAAAACAAAAAGAATGTGCCAGCATGTTCTGAAGGCTTGACCAGCAGATGGTACTTGACTTCATTTTGTGAAATTATTGCACAGTTCTTAGGATCACAGGAGATGTGTGGTGTCATACACCTAGCTTCCAAGAGTGACTTTGTCACTTCCCATCAGTGTGACTTTGGGCAACTAACCTCATCCCTAAGAGGTTTTGTTCCCAAATATGTAAGAAAGGGTTATGATAGCCTCTGGGGCAGGGGGAGGGTATGACAATTAAAAGAGATACTACCTACAAATCACATAGAACACTTGTCACAGTGAGACTTCAGACTATGTTTTATTCTTAATTTTATTATTAAAATCAATTTGTACTAAATGTGACCTTTTTCTTTTTCCAGGTGAGGTTTTAGGATTACTAGGACACAATGGAGCTGGTAAAAGTACATCCATTAAAGTGATAACTGGAGACACCAAACCAACTGCTGGACAGGTAGGTGAATCACGTGGAATATACATTAGCTAGTGGTGCTCAAGATAAATTTTATAAGATGTCAAAATGTTATACCCAGCAAATCTCACTTATTCATTAGATGAATGAAGTGATTAATATGACTGAATACCCTTTACAAATTATCACATTAACACACAACAAAATTTATCACTGAAAGGGAATAATTATTCATGCCTGTAAAGGCAATGAGTGGAAATGGCCAATCTCAGAATTTATACAAATTCTATTTATACTACCATAAAACACTTTGATTTGCACTTTCAATGAGCACTGTCCTCCTATTATGAATTAAAATGTGTGTGTTTTTAAGTAACAACTTTATTTAGCAGTCATTGTTATTTACAAGTGCTTAGTTACTGTAACACATATTTTGGTAGAAATACAGTATCTTGGGTGAGTGTTTTCAAGGAATGGCTCCAAGTTGAGCAATAGGGATATGAAATTGACAGAATTATCCATGTGATTCAACTGCATAGAAGGCCAGGCAAAGAAAGAGAGCTGAATTTATCAAAGAAACAAAATGAGTTACAGAGAAAACTAAAATTCTATGTCAGGAGATAGGTAACCTTAAGAGCTCCTCTGAAAGGTATATCGGGGGTGGGAGGAGTGGAGAACAGAGTCCTAAGACAGAGGTCTGTGCGCCTCCACCATGGGAAAGGGGCTGGTGGTCACGCCCACCAAGGGGAAGACCACCAAGAACGTGATGGGCAGGTGTCCCAGGAAAGAGGAAGGAGGAAACATATTCACAGTCGCTCTGAAGCTGAGGTGAGAGTAGGTGTTCGTGAAAGGTGCCTCTGGGTGATGTTGGTGGCTCAGCCGAGCCTATCGGGAGCGCTTAGTTCAGTGGAGAGCACCCTCTTGAAACAAAATCAATATTTTATTTCTCCTTAAGCATGGGCAAAAAAAGAGGTAAGCTTTCATTGAGATCTTGGAATGAAATATTTCTAAAGGTTACGTGAGATCTGAATTATAAACCCAACCACCATTTGGGTGTCATGAAACCAACTTGAATCAGATCAGTCAGTGAGATCTTTATAAAAGGTCATTGTCCTGCTGAAATACGTTCAGTGATCTCTCCCTGCACTGTGGCTGGAAGGACACCTCTCCTCGCTGGCCAGGATCTGATTCCCACGACCCTCCTATCACATCTCTCTCTTCTCCCCTGGACCACTCGGCTCCAGATCCCCTACTGTAGCCTGGGGTCTGAGAGCACATTGAACACCATCCCTCCACAGGGCTTTGCTCTACCCCAAACTCCTGGCCTTTTCCAGGGCAGGCGCCCTGTCACCCTTCTGCTGCAATGGTCCCTCAGCAGGCAGGCTTTCTCGGATCGCCCTACCTGAAGTCACTTGCCCAGAATATCTGTTTGTTGCCAGGTATTTACACTCTGACTACCTTCTTCCAATGCAAAATCTCGAGTCAATGAGATCGGAGAATGTCTCTGGTTTTTCTAGGTTTGTAAGGAGAAAGATGTGATGGGAACACAGAGGAGCAATGCAGGCCATCGGGTCTGAGAGGGAAGTTTTCTCTGCAGGTGCTACTGAGAGGCAGCAGAGAAGGGGACCCTCTGGGGTTCCTGGGGTACTGTCCTCAGGAGAAGGGGCTGTGGCCCAACCTGACAGTGAGAGAGCACCTGGACGTGTTCGCTGCGGTGAGAGGGCTGAGGAAAGCAGATGCCACGGTCACCATCACACGGTACAAGGGGGAAAGGGGGGGAGGGGGGAGACACACCTGAGAGGTCCAGGAAGTCAGTTGGAGTGACAGCCTTCACAGGAAACTCAAGACTTCCCAGGAAACTCAACGCTGACCCAGACCGCAATGGGGAGAGTTGTGATCAGAAACTGGTTTCCCTGATTTTAACATGTTATTTTCTTTTCTCATCTTAAATATGGAAAGAAGAAAGTATGTATTGGCAAATTTATCAAAAATACTGAAATTGAAGTGTAAACTATCATAGGACAGCTATTTGCATGTCATAAATGCACTTCAGATCTTATAAAAGGAAAAACTAATTTGGGGGGCGGGCGTGTCAAACCAGTCCAATGCAACGTGGCCCAGCGTCTATGTCAGAACCGCATTTCGGAGCTCGTTCCCCACCTGGTCCTGCGTGGCTCGCTCTCCCACCAAGTGTCCTGGTTCTCGGAAGCCTGTAGCCCCACTGTGTTTGCTTCAGGTTGGTGGAGGCGCTCAAGCTGCAGGAGGAGCAGAAGCGCCCCGTGAAGGCCTTGTCAGAGGGAATCAAGAGAAAGGTAGGGTTGGGGCTGGGGTTACTCCGCGAGGCCCACAGATCGCAGATCCGTGCCAGATGCGCTGTCCCCTTCCTTCCAGCTGTGCTTCGCGCTGAGCATCCTGGGAAACCCATCGGTGGTGCTGCTGGACGAGCCGTCCACGGGCATGGACCCCGCGGGGCAGCAGCAGATGTGGTGAGGGGCGCCGCCCGGTCAGGGCCAGCGTGGACGCCTGGCAGGGAATCTCTGAAGTGTTTACCTCCTGTGAACATTGTCCCTTAAGCTGTTTTGATTTGTTCTTTACTTTTCATCAAGTTTTTAACGTGTGAAATCTGAATTCTGTCGGGGACATATACCTACTTATATCAGTTTCTGAGGTCAAAGTTGTGGCTACTCACTTTTATTTTTTAAATCAATGTATTTGTATTGATTTCAGAGAGGAAGGGAGAGGGAGAGAGAGATACAAACAAAAATGATGAGAATCATTGATCGGCTGCCCCTGCACACCCCACACTGGAGATGGAGCCCCCAAACCAAGCATATGTCCTGGTTCATAGGTCAACCCTCAACCACTGAGCCATGCCAGTCAGCTTGGCTAATCACTTTTAAATTCACAGTTCCAAGCAGCTGAGCCAGCTCTCTGTACCCAATGAGATAAGTTCACCATCACTAATTCCATCATAATAGTTATCATGTGCTGTTACCAGTTTTTCAGTCTCCATTAGATTGGGGTTCCATGAGAGCAGAGATGTTCGTGCTCTCTTTGCCTTGAAATAAACACCCAATTCTTTGCTAAATGAGTCATGAACAATAGTTCTATTCAAATAGTGTGTATTTATCCATAATCACTAAGCGTTCATCTCTAAATATTCTATAATCTGATTTTAAATCCTCAAATTTAAAAGGAAACTTATCCAAGGCTTTGACTTAGTTTGTGCGAAATCATTTTTAAAATGTGTAGCTTCGGACCATTTATTATAAAAAGCTGGTACTCGTATACATAACATGATAAGAACTTTTTTCATCATATATGTTCACTTTTTTTAGCTTGGCCTTCTAGTGAACCTTCAGCTTCATTGAAGGGATCGTCTAGGGGAGTTAAAAGCATAATTCACTGATGCGCATCTCTTCTTTTTCCTTTATTGGCAGTAGGGCTTACCCGTATGTGAATTCCATTTCCCATTTTGTTATGTTGGGTTCAAACCCACGTGGAATAGCCACCACCACAATAGCAAGGCAATTGTTGGTAGACTTTGAAAGTGTTGTTTGACTTGAGGCTCCACATACTTTGTGGCTTGCAAAACACAATGGCCTTGCCCAGCCGGCATAGCTCAGTGGTTGAGCATCGACCTATGAACTAGGAGGTTACGGTTAGATTCCCTGCAGGGGCACATGCCTGGGTAGCGGGCTCAATCCCTGGGGTGGGGCATGCAGGAGGCAGCCAATCCATGATTCTCTCTCATCATTGATGTTTCTATCTCTCTCTCCCTCTCCCTTCCTCTCTGAAATCAAGAAATACATATTTTTTTAAAATAAACAAAACACAATAGATTGCAAATCCTGAAGCAGCACTGGTCCAACTGCCACCCCTGTAGCGGCTGTAACTCCAGCTCGGCTCCCCTGTTTCCCCGCCTCCCCGAGAGCTTAGTTCATCCCAGCCCAGAGGCCACGGCCACCAACTCCACGCATCTACGCAAAGCAAGGCGGCCACCCCTCCCGTACACTGTCTTTTAATCCAAAATAAAACAACCCTGAATATCATTTGTATAGCCCAGTGATGGCGAACCTATGAACTCATTTTTTTGGTTGATTTTTCTTTGTTAAATGACATTTAAATATATAAAATAAATATCAAAAATATAAATCTTTGTTTTACTATGGTTGCAAATATCAAAAAATTTCTATATGTGACATGGCTCCAGAGTTAAGTTAGGGTTTTTCAAAATGTTGACACACTGAGCTCAAAAGGTTCGCCATCACTGGAGCAAATACTTTGCAAAAACATCTTACTATTTCTCATTAAAGGAAAAATAATCATGGTCAGGGCCCAAACAGACTCACTCTGAGTATTGTAATTGCTCAATTGATCTTTTCAGTAGCTATGGTGCATCTGTGTGACACAATAGACACAATCTCTCTGTGTCCCACACTTCTCGTGACAATGGTAATTCACGTTAGGATTCACAGGTGGGGGAGAGGGCGGGGTTCTGGATGTTATTGTGTATGCTTCCATGCATATCTTTTCTTTCCATTCAGGCAGGCGATCAGGGCCAGCTTTAACAACACCGAGAGGGGTGCCCTCCTGACCACCCATTACATGGCCGAGGCAGAGGCCGTGTGTGACCGTGTGGCCATCATGGTGTCTGGGAGGCTGAGGTGGGTGTCCGCCCAAGCCCGCACTTGACCACCAGCTGCATGGCTGGCAGAGTTTGTCGGTGGGCAGAGAGGTCACTGTGAAAAACTGGAACCACCTGACCAGGGTCTGATGGCCAAGTCCTGAGACAGCGCTAGCAGCAAATCCCAAGCCTCAAACATTGCATCTTCCTCTTCTCCCTCCTCCTCTTCCCTCCAGATGTATCGGTTCCATCCAGCACCTGAAGAGCAAATTTGGCAAGGATTACCTGCTGGAGATGAAGGTGAAGACCCTTGCCCACGCGGAGCCCCTGCACAGCGAAATCCTGAGGCTTTTCCCCCAGGCAGCTCGGCAGGAAAGGTAAGGGTGGTGGCTGGCTTTCATCTGCTATCAGATGTCAGTTTTTCCTTGTTCAGGTTCATAGAGCTGTGGTCAGGCAAGTCCACATGTAGCCCAAAAGGAAACCCTAAAAGAAAGAAAGGATTTGTTGGACACTGCTGAAAGTAAATGAGAGAAGAGGTGATGTTGTGTGTATGGTCCTACTGTGTGCCAGGTATTGTCCTTGCGTTATCTTATTTAATCCTCCCAGGGACTTTCTAAAGTAGACTCTGGTATTCCAGTGAGAAAGGAGATGATTGCAAAAACACATTGTAAGAGTCTGGCCTTTACAAGGACCTTATTCCATGAAAATTGGTAGATTGGTTAGGTCACATGACAGCTAATAAGTGGCAAAGCAGAGATGTAAAACTGTTTCATTTCAAATCTATTACTCTTTCCAATTTTATACAGAGTCTGGTCACGGAACAGTCCTCATACAAGTAATACACTAATAAAATATAAAGATTAACATTAGGGTCATTTTTTAACAACTGCAACTTAAATGCAGAATACAGATAATTTAAGAGTTGGGGAAAAGTAGTAAAGAGAAATAAGTCATAAGGACAAGGCCAGAAAATATATTTCTACAGTGGAGTATAAATATAAAGCCAATATTATAACTCATCGTGCAGCCCACGACTAAATAGAAATATGTCATAGGGGTGCAGGGAATGAGCAAAATGGTTGAGAAAGGTTGCTCCATAAATATGTGAAATAGCATCTTTAGGAAATGAAATCTGAATCTTCCTGATTTTCAAATGATGGAAAGACAAATTTATCTGAGAAACTAATTTTTTTTTTTTTTTTACTCAAAGGAATAGCTGATTTTTTTTTTTTGCTTAAAGTATTACAAAGGGTATTACATATGTATCCATTTTATCCCCCTGCCCTAGACAGTCCCCTAGCCTCCCCTATCCCCCAGTGTCTTATGTCCATTGGTTATGCTTATATGCATGCATACAAGTCCTTTAGTTGATCTCTTACCTTCCTACCTCCTGCCCCCCAACCCTCCCCGGCCTTCCCGCTGCAGTTTGACAATCTGTTTGAGGCAGTTCTGCCTCTGTATCTATTATTGTTCAAAAGTTTATAATGGTCTCTATTGTCCATGAATGAGTGAGATCATGTGGTATTTTTCCTTTATTGACTGGCTTATTTCACTTAGCATAATGCTCTCCAGTTCCATCCATGCCGTTGCAAATGGTAAGAGTTCCTTCCTTTTTACAGCAGCATAGTATTCCATCGTGTAGATGTACCACAGTTTTCTAATCCATTCATCTACTGATGGGCACTTAGGCTGTTTCCAGATCTTAGCTATGGTGAATTGTGCTTCTATGAACATAGGGGTGCATATATCCTTTCTGATTGGTGTGAGAAACTAATTATTTTTAAAATGGTTGCTGGACATTATTTGGAGCTTGAATTCCTAGAGATTTATCGTTTCCTAATCAGAGACTCAGTTATGCTCTCCTGTGTTAGGAAAGCAGTTTGAGTAGGAAGGGGAAGGTAGGGTAGCTAGAAATGCTCTGGAGAATAGACTTAGATTTCCACCTGAGTTGGAAACTTGTAGAAATTGCATGGTGTCAGGACCCAGTTGGAGGATGAAGCCGAGGAGTAAGTGTTGAGCCTAGAAAGTGAGGTGGGCCCTAGCCAGTTTGACTCAGTGGATAGAGCATCAGTCTGGGTTCAAATCCAGTCAAGAGCACATATTTCAGTTGCAGGTTGGAGGCTCGATCCCCAGCCCTGATCAGGGCCCGAGTAGAAGGCAACCAATTGATGTGTCTCTCTCACATCTATGTTTCTCTCTATGTGTCTCTCCCCTACCCATCCACTCTCTCTAAAAATCAATTGAGAAATATCCTCTGGCGGGAATTAGCCAAAATAATTTTTAAAAAGTGAGGTGGAAGGTGACTTTGGTAAATCTGTAAATTTAAATTGCATTGTACCTACTCATCTCCATCTGAGGGGCCAAGGGCACTACCCTATCTGTCTGACTCCAATCGCCAGTTTTCCTTGTGAACTGCCTCTTTTTTATTAGTATGGATTCACTCTCTGCATTTCGCCTACCCCAAACCACACGTACAGAAATGAAGTCCAGAGAGAAGTCTGAGTCAGTTCATGTCCATCGCGGGTGATATCAGCATCTCTCCCCCCTCTTTGCCTCCCAGGTACTCGTCTCTCATGGTCTACAAGTTGCCGGTGGAAGAGGTGCGACCTTTAGGCCAAGCTTTCTTCAAATTAGAGAGGGGTAAGAGTGATAGGCTTTTAAATAAGAGCTTGAAAGCAGATAATTTCAAATCACAAAATAATCCATCTCCATGACAAACATGAAATGTGATATAATGTGTTAAATTTAAATTGAATATTAGGAGCACAATATCAAAAAAGTACAGTCATTCTGTGTGTGTATGTGGGGATGGGGAAATGGGAGTGATTTTTACTCTTCTGGGCTTTTTCCATATCTTTTTGTGTGTATATATATATTGGTATGAGTTAAGTGGAAACTCAATCATACATGCATTTATACTGTCAAAAAAAAGAAGAAGAATATTGTCTTTTGGCATATTGGTGCTTACATGTTTAAAACTAAATTTTATGTGGACTTGCATATTATTTTTTGCCTTGGACTCTATATTAAGAAACTTACCTCTTGTCTGGTTACTAAGATGATTTTCTTGTGTCTGTTGTGCTATAAAACTAACTACACTGCATCTGTCATCGCCAGGCTCATGTGGTCCTTGCCATCTGAGCCCATTAACTCTGTGACTCTGCTCTGTGTTAGCTGGACCTCCCTCTCCATCCATATTCTTTCATTGTCACTGCCCAGTGATAACTTCGCTTGCTTGTCACCTTCCCTGAGGAAGAGATTCAAGTCTCCTGGTTCTAGGAGACTCTTCTTCCTCCTGCTAATAGCATCCATGGTCACAGTGATGCTTCTTCTTTCCATTCTCTGAGCTGAGCACCCCAGCGTTCTGAGCATCCCCAGACTGGCACTGTGGCCAGTACCAGCCTGGTATCTTTGGTGGTATATTTCCAATCTGGTACTGTTGGTGGCATATTTCCAGCCTTCTGGGCTCTTATTGGGGCTCTAACTACCCTTCCCAGTCCATTTTGGTCAAGGAGAAGGGTTTCCTACTTGGTTTGGGTCAAGCAAACTGCATGGACGGAAAGAGGTCCATGAGGATTACCTGCTTCTGAGAAAACCACAGGCACCTTTCTCTATAATCTTCTGATGCAACCCTTTCCCAAATGTGTCTGCCTTCCACCTCTTCCTGTGCTAGATGTGCAGAAAACCCAGCTAACCTGCAGGAAAGGAAGCCTTCTTGGCACCATTTCCTCCCTTCAGTAGACATCTCAGAAACTGTGTGACATAACACCTTTTTTTCCAACCCTATGCAAATGCATTGCTGTTCTTTTAGCTGAATGCTGTACTTAAACTATCCTAACGTTTCTTGTCTTCACTTTTTCATTTATTATTTTTTAAAAATTGTTATTTGTATTCTGTGCTGACTTCTAAGGCCATCTGGGTATAAAAACATATAAACCACTAACTTACATCCATCATTGTGCAGTTAAACAGAGCTTTGACCTGGAGGAGTACAGCCTGTCACAGTCCACCCTGGAGCAGGTGGGTCAGTTTTAGTGATCTTACATCATCCATGGAATAGAACTGTACAATAAGTACATACGCTTTTCACTCTCTTGGGGCTACAGGAAACAGTATGACATCCCTGTCTCTCTATCTCTTATCCCCTTTCAGGTCTTCCTGGAGCTCTCCAAGGAGCAGGAGCTGGAGAATTTTGTTGATGATCTTCAACCCTCCATGAAACGGAAGCTCCTCCCACAGGAAGAGGCGTGAAGTCCAAATACTCTATGTTTCCATTCAAGCCTGTGGTTGTTCTTTAAGTCATTTATTTTGAGAGCATCAGTGTTTGTATTTAGAACCTATATTGTGAACACTGACATGGTTTTTGGTGTGGTGGAGAGGATGAGTGAGTGCTGGGCAAATGCAGTGACAACAGGGACAGAGGCACTCTACTGAGCCCACCTCCCAGTCCCAGCCTACGTGTGTCTGCAGGTCACCCTGATCCCATTTTTCGGTCTAATGCTGAATAAATAAATTTACATTTCTGAATATGATATACAAATTTTATTAATTTTTTTATCAAAAACTTAAAATCCTTTTTTTGCTACCCTAAACAGAGAAATCCATAAATTTACTCTTCAGCAAGTGTGGTACTTTACAAAGCTGATATTTTAATAATAATTTAAGTGAGCATTTCAAAAAGTATTATACTTACTGAAAAATATTTTAATATATATTTTATGGCTAAAAATATGAAAACATTCATTGGTGATAAAATCTGATAACAATATATTTGATAATATTTCCACTGGTTACACTGTCAGTCATACAGACATCTGGGTAACTGAAAATTTGCTATTAGGAATGTATTATACTTTTTTATTTTTATAAACTAACAGAGTTTGATTTTCATCATATTTTTAAATCTTTGCTAAAGATGCTTCTATTATAACTGATCTTTTATGGACATCTGCCACTTCATCTCAGAAAGTTGGTAAATGTAATAGGTCCAATGACCAAGTTGGATGAAAATATAAAATAAATCTCATATATATAATTATGAAATGTCTTCTCTTTCATGTGTCTTTTTCTCCACTCTTGGGCCTCCAATTTACAAGTTCATTGCAATCCAATGGAAAATGATTTCTAATACAAGAGCAAGTTTGCTGCTTAAATTAATGTGCTACCAAAATCTAAATGAAGAAGAGACCATACCATGATTAAGGAAGTAAAAAGTGGTGGCAAGCAGAGCTGTTTTCTAGATAAATCTTCTCAAACTACCTGGTGTGATGACTATGTATAAAACGTAAGATTTTCTGAGTGGAGATGATCCTCTGAGCTTTCTACCAGTGCTTTCATGTCTTTTCTTCCCTTTCAGAAAATTCTTCTCTGGAGAGCTCCTGTCCCCAACTGCCTTCCCAGGCTCTTATGTGAGGTCTGTTTATTCATCTTGTGCTAGGAAGAAAAAAAAATGAATGGAACTCAGTTCTTACTGTCAGTGAATGCTGCCGTGTGGCACAGTGACTTAGAGAGTGTCCTAAATTTAATCTTGGATCAACCGTCTACTCTCTCTGCAGAACTTGTTCCTCACCTGTAAAATGGATATCTTATCTCCTTACCCACAGCAGAGGGTTACCATGACAACCAAAAGAGACAAAGGCAACAACAACACCAAACTGCTGCCTGGCTGTTACCAGTGCCCAGGGATTCAAAGAAGCTCTGCATACCCTGACCAGCTCCCTTCTTGTTCCTATTCCCTCACACGTCAAGGACACATCAAAATGAACCTGTTTTCACCTCATTCCCCAAGGGCCAGTGGAGGTATCTGGAAATAGTACACTGAACAGACTTCTTTTAATGGAGGATTTTCATTTCCAAAGAAATCACACAAACTAGGTCAGTGGGAGAAATATCCTGGGACAAGCGGAGTTTTAGCACTGAAGTGGCTTTTTATTTAACCCATGGATTCAACCAGCCTCAGTATCACAGACAACCAGGTCTTTGGAGAAATGAAAATGACAACGGTTTCATACCTGAGCTTAAGTTTTCACCTGCTCTTAGACAAAGAAAAGCTTGCCCAATTCTTAATACAGCTTCATTGGGACCAAAAGTCTGCTGTTGGCTTCAAATGATGTATCTGGGGGTAGTGGGGGGACGAAGAAATGAATACTTTACCTCCCACCTTCTAAGTTCTTCTAGCTGGGCTAATAATCAAATTAGCAGTGACAGATTAATAGGAGAAAGTCAGATTTTAATACATGAGCATGGGGAATTCACATATGCATGAAAATTCCAAAGACACAAGGCAATTAAGGGCAACCAGGCCAGCAGGGGAGGGCAGTTAGGGGCGATCAGGCAGAAATGCAGAGAGGTTAGTGGTGACCAGGCAGGCTAACAGAGGTGTTTAGGGGCAATCAGGCAGGCAGGGGAACAGTTAGGGGCATCAGGAAGGCAGACAGAGGTAGTTAGGGGTGATCAGGAAGGCAGACAGGTGAGTGGTTAGGAGAAGGCAGTCCCATATTGTGAGAGGGATATCCGACTGCTGGTTTAGGATATCCCACGAGAGGTCCCAGATTGGAAAGGGTGCAGACCATAATTTCACTCACATTCTAGGAGAAAGTCATATATAAGTGGTAGCACGTAAAAATAATGGCTAAATATAGACAAGCAATTGGGTAAGTGTAGCCAATCCAGGAAGGAAGAAGAGTCTGAACAAAAGGACAAAAATTGGAATAAATGCCACCACCCTATAGGTTCAAGAAGGCTGTTGGAATGAATGTGAATCCTTGTATGGAGGTTAATAAGAAATTAAAATTAAGCTAGATATTGGAGTCTCTTGGAATAGGGAACCATAGGGAAGGTTTTACAAATGATGCAATCAGAAACAAACAGGTGTGTTTTGAAAACCTTGCCTAACTCAAAAAATATGAATCAACTTCAAGTCTAATGTAGGTAGTAAAGCAGGAGAGTTGACAAGATGACAATCATGATTTAGGATCTACTGACAGCAGCAATTTGGAATGGCATGAGGGAAAGAGACAGGAATCAGCAGTAATCAGTGGGGATGAGGAAGGAAAGGGTTAGATTGGTAGTAGCCAGGAAAGAGTGATCCTGTCACATGTACCCAAGACATGAAAGTGCTCAGAAACTGGTGATTGCATATCTTAGAATCTCTGGGACACATCTCTGATTGCAAATGTTTTGATCCATTCTTCTCACTAAGCCTTCAGAATTCCAAAATATCTGTGTCAAAATTACAGTCTCTGGATTCCCTTATCAACCCTGTCAGAGTGTGAGTACTGTTCTATTATTTATAAAAGAAGTCACAGCCAACAAGGAGAAAGAAACTTAGACCGAAAGCAAGGATGATGTAAAAGCGGTGTCATTTGAATCACTGCTGGAAAGTAGACTGTCTGCAAGGCAGAGGGCACAGAGCAGAAGCATGGAGATTGTGGGGTGCTCAGTTACTCAGTCTATGCAAATAATTAATAGCAGTTTGCACAAAGTTCATTATTTCTGCTACAAGTTGTTCAACTGGAAACCTGCTCTGATTTTAGAATTTCACCAACAGCAGGAAGTTTTTTCCAAACCCAGAGGAACCGGAAGGGGAGGATGAAGACGTTCAGATGGAAAGAATGAGAACAGCGAATGCTGTGACGATCCCGGACTCTGATGAGGTGGAACTACTAGCAATAGTCTTCATCATATACCACTGTCTGTCAGATAAAGTGGGCAACTAGCTAGTCTGAATTTGGGGGTTGGGGACACACACACACACACACACACACACACACACACACACACACTGAGGTTCTTTCATCCTTGCCCATAGAGCTCATTACTTGATTTCAGTAAATATTCAAAGCCAGCAGAGATCCAAGAACACACACAAATTACTTTTTCAGTCATAGTTTTGGTGGGTAAGGCTGACTATTACAAAACCTAAAAAAGATTTGTGAGCAAAGCAATTCAGAGGAGAGAGTTCACCTGAGGTGTATGTGTGTATGTGTGTGTGTATGTGTGCATGTGTGTATGCCTATGAGTGTGTGTCTTTTAACAGACTTATTGATTTGATGAAAGTCTCTGTTCCTTTTTTTTGAGGAAGGGCAAGCATGAGTCAGATGATACAGTGCAAATGTCCTTTTGCAGATTGGGAGAATTTGTTTAAAATGACAGTTTTGAGGAGAACTGTTTGGATTCACTATTTTAAATTGGGAAAGATTTGGCCAGAAGGAGGGAGTATGGAGCACTCACTCATCTCAAGGTGATAATTTTGTTATTCCCTCATCTTTGCAGAAACCAGTCATCATTGCCAGTTGTCTCCGGAAGGAATATGTAGGCAAAAAGAAAAACTGCTTTGCCAAGAAGAAGAAGAAGAAAGTTGCCACAAGAAATGTCTCTTTCTGTGTTAAAAAAAAAAAAAAAAGGTTGGAAGCAGTAGTTCTGTTAGCAGGGTGATCTTGACCTCTGAAGATGAGGTCTTTTGAAGGGAATAATGCCATCCAAATCTGGGATGATCACTGATAAACATGAAAGGCAGCCAGCTCATCAGCAGTAGAACTCTGACCCAGTCTGCTTCACAGCCTGTTACAGCCATTTGTTCTTTGCATAGAAGACATTAATGTCTGCTCTGCTAAAACAAACAAGAGAGAACAGCCACCAAAAAGGAGGCAGTGTTTATGTTAAGAAGGATGGGCTAGCTTTCTTAATAACATTAATTACGCAGCAGGGAATACTGCACAGAAGGGAAATCATTGGGCTGCGGTAGTTCATTCTTCATACCTAACAAATGGCACGTTTCAGGAAAGTGTCAGTGAAGTGCAAAGGCACTGGAATCAAAATCTGTTTCACTTCCATCTCAGCCCGTGACTTTGGGCAAGATATTGATCCTCTTTACACCTTAGTTTCCTCGACCATAAAATGAAGGGACATAAGGACACAAGAGTTTGTGAGTGGCTGAGGAATAAGTGAAATAATGTATATAGCACATTTGACATAAAGCTTGACACACAGCGAGAGCCCTCAAATCGTATGTGCTTTTATTTTTATAATTGTTTGCGGTAATAATTCTGAGCACACTTTTTTTTTCAGGTGAAGTTATAGGTCTGTTAGGACACAATGGAGCTGGTAACAGTACAACTATTAAGATGATAACTGGAGACTCAACACCAACCGCAGGAGAGGTCAGTGACACACACAGAGGTGTGCTCATGAACGCTGCCTCAATGAGACAGTTAAGATACGTATTGATGACAATCTTGAAAAGCACAGGCCATCTTTTCCTATTAATCAATGTGACTCATGCATTGAACGAAGAGGATAAATTAATACAAATTTCTCTCCTTAATTCCAAAAAGTAGTTATGTGTTGAAAAGAGCTGCATGTTATCTGCAGTATGCCTTTGATTGAATGAAAAAGTAGAGACATTAAAAGGAGAGATTTTGGAAAGGCAAGCTAAACATTCACTTTACTGGAGGTCAGAGATCTTTGTTTTGTGGATCGATGTATCCTGGGAACTTGTTAAATTGAATTGCCAAGATCCAGTATTTACTCAGAAAACAGAGGTCATATGTTAGAGGGAAATTGAGTAACTGTCTAAATTCCACAGCAAATACTAGAATAGTGTATGAATGGCACTTGGCTGTACGTCCAGCCTAAGTTGGGTGAAATGACGGACAGAGGTCCAAAGTCAAACAATGGACAAACGAATAAGCAAGCTTGAATTCAACCATGGTGATGGGCTTAGTAATAAAGCCTAAACTAGAATGGAGGGATAGAACAATGTGGAATATCTGGCTTTTGATGTACTGAGTTTCTGGCATTTTTTCCCCAGAGCTAAGTGATTACTTACGGACTTGTGTACTCTTGGCAGCCATGTGTATAAGAGGAGGACATCATTGCAGTAGGCTCACATGCGTGCGTGCACACACACAAACACATATAGACACACACACACACACACACACACACACACACCACAATTTTGGCTAGATGGTGAGAATGAACTTTTTGTGTAGGTGATTTTGAAAAGGAACAGCGGAGGGGACACCCTCAAGTTCCTGGGGTACTGCCCTCAGGAGAATGCGCTGTGGCCCAACCTGACAGTGAGGGAGCACCTGGACGTGTTTGCAGCTGTGAAAGGGCTGAGGAAATTGGGCGCCAGAGTTGCCATCACACAGTACCTGGGCGGAGACACACCTGTCCTCTACTAGAGCGATGTCATAGATTCACAAAAAACTAAGAAAGAACCATTCTAACTGATGAATCCATACTTACTGGTATGGAAGAAGACTTGTTCACCTGGACCCCAATTCAGAGTTTTGTTCTCTCATTTTAAACCTGGAGAGGAAAAGTCTATTGATTATTCTTAATACAAAAATAAGTCATTGAAAATGTGAGTTTAAAAACCATGAAAGGGCCCTGGCTGGTGTGGCTCAATTGGTTGGAGCATAGTCTCATTCACTGAATGGTTGTGGCTCCAGTCCCATCAGGCCACATATCCAGGTTGGGGGTTCAATCCCCCGCATGCAGGAGGCAACCTATATATGTTTCTCTCTCTCTCCCTCCCTCCCTCTCCCGTCCTTTTTCTCTAAAATCAATAAAGTAAAATAAAAACAATGGAAGGTTCATAAAGTATCCAAGATAATTTGAATTTTTTTAAATTTTATTTTTCCATTACAGTTGACCTTCAATATTATTTTATACTAGAGGCCCAATGCACAAAATTTGTGCAAGAGTAGGCCTGCCTTCCCCCGGCTACCCACACTGGCTTTCCTTGCAGCCCCAGCTTCATCTGGAAGGTCGTCCAGTCTAATTAGCATATTATGCTTTTATTATTATAGACTAGAGGCCCAGTGCACGAAATTTGTGCATTCAGGGGGTCACTCAGCCAGGCCTTGGGAGCCCTATATAATAAAAGGGAGCCCTTGGGCCCTAACCGGTTTGGCTCAGGAGATAAGAGCATAGGCCTGTGGACTGAAGTGTCCCAGGTTCAATTCCAGTCAAGGGCATGCACCTTGGTTGTGGGCACATCCCCAGTAGGAGGTGTGCAGGAGGCAGCTGATCGATGTTTCTCTCTCATTGATATTTCTAACTCTCGATCCCTCTCCCTTCTTCTCTGTAAAAAATCAATAAAACATATATATATATATATATATATATATATATATATATATTTATATTTTAAAAAGGGATCTCTTTGGGGATGTCAGACTGATGGCAGTTGGACATCCTTAGTGCTGCTGTGGAGGCAGGAGAGGCTCCCACCACCACCGCTGCGCTTGCCAGCCATGAGCCCGGCTTCTGAATAGTGCTTTTAAACATTCTGCACTGTAGACTTCTGACTTGCCCTGTCTCCCATGTGCCTTCTGGTTGTGCGCTGGTAATGTGGGTTGACTCACTGTTTCCTTCAGGTTGGTGGAGGCGCTCAAGTTGCAGGAGGAGCAGAAGCGCCCCGTGAAGGCCTTGTCAGAGGGAATCAAGAGAAAGGTAGGGGTGGGGCTGGGGTTACTCCTCCAGACCCACTGATCCCAGATCCGTGCCAGATGTGCCATTCCTCTCCTTCCAGCTGTGCTTCACGCTGAGCATCCTGGGAAACCCATTGGTGGTGCTGCTGGACGAGCCGTCCACGGGCATGGACCCCGCAGGGCAGCAGCAGATGTGGTGAGAGGATGTTATGAGCAACCCAAAGTGAAAGTGTTTTACTTAGCAAATGAAAGACATCAATATTATCTGGAAAACCAATAGTATGGAGGGAAATCTGAAAGCCCACTGCAGCCAATTTTTATGGAGGAAAAAAAAATATTCTAACAAATTAGTACTCAAGAATTTCATTCTTAGATCATGTGGGTGTGCATGGCCCAATTTTATACTCAGATCAATCTACATTAAGTTTTTCTGTGATATCTCTGAATACATCTGTGTCATCTATTGGAACAAAATAACTATTTAATTATTTTAGGATATATTTTGAAATCTGTCATTTTGCCCTTTGGGGTATATGTCATTATTATCATGTTGTTAAATAAGTTCCCTCTTTCTCTATCTTTTTTCCTACCGCCTTTGCATAAAAATTCTTGAAATTTAGCATTTTTATAAACCTTTTACCCAATGTCATTCTCTACATTATTCAGCCCAAGCCATGCACTAATTATTCACTCTACCAGGAGTTTGGTTATTTCCATGCCTGTTACCCCTGGGGGAAAAAACAATCCTGTCTTTGTCTGATCTGAAATCACTGATTATTTCTTTGTGCCCATGGAAACTTCTTTAATTTTTTCTTTTCATATTACCTTGGCATTCCCCTTAGTGAACATTTCCCTTGCTCTATCTTTAGGCAGGCAATCCGGGCTACCTTTAGAAACACAGAGAGGGGTGCCCTCCTGACCACCCATTACATGGCGGAGGCGGAGGCCATGTGTGACCGTGTGGCCATCATGGTGTCCGGGAGGCTGAGGTGAGTGCCCACACGAGGTCCCCAGTCACGCCCTGCACAAAGGACATTTCCCTGCACAGGGCATCACTGTGAGGAGCAGGAGAGCTGGCTGCTCCGGCTCTCCCTGGCCCTGCCCTGGCCTCCAGAAGCCAAAAATCACCAGCAGTAGATTTCTCTCTCCCTTTTCTTGATTGACTTCCTCCTCTTCCTCCTCTTCCCTCCAGATGTATCGGTTCCATCCAGCACCTGAAGAGCAGATTTGGCAAGGATTACCTGCTGGAGATGAAGGTGAAGACCCTCGCCCACGCAGAGCCCCTGCACAGCAAAATCCTGAGGCTTTTCCCCCAGGCTGCTCAGCAGGAAAGGTAAATCCAGGCGGTGGTCTGTTTCACCTTGGTCTCGGTTTTATTTTCTATCTTCTCATTCTTTTTTTTTTTTTTACTTTATGGTCATTGTGAAAAATTACTAGAGACAGTCCCGAACCCAATGGCTACCACAGGAGGGAAACAAGAGAACAAAGTGCTCATTTGGAAACTGATTCTGTAAGGAAAGGTGCCAGGTACTAACCAGTACATGAACCTAGTTCATTTCAGTTGTCCTTTTAGAAGGTGAAGCCACTCCCATTCAAGGAGATCAGCTGTATAACATCCACTGCCAGACAGCAGTCCACCTCGCTGAATGGTATCTCTTAGCGTTTTTATTATCAGTAACATTATCAAGTAATGAGTGGCCCTGGAGGCTCAGATAGGTTAGACCAGTGGTCAGCAAACCACGGCTCGCTAGCCACATGTGGCTCTTTGGCCCCTTGAGTGTGGCTCTTCCACAAAATACCACATGTGGGCACGCACGTACAGTGCGAAGTTGACTTAAAACTTTAAGTAAAGTTTATTAAGTTAATTTTAGGGAACATTGTGGAGTGAAAGAAGATGTAGTGTCAAGGATTGAGAAAGATATGTTGAGATGGTTTGGACATATAGAGAGGATGAACGAAAGGAGATAGATGAAACAAGCATACAAAACGAGTGCGGATGGGAGAGTTGGAAGGGGTCGACCTCAGTGAACGTACCTCAATCAGATTGAGGACGTTTTTAGCAAAGTCCAGCTTAGGAGGACCCTAATTAAGTTAATAACAATGTACCTACCTATATAGTTTAAGTTTAAAAAATTTGGCTCTCAAAAGAAATTTCAATCGTTGTACTGTTGATATTTGGCTCTGTTGACTAATGAGTTTGCTGAACACTAGGTTAGACAATGCCAAGTAACTTGTGGTGGGGCCAGGAGGTGAGCCTAGTCCTTTTTAGTTAAATACGATTCTCATTAGGAGAGAAGAAGAATGATAAGTAATCTGCTTCTTCCCTTGCAGAGGGGTGGGTACCCACGGTCCATTTCCTGCCCTTTGTCTCCCATTCCTGCCTAGAGTAAAAGGGGCCTCTTCTGAAGAGCCTTGAAGTGGTTCTGCTTCAGTACACTGACTTCTTGTTGTTCGGAGAGCATTCACACTGTGGCTGTTTCCAACGCTATACAGACGTGTCCATGCAAACAAACTATTGGTGCCGTTGTTGCTCCTTTTCATTAACTTTTTACCTATGTCATGATTTTATTTTTTTCAATGACTGTTTACATTCAGTATTATTTTGCATTGGCTTCAAGTCTACAGCATAGTGGTTAGACAGTCATATACTTTATCACGTGATCCCCCTGATATTTCCAGTATCCACCTGGCACCGTACTTGGTTATTACAATATCCTTGATTATCTTTCCTATGCTGTACTTTACATCCCCAGAACTATTTGTAACTGCCCATTTATAGTTCATAATCCTTTCACCTTTTCCACCTAGCCTCCCACCCCCCCAAACCTGGCAACTGGCAAGATGTTCTCTGTATCTATGAGTCTGTTTCAATTTTCTTTGGTTGGTTGGTTCTTTAGTTAAATGCACATTAAAGCCACAGTGAGATACCACTTCACACTCTCAGACTGTTGCTCCTTTTTGGATATTCACTCGTCAGGGGTTGTGCTCTTACAGCCCAGAGTTCAGCCTCACTGTTTTCCTTCCAGGTACTCCTCCCTGATGGTCTATAAGTTGCCTCTTGAGGATGTGAGACCTTTATCACAGGCTTTCTTCAAATTAGAGATTGGTAAAAGCAACTATTTAGAGGTAAGACTCTGAGAAACAGCCCTACCCAGTTTGGCTCAGTGGATAGAGCGTAGGACTGAAGGGTCCCAGGTTTGATTCCAGTCAGGAACAGATACCCAGGTTGTGGGCTTGATCCCGAGTAGGGGGCATGCAAGAGGCAAGCGATGATTCTCTCTCATTGATGTTTCTGCCTCTCTCTACCCTCTCCCTCTCTATCTGAAATCAATAAAAATATATATTTTCAAAAAGACTCTGGGAAACAGACACATTCAAAGCTGAACACCTTCCCTTCAGGCCTGTCTATTTTTTTTTATTTTTTTTTTTATTTTTGCCTGTCATCAATCATTAGAACCCTTCCTCAGGCATCCTAGTTCTTGAAAAGATCCTTCCCCTGGAGTCAAGCTTAGGATGGCCCCAGACAGGGCTTCTTTCCACCTTCTGATTCTGCCCTTCCCTTCACTCTGTGGTCTATGGGCCCATTTAGCGCACTGACCATTTTGGCCTTTTGACCAATTTTGCAGCATTCCGGTGGGAAGGATTCCCACAATGGGGTCTGATCAACAGGAAGGATTTTATAATTAATTAGAAGCAGGGAGAGAGATGTTCTAAGAAAGCTGCCTGCCTGGAATACAACGGAGCTTTTCCTTAAGGGCCTTCCTGTGCTTCTGCTTTCAAAAACGTCCCCTCCCTCCTCAGATGCCTTCTGATGAGCTTAGTTTGCTGAAATGGAAGTCCTGATTTAGGGGGTAAAAACAACTTTTTATCAGTTTCCTATCCTGTTATGTGAAGATTACACAAAGTACAAGATAACCGAAATGTCCTAAGCTAGTGTTTTTCTCTCCAAATATTAAGTTAGCCATAGTTACATTCTCAGCAGCAATGCATGTATTGAAATTCCAAGTACAGTGGGGCCTTGACTTACGAGTGTGCTGACTAACGAGGATTTCGAGATCCGAGCCATCTCTCCGCAGATTTTTTGCTGTGAGTTGCGAGCTAAAATTCAGGTTAGGAGCCAGCTTCAGATACCCCACCGCTAGTTGGGGCAGCGAACTTCACAGTGAACGCCACACTGATTAATGGCATTTCAATTCATTGTAATGGTGAAAATTGATTTGACATACGAGTAATTTGAGTTACAAACTCCATCACGGAGCGAATTAAACTTGTAAGTCAAGGCCCCACTGTAGCTTGGAAGCAAAAGGCATGCCCCATTGTTATTTCTTTACCTTGCTACATAGAGTCATTCTTTTTTTAAAAAATATATTTTATTGATTATTTACAGAGAGGAAGGAAGAGAGATAGAGAGCTAGAAACATCAATGAGGGAAAAACATCGATCAGCTGCCTTCTGCACATCTCCCACTGGGGATGTACCCACAACCAAGGCACATGCCCTTGACCAGAATTGAACCTCGGACCCTTCAGTCCGCAGGCCTACGCTCTATCCACTGAGCCAAACCGGTTTGGCTATAGAGTCATTCTTGCATACAATCAGATCGCTTTGGGCTAATGCAAATTCCAGTGAAACTAGACTGCAGCTGTGGGCAAACTACGGCCTGCAGGCTGAATCCAGCCAATTTGAAATGAATAAAACTAAAGAAAAAAAAGACCGTACCCTTTTATGTAATGATGTTTACTTTGAATTTATATTAGTTCACACAAACACTCCATCCATGCATTTGTTCCGGCCCTCCGGTCCAGTTTAAGAACCCATTGTGGCCCTTGAGTCAAAAAGTTTGCCCACCCCTAGAGCCTCCCATACCCCCTTCTTCCTTCAGATTTGAAGTCTTGAAGCTAGGGACATAGGATGGTCAGTTTTGTCTCTCTTCTTACCCTCCTCACCTCTATTCATAGGCTGATGGTTTAGGCATCTCTACGTCAAGTATAAGGGGAGGAGAAAAGAGATAACATGGAAGCAAAACTTGATTTGATCATTAGTGCTGTCCTATCACAGCAGGGCCTGACTCCCTTTCTCTTGTGGGGTGCTTTTGTGGGTTCTTTGATGAGACCCTCTCCCCTCCCATCTTTAGCCTCTGACCACGGCATTCTGGGGGTGAGTGATGCCTCCTCCTCTTGGCCTCTTGGTACTTTTTATACGTGACTTTGGTATAACTTTCAGGATCCAAAATACATGACTTCCTAATGCCCATCCATCCATCCTTGTGCAGTTAAACAGAGCTTCGACCTGGAGGAGTACAGCCTGTCACAGTCCACCCTGGAGCAGGTGGGTCCGCCTTAGAGATTTCTGTATCCCCCATGGAATATAAGGTGCAATGTGTGCATACCCTTTGCACGCACTCAGAGCTCCAGGAGGCAGTGTGACACCCTCTCTCTGTCTTTTCCTCCACGTCAGGTCTTCCTGGAGCTCTCCAAGGAGCAGGAGCTGGAGGACTTTGATGAGGCAGTTGATCTCTCTGTGAGGTGGAAGCTCCTCCAGCAGGAAGAGCCCTAAAGCCCCAAATACCCTGCATTGCCCTTTAGGCTGTGACTCTTCTTAAGTTAACATTTTATAGCATGTGATACCTTTTCTCAGACACGGACAAGGTACTTTTGAAATGAATGTTATGATTTCTTTCTCAATAATATCACTTACGGTGGGACTAAAGAAGCCAGGCCATGCAGCCTCTGGACCAGCAAACAAATTCCATATTTAATGCAATAGTAAACACAAAGAATACATTTAGTATAGAATTGTTTATGTTTATGAGGATGATGCAGGGATTGCTTAATTTTTTTCTCTGAACTTTAAAATATGGGATATTTACTTATCTTTTTTATTATAATACAAAGTAAGACAATGTTGATTATAGGGGAATGGGAGTCACTTGATTACATGGCAGCACATTCTTTGCTTTTTGGAATTTACTTTTTTAAATTAATTCACTGATTTTCCTTTCCTGGCATTTTTAGGATTTTAGATTTTGGAGTCTGTGTTTTGCCTATTGTAACTATTAAGGAAATTTGAAACCCATTAAGATAAATAATTGCAGTAAGACACTGAGTAATCAGGTTGATGAAAAAATGCATAATGTTTTCAAAATTTTGAAACATATTCCTGATTTTATGTTGGCTTATGATGCTAGGGTCCACCCTGATGCAAAGCACTAGAACTTGAAAGATCTTAATTTCCCATGTCTGTACATGTTGTGATTTATTCAACTGGTAATTCTATAAACACCTTAAAATCAACACAATATACTTGTACACTCATACTTGGATGAGTTTTTATTGTTGTTCTTGCTACTTTCATTGTTGCATAAGTCACTGAATTTATGGTAATTTGTTATGCAGCAATTAAAGTCTGATTCAGATATATAAAATAAAGTCATATTTAGAGAAGTTGACCTTCCCAAAGTCATAGGTCTCAGGACCCAGAATTCAAACCCAGGAGTCTTCTGATGACACCTACTTTAAGATATCACCAAGCAGTTATTAAACATATGATTGAGGTTGCAATGAAGGTATAAAGAACATTCCTTCAACTTGAAGTTTTGGTTACCTTTCAGGCAGAGAATCTGAAGAACACAGTAGACATTATATAATCAGCTTCTAATTGTTATGATATCAACTAGAATTATATAAGGATTTGAAGCTAAACACCATTTTTACAGCCTAATCATAGCCAATTACGGTTGTAAATTCAAATGACCCAGTTGTGAACAACAGAAATGTAAAACCTTGATGCTGAAGGATTTTTTGTGCCCATTAAGAAAGTTTATTGCACTTCATTTTCAGGAGAGTCACAGTGATGGATTATGTTGTTTGAATGGTACCGAGATCACTTGGAGATAAAATGCAGTTGCCTATTTTGTTGAATCATATTGAAATCAGCTGGGGCACTGTTTCTCCTCTGGTGCAGCTTCTTTACTGAAAATCTGGGGGTAAAGACAGCCTCACTTAATTTCCTATGTCATTTAGGTAGAGACCAGCCGATGCTTCCCTCTAAACAGATGGGAAGACTTCATTGTCCAGGCTCCCTTACAGCTACTCTGGGACCATCTGTCTAGCCCTGGAATGCAGAATATGGGCAGAAACGATGTATGCCACTCTGGGGCCATTACCTAACTTTCCTGCTAGATAGTTTGTGAAGTTTCTCTTTCTCATTTATGGGTCAGGAAATAAGGGACTCTGAGATGCAGAGACCACAATGGAAAGTACTCAATTCCCTGAGTCACCATGTGGAGGTGAGCAGCCTAGAAGAGCCAGCTGGCCTGCATAGGACAGAGACATGAAATACACACACACACACACACACACACTTCAAAACAAAACCAACAACTGAACCACTGCAAGACACTCGTTGAACTACTGACATTATTGAGACTGTGGGGTTGTTACAACAGGGAGCTAACATTGCAATGACTAATAGAATAGATCATGCCAAGAAAGGGGTGGGATTAAAACCTGAACAGGGCACTGATGCAATTGCCAAGGACATTTGAACTATCCCAAGCTTCCTGTCCCTGACCCTTGCCTAGATCAGGACTCTGCAAGGGCGCCCCTTCCCACTTGCTTATCTGTGCTGACTGTAACCAGTGGATATTCCCGTCCATCTCAGTTTATCTCCACCAGACTTCCCTCAAGGTGTTTAGACAGACAGTGGTAACCTCCTGTTGTCACTGTTCATATCAATGTTGTCCTTGTTTTGGTCCTTGTTGAGTTATATCCATGGCAATTTCAAAGCAAGAGAGTTAAAATCTTGGGTTAAAACTGCTATCTTTTTTTAAATTTTAGTTTTTCAATTACTGTTGACATTCAATATTATTTTGTATTAGTTTCAGGTGTACCGCATAGTGGTTAGGCCATCGTATACTTTACAAAGTGTTCCCCCTGATATTTCCAGTACCCACCTAGCACAATATATCATTATTACAGTATTACTGACTGTATTCCCTGTGCTGTACGTTACATCCCCGTGACTATTCTGTAACTACCAGTTTGTACTACTTACTCCCTGCACCTTTCTCACCCAGTCCCCTACCTCTCCTCCACTCTGGCAACCATCAGTCGGTTCTCTGCATCTATGAGTCTATGCTCTTTTAAAACTGCCCTGTTGAAATGGAACTTTCATTATAAGTTTTGGAAATATTTTAATGTCCCTTCAAAATCGCTCTTTAGGCACGATCCAAGCCAAAACACCCAAGATGCTTTTGGATGAATCTACCCTTTCCCATAGTGTAAAAAAAACAACAACAAAAAAACAGGAAAGGATAGCTTAATTTGGATATGCAAAACGTATATTGAGTGAATGCTTGCAGTGTTTGAAGTAGAAGGTAAGAGCCATTTATTCAAAGGGCCAGATGAATGAAAACATTACAGCGATTATGAATAATTAATTTCAATGACAGTGGGCTTCTTTATTCTTATACTAAATGTGAATTTCTCAACAGTGGCACTATTGACATTGCCCTGGATAATTTCTTGTTGGGGGCGGGAGGAAGAAAGAGAAGCCATCCTATGTACTGTAGAATTTTAAGTGGCATTCCTGCTTTAGATGCCAGTTGCAACCTGCCCTTGAGTGTGACAACCAAAAATGTCTCCGACATTGTTCAAATCATCCCCCTTGCACTAGAATGATGTGTCAGGAGGCCGTTTGGGGAGAGAGGGGATGCTGGTCAAGGAGACTTCCTATATTTTATGTTGAGCAAGCAGAATTTGGTACTGTTTTCTGGGATTAAAAAAAAAAAAGAGCAAAGCTGTGATATGGGAAGCAGAGAAGAATCCAGAATTTGCTTTTTAAAAAGTCCAACTCCTGATTAGATTGCCTGAGTCAGCAGGTCAGTGTAGGTCGCTCTTGGACAAATGCTTTTTTATTGACCTCTAGCTGTACTTGGTTGGCTGGCTGTATCGTAACATAAAGAAGTGTCTTATAGAGGGAATCTGATATTTGTAAATGTTCTCATGCCTCAGACTTTCGAAATATAAAATACTACCTTTACAAAAAAAAGAAGAAGGAAGAGGAGAAGGGGGAACCTCACTATTTAAATAGGAAGAAAGTAAAGAGCTTAGTCAGTGAAAAGCATTTTCTCCAGAACATTTTGTTTTATATGTGAGTTATTTGGTCACTGACTTACAGGGTAAGATCTATCTAGATGCCCAGCTGGTGTGGTTAAGTGTCAACTCATCAACCAGGACAGTGCACATTCCTGGGTTGCAGGTTCGATTCCCTGTAGGGGTCATGCAGGTGGCAGCCAATCAATGATTCTCATCATTGATGTTTCTAGCCATCTCTCCCTCCCCCTTCCTCACTCTGAAATCAATATGCTTGGTATCAGCTTATACTGGCATGTATACTCAGTATCATATCATAAAGAGCAACCTAATAGAGGAAATCCAGTATGCATAAGCTTTCCTCTATTATGGCCAAGATGATTGTGGCTCACATAAAAAATTTCAATACTGTCTTCAAACCATGAGAGAAGAAACAGTTTCATCAGAGGGAAGCTCCTCTTTACACAAAACTCTCGACTGCCCAATTGATAATCTCACCTGGGAAATCAGGACCTTTGGATTGACTTCTTGACTCAGGCAATCTAATCAGAGTTTGAAGCTAATTGCAGCCACAACCTCCCTCCAGAAAGCAGTCTGAATGAGACTTTTCAAAGCAGAGAAACAGTTCAACCATAAAGCAGACATGTGTGAGGGTGGGGCAAAGGGGTAATGGCCACCATAATGAGAAGGTAAGTTCAGACTGAAGGTAGGTAGGCAACTCTATACACTATAACAGGATATATTACAGGGCAATTTACGTATGGGAAATTGGGCCGGAGTGAACAGATGGCAAAGCAGTTTTTCGCAAATTATTCTCCTCAGACAGACACCTGTTACAATATATTTTAAAATATATATATATATGTTTTTATTGATTTTAGAGAGGAAGGGAAAGGGAGAGAGAGAGAAACTTTCTTGATGAAGAGAGAAAGAAGCATCAATTAGCTGCCTCCTGCCTACCTCGAGCCCGTGACCTAGACATGTGCCCTGACCGAGAATATACCTGGCTTTCTTACAATTGTTGTGGTAGAAACGTTGATCTGACATAGTCTGCTACATCTACCCCAAATCAGAAGCACCCAGCCAACTTCTGTTTGAAGTTCATAGGCCTATGAATATTTGCAAAAGGGCACAGTACTATGAACTCAGTGGCTCAATTATGTGTAAACTAGAAGCCTGTTGCATGAAATTTGGGGGGGGGGGGATTCCCTCAACCCAGCCTGCACCTTCTTACAGTCCAGGAGCCCTTGGGGGATGTCCGACTGACAGCTTAGGCCTACTCCCCATGGGAAGTGGACTTAGCCATAGTCGAACATCCTGAGCACTGCTGCAGAGGTGGGAGAGGCTCCCCTCACCGCCATTGCACTCGCCAGCCGTGAGCCCAGCATCAGGCTGAGCAGCACTCCCCTTGTGGGAACGCACTGTCCACAGGGGGCAGCTCCTGCATTGAGCGTCTGCCCCCTGGTGGTCAGTGCACATCATAGTGACCAGTCCCTCCGTCATTTGGTCGATTTGCATATCAGCCTTTTATTATATAGGATCATTTATGCAAGAGAAAACAAAGACTCAATGCACATGAATCATAGCATGTTCTGGTTAATGTGCCCCCAAAAAATTTCATTAGAGCAAAGAATATTGAAATGATAGAGAAGTCATCTGGTTAGCTGGTCAAAGATAGTGGGAATGACATTCATATCAGACGAAGTAGTCTTTGGAGCATAGAAAGTTACCAGGGATAAAGATGGGCATTACATAATGATAAAAAGGCCAAGAAGACACAACCATCCTAAACGTGTATGCACCCAATACCACAACTTCCAATTACATGAGACAAAATCTGTTAGATCTGAAAGGAAAAACAAAGTCTCTAATTTTTGTTAAAATCTTCACTACTCTTCTCCCAGTAATCAATAGAAACAGTAGACAGAAAAAAAACAAACAAACAAACAGAAAACCTTAACAGCAACCAACTAGATCTAACTGACATTTATCTAACACTCCACTCAATCAATAGCAGAATATATCTCCTTGCATTTGCCATATTCACCCAGCCAGATGATATCTTGGGTTATAAGGCAAGTCCTAATCGATTTGACATAAAAAATAAATTTTCTGACTATACAGTAATAGATTTGAACTAGAAATCAATAACCCAAAGATAACAGGAAAATCTACAGAGACTTGGAAAGGAAACAACACATTGCTAAATAATTCATGGCTCAAAGAGTAAGTCTCAAGGGAGATTAGAAGATACTTGGAACTGAATGAAAATGTGAAATAGAGGAGTGAAAATCCTGATTTCCCCGGTGAGATTATCAATTGGGCAGTCGAGAGTTTTGTGTAAAGAGGAGCTTCCCTCTGATGAAACTGTTTCTTCTCTCATGGTTTGAAGACAGTATTGAAATTTTTTATGTGAGCCACAATCATCTTGGCCATAATAGAGGAAAGCTTATGCATACTGGATTTCCTCTATTAGGTTGCTCTTTATGATATGATACTGAGTATACATGCCAGAATAAGCTGATACCAAGCATATTGATTTCAGAGTGAGGAAGGGGGAGGGAGAGATGGCTAGAAACATTAATGATGAGAATCATTGATTAGCTGCCACCTGCATGACCACTACAGGGAATCGAGCCTGCAACCCAGGAATGTGCACTGTCCTGGTTGATGAGTCGACACTTAACCACACCAGCTGGGCATCTAGATAGATCTTACCCTGTAAGTCAGTGACCAAATAACTCACATATAAAACAAAATGTTCTGGAGAAAATGACTGGATAGACAGATAATTTGCAGCATGGGTGGAGACCTTCCTATTTCCACAATCTGCTTAGGTTGGAAGAAATCCTCTGCAAGTAAACCAAAGGGCTTCATCCACCCACACCCTCACTCAAAACACCAACTCCAAGAGCCAACCCTCACTGTGCAAGATTAAGTTCATCTTCACTGAGCTCAATGAATTTTCTAATTGGCAAGTTAGGCATGGGCTCAACTTCCCATTGAATATGGTGCACTCTCATTTTCTTTCCCAAACTGCTAGTCTTTCGCCTTACAGTTGTTGAACAGTTGCTGTGCAATACCACCTAACAAGCTCCCTTTAAAACATAAGGAAATGGCCAGGCTGTTGTGGCTCAGTGGTTGAGTGTCAACCTATGAACGAGGAGGTCATGATTCCATTCCCAGACAGGGCCCATGCCTGGGTTGCGGGCTCAATCCCCAGTATGGGACATACAAGAGGCAGCCAATCATTGATTCTCTCTCATCATTGATGTTTCTAACCCTCTCTCTTTCTCCCTTACTCTCTGAAATCAACAAAAATCTATATTCTAAAAAAATAAAACACAAGGAAATGCTTTGGAGTTAGACAATCACCTGGGGACTACAAAAGAGGAGTGCCTGAATACACTGAAAAGAAAAAGAAAAAAGGAGACTATTGACTTTTGGTTCTCTGATTCAACTATAAGACCCAACTGCCCTTTTTTTTTTAAATCCTCACCTAAGGATACATGTATTGACGAGAGAGAGAGAGAGAGAGAGAGAGAGAGAGAGAGAGAGAGAGAGAGAGAGAGAGAGAGAGAAACATCAATGTAAGAGAGAAACATCGATCAATTGCCTCCCATATAGGCCCCAACTAGGGATCAAATCTGTAACCTAGCTATGTGCCTGACCAGGAATGGAACCAGTAACATTTTGGTGCTCAATATGATGCTCAACCAACTGAACCATTCTGGCCAGGAACAAATATAAAGTCTTAACTACAGAAAAGATGACTCCCTTCCATCTCTGTGGAAGTCTGAAATAGTTTATCTGGTTTTTAGTTAATTGTTTCCATGGTGCCATCTCCATCTCAAAGTGACTGCAGATTAAGCTAAGTAATTTGCTGCTTTTTTGTTTTTATTCAGAAGCCTTCAGTAGATCCTGATTAGAGATCAAATATGAGACGTTTCCCATGTCTTTGATAAGTCTGTGGCTAATGGAGAGAGGAACAAAGGCATGTTATTGTGCAATTAGAATTATCTGAGGAGATTGCTATCAAAGACTGAGGCGGGTTCTAACGTAGTTACAGAAAATTGTTGCTTTTTGAGCTTGTGAAAAGAATATTACCCTTGAGATAGTATTGATTTTTAAGTAGGATAATCAGTTGGGAAATAGAATTTTAAAACTTTTTTTTTAAGTTTTTAACTTTTTCTTGGGTCTGCTACTTGGTAAAAAATAAGTTTATTCTGAAACTCTCATGCTTCTGTTAACTGAAACACTGAAAATGAAGATAACATATAATTATTCAATTTTACAAAAAGAGAGAGAGGGGGGAGAAAGAGAGAGAGAGAGAGAGAGAGAGAGAGAGAGAGAGAGAGAGAGAGAGAGAGAGAGAGAGAGAGAGAGAAATAGTGCAAGGGCAGTCACGTGAGTGTGATTTTTGGCAGGCCAATAGAACTGAGATCATAGCTTCTGAAAATAGTCTCCCCGGGAACTTTCCACTGAAGCCAAACAGCTAAAGCAAAATCTATAGATGCGGCCAAGTTCAGGAAAGAATATGACTTGCTTCCTTCTATAAAAGGAGACCATTGGGTAAAATGTGTTTCTAGATTATGTGCTTCACGTTTCTCAAAGGTAAGTTCATTGTCTTTTTCTATTTTGTTTGAAGGTGTGTGTGTGTGTTTTTTTTCTATCACAAAATTATGAATAAGTCTTTAGGAATTGAAAGCCAACTATCTGTAGAGAAACTATTTTGAAAATGAATGGACTATTTGGATGTGTTTGGACATCTGGTATTTAAAATTGTAAAGATGAAAGCATTGAGTTATAACATACGTTTTTTTTAAAGTTTTGCAACTGTTATGTGGTTTTAAGCCAGAAACTGAATGTAGGAATAATCGGAAATCTGTTCAGAGATTGCGGAGAACTAAGAATACTGAGAATTCATTTGTAAACCTAGATTGTCTTTGAAGGTCTTTACTTTCATTGCACAGTAACTTGGGGGCATTGTGATAAACTTCTTTTTCTGACTTTGAGTCTGTTTATGAAAAACATTTACAGAAACACAGGGGTGGGCAAAAGCAGGTTGACAGTTGTGAGAACACAAAGCACACCATTTGTTCTTGTGTCATAATTATTTGCTAATTATTGTCTCATTTTCCATACGATAGACTGTGAACCTGCCTTTCGCACCCTTGTATGTCTATTGTTCCTGCCTCTCACGCTTGGGCTCTAAGAACTTTAGAAATGAAAGCTGCCTTCCAGGGTTTTCTGCTCTGTGCACACCACGTATTGGGTCCAAATGTGAAATGTGCAGCTTTTCCTCATCCCAACACTCGTATGCCTTGCAGGACACAGAGCTTTCACACGCCTGCAGTGTAAACATTTTGTTCTGAATGCAACAGCCATAGGACAGGGGGAGGATCAGAGCTGGTACCCTTTGAAACTGCCTACTGCTTGTATAAAAAGGTTGTTAGTCTTTGGATAAACTACAGAACATATGTAAGTTCAGGAAAAATGCAGTAGGCGATGCTAACTTGCAATGGAAAGGCTAAGGGGTTGGAGCCACACTGACATTTTCACGCTACATTGGGCTGTGGCTGATTCCACTGAGAGGAGATCACCCTCTGGGCCAGTTTACCCACCTGCACAGCCCTGCACAGTTGCTTTAAAAGTGGTTATTCTGGCCCTGGATGGTTTTGCTCAGTGATCAGAGCATCGACCTGCAGACCAAAGGGTCACAGGTTCAATTCCTAGTCAAGGGCCCATACCTGGGTTGCAAATTTAATCCTCAGCCCCAGTCAGGGGGTGGGTTGGGGTCGGGGAGAGTATGGGAGGCAACCAGTCGATGTGTCTCTCTCACATCAGAGGGGGTGAGGGTTTTTTTTAAGTGGTTACTCTGAAGTCTCTGCACTAGAACCATCCATGGGGATCCTGAGCCCCTCTTACTGGACACCCTCACCAAATGCTTTTTTCCAAGAATCTCTTCCTCCCTCCGCCTGCCTCTCCATGGGCTCTCCAGCCTCTTCACTCAATCCTCTCCTCCCTAGTCTTGCCTCTCAGACTCATGAAGCATCCACGTGTAGGTTCTTCCTCTGGCAATGCCCTCTGAGCCTGTCTTGGCTAATAAGCCTGATGTTGGAACCAGCTTCCAGACCCATTTCTCGAGATTCATATCTAGGAAATAGCACAGCCCTGTCGGCATCTTCTTCCATGAATGGAATGAGAGCTTCAGGCAGGGGCACACTCACCCACTCATTACCACAATGGAGGAGTCCATGACAACGGCCTGCTTGCTATCCCTGGCCAATGTTGTATACACATAGAGGGAGCAGACTGCTTGCTCCAGGTTCAGGACTTAAAAGCCAAATTCAGGGTGGAGATGCTGCTCTGTGCTCATAAGTCCTGACCTAGTCTTCCGAGTCACCGGTCATGCTTCCCAGAAGACTAGAGATCGTCCCAGAATCCCCTTACTTCCTAGAGATCAGCTAAGATGCACAGTTTGCTCCTGCAGTGAGCTTTGTGAGCATTCCCGTCCCACGGTGTTCAGGGCAGGCTCAGCAGGTCGTGTTGTGTGATATTGGTTATTAGGCAATGGGAATATGTGGCGCAGTTTTAGGCATTGAGGCACCTCCTTGGAGGTATTGTGGGCCCTTGCTGGGGAAAAAAAATTATGTATAAATTCCCCTACCTAATCCTCACCACCACAACTCCAACACTCTCTCCTCTCTCTCCTATGCTCAAGGTTGCATATGCAAAAACTGTGACTTGTTAATTTTACCTGGAGGAGGGCTGTGGTCTACTGTGTATTCCTGGTGCAATATCTACAGAAGCATAACGCTGCTCTCTGCAGACAATTTTGGGCAGAGTCCCTGGAATGTTTTCACAATAAGCTGGCCTCCACACAAGTCAGAGGGTTCTGGCTTTTTCACCCAGGTAACACCTGTCTGAGCGCAGTCAGGTGGAATTTCTACCTCATCTGGAGCCCAAGCTCAAATGCATGACAGCCTCCCCATAGGAACCTATACAGTCTATCAGCAAATCTAATAAGTACCCAGGAAAAATAATTCCAACTTATATATACTTTAAATTAGAGAATGAGCCAAATTTTATAATAACCAGAATGTTTCGGGTTAGATTTCAGCAGAGGTTAAGTACCTAGAAAGTCTTTCTTTTATGAAGGGATAGGTTTTCATGAAAAAGAAAAGATCATTCCCTTGGAAAAGCCAAAATTTTAGAGAAACCATTATGCCCTGGTGGTTTTGCTCAGTGGTTAGAGTGTCAACCCACAGACAGAAGGGTCACAGGTTCAATTCTGATCAAGGACACGTACCTCGGTTGCAGACTGAATTCCCTGAATCCCCAGCCCCAGTCAAGGCAAGTGTGGGAAGCAACCAATCCATGTGTCTCTCTCCTATCAATGTTTCCCTTTCTCTGTCTCTCCCTCTCCCTTCCACTCTCTCTAAAAATCAATGGAAAAACTATCCTTGGGTGAGGATGAACAACAACAATTCCAAAATGGCGGCAGAGTAAGTGGATACTACACTGACACGCTCCCAAGACCAAACTGGAATTACAACTAAAATACAAAATAACCATCCTAAATAAACAGCAACGGAATTAAATAAATAATTCTTTTAAGTTTCGAAAGATTTTTTTTAAAGAGTAGTTTTTTTAATTATATCTTTAGAATAAGAGGTAAAACATGGAAGGGAGAAAGAAAACTTGATAAAATAAAACAGAAGGTAAGAATGTGGGCAAAACTAGAAGCAAAGGAAAACCAGTTTTAACATGAGTATAAAACACAATGGAAAAAAAAAATCCTCCAAAACAAGAACTTATTCGTGAGAAAGATGGAGGCAGAGGGGAGCAGGTCCAGTAATAAAATGCTAACTTTGGAACACTCAGGTACTAGGCACTCAGATTCAGAACACTGGAGTTCTCAGGCTGCTCGTTTGTGTGTTTGCAGGATTTTTTCCCATTAAGACCTTCATGTATGCTTTACCTTCTCCCCTTTTCTTTTTTTATGAAACAGGGCAACATGAATAAGAGAGAGAGAAGTGTGTGTCAACAAACTGGGGCCTTATTATGCAAGAATTTGCTTAAAAAATGGAGAATGAAAAGGGAGTCCTTAATGGTATGATTCAATATCTGTTTCTCTTCTTTATTTATGATTGAAAAATGTCCACTCCTTGGGAGGTAACTCTGTTTATTTCCCCTCCATAAGACAAAACAACACCTTTATGCAATAGAAGAAATCTTTCTCAAGATATTTTGGTAACAGACTCATCATTTGAGGTCTGAAGGCACTGAAGTTGGTCAGCAGCAGAGAATCCAATCAATTTTTTAAAAGCCAATGGTCACACATTTTTAAAAAAAAAATATATATATATTATTAATTTCAGAGAGGAAGGGAAAGGGAGAGAAAGCTAGAAACATCAATGATGAGAGTGAATCATTGATTGGGTGCCTCCTTCATGCCTCCGACTGAGGATCAAGCCCACAACCCAGGCATGTGCGCTGACTGGGAATCCAACCTGTGAACTCCTAGTTCATGGCCCGATGGTCAACCACTGAGCAACAACAGCTGGGCGATGGTCACAGTTTTTACCAGTGTTCCCACGCATAGATCCTTGGGTTAGGACACTGGTATTCTGAAGATGTGGTAAACAAATCAGCCCACAGAAATAGCAACTGGCACTTTTCTCTTTTGAAACTTTTTCTAAAAAAAAAAGAAAAAAAGTAAATCATTCTCTTCAAAAATAGTGGGTAATTTAGAAATGTGATTAGTGCCAAGAAGAAAATTAGTATTAGAACTTGTAACTATACCATATAACAAAAATCCCGGTTAAACTTTGATATTTAAAAAAAGAAAATCAGATAGTCTTAGCTAAGTAGCACTTTTCACTAAGGAGGGATTTTACTATATATCTATTGCGAATTGTTTTCTACAATCATGCATTGAGGAAATAGAGTGATTTCTTATTGATAGTGTTTAAGTGACTAGTATTGATAACTAACAAGATAGTGTTTCTCAGGTCACCAACATACTGTTGAGTTTCCAATACTAGAATCTTGGCATGTAACCAATGCATTACCATTAGTTGTGCAATGCCTTGAAACTGTCTCTTGCAACATGCACTTTCAGCAGAATCAAATACAGGCATACTTCGGAGGTATGCAGGTTCAGTTGCAGGCCTCTGTAATAAAGTGAGGATCACAGTAAAGCTCTTGGTAATCTTTCTACTGGTGGTGAGTCTTGCTTTCAACTTGTAAAAATGCACCATCTGTGAAGTGCAGTAAAGCATATCACAATAAAATGAGATCTGCCTGCACAGCATGAGTAGGTCACCACAGTACTATCAGCTGATAATTTATAATAGCTTGCCACTTTTGCCTCTCATATTTGCATGATCAGTGCATGCTTTACACTGGCGCTGTGGATCAAGACACTTCAACTCCTAGTAAGCTCTAGCTCCGTGGTTCTCAACCTTCCTAATGCTGCAACCCTTTAATACAGTTCCTCATGTTGTGGTGACCCCCAACCATAAAATTATTTTCGTTGCTACTTCATAACTATAATTTTGCTACTGCTATGAATCGTAATGTAAATATCTGATATGCAGGATGTATTTCCATTGTTACACATTGAATGTAATTAAAGCATAGTGATTAATCACAAAAACAATATGTAATTATATATGTGTTTTCGGATGGTCTTAGGCGACCCCTGTGAAAGGGTCGTTCAACCCTCAAAGGGGTCGGGACCCATAGGTTGAGAACCGCTACTCTAGCTGGTTTGGCTCAGTGGGTAGAGTGCTCGCCTACAGACAAAAGGGTTCTGGGTTTGATTCTGGTCTGGGCCCTGGTTAGGACTTGGTCAGGAGACAACCAATTGATGTGTTTCTCTCACATGGATGTTTCTCTCTTCTTTCCCTCTCTCTTCCACTCTCCCTAAAAATCAATGGGAAAATGTCCTTGGGTGAGGATTAACAAAAAACAAATAAACAAAACAAATAAACTCCTAGTAATAGTTCATTGATATTACCCAGACTGCTGAAATTTGTACTGTCCCTATTGTAAATGGTTCAGAATGTGGGCTATATTGAAATGAGAAAAGTGAACGAGACAAACTGTATGACCAAATGATTGTGGGTGACTTACTTGAAATCATCATTTTCTTTATTTTTTTTTTCTCTTGCATTGTGTAGGAATGGTTGAGCTCATTGCTCCTACTGCTTTCTTTGTACCTATATCCTACTACTCATGAAGTCATTGATTTCTCTTCACTGCCTACCATGGACCTGGGACGGGTAGATTCATTTAAACCATCTACTACACTTATGATTGCATACACACCTCTCACCAATATAACCCAACAGATAATGAAAAAAGTTGCCTTGGCCTTCAGTATAAATGGTGAGTTTTCTAGTAATCTAAGAGGAATTTCTAATGTCAATAGTTGGTTCATTTGACTGCAGGTGTATGCATTTAATTTGTATTTTTGTTCATAACTATATCAGTTGTCACCATTTCTAGGTAATGAGAGATGTGAATGTATTTTCCCTTTCCAGAGCATAAGAGGCCATATCTAAGTCAAAACTATGAATGTATTTCTTGCCAAGCAAGGGAGTACCACTTGCAGTGTGCAGTCTTTCAACAAAGAAATCGGCTGATGTTGTGTAGGTTTTGGGGAAGCATGGGATACACAAATGGGTAGATGTTGAAAAGGAGGAGTGTTTAGCGATTTGTTGACTTGTAGCTGTGGAAGCTTTGTTACTGGAATGAGACGATTGCTCTAGTATTTGCTTATTATTATATCCAAAAAACAACCAGTCTTTTCTCCTCTTAAATTTGATTATAGGGATTTTATTCTCACCTTTCATTACCAAAAGGATTACTATGTTTGAAGATTCTGTTGAAGAGTATTCTGCGTTTTAATTGTTCACCCTTTAGTGGTGAGGTACTTGTCAATGAAAAATAAGATGAGCATTCTTACTGTCAAGATTGTGTCTATTACAATTTCCTGAAATTTGAGGAGAAGCAGCCTAGAGCAGAGGCAAGATAACTGGACATAGAGTCAGAGAGCATTTGACGAAAGTAGTTCTGTGTTATGTCTATAGAATGTTTTACAAGTCATCAACTTCTCTGAGTCTCACCACCGTATTTAAAATAAAGTTAACAGTATTATATTTTTCATGAATATTCCAATTGAGAATGAGGGACTTCCAATTCATCGTGTGGTAAGGAAAAGGGGCATCTTTTGTGCAGCTTCAGGAAAAAGAGTATCAGAGCACAGCTGGATAGGTGAGTGTCAATAGCAGAGGAAGAAATATGTGTCTACTTCTTGGGTCTAAAGCAATGTGTGCTGCCTTCATTCACAGGTAGGCTCCCCCCAAAAGACGCAGAGTTAGTCTTCAGAATCTCCCTTGTTAGCCCTACCACATAAACCACTCCAGTGAAAGGAATAAAGATCTTTCCCAACAGTTCTAAATAATTTTGGAAATTATACCCATGAAACAATGGTCTTCTTTAGATTAGTCTGGATCTTGGTCCGTCAGGAACTAATCTTGTTGGATAGGGAGATAAAAGTATTGTCATTGTCCATTGGTTGGGTTTCCAGGTCCCCCTGTGAACCACATCCAAACCACGGGATGTGTGAATGGAAGAGGACCAGTATCGTAGATAAACATTAGAGTGTTTACTAGAAGGCAGACTGGATGTCAGTCAATTAAAATCAGCAGTTTTGGGGGATTTTTTTACAAATATAAAAGCACACTTCAAAGAGGAGTCTATGGTGATTGCCCCATAAATGTGAATTGAGTTATAATTTGACAGTGTCTTACTGCTTGCAAAACTTTGTGACTATCCTGAAAATCATGAAATTGCACAGTTTAAAAGGATGACTTTTATGGAACTAAATCTCAAATTTTTTTAAAGAACAGAAAAACATGACTTGGGAGGTACTCAGTATTAATTTTAGGCACCATAATTCCCTACCAAGAGCAGTATTATTATCAAGGCAACCTGTGACTCTTGCTCCACCCAGTCACTGGGAGTTATAGAATTAATGTCTCTTCTTTTTGTCAACCTCTGTGCATAATTCCACTCTGGCCCCAGTAACCATTCATTTTGTCTTTGGATTCTGACTCCATATCTGAACTCGGTATCCAGAAGTCCACCTGCTCTGCAGTCTGTATTCATGACTGCACATCCCAGATTATGTAGAGTTTTCTTTCCTGTCCTTGCTTCCTTGCCAGGAGGGTGTGTGTAGACCTCTTAGCTTTCCCATGGTGCCGCATGGAACATCACACCATTAGTTCCACTTGAATCTGAATATCTACATCGTGCATCTTGCCTGCAAACACTGAATCTGCTTTTGATTCAAGATCTTAACTTGCTCTGCCTGACAAACTGAGACCTACTCTTCCTGTCTACCCTGAGATGGGTTTGTTCCTACCCTGTTTCACAGTGTCCCCCTAGGGGTCCTGATGTCATGAACATGTGCTTCTCAACAACACCTTTATTAAAAGTCACAGGCAATTGCAATAATAAATATTCATTAAATGACTATTGTGTGCTAGATCTTTACATGGAGTTTGTCTTCACAATGAATGTGTTATTATCTTTATTTTACAGTAAGGTTATTTGCAATAATGATAATAAATATTCATGAAATGCTACTATGTGCTAGAGTTGTAGACTTTATTCTATAGTAATAGGATATTATTCTGTAATATTAATAGTATTTTTCTGTATTATATTTATCTGTACTATGCTTACTATTCTGTACTAATAATAATTGATATTAAGTTTATTTTACAAATATGGAAATTGAGTAAAAAAGGTTAAGAGACTTACTCATGATTATAACATATTTAATGAAAAATATTATCCCCGCCCTCACCGGTTTGGCTCAGTGGATAGAGCATTGGCCTGCGGACTGAAAGGTCCCAGGTTTGAATCCAGTCAAGGGCATGTACCTTGGTTGTGGGCACATCCCTAGCAGGAGGTGTGCAGGAGGCAGCTGATGGATGTTTCTCTCTCATCGATGTTTCTAACTCTCTATCCCTCTCCCTTCCTCTCTATAAAAAATCAAATATATATATATATATATATATATATATATATATATATATATATATATATATAAATTCTATTTTTAAAAAAGAAAAGAAAAATATTATCCCAGGGGGAAAATGTTAATTCTATCAAAATACATGCTGCCTGCTCCCTCCACTTTGATCTTTGACATACCCACCCCAATTCTGAACTTTTCTTCCATTTCTTCTCATTTTTTTTCAGTCTTACTAAAGCACCTATATGGCATTGAACACAATATTAGCAAAAAATAGGGATTATTTTAGTTATATCAACATAAGCACTCACATATTTTTTAAGTTTTCACTCTTTTTTTCCAGCATATTAACCATACTGTAAGGTTTGTTAAAGAGAAATGAAGTTACATAGTTATTTCTACCTGATATAAACCAATACCTAATTGTGATATATATATATATATAATTTTAGATTTATTGTAATGCTAATTATAGATTACTATAATGCTAATTCTTCTGTGAGTAGTTTAATTGATATGGTATATTATATGTAATTAAAATTGGTTTAATAATTCCAACATATGAAAATAATTTTTATATATGTTTTCTGATTTTTCTGATTATGCACTCTCTGGATAAAATTATAGAAATGTCTGCCCCACCAGCCAGCATGGCTCAGTGGTTAAGCATCAACCTATGAAGCAGGAGGTCACAGTTCACTTCCCAGTCAGGGCACATGACAGGATTGTGGTTTGATCCCCAGTGCGAGGTGTGAAGGAACAGCCAATCAATGATTCTCTCTCATCATTGATGCTTCTATCTTCTCTCCCTCTTCCTTCCTCTCTGAAATCAATAAAAAAATATTTTTTAAGTAGAAATGCCTGTACCAAACTTTGTGCCTGACTTACTCCAAATCAATATTTGATTTAATTTTATTTCCATAAAGAACTTTAATAAAAGCAATTGAATGTGAAACCTGATGTTAGTCTCCTAAGAAATTATCTATAATAATAAAAGCATAATATGCTAATTAGACCAGACATCCTTCCAGATGAACTTCTGGAGGAAGCCAGGGCTGCAAGGGAAACCCAGGTCTCTGGTGCCAGAGGGCAGCCCGTGCTGGCAGCTGGGGGAAGGAAGGCCTACTCTTGCATGAATTTCATTCATCAGGCCTCCAGTTAATTATAATATTCCTTTCTTATAATGGCAGAGACAGACATCTTGGGACTGTCTGATGGAGAAAGTATTGAAGAAGTAATGGCAAATTTTCCTATGGGAGCAGTAGGAGTCATCTTTACTAATACGTTCTCATATAATTTGAAATTCTCACAGGAAGAATCAATTTCAAAAAGGAAGGAACACAGAGACCATACAGGTAACTTTCTAGTTATACAATTCCACTACTTTCTATTTAATTTATGTCATAAGGCATATGTGGGAATAGATGTTAGTGCAGTGAATTTTAATATCTTTATCTGCGATGGTGATGTCAACAGGCCAATGAACACATTTCAAAAATGTACAGTGATTTCGAGGTACATTAACGTACTGTATTATGTTGTAGTTTTTATATATCTCATCTAATAAAAGACAAATAGGGTAATTAACCGTACCTCCGATACACTTCCCATTGGCTAATCAGGGCGATATGCAAATTAACTGCCAACCAAGATGGCGGTTAACTGCCAACAAAGATGGTGGTTAATTTGCATACATAGGCGCAATCATGGGAGGCGAAAGGGGAAGGATGGAAGAACGATGATCAGAAACCCAGGCAGCAGGCAAGAGCTGGGGGCTGGGCAAAGGCGGCCCTGCCGCCGCCTTTGCCCGCTCCTCAGCAGGTGATCGCCATTGGAAAGCCTGGCGGCAGGCGAGGCAACAACCCCAGGCTGGGGGTGTGGGCTGCCTGTGGCCGGTGATCGCATTGTGGATTGGAGGGAGAGAGAGCCCGGGCGCAGGCCAGCCAGCACCCCCGGACCCCCTGGCTGGCCTGCTTCCCTGTGATGGCCATGGCACCCCTGGCACCTCAGCACCTGAGATGCAAAGATCGGGGATGAAATGACTTTTCCCAACCACCTCTGCAAATATCCTGGGGAAGGCATCACAAAAGAGTTTACAACAACTGTCTTACTTGGCAAGGAAGAAAACAGTTGGCAACGGAAACAATCCCTTACATCAAAGTTAAGGTCCCTCTGAGTAAAAAAGAATATTTCCAAAGTAAAGGAGGGAGCAGGCAAAAATAATAGGTTCTCATGACCTCCACTGAAGTTTGTGCATATGACAGAGTCAAAACGAACAGACAAATTAAAACAGACAGTGGACCAAACTGGTTCGGCTCAATGGATAGAGCGTCGGCCTGCGGACTGCAGGGTCCCAGGTTCGATTCCGGTCAAGGGCATGTACCTTGGTTGCGGGCACATCCCCAGTAGGAGGTGCGCAGGAGGGAGCTGGTCGATGTTTCTCTCTCATCGATGTTTCTGACTCTCTATCCCTCTCCCTTCCTCTCTGTAAAATATCAATAAAACATATTTTAAAAAATTTAAAAAATAAAACAGACAGTGGACATTCAAATGACCCAAATCAACTGTCACTGTTTGTCCCAATAGCAGCAATGCTTATGTGATAATATAGTTTAACAAACATACAAAACAAGTCACATGATAAGAGAGGTTCGGCTTCTAAAGTAAATTGAATATGTTCTTTAAAAATTCTCATGTCCTCTTCTCTGACTATAATTCTTAATTTTCCAATCAGAAAATTACCCCAGGTGATCCAGTAACATGTAGAACTCCAGTAACCTAACTTATTTAAAAACAAACAAACATCCCAACCATTTTTAAAATATTTAAATTGATATTTTGGGGTTAAAATTATAGAAAATATTTAGATCCAAATAGATTTTCTGAATAGAAAATATTTCCATTTTTGATTTAAAAAAAATAAACATAAAAAATTTATAAGTGACACATTTTCCCAAGGAACTCTGAATTAGTACCTTTCCCTCTAACTTCCTTCAAATTAAGAGAATCTATGGAGTTCCCTATACTGCACAAGTTTTAATGAAAAAAAATAAGACTTTCTAAGAGCATCAAATACATGTTTTCTTATTTACAAACATATATACTCTTCTCTCTCTCTCTTTCTAACATATATTCTTACTGATTCAGAGAGGAAGGGAGAGGAAGAGAGATGGAAACATCAATGTTGAGAGAGAATCATTGATCGGCTGCCTCCTACACGCCCTGTACTGGGGATCAAGCCCACAACCCGGACATGTGGCCTGACCTGGAATCAAACTGTGACTTCCTGGTTCATAGGTCGATGCTAAACCACTGAGTCACACCGGCTGGGCTCAATTCTTATTTATAAATTCATTCCAAGGACATATACAGCTTGAAAAGCTTGGAAGCAGTTTCAAAAAAACTAGCTTTTAAGTAACAAGAAAACAGTTATAGAAGAAAGTTTAAATTAAAAGAAAAAAATTGTTTTAACTTATTCAAGAGTGGGAACATCCTCCATGAAAATGTGTACCTTGACTGTGGATGGCTGGGTGGCCTTATCACACCTTAAGAATTCAAATGCTTTTTACAATGACAAGAAAGAGAGTTTCATCTCATTTCTCTCCCAGGGTAGATGTCTGTCAACAGAAGGTGGACATTAATAAAAGGAAGGGCTTGCACAATCAATCCAGAAAGTCAGCAATCTATGAATAATCCAGAACTAAGTATTTATCTCCTCTGCCACACACCCTCCCTCCCAGCCAGTGAGCAAGATAATTACTCTCAAGTCAAGCTAAGTGCCCCCCAGTCACAGTGGCCCAATGCTGTCATACAAAGCATACAAATAATTCTCTTTCTGGCATAAAAGTGACAACTTTCTTGGAATAAAAGCAGATACTGTAAATTTCTCAAAGTCTTCCTGAAACATTTTTTAAAGTAATTTTTACTTCTTTAGAAAAACTGCATACATGGCAAACCATCTGCAATAAAAGGCCCATTCTATAAAATTTTACCTGGTCCTACTCATATCTGCAATCATAACCATATTTACAGACAAATATATCTATACTAATAAAAGAGTAATATGCTAATTAGACTGGGAGACCTTCCAGGAGACCTTCCAGATGTTCTTCTGGACAAAGCCATGGTGGTGGGGCCAAGGTAGAGGCGGTTAGAGGCCAAGAGGGGAGGGCAGTTGTAATCAGGCTGGTGGGGGGCGGGGCCATTGGGGGTAAGCAGACCAGCAGGGGGGCCAGTTGGGGGCAAGCAGGCCATCAGTGGGGGTCAGTTGGAGGTGATCAGGACAGCAGGGGGAGGGGCAGTTTAGAGTGAGCAGGCCAGTAGGGGGACAGTTGGGGATGAGCAGACCAGTGGGGAGGGAAGGTAGGGGCAAGCAGGCCAACAGCGGGGGGAGAAGTTTGGGGTGATCAGGCTGGCGGGGGAGCATTTGGAGGAAAGCAGGCCGGCAGTGGGGGGAGGGGCAGTTGGGGGCGAGCAGGCCGGCAGGCAGAGTGGTTAGAGGCAATCAGGCAGGTAGGCAGGCAGGTGAGCGGTTAGGAGCCAGGAGTCCCGGATTGCGAGAGGGCTGTCCGACTGCTGGTTTAGGCCCGATCCCTGTAAACTGGAAGTAGGACATCCTTTGAGGGGTCCCAAATTGGAGAGGGTGCAGTCCAGGCTGAGGAACACACCCTCCCCTGTGCACGAATTTTGTGTCTAGGTATATATGCGTGTATACATATATTGCATGTTTATAATTTATTTATTGCAGATATGAATTCTGACCAGATTTCTTCAGGAACCTATTGTATTTCAATCAAAATCATAACAGATGTTTAAATATAAATGTATATATTTATTCTAAAATATACCTCTAAAAGGGGCACAGAATAGCCAAGATGCTCTTTAGAAAAGAATGAAGTTACAAGTAATTAACACTGTGCTGCTATCATAGTAATAGACAGGTAGATCAGTGAAGCAGAAGAGAGAGACATGGAAGACATTGCGGGTCAGTCAGTGTGAGGAAAATTGTCGTTCCATAAAGAACAAAATGAAATTATTTCTTGTGAAATGATAATTCCTGATGAAAAATTAAATGAGAAAAATATATGCCTCTAAACTTTTCAGAAGTCAGTATTGGGCAATGTCTTTATAACTGTGGGATAGAAAATAATTTCTTAAAACAGTTATACATTTTTCCCTTAAAGCTCATTGTTATGAAATATATTGGGAAGATATTGACTGTGGAGTTACAATATCCTGGAAGAGAGGCTTTGTGGCTCTTCAAGCTGCCATTAATGCAGCTATTATAGAAGTGAGTACAAAAATGTCCAATGCAAACTAGTGTTCAACGCAGATTAATGGTATTAGAAGCATCAAAAATTTCATCAGCTCTGGTCCATGTGGCTCAGTCGGTTGGAGTGTCATCCTGTGCACCAAAAAGGTCACAGGATCAATTCTGGTTGGGGCACATACCTAGGTTGCGGGTTCCATCCCTGGTTGGAATGTACAGGAGGCAACCAATCGATGTTTCTCTCTCTCTCTCCTTCTGCCTTCCTCTCTCTCAAATCAATGTTTTTAAAGTTTCATCAAAGAAAATATAAATCAATAGCCTTGTTCTTTCATTTACTCACCGGTTTCCTTACAACAAAGTTTACTTAAGTTGCCACGTGCCATAGAAGATATATATAAGTAGAAATTTTCTCCGTGGAAAAGACACCTTCTCAGGAAGCCAGGCCTAGAATTAAATTCTTGGAAGAGGAGAAGTAGGCTGTCATGGAGGTGTTCATAAAGTCCTTCCAGGTAAATGAGCACAAGCTTCCCGGCCTACGACGCCATGGCAGAATGCCTCATTGAAAGGACATTTTACCCTGAAGCTTGAGGGAAGAGGTTTGCTGAATAGATAATGCCATAAAGACATTGCAAGCAAAACACCAGGCAGGTTAGGCAGGGAGGCGATAAAGCACATAGCAAATTTGGGGAACTGTGTACAGCTCCGGATGCCTGGAGTGGAGGCTCCAAGCGGGCCAGGGGCGGAACAGGGAAGTGAAAAGTTGGGCTAGCATCAGCTCCACACAGACCCATTACGTGTTCATAGTAAAAGAGATGATTGAAAGAAAACGGAGCCTGTCATCCATGAATATACAAGTCACTGTCTTTCTTCAGATCACAACAAATCACTCAGTGATGGAGGAATTGATGTCAGTTACTGGAAAAAATATGAAGATACATCCCTTCATGAGTCAAGACGGGACAACCATGGATCTCTACCTTTTCTTCTACATTATTTCCTTTTCCCCATTCATTTATTATGCTTCTATTAATGTTACAAGAGAGAGGAAAAGGATGAAGGGTTTGATGACAATGATGGGTCTTCGACATTCAGCATTCTGGTGAGTCAAGTGTACCAATAAATAAAGGTAGGAGTTTAGGGAAAGTGGACTTCATTATGCAAATGTAATGACTTTCTACCTTTTTTCCTATGAATGGGATACATTGTCCTTAGTGGAATGCTTGTGAGGCTGAGGCTAGGGGTTACTATGCACCTAGAAGAGAGAATATCAGGTTTGGGTTTTTGGGGAGATTGCAAAACAGGGGTCCTGGGGGATGGCCACTGAGTCTACAGGAAAGAGTGTGGTAGAAGTGATAAATGACAATGCCTAGGCCAGAAGGGGAATGCAAGCCAGGGTGAGGCTGAAAGGGGAAAAGAAGAGGTCAGAGATCAGAAGCCCCTTTGGAGATCAGGAATGATGGATATACTTGAGGGAGCAAACTGGCAGAACAGGATGGTATATAGGTGCTGGGTAATTGGAATTTAAAATGTCACAAATTGAGTTCTTCCAGGTATGTTTGAATCCACCGTAGTTCCTTTCCAATGTAACATGAAATACTAAAATAACATTTTGTTTCCACATTAGGCTCTCCTGGGGTTTGCTCTATGCTGGTTTCATCTTCATCACTACGCTTTTATTGGTGCTTATTATAAAATCTATCCAATTTGTCATTTGGACTGGCTTCATGGTGGTCTTCACTCTCTTTTTCCTCTATGGATTGTCTTTGGTGAGTTGGTGAATTACACGTTTTCCCATCTGACAAGATTGAGTGTTGGTTTTCAAATAGGTTGTTGTTTACATATCCCTCTTCTTCTCTGCCTGCTCTGTTTGCATGGAAGTCTGCAGACTGGTATGTGACCTGTAATGCCAGTTTGTACTGCAAATTTCAGATCATCTTTTTGTATTTTATACATAGACTATTAACATAATGCTAATTTTATATATTCAATTTCTTATGTTATTCTGTTAGGAATAATTTATAGAGAAACATAAACCAACCTAGTCTTCTCTCCCTGTAGATAGCTTTGGCTTTTCTAATGAGCGTCTTAATAAAGAAACCATTCCTCACTGGCCTGGTCGTGTTCCTTCTCACTGTCTTTTGGGGAAGTCTAGGATTCACGGTCTTGTACAGGCATCTTCCTGCATCCTTGGAGTGGATATTGGGTTTTCTCAGCCCCTTTGCCTTCATGCTTGGAATGACCCAGGTGAGAAGCCATCTAATTACTTATTAATGGCATTTGTGAACCATCTTTCTTCTCTGGGATTTTGTTTTTGGTATCACATTATTTACTTTATTAAAAATCAAACACTAGCATCTGAAATTTTTGTTACATTTACTATGAAAACATAGATAAGTGTCTACACACTGCATCCTGGTGAGATTAGGCATAATAATCGCCTTAAACACAACAATTAGAATGCTCTATGCACTGACTTATAGGAGCAACTCAAATCTCAGAACACGAGACTATAAAATAAAATAAATTATATTTCAATAAAACATAAACTATTATTTTGCTGTGTATGAACCTTATGTTTGTCCCCTCTCTGGAATTTAACTGTCTGTAGTCATTTCTATGCTCAGTATTATAAGGTATAAAATCCTAATAAAGACTATTTGTGAGGTTTTAAAAGCTTTCACAGCACTTAGCCCAGTAAAATAAACCATGGGTGAGTGAAAAAATGGAAGGCCAATATATAATTCTTGGAGTGTTATTTTGGTAGCCAATTAAATATGGACAAGATGTCACAAATCTAATACTAAATAAATCTTCCAGTTCATATTTTGACTTAGTAATTGAACAGCACGCATAATTGTAGAAACCATTCAAGAAAAGAAAAGTCAAAGTTAAAAAGACCTTAAAAATGCATTTAGTAAATTACATTTCTGTTCATAAAATGTCAATTCTCTTGATCTGATTCTCTCATTGAACTTACTTTGCCATTCTTCCAATTAATGGTCATGTCACTCATTACAGGCCCGTTATTTAGTGCTGAACACAAGGACAGCTTGCTATAAAGTACTCATTAGCTTGAACATTATAGACCAACACGCTCATTCTTCTTCAACACACCAGCGATCTTTCCAAGAGCATGAATTCTCTCTCAGGAGACATTTTCAAAGAACACCACACCTTCCTTCCATGTTCTATTTGGAAAAGATTTATTGAAGGCAGATCTCAAATGTCATCTTTTCCCATACTCCTCTACCTCCTCCTAACACTCCCATTTCATTGGGAACATATTTTAAAACTTCCATTGTAGTTGTTCCCGTGTGCATGCTTTCCAATAGATTTGACAGTAAAGTAGTCAGTTTTATTCAACTTTGTATTCCCGGTATGGGGCAAAGAGTGGCATATTTTATTTTTTATGCTAAACCTGTTTTAACATTTATCATAAGCCTAATTTTCTTTAATGAATTACCTTTTAATTTTCAGCTTTTACGTGTGGACTATGATGTGAATTCCAATGCATTTCCTGCTTTTTCAAACTACTCAAGTCAAATAATAGCAGCGCATTTTATGTTGGTTTTCGATATTTTCCTCTACCTGGCATTGACGATTTATTTTGAAAAAATTTTGCCAAGTGAGTAGTGACATTATTAAAATCAAACATCATTTAAATAATTTCATTTCCTAAAATGAATCTCCTAACACGTGTTGTTTTTATTTAAAGAACTATCTTGTGCATCAAGGTCATTGAAGTCAACAAGGTTATTGCCAGTGACAAAATCAGTTCTTTATTTCTCTCTGGCTGTTTTGACTGGTCAGAACTAAAGCCTGAATTTTGCTTATGGAATGATGAGCCTGTATCTGAACTTCACTCTACTCTGTGTGTGGCTTGTTTCTTTTTTAAGAGATGCTTAGGAAGCTAGTTCCGAAGTGGGTCTGGCTAGGTACTTAGTCATGGAAATTTATAGCTGCTTTGTCTAACTATTTAGCTCAGTGGTTCTGAGCCCTGGCTGTACATCAGAACCACCTGGGGAACTTGAAAAACCTTCTAAGCCCAGCTCAACTCCAAGAGATTATAATTCATTTTATCAGTGGTGGGATGAGGGCACCACTATTTCAAAAAGATCTCCGCATAGTTTCACAATAGGAAAGTCAATAGGTGATCAATCCTCATTTTTATCAACCTGCAACACAAAAGAATATGAGTGCCACAAAAGCAGGGCTCTGTTTTGTTCCCAGATAAACCCCAAGCACCCACCTCAGTGCCTGGTGCATGCCAGGGACTTAGTAAGTACTTGCAGCTGAAATACTGCTGCATTTTTCCTTCCTCCTTTTATAATGAAAGGCAGGGGCTGTGTCACCTCTGCATTTCCCATTCCAAACAGAACACCAAAGGCCTTTATTATACTTAATCCATTTATATATTTGAGTATATATCCAAAGGAAATAAAATCACTATCTCAAAGAGATATCTGTACTCCCATGGTCATTGAAACATTATTCAGAGTAGCCAAGATATGGATATGGAAACAACCTAAGTGTTCATCAGTGGGTGAATAGATAAAGAAAATGTGCTGTCTGTATGTCTATCTATCTATCTATCTATCTATCTATCTATCTATCTATCTATCTATCTATCATGCAATATTATCCAGCCTTTAAAAAAAGAAAGAAAGAAATGTTGCCATTTACAACAACATGGGTGAATGAGCGTAGATGGCATTATGCTAAGTGAAATATTCAGACACAGAAAGACAAATACTGCATCTCACTTATACATGGAATCTAAAAAATGTTAAACTAACAGTAACAGAGAGTCAAATGCTGGTTACCAGGGTTTTGGGACAGGGGTGAGTGGAGAAAGGAGAGATATTGGTTCCGGGGTACACGTTTTTATTTATAAGATGAATTTCTGGAGATCTAATTTACATCATGGTAACTATAGTTAGTAATAATGTATTTTATGCTTGACATTTGCTAAGCTAGATCTCAAGTGTTCTTTCAATACACACACACAGAGAGAGAGAGAAATAGAAATGATGTGAAGTGATGGATATGTTAATTAGCTTGATGGTGATAATTTTTTCAGGTTTTACCACTTTATTTTTAATATAGTTTTTATTGTTGATAGTATTATAGATAGCTCCCATTTCACCCCTTTTGGTCCCCCGACTCTTTATCGCCCCCAGTCTCTACCCACCCACCCCCAGTCATTATTTCACAGAACATCACATTGAGCACCTTAAATATATACACCGAGTGGCCAGATTATTGTGACCACCTGACGTTTGTAGGCAAATTAGCCGTACACTGCATCGTATGGGATATGGAAGCCGAAGGCCTGTTCGAACACCTTTGCTGTCTGCAGTTACCAAGATAAAAAGTCTCCAATTCGCACAGAACACAAGGATTGGACAGTCAAGCATTGGAGAGAAGTCATGTGGTCCGATGAATCACGTTTCCAGTTGCATCATGCACATGGCAGAGTGAGAATTTGGTGGAAACAGCATGAAAGCATGCACCCCCACATGCATGAATACAACCCTTCAAGCTGGTGGGGGCAGTGTTATGGTTTGGGGCATGTTTCCCTGGCATGATTTGGGCCCTTTAATTTGTGTGGAACAACGTCTGAATAGCACAACATACCTAAGTATAATTGCTGATCAAGTTCATCCTATCATGTTGATGGCGTATCCCAATGGAGATGGCTTCTTCCAACAAGACAATGTGCCATGCCATGGTGCTCATATTGTGCAGGAGTGGTTTCAAGAACATGAGGGAGACTTTACCTTGCTTAGGTGGCCCCCACAATCACCAGATCTCAATCCAATTGAGCATTTATGGGACGAAGTTAAAAGAGCTATCAGGCAGCTGGTTCCACAACCATCAAATCTCACAGAACTGGACAGGCTATTCATCAGTGGTCTCAGATTCCTCGCATCACCTTTCAACATCTCCTGGAGTCAATGCCAAGAAGAATTGCCGCAGTATTGAAGGCAAAATGTGGTCCAACGAAGTACTGATGGGGTGGTCATAATAATCTGGCCACTCAGTGTATATAATTTTTATTTGTTGATCGTAATTCAGTAAAGCTGGAAAAATTATGAAAGTCACTAATGGCATAAACACACTGAGTGGGTATAAATGTCACCAGTGACTAAACATTGGTAGAAAGGGAAGAAGGGAAGGGAGTGAGACTGAAAATGCACAACATGGTCTTGAAGCAGTGACTTGATCGTGCTGTTTTAGGTAATCCTTCAAGAACAAGAACTACCTCTGCCTTCTAGAAGAGCCCAGAAAAATAGATGTCAGGATCTACACTTTTTGGCTCATACATTTATTATAGAGTTGGAATTAGTTGTACCATCCATTCATTAAGACTGAATTTAGCCTGGTATGGCTCAGTGGTTGAATATCAACCCATGAACCAAGAGGTCACTGGTTTGATTCCCTGTCATGGCATTTGGCTGAGCTGTGGGCTTGAACCCCAGTAGTGGGCCTGTAGGAGGCAGCTGATTGATGTTTCTCTCCCATCAATGTTTCTATCTCTCTCTCTCCTCCCTCCCACTCTCTCTCTCTCAAAAAAAAAAGAAAAGAAAAGACTGAGTTTAATCCTGAATTTAAACAAGTTGACTTTGTTAGAAATTCTTTTAAAGATAAGAAGTATCAATGTGAGAAAGGAAAATTAACTAGATAAAATGATAGAATCATTTATTAATAAATCTCATGGCAGAATGTATTCAATTAAGCTACATGCTTTTATTTGCTAGGCTTCCTAATTCAGGAGAAAAGATGGGTACTAACTAATAATATACCTACGACAGGTATGTAGGGAGTGGTCGGTATATATTTATTGCGTGGATGAATGCCTGAACATGTGAAAAGTACACAGAAGTTTGAAAACCCATCAATCTTACAGTGGAAGCCAGTTGCAGAATATTAGAGAAAAATAATTCTTCCATTTCATAATGTCCATTAACATATTGGAAAACAGAAGAGATAATTAAATGCAAATATACTGTGGATTCATTTCCAGAAAGAGCTTCATGGATAATGCATTCTTAATGCAGATCATAAATTTGCTTCAGAGCAATGTTATAATTTGGAGTTGAGATAAGGCATAAATACAGATTAGCTTTTGAAATTCCACTCTGTGTTCAATTTCAATAAGTTCTCTTGCCCCATTCTCTCCCATTCTGTCAATTACTTTTGTTAAATCCTAATCAATCTTCTCTTGCAATATTTGTTGTTTTATATGCAATAGTCAGTCCTCAAGTTCTTCCTCCTTGCCAGTGTTGATAGAGTTCAGCATGCCCAACCTATCTTGCATTTGTCTTGCAATATCTGATGTTCTTGAGGTTAAAAAGAGTCTTAACATTTATTTAAGTTCCTCCAGAATTTTTTAAAGTCACAGCTTCAGTTCTTCCCAGAGGAAAAATAATTATAATAGAGAGATATCTTAGTGATCTTTTTTCTCCTTAAGAAGCTACATATATCCAAACATGTATTTTTTTGTGTGTTGACCATGTTTCAAGTTTATTGGCAGAAAGGTTGCATTGCTATGCTGCATTGGGGTGACTCTCTCCCTTAACATGGTGATTGACCCAGAATCTGTCTCCTGGCCACATAGATGAATATGGACATCAATATTCACCCTTGTTTTTCCTGAAGTCCTCATTTTGGTCACGACAACATAATGCTGATCATGTGGCTCTTGAAGATGAAATATGTTCTGATCCTTCATCTAATGACTCTTTTGAACCAGTGTCTCCAGAATTCCATGGGAAAGAAGCCATCAGGTAACAAGGATGCAGATGGAGAACAGGCCAAAGAATGAGGAGCTAGTAGTTCACACCTGAAAGAAGCCAAGTTCTCTCTAGTGGCCCTATAGATGACTCCCATCGAACCTCATCCATGCTACATTCATCACTTCCCACTTCAAGCTGAAAAAAAATTCCTTTACCTTTTTTTGTCTTATATTATTGACATTTACATTAAATACAAACTGAGATTTCACCCACAAAGATAATTTGACAGAACACTCATCTGGATTCTTAATCTTCTATCTGTTGTCTTCTCCGACCTGAGCCTCAACCTCACTCTTTTCTTTGCCTGGACTCATTTATTCACACATTGCTCCCATCTTGTTTATTATAGTCCCTATTTTTCTCTCACAATTTTTTAAACTTCTCTTTTCTATTTATTGCCCTTTCAAAGAAGATGAAAGAGTAGGGAAGAGGAAGGAAGAGAAGACCTAGAGATAGTCACAAAGGGAATTGAGGGAGAAGTGCCTTTTAGAATGTGCTTTGTTCCGTGCTAGTAACTTTTATTTTCAAATAAAAAATTAGGAAGAAATTTCTCAACATCCCTGACTATTCAAATTTTATTCATCCATGTCCAGCATATATGTCAGTCTTCTATGAACTGTCTCAGATTACTCCAGACTACAGAGCTTCTAGAACTATTTCATTTTTTATTTTAATCTGTCCCATATTTATCTTCCATACTTATATTTTTCATGTGACCCAAATTAGGTTTAACCTCCAGCAGATCAACTGGGAGCAAAACAATGACTTTAGTTGATGTGTTTATATGTTTAATTTTTCTATCTCTTTAGCAGCTCACTCAACTATAAGATCTATGTAGAATGGTGGTAAAATGGGATTAAAACAGAAATGAGAAAATCTAAACAGTTCAATATGAATGGAACCTGGATTGTTTGATGAATAGATGACAAAATAAGAAATGTAAATTTGATTCAGTTTATGGATATGTACCTGATAAAATAAAATAGTTAAAATGCCTAGGATTCCAGATCTATTATAGCACCCAGCATGCTAATTCCATTCCTTTCTATTACCATAATCATCATCATAAACCAATATCATCTAATGTTTACTGAATACTTACCAAGAACCAAGCACTATGCATGCAAGATGAAATATTTTACTCATCCTTCAACACAGCCCTAAAGCACTCCAGATTATTAGGTTACAAAAGCCAAAATTTACCCAGAATATGTACATTGGCTAAGGTAACAGAGCTACTAAATGTTCTAGCTGGGGTGAGCTCAGGTGGGTAGGACTGTAAAACCCACTGCTCTCACTGTTGTGATCTTTGCCTCTCTCCCTTACTCCACCCTGACCTTGACTCAAATTAACCAAAGGTATCTCCAGCCTGAGTCAATAGTTCACAATGAGCCCTTCAGGAAAGGATGCCTGTGTTACCTCTTGGTCTAGCTTCTTTGGCTTTGCAGTTTAGAGATGATCCTGTTTTTCAATAGTAATGTAAGGTTCCACCTCAGTCATTGGAATAATATTATCTGGTGATGTGTTCCAAGCATAGGGAAATTTTAAAACTTGGCAGGTGTCCCAGCCTGCGTGGCTCTGTGGTTGAATGCTGATCTATGAACCAGAAGGTCATGGCTCTATTCCCAGTCAGGGTACATGCCCAAGTTACGGGCTCAATCTCCAGTGCGGGGGGGTACAAGAGGCAGATAATCAATGATTCTCTCTCATCATTGATGTTTCTATCTTTCACTCCCTCTCCCTTCTTCTCTGAAATCAATAAAATATATTTTAAAAAAACTTCCCAGGTGAAGCTAGTGTGCAGCCAAGGCTGGGGGAAAATACCTTTGTTGATTCTCACACACAAGCATGATTGCCAGAGAGTAAATTCCCAGCTTTTCTATGTACTGAAGGGGGCAGATTCATAAATCATGTCAACCAAACTTAGAATTACCAACTGAAGAAAATTGTCATAACTTGAAACCTCTTTTTCTTTTTCTTTTTTAGAATCAGAAATGTTACAAAAGAATATAAAGGAAAGCCTGATAAAATAGAAGCTTTGAAAGGTACTATTTAGTTATTAAATTGATACTAGAGGCCTGGTACACAAAATTTGTGCACCCTGGGGTCCCTCAGCCCATCCTGCGCCCTCAGTCGGACATCCTTAGAGCTGAAGCAGAGGCTGAAGAGGCTCCCACCACTGCCCTAAGCTTGCCAGCCTTGAGCCTGGCTTGTGGCTGAGCAGCACTCCCCCTGTGGGAGTGTACTGACCACCAGGGGCAGCTCCTGCGTTGAGCCCCTGCCCCCTGGTGGTCAGTGTGCGTCAATGCAAACAGTTGTTCTGCCGTTCAGTCTATTTGCATATTAGCCTTTTATTATATAGGAATACTTTTGATTTTCACTCTTGTTTTTGCTCTTGGTGAACAATTACTGGTGCTATTTCAGATGTGAAATTAGTTATTTAGCCATATGATAAAATTTCCTTTCTAACAATTACTTCTACTATATAAAAGAAAAAATTGATTGTGTTTTCAAATTATATATGTCTTTGAGAGATATACAGTCTCATACTGAGGTAGCCTAAAGCTATTCTGGGTTGTTTTCTACAAACTCAAATTTTTCTTCGGTAATTCTAAAGCTATTGTAGATATTGCTATTGTTATTTTGTGCAAAAATGTCATATACATGAAAGGATTTTTATCCATATAACAATTTACTGAACTATTAATCTATCATTTATTGCCTAAATTAACATTTAGTCTATAAATATTAACATTCACCTGCCATATACCAGGCAATATCAATGAACTTAAGCGTATAAGATGTTTCTTGGTTTTAAAACAAATAATTTCAAATTTTCAAAATGGAATGCACATATAAATTTATAAAAGCATTTTTTTTTTTACTTTGAGTTTAACAACCTAATATATTTATATATAGAAAACATGGCCATTCAAGGAAATAAAAAAGACAAATTTTAGCTCCACAATAAATTTGTAGTTTTTTTCCTACCTCCCTACCTCTTTTCCTTCCTTCCTTTCTCCCAGCCGTCTTTCCTTTTCTTTTTTCTTCCTAGATCTGGCATTTGACATATATGAAGGCCAAATCACTGCAATACTTGGTCACAGTGGAGCTGGAAAATCAACACTATTGAACATTCTTAGTGGGTTATCTGTTCCCACCAAAGGTAAGAGGGTTCTTCTCCCCCAAAGTCAGGCTGACAAACAAATCAGCTGTTAATAATAAGTTATTGCCCTAGCTGGTTTGGCTCAATGGATAGAGCGTCGACCTGTGGACTGAAAGGTTCCAGGTTCGATTCCAGTCAGGGGCATGTATCTTGGTTGCAGGCACAGCCCCGTTGGGAGGGAGGGGGTCAGGAGGCAGCTGATCAATGTTTCTCTCTCATCAATGTTTCTAACTGTCTATGCCTTTCCCCTCCTTTCTGTAAAAAAAATCAATAAAATATATTTTAAAATAATAATAATAAGTTCTTTTGATCATTAATCACAAACACAGATTACCAGAAATAAACGGAAGTTAATTTATAGTATTCTATAGAGGTATGCAATACTTAATGGGTATATATGGAATTTGATTATTTCATGATCATTATTTACATGGTCCTTTGGCATTCCAACTTGTATCTGTTAGCTTTTGCTGCACAACAAGCATTCCCAAAGCTAATAGCTTAAAATAAAAATGTTTGCTTATTTCTCATTACTCTGTGGGTTGGCTGGTGGTTTTTCTGTCTGGATTAAAATAGCTGGGGCTGAACGCTTTAGCATAGCCTTACTCACACATGTGGGGCTCTAGTTAAGACCACAGCACCTCTCTTTCTACATCCCCCAGGAATCTAGTTAGGGATTCTTCATCCAGTGATGCCCATGACTCCAGAAGCAAAGAGAGCACAACCCCAGGGGGGAGGCACTTCGCAATCCCTGCTTATATCACATCTGCTAAAATTCCCTTTATCATAGCACCACACCTAACTATGAGGGGAGAATAAGTAGACTACATCTTAATGGAAAAAACTGCAGAAGGGACCTTTCTCCCACCCCATACACCACACAGCTAAAATGGAAGTTCACAATACCTGAGTTGTATAAACCTTGAAGATAAAACCATATTATCTAGAATGTAATAAATAACTCTGTAGTGGCTTTTCATTTAGAAAAATATCTTAAGTATAACTGATGTTAACTTTTAATCTTTGTTATAGGTTCCGTCACCATGTATAGTAATAAACTTTCAGAAATGGCTGACCTAGAAAATATCAGCAAGCTCACTGGAATTTGCCCACAGTCCAATGTGCAATTTGACTACCTCACTGTAAGAGAAAATCTCAGACTCTTTGCTAAGATAAAAGGGATTCCACCACAGGAAGTGGAACAAGAGGTACATAAAGATATCAGAACTAATGTATTGGTCAAAACGAGAGGGTTAAGTCTATTTGCACTGAGTTCTTATGCTTTCATTAAATTATCTTTGAGCAAAGTCGTATGAAATTGAACAAAAAAATCTAATTTAGGTATTTATCTGAGTTAAATGGTTATCTAACATTTATGTATAATTTATATGCCAACCGTTATCCTTAACTTGAAATATACTAATTCATTTATTTCCCATAACAACTCTATAAGATAGGTGCTATTATTACTCCCATTTTACATATGTGGAAACTGAGGTTTAAGAGAGCAAGTAACTTGACCAGGACTATGCAGCTAGTTAATGTGGAGTGGTATTCAAAGCTAGTCAATCTGGCTCAGAATGCATGCTTTTAACCATTACACTTTCCTGCCTTGTATTTATCAATGTAAAAATAAAAACAGAAAGGAATCTTGTATCATGACACAAATGTTGTCATTTGGTTAGATACAAAGAGTTGTGCGGGAGTTGCAAATGGACAGTATTGAAGACGTCCTTGCTCAAAACTTAAGTGGTGGACAGAAAAGAAAACTCACTTTTGGAATTGCCATTTTAGGAGATCCTCAGGTAAATAAGATGAAATTTAGAGATGGATTAAAATTTTTAAAATTAAAACTTTCCATAGTAGTTCCAACCTTTTCTTTGCAAAGGACATCTGTGATAAAATATTTATGATGGGACATTATGTATAAAAACAAAATCCTAACCATAATGATCTTTGAAATATAAATAACATGGTTTCAACGTGTTTTCTGGAAGAACTATATACTTTATGGAAAGATCCTTTAGTATACACCCCTCCACTGTAGATTTTCCTATTGGATGAACCAACTGCTGGGTTGGATCCCTTTTCAAGGCATCAAGTGTGGAACTTGCTGAAGGAGCGGAAAATGGACCGTGTGATCGTGTTCAGTACCCAGTTCATGGACGAAGCTGACATCCTGGCTGGTAAGTGCCGGTTTCCTTTAAGTGTCATGATGAAGACTTGATGAGAGTTGGGAAATATGGATTGATTATATGCTCAGCAGCTGTTTTTTGTAACCTGGTCACCCAGCTCTATCCAGCCATTGGAACAGCTGGCAATGATATGAACTGGCCCAAGAGTCTTACTCCCAACCACTTCTATGTATGTCCTCGGATTTTGTACCCTTTGATTACATGGAGGTACAATCTGCCAGGAAACTCACTTATTTTGAAGGAAGGGTCTATATTCAAAGGCATTGGTTGGTCCTTTTACTCAAAATTGAAGGAAATCAACTTGAAATAGTCAAACAATTTTGATGTTTGGTCCATTAAAATGTATAATGTGATGATTCTCTATATTGAAAGATTTATCCGCATAATCTCTCTGACTGGCTGGAAGGGAAAACAACAGTCTAAAGTATATAAATAAGATTAAAATGTGTCTATTTCAATGAGTTTTTATGAAACCCTGTATGTGAAAATATAGAAGCTACTGAATTAGAGTTGGATCACGCAGACAATGACCTATCTTTTGGGGGGAAAGAACAGTCAACTTCCTAACAAACTTTCTTCTTTGCTTCTTCCCTTTCAGACAGGAAAGTGTTTCTCTCCAAAGGGAAGCTGAAGTGTGCAGGCTCAAGTCTGTTTCTAAAGAAGAAATGGGGGATTGGGTATCACTTAAGGTATGGCCACTTGGGGAGGCTGGAGAATGAGAAATGGGCTAATTCAAGACATGATGCTTAGAGCAACACATCACAGCACACAAGGAAACCTTTGATTATTATATACAGATGTTGATGTATACACATATACACATATACACAACTAAAAATAAGGAGATGTATAGCCAGATATAGAGAGAGATTAGAGATAGAGTTATACAGATACAGATATATGGAGTATATAGTATGAGTATATGAGTTATTGATTGGCAGATTTTAGAGATTGAGAATATAAGATAAAGGGGGGATAATGTGGGTATAAGGACACATATGTAATAACTTAATCAATAAAAATATTTTTTAAAAAGGATATAAGATAACAAAAAAGTTTAGATAAATGTGATAGAAAATATATCCACAACACATTATTTGGTAAGAAAGGTATGTATTAAGGGAACTTTCTCGACTGACATTGTATTTCACAATCTCATCGTCTCTCACCCAGGGTTTTAACAGTCTCTTAAGCAGACTCCTTGTTTCTCCTCTTTCCCCTGGCTCCTCCTCTTCCCTCTTGTTCTTTCTCTCCTGTCCATCCTCTTCACTTTATTTTTATTACTATTTTTAGATAGTAACATATTCTGTTATTATTGATTGATTCAAAGATAAGATGCTTAACATTATTGTAGTTAAATCTTTCACTTTAGGAGGTCGGCACTCTATATAATCTGATTTTTTGACCTTTTATTTCTTTTTTGGGTGACCTATTTCTTGCATTAGATTTTATGTGATTTTTCTTTGTCTCCTAGAGACAAGTAATTTTCTTCATACAATTGGAGACAATGTTAGATAACACAGATCTATTTTTTATCACCAGTTTGCAGTTGAATGAAATGTGTGTTCAAGAAAAAATAACATCCATTGTTACAAAGCACATCCCTGATGCCAAATTATCAGCAAAAAGTGAAGGAAAACTTGTCTATACATTACCCTTGGAAAGAACAAATAAATTTCCAGGTAATGTCTAAGAATACCAAGAAATGAAGTACATAAATGTTATTCATAAAAACAATATCAATGATCATTACTGTAACTAACATTAAGAGCATACAATGTGTTCAGGTATTTAAAACATGAGGTAACAAGAACTAGACTTTTATCTACAGTGGGAAATATTATATTCTAATTGATACACTATGCTTGTTTTGATTTGCTATTGTGTATGTGTTTTTTAGAACTTTATGAGAATCTTGATCTCTGTCCTGACCTGGGAATTGAGAATTATGGTGTTTCAATGACAACCTTGAATGAGGTGTTCCTGAAACTAGAAGGAAAATCAACTGTTGATGAACCAGGTAAATAAAATGCATGAAAATGATCATGTAAGTGTATTCATAACACCTAGTTTAGTATATTGTTCAAGAAGACACCATTCAAGGCCCTGGCTGAGTATCTCAGTTGCTTAGATCATCATCTCAATACACCAAGATTGCAGGATGGATCCCTAGTCAGGGCACATACAAAAATCAACCAATGAATGCATAAATAAGTGGAACAACACCTCTCTCTCTCTCTCCTTCCTCTTCTCTCTAAAGATCAATAAATAAAAAACTAAAAAAAAAAGAAGACACCATTCCAATAATATCATTCAATAACATGATTACAACATGTGGGGTTTCATGATTAAGGCCGTTCTTGGACAAGAATATATTAAGGTGATGTGCATCCCTGTCACTTTTGTTACCTCCATTGCCAATTTTGCCTTGATATTAAAAACAACCCATTTTCTTCTACCCAAGGCTCATAGCCCTCATTGTATCCTATTTTCTAAGAGCAATTTCAGATGAAACACTTATTCTAAATCTCTCTCCAAGCACTTTGAATGTGTCATCACGCTGCCTGTTGGTCTCCATGGTTTCTGGTGAGAAGTCAGCTCTAGATCTTATTCAGGGTTTCTTTGTATGATGAGTTGTTTTTCTCCTGCTGCTTTCTGTCTTTGGCTTTGACAATTCAACTGTGATGTCTTTAGGTGTAGACCTCCTTCTGTCTATCCCCGTGGTCGGCAAACCGTGGCTCGCGAGCCACAGGCGGCTCTTTGGCCCCTTCAGTGTGGCTCTTCCACAAAATACCATGTGTGGGCACACACATACAGTGCAATTGAAACTTTGTGGCCCATACGCAGAAGTCGGTATTTTGTAGAAGAGCCAGTATTTTGTGGAAGGGGCCAAAGAGCCACATGTGGCTCACGAGCCTCGGTTTGCTGAGCCTCAGTTTGCCGACCACTGGTCTATCCTATGTGGTATTTGTTGAGCTTCCTATACTTGTAGATTAGAGTTTTTCATTACAATTGGGAAGATTTTATTTATTTATTTTTTAATTAAATCTTTATTGTTCAGATTATTACATTTGTTCCTCTTTTTTCCCCCCCATAACTCCCCTCTTCCCAGTTCCCGCCCCACCCTCCGCCCTCACTCCCCACCCACTGTCCTCATCTAGAGGCGCACGATTTTTGTCCAGTCTCTTCCTGAATCTCCCACACCCCTTTCCCCCCCAAGAATAGTCAGTCCATTCCCTTTCTATGTCCCTGATTCTATTATAATCACCAGTTCATTCTGTTCATCAGATTATTTATTCACTTGATTCTTAGATTCACTTGTTGATAGATGCATACTTGTTGTTCATAATTTGTATCTTTACCTTTTTCTTCCTCTTTCTCTTCTTAAAAGAATACCTTTCAGCATTTCATATAATGCTGGTTTGGTGGTGATGAACTCCTTTAGCTTTTCCTTATCCGTGAAGCTCTTTATCTGACCTTCCATTCTGAATGATAGCTTTGCTGGATAAAGTAATCTTGGTTGCAGGTTCTTGGTATTCATCACTTTGAATATTTCTTGCCACTCCCTTCTGGCCTGCAAAGTTTCTGTTGAGAAATCAGCTGACAGTCGTATGGATATTCCCTTGTAGGTAACTGAGTTACTTTCTCTTGCTGTTTTTAAGATTCTCTCTTTATCTTTTGCTCTTGGCATTTTAATTATGATGTGTCTTGGTGTGGTCCTCTTTGGATTCCTTTTGTTTGGGGTTCTCCGTGCTTCTTGGACCTGTAAGTCCATTTCTTTCATCAGGTGGGGGAAGTTTTCTGTCATTATTTCTTCAAATAGGTTTTCAATATCTTGCTCTCTCTCATCTTCTGGCACCCCTATAATTCTGATGTTGGTACGCTTGAAGCTGTCCCAGAGGCTCCTTACACTATCCTCGCATTTTTGGATTCCTTTTTCATTTTGCTTTTCCGGTTGGGTGTTTTTTGCTTCCTCGCATTTCAAATCATTGACTTGATTCTTGCGCTCCTCTGGTCTGCTGTCGGGAGTCTGTATAATATTCTTTATTTCAGTCCGTGTATGCTTAATTTCTAGTTGGTTCCCCAACATAACATCGAGGGTCTCATTAGTTTTGTTGTAGATCTCATTAAGTTTATCGGCGGCTTCTAAACAGTTCTTGAGAGACCTTAAAAGTGTGGTTCTGAACTCTATATCTTCCATTGACAATTTTGTCCTGTTTCTTTGTCTCCGCATTTTGTTATGCTTCCTTGGTGCACCCCCTAGTGGTCTTTGTTCGCAGTCTTATAGTTAAACCTTGATTGTTGTAGCTAATACCAGGGAGGGTTTGACCTCCAGGCCAAGTGGCTATGAGAATCAGCTGTGTCAGCAGTGAGAGAACTTCTGTCCTCTAGGGAGGTGCTAATCTAGCCTTTGCCTGAGGCTATCCGGCAAATGCCTCTGTGCAGGGCTTGGGCGGGGCGGGTCCCCGGGGGATCAACAGGGTGGGCCGGAGAGAGCAGTTATGGCGGCTCTCAGTCCTGTCCCAGGGGCTCTGCCTCTCTGAGTCCCAGCACCCGCTGCAAAGCTGGGAGAGAAAGCTGCACTTGCTCTGACCGAAGCCAGACAGTCCCGCTTCTCCCGTTTGAGTCTGGGTCCCTAAAGACTAGCCTGTATCTGGAGCTCAGAGTCTGCAACTCCCTCCCGATTGAAAACAACAACCACACCCTCCGCCTCCAGCCCGCTCCGCGCACTCCGCACCTCAGAATTTGACTTCAGCACTGCGCCTCCTCTCAGTGTCCGTATGCGTTTCTCTTTCCTCCTAGTTGTAGGACTTCCACTCAGCCAGCGTTCCTGTGGTTCTGGGTGATGTCTGTTCCGTCTTTTAGTTTCACTTTTGAAGTAGTTGTTCAAAGCAGAAAACTCTAGTGTTAACCTATGCCGCCATCTTGGTTCTCCACAATTGGGAAGATTTTAGCCACTATTTCTTCAACTATGCTTTCTGTCCCTTTCTCTATATACTAAAGCCCAATTTGTCTAATATTAATACAAATAGAGGCCCGAAGCACAAAATTTGTGCAAGAGTAGGCCTTCACCGCCCCGGCTGCCTCAGCCCTCACAGCCCCGGCTTAGTCCAGAAGGTCATCCAGAAGGTGGACTGGACAATCATTTCACTGTTCAGCCATTTGGTTGATTTGCATATCATACTTTTATTATTATAGATTGCTTTCATTTTAATGTAATTTATGACTTCAAAATTTTTTTCAACCTGTTTGTGCTTTTCATTTAAAATGCATTTCTTATAAACAGCATATAGTTGAATTTTGCTTATTGAGACATTTTACAACGTTTCTTATAGTGGCATGTTTAGTCCATTATTTTTAATGTGGTTGTTGCTATAGTTAGGTTTAATTAACAGTTAACCCATAGTTTGTAGCATGTCAATTTGTAACTTGTTTCTCTAGGTGAGCACCTAAGATAATTGTTTCCTTTACCAAGTTTCCAAGTCACACCTAGGTACTATGATGATCTTGCATACTTATCTTAACCTCTTTAATATATTGTCAGTGTCCATCTAAGATTTTCTTTCTGGTCCTTTTGTTCAAGTGCCTACAGTATGAGGGGATGTTATCTGTGATGTCCTCAGTACAACAAATGCCTATAGTAAGCTCAATAAAGTCCATCCGAAGTGGGCTTTTTATGCATTACTTACTTTGTGTTTGTCAGGTATTGCCACATCTGGGGAAGTACAAGCAGAAGGAGCTGGAGACACAGAAAGACTTGTTGAGATGGAACAAGTTCTCTCTTCATTTAGTGAGATGAAAGAAACAGTAGGTGGCATGGCTCTGTGGAGACAGCAAATCTGTGCAGTTGCAAGGGTCCGCTTATTAAAGCTAAAGCATGAAAGAAAATCTCTTTTATCACTGTGAGTATCAGAGTGCCAAAGCTTTTGGTCAGTCGATGTATTAAAAAATACTAAGGCCTAAAAACAAGAAAAAACAAACAAAAATAAAAATAAATGTCTGCATCTGCAAAACTGGATAAAGTATAAACCTCAATCTAGTTCATGGGCCTAGTTTTTATCTACTAGCTGACTAGCAAGTGGTATTTATATGATCTTAGAGCCAATTTTAGGGGAAGAGTTCAATGAATGTAAGTTTTTGTGTAATATTTGCTCTCCTTTATTTATTTTGGGGGTTTTTTGGTGTGTGTTTTTGTTAATCCTCACCTGAGGATATGTTTCTATTGATTTTAAAGATAATGAAAGGGAGTAGGGGAGAGAGAGAAAGAGAGAGAGAGAGAGAGGAGAGAGAGAGAGAGAGAGAGAGAGAGAGAGAGAGAGAGAGAGACATCAATTGGTTGCCTCCGGCACTCTCCCCAACCAGGGATCAAGCTTGCAACCGAGGTACATGCCCTTGACCAGAATGGAACCCGGGGCCCTTTAGTCTGCGGGCTGACTCTCTATTAACTGAGTCAAACCTGCTAGACTATTTGCTCTCCTTTAGATGTTCTATGGCAGATGACAGAAACATTGGGATGTAGACCTTATTTCCAGTGTTTATATGCCAATGTCTCATTTTAGTTGTTATCTAGGCATGCTGCTGACTCAGCCCTAGAAGTCCTGACTCTCCCATTATGTCCTACTTGCTCTAACCTAGATGTCCTAACTTCCCTCCAGCCCTCTTAAGTGATGGTAGCTCATTCTCCATACATACTGCGTGCATAATGGGCACCTTCCCTGCTCCTAAGAATCATGTCACCTCTCAGTAGCACCCTGGTGTCCAAGGGTATCAATCAGTGCCTTGTCTACGAATACGTGGATTAAGCATCGAAGAAATAGGATCTCAATAAGTACTTGCTAAATAAATAAGTAATGAGAATTCATTGAGAATATTTGACTAGGAGATGAGCATGATTTAACAAAATCTTTAAGCTTAAACTGGCAATACCACATAACAGTGTCTCCAGAGATGCCAGTCCTTTAGCAAGAATTGCAATAAGATGTATCATAAAATTAGAAATTAGGAATGGAGAAAGGTTCCAAAATAAGATATCATAAAAATATAATAAAAAAAATTTCAACTTATTTGAAATGGAGAGCACAGGAAAATAAAGAGTAAAAAATAATTGAAAATTTGGCCTGGAGATTCAAGAAACCATGCAGTCATCACAGGACTAAGTGAAGAGGATTGGCCATGAAGAAAATTGAGTATAAAGCGTTGGTGAATGAATACCACACTCGAATTCCAGGAAGAGGTAGAATCTGGACACAGAGTTAAAGGACACATGTCCCATGAAATTGTATGTGGTAGCTCATGGTCAGAGAGGAACGAGAGAAATGAACAAAAGGATCAATCTACAATTTATCATCTCTAACTTAGAGATAGGGAAAAGACAAGGTCCTCAGTAACTGAGTCAGAGGGCTATATGTTTAGTTTTCATAATTTCTTGGTCTCATTCAATTAGAATCTGCCTAGACTATTTTAAAAAGTTAGGACACGACTGTGCACTCACACTGGCAATTTTCTTCTGTGTAGGCTATTGATTCTAGGAATTGGATTTATTCCTAATCTGTTGGAGTACATCATCTCGAAAATATATGTTGGCAGTTACACATGGGAACTTTCTCCCCATTTATACTTCCTTGCTCCTGGACAACCACCACATGATCCTCTCACTCAATTATTAATCATCAATAATACAGGTAATAATGTGGTGAATACTTCGTCTCCAATGCATTCACTATTCACAGCATTACACAGACAACATAAACATGAGAGAGAAAAAATGAGCTTTTTACTTCTTCAGCATGTGCTCAAAACAATTTATGAGGCTTGGGGATGATGAATATACAAGGCCAAAATAGAGCAGGAATTAAGAAAGTATTTGTCAAGGAAAAATAAATGATCTGATGACATTTTGCAAAATAAAAAAGTTTATACCCAAAAACACATTTTAATAGCTTGAGATATAATTCACATGCCATATTTATTTATTTAATATGTGCAGTTTGATGGTTGTTAATGTATTCACAGAATTATATAATCTTTGGTATAATTCTTTTTAGAATATTGTCATTTCAAAAAGAAATCTCATGTCATTAGTAATCATTTCCATTCACTATGCCCCCAGCTATGATCAATCACAAATTTATTTTCTATTTCTATGGGTTTGCTACTCTAGACATTTAATAGGAGTAGATCCATAAACTATATGTATGATCTTTTGTGACTTTTTTCACTTAACATGATGTTTTCAAGGTTCATCTATGTTGTGTCAATACTTCATTTTTTAAATTGTTGAATAATGTTCTATTGAATGGATATACCACATTTTTGTTATTCATCAGAAGACTGATATTTTGGTTGTTTTTTTTCAATAATTGGCAATTATGAGTAATGCTGTTATAAACATCCATGTACTAGCTTTTAAGTGAATGTGATTTTACTCATTTCTTTGGGATATAAACCTAGGAATAGAATTGTGTTATATAGTGACTATGTTTAATCTTTTGAGGAACTGTCAAACCATTTTTAAAAGTGGCTGCATCAATTTACATTTGCACGAGCATTTTGTGAGGATTCCAATTTCTACACACAAAAAACCCAAATTATTAAAAAATAAAATAAAATGCTTCCCAATCGTAGAGCTGAAGTGCTAAGTAAAGAAGGCTGTGATGTACCTTACAAAGAAAATGTGTGTGTTAGATTAGCTTTGTGCAGGCATGCATTATAGTGCTGTTGGCTGGGAGATCAAGGTTAATGAATCAACAATGAATATACAGAAGCATACATAAAATAAAACAATGCACTGATTGGTTAAAGACCAGAGGCTCACAGAGACCAGAGGCAAAACCTGCGTTTCCCCTATAAGCACTGATCCAGTATTCACTAATTCAGTATGTAGGATAACTTTCTTGTGACTTTATAGAAGTACATAACTACTGTGAATAATAAGAATCAACTGTGAATGTTTTGCAAATATTTTATTTCATCCTGTAGATTATCTTTTCACTTTGTTATTGGTATCCTTAGAGGCAAAATGTTTTAGTTTTTATGAAGTTCAACTTATATTTTCCCTTGCCTATGCTTTTGATGATATATTTAAGTAGGCTTTGCCTAATGCAAGATCATAAACATTTACTCCTGTATTTTCTTCTAAGGCTTTTATACTTTTAGTTCTTACATTTGGGTCTGTGATGCATTTTGAGTTCATTTTTGTGTGTGGTGGGAGGAAGGGATGCAACTTCAATAGATATCCAGTTATCTTCCTGGGAGAGTCAGGCCACCAAACTTTCCCATTCTCTTCAGCTTCATGTTGCAGAAGCTTGAGACCACCAGAAATGGGGGGCTGAGAGATCTGGAGTTCTCTTCTTACCCATAAGGTAGAAGCTCTAATTTAAGGACAAGTGGTTCTCAATCATCCTCATCACAGTTCCTCCCTGGAAGACACTATAGACTGGGTTTGAGGAGGTAGAATCTCTGAATCCTTCTCTAACCCATTCAGAGGGGAGCTTTTGTTATGCTGATCAAGAAAGAGTTGTGAAGGTATAGGTCTTTGTCACAGTTTCTTAGTGTTCTTACACAGATTTAGTAGATTTTTCTTAAATAAATTTCTCTTTTCATTTTCTGTATATCTTTAAGATAATAAAAAATGTCATCTTCTTGGGGTTTTTTAGTAATTTTTACAAGTTATAGTTGTTTTTCTGGGGAGGAGGTCCATGGAGTTCTTTATATAGCCATTCAACAAGTTGTCTTCCTTTATCAAGAAACATTTTGAAAATCAATTAATAATCTAGTGGTAGTGAAGTGAGACTTAGCCAATTTGGTGATTAATTAGTAGAGATTACCTATGTCATTAAAACCATATTGGTATAGCTACTGATTGAAGTCTTCTCGGAAAAAAAATCAATTCCATATGCACCATATAGCAGTGATCATAGTGAATAAATATATTATAAAGTGAAATCCATAGAAGTAAGTAGATTTTTAAATTCACAGTAGCAGGCATGTTATTATGTGAGAAAATATCCTCACAGTCCATATTATGGTAAATATTACATAAGATCATTAATTTTCATTTCACTACACAAGTGGATGTTGATTTTTTTAGTTTTGAAATACCTAATACATTAAACTACAATTTAGGGGCAAGTATTGATGACTTCATACATTCTGTGGAGCTTCAGAACATAGCTTTGGAAGTGGATGCATCTGGAAATAGAAATGGCGTAGATGATCCATCTTATAATGGAGCCATTATAGTGTCTGGTCACGACAAGGTATGCTGGTCTCCATTTAAGAAATTATCCTAAAGGTGTGCAAAGCTAATAAACTATCAATATACTCTGGCCTTCAATTTAGGAAACAGAATGAAAAACAAATACAGGAATACTGCTTTCATTACTTAGTTAATTGTAGTCATTAGTATGATAAATAATTCATATATCAATCATTGTCTACCAACACAGACTGTGTGCATTAGCAAAATAAATACTACATAATACCCACTGTCAAGAACATACTTAAGACCAAAAAATATCTATTTCCTCTCAAGGAAACTTCTGTTTTATTCTTAATAATAATATTTGATTCTAGCCGTAAACCAGACACCTGGTGTCCTGAAAGCCAGATACCACCTATATACATGTTTCGGTTTATTTAACACAATGTTTGTTTTTGTTCAGATTATTTAACACTGTTATAAAACATGATTTTTAATTAAAGTATTCAATTTTTATTTCTTTAGGGAAAAAATGAAGATCTCTGAGAATTTATAACCTTGCTTTTTCTATTTTAGAATTACACATTTTCATTAGCATGCAATACCAAGAGACTGAATTGCTTCCCAGTTCTTATGGATATTGTTAGTAATGGGCTGCTTAGAATGGTTAGACCATCAGCACGTATCCAAACTGGGAGAAGTACGTATTTGCAGGTAAGTATGTACTCTATGACTCTCCTCCATCAGGCATCTCCCGGGTGGCTGGGATTTTATTCTTATTGAGTAAACATCTGCAGGGCAAATTAGTGTTTGGATTCATGCAAGTTCTGTGGCTTTGGGAAATCAATGTAATTTTTCAGAACTTCGACTTTTTTTAGAACTAACAAACTATATTTTCAAAGAGAACATGAAAAAATGAAAGTGAAATCGTGCAGTCCTGTGACTAGCACTTTCCTTTTCCATACATGTGGGTTTCAAGCCAAAAATCAAGCTTCAAAACTGGATTAGATAGTCAAGAGTTTGATAACAAAAGGGAAGTAAGGTGGGGTTATACATAGTCTGTTTAATATTTTTTAAATGATTTTCAAATTTGTTCATGCAACTCATTATATTCTTTGTCTTTTCAAAAGGTACTGAATAATCCATTTGGACTCATAATGCCTTCCTTGCTCTGCCTGTTTTTGTCATCCAGTTGTGCTCCTTACATTGCCATGAGCAGCATCGATGATTATAAGGTAACGATGAGTAACTGAAACTTCCCTTACTTGTTGAAGGTAATATAATTACAGGATTTTTCAAGAGGAGATTTATACACGTTTACTTGAGCTGCCAATTAAGACAAAAATCCTAAGCTGTAACAATAAAAGGAAGTTTTATAAGTGGAAACATAAATGTATAGATAGAGTCTACAGAATGATTCTAAAACTTATATGAGTATGCAAATAACTGAAAATAAAATAACTTTGAAAAAGAAAAACAAAATTGAAGATTTATGCTTCTGACTGCAAGGCTTACTACAGTGATAGTAAAAAAAAATGTGTTGTATTAAGTAAGGATAATCATATAAATACTAGAGGCCCGGTGCACAAAAATTTGTGCACTCGGGGGGGGGGGGAAGGGGGGTCCCTCAGCCCGGCCTGTGCCCTCTCGCAGTCTGGGACCCCTCGGGAGATAACGACCTGCTGGCTTAGGCCTGTTCCCGGGTGGCAGAGGGCAGACCCAATCCCTAGGTGCAGCCCCTAGTCGGGCTCAGAGCAGGGCCAATTGGGGAGTTGGGGCGCCGCCCCCTGTCACACTCAAGGCAGGGTCGATGGGGAGGTTGCGATGCCACCCTCAGTCACGCTCAGAATAGGGCCTATTGGGGGGTTGGGGCACCGCCCCCTGTCACACTCAAGGCAGGGTCGATGGGGAGGTTGCAGCGCCACCCTGTCACGCACAGAGCAGGGTTGATCAGGGGGTTGGGGAGCTCCCCTATGTCACGCACAGAGCAGGGTTGATCAGGGGGTTGGGGAGCTCCCCTCTGTCACGCACAGAGCAGGGCCGATCAGGGGGTTGAGGAGCTCCCCCCTGTCACACACAGAGCAGGGAGGATCAGGGGGTTGGGGCGCCGCCCTCTATCACCCACAGAGCAGGTCTGATCAGGGGGTTGGGGCGCCGCCACTGTCACACTCAGGGCAGGGCCGATGGGGAGGTTATGGCTCTACCCCGTCACACACAGAGCAGGGCCCGTGGGGAGAGGGGGGTTGAGGCGTCACACCCTGTGACACACAGAGGCGCAGGGCGATCAGGGGGTTGGGGAGCTCCCCCCTATCAGGCACAGAGCAGGGCTGATCAGGGGGTTGGGGCGCCTTCCCCTGTCACGAACAAAGCAGGGCTGATAGGGAGGTTGTGGCCCTGCCCCCTGTCACACTCAGAGCCGCAGGGCGATCAGGGGGTTTGGTTGCTGCCCCCTGTCACACTGATCCCGGTGCCGGGAGGTCTCGTGGTTCCACTGATCCCAGTGCCGGGAGGCCTCGCGGCTCCGCTAATCCCGGTGCTGGGAGGCATATTACCCTTTTACTATATAGGATAGAGGCCTGGTGCACGGGTGGGGGCCGGCTGGTTTGCCCTGAAGGGTGTCCTGGATCAGGGTGGGAGTCCCCACTGGGGTGCCTGGTCAGTCTGGGTGAGGGGCTGAGGGCTGTTTTCAGGCTGGCGGGTGACTGAAGCTCCCAACCGCTCCTTTTTTTTCTTTTTTTTTTATTCTGGGCCAGCTTTAGCTCTGGCTCCAGCTCTGAGGCCTCCGCTGCTGAAAGCAGGTATCTCGTTTGTTTGGGTTCTATAATTGAAATACTGTTTCAACTCCAGCTCTGAGATCCCAGCTGGCTGAAAGCAGGTTTCTGGGGTTTTGTTTAGCTTCTATATTTGTAACAATGTTTCAAACTGCAAGCTCAGAGGCCGGCAGCGGCAGGCAGGAAATGTTGGTTTCCTCCGTCACTGAAGCAAGCAAGCCTCATGTTCGCTACAAGCTGCCTTGCTGCCGGCCGCCATCTTCGCTGGCAGTTAATTTGCATATCGCCCTGATTAGCCAATGGGAAGGGTAGCAGAGGTACGGCTAATTACCATGTTTCTCTATTATTAGATAGGATATGAAATGGAATAGACATTTCAGATATAAATCCACACATATGTCATCAATTGACTTTCAATAAAACTGCCAGTGAATTCAAATGGGGTAAGGATAGTCTTTTCAGAAAATTGTATGGAAAAAACTTGATACTATTATAAAAAAACATGTTCTCGACACTCAATTCTTACCATACACAAAATTATTTTGAAATGAATCATAGATCTTCTGGTAGGCAAATATTTCTTAGTTGGGACAAAGAAAGCATAGACCATACAAAAAAAAAACGTTATCTTGACCTTCATCAAAGTTCAAACTTTTCTTCTTTGTAAAACACCAAGAAGCAAATAAAAAGCTGTAGGCTGGGAGAGAAATATTCACAATGCACATATATAACAAAATATTTGTGTCAGCAATATAAAGAGTTCTAACACCCCAGTAATAGAAGATAACCTAATTTCAAAGATGGGCAAAATGTTAAAACGGATACCTTACCAAAGAAGATATGTAGATGGAAAATGCTTCCATTAAAAGATGGGTAATATCATGTGTAACCCAGAAAATAACCCCAATGAGATTCCTTTACACACCAAATAAAATGAATACATGTTAAAATGACTGACAATACAGAGTTTGTGAGGGTGTGGAGAAACTGGGATTCTCTTGCATAATCCACATTTTCTTGAACCTCAAGTTGAAATAGCATCTGTATTTTTGCTGTCTCCTGCTCAGAACAAAGTGTGGTCCCAGCTTCGCATTTCCGGGCTCTTCCCTTCGGCTTACTGGTTTGGACAGGCGTTGGTGGATGTCCCACTGTACTGGCTGATGTTCCTTCTAATGTATTTGCTGGAGATCATTTTAAGCCCCAGAAATTCCATATTTGCAGTTATAAATCCGATTATGCATGTGAGTTACAACATTCATCGAACAAATATCATTGTACGACATAGTTAGAAACTTTGAAGATGCAAACTGTTTTCATTGATATTCACATGGTCATAAATTATTAATAACTATAAGACCTGGTGCTGTGCTGATGTTTTGAATCTTAAATGTTTTCCGAGATTGCATTTGTCTTTAAGTAAAATGTAACATCCTGTTTATTTCAGATCCCATGTGCTATTGGTTCTGCCACATCCCTTATTTTCTATACGTATGTAATTTCATTCATTTTTCGCAAGGGGAGAAAAAATAGTGGAATTTGGTCTTTGGTCTACTTTGTTGTAAGTATGTTTCTTTTGAACATGTATTTTATACATGTAATGTATGATTCTGAGACAGTAGTTTAAATTTTCCCTTGGTAAAATACGTTAAGATGAGAGTCTAACATATTTAAAGTTTTCTGCCTTAGATATGGATCCTCTTCAAAATCTGCCTCTTTCCCTCTCCCTATTTCTACCCTGTCTTTCTTGAAAAGTGGCCACATTTTTTGTCAACATAAAATATTTAACAGAAGGAAACCTGGAAACCATCTGTATTTTCTTTTTACTGAAAAGGAAATAACCCCAAAGTTCTCGGTGACGCTATGCAAATACTGTAAACATCTTAGTTAAAACTAGAAGCAACTTCTCCAACTCTCTATTAAGAATTAATTCCATAAAGCAACACTTTATTTATCTAAATTAGGAGGAAAATATATGTAATCTATAAGCATCTATTCTAATTTCCTGTCGTCAATAGTTTTAACACTGAAAGAGTGCTCAAAGGGTAAACAGATGAGTAAATAGCCAATTCCTAAAACAGTAATAAGGCAAAGTTACCGAGATACCATCCATCTTTAAAAGTCTAACACAACTGCCCTATCTGGTTTGGCTCAGTGAATAGAGCGTTGGCCTGCAGACTGAAGGGTCCTAGGTTCCATTCTGGTCAAGGGCACATGCCCAGGTTATGGGCTTGATCCTCAGTAGGGGGTGTGCAGGAAGCAGCCAATCAGTGATTCTCTCTCATCGTTGATGTTTCTATCTCTCTCTCCCTGTCCCTTTCTCTCTGAAATATATATATATATATATATATATATATATATATATATATATATATATATATATATATATATATATTCTAACACAACTGAGTAATAAATAGGTCTATGAAAACCAGAAAAGGGAGACAGTCATTCATAAAAATGAGAACAGAGATTTCCTTCAGGAAGTGAAACCTGAGGAAGAGTAAGATTTCAACATTTGGAGAAGAATGATGATACAAATCGAAAAGAGTGGAGGAACAGAAACCCAAAGGGAGGAGTGTCTATACTAGAATAAGTCCTAACTACTGGTAATAATCTGAAATGAATATGGGTAGAAAACAGGCTGCAGCCTGAGTCTGTCCTAGTTGTGGTGAACATAATGGTTGGAACCATGACTGGCCTTAAATGATGGGCTCAAGAATTTATTCTACAGCCCTAGCCAGGTAGCTGTGTTGGTTAGAGCATTATCCAATATGCCAAGGTTGCGGGATTGATACCCAGTCAGGGCACATGCAAGAATCAACCAATGAATGGGTGGAACAACAAATTGATGTTTCTCGCTCTCTCTCACTCTCATGAGACACCATGGAAGCTAATAATTCAGAAAAAAAAATATGATCACAGACACACTTTAAGGAAGAATATTCTGGAAGCCATAGAAGTGATGGTTTATAACAGAGAGAAATTAGAAGTACAGAAACTATTTTTAAAGTATATTTTATTGATTTTTTACAGAGTGGAAGGGAGAGAGATAGAGAGTTTGAAACATCAATGAGAGAGAAACATCGATCAGCTGCCTCCTGCACACTCTCTACTGGGTATGTGCCCACAACCAAGGTACATGCCCTTGACTGGAATCGAACCTGGGACCCTTGAGTCCTCAGGCTGATGCTCTATCCACTGAGCCAAACCGGTCAGGGCAGTACAGAAACTTTTAGGAAGGCATTACAGTAGTTTAGAAGAAAAAGTCTAAGAGGATCAGATGTACTTATAACTTTCTCTTCTCCTGAATGTTGTATTTTAGTACTTGTACTAAGCCACTCCAGGTTTTTAAATGCTTGTATTAATCCATTGGTATAGTTAACAAGTCTCCTTTCATCGTTGCTTTATACCTATTAGCTATCTTTTTAAAAATATTTATTTTTATTGCTTTCAGAGAGGAAGGGAGAGGAGAGAGAGATATAGAAACATCAATGATGAAAGAGAACCATTGAGTGCCCAAGAGTGCCTCTTGCACACCCCATACTGGGAATCATGCCAGCAACCTAGACATGTGCCCAGAATGGGAGTTGAACTGTGACCTCAGGGTTCATAGGTCAGATGATCAACCACTGAGCGACACTGGCTGGGGATTCCTATTAGATATCAATTTCAATTTTTACCTATGATTATTGCTTATATATCATTCTGAATTTTATCTCCCAAAATGATATACACTACCTTTTTTCCTTTTCTATATTTAAAATGCTCTCCATATTAGATCCTAGATTTACCCAGTAAGGTCTCATTCATGATCCTCCGGGCCAAAGGAATGTGGCTAAGTCGTCAAGAGAAAATATCAATGCAGATCCGCTGATTTCAGCTTGGTTTTCGGGGTTGGAGTGGAAGTTAGGAATATCTCCAAGATGAGCCTTCTTAATTTGGAGCATCTATTGATGTTCAGAGTGGTTAATATGCTTTGTTTTCCTTTTTAGATCGCCCTTTTCTTTGTGGCCATAATTATAGTGGCATTCCATGGATATAGTTTACTGTTTTTCATCAACTTTTTAGTACCACAGACCACAGTAGTTGGCTGTATGCTCTTATCTTTTTATGTAAGTAATGCCATCCTCTGCTCCAGTGTCCTAGAACACACAACCAATGGTGAAAGCTTTGCTTAGGCCTGGGACTCTGCAACATGTTCAGTATGTGTGACATTTGAAGATTTCTACTTCATGCTTCCAACTGAATCTCTCTCCAGATAGGACAATATGCTCTAATTGAACTGTAATAGAATAGTTGACCCTAGTTGATGGGTGGGGAGGAAGAATAATGGGTGGGGAGAAAAAAAGCAGCCTTTATACTCAATCTGGGTTCTATACACTCTTGGGCATGCTCAGCTCTTGAAGGGGGCAAATGAAATGCCTCTAATCTTAGGGATTTCAGGATTCTAGAGAAGCTCTCAATCCTTTTTTCTAGCTGACTGATACCTATATTTCTACCTATGGAAGGAAGGTACAGTATATGAGTTAAGAGATATCCGTGGGGAAGAGAAAGGAAAGAAAGGGGACTTATGAAAGGGGCAGTGAGCACCAGCAGGTGTGTGAAGGTCTGTGTGATAAAGGTTAAATCTTGCCTCTCTTTCAATGTTTCGGGAGGCTAGCACAACAGACCCCAAGATTCTCTCACCAGGTGATGAATAATTGCTAAGTCCTATTGCTTCAAATAAAAGCACAATGGCTCATAAATCTTGGGAGGAAGGAAGACAGCTCCTCACTACACATTGTGGAATGGACCCTTAGCCAGTACTCTTCAGGGGGTATGCCAGTAGGGTTATTCACATGGGCCAATTCACTTTATATGGCAAAACCTCACCAAATGAAAATTTTCATGTTTAACCATTGTCTTTGTTTTTGCAGTTTTTCCTGTATTCTGAATATGATGGAGAGTCCTTTATGATATTCCTAATTGTAAGAAAATATTCTTCTTTAAAATTTATCATGTATTTTACTAACTAAACTATTTTAATCCTGTAAACAAAGCAGAACTTTTTATTAGTGTGGATATATAGGTATTTGTAGCCCATAGAGATAAAATATTTGTAAGAATAGAATATTTTTTATAAAAATCAACTAACCAGATAATATGCTTCCCAATTTTTAAGGACACTGTATAACTATTAGAGGAAATTATTTAAAGTAATGGTATCACACAGTTATATTTGTTACCTATGTTTCTGTAAACAAGATTAAGAATAAATTTACTAGTTTCACAGTTTGACAAATAGATTATTGGAAATTGGTAATGTTTTTGCCAAATGCATCTTTATAGAAGTCCAATTATTCCTAACTCACTTTTCATGTGAAATGATTTTCTTTTAGTGTTTCTAGTTATGCATCTCTTTATTCCTAGACTTTCCTTCAACTTATCGTCTTGATTTTTATTCTTCGATGTCTGGAATGGAAGTTTGGAAAGATTTCGATGAGAAAGGATCTCTTCTTTCGGTCTGGAAAAATGAAATTTGATTATTTTATTTCAGTGATCACTGTTTTAAAATCATTTTATGCATAAATGAATCTACTAACAAAGCAGTGCTAAGAACTAGAATGGGCTGGGGTAGGAACCATGTGTCAATACAAATAATAGAGATAGAGGGACCTAAATCAAAGATTATGAATAGTGGGGCAAACAGACCTAAAACATTGAATATTAAAGACCCTGTCTGACACTGTGCAGTGGAACACTAGGGAAAGTTACATCTGGCTCATTCAGTTTAAATAGCACTTAATGTGAATAGATTGACAGTGACGACGGAATGCTGTCGGTCCAGAATGGAAGCACAGAATGATCAATAGGTCAAAGACAGAAGTAGCTCTTCTCCTGTGGTTGTGAGAAGTCCGACTGGTGGGCCATAGACTGGTTCAGTTATTCATGGCACTTCAAAGCTGAGACTGTTCCCATCATTCAATGATGCAACCATAAGCATCTTATTCCCCATCAGTTTCATTGATAACTCTTACAGATAGTTGCATGGGACACTTCCAAGATACAAGAAGACTTTTAAGAAGTCATCTAAGATCAGTATGGGAGATTTAAGTTGAAGGAAGAGAGACTAGAAGGAAGAGAGTAGGAGGGACGGAGTTAGAATGGAGGAAAATTAGTGAATCTGACACATATTCCAAAGAAATGCCTAACCTTAATAGGAGATCAAGCATCCTATTTGCATTTGGACAGGGGGTGGAGATTTCACTGGATTGAAGAGAGATTATGATGGGTTATTAATCACCCAGTCTACTCAAGTATAAGATTTAAAGAATGCAGTGTTTTTGATACGAGGATAAGAAACCAAAATCAATTATTAATGGATGGTTTGACTGCAGAATTTCTCCAAGAAGCAGTGATGTACACCAAAATCCAGAGGAGCCCGAGGGGGAGGATGAAGATGTTGAGATGGAAAGAGTGAGAACAGCAAATGCCTTGAATTCCACAAACTTTGATGAGGTAAAAACATACAAAGTAGTTTTTTCAACAAGTACCACAAATGAATAAAATCAGAAAGCATCTAATTCTCAAATGATTTTACATTTCTTTAATTCATACAAATGAGGATCATAACTTTATTTTGGCAGGTAGTCATTTTTACATCTAAATGAGCACAGATTAAAAAGTCATTTTAATTCACTTTGTCTTTCATAGAAAATAAATTTTAAAAATGGAGTGAAATTGAAATTTCTGAAGCCAAGAAGAATTTGTGAATTTTAGAAACTGAGTAGAGTGACCCCAATCACTGCTTCTTGGAGAAAGGACACTGTAAAAATGCAGGGCAAAGTCGAGTCCACAGTGTGTTGTTTGTCCTTGGAGGGTGATTTGGTGCTTCTCCAAGTCTCTTTGCTTCTGTTCTGAGAGATGGGCTGGCTGCATAAAATAATGTGTTCCTGCGTGAGTGCCCTTGTAGGAGAGGGAAACATAAGTGCTAAGATAGGAGAATGGCCCCTAAACCTGTCATCTAGTAGGAAGTCTTCTTGGAGGCATGGCTTGTGCAGTCAGGGGCTAGTCCAGTGGGAGGCTAAAGCCTGTTAAAGGTCAATAGAGAGTCTTAAGGTCTGACATCATGTACTTGTCATTTACAGAAACCAGCCATCATTGCCAGCTGTCTACGCAAGGAGTACACAGCGAAGAGGAAACACTGCTTTTCCAAGAAGAAGAAGAAAATCGCCATGAGGAATGTCTCTTTCTGTGTCAGAAAAGGTTGGACACGGAGGCCCTCCCACTGCTGGCTCGGAGCCCTCCTGCGCGCTTTGTGGTTCCTGATGAGAATCATTCTGTGACCACCTCTTGGTTCGCACACAGACCCATCAGCGGGGTGACCTTGACAGCTCCTTTTACATGGCTCATTCCTAGAGAAATTAACTAAGTCATGCCCATGGATAAGTACTTAGTCACATGGACATGGAAACCATAAGCACTCTATTGAAATAAACCATTGAAACCCCAAAAATGTGCATTTCTCTGTAATGAACACGATTAATTTCCTAACGTTCATTATTTTTCACAAGAAAACAAAAAGAATGTGCCAGCATGTTCTGAAGGCTTGACCGGCAGATGGTACTTGACTTCATTTTGTGAAATTATTGCACAGTTCTTAGGACCACAGGAGATGTGTGGTGTCATACACCTAGCTTCCAAGAGTGACTTTGTCACTTCCCATCTGTGTGACTTTGGGCAACTAACCTCATCCCTAAGAGCTTTTGTTCCAAAATATGTAAGAAAGGGTTATGATAGCCTCTGGGGGAGGGGGAGGGTATGACAATTAAAAGAGATACTACCTACAAATCACATAGAACACTTGTCACAGTGAGACTTCAGACTATGTTTTATTCTTAATTTTATTATTAAAATCAGTTTGTACTAAATGTGACCTTTTTCTTTTTCCAGGTGAGGTTTTAGGATTACTAGGACACAATGGAGCTGGTAAAAGTACGTCCGTTAAAGTGATAACTGGAGACACCAAACCAACTGCTGGACAGGTAGGTGAATCACGTGGAAAACACATTACCTAGTGGTGCTCAAGATAAATTTTATAAGATGTTAAAATGTTATACCCAGCAAATCTCACTGATTCATTAGAAGAATGAAGTGATTAATGTGGCTGAATACCCATTACAAATTACCACATTAGCACACAATGAAATTAATAACTGAAAGGGAATAATTATTCATGCTTGTAAAGACAATTAGTGGGAATGTCCAAATTCAGAATTCATACAAATTCTACTTATACTATCATCAAACATTTAGATTTGCACTTTCAATGAGCACTGTCCTCCCAATATGAATAAAAATGTGCTTTTTAAAAAACAAACAAACAACAACTTTATTTAGTGATCATTGTCCTTTAAAAGTGCTTAGTTATAATAAAACATATTTTGGTAGAAATACAGTATCTTGGGTGAGTGTTTTCAAGGAACGGCTCCAAGTTGAGCAATAGGGATATGAAGTTGACAGAATTATCCATGCGATTCAACTGCATAGAAGACCAGGCAAACAGAAAAAGAAGTGAATTTATCAAAGAAACAACATGAGTTACAGAGAAAACTAAAATTCTATGTCAGGAGATAGGTAACCTTAAGAGCTCCTCTGAAAGGTATATCGGGGGTGGGAGGAGTGGAGAACAGAGTCCTAAGGCAGAGGTCTGTGCACCTCCACCATGGGAAAGGGGCTGGTGGTCACGCCCACCAAGGGGAAGACCACCAAGAACGTGATGGGCAGGTGTCCCAGGAAAGAGGAAGGAGGAAACGTATTCACAGTCGCTCTGAAGCTGAGGTGAGAGCAGGTGTTCGTGAAAGGTGCCTCTGGGTGACGTTGGTGGCTCAGCCGAGCCTATCGGGAGCGCTAAGTTCAGTGGAGAGCACCCCCTTGAAACAAAATCAATATTTTATTTCTCCTTAAGCATGGGCAAAAAAAGAGGTAAGCTTTCATTGAGGTCTTGGAATGAAATATTTCTAAAGGTTACGTGAGATCTGAATTATAAACCCAACCACCATTTGGGTGTCATGAAATCAGCTTGAATCAGATCAGTCAGTGAGATCCTTATAAAAGGTCATTGTCCTGCTGAAATACATTCAGTGACCTCTCCCTGCACTGTGGCTGGAAGGACACCTCTCCTCGCTGGCCAGGATCTGATTCCCACGACCCTCCTATCACATCTCTCTCTTCTCCCCTGGACCACTCGGCTCCAGATCCCCTACTGTAGCCTGGGGTCTGAGAGCACATTGAACACCATCCCTCCACAGGGCTTTGCTCTACCCCAAACTCCTGGCCTTTTCCAGGGCAGGCGCCCTGTCACCCTTCTGCTGCAATGGTCCCTCAGCAGGCAGGCTTTCTCGGATCGCCCTACCTACAGTCACTTGCCCAGAATATCTGTTTGTTGCCAGGTATTTACACTCTGACTACCTTCTTCCAAGGCAAAATGGTTGCAGGTGATTCGAGTCAATGAGATCGGAGAATGTCTCTGGTTTTTCTAGGTTTGTAAGGAGAAAGATGTGATGGGAACACAGAGGAGCAATGCAGGCCATCGGGTCTGAGAGGGAAGTTTTCTCTGCAGGTGCTACTGAGAGGCAGCAGTGAAGGGGACCCTCTGGGGTTCCTGGGGTACTGCCCTCAGGAGAAGGGGCTGTGGCCCAACCTGACAGTGAGAGAGCACCTGGACGTGTTCGCTGCGGTGAGAGGGCTGAGGAAAGCAGATGCCACGGTCACCATCACACGGTACAAGGGGGAAAGGGGCGGTGGGGGGTTGGGGGGGGACACACCTGAGAGGTCCAGGAAGACAGCTGGAGTGACAGCCTTCACAGGAAACTCAAGGCTTCCCAGGAGACTCAACGCTGACCCAGACCGCAATGGGGAGAGTTGTGATCAGAAACTGGTTTCCCCGATTTTAGCATGTTATTTTCTTTTCTCATCTTAAATATGGAAAGAACAAAGTATGTATTGGCAAATTTATCAAAAATACTAAAATTGAAGTGTAAACTATCATAGGACAGCTATTTGCATGTCATAAAATGGCTTCAAATCTTATAAAAGGAAAAACTAATTTGGGGGGCGGGCGTGTCAAACCAGTCCAATGCAACGTGGCCCAGTGTCTATGTCAGAACCGCATTTCGGAGCTCGTTCCCCACCTGGTCCTGCGTGGCTCGCTCTCCCACCAAGTGTCCTGGTTCTCGGAAGCCTGTAGCCCCACTGTGTTTGCTTCAGGTTGGTGGAGGCGCTCAAGCTGCAGGAGGAGCAGAAGCGCCCCGTGAAGGCCTTATCAGAGGGAATCAAGAGAAAGGTAGGGGTGGGGCTGGGGTTACTCCGCGAGGCCCACAGATCGCAGATCCGTGCCAGATGCGCTGTCCCCTTCCTTCCAGCTGTGCTTCGCGCTGAGCATCCTGGGAAACCCATCGGTGGTGCTGCTGGACGAGCCGTCCACGGGCATGGACCCCGCGGGGCAGCAGCAGATGTGGTGAGGGGCGCCGCCCGGTCAGGGCCAGCGTGGACGCCTGGCAGGGAATCTCTGAAGTGTTTACCTCCTGTGAACATTGTCCCTTAAGCTGTTTTGATTTGTTCTTTACTTTTCATCAAGTTTTTAACGTGTGAAATCTGAATTCTGTCAGGGACATATACCTACTTATATCAGTTTCTGAGGTCAAAGTTGTGGCTACTCACTTTTATTTTTTAAATCAATATATTTGTATTGATTTCAGAGAGGAAGGGAGAGGGAGAGAGAGATACAAACAAAAATGATGAGTGAGAATCATTGATCGGCTGCCCCTGCACACTCCACACCCCAAACCAAGCATATGTCCTGGTTCATAGGTCAACCCTCAACCACTGAGCCATGCCAGTCAGCTTGGCTAATCACTTTTAAATTCACAGTTCCAAGCAGCTGAGCCAGCTCTCTGTACCCAATGAGATAAGTTCACCATCACTAATTCCATCATGACAGTTATCATGTGCTATTACCAGTTTTTCAGTCTCCATTAGATTGGGGTTCCGTGAGAGCAGAGATGTTCATGCTCTCTTTGCCTTAAAATAAGCACCCAATTCTTTGCTAAATGAGTCATGAACAATAGTTCTATTCAAATAGTGTGTATTTATCCATAATATAATTACTAAGCATTCATCTCTAAATATTCTATAATCTGATTTCAAATCCTCAAATTTAAAAGGAAACTTATCCAAGGCTTTGACTTAGTTTGTGCGAAATCATTTTTAAAATGTGTAGCTTCGGACCATTTGTTATAAAAAGCTGGTACTCGTATACATAACATGATAAGAACTTTTTTCATCATATATGTTCACTTTTTTTAGCTTGGCCTTCTAGTGAACCTTCGGCTTCATTGAAGGGATCCTCTAGGAGGATTAAAAGCATAATTCACTGATGCGCATCTCTTCTTTTTCCTTTATTGGCAGTAGAGCTTACCCGTATGTGAATTCCGTTTCCCATTTTGTTATGTTGGGTTCAAACCCACGTGGAATAGCCACCACTGAAGGCAGATGTTGGTAGACTTTGAAAGTGTTGTTTGACTTAAGGCTCCACATACTTCGTGGCTTGCAAAACACAATGGCCTGGCCCAGCCGGCATAGCTCAGTGGTTGAGCATCGACCTATGAACTAGGAGGTTACAGTTAGATTCCCTGCAGGGGCACATACCTGGGTAGCGGGCTCGATCCCTGGGGTGGGGCATGCAGGAGGCAGCCAATCCATGATTCTCTCTCATCATTGATGTTTCTATCTCTCTCTCCCTCTCCCTTCCTCTCTGAAATAAAGAAATACATATTTTTTTTTAAATAAACAAAACACAATAGACTGCAAATCCTGAAGCAGCACTGGTCCAACTGCCACCCCTGTAGCGGCTGTAACTCCAGCTCGGCTCCCCTGTTTCCCCGCCTCCCCGAGAGCTTAGTTCATCCCAGCCCAGAGGCCACGGCCACCAACTCCATGCATCTACGGAAAGCAAGGCGGCCACCCCTCCCGTACACTGTCTCTTAATCCAAAATAAAACAACCCTGAATATCATTTGTATAGCCCAGTGATGGCGAACCTATGAACTCATCTTTTTTTTGGTTGATTTTTCTTTGTTAAATTGCATTAAATATATAAAATAAATATCAAAAATATACATCTTTGTTTTACTATGGTTGCAAATATCAAAAAATTTCTATATGTGACAGGCTCCAGAGTTAAGTTAGGGTTTTTCAAAATGCTGACATGCTGTGCTCAAAAGTTTTGCCATCACTGGTATAGCCAATACTTTGCAAAAACATCTTACTATTTCTCATTAAAGGAAAAATAATCATGGTCAGGGCCCAAACAGACTCACTCTGAGTATTGTAATTGCTCAATTGATCTTTTCAGTAGCTATGGTGTATCTGTGTGACACATTAAGACACAATCTCCCCATGTGCCACACTTCTCGTGAGAATGGTAATTCACGTTAGGATTCACGGGTGGGGGAGCGGGCAGGGTTCTGGATGTCATTGTGTATGCTTCCATGCATATCTTTTCTTTCCATTCAGGCAGGCGATCAGGGCCAGCTTTAACAACACCGAGAGGGGCGCCCTCCTGACCACCCATTACATGGCCGAGGCAGAGGCCATATGTGACCGTGTGGCCATCATGGTGTCCGGGAGGCTGAGGTGGGTGTCTGCTCAAGCCCTCACTTGACCATCAGCTGCATGGCTGGCAGAGTTTGTCGGTGGGCAGAGAGGTCACTGTGAAAAACTAGGACCACCTGACTAGGGTCTGATGGCCAAGTCCTGAGACAGCGCTAGCAGCAAATCCCAAGCCTCAAATATTGCACCCTCTCTTCCCCCTCCTCCTCTTCCCTCCAGATGTATCGGTTCCATCCAGCACCTGAAGAGCAAATTTGGCAAGGATTACCTGCTGGAGATGAAGGTGAAGACCCTCGCCCACGCGGAGCCCCTGCACAGCGAAATCCTGAGGCTTTTCCCCCAGGCTGCTCGGCAGGAAAGGTAAGGGTGGTGGCTGGCTTTGATCTGCTATCAGATGTCAGTTTTTCCTTGTCAGGTTCATAGAACTGTGGTCATTCAAGTCCACATTTAGCCTAAAAGGAAACCCTAAAAGAAAGAAAGGATCTGTTGGACACTGCAGAAAGTAAATGAGAGAAGAGGCGATGTTGTGTGTTATGGTCCTACTATGTGCCAGGTATTGTCCTGTTCTTGGGTTATCTTATTTAATCCTCATGGAGACTTTTAAAGTAGACTCTGGTGTTTCAGTGAAAAAGGAGATGATTGCAAAAACGCATTGTAAGAGTCTGACCTTTGCAAGGACCTTATTCCATGAAAATTGGTAGATTGGTTAGGTCACATGACAGCTAATAAGTGGCAAAGCAGGGATGTAAATAGATTTTCATTTCAAATCTATTAATATCTCCAGTTTCATTTCAAATCTATTAATATTTCCAGAGTCTGGTCATGGAATAATCCTCATAAAAGTAATATACTAAAAAATACAAACATTAACATTAGGGTCATTTTTTTAACAACTTCAATTTAAATGCAGAAGACAGGTAATTTAGGAGTTAGGGGAAAGTAGTAAAGAGAAATAAGTCATAAAGACAAGGCCAGAAAATATATTTCTACAGTGGAGTATAAATATAAAGTCAACGTTATAACTCATCGTGTAGCCCACGACTAAATAGAAATATGTCATAGGGGTGCAGGGAATGAGCAAAATGGATGAGAAAGGTTGCTCCATAAATATGTGAAATAGCATCTTTAAGAAAAGAAATCTGAATCTTCCTGGTTTTCAAATGATGGAAAGACAAATTTACTTGAGAAACAAATTATTTTTAAAATGGTTTCTGGACATTATTTGGAGCTTGAATTCCTAGAGATTTATGGTTTTCTAATCAGAGACTCAGTTATGCTCTCCTGTGTTAGGAAAGCAGTTTGAGTAGGAAGGGGAAGGTAGGGTAGCTAGAAATGCTCTGGAGAATAGACTTAGACTTCTACCTGAGTTGGAAACGTGAAGAAATTGCATGGTGTCAGGACCCGGTTGGAGGATGAAGCTAAGATGTAAATGTTGAGCCTAGAAAGTGAGGTGGGCCCTAGCTAGTTTGACTCAGTGGATAGAGCATCAGCCCAGTTGGATTCTAGTCAAGAGCACATAGTTCAGTTGCAGGTTGCAGGCTCGATCCCCGGACCTGGGGGAGGCAACCAATCGATGCGTCTCTCTCACATCAGTGTTTCACTCTGTGTGTCTCTCCCCTTCCCATCCACTCTCTCTAAAAATCAATGGGAAAATATCCTCTGGTGAGGATTAACAAAAAAAAAAAGAAGGCGAGGTGGAAGGTGACTTTGGGAAGTCTGGGAATGTGATTTGCGTTGTACCTACTCATCCCCATCTGAGGGGCCAAGGGCACTAACCTACCTATAGGATTCCAATCCCCAGTTTTCCTTGTGAACTGCCTCTTTCTTATTAGTATGGCTTCACCCTCGGCATTTTGCCTACCCCAAACCACACTTACAGAAATGAAGGCCAGAGAGAAGTCTGAGTCAGTTCACGTTCATTGCGGTTGGATCAGCGTGCCTCTCCTCTCCTTGCCTCCCAGGTACTCGTCTCTCATGGTCTACAAGTTGCCAGTGGAAGATGTGCGACCTTTAGCCCAAGCTTTCTTCAAATTAGAGAGGGGTAAGAGTGATAGGCTTTTAAATAAGAGCCTGAAAGCAGATAATTTCAAATCACAAAATAATCCATTTCCATGACAAATAAGAAATGTGATATAATGTGTTAAATTCAAATTGAATTTTAGGAGCACAATATCAAGGAAGTACAGGCATTCTGTGTGCCCTTGTGGTGTGTGTGTGGGGCGGGGGGGGGGGGGGGGGAATGGGAGTGATTTTTACTCTTCTGGGCTTTTTCCATATCTTTTTGTGTATATATATATATATATATATATATATATATATATATATATATGTATAAGTTAAGTGAAAACTCAATCATACATGCATTTAAAAATAATACTGTCAAAAAAAAGAAGAATATTGTCTTTTGGCATATTGGTGCTTACATGTTTAAAATTAAATTTTATGTGGACTTGCATATTATTTTTTTGCCTTGGACTCTATATTAAGAAACTTACCTCTTGTCTGGTTACTAAGGTGATCTTTTTGTGTCTGTTGTGCTATAAAACTAACTGCACTGTATCTGTCATCGCCAGGCTCATGTGGTCCTTGCCATCTGAGCCCATTAACTCTGCGACTCTGTTCTGTGCTATCTGGACCTCCCTCTCTCCATCCATATTCTTTCATTGTCACTGCCCAGTGATATCTTCGCTTGCTTGTCACCTTCCCTGAGGAAGAGATTCGAGTCTCCTGGTTCTAGGAGACTCTTCTTCCTCCTGCTAATAGCATCCATGGTCACAGTGATGCTTCTTCTTTCCATTCTCTGAGCTGAGCACCCCAGCGTTCTGACCTCCCCAGACTGGCACTGTGGCCAGTACCAGCCTGGTATCTTTGGTGGTATATTTCCAATCTGGTACTGTTAGTGGCATGTTTCCAGCCTGCTGGGCTCTTATTGGGGCTCTAACTACCCTTCCCAGTCCATTTTGGTCAAGGAGAAGGGTTTTCTACTTGGTTTGGGTCAAGCAAACTGCATGGACGGAAAGAGGTCCATGAGGATTACCTGCTTCTGAGAAAACCACAGGCATCTTTCTCAATAATCTTCTGATGCAACCCTTTTCCAAATGTGTCTGCCTTCCACCTCTTCCAGTGCTGGATGTGCAGAAAACCCGGCTAACCTGCAGGAAAGGAAGCCTTCTCGGCACCATTTCCTCCCTTAAGTAGACATCTCAGAAACTGTGCGACATAACACCTTTTCTCCAAACCTATGTGAATGCATTGCTGTTCCTTTGGCTAAATGCTGTACTTAAACCATCCTAACGATTCTTGTCTTCACCTTTTCATTTAATATTTTTTTAAAAATCGTTATTTGTATTCCATGGTGACTTCTAAGGCCATCTGGATATAAAAACATATAAACCCCTAACATACATTCATCCTTGTGCAGTTAAACAGAGCTTCGACCTGGAGGAGTACAGCCTGTCACAGTCCACCCTGGAGCAGGTGGGTCAGTTTTAGTGATCTTACATCATCCATGGAATAGAACTGTACAATAAGTACATATGCTTTTCACTCTCTTGGGGCTACAGGAAACACTATGACATCCCTGTCTCTCTATCTCTTATCCCCTTTCAGGTCTTCCTGGAGCTCTCCAAGGAGCAGGAGCTGGAGAATTTTGTTGATGAGCTTCAACCCTCCATGAAACGGAAGCTCCTCCCACAGGAAGAGGCGTGAAGAACAAATACTCTATGTTTCCATTCAAGCCTGTGGTTGTTCTTTAAGACATTTATTTTGATAGCATCACTGTTTGTATTTAGAACCTATATTGTGAACACTGACATGGTTTTTGGTGTGGTGGAGCGGAGGAGTGAGTGCTGGGCAAATGCAGTGACAACAGGGACAGGTACCCAACTGAGCCCACCTCCCAGTTCCAGCCTACGTGTGTCTGCAGGTCACCCTGATCCTATTTTTCTGTCTAATGCTGAATAAATAAATTTACATTTCTGAATATGATATACGAATTTTATTTAATTTTTTTATCAAAAACTTAAAATCCTTTTTTTGCTAACCCAAACTGAGAAATCCATATATTTACTCTTCAGAAAGTGTGATACTTTATCAAGCTGATATTTTAATAATAATTTAAGTGAGCATGTCAAAAAGTATTATACTTACTGAGAAATATTTCAATATATATTTTATGGCTAAAAATATGAAAACCTCATTCATTGGTCATAAAATTTGATATCAATATATTTGAGAACATTTCCACTGGTAACGCTATCAGTCATACAGACATAGTCTGGAAAACTGAAAACTTGCTATTAGGAATGTATTATACTTTTTTATTTTTATAAACCAACAGAGTCCTATTTCCATTGTATTTTTTAATCTTTGCTAAAGATGCTTGTATTATAACTGATCTTTTATGGACATCTGCCACTTCATCTCAGAAAGTTGATAAATGTAATAGGTCCAATGATCAAGTTGGACGAAAATATAAAATAAATCTGTTATATATAGTTTTGAAATGTCTTCTATTTCATGTGTCTTTTTCTCAACTCTTGGGCCTCCAATTTACAAGTTCATTGCAATCCAATGGAAAATGATTTCTAGTATAAGAGTAAGTTTGCTGCTTTAATCAATGTGCTACCAAAATCTAAACAAAGAAGACACCACACCGTGATTAAGGAAGTAAAAAGTGGTGGCAAGCAGGGACGTTTTCTAAACTACTGGATGTGATGACCATGTATAAAATGTAAGATTTTCTGAGTGCAGATGATCCTCTAAGCTTTTTACCAGTGCTCTTATGTCTTTTCTTCCCTTTCTAAAAATTCTTGGCATCCCAGAAAATTCTGCTCTGGAGAGCTCCTGTCCCCAACTGCCTTCCCAGGCTCTTATGTAAGGTCTGTTTATTCATCTTGTGCTAGGAAGAAAAAGATGAATGGAACTCAGTTCTTACTTTCAGTGAATGCTGCCGTGTGGCACAGTGACTTAGAGCGTGTCCTAAATTTAATCTTGGATCAACCATCTACTCTCTCTGCAGAACTTGTTTCCTCATCTGTAAAATAAAGATCTTGGTCTCCTTACCCACAGCAGAGGGTTACCATGACAACCAAAAGAGACAAAGGCAACAACAACACCAAACTGCTGCCTATTACCAGTGCTCAGGGATTCAAAGAAGCTCTGCTTTGCCCTGACCAACTCCCTTCTTGTTCCTCTCCCCTAACTTCTCAAGGACACATCGAAATGAACCTGTTTTCACCTCATTCCCCAAGGGCCAGAGGAGGTATCTGGGACTAGTACACTGAACAGACTTCTTTTAATGGAGGATTTCACATTGTAACCCAAAGATATCACACAAACTAGGTCAGTGGGAGAGATATCCTGGGACAAGAAGAGTTTTTGCACTGAAATGGCTTTTTATTTAACCTATAGATTCAACCAGCCTCAGTATCACAGACAACCAGGTCTTTGGAGAAATGAAAATGACAACTGTGTTATACCTGAGCTTAAGTTTTCACTTGCTCTTGGGCAAAGAAAAGCTTGCCCAGTTCTTAATGCCTCTTCATTGGGACCAAAGTCTGGTGTTGGCTTCAAATGATGTATTGGGGGGGGGCGGGCGCTAAAAAAAATGAATATTTTTTCTCCCACCTTCTAAGTTCTTCTAGCTGGACTAATAATCAAATTAGCAGTGACAGATTAATAGGAGAAAGTCAAATTGTAATACAAGGGTATGGGGAATTCACATATGCATGAAAATTCCAAAGACACAAGGCAACATTGAGTATACATGTCAGTTTGGACAAAGGAGAAAAGAGGGAGAATGAGCTATTCAGTTTCAGAAATGAGAATGGGAGATTTACAGATAGTTGAGGAAGAGCGGAACACATTTGGCAGGCAAATTCTTGCCAGGCAACTCAGAAACAATGGGTCGGGGGTACCTAGCTAACAGGCCCTGCCTGAAGCCTCCCCACATACCACACTTACTTCAAATTAGACTAAGATGAACATCATCAGACTTCCTTTCTGAAGCAGGTTTTTTTCTCTGAAGGGGAGCAAAGGAGGAAGGGTCAACATTTTTCTCTGAGTCTTTTGTTTCTTAATCAACAGCTTAAAATAAAACTCAAAACATTTTGTCCCCTACATCTACAGAGGAAATCCATTATCATGAATCTGGTACCACATGGAGGATGATGAACTTTGAAATGTTTCATGACCAGATGGCAGTTGTTGACATTTCTGAGGCCAATGAGAAAACCTAGAACTAAAAAAACAGATGAACTACAGCGTTTACCCTCAAACATGTCACAACCACTTATATTTATAGATCACAGAAGACAGGAAACATATTGCTATGCAAAAGATCATTCTTTCTGCTCCTTAAAGCCAGTCTTACTCTGTCCATCCATTTTTAAATCCTTGTCTCATTTCTATTCCATAGTATTCTTTTAGCCTCCTTTGTTTTGCCTTTTCTCTGGAGGCCATACCAAATTGTATTCAAGGGAAATATTCAATTAAAGTAAATTGTTTGGGCCCAGCCGTGGTGGCTCAGTGGTTGAGTGTCAACCTGTGAACCAGGAGGTCATGTTTCGATTCCCCATCAGAGCACATGCCCAGGTTGCAGGCTCGATCCCCAGTGGGGGTCATGCAGGAGGCAACTGATCAATGATTCTCTCTCATCATTGATATTTCTCTTCCCTCCCTCCCTCCCTCCCTCCCTCCCTCCCTCCCTCCCTCTCCCTTCCTCTCTGAAATCAATAAAAATATATTTTTAAATAAATAAATAATAAAGTAAATTGGTTGGCATGGTAGAAACAATACTAGTTAAATGACCAACATCTTTATTTTTCAACCAGATGTACAATCCTAAGGAAACCTGGTTTCTGTCTCCCTCTCCCAGGCTTCCTCTTTTTCTAATTTCTATGCTTTTGATTCCTTTTCTGCTCACATGTTTGTTTCCTCTTCTTTCTAGTTCTATAACACTTCCAAAATCTTTTCCAAGATCTTGTTGAACTAAAACTATGGGAGAGGATTTTTCCCACAATTAAAAAAAAAATAGTACAGACTTCCAAGACCTGAGAGAGGCCAAGTAATATATTATGTTGAATGAGAGTTGCTAAAGGAAACAGGGGAGATATGAAAATGTCTTTATGATCGTGGGAGCCAAATGTCTCAAGAGACATCCTTTGTCTACTTCAGAGGAGAAGACCATCCACAGCTATGAAAGGATTGAGGGGAAAGATGAAATCATTATCATCACATAATACAGAGGAAATAGCAACATTTGGAAGTGGTGGCGGGGGGGGGGGGGGGGTAATATTCTTTTTACAAATTCCAGAATTTCCTTACCTTTTTTCCTGGTAATTTAAAATGTGTATTTTCACCTTTCTCTTCACATCCAAGGGGGAAAAAAAATACTGAAGACTTAAACTAAATAGTGATTCTGAAGTTGAGATCATAACCTTTGGGAACCTGGATGATTTGGGGATGGAAAGGTCTCTTGTATCCAGGTTCTAAGTAGGCTGAAGCCTCTCTACTGCCATCAGAGACTCATAAGAACTAAGCATAAAGCATGTGAGTGATTCTTATTATCTTGGTTATTTGAAGTCTGACTCCCTGGACTTGTTGGGGTGGTCTGAAATGAAAGAGAGGAGACGGCACCATTTTATTTATTTTTTAAATATATTTTTATTTATTTCAGAGAGGAAGGGAGAAGGAGAGATAGAAACATCAGTAATGAGAGAGAGAGTCATTGATTGGCTGCCTCCTACACGCCTCCCACTGGGATCAAGCCCACATCCAGGCATGTGCCCTGACTGGGAATTGAATTGTGACCTCCCGGTTCATAAGTCAACACTCAACCACTGAGGAACACTGATTGGGCACCATTTTAAACTTCCAGCCTCTACAATACTAGAAAGTTCATGGAAGGAGGGTAGAATAAATGTTAGAATCTAATCTTTCAAATGCAACAAAACTTTCAAATATCTCCAACCCTGACCTTTTCCTTGAGCTCTGCTCATATATCCAAGCACTTGCTTAATTTCTCCATTTGAATGTCTAATTCGTATCTCAAACAAAATGTGTGCAAAATAGAATGCTTAATATATTTCCCTTAGCCTTTTTCTTCTCAGTAAATAGCAACATACAGTTGCCAACCTAGGAGCCACCCTTGGTTTCTCTCTTCCCTTCTTCCCTTCAGCTGATCCAATGGTACTGTTGACCCTACCTCCAAACTGTACCCCAAATCCATCCACCTCTTTACATCTACTGTTACCACCATAGTTTGAATGTTCTCATCTGGATTTCCGCATTGGCCTCCACACTATTTTTCCTACATCCAATCTTGCACTCTGTACTTTATTTTCCATGCAGTGACCACAAATCATATCATGTCACTGTTACTGAACCCAACTTTGTGTGCCCAACATTTCTAAAGACAAAAACTCAACACATCAAAGTTTGGAGTAAGGAAAGGTTTATTGGTCAAGAAGGTGCCAATTGAGAAGATGGAAGACCTAACAGTGACTCAAATCCATATTGCTCTCTGGGCTAGGTTAAGGGGTTTTGATTGACCAGGGGTACACAGAAGTACTGGCGGGACAAGTTTTAATTGGAAGACCTTGGAACTTGGCCATTGATGGTAAAAGGCATCATCACTGGTCCTGGACAATAGACTCTTTGCTTCTGAAAAGGTGTTGGTGTTCAAGATCCAGTTATGTCTCAATCTTTGGTTCTCTCTGTGTTTGCGTGATATGGGACTTTGGTTCCCGGTGCAGCTGGAGGTCAGAGTTCTCTATTTTGCACATGCTTCAGCTGCATAACTCACCATTTTGGTCTGTTGTCTCTGAAAAGTGACTCAGTATCTTGTTAAACAGAATAAGACTATTTTCAGCTGGTTTTGTGGTTACATCACCACATCCCTTTTAAAGTCCACCATTGCACTGAAATAAACTCCCTATTCAAGTTTACAGATCCTTCTATGATGTGGCCTCTGCCCACTTCTCTGAGACTCCAGCCACATGGGCCTTTTATCTGTTCCTTAAAAACACTAAGATTGTTCCACCCACGGGACCTTGCATCTGCTTTTCCTTCTGCCAAAAACCTTCTTCTCCCAGACATCTGCATACTTGGCTCTTGATTATCTTTCAGGTCTCAGTCAGCTCAGTTGTCTCCTCTTCAAAAATATCACCCTGACCACCAAACCTAAAGCCACTCCAAGTCACTCTCACTATTTTCTTTGCTTTATTCTTCTTAAATTATCTAGCTTATTTATTTATTTGTGGATAAACTGTATGTCCCACCCCCTCCAGCTAAAGATAACCTTCATGAGTGTAAAGATCTTATTTTCTTCGTTGTTTTCCCATGGCCTGGAATAGTACTTGTCCTATAATAAGCAACCACTGAATAATTATTGAATTAATCAACTGCCTAAATACAACCTCTGCTTCTCTCTGTTCTAGCACTTATTACTATCGAATATAGTCATCTGTCACTAAAGTTTTTTCTTCATTGGACTTTTCAAAGTGTGGAGGAGGAAAAAATAATTTTACCTCCACCCTTCTAGGTTCTTGGCTAAGATCCTCCCATCCCATAATAAAAATATTAATAGAAGAAACACAAACAGAAGTTTGATAACATGTATACAAGGGAGATAACCAGGAAAATTGAGAAACTCCCCCCAAGGGACCAAACCATCACTTTAAAAACAATCTCTAGCTCAGCCAGCATAGCTCAGCATTTGAGCGTGAACCTATGAAGAAGGAGGTCACAGTTTGAATTCCGGTTGGGGCACATGCCTGGGTTGTGGGCTTGATCCCCAGTGTGGGGTGTGCAGGAGGCAGCCAATCAATGATTCTCTCTTTGATGTTTCTATCTCTCTCTTCCTCTCCCTAAAGGATGAGCAAGTCACCAAGGGGAAGAATGAAAAGCAGGTGGAGGGTAGGGAGTCTTGAAATGGCTTTTCCAGTTCACATTCCAATGTGGAGAATACCAAGACCAATAAACTATAAGATACTTACACTGAGTTGCCAGATTATTATGACCACCCCATCAGTACAATGAAGTGAATTCATTATGCAAATAATAATAAAACCTTGAGAGTTTTTGCTTAGGAAGTTTTCAATATTCAGTATTTTTGGAAGTGTCAATGAAGTACTGATGGGATATTGAAGGAGGAAATTGAAGGAGGAGACTGAAAACATTCCTGGAGCCACTTTTTTCAGACCTGTGCCCTTGGACCATTTTTTATGTAGTGGCCCTGGCCATGGTTTTGGCCATTCGATATACTTTAATGGACTTGTTACAAAATACAAACCACAACTGCCAGGCATTTCATTACAGCTGTCTAAGAAATAACACATTCAGTTTAGGCTTGTCGTGAACCCTGTGGGTTCCTTTCCGAATAGCCACTTCCTTTGTTGTCTCTGACGAGGGATTGTGAGTAGTTTCAGAACAAATATAGGGGTTTCTCTATTTCTATGTGGACACAGATTTCTGAGATTCTATGCTGCATATCTACTCCAAAAAAAAAAAAAGCTGGGGGGGGGGGGGTATGAAGAAACTATACCCTGCAGCTCAGAAAGTTGAAGAGCCTGGCTTCCTTAACCCTTTGCGGTCCAATTTTATTTTTGGAATTCAAACAGTCTGGTCCAAATTAATTGACAGGATTGAATGTTGAACTGGTTTGAGGTGTTGACCTTAGCCTCAACGTTGGACCTGCTCCTAGCGCCTGGTCTGTCGAGTCAGCCTCCACGTTGGACCGAAAAGGGTTAAGAAATTTCAGCAGGGCAGAAAGATGTTGGCAAAGAATGCAGAGCAGGAGGCAATGGGCTCTGGAAAGAGATGGTTGGTGCTAAAGGACCCTGAGCTACAGAGTGAGGGAGCTGCTCTGCTGCCATTTGGGGAAGTAATAAAATCTTGCCAGAACTCTAGAAGGATGAATGTTTGAGATGTTTGAATAATGCCTTAGCCTGTCTGACTCAGTGGATAGAGCATCAGCCTGCAGACTGAAGAGTCCAGGGCTCGATTCCTGTCAAGGGCACATGCCCAGGTTGCGGGCTGGATCCCCAATAGGAGGCGTACGGGAGGCAGCCAATCAATGATTCTCTCTCATCATTGATGTTTCTCTCTCTCCCTCTCCCTTCCTCTCTGATATCAATAAAAATATATATGTATATTTTAAAGTATTAAGGAAGGTCTGGGGGAGAACCAAGATGGCGGCATAGGTTAACGCCGGAGTTTGCTGCTTTGAACAACTACTTCAAAAGTGAAACCAAAAAACGGAAGGGACATCACCCAGAACCACAGGAACGCTGGCTGAGTGGAAGTCCTACAACTAGGAGGAAAGAGAAACGCACACGGACACTCAGAGGAGGCGCAGTGCTGAAGTCAAATTCTGAGGTGCGGAGTGCGCGGAGCGGGCTGGCGGCGGAGGGCGCGGTTGGCGTTTTCAATCTGGAGGGAGTCGCAGGCTCTGAGCTCCAGATCCGGGCGAGTCTTTAGGGACCCAGACTCAAACGGGAGAAGCGGGACTGTCTGGCTTCGGTCAGAGCGAGTGCAGCTTTCTCTCCTAGCTTTGCAGCGGTCGCTGGGACTCAGAGAGGCAGAGCCCCTGGGGACAGGACTGAGAGCCACCATAACTGCTCTCTCCGGCCCACCCTGTTGATCCTGTGCGACCCGCCCTACCCCGCCCAAGCCCTGCACAGAGGCATTTGCCGGATAGCCTCAGGCAAAGGCTAGATTAGCACCTCCCTAGAGGACAGAAGTTCTCTCACTGAAGACACAGCTGATTCTCATAGCCACTTGGCCTGGAGGTCAAACCCTCCCTGGAATTAGCTACAACAATCAAGATTTAACTATAAGACTGCGAACAAAGACCACTAGGGGGTGCACCAAGGAAGCATAACAAAATGCGGAGACAAAGAAACAGGACAAAATTGTCAATGGAGGATATTGAGTTCAGAACCACACTTTTAAGGTCTCTCAAGAACTGTTTAGAAGCTGCCAATAAACTTAATGAGATCTACACGAAAACTAATAAGACCCTCGATCTTATACTGGGGAACCAACTAGAAATTAAGCATACACAGACTGAAATAACGAATATTATACAGACTCCCGACAGCAGACCAGAGGAGCGCAAGAATCAAGTCAATGATTTGAAATGCGAGGAAGCAAAAAACATCCAACCGGAAAAGCAACATGAAAAAAGAATCCAAAAATGCGAGGATAATGTAAGGAGCCTCTGGGACAGCTTCAAGCGTACCAACATCAGAATTATAGGGGTGCCAGAAGATGAGAGAGAGCAAGATATTGAAAAACTATTTGAAGAAATAATGACAGAAAACTTCCCCACCTGGTGAAAGAAATGGACTTACAGGTCCAAGAAGCACAGAGAACCCCAAACAAAAGGAATCCAAAGAGGACCACACCAAGACACATCATAACTAAAATGCCAAGAGCAAAAGACAAACAGAGAATCTTAAAAACAGCAAGAGAAAGAAACTCAGTTACCTACAAGGGAATACCCATACGACTGTCAGCTGATTTCTCAACAGAAACTTTGCAGGCCAGAAGGGAATGGCAAGAAATATTCAAAGTGATGAATACCAAGAACCTACAACCAAGATTACTTTATCCAGCAAAGCTATCATTCAGAATTGAAGGTCAGATAAAGAGCTTCACAGATAAGGAAAAGCTAAAGGAGTTCATCACCACCAAACCAGGAATATATGAAATGCTGAAAGGTATCCTTTAAGAAGAGGAAGAGGAAGAAAAAGGTAAAGATACAAATTATGAACAACAAATATGCATCTATCAACAAGTGAATCTAAGAATCAAGTGAATAAATAATCTGATGAACAGAATGAACTGTTGATTATAATAGAATCAGGGACATAGAAAGGGAATGGACTGACTATTCTTGGGGGGGAAAGGGGTGTGGGAGATGTGGGAAGAGACTGGACAAAAATCGTGCACCTATGGATGAGGACAGTGGGTGGGGAGTGAGGGCGGAGGGTGGGGCGGGAACTGGGAGGAGGGGAGTTATGGGGGGGGGAAAGAGGAACAAATATAATAATCTGAACAATAAAGATTTAATTAAAAAAACAAAAAGGAAGGTCTGTTAAGCCACTGGAGCCTTTAAGACTAGAGAGAAAGAGCAATTGGGGTAAATATCCCAATTCAAGATCGATTCAAAACCACCATGAAAGTAGCTTCTGCTTACCAGGACTTCAAAAATAACCCTGCTTTTGTTTTTATTTTTATTAAGTCATAAGGCTTAACTGTAAGCTCCAAAAACTCCTGGGCAAGGATTTTGAAAAGGCTTCATCTAATAGTGGTTCCTTACCTTTTGGCTTCAACAATAGGTAACTATAAAGTTAATAGTAATGCTACTTGAGTGGACGGGCTCCCAGCCCTTCCCAATATTTCCACGTTGCATTTAGGACTTAGATACTACCAAGTCAAGTTAGCTAAAAAAATTTTCTCAGGACATCTAACTAGATTTATGAATTAAAATAAAGTTGGGGAGTGCTCTAATGGAGGATATTAGAATTCTAACTTCCTCCTTCATTGGGGTTCAAAGATATTAAACTGATAGATTGAGATATTCTCAAGGTAAGCAAGATCATTATAATGTGTTGTTCTACATTTCAACTAACATCAAAAACACGGTGAGAGTATTTTGCTCATTAAAAGGGAACTTGGATTTTCAAAAGCTGAGAAATGTGGGTTGAAGGATTTATTTATTCCTTCTCAGTTAAGTATCAGATGCAGAAAGGATAATGTCAGTTATTCAATAGATTTTAGCTGCCCCATGTAATGAATGTGCCTTTAGCTTAAATGTATGAGGATTTTAAAAAAAAAGATTGAACTATTTAATATGATTTCTTATTGGTTATTAATTGTTGATGCCATCTCATATTGATTAATGGAGTCCAGGTAGCAAACAATAAAAACCAAATATCACCAGACTATTAGGACAAGGGTAAAAGAACAGAAACACTAAAACAACAACAACAACAAGAAGATACATAGTGAAAGGAGGAAAAAGAAGGGTAAAAAATTAGGCACATGTATCCCTGGCCAGTGTAGTTCCGTGCTTAGAGCATCGGCTCACACACCAAAGAGTCATAGGTTCAATTCCCGGTCAAGGGCATGTACCTGGGTTGCCCATTAGATCACAGGAGGCAACCAATGATGTGTCTTTCTCACATCAATGTTTCTCTCTCTCTCCTTCTCTCTTTCTCTCCCTTTCTCTCTCCCGTGCCCCTCCCTCTCTTTCACTCTTTCTAAAAAGCAATGGAAAAAATATCCTCGTGTGAGGATTTTTTTTAAAAAAATTTTAATAGGCACATGTAAAATGATACTTCATTTCTGAAAATGGCATAAAAGAAAACTGAATAATTTATTATCATTAACAATGATTGTATGTTAAGGAATTTTAAAATTGCTCAAACCTTGCTACCTTGGGTCCGGTTCTGCGTGTGTAAGAAGGGACAGAGTAAGGTTTAGTAGCAGGAGTGAAGAGGCAGGCAGGGCAGGAGCAGGCCAGAAGAAGCCGGCAAGGCCATCTAAACCACCTAGCCGCTATTGGCCAGAGCCGCCTCGGACTGGCAACAACTGACTCTGACTAGGACAGACTGGGCTCTTTCCAATGGGCCCCCATGAGCCGAAGGTCGAAATGAAAATCGGAGGCCAGACTGTGAACTTTATGGTTGATACAGGAGCAGAGCACTCGGTAGTTACTCAGAAGGTAGCTCCCCTCACCATTATTGGAGCTACCGGGACCACAGCTGCAGACTGTTCTGCCACCCCCGCTGATGTAAGTTAGGCGGCCACCAGGTGGTTCATGAATTCCTGTATTTGCCAGAATGCCTGTACCCCTTTCTTGGACGTGATCTCTTACAGAAATTACAAGCCACCCATAAGCTTGTTCGAGACGCCCTGCGAGTGCCACCTCGGACTCCGTACATCCTTTCCAGCCCGGGGACTCGGTGTGGGTAAGGAAGCTCACTACCCAAGGACTCGCCCCAACTGGAAAAGGACTGTACACTGTCGCCCTGCTGGCATCTTATGAATAACGGCGCTGTGAACATGGTGTACAAGATTTTGTGTGAACAGGTTTCCATTTCTTTGGGGAATGTACCTAGAAGTGGAACTTCTGGGCCACCGGGTGACTCTGGTTTTCCAACGTGGCCCCGCTATTTTACATTTCGCCCAGCAATGTACCCAGGGGTCCGATTTTAAAACATTCTCATGAATGTTTTTTTATTTTATTTTTTTAATCTTTAATTTCTTTATTGGTTAAGGTATTAAAAATGTGTCCTCATCCCCCCAGTGACCCCCAAGCTCCCTCCCATCCCCCCCTCCCCCCGCCACTCATGTTCTCATCCCCCTGTTGTCCATGTCCATTGGTTTGGCTTATATGCATGCATACAAGTCTTTTGATTGATCATTCCCCTTACCCCAACTCTCCCCTACTTTCCCTCTGGGGATTGATAGCCTGATCGCTGTTTCTCTGTCTTTGGATCTGTCCCTGTTCATCATTCTATGTTGTTAACTATATTCCACGAATGAGTGAGATCATGTGGTGTTTATCTTTCTCTGACTGGCTGATATCACTTGGCATGGTGCTCTCCGGTTCCATCCATGCTGTTGCAAATGGCAAGAGTTCCTTCGTTTTTACCGCAGCGTAGTGTTCCGTTGTGTAGATGTAACACGGTTGTGTTATTCTTTTCTTACTGCATTTCTGTGAAATATCCCTCCCCACACCCCCCCCCCCATAGGCATATCCCTGGAGGCATCTCCCTACAGAAAGCAGATTAGTGACTGCCTGGGGCTAGGGCGGGTGGACAGGGAGGGGGCACTGGGAAAGGGAGGTGACTGTTAATGGGTATGGGTTTAAAGTCCTACAATTGGCTCCTCTCTGAGGGGGCGTGGCTAGGCCCTGGAGGGCGTGGCTGGACTTTAGGGCGGACCCAGCCAGTTTAAAAGCCCGAGGAGGAGGAGCAGCAGCCACATTCTCTGTGCTGGCTGTTCAGCGAGGAGGATGGAGGAGTGCACTTGCCTCTGCGGCTTGGGCTCTTCGCGGGGATGTCCGTGTCGTCAGGAGCCCCGAGGCCCAGCTGAGACGGAAGAGGCCGAGGGCAAGCGGTGTCCTCAGAAGCGCCAGCGCCCAGCTGAGACGGAAGAGGCCGAGGGCAAGCGGTGTCCTCAGAAGCGCCAGCGCCCAGCTGAGACGGAAGAGGCCGAGGGCAAGCCTGCCCCGGCAGGAAAGCACCTCGAGGCGGACGCCGCAGCGCGCTGCTGGGCGGGGAGTGGAGGAATCGAGAGCCCCAGGCTGCCCCCGCGCTGCTCGCTGCAGGACCTGCCGGTGGAGATGCTGCTGGAGATCTTCGCCTCGCTCCCCGGCACCGACCTGGCCAGCCTGGCCCAGGTCTGCACCAAATTCCGCCGCATCCTGCACATCGACAGCATCTGGAGACGGCGCTGCCGGGAGGAGTTTGGCGTTTGTGAAAACTTGCAGGACCTGGAGACGGTGGGTACGTCTTACCGAGAAGTCTATGCGAAGCTGCTCCACCCGTACAGACACATTTTGGGATTGTGGCAGCGAGATGCTGAGGGCCTTAAAACACTGCTGTATGCAGCCGTGGACGGCTTAGGCATCACTGCGGGGACATACGTGCCTTCGATTCACCCCCTGGTGGACGTCCCGATGCGGTTCAAGCCCGCGTTCCGAATCCGCCTGACGGAGACGAAATCAGCCGCGGTGGAGTGCCTGGAAGGCCGCCACCGCAGGCCCCACGGCCGCCACCTGCAGATTCGGAAGGACAGGCTCCGCACCCGGTGCAAGAAGACAGACCACCTGAAGGATTTACCGACGCGGCTTCTGGAGAAATGGGGGCAGATTCTGGCGCCGGAGGACAGACGGCGGTATGACTGCCGGACCTACCGCCGCCTCTACCTCCCGCCCAGCCACCCGGACGACCTCATCAGGCCCGGCCTCTTCCAACGCAGACCCAATCACTATGGCCTCATCGCCATGCTCAGCTTCCACCGGAAGTGTGCCAGGCTCACGCCCATCACCGGAACCTTATTCCCGACGTTACAGATCCACCTCATGCGCCCCATCGAGATGCGAGGTGGCGAGATCTTCCGGGACGTCAACGAGCTCTCCCGCGTGGTCCGGGAGATGGACGCGCAGGTGCTCCGGGAGCAGCAGCAGCAAGAAGACGGGACTGAGGAAAGCGAGGGCCATGGCGGGCAGAGCCCTGCCCAGCCCAGCGCCGGGGAGTCCGGGGCTGCAGCTGCGGAGGAGCCGCCTGTCCCGTTTGTGCTGCCTGAGGGCGTGCACTCAACGGACCAGAACTACCCCCGAACCTGCAGGATGTGTTTCTATGGCGTGGTCACTTCTATCTATAATGGCTTCACCGAGTCCAACACTGGCGTCGTCGTCACCCTGTTCGATGAGGACCACTTCGGGTTCCTGTGTCTGCAGGAGAGAGCCTTCAGCCTGTTCGCCAGAGTCCAGGACACCTTCCGGAACGCGGAGGCGCCATCGCCGCAGGCCTTCCTGGAGATGCTCTCCAGCATCCGGTCCTGACCCCTTGGGAGGACGGGCCGGCACGCCCTTTGAAGATCTGATCTTCTGACCAAGTTACCCACCTTGGTTTGTTTTTTTAATCCTCACCTGAGGATATTTGATGTTTAGAGAGAGTGGGGGAGAGAGGGAAAGACAGAAAGAATCGATGGGAGAGAAACACATCAGTTGGTTGCCTCCTGCCCAAGCCCGGAACAGGGCCAGGCTGGGTAGGGGCCAGCAGTTGAGGTCGAAATAAACCTTAGACCAGTGGTCTCAACCTTCCTAAAAATAAATAAATAAATAAATAAAAACAATGACGGCAGCTGTATCTCAAAGGAATACATATAATCTGGCCAGCCAGATTTCACAACAAATGAACACTTGAAAATTCTTCAGCTGCAAAAGACCTGGGAGAGAGATGTATCAGTCTGGAACATTGCACAAAAGAAAGGGGAAATCAAAAATAGTCCTTGAAGGTCGGTAAGAAAATAATGGTGTAATGATGACATGCCCTTGAGAAAAACTTTTTCCTTTAAAAAACATAAACACTGGAATTTGAGGAGAACTGACATAAAAAATGTACTCATTTTTCACAGACCACAGAGCAGTGGTAAGACTACTTCCAGTAGAAGTAGTATCGGGTAATCAGATGATTGATTCTCTTTCACAGAAAACAAGTATAAAACTGGACAGAATTGTCAAAAGCAACCATTTCAAGGTACTAAAAACGACCAAAAGAAGACAACACATTGTGAAGGTTCCTCCTGAAGAAGTGCTACTATAGGTGGGGGACAGTGGGGAGTTTGTGGCACCCTTCCATATCCGGTGAGGAGCAGAACCTGTGAGGGGAAATGGTTTAGAGAGCTTCAGTTTAGAACTTGCAGCAAAGACCCACATCTCTACTGCTGAAAGCAGGGAACTCAACTCAGGGCAACTAGAAATGTAATGGAGAGATCCTAGAAGTCAGCAAGCCATAGAAAGATCTAGAAAATAAACTCACGCATGTGCACAATTGTCTACAAATCTGCAAATGCCATGATAGCCTGGCAAAAACAAAAACAAAAACGTGAAAGCTGAGGGAAACTTAAGAGCCTTCCTGGGACATGGAATCCATCCCTTAACTCACACACACTCAGGCAGAGGAAGGAGGAGACCTTACAGGCCCAAAGTGTCTGGAGCATAATCTTTGCCCAAATCATTGTCCGACCTCCAGAGTGCAAAGATGGAAGGAGTACCCTAAGAAGCCAGCTGTAGTCTGCACATCTGTTTTCCCCTGTTCTGTGACTCACTGCTCCCTCTGCTCTAGCACGACATTGGACACTTGGGGACAAGGGACAGAATCATTTATGTCAGTGGTTCTCAACCTTCTGGCCCTTTAAATACAGTTCCTCATGTTGTGACCCAACCATAAAATTATTTTCGTTGCTGCTTCATAACTGTAATGTTGCTACTGTTATGAATCGTAATGTAATTATCTGATATGCAGGATGGTCTTAGGCAACCCCTGTGAAAGGGTCATTTGACCACCAAAGGGTTCGTGACCCACAGGTTGAGAACCGCTGATTTATATGAATCACAGCTACCTAAGCATCAGGAGCTGCGGGTAGAGTAGTGATGGGCATGCATCATAAAAGGTATAGTCAATAGAGATACACAGAGCAAGGCAAGACATGGCTCTCACCCTATGGAGAGGAATTTGTAACAATATATGATGGGCAACTGAGCTCACTGGGGAGAGAAGGGCACAGGTGTTTTTTAATCTGAAGATTCCTGGTGGGAGCCAGGCAGCAGCAAGGGTCGGTGGACACATACCCCTCTGCTTTCCTGAATGACCTTGAACCATAGGAAAAGAACCTGGGTCAAGATAGCAAATGACGCTGATACATTTGACCTTTCCTCTCAGTCCTCTTTCTGCAGAGGTAAGACAGCTTATCTCTAAAATGACCCAGGGATAAGGACATACATAGCTTTGTGCCACCACCAGACTCTCAAGAAGGGTCCCACTCACAAACCGAACCCTCAAATAATTGTTTTGTGGATAATGTAACAGAATTGCTTGAGATAATGGAAGTCCAATCTGGCAGCTGTAGAAGGCTTTTTCCTAAAGATATTGGGGAGCTCACAGAAACCCTGAAGAAGCCAAAACCTCATTTCAGAATGTGGTCAGGCACCAGAAGAAGTGAGGCAATGGGAAAATACAGCCAATGTCACATCTCAGGGACAATCTGACTTGGGCCACAGCACCAACGCCACCAATGCAAGATCATTGATGCCACCAGCAACAGTCACAACCACTGACTTCCCAATGCTGTCACTGCTGCTGAACTTCCAGCACTACCATCATGAAGTCTGCCTCTACCATCCCTTCACCTTTACCTCACTTCCCCTGCGTTCAGCGACTCCAGATGGAGCATCCTCCTGGATGGGCTGAGAGGGAAGGTTGGTCCATTTGGACAGCCAAATGCTGCCCTCCACCAAGGCTTAAACTTTATGAACTGCTCGATTTAGTGTTTGAAAGAATTGTACTATATTTCAGAAAGGTTGCATGCGGATTTAAAAAAAAATGGCTTGCTTCAAGCAAGTAAAGCTTCAGGGAATAGAAAAGACTGACTCATCATAGAAGGAATCCCTTAAAAGACAAAGAGTGACAGGAGGAAACATTGGGAAGATCAGCAGCAGTGGAAGTATGAGAGGAGAAAGATCACTCAGTGACGCCCTAAAAAAATCAGATTTATCACAGGACTTTCTTGTTCTATTCTTTGTTGTGTGGTGTTTATTATTATTCTTTTTGTCATTACTCCAAGATCTCATACTCTTCTTGTGCCAGGAGCCGGTCCATCCTTGCTGTTTCAAGGGACCTGGCATATATGGCATACGGTTCTTAATATGTTTGCTCACCTTCTTGGCGCTGTGTTTTAACCAAGGTCACCTCTCCGAGAAAGGTTGAATCCCCAGGTAGGGATTTTCCCCTGAAGTTAGGGAGGGAATAAAACCCCTTAACTAAGTGCCAGGCGGGTAATTAATCACTTTAACTAGGAACAATCATGCTTAAGCTACATAATCTTTACTCCCTGGAATGGAGATAAGAAACGCCCTAACCTTTGTAATAGAGATTGATAGGATTGAATCAACTGGTATAAATACAGTTGTAACAAGACAGAAAGAGACAGAACTTAGAACACACAACTCAGAACACAGAATTTAGAACACAGAACTTAGGAGACAGGACTTAGAAGACAGGACCAAGAGAGACAGAACCTAGGCACAGAACCTACACAAAATGTTCTCTAGAGACAGAAGGACTTCGTTGGAGAGAACATGGCAAAAGATCCTGGACTGAACCTGACTACAGAAATATGGCAAGAGAACCTGACTAGAACCTGGTGACCGAACCTGGCTAGAGATCTCAGACAGAACCTGGCTGGAGAACCTAGTGAGGGAACATGGCTACAGAACCTGGCTGGAGAACCTAGTGAGGGAACATGGCTACAGAACCTGGCTGGAGAACCAGCAGAACCTCTCTGGAGATCCAGACCAGAACTTGGCTGGAGATCCTGGCTGGAGATCCTGGCTAGGCTACTGATCAACTGAATGCTGTCTCCGTGTCATTCCTTCTTCGCCGACTCCGTCTACGCCTTTGGGAACCCCTGGACCTGCTGGGGTTGGACCCCGGCATTCTTGATACTTGTCAATTATCTATTGTAAATTTAAATACTTTAAATATTTGGACTTCATTGGAGATTTACTTCCATACCCAAATAAGATATTCTGGAACCTTCCCCACACCCCCCCCCCAAAAAAATTACTAATCATAGACTCTAAATCTCAAAACACTTTCTAATGGAATATCCATGGCTATGGCTATGCCTACATATATCTGTATCTATTGTGATGGAAAAAAGAATAATGAAATCATATCAGTGGTTGATTCCTTAGGTCAGTGGTCGGCAAACTGCGGCTCGCGAGCCACATGCAGCTCTTTGGCCCCTTGAGTGTGGCTCTTCCACAAAATACTGACTTCTGCGCATGGGCCACAAAGTTTCAATCGCACTGTACATGTGCGCCCGCACTTGGTATTTTGTGGAAGAGCCACACTCAAGGGGCCAAAGAGCCGCATGTGGCTCACGAGCCACAGTTTGCCGACCACTGCCTTAGGTTAATTGATAGTTTCCAACATGATGGCCAAAGGACTCAGTGAAGAGTTGATTACATCTACTTTGTTACAGTTGTAAACAACTTTGTTGGTTGCTGTAAACAACTTTGTTGGTTGCTGTAGAAACATCCCAAAGATTTCAAATAATTTCTTGTATGTTGACAAGATTGATTGCCACTTGGTTCCAGTCCTGAGTCACTCTTTAATGACACAGTGAAAACAGAGTGAACACTGTCTGGAATCACCAAAAATTGTATTGCATTCCAACTTCCTATGAAAGATTTCCTCTGGGGCTTTTCCCTCTTCTTCTCTCAAGTTCAAACTGGCAATGTCTGTTTATTTTTGAGCCAAACACTGAGCACTTGCTTCAATGAGGGATGTGCTACAACTTGGATAGTTTGCCACATGAACCTATTCAAGATCAACAGGAGAATCCAAAATTTCACAGATTTGGGATTAAGTCATAGAGACTAATAAAAGAATGTCTTTACTATACTGTTTGCTTTAAACTTACAAACTGGAAACTCAATAGTCATGTCATTAAGGATGGAGTATAAACTTCATTTGTACCTTCTACAAAGTCAGAAAAACAGACTCCGATCTGAACCTATTTATCTTTGAGGAATGCTGGAAGGAAAACACACCACCTGGGCTCTTACATAAATTAGCTTTTTAAAAAAATAAAAAGTGCCTCTTAGTCTTTGGCTTGTTCTTGAGACTTTGGCACAAAGTGAATCCAGTTTTCACCACCCCGTCCTGAGATGACTTGAAGAGCTCTTCCCACGCTCACTCCAGGTTGTGCTTACACAGAAGGACAATGGAGCCCCATGCTGCCTGCTTGGTTACCCCAATTGTTCAGTAAAGTCCTTGTGTAAAACAACATGCCATTCTTTCTTTTTTTAAAAATATATTTTATTGATTTTTTACAGAGAGGAAGGGAGAGAGATAGAGAGTTGGAAACATCGATGGGAGAGAAACATCGATCAGCCGCCTCCTGCACATCTCCTACTGGGGATGTGCCCGCAACCCAGGTACATGCCCCTACCGGAATCGAACCTGGGACCTTTCAGTCCGCAGGTCCGCAGGCCGACGCTCTATCCACTGAGCCAAACCGGTTTCGGCCCATTCTTTCTTTGGTGCGTCTTGTGCAAATAGGGAGGGGAGAGTGGAAAGAGTCTGACGCTCAGCTTCCTTGCTATTTGCCATCTCGATCTTAAATGGAAGACTTCTCGTTCAAGATAAATAAATACACTCTTCCCTCTCACTCCAAATCCTCAGAGGTTTGAAAAGATGAAAAAACAAAGGTATAATGAGTGTGGGGGGGGGGAAATAGAAAGAGAATTGGTTGACTATAGACTGTGAAGAATTCCTGAAGAAATGAAAGCTACCAAGAACACATCAAAAAAAAAAAAAAAAAAAAAAGGAAACATTATCCAAAATGGGGATCAGAGAGGATTGTAAGAAAAGGGGGGAGTGATATAGAACTCCACCCTGAGCAGGGGTGGATACTGGAAGCAATGAGGCCCAAGACCAAATTACAGGTGGCATTTTGGAAAGGCTGACTCTGTGCAACACCCTCCATTTGGGCCAGTGATGTTCATGCTACATGGCTAGGGAATAATAGAGAAAAGAGGGCAATGGTGATTCAACAGGACTGAGGTGGAGGGATGTATTAGGACTAAAACTGCATTTCTAAGAGTCCTGCAAACTTTCTACCGCATGTGTTATTTCATTAAATGACGCCACGTCTGTTCGCCATAGTAGCAGGTTGTTTGTGCTACATGAGTATAAATTCTCCCCCGTTGAAGTCATTAAGCTATGTCATTTATTCTTCTCTTGCATGATGTGATTCTCTTTTGTGATTCATTCTTCTCTCTCATGATTCTCTTTCCTTTACTAAGTTGGGTCTGATTTATTGAGAGCTGTTGGAATCATCAGGGATGTTATAGCCTTGAGCTGAAAAGCAGCTCATCACATATCACTTCCTGACCTGGACATGTCAACTTGGCATGTTACCAATCTTTGCTTGTCAGGCTTTCTGGCTCCAGCACCCCCAATGCTTTCTACTCCAGAAGTCCAATCACTGGAATTCCCATTCCATTCCTGGAATTCTTCATGTGTAAAGGACTCAAGAAGTACAAGGGCACAGATTTCAGCATAGTACGTACCTATTGGGATTATACAGATAGGTAAGAAATGAGCTAGGAAGACCCAGTAGTGTGGTATTTCCTACCAACTCTGGCAATGAATATGACTTGAGAGCTGCTGTTTGCACTAAAAAAAAACCCCTTATATGTGACATAGTATTTTGATCCAATACAGTTATTTTGGTTGTATTCAATTATGATATTGAAAAAATAGAATGAAAGCAGTCTGGAGTTCATAATAAACATAATTTATACCACCACGTAATTAGACAAAGTATAATTTTAATAGCTTTTCCTAATAATTTTAACAGGTTTTCCTGATGACATGACCATGGATCCTGATCAAAGGGGAATTAATTTCTGAGATTAGAGCTGCAAGAGGCAAATTGTGAGTATTTTTTAATTGTCAACTCTGGTGGGGGGGGGGGGTTTATTGGTATATTTATTTTTATTTTTTTAATTTAACTTTATTGTTGAAAGTATTACATATGTCCCTGTTGGGGTCCAGCCCCAGCAGGTCCAGGGGTTCCCAAAGGTGTGGATGGAGTCAGCGAAGACTGAAGGACACATAGGCAGCGTTCAGTTGGTCAGCATAGCCAGGTTCTCCAGCCAGGTTCTGTGTTTATTCTCCTGTTACATCAGGAGAATACCAGTTGATTTTAATCCTATCCATTCTATTTCAAAGGTTAGGACATTTTTTTATCTCCATTCCAAGGTCACTACTCTATTGTTCTGTTAAGCTACAAGGAAGTAACTGAAGGAGATTATCCTAAGTAAAGATTATGTAGCTTAAGCGTGATTGTTCATAGTTAAAGTGATTAACTACCCACCTGGCACTTAGTTAAGAGGTTTTACTGATTTATTCCCTTCCTTAGTCCTGTTAATCCCTAACTCCAGGGAAAAATCCCCACATGGAGAAACAACCTTTCTCGGAGAGGTGACCTTGGTTAAAACACATAGTGCTAAGAAGGGGAGCAAACATATTAAGAACAGTATGCCATATACGCCAGGTCCCTTGAAACATATGCTGTGCAGATGTTTCTTCCCTGTAGCGACTGTGTCAAGCAGCAATGATGGCCTGGCTTCCAGCATGTCCCCTTTGCGGTTTTTTTCCATTGACCCCCTCCACCCCACACCCGCCCCTCCCAAGCCTTCACCACACTATTATCTGTGTCCATGGGCTATCCATACATGCATATAAGTTCCCCTGTTACTCACTCTCCCCCTACCCACACCCACCCTTAACTTCCCTCTGAAATTCATCAGTTCATGCTTCTATGTCTCTGGATCTATTTTTGTTCATCAGTTTATTATGTTCATTACATTCCACATATGAGTGAGGTCATGCAATACTTATCTTTCACTGACGGGCTTATTTTGCTTAGCATAATACTCTCCAGGTCCATCCATACTGTTGCCAATGGTAAGAGTTCCTTCTTTTTACCACTGGGTAGTACTCCATTTGTGGATGTTGTTACATGCGATCTCATTTAAATACAATTGTATAATTCTCAACCTAAATTAAAAGAAGTAAATTTGAAAGTTGTTTTTATACTTTTACAAATCACCAAAGCATTTGGAGCAGATAGGTAAAATAATGATACTACCAGATATGATCCTTCTTAAGTGTTATCCCTATTTTTTGCTTAATGAGCTGCCTACCAGCTCCCATAAAATATAAGTACTCCAATAATCATAGGGTAGGAAAATCCCAATTTTTTACTCATTCTTATTAACTTTTCTTTCTTACTCACTTATTCTTTTCCTTTTGCATCTCTAAGCTAATAGCACCTGATGGTTTGTTGGCACAGAAAACACCTATCACTCACCTGATCCACAATTAATAGTCACTGTTAAAATTTGAATCCAGTTACATTGCAATCTGGAGTATGATTAAGGGGAATGAAATATGAAGAGCACAAGATTCCGTAGCTGTCCTATCAGATTCAGAAAGTAGTTATGGTTAAATAGTGTCTCCATCTCATAAGAAATTAATGAACCACTTAGGCCCGGGCACCTGACCAAATTGATACACCACCAAGAGTAGCCTCATCTTGGCACTGCTCCCTGAAGGTCTGCTGTGAAAGGAAGAGGCTAGCATCTGCTTTGATTCACGTTGCCTGGGTCAGAAAACGTTTTGTTCGTCTCTCTGTTGATGTGGGAATGTAGTGTTGTGGTCGCCCTGGATGGATTAAGTATTTGTGATGTGTTCTTATTAAGTTGTTGACTTCCTACAGCTGTTGAAAAAATCTCAAATTCACACTCTAAACCAGTGGTTCTCAACCTTCCTCATGCCGCAACCCTTTAAAACAGTTCCTCATGTTGTGGTGACCCCCAACCATAAAATTATTTTTGTTGCTACTTCATAACTATAATTTTGCAATTGTTATGATTCGTAATGTAAATATCTGATATGCAGGATGTGTTTTCATTGTTACAAATTGAACATAATTAAAGCATAGTGATTAATCACAAAAACAATATGTAATTATATTATGTAATTATATATGTGTTTTCCGATGGTCTTAGGCGACCCCTGTGAAAGGGTCGTTCAACCCCCCCAAAGGGGTCGAGACCCACAGGTTGAGAACCGCTGCTCTAAACCCATCAGAGATCTGGCCCTCCTGTTCATATTTGGCTTCTCAGTATTGCATGGAAGTGATAAGTAAGTTGATATCTTCAGCCAGTTTGGCCAGTTGAAAGGTTGTAAATCCAAATTTATGTCATTTTGATTAAACAGGGCAATTGAGCACAATGATCCTCCCCTGTTGCTTCAAAATGAACTTGAAGAAGGTTTTGCTTTGAGAAGGAGAAAATATGGCCTATCCTGTTGTACAATTAGGGAATGTGAGAATAAAATTAAAAAGTGCTGCCCTGGCCAGCGTGGCTCAGTTGGTTGGAGCATTGTTTCATACACCAAAAGCTTGCGAGTTTGATTCGTGGTCAGGGCCCATCCCTAGGTTGCAGGTTCCATCCATGGTCGGGATGAGTACGGGAGGCAACTGATTGATGTTTCTCTCTCACATTGATGTTTCTCTCTCTGTCCCTCTCTCTAAAATCAATAAAAATATATCCTCAGGTGAGGATTTAAAAAAAAAGAAAAGTTGATTGAGTTTAACATGACATAAAACCCCTATACTTGATATAAATCATCTATGCAAAAATACATAGATGAATACTGTCTTCTTTTGAAAACATAAATAAGCAAGATGTGAAAATAGGCAAGTTTCCTTTAAATAAAAAAGTAAAAATTTTAATTTTTTTTAAAAAGAAAGTCTCCATGCATCACCAGTTATCCCCCGATACCCTCCTCCATCTCCCCACCTCCCCTGACACGCCCCTCCCCCGCACAGCAATCAACAGCACCATTGTCTGTGGAGCTGTGACCTATTTTTTGATAGTGACATTTAGGTTCTATTAGAAAGGCCCTTTAGTCCATTTCAAACATGGCACACAGCTACATCTGGCTTCTTGCTGCTGGACTAAAGAGGTCCATTTGCCTGAGCTCATCAAAGCCCAATAAGACAACGAACAGGAGTTTGCAGTCAAGAAAGTAAGGGTTTATTATTCATTGAGACACTGGTGACCTCATGCTCAAAACCTAGCTCCCAATGGCTTCTAGGGGATGGGTTATATGAGGAACTAAGAGAGTTAGGGTTGTGTTTGGAGTCGTTGGCTTACTGATTGGTTGGTGCCAGGCTAGGGGGTGGTTGATCCCTCCCTCTGGTCCTGATGTCAGCCATGGCGTCACTTCGTCTGGTTTCCCAAGGTTGTCGTTGGTGGGGCTGTTCTGGAGCTGAAAAACAACTGAGGCCTAGATGTTCTCTCTGGTTTGACTGAAACTCTGTCTCTGTGGTCAACAGACCTGAGGCTTTGTTGCTGATGTTGCTTAATGCTGACCTGGGCCTCATTGTCCTGGGGCCTTAATGACTAAGGGAGTGGACATGCAAGGGAGAAGGAGGTGGGAGAGTCAGGGTGCTGGATGAGGGCAATCTGATTCAAAAATAAAGAAAAAAGAACCCAGCCGGCTTGGCTCAGCAGTAGGGGGCACGCAGAAGGCAGCAGATAAATAATTCTCTCATCATGGATGTTTCTCTCTCTCTCTCTCTCTCTCTCTCTCTCTCTCTCTCTCTCTCTCGGCTGAGATGCACTGACCTGTGTGAAGAACCATGACTTCCCCAGCGAGGGTGCCCCTGCCCTACTGATTTGGGCTTGAATCCCAGTGCCACAGCGGCCAGGGAAGAGGAGACCCCCCTCTCCTCCTCAGGGCTACCGGGCACTTTTATCCAGGTGTCCAGGAGTGCTCTGGGCTAGAAAATAGATTCAACCTCTCCCACAAGGAGCTCTGGACAACGACATGCTCCACAGAGTTGGTGCCATTTGAGGCAAGTGTGCTGGTCTCCTGCACCCCCTGTGCGTTAGTCAATGAGCACTGGCTGTCCCAGGGGTGCTGAGATGGCTCCCATTTGGCCAAAAGCAATTCTTGGGAGAGGAGAGGAGCTGTGAGCCAGTAGCCACCGGAACTTAGAGAAGCTGGAGATGAGTGCATTTAGCTCAGAGAAGGCAAAACATGGACATGGACCGACCTTGTCATCACACTCTAACCTTCCCAACTTGAGCCAGGCAAGAGCTCTTAACAACTCCCTGCCTGTATGGAAGGCTCCCGTCGATTTCTAAAATCTAGAAAAGTGTCCCTACAGCCCAGAGAATTCCTCCAAGCTCTGCCTTTTACTCTTGACTTTGAACTCTGCCTTTTATCTCAAAACTGCATTTCCCTCTCATCCTTGTCCTTTGGGATCAATGACCAAATTGGACTACCTGCCTAGCTTCCTATGTAGGTTTCGCCATAAGATCTTGCTCCCATCTGTCTCAACAACTTATCCTGTAGGCCATGCAAAGAGCTGTTTGATCCCTGGCAACAAACAAATGTAGGTATATGGGTGAAGGAATAGGAATTATTTAGAGAAGGAATAATAGGAAAATTAAGATTCTCTTTCCTGCCCTAACTGGCTTGACTCAGTGGCTAGAGTGTCGGCCTGCAGAATGAAGAAAGGTTCCGGGTTCGATTCTGATCAAGGGCATGTACCTTGGTTGCAGGTTCTATCCCCAGTGAGGGGGTGTGCAGGAGGCAGCTGATTGGTGTTCCTCATCGATGTTTCTAACTCTATCCCTCTCCCTTTCTTTCTGTAAAAATCAATAAAATATATTTTTTTAAAAGATTCTCTTTCCCAATATGCTAATACCCTAAGCAAAGCCAAGGAGATTCCTAGAACAGGGAAGGATTTTTAAAGACTATCAGCTAAGATGGTGGATTCCCAAAATTTAGAAGTAGCATATTAAAATTTTAAATTCATCTTGAGCCCCATATCCTCAGATATAGATGCAGAATATGAATACCATCTGCATTTGAGTAAAAGATAGTCCTATATGTTATAGCTTCTAAACATAGCAGGATTTTAATTAAATTCTTATCCTGAGCACTTTTGGTTTATGATGGGAAGAACTAGTTAACCTTATTGTTAGGTTTTAGAAAGTTAGTTAACTTTATTGATAGGTTTTAGAAAGTCAATTACACCTACATGGAACCTTGGTGCAGGAAATCTCAGGGCTTAAAGCCTTGTTTTACTTCCTGCCTTTTTAGCCAGTAGCTATTCTTACCTAGTAAAGAAAGAATGGGGAGAAAAAAATACCTCTGACTCAATCCTTTTATTAACATCAACAAAAAAATCATTGTTTGCAACTTTCTTTAGAACATTATAAAATGTCTCCAATTTTCCCAGAAAGTCCATGAGATTCCTCTGCCAATTTTTAAAAACTGAAAACAATTGAACAAATATCCCTCAAACCATCATTAAGATGTCCTTTAAGGTCATTACTAAATGCTGTTCTTTTCCCAGCTATGCATTGCATTTCTGCATTTGAGATTAAAAAGAACACTTTCAGTATTGTTTCTTTTAATTTGCCAAGCTAATTTTCAAAGGGTGCCATCTTTTGGTCTGATTTTTAAAATATCCATGGACTTTCAATGCTTCTAGAAACTCACTCTACAGTGACCCTGCACACATAGGGGGATATTGGCTCCCTACTTCCAGCTACCTGGGTGGCATCAAATGTTTCAGTCTTCTGAAAATCTGACCCAAAGGTCTTGGCAAGCGATGGCTGGAAATGCATTCCTACAGAATGAGGCTTGCAAAAGTGTAGTGCGTGCCAATTCGAAGGCAGCTTTTAAGTGTCAACATTGTGTCTTACAAATACACTTAGTCTGTGCACTCGGGGCGGGACACTGCCCCTCAATGCTCTTTCCTGCCAAAGGAACACAGAGTCCACAAACCATGGGCTTTCCTGTCTCTCCTACATCTTCAAAGTGGCATCAGCCCTGGAATCCGAAGCTTACCCCAACACAAAATGTTGCAATTTCCCTTATTTATTTGAGTCCCTAAATAACTTACCATGTCAAATTGTAAAGTCTCATCTTAGTCTTCTGAGTGCAATGCACAACTTAAATCCATTTAAACGTGTGCCACATCCCAACATGACCAAGTAGCTTTGCAAGCTTGTGTTAGAGTAACCGCCCTGATAATAGCAATTGTAAGATTTGGGGGAACATATTCAAAGGCAGTAGAGAATAACCAAAGAATATAAGCACTAGAAAGGATATGACCCTTGAAGGAAGGGACGCACACTAGGCGAGCGCCATACTTATCCATACTTAATTCTGGAACTAAGCCTCAGCAGAAAGCAGCCGTCATACTGAATTTAGGAGACACAGCTCGGGGTTCAGGGCTTTGGTAGTGGCTGGAACGTAATCCTGGAGAGAAGAGACCCACAGAGCGTGAGCCTCAAATTCTGCACACAAGTACCCCTGACAGAGTTGGTGTATCTGTAAAGTGCCAATGTGTAGACTAACTCCAAGAAATCTAGTCAAAAGCAGCAGAGGGGGGCTAATTGCGGCCAGAGACTTCAGCAGCGACCCTGTACTTACAGAGGCTGCCAAGTTGGAGGGTTCTGTAAACACCTTGGATTTTCTGTTGAAAACCAGAGAGGCAAAACTTAAGGAGGCAAGCCCTTACAAAGTCATGATCAAAGTGAATGGCTGTTTCTCAGTCTATTGCCAAAAGAAAATTTGACCCTCTTTGAGGGAAAACATGTTCAAGAATCCCTATAATTTATCATTCAGCCAATGATAAAAAGAGAATCAGTTGACCAAATAGCTTTATGTTAGAGTAGAGAATAACCATCCTATATAATAAAAGCATAGTATGCAAGTTGTCCCCTCAATGGGGAGGTCGTCCAGGAGTTCAACCAGGGGTGGGGCCGGCCAGGGGAAGGGAGGGAGGCCCTGGTGGCAGTAAGCAGCTGGGGGAAGGGAGGGAGTATCAGGCCAGCAGCCAGCAGCCGCTACGGACCCCACCAGTGCGTGAATTTTGTGCACTGGGCCTCCAGTAAACTATAAACTAAGAGAAAGAGCCAAGAGAGCTGGATGGAGCCTCTGGAGATTCAGATACTAAAGTGAGTAAACCAAAACCTTAAAATCCTCTTGACTTATTAAAGAAAATAAAGCATAGCCTGGTTGGCATGGCTCAGTAGTTGGGCATAGACTTACGAACCAGGAGGTCACAGTTCAATTCCCAGTCAGGGCACATGCCTGGGTTGCTGGCTCGGTCCCCAGTGTCGGACTTGCAGGAGGCAGCCAATCAATGATTCTCTCTCATCATTGATGTTTCTATCTCTCACTCCTTCTCCCATCCTCTCTGAAATCAATAAAAATATTTTTTAAAAGAATAGATAAGCAAGATAGAGAATTATGCAGATAATTGGGACTTATTATTAAAATCAAATAGATATTGTATAAGTAATGATATAATACCTAAAATTAATAGCTCATTGCATGGTCTTACGAACAGATTAGAAATAGCAGAAAACAGAATTAGTGAACTCAAAAGACAAGACAGAAAATACCCAAACTAAAGCACGAAAAGTAAAAAGAAAGGAAAGAGGACACAGAGGGCAAGAAATACCTGTGATGAAGTCAAATGGTTTAACTTTCCTGTAACTGGAATTCTCAGGAGGCAAGGAGAGACTGAAAGGGACAGAAGCAGTGTGTGGAGAAAGACGAGCAGAGAATTCTCCCAAACTGATTGAAATATCACGCTACAGATTCAAGGTCCTTAACGAAGCCAAAGCAGCCTAAAGACAACAAAAACACATCTAAGTATTCATGGACTTTTAAGTTTAGTTTTACATCTTATTCTTACAAATGCCACTATTATGAACATTCTCTTCCACACATATTCCTACACAACTATGAATATTTCATTGGGGGGGGGAGATAGAGTGGTTAATAAATGGTGCTGGAAAATGTTTTTTGCACTCTATACCCAAGTATTTTAAGTTGCACCCTATGAAATTGCCATTTCCCTAGGTCAAAAACGGCCAAATATTGGCAACTTTGTGTGCCTCAACCTAACAGGGAAGACTTAGAGCTGAGACCTGAATCTGCCACTGTCCTACTGGCTCATTCTGTTTGCATCTGCAAGATAAAAATAAGTTGTTCAGATGGGAAAGCAAAGCCCATGAAACCTAATATTTTACAAATGGAAACACAATACATGAATAGTTAAGGTTTGGAAAGGTCTGTGGGGCTGTTTTTGTCTGTGGGTTTTTGTTTTGTTTTATTTTATTTTGTTTTGTTTGTTGTCTTTTAGAGACTTTTCAGCCAATTATGTTCATAAAACAAGCACACTCCCTCCCTTGTTTCCCAGCTGTTTCTTTTCCTGCCTTAGGATTTACCCGCTCTTTACCTTATTTCCACCATCATCTTTCTAGCTCCCTCCTGTTTATTTTTCTACCCTTCCAGGGTCATGCAGACTTTCAAGTTGCAGGGTGGTGAGAATAATGGATTGTTCTTGTAAACAATGTGGAAAGGGAGCAAGTAGGTGGGCGTTCTGACGTGAGCTCGGGGCCTCAAAGGGCTTTCTATACCCCAACCTCACAGGGAGAACATCTGGGGCTACGTGCAGCTGGAGAGAGCACTGGTTTTGAAAAACAGATCAAGCCCTGTTATGTAAAGGGGAGACCATGTTTGTGTTTTTTATTTCAAAGTCCCAAGTGCTCCCCCTTCTGTCAACTTTTAGCATTTGTGCTGTCTTGGGATCCATGCTGCACACCCAAGAAAAAGTCCTCAATTTAAATAAAATCACGATGCAGAATTAAGTTCTTCAGCCTCAGAAGCTTGAATTACGGTCCTCGGAAAGAAATCGGGGTCATTCCGGGGAAGTGCCTCCACTGTTTTAAATGGAACACCCCAAGGTGGTGGGGAACGCTGTGGTTCTGTGCTGTTTGGACGGCCAGGCCACGTTCTTGCAAACGTGGCCGTTTCCTGGCGGTTAGTCTCTGATTCTAAAGGCATCAAACAGTTCACTGTGCATTGAGTCACAGCTTAATGGTGGTAGTTTGCAAAGCCCTGAAACTTCTCATTCAAACCACCCAGTGCCAGCCCACAGGTTCCATGACCCTGACCCAAAGCAACCCAGAGATAAGTGGCTCAAAATGGGATTATTCATGTTTCTGTATTTTGTTGCATTTTCACTTGATTTTTTTTTTTACATGCCAAAGAACATTTTTACTTCCAAGACTTTCGTTGGGGTCTTCATTTTGAGCTAAGCACTGCACACTTTGAACAGCAGGATCTTATCCAGGAGTCAGGTCATTTGTCAGGAGGAGGACCAGGCTCCAGCCTTCTGGTCAACCTGAGTCCCTTGGAACAGGGAACTATTGCAATGGTTGGTCCGGGTTTAAGCATGACCTTCTGGGAGTCTTCTGCACCCTTTTGCAGCCAGAATGCCATCACACGGCACTCAAGAGCTACTTAGGAGGAAGGATTTCCATTTGAGGGAGGAAATAGCTCTGGGACATGGACATATGCTGTCTTCTAAAAATAAATCAGTCATGCATGTGCTTAAGTTTCATGCTCGAAGGAGGGAGAAGTTTTAGTCTTTAAAAAGCACTCAATATTTTCATATTCTTACTGTGGAAAGGCAACCATAGAAGTTACTCATTTGCTTTCCTCTTCAAAAATATTGTAGATGAAAAATAAACTTTTAATCCAATTACTTAGTCTTAAATTTAGTGAGACTATTTTGATGTCCTTTTTACTCCAGTGGTCACTGTCAGAAGCCCTGGGATAAACCAAGATTACCAAAAGAAAGCTTTATTTTCAGAAATAGCCCCGGAATGAAATGTATCTTCCTGTGGCACAGAATTTGAAGGTTGACTTTTAATTCATCTTGGCATCTAATATTAGTCAGTTACTGCCGCATAGGACAATAGACTACTCAGTTGTAGGAACGCCGAATGTGGTTAAAACTACCTGCAGTAGAACCTGTTAAAAGGTCACAGCCCTGGGGATCCATGGGTGATGTTATCTGATTTTTTCGTTTTAGCCAATAGTAGTATATTTTTTTATTTTTTTTTTATTTTTTCCCCTTTATTGAATAAGGTATTACAAATGTGTCCTTATCCCCCCAATGTCCCCTCATCCCCCCAATCCTGCCCTCACCCTCACCCCCTATTGTCCACATCCATCACTTAAGCTTAAATGCATGCATACAAGTCCTTTGGTTGATCGCCAATAGTAGTATAGATATAGAAACGGGGTTTGCCCAGAAAGCATGACCTGACCAGCAATGGAGTATCTGCCCTTTGTAACTGTGATTCGTGATGTTTTTCTTGGTGTGACTGGTCTAAGTAAAGTGTGGGGAGGCAGAGTTCAAAGTTTTACCGCAGAATGTGCCCCAAACGCAAAAATCAGTATGTGGAAAAAATAACAACATGTGTATTACCAAAAGAATTTTTTTTATCAATTCTGGTTTATAAGAGGAAAGAAGATGGCAAAGACTACGGCTAAAATTCTGGATTTCCTTCAAGATTTATCATGGGAATAAATTTGTCCAGCAGTCTATGAACCACAAAACAAATGAGGGAAATAACAATGCTTGAAATTTTCTATCTACAAAGGAAGCATTCTGTTTACAATATGTATAGAAATAGTGATACGGAATTAACCTCTTGCTGCTATTTAGTGTATGGGGAAAGCATGTTTGCTTGCTTCTTATTTGCATTCTGATTGTTCCAACTGCCTTGAATATGTTGTAGGTGGCGGGGACTGCACCAGGTGTCTGACTGGTGGGGGTCAGACAAAACCTGGGGTCAGCAACCTTAGCACTTGGGTCCTGGCTAGGAAAGAATTCAAAGTCCAGACCAAACTGTAAGAGAACATTTATTGGGCAAATTACAGAGGTAGTAACATAATTCCTAGAAGAAGGGGGCTTAGCAAACACGTTCTAGAGGTAACGGAAGGGCCCTTGGAGCTTAGGAGTGAGGAAACTAATGGGGGTGGTGGGGGGGGAGGGAAAGAAAAATGGAGAGGAAAGGGAAAGGCAGGAGGGTGCCCCCTGGAGGGAGAGCACACTGGGTCCTCCATCCTAAGGGTTTTAATTAAGGGCAGAGATTTTAGGGGATGTCCCAGGGGAAGATCTTAATGAAATAATCAGTAGTTTTCCAGATGTGTCCATTCAGGGTTGCGTTCTCCATAGATTGACTGGCCAGCACCAGGGCAGGGGGTCCTGAGGTCAGCCACTGCTGGTTCTATTGCTTATCTGGGCCTGGAGCTGAAATACAACAGAGGCCTAGATGTCGTCTGTAGGGAGGAAAGGTCAGGGGGTCTAAACCTCATGAGCAGCGATATGCTAGGGGCGGAAAGGTCACCCTGGGGGCGAGGTCCCACCCTACAATTAATTGCCCATGGTTAGGCACCTGGGGCTTCCACCCTGGTGACCTTCCGTACCTGGCCCATCGTCCTTGCTCTGCTCATGTCTGTCTAACTGCCTGCACATATGTACATAGATTTAAATTCCAGAGAGATGAGGCTCTGGATGTTTTATGGAGACAGTTTCTCCCCATACCCACTTTTTTCCTCTTCTTCACGTTTCTGCCCTTTGTCCTCCTAACTCTGTGTGATAAACATATGAACAATGCGTGTAAATCCTAAACATGGCATAGCCGGGCTTTGTTATTGGTCCCCTCGCTCCCTTTGCCTCTCATGCATGACAAGCGCCCTGTTTCCCTGGAGTTATTGTCTTCCGCAGTCTCACATTACTCAGTCATCTGCTATGAATCTTGGAGTGATCTGAACATATTTGTTTTGAAATGAGAGAAAAAGACAGGAAAAAAAAAGTTGGAAGCCATTGACTTCCCTCTTGCTTCATAGAACATTTAGTGTTGCGCAAGGTCTTGTTAGAGTCTCAAAAATACTACTCACAAATAACAAACAAAATGCCTTGCTTATCACATGAGGGCTGGTTCCAGAAACTGGCCAGCAGCTGCAGATGAGTTCGCTGTCTTTGTATCTGGTCCCTGGGATCTCCATGTTGAGCTTAGACTGTCATATCTTGGATACTTCTTCTAGCCTGGACATTTCAGGTAGAAGTGACGCATGGTATTAGTTGCTGATTTCCTACAGGTGTTGATACGTGTTTAGACTTTAGAGATAAATAACCAAAAAGGACTTCCTCTCATCTCTTCATTGTCCATGTTGTAGTGTGGAGTGCTGGGGCCCAGGAGCTACTGTTCCATAAGTTGATGCGTCTGGCCCCTTTGAGCCCTAGAAGATGTCAGGCTCCAAGTGGTGAAGCTGTCTCTGGCAGGGGTGACTCTAGCATGACTAACAGATTGGGTGACCAAGACTGGGGCGGGGGGTGGGCCAGGCACACTAGGACGAATCTGTCCTGACTCGCTCCATGAGCGTCCTGGTCCGCACATAAAGGCGGTTCACTGGGCCTGATGTGTCATTCTCCTCAAGCTTATTCCCATCTTTGATTATAAATTCCTCTCACCATTTAGCCTTTCCCTTCATAAGCTTTAAAACCCTTAAACCCAGCCTGATTGGTGCAGTTCAGTGGTTGTGTGTCAACCTATGAACTATGAGGTCACTGTTTGATTCCTAATCAGGGCACATGCCCAGGTTACAGGCTCAATCTCCAGTAGGGGGCATGCAGGAGGCAGCCGATCAATGATTCTTTCTCATCACTGATATTTCTATCTCTCTCTCCCTCTCCCTCCCTCTCTGAAATCAATCAATTAAAATATATTTTTAAAAAAATAAATAAAAACTTAAACCCAAACACAGGATTGAGCTAGGTCTGGGCTGCTCAAAGTGTGGCCTGTTCCAGAATGCCTCCCCTGTGCTCTCTCTATGAGTCTAACTCCTTGGGAAGGGAAGGACTAAGGTGCATGGGGTACTTGACCAATAAGGTCTGCTCTGTAGACCTCATCTGGTTCACTGTGGCTGCATCTCTTGCCAACATGGGCCTCACTGCTGTCCGAGAGGCAGGCCTTCCCAAGCTGGCTCTCTTCTGTGAGTTCCATGCAGGACCCTCCCCGCTGCCCAGGTCCCTAATGCAGGAGACACAACGTCCAATGCAGTTTTGCCTTGAGCACTGCATCCCTCAGCCTCAGGCTGCTAGCGACCTTCGCACCCAAGGCCAACCCTAGGAACAGATCAGCAAGTGCAGGGTCTAAGCAGAAATGCAACTAGGGGATGGAAGGCAGTGTTCCCTTCTTCCAGGCATCCCCTCGTCTTTTTATTTATTTTTTAATATGTTTTTATTGATTGCAGAGAGGAAGGGAGAGGGAGAGAAGAGAGACATCAATAATGAGAGAGAATCATTGATCGGCTGCCTCCTGCATGCCCCCTCCTGGGGAATGGAGCCTGCAACCCGGGCATGTGCCCTGACCAAGAATCGAACTGTGACCTCCTGGTTCATAGGTCCATGCTCAACCACTGAGCCACGCCAGCCTGGCCATCCCCTCATCGTTGCTAACGATTCTCAGGATGACCCTCTACCGTTCTCCTTGGGGAAAGCTGCCAATGGGAACAGCAAAGACTTGCTTCGCTCAGCTCTCATCTGGGTCTGTGTCCACACAGTTATCTATGAGTGTCCTTTCTATATAATAATGTGCTCCCTGCTCAGAGCACGTTTCCTTAGGAACCTCACTTGAGGGGGCTGAGGGAGTGAATGTACATCTCAGCCCAGGTTGTTGCTGTGTTTATTCTCTGTGGGAGAAGAACAGAACAGTTTTTCCTGCTGCTTTAAACATCAAATGGCAGGGGAGACCCCCTGCATTCAAGTTCACAGGCCAGACCGGATGTCTGACAGCACCTTGAATATAGTAAAGACAATGAACACTTCTTCCCCAGCGGGGGTTCCTGAAGCTGGAATCCTGTGTTTTCTACCAGGAATTCACAACCATCAGCACAATAAATTCCACTCAGATGTTCATTGTCCGTAAGCCACTTGCAATGAACCAACGAGTGGACAGGATAAATAGAGTGGAAGGAAGGTTCCGTGCCAAAGGGACAAATTCACAGAGTGCCCGGAGCTTGCTTTGCTTCAAGTGAAAAAAAAAAAAAAAAAAATCCTTGGCTCCTCTTTCCGTTGTTCCCTTCCAGCCAGCTGTTTACAGCCGCTGTGCTCACAGAATGTCCCATAGCCCTGGCCCTGGTGTCCTGGGTGCTGTCCTGCATGGCCTGCTCGAGACCCCTCGGCGCTGCTGGAAACTGGCACACACGTGGGCTTTACTGATGCCAAGGGAACATTGGCCCCTTCTCTAGGAAGGGTACATCCTCAGGACTGGCATTCGGTCACCGATGGACAACCTTTACTCCATGGAAACCCAACTCCTGTCACCCTGTGAGCGACACAGCATCCCATCCCCCACTCTCCCAGGGGCCAAGACAGTTCACCCTTGTTTCATGCAAAACACAGCAGCTCAGAGCAGCAAGTCACCCCTTAACCGATTCAAAGGATTCATCTGTGTGAGACCTTGCAGCCTGGACCCCAGGTAAAGGGAGCCTCCCTTTTCAACTGCTCCCCAGAGGCAGTTTTTGGTCCAGAAAAGTGGAGGGAGCTGGTCACAAATATTGATCCTAAGGAAATCTTTGGACACTTACTTTCAATCAAATCTGAGAGTGGAGAGTTGGTTCAAAAAATGAGGGGACCCCCCCACTAAAGCTCTCTGAAGTGCGACTTTTCGTTATGGGTGAAAAAACAACAGCTTATCCATGGCTAAGTGGGAATAAACTCTGGGTGCCACTCATTTTAATCTCTGAACCCCCCTTGTGAAAAGGGTGGAAATTTTAGCATTTTTCTGGGTCTGGTATGTCACATATTTTCAAGAGCATGTAGCACACAGGAAGACAGACGATCCTTAGAGGGCAGCCTGCAGTCCTCCCTGAAACTGGGCCGTGAACCGACCCTGTCATCCCATCCCCGGCCCCGGAACTCGATGCCGAGGGATCCTTGCCAGCCAAGGGCCATTGAGCCTCAAGTCTCCGCCTGCCAAAAAGATGTCTCCATCCTGGACAAGAATGCCTTTCACTGGCTCATACTGGAAGCCGCAGAATTCTCTACAGAAAAACCATAAGTGATAACGTAAGGGTCCCTTGGGGTTTTTAAGAATGAGATTCTGTCCCTTGTTGGCATCCAAGCCACAGCTCCAGCTACCCATACTTGCAACTGGAATTGAATGTCAGTTTCCTGATTTGGAATTCGCGCACGTGCCAAGACTTCTCTAGGTCTTCTCCCAACACAAAAGTGCAAGGCCAGAGTACGTGCTCGGGTGTTCACATGCGAAAGAATGAAATTGGACCCCTTCCTCACACCACACACAAAAATTAACTCAGAATGGATCAAAAATCTAAGTGTAAGAGTGAAAGCTATAAATCTCTTGAAAAGGAGCATAGGTGTAAATCTTAGTGACCCGGGATTAAGCAGTGGTTTCTTAGCTATTACACCAGAAGCACAGGGGAAAATGCATAAGATGGACTTCAAAATTAAAAACTTTTATGTCTAGCCCTGACCGGTTTGGCTCAGTGGATAGAGCGTCAGCCTGCGGACTCAAGGGTCCCAGGTTCGATTCTGGTCAAGGGCATGTACCTTGGTTGCAGGCACATCCCCAGTGGGGAGTCTGCAGGAGGGAGCTGATCGATGTTTCTCTCTCATCGATGTTTCTAATTCCCGATCCCTCTCCCTTCCTCTCTGTAAAAAATCAATAAAATATAAAAAAAAAAACTTTTATGTCTCAAAGGACACTATCAAAGAAGTAAAAAGGTAGCCCCCAGGACGGAAGGACATTTTTGCAAGTCAAATGTGACAAGGGTCTAGTATCCAAAATACGTACTTTAAAAATCTTGCAACTCAACATAAAAAGATAAACAACCTAATTTAAAAATTGGCCAAGACTTGAGTAGACATTTCTCTGACCAAGATCTACAACTGCTCAATCAGCACATAAAAATGCTCACCATTTAAAACATTTCGATTTCTCAGTAACACCGGTTCTTGTGTGGATATGAGCTGGCGTGTTTTTCGGTATTGTGGCAGTGAAGAGGACAAACAAAAAGTGGGCGAAATACCACCGCGTCGCTCGAGAAGCAAGTGGCCATGTGTTCAAGCTGTCTGGGTTTCAGCAAGCTGTCCCTGGTCTACTGGCCTGTTTCCCACCAGGACAGAGTCTGTCCCCTGGGGAGCATGTGACAATGTCTGGAAATATTTGTAATTGTTGCAACTTGGGGAAGGGCGGTGCTGCAGCATCTAACGTACAGGGGCCAGCGACACCCCTGAACAGGACACTGCCCCACACTGAAGAATTCTCGCCCTCAGAACAGCAATACTGTCACCATTGAGAAACCCCTGGCCTAACGGAAGGATGACATTCTATGTTATTGACAATGGTAGTCATGAGCTCAGACCCCAGGCATTGGAGGCTGAGATGCCAAAAGCTCTTTCTTTGATGCCTGCTTTCTTCTATTATTATTTATTGAGGACTTGTTTTGTTCTAGGCACTGTGCTCAATAAACCCTTCAAGTGTAGTATTTAATTTAATCTTCATAATCACCCTATATATTAACCTATGGTATAAGTTTGTAGTTTTTTGTGTGTTGTTTTTTTTAATTCACAATGATCTTCCCACACGATTTTCCCAGCAGGCAAAAAACACACACACCCTTTACGTGTCTCACCAATGCAAATCCAAACCCAACGAATTCATTGCATGCGGTACTAAAAGAAGTAGGTTTACACGGTACACATGTAAGTGACAGAAGGAGGTGGAACAATAGAAAAAGTGCCAGGATTAGAAATAAGAAAAACAGTGCAGCTCAAGTAGACGAGAAGAATTTGCTGAGCTTATACTAGTAAATAGTACTGCAAGCGAAAGTATATTAACGGACCACAGAGTAGACGCTTCATAAACAAAGAATGAATGAACAACTGAACACATTCATGACTAAAAGTCCTGGGAGTTTTGTCTCTCAGGCAAAGCAACTGTTTGACTTTTTTAAAAGAATATGCAGTGGTGGCTGTTGGTAATGGTAGCAGCATGATTTTTAGTGTGAGAGAATAGTTTTTTATGTGTAGTTCCTCATTGGCTTTGCACAGCCATTCTGTGAAGGCGGAAGAGAGGGTGTAATTATCCCCATGTGGGAGATTCATTCTTTGCCCAATTTGCCAGCGTCCTGGTACCAGGAATGGCGCAGAGCTCAGGTGAGCAGAGCACAGTCAGAGGGGGGAGGCAGACATCCAACCAAGGAGGAACACCAAGTCTCAAAAGGTCACCACCGGGACAAAGAGTCCGACCCATAAGGAAACAGAATCCCAGGGGATGCAGTGGTTTGTACAGGGTCAAACGGTAGCTGGTTGGGCTGCAGAAATAGAGCCGAACCCACACGCTCTCGCTCTGGACAGAAAACACGCAGAGCAAGGCAAGCAAAGGTCACAGCCATGTTCTCTAGCCAGGCCCTGCCATTCTGGGGGCGATGTTTAAAGAGGGACATTGACAGATGGGGAGCTGAGGAGGAAGGGGTCACAAGCCATGTCTTTCAGGGGCGGGCGGAAAACTGGGTCTCTTTAGCCTGAGAAAATAAAACAGAATGAGCATCTGGACAGGCTCATGGCATTCAACTATTTGAAGGGTTATCATGTGGGAGAAGCAGCTTTAAATTTTTGTATTAGTTTTGTTTGTTTGTTTGTTTGTTTGTTTGTTTTTGGTTAATCCTCACCTGGGGGTATTTTTCCCATTGCTTTTCAGAAGAGGAAGAGGGAGGAAGGGGGGCAAGGAGAAGAGAGAGAGAGAGAAACATTGATGTGAGAGGACACATGAACTGGTTGCCTCCCCCACATGCCCTGATAGGGGGTGGGGAGCAAATCTGCAACCCAGGTACCTACCATGCCCTTGACCAGGAATCGAACCCAAGCCCCTTCCATGTGCAGACCAACGCTCTAACCACTGAGAACACCAGCCAAGGCAGGAGCGACTTTGAGACAGAGGAGTGAAGAGCTCAAGACCCATCATCCAGGTGCCCTGTGAGGCGGACGTGTCTATCAGGGTTCAAAGGGGAGCACTCAGGTGGCAGCGTGAGAAGACGGGGTCCCCATGGGGCTGTCCACACACACTGGGCAGGATGGGAGCAGGTTGTAGTTCAGGGCATGGACTCTGAGTCAGGCCCCAGCTACGGCCACCACCACTTATGAGCTGTGTTTCCTTGGAAAAGTGACTTCCTCTTTCTGAGTGTCCGCTTCCTTATCGGCCATGGCAGAGGGTGGCAGTGCCTGGGACGGGGATCTGTTACAGGGTTTCCCAGGCAGTAAGGTGAGGCAGGTGACCCGTCTCATTCATTGAAGCCAACCAATTCCATAACTGAGTCACCACTGAATGCGTGCACTGGGAGTACGCAGTGTGAGGGGTGCAGCCCGGGCAGTAGCCCCCTGGAACCACCTCTCGCCTGCAGGTCTGAGAAGGACCCGACAGCTGAGGGAGGGAATGTACTGTGGACCCCCTGTGAGGTTTGCAAAATAGATGGCGTCTCTGCTAATGAGATCCATTCCTGCGCTGGGGAGAGCCGGGACCAAATGTCCTCAGCAACCCTTTCCAATTCGTAAATTCCAAGAGAACAAGAATGCTCCAACGGTCCCATTGTGCCTGTCAGGAAGCGCCTTTCCTCCAGGGCAGCGAGAAAGGTCAAGGAACAGCGAGCATGAAGCCGGTCTTTCTAAAAAAGGGATGACAATCCTCCTCCCAATCCTTCCCGGCGTGTTGTTCACCGCCACATAACGGGGCTTTGTTTGCCTGCCCTTCTCTAAGTCAACACGGGAAGCTGCCCCTGAGATTCCCAGGGCCTACACGTGAGATTTCTTCCCCCGTCCTCGCCCCCTCCCCCCACCCTCACCCCACACACACACACCAAGCCCTCCCAAAGAAATACACCCCAGAAGGGTACGCATGTTCAGGTTTTGAATTACGGTCTTTGACAATATCTGGTCGTCTTCCAGTCCTGCTTGGGACCTTTGACCTCAGTGTGCAAAACAGAAAGGCCTTGTGTGTGGGGGATGTGGATGCGGACATACGTTTTCAGATTGCACCCTCTCCTGGTCACAGGCGGGAACCGACACGGCAGATTCAGATTCCTTGTTTGTTTTTCCTGCTGCACAAGCCCCGCCACCAGGGAAGCTGGACAGGAAACGTCTTGCTCCCCAGAATTTAATCCTGGCCTCCTGGGAGCTGATAGCTTGACATGCATTCAAATTCAACTATGGGGCAGCTTCCAAAATGCAGTGTTTATTTATTTTGGAAGCACATATTTCTACCAAAGAGCAGTTACTCATTAATCACTGAGAAGCTTCACCCTCTGGGGAAAGGACTCGAATTAGAACCTTTTCTTTTTTTCTATATTTTTTTATTGTTGATGGTATTACAGATCTCTCCCATTTTCTCCCCCTTTTAAGACCTTTTCTAGAAGTTCAGAGCTGGGTCCTAGAAAACAGAGGACAGCAGGCTGAGAGGCTCAGGTCCCCAACCCATTCCATACCCTTGTCCCGGGCCAGGGGAAAGGCTCAGAGGGGGTTAGCACCCCAGGAGTCTGGCCAAGGTCCTGAGAGGGAGAGTAAAAGAAAGAGGGGGCCCTCAGGGGTGGAGATGCCCAGGTGCTGGGGTGGGTGGTGGGAGAGGAACCAGGAGAGGGAGGAGGGCTCCCCTGGGGCCTGCAGGAGACAAGCAGGAGTGGGGGGGGCGGATTTCCCCTGTCCCCTGTCCCCTGTCCAGGGCACCCTCTCTGTCCTGCTCCCCAGTTGGATACAGAAGGTAGTTCTGGTGCCTGGCCCTGCCCAGACCCTGGGCACGGACCCTCAGGGACTGTTACCATGGGATACCCTGTACCAGGTGACTTTTTCCAAGGTCAGGCCAGGGGAGGCTGCCCAGGGCTGGGCATCAGGGTGATGGTGTCTCCAGTTCAAGGCTCTGGTGGGGGTGCGGGGGGTGCCTCCTTCTGCCCTCTCTCTGGCCCAGCAGGAGTCCAAGGGGACACACTGGAAGGGAGGGGAGCAGGAGGCCTAGGGGATCTGCTCTGCTGACCTCTGGGGTCAGAGCAGCAGCAGCAGGGTGGGAAGGGGAGCGAGGCTGAAAGGCACTGCTCCACCAGGTCTCCTGGGCTGTGGCAGACGCCTACCTGCTGGGCCCACATGTTTACCTGAAGGGTGACCCGGGGTCTGAGCCTTGGTTTCTCTGTCTGTAAAATGGGTCACTTTGCAGACTCTGCCTCTTTTGTGGGGTGACCGGCTAGGAGGGAGTTGGAGAGCGGTGAGATGTGGGCTGACACTGCCCTCTGGTGGCTGGAGCTGGAGTTGCTGGGCTACAGTGCCTGAACCTAGATCAAGCATGTCAAACTCTAAGGCTAACACAGGCCAAATAAACAAGGGTTACATTTAGGTGGACCACAAAAAACCAAAAGCTTCAATTTTCATAGAAACGTAGGTTTATTTCAGTAGAGACATGCTGAATACAAAGGGCTGAAATAAATGAGTCATCATTAACTTAAAATAATAAAACATTTTAATAAAAATTAATATTTTTTTCTTGAACATTAACTTACCAGACACTGAATAGCTGCACACATTAATAAGCATAGCACAATAAACCTATTTTTCCTGTTCTCCGAAAGCAAAATATTTCCTGTTGTGCACACCAAACAAGTCAGTACAAGACTAATGACATGGCCATCGGCTGCTAAAATATTCGCTGCTGGTATTAGTGGAGAGAAACGGTGGCGCGTAAGGAAAATGAATGCAACACGATTATAGTCATCAGTCATTAGCGAACGTTGTAGTTTGTTATTGATAATTATGTGTAACAGGATATTGTAAAAATTAAGTTACAACATTTTTATTAAAACGTTTCTTACATACCGTTATATTGGCTGGGCCGCAAAAATATTCGTTGTGGGCCACATGCAGCCCGCAGGCTGGGAGTTTGATATGCTTGACCTAGATGGTGCCACCACCTGGGGACCTGGAGGGTCCCTCTCCTCTCTCTTTGTCTGCTCCATTCCCTGCCCTCCTTCTTTACCCCAAACTCCCAGGGACCTCAGGGCTGCTTTTTCATGAGCAGGTCAAATCCAGTTCAACAAACATCTCTTCAGCAGGAGTTGAACGACCCTCTACTGTATGACCCGTTCTATGCTGGGTGTTGGAGCTACAGAGCTGTTTAAAACACAGCGAGACGGTCCAGGAAGCTGGAAGCTAGAGGCTAGGGGGGAGCCCCTGGGCAGAGCTTCCGTTTCATGAATGAATGAAAGTATGACACTTCCCAATAGTGGGGAGTCCTGTGTGGCTGGAGTGGAGGGGATGGCAGAGGGGCAGGGGGCTGAGATGGGACCCCCTCCCCCAAACAGGAAGAATATGACTGTTGGCCCCTTATTGGCATGGTGACAGTAAAACGATGTGCTACGGAAGAGGAGAGGCTGACCAGTGATTTTCTTGTGGAGGATGGGGAGTCATGGGGGGGAGGGGCAGGATGATGGAGCAGCAGCCCGGGATGCGGACCCCAGACTTTCAAAGGCTGGAGGGGTGGCTTTTAATTTTTATTTTTTGAATGTATTTTTATTGATTTCAGAGAGGGAGAGGGAGAGATAGAAACATCAAAGATGAGAGAGAGTCATTGATCGGCTGCCTCCTGCACGCCTCACATTGGGGATGGAGCCTGCAACCAGGGCATGTGCCTGACCGGGAATCCAACCAGCGACCTCCTGGTTCCAAGGTCCACACTCAACCACTGAGCCACAATGGTGGGGCCGGGGATGGCTTTTTAAATGTAAGTAATTCTCTTCTGCAGATGGCATGACTCTGGAAGGGGAGTCAGCAAACTAGGCCTCATGCTTCTTTGAATACTTAGACAATGTTCTTGACGTGGCCTCTTGGCCTGCGAAGCCTAAAATGTTTTCTATCCGACCCTTTTACAGAAAGGTTGCCAGCCCTGGGGGCCTGCACTGCCATCCTCCTCCAGCTCTCATCCGCCGTGGACTGAGGCACTAACTCCCGGGCATGTCCAGCCGGCCCTGTGCTCGGAGCGCCCCCGGCGGAGAGTAGCTGTGCCCGTGGCAGGATGCTGCCCACAGCCAGAACGGTGAGGGGCTGCGGGTGAGACACCAGCAAGTGCCCGCACCAGCCACTCGCCCATTGGACAGGTATTTAGTGGGCACCTCCTGTTCGGGGAATACAGCAGGGCAGAGGGACACCGGTCCCTGCCCTCACAGAGTTTCCTTCTAACTGGGGAGGCAGACAAGAAGCCGTCCAGCAAAACCACCACATGTGCCATGTGCTCGGCAGAACGCAGGACGCTGCAATCAGGGACTGATGGGGCGAGGAGCAGAGGATGGGTCTCTCAGGAAGAGGTATGCCAACCAGCGACGTGTGCTGGTGTGGGGTGGGCGGAAGCAAGGACAAAGGTTCTGAGCAGGAAGGAGCCAGTGTCTGTGTCAGGGAAAGGAAGAGAGGGGAGGAAGACATGTGGCCCCCATGGCAGCATCCGCCATGAAGACGGGCTCTCGGAGCTCTGACACGGAGCATAGATTTCATTCTACGTGCAATGGGGAGCACTGGAGGGTTGGAGTGACACGATTGCATTTATCTTGTCAAAAGCTTTCTCTGCCCCGGCCGGCGTGGCTCAGCGGTTAAGCATCGACCTATGAACCAGGAGGTCACAGTTCGATTCCCCGTCAGGGCACATGCCAGGATTGTGCCCAGTGGGAGGCGTGCTGGAGGCAGCCAATCAATGATTCTCTCTCATCATTGATGCTTCTCTCTCTCTCTCCCTCTCCCTTCCTCTCTGACATCAATAAAAGTATATTTTAAAAATGAAATAAAATAAAAAGTTGTCTCTGATTTCAACCCCCACCCCCACCCCCTATTCTCCCACCCATGCGCGGAGATTCTTGTTCAGTGTTGGGCTCTGGGACACATGGCTCCTGCCCCTAGAGCAGTGGTTCTCAACCTTCTGGCCCTTTAAATACAGTTCCTCATGTTGTGACCCAACCATAAAATTATTTTCATTGCTACTTCATAACTGTAATGTTGCTCCTGTTATGAATCGTCATGTAAATATCTGATATGCAGGATGGTCTTAGGCGACCCCGGTGAAAGGGTCGCTCGACCACCAAAGGGGTCGCAACCCACAGGTTGAGAACAACTGCCCGAGATGGTACTCAACTCCTCTCCCTGCCTCAACCCTGCCCCAACTCCCCTCCCTGCCTCAACCCTGCCCCAACTCCCCTCCCTGCCTCAACCCTGCCCCAGCTCCTCTCTCTGCCTCAACCCTGCCCCAGCTCCCCTCCCTGCCTCAACCCTGCCCCAACTCCCCTCCCTGCCTCAACCCTGCCCCAGCTCCTCTCTCTGCCTCAACCCTGCCCCAGCTCCCCTCCCTGCCTCAACCCTGCCCCAACTCCCCTCCCTGCCTCAACCCTGCCCCAGCTCCTCTCTCTGCCTCAACCCTGCCCCAGCTCCTCTCTCTGCCTCAACCCTGCCCCAGCTCCTCTCCCTGCCTCAACCCTGCCCCAACTCCCCTCCCTGCCTCAACCCTGCCCCAGCTCCCCTCCCTGCCTCAACCCTGCCCCAACTCCCCTCCCTGCCTCAACCCTGTCCCAGCTCCCCTCCCTGCCTCAACCCTGCCCCAACTCCCCTCCCCTGCCCCAGGACACTTGACACAATGTGGTCCATTGGAAGCAGGTTTATTTGGGTTGGTTTTCCATGGGGCTGGGCGGGGCTGGGAGGTGGCTGGGCTCTGAAACTCGGTGCTAGGGCTGTTGGTCCCCTTCCTCAGCACTGCGGCGGCCGAAGTCCATCCATCCATACGCTTCTTCATCTTCCTCCAGCCACGGCCCCTGCTTCTTGGACAGGTCTGCGGGCCAGAGGCGGGAGAGGCGGTGAGGATGGGGAAGGACACGGAGCCCCGGGAACCGAGGCCAGGGCCCACACGGGCTGGGGGAGGCGAGCAGGGAGGGCCGTCCGCAGCTCCTACCTGCCACCGGGTGCGGGGGATCCGGGAACCTCAGCTGCCTTTGGTGGTGAGCGGCTGGGCCCAGCTGGTCCGGCCAACGTGCCTCCAGGGCCCTCTTGGCCCCTGGGCCTGAGGGTGCGTCCTGCAGCTGGGAGCGGGGCTTCCAGGAGGCTTCCGAGAAGGCGGCCAGAGCCAGAGCCAGGATCAGCGCTTGCACACAGAGCCGCTGCATCTTGTCTGCAGAGGGAGCAGGGCCCAGCTTAGGGGAGGCCAGTCCAGGCACCAGGGGCAGGGGCCTGGGCCAGGTGGGCTCCAGGTCCCCCCCTGCTGGCAGGTGTGCAAGTCTGCGAGGGCTTGTGGGCTGTTCCTGCCAGTCGCCCCCCCTCCCCCTACCTCCACGCCTTGCCCCTCTCCTCCTTCCCTACCCTAATTCCAGCGGCTGCTTTTCTTAGAGGAATGATTTCTCAACTGTTAGGCACAATTCGAAGCCACGTGAGCAGCTCTGTGGGTGTTTCGGTCTTGTCATTTAGGCGAACTTTAATAGCCAAGGGTCCAGCCGGTGTGGCCCAGTGGTTGAGTGTCGACCCATGAGCCAAGAGGTCACGGCTCGATACTGGGTCAGGGCACATGCCCAGGTGACTAGCTAGATCCCCGGTATGGAGCGTGCAGGAGGCAGCCGAGCGATGATTCTCTCTCATCCCTTTCCTTTCCTCTCTGAAATCAATAAAAATATATTTAAAAGACAAAAAAGAAAGGGTGATCTCTCTCATCCTTGATGCTTCTCTCTCTCTCCCTCTCCACTCCTCTCTGAAATCAATAAAAATGTCTTTTCTAAAAAGGACAGCCAGCAGTGTTAAAGGACCACAGGGATCGCTTTGGAGACCTCCCGCACACTCACCGTGCCCAACACTAGCCATGTGGGTTGTCCAATATGGTAGCCACTGGCCCCAGGTGGCTCTTCACATTTAATTAATTAGATAAAAAGGTCCTCCCTTGCACTAGTTGTATTTCTGTGCACATGTGGCTGGTGGGTACCGTATCGGACAGTGCAGGCATAGAACACTACCATCGCCAAGGGAAGTTCTTTCAGACAGGGCTGGTCTGGGAAAGAGCTTGAGATGGGGTCCAGGAACACGGGTTCCAGGCCCAGCCTTACCCAGTCATTTGGGTCACATCTCCCTCTGGGCCTCAGTTTTCTCATCTGAGAGATGGGAGAATAGCGTTTGTCTTTCTCACCTCCCAGGGCTGGTGAGAGGGGGGGATATGGAGTGAGAGGGTCCGGGCTGGGCCCTGGGTGAAGCAGCAGGTCAGCTCGAAGGCAAGGGTCGGGAAGCCAGGGTGGGTCCGCGTGCTGAGACCCAGTCCCACCCTGGGTGAAGGGGAGGGTCCCAGCCCTGGCGACACTGATGTGTGAGCCTGGCAGGGTGTGGGGCCCCATCGATGCTCTTCCCAGCCTCTCCCTCCCCTCCGGGTGCTCTCACCTGCCGAGCCGGGAGTTGGGTGAGGCTGAGGTCTGCCTGGTGCCTCTCGGTTCTCTGCTGGGCCGGTTGCTCTAGCCCTGCCTTATAAAGCCCTTAGGCCCCTCCCAAACCCTCCGTTCCCATGAGGCCAGGCTCCCACAGCACGAAGGGCCCTGCCCCACCCTGCCATTTCGTCAGTCACCCGGATGCGGGGGGGGGGGGGGGAGGAAGGGGCGTTAAACTTCATGGCGAGGGGCAGAAGCAGGGTAGGGGCTGTTCTTCAGCTGGGCATGGGGGCAGGCAGGAGGCAGGCTTCCTGGGGTCAGGAACAATGTCCCCCCCATGTCCTCGGGGTCAGGGGTCTGGTGCGCATCCTTTAGGCTACTTCCCGTTGGGGGCAGGTGAGGCAGGTGGACCAAATGACCTCAGACTCAGAAAGCATGTTCCGCCCATACTGATGTTTGAAGATCAGGGCGGGTGTGATCAGAGGGTGACGTATTGATCTCCTGTCCCGTCTGCCGGCCTCTGCACACAGGACGTGTCACGGTTATCAGGGGCAATGGGCCGTGGGCTGATGGCCTCGCTCTCCCTGCCCCGTGGCCACATCCTGGCTGGCTGTGAGCCCCTTCACCTTCCCTTACCTGGAAACTCCGGAGTGTCACCCCCTCTCCCGGCGCCCTCTGTGCTGGGCTGGATTTAGCTTGCAGCTACCCCACATCTCCCCAGGTCTGCCCCTCATCCCCGCCTCTTGCAAACCCTACCCAGGGCCAATCCCTTCAGGCTCCTGTGCCTCAAGGGAAGGCAGTAATCACATAACACATTCACCACTTTTCAATATAAAAATACATCTTCAGCCCTAACCGGTTTGGCTCAGTGGATAGAGCGTCGGCCTGTGGACTGAAAGGTTCGATTCCAGTCAAGGGCATGTACCTTGGTTGCAGGCACATCCCCAGTGGGGGATGTGCAGGAGGCAGCTGATTGATGTTTATCTCTCTCATCGATGTTTCTAACTCTCTATCCCTCTCCCTTCCTCTCTGTAAAAAAATCAATAAAATATATATATATTTTAAAAATACTTCTTCAGACGGTTAGCAAAGAGACTAAAGGGCTTACCCAAGATGTTCCAAAAAACTAATGGAACGCTTGTTGACCTGGGTTGTTGGTTTTTTAAAAAATATATGTTTTTATTGATTTTTGGAGAGAGAAGAAGGGAGAGAGAGAAACACCAATGGGAAAAAAGCATCATTGAGAGGCTGCCTCCTACAGGTCCTCTACTGGGGACCGAGCCTACAGCTCACATGTGCCCTGACCGGGAATCAAACCCGTGACCTCTTGGTTCCTGGGTTGATGCTCAACCACTGAGCCACACCGGTTGGGCTGGTTAGCCTGCTTGATAAATCGCTGTCTTGACCTCGTTTGGACGGATGTAGCTAGCTCTAGGCTGTTTTTTATTTTTCTGAAGCTGGGCCTAGAGATTTTGCTTTTGTTCGTGCATCATCAGGGCCCCTCCCGATCTGGATAAGAAGCCGTGGTACCCACATTCACAGCCAGCTTTGCCGAGAATTAACAGGTGATGAAGGAAGCAGGCTGTGAGGTGTCCATGGCAACCAGTGGCCAAATGTTCTGGGGACTGACCATCCTGATGCAGCGCAGGTCTCGGTGACTCAGCAGATGGAATAAATGAAAATGGCAAAAACAGTGCGGGCATTGGTGACAATAATTGAGGCACAGACTCTCAGAGGCAGAAGAGACTTTGAGGGGGCTTGAGGGAGCAGCTCTGCTCACATCCTGGGGAAAAGAGAGGCTCATGTTGCTGTGGCAACGGGAAATGATACGCTTTCAGAAGACTCCTGGTTGTACCACAACCCAAGTCTTGATTTCTACTGGGGGGACGGGGGGGGGGGGGACATAGGGGAGCTGTGTTCCTTGGCTTGTCTTGGGCAGGCTGGTTGCACAGGGTGGCAATTCCACCAAATAGAGGTGTGCCCTTCCTCCCATTGGTCAGCGGGGTGGAGGGCCGCTCTTTTAGGGCACTGGTGGGCGTGCAGCCGGGGCTCACGTTCACAGAGAGCTCACCCCAAGGAGCTCGCCATCATGGAGACTGCGTGGTCTCCTCACAAGGGAGCCTGTTGAGCTTTGGGCAGCTCCTTCCCTTTCTGAGCTGTCTTTTTCCTCCAGGAAGTGAGGACAGTAACTTGGGAGAGAGATTCCCGTAAGCTGATGTGCATCAAGCACCGGCTCGGTGCCCAGAATGGCAAGGGTGTCTGGTTTGTTTGCACCTCCTTCCCTATCTGCTCTGGGCCTCACTTAGCCTCATCTGTGAAATGGGGGTCGTTCATTCCTACCTCACAGGGCCGCCATGTGACAAGGTCTGTGCGCTCACTTTGCACACAGCAGGGCCCTTTACCTCCTTCGAGTCTTGAGGAGGGCAATTCCCTAAACAGCATCCTCTGTGAATCCAAGGTTTTCCCTCCGCTGGCTGCGTGACCCAGAGGGACCACCGCCTGGAGCTGCCACTAGAAGAGGCAGCAGGGATGGAGCCTATGGAGGCTGGATCTCAGAGGTCACAGTTCAATCCCTGGTGTGGGGTGTGCAGGAAGCAGCCGATCAATGACACTCTCTCATCCTTGATGTTTGTCTCTCTCTCTCCCTCTCCCTTCCTCTCTGACATCAATAAAAATATATTTTAAAAAAAAACAATTCAGGTCTCTGTCCACCTAATTCTGGGATCATTCTTCTCCCAGGGGGGTGGGGTGGGGGGGTGGGCAGAGAGTAATGTTCCCCCAAAGATGTCCATCCCCCCCAACCCTCGGGACATGTGACTATGTGATCTTACATGGCAAGAGGGACTTGGCAGCTGTAATTAAGGTCACAGAATTTCAAGTAGAGCGCTCTATCTGGAGTATCTGAGTGGGCCCCATTCAATCGATGAGCCCATAAGAACAGAGAAGGCTCTTTGGCTGGAGGCAGAAGTGACGTGGCTGAAGGATGAGTCTGAGATCTGAGGAATGAAAGACTTGGCCTGCCCTTGCGGGATTGAAGAAGGGTGGGTGAGGGCAGCAGGCCGGCAGGACGAGGTGTGCAGGTGGCCGGCCATCAGAAGCTGAGAGCGGCCCCCGCTGAGGCCCCACCTCCACAAAGAACTGACTTCGGCCAACGACCTGGATGAGTTTGGAGGCAGGTTCATCCCAGAGCCTTCAGGAAGGAACGCAGCCCTGGCCACCGCTCGATTTTGGCCCAGGGAGCGCGCTGAGCAGGCCTCTCACCCACAGGCTGCGAGAGGATGGGCCTGTGTTGTCTGAAGCGCCTAAGCGGGTGGTGATTTTTAGGGCAGCCACAGAGAATGAACGCGAGGGGCCCCAGCTTCCAGAAGGCTTCTTCCTGTCAGCAAGAGCCGGCTCCGAGTGAGTGTGCAGGTGATTTCCCAAACACAGTTCAGGGAGATGCGCGTTAAGGTTTTGGGCTGCTTGTCTATTCCATTCTCACTGCAGGGAGTACGCACCGGCAGGAAGCCAGAGTTTGGATGAGGCCCCGGGGATAGGAGAGGAGTGTGGTGGCCCTTTCTTTCCTCCTCGCTTTGGTGGAGTCTAGGTTCTAGGGGAGGGGTCACACACACACACACACACACACACACACACACACACACACAAACAATGGTACCCAGGAAAGGGGAGAGCATTTCCTGGGGAGGGAGGCTCTCCAAGGGCACCTCTGCCCACCTGGCCACAGGCGGCCTCAGAAAACGTCAGTGTGACTGATGATCACCTGCCGGCTTCCTGATTGGTTATCGATGGAGGAAAAGTTGGAGGCTGATAATGACGCAGTCGCCCTGTCCCAGGCCACAGGGCCTTGGAGGAAGTGAAGGTGCTGGGACAAATAGTGACACCTGGGAGGGGTTCGTGTCAACACGGGCATCCGTGATACCCCCCAGGGCAGGGGCTGGGGCTCGGGAAGTAGGAGAAGGACGCATGGCCTTGCCTGCTGTCCGGGACCAAGAGGACAGCCAGCTGCTGCTCTCAGCTGAGCTGGGGAGGCCACCCACCAAGCTCAGGGGCCGGGGACAGGCCTGGCTGCCCGGGAGAGAGAGCAGGGGGTGCCCCCAATTTAGCCCCTGCCTTCCCTCTCTGGCCTCCCCTTGCACGTTCTCCCCTGATGCCCACCTGTGCCTGGGAGACTGTGGCTCTCAAGCCCCACTTCACATTGAGATCACCTGGGAGCCCTAAGCCCCACCCTCACAGGCCGCTCAGACCCCACAGAGCCCAGTCCTCCCAGATCAGAAGCTGAGGGCGAGGCCTGGACGCCTGGCTGGATCTGCGGGACAGGGGTTGGCAATTCTGGGCTGGAACCCCAGCTCAGCAGCACCTCCTGACTCTCCGATCGAAGGCGAGTCACAGACCTGAGGAGGATCCAGGTACTCAGGTACTCGTGGCCGTGGTGAGGGTTGGCCACGTTAAGTTCTAAGTACGGCTCTGCTATCCTTCCGGGGATTTCCATCTCCACAGCCTCACCCGCCTCAGGCTGCCGCATTGTGCTGACTAACAGGACAACCTCCCCCTTTCCTTGGTTACTTCCTTCTCCACTCTTCCCTGCAATAGTCCCTGGCAGCCCCCTCCTGAGCAGGTTAAGGCCCCCTCCTCCATGTAGGCCTCACACTAGCTCCTCAGGTCTCCCCATCTTCTGCCTCCCACAGCACTGGGTCACCCTGGCCTCCACCCTGGGAACCGTCTTGCCTCCCATATCTTTTTTATTTTATTTTAATTTTTTGCCCCAATCAGGAATTGAACCTTGACCTCCTTCCTGGTCCATAGGTCAAAGTTCAACCACTGAGCCATGCCGGCGGGGGGTGGGGTCGTAGAGGGGGGTTCCCATATCTTAACAGTAACACCTCTCGCTGTTGAATGAGCGCTCACAGGCATATGACCGCACTGAACACTCAAACTCAAGCCCAGAACACTGTGCAGGCTCTCAAACCCAGCGAATGCCCTCTTAGGATTTGTGCGTTTCACTGTAAGTAAATTTTATTTTAAAAAAGAAAGAACTGTAACAAACAGGGTGAAGTCTCCTGTGCATTTATTTTGAAATGTGTGAAAAATAAGATGGCTGAACAGATAGGAGATCGAGATAATGAAATTATAAATTATAGAATCCAGGTGGTGGCATCTGAGGGCCCACATTACAATTCAACTTTTCTGTGTGTTTTGAGCATTTTCATAATGAAGTATTAGGAAGTGTTTTGTTGAGCAAAGTCAGACAGTGGTTTTAAATGGGGAAATAATGCTAAAAGCACCTGCTACTGTGAGAGAGAAGTAGCTCCTCGGTGCATTTCAGAGCCGAGGGGGTGAGGGCCAGCCAGGTGAAGGTGCTCACCACAGGCCCCACAGGTGGGATGAGGGAGCCGAGCTGGGAACCCGGTCAGTCTTCTTGGACTCCGAGTACTGCTGCCTCTCCTCACCCATAGCCTCCTGGCCCGCCCTCCAGAAGCGCAATCGACCTTCCCAGTGACCTCCGGTTCCTCCCCCTGCCTGGGTCTCCCTCTGCCCCACCTGGCCTCACTCTCCTCCCTCCCAGCCTGCTCCCACGGTTTGTCATTTCAGTGATGTGGGATGCACCCGGATGGCGGCTCCTCTTCCGCTTCAGAACCTGCCAGGCTGTTCCCCAGTTCTTGACAGAGGACACCCCCGCTTCCTGTACCCCTCCCCGTGCAAACAGGAAAGTACCTGAAAGTGGCCAGTTGATTCCATTGCAGATTAATATTCTGCAGCTGGGTTGTTGCCTGGAAACCTGGTGTATCATCTCTCCCTTTACTTCCAAGGTTATCTGACTGTCAGTCCCCTTCTCCTGGCCATGACCATAGTTATATGAGCCCCATCTGTCCTTTTCTCCTTTCCTCCATCACTGTAGGGTACAGTCCCTCCCCCAGGGCCCTTCATCCCAAACCCTCCTGCTTGCTCAGAGACCTGTGCCTTCACTTTTTCATTCGTTCATTCATTCATCTATTTATTTTTTAAAAAAATTTTAGCCAGTTTAACTCAGTGGATAGAGCGTCAGCCTGTGGACTGAAAGGTCCTGGGTTCAATCCCGGTCAAGGGCACGTACCTTGGTTGCAGGCCCCCACTCCCCCGCCCAGGCCCTGGTCAGGACGTGTGCAAGAAGCAACCAACCGATGTGTTTCTCTCACATCGATGTTTCTCTCTGTCTTTCCCTCTCTCTTCCACTCTCTAAGCATCAGTGGAAAAATATCCTTGGGTGAGGCCTGGCTGGCGTGGCTCAGAAGTTGAGTGTCCACCTATGAACCAGGAGGTCACGGTTCAATTCCCGGTCAGGGCACATACCCAGGTTGTGGGCTCCATCCCCAGAAGGCAGCCAATCAATGATTCTCTCTCATCATTGATGTTTCTCTCTTTCCCTCTCCTTCCTCTCTGAGATCAACAAAAATATATTTTTAAAAACGATATCCTTGGTTGAGGATTAAAAATATTTTTTTTCTTTAAATGCTTTTCTGTGCCAGGCACGGTGCTGGCCCTGGGGACACAATGGTGATCAAGCAGGTCTTTGTTCCTTGTGTCTTGGAGGGGAAGCAGTGTCCTGAATGTTGTGGTGGGGGAAGTGAGCAGAGAGGCCTCTCCTTACCCCTTACCTGAACTTCTCCTCCCTGTAAGCCTGCTGACATCTACAACACGTTTTCACCTCCCTCTTCCCCTAATAATGGCGATTGACATTTAGGGAGCACTTGTCTTATAATCCTCATCACAGCCCCACAAGAAGGGTAATACGATGGCCCCTAGTTTATCGCCAAAGAAACTGAGATACCGAGGTTGGTGATTGTTGGTAGAAGCAATCCACCACGGGCCTTGAGCGTTCCTGTGCGCCAAGAATGCAGGGCATGACCTGTCTCTACCTGCACCGTGTCTCAGGGCTGTATTTGAAGTGAGTAACCTCAAGGCATGAGGTAATGTCTCCCTATGGGTCAAAGAGCAAGCTTGCTGCTGCTGACTGGAAAAACAATAGATTGAAAAACAAACAAACAGCCCAGCCGGCGTGGCTCAGTGGTTGAGCATCGACCTATGAACCAGGAGGTCACTGGTTCGATTCCTGGTCAGGGCACGTGCCCGGGTTGTGGGCTTGATCCCCAGTGTGGGGCGTGCAGGAGGCAGCCGACTGATGATTTCTCTCTCATCATTGATGATTCTCTCTCTCTCTTCCTCTCCTTTCCTCTCTGAAATCAATAAAAACATATTTTAAAAAATTAAAAACAAAAAAACCCAATAGATTTCCCAAGCTCAGTGGTCCTCAGCAGAGATACCACCACTGTGGGTCCATATTATGTCATCACCAAGGAGCTTGTGGGGTAAGAGGGATTGATGCAAATCACGCTGCTAGCTGGGGGTGTAACAGAGTGAGTTGTCTCTGACCCTGGAGTCTTGTATCTTCTGCCAGCACTGCGGAATCACTAGCAGGATAACTTGCTCTAAGTAAGTAAAATCAAATCCCAAACTCAACGCGGTGATTTGCCCAGGACACAGCTCATCGGATGCACAACTGAGACTTGAACCTGGGCAGTTTGATTCCAATAAGCATTAAAAAAAAAATCTTCTTGCTGCTTTCCTGTTCCCTCTATGGTGTATCTTTCTCTTACCTTCACTCTGTCGCTACTGAGCCAGAGAATGGGGTAGGTTGGAGTGACAGGCGGCGGGGGCAAGGGGAAATGGAGTGGGGGAGATATTGATGGCTGCTTTTGCCGTGATGTCACTGGCTACTGTGAAAGGCTGTTTGAGGGAAGGGAAAGGCACCATGTGTTTCTCAGGCTTTACTGAAGTTCTCCGGTATTTATAAACCCATCTGACTCCAAACTATCCCTGGCAGAGGATGGAGGGCGACCTTCTGGACGAAGCTGCAGTGGCACGGGCCGAGGCAGATGCACAAATTTCATGCATCGGGCCTCTAGTATATATATATGTATATATATATATTCTTCTTTCATTTGGCATAATGTTTTCAAGATTCATTCATGTTGCAGCATGTATCCGTATTTTATTCCCCCTTTTTTTTTTCCTGAATAACATTCCATTGTATGGATACACCAGTTTTTAAATTCATTCATCGGTTGATGTTAGGTTGGGTTGTATCTGCCTTTTGGCTATTGTGAACAATGCTGCTATGAATATTGTGTACAAGGTTTTGTGTGAATATATGTTCTTAACTCACTTGAGGATATACTTAGGAGTGGAATTGCTGAATCATATGGTAATACTATGTTTAATTTTTTGAGGAACTTTCGGACTATTTTCCTCAGCAGCTGCACCATTTTACATTTCTACCAGCAACGTCTAAGGGTTCCCATTTCTCCACATCCTCCACCCAAAATTGTTGTGGTCCATCTCTTTTACTAGAGTGGTCCCAGCGGTATCTCTCCGTGCTTTTGATTTGCCTTTCCCTGATGGCTAGTGATGTTGAATGTCTTTTCATGCGCTTAATGGCCATTTGAATATCTTCTTTGGAAAAATGTCTATTCAAATCCTCTGCCCATTTTTCAATTAGATTGTCTAATAAAGAATGGTAAGAGTTCTTTATATATTCTAAATTTGAGTCCCTTATCAGATACATGACTTGCAAATATTTTTTCCTATTTGGTGGGTTGTCTTTTTACTTTTTTTTTTTTTAAAAAAAGGGATTTTTATTGATTTCAGAGAGGAAGGGAGGAGAGATAGAAACATCAATGATGAAAGAAAATCATTGATTCTCTGCCTCCTGCATGCCCACCACTGGGGACCAAGCCCGCAACCCCGGCATGTGCCCTGACCAGGAATCAAACCATGACCTCCTGGTTCATAGGGTGATGCTCAACCACTGAGCCACACAGGCTGGGCGTCTGTTTACTTTCTTGATAGTACCCTTTGAAGCACAAGTTTTTAGAATTTGATAAGGTCTAATTCATCTATTTTTTTTTCTTTGTCACTTGCAGTTTTATTGTCATATCTAAGAACTCTGCCTAACTTAACGTTATGAAGATTAACTCACATTTTCTTCTAAGAGTTCTATTTTTTTTAGCTCTTATGTTTAGGACTGTGATCCATTTTGAGTTAATTTTTGTATATGGTGGTAAGTATGGGTCCAACTTCATTCTTTGGCACGTGGACATCCAATTGTCCCAATATTATTGATTTCTGTATTCAACTGTTTTTGTGCATTTCAATGCAGATCTAACACTGTCATAAAAATTCACTTATAAAAAATGAAAAGTCATAATAATACTGTTGTGTGTGTGTGTTATTTTAACCAGCTCGCAGAACACAATTTGAAGTCTGCTGCTTTTATGGCTCACATCAGTGCTTCTCAAACTTGGTAAAATGAAGATTGGTTCAGCAGGTGTGTGGAGGCGGTTGATATTCTGCACATCTAGCAAGTTCCCAAGTGATGCTGAGCAGTGGTCTTTAGTTCTGTCTCCACGGTGGATCACGGAACCAGGTAAGTCACATCTCTCTGCCCCTGACGTTGTCCTTGTGTTTGTTTCCTGTTGTTTCACAGAAATAGAGTGAGAATCAATGACTTGCCACACACACCGAATACTGACATGTTTGTGCTCCACGTTAGCATATCTTGTGTTCCCTATGTTTCCTGTTTTTAACCAATCGTCCATTCTGGGTATAAATTAACCGTAAAGGACTATGATTAAAGATGATTTAGCCTGTGCAACTCTCAGACTGCTGTGGCTGGGCTGTGGCTGGCGATAGTGGCCAGGGAGCAAGTGAGTCACACCCCGCTTCTGAGCACCGTGGAGCCAGGCTGCCGTGTGTGCGCCTTCCACCCGACACACAGTTGGTTTTAGAGATATTTACCAATATTTTTAAATAGTTATTAATGTTACAAGTGGACATGGAAATACGCACTGTTGCTGCCTGTTGTGATAGGCCTGGGAAACCTGTTAACCCCTGGGGCCTGTGTTAGCCTCGGGAGGAAACCAGGGACCACTGATTCTTAACTGTTTTGGGTAGTGGCTCTTTTAAGAATCTGATCAAAGCCATGGAGAGCCTCACCAGGCTCAGGTTAGTTTCTCAAATGCTGGTAACCAAGTTCTGACCCTCTACCACCCCCTTTCAAACCATCTTCAATACAATACTTCTGATTCCTTTCCCTGAAGTTTAGCTCTAATCGTGCTTCTTCCCTGCTCGTTTCCTCAATAGCTCCCCCAGGGTGGTTTGCGGGCCTCCCGTAGGAATTGGCTGATGCTAGCTAAAAAGGCCAGTTTCTGGGCCCCACGTCAGAGCTTCGGGACCAGATGTTCTGGCCCTAAAGGCAGGGCCATTTGTTGGAGTTTGTAGGCCCGGGATTCTAGCATGAGGCTCTGTCCCACCTCATACCAAACGAGTTAACAGGCACCCACAGGCCAAACAGACAGTTTTTGTAACATTTTTGAAAAGATGTTTATCAACTTTACAAACCTATCTTGCCCTGGCTGGTGGCTCGGTTGGTTGGAGCAATGTCCTGTGTGCCAGAGGGTTGCAGGTTCAATTCCTGGTCAGGGTATATACCTTGGGTTGGGGGTTCAATCTCCGGTTTCTCTCTCACATGGATGTTTCTCTCTCCCTTCCTCTCTCTCTAAAATCAATAAAAACATAACCTCGGGTGAGGATTCGAAAATAACAATGTTCTTTCTCTAGAACTTTATGTTGACATGGAGTTATGTAAGAATCGTTTGCATTTCTTGCCAATGTTAGCTTTTGTTGTGTTAAACAATTATTCCTTCTGAGTTTGCAGTTGTTGGGTCAGATTTGAGAGATGACACAGTTCTTTTCAGCTCAGACGCCTTTGTAGGCCTTGGAAAACAGGTGGGCCCTGCCCACTGTCCCCTGATACAGGAGAGCCTAGCTGTTCTGAGCGGGTCCACAATCTCAGTGTTTAACAAGCTCCCCAGGAACAGTGCCTTTTATGAACATTTTGCCCATTGAGCATGATGTTGGCTGTAGCTTTGTCATATACGGCCTTTATCATGTGGACATATATTTTATAAATATTTGAGTTACGATTAAAGAGTGTAAGAAATTTACGAAAACAAAGAAAAAACTCAAAAGAGAAAAAAAGAAATTATCAAGACTTTAGGCTATGTGCTCATTTTGAAAGAATTATCTCCTGGGGGAAAAAAAATTAGTCAAGCTCTTAATTTCAAAGCCCTCTAACCCTGACAGCAAGGATGGCAAATGAGGAAGGGGGTTAATGCTAGAGCTACTTGGTAGAATATTCAGTTCCCAAATATACTGTTTCTTTTTTTTGTTAATCCTCACCCAAGGATATTTTTCCATTGATTTTTAGAGAGTGGAAGGGAGGGGGAGAGACAGAGAGAAAAAAACATCAATTGGTTGCTTCCTGCACGTGCCCCAATGAGGGCCAGGGATCGAGCCTGCAACCACAATTGAACTCGGGACCCTTCTGTCCATGAGCTGACTCTATCCACTGAAACAAACTGGCTTGGGTATCAAATATACTTCCTTTTACCCATTTAAAGAGTTGACAGCAATTTGAAGAGGCTTTAAGTAGTTGTAAATTCTTGTGTAGTTCTAGCTGACCAATTTTAATTTCTTAAACCCACTCTTTTAAGAAACACCATTTTTAGAAATGTTTGTCTCTGTTGCAGAGGGTGGGCAAAGGAGGGCTGCTGCCTGGGGTGGGGCAGGGAGGCTGGGGAGAGGGGAGGACGTGGGGGAAGGGGTGGATCTCGGCTTGTGACTGAGCCCACGAGGATCTCACACCAACTTCCCACTCCTCATTTTCCTCCACTCCCTTCTCTCCACCTACTTTCTGATATAGTCACTTCTCTGAATCTGTTTTAACCTGGGGCCCGAGTCCCAACTGTTAAATCAGGGTTGATGTATACTTAAGTGCTTGGCACAGGGCTGATACATAGCGAGGCAGTGTATGCAGGGCCTTTGTTCCAGCCCTCATACCCACTTTGTTACGGTCCTCATACCCACTGGGCACTTTCACTACTGGGCCTCCTTGCCTAGAATGCCCTATGCTTCAGATGCCCCCCTGGGCGCGGATGGGAGTGGGGACCTCCCAATCCTCAGATTCTATGCGCTTTAGCTAAGCCAAGTAATGGCACTGGCCCCTTTCTGCCTGACAGCAAGGCTACACTGGTCTTACAGCCCATCAGGGTATCTGCTGACTCACCTTTGCTTGCCCTGTGACCCCCAGGTACACTGCATGAATCAAGACACAATGTCTGTACATTGAGTTATTTAAATTGTGAAGGTACAGGTCATGATGGGAAGAACAGACAGGGTTCTAGTTTACCTGAGTTCTAGATAAGACTCTACCACTTATTAATCTTATTTCCACATCTCAGTTCTCAACCATCAAATGGAGACAATGCTTTATTACATCAAGCCCGAGATACACCCATGTCACATCTATCAAATTAGGGCATTTACAAACCTCCCGTTTGTTCAGATAATTGTTTTGATCGCAGACAGCTGAATACTGGTGTTGCTAGCTTCTCAGAATAATCCCTTTGAGGAGAACTGCAGGTCCTTAAAAGGCACAAGTTGTTAACAGCCTCACTCGGGACCTGCACAGCCACCTATGGCAGGATTCAGTTTCATCCCCCCTTCTGTGCTTCTCCGTGGGTCTGGCCCTGTGTTGCTTCTAGAAGTTGCTCTAGGAAAAGTTAAATCTTTTGTTGTAGTTAAATCTTGATTTAAAAATATCACCAAATGTTTTGAATTATGCCACCAGTTGGGAGCTAAGTGGTGAGTTGTTACCACAGATTGATTTTGTAAGATCTTGTGTTCTAAGCCTCTACCACTGTGATCAGAATCCTCTTCTATTTTCAGGGCATTTGTCATTGGCTCAGCCTTTCATTAGACAACCTCCACGTTCTAGTTTGACCTTGATCTACAAAATGGGGGCTGGCAACAAACAGGAAGTGTTGATTCCTTATAACCTTTCTTAGAAGTTGGAAGCCTACATTTCAGTATCTGGTTAGGACTGGTTTATGATCCGCATGCGGGATTGTATTTTGTGTTTAACAGAATGGACCCTGGAGTACACGATACTTTACTACTCATTGTCCTTTGTCAGGGATAGCCTCCTGATATTAATTTGTTTACAAACACATCTGTCACTATATTTTTTAATTCTACAAACCTAATTTTTTAAGCACACTTCTGCATGCCTTTTCTAGGGGTTTGGAGATTAGGTGAACCCCACACTATGTCTGTCCTTTTGGGAAACTTATAGAAGCTCACTAACCGTTTTCTTGGCCTATTTGCTCAGGCCCCAGTTGAGAAGCTCTGGGTCAGACGGACTCCCTGCCCACTTCTGTGGTTCTTTCACACACACGACATTGACTATACATAAAATAGAATCTGCAAGTCAGGTGTTTCTGAAAACAAGTTTTATTTAAATAAGGGTTTAAATACATAACATAACATTAAAACTGAAGGAGGGAAAAAAGAACACCCCAAAAATCATTTGTTTCTTTACTTCACATGGCATTGGGCAGCTGTTGCTAGGAAGTTGCAAGCTCTACAGCTAGCTACATGACTGACACTTCAGTTTGAAATTTGTTCCCTTGTCAAAAGTTTAACTCTGATAAGAAGGTTGGCCTCAAATTATGTTTGGACAACAATTAGCTAGGATCTGTCTGGTTAAAAAGACCTTGGTGGCAAGCCACAAGTCCTTGCACCTCACTGGAGGGAAGGTGGCAGGCTGCTTGCTCTAAGCTCCATCACCGGGTCAGGTGTAGATCTGTGGTTACGGAAGGCTCCCTCTAGTGGTGCACATGCCGCTGCTGCCTTACCCCTCTCCTCTCAGCTTCACGGAAGGCTGTTCAGGCGGTGACATTCTCTGAGGGCAGGGAACTCTGGTGAGGCGCTTTGGCCAGACATGGGCTTGGCTGAAACATCACGGTATTGCTCCGTTTCAGGCTGGACACTGCCAGGCGCCTACTGCTTGACCTCTGTTTAAATGAGGAACTTCAAGACTAGACAGCATGGCTCTTTTCAGTTTATTGCATGAAGGAGTTACACTAGTCCAAGTTAAAAGCAGACCCCAAATGGTTACATTATACAAGCTGTGAGGTTTTTAAACTTGTGACAAGGGACAGGAGGGAAATTCTACTCATTGCAAAGAAATCCTCACTTAAGCTTCTGTGAGCCAAAAGCACTTAAAACCCATGAACCTTCAGCTGGTCGTCCTTAGCCAGTCCAATCTGCAAAAAAATAAAAGGGCAGAGTTTTAAAGAGTAGATTGAGAGAGTTCAAGTCTCCAATTCTGGAGCAAAATAGTCCTATCTTCCTGCTTCTACACTGGGCAAGGGAAGTCCAAGAGCCAAGATGCATACCCCAACCACTGGGAGCACAGTGGTTCTCAACTCAGGGCACCTAGCTAAATACTAACAATGTAACAGATTTTAGCACTTAGGAGGAACAGCCAACCAGACATCTGCTTAGTTTAGTACTTGTCTGCACACAATTTAAATTTGCAACCTTTAAAGGTAGAACCATAAAAAAGGGGGACATATATAATACTTTCAACAATAAAGGTTTTCTTAAGTCAATAAAGTATTTTTTTAAAAAGGGAAAGTAGAGCCATAAAAAAGTAAACTAAGGCAGACAAGTTCCTCCTGTTTTTGGAAACACGTGTCTATGTACTTCGAAACTCAACCATTTCGTCCAGCCTTACAAAATGAAAGGGCTAATTTTCCCAGCAGAAATTAACAGATGAGGCAGGATCTGCGATTAGCCAGGGCAGAGACACCAATGCAGCAAGTGACCCAACTCACCTCGACAAGGAACTGGCATATGTTCTTGCGCTGGTCACCCTGCAGCTGAATTACTTCTCCATATTCTGGATGCTCAATTACAGTACCATTGCAGGCAAATTTCTGCAAGGGAAGCAAGGCAGATCAGGCCAGGCCATCCTCATCATCCCTTTCCGGGGGAGAAAAATAGCACAGCGCCCCCATGTGAGCACGCTCAAGGTCCATCCCGCCAATGAAGACCTACCTTCTTAAAGGCCTTCACTAGTTTCTTTTTATCGTAATCATCAGCGATCCCTTGGACAGTAGTAAGGGTCTTCCTGCCGTTTCTCTGTTGAATTCTTATATGGATATAATCCTCAGTGCCAGCGGGAAGCAGGTCATCACCCTTACTTGCATCAGCAAAGGGGTCTGGGAAGAAAGGCTGAAGTTTAGAGCCTTGGTGGCTCAGGGGCCACCGTCACCCTCCCCACTGGGTCGCTGGTGAGCGAAGAAAACGAATCCTGAAATCGCCAAGAACTGGGTCAGATCAGATGATGTCTCGTGTGGGCTCTCCCCGGAACAGGTCAGTCGGGGACGGGCGGCTTCCTGCCCAAGCCCCGCCAAAAGCCTGGGCCTCCGGGCCCGCCCTCGGAAGCCGATCACGTGTCGGGGGAGCCAGGGCAGGCGGGCACCGCCCCAGTCGGCTGATGCAACCGGCCGGAACCCGAGCTCCGAGGCGGGGCCGACTTGCCGCCCCATTGGCGCGCGCGTTTGTCACTCTAGGGCTGGGGCCGCCTCCCTCTCCGGGGCCCGGCACAACGGCGGTGACGTAAAGGATGTGACGCCGCGGTGGCGGGAGGGGCGGGTGTGGCCCGCGGTGGGGCCGGAGCCATTAGTAAATGCGCCACCCGAGACGCTGGGCCCGCCCAAGGGCTGACCTCGTCCTAGGCTTCCGGTCACGCTCAGGGGCCGACCCCAAGGCCCAGGCCCGATCCCCACTGCCCTCGAGGACAGACAGGTTCCCTTCGCACCCACTTACAAAGGCCCGAGCGCTAGCGGCCTTCCCGGGGCCGTCTCTGGGCCTAGACAGCCCTGCCGCCCCACCCGGGCCTTCCCCGCGGGCCCTCCCGGCGCTCACCGAAAGAGTGGAGGTTCTGGATAGCGGACATACGATACGATTCCTTTTCCTCGGTGGAAACGGCCTGCGGAAGGCTGCGGCGGGAGAAGGCGGGCAGGGGGGACGGAGCGTCGGGAAGCGAGGGGGGCTCAAGGGGGAGGTTGCTGAGTCCTCGGCGGCGGCTCAGTCACTGGGGCGAGGGGCGTTGCCTGTATTCACTTATATACCGCCCTGTGTCGCCAGCACGCTGCCCTCACGTCTTGGCCCCGCCCACGGCGTCGTGCCCCCGGCGCCCAGGCGCTGCCGCTTCCAATTGGTCCGGGGCCGGGGGGCGGGACGGCGCGTGCGCAGAAGCTCAGTGCTACGGGCCGGCGTCCTCGGCTCCGGGGAGAGGTGGGAGGAGGGGGGGGAGGCCGGGGTCGGTCTGCGCGCCTGCGCAGTGCGGCAGGAAGGCGGCGGCGGCGGCGCGGCAAACTGGCGGAGGTTTCGGGCGCGCCCACGAACTCGGTTCTCCTCTTCCGGTTCCGTGTTTTTGTCCCTGGTGCAGCCCTCCCTGCGCCAGGGGGTTTTTCGTGGGGCGGAGTGGCCGGCCGTCTTCAGAGGGGACCTGGATGCCGAAGCTCCGGAACCGGACAGATGGCCACGGTCTCCTACCCACCTCGTTCCCCACGTCCTCTGTCGGGGGAGCCAGAGGACGTGGCTTAGGGTGGCCCTTGAATCAACACCCAGTAACATAACCCAGACTTCATTAACCTAAAGATAACAAGGCCCTTCAGAGGGAGGGACAGCGGGACTTGGACAGAGCTGCTTGGGAACCATCCATTCAGGCAGGAGCCCAGGTGCTGTCCCATCGGGGACAAGGGCAACGGGCGCTGATGGGGAGGCGTTTCCATTGGTGCCGATGGCCGGGCGCCGGTGATCGCTTCTCACATTGTGTTTAGTTTTCCGTCTCGGAGCCCCAATGGCGGCTTCTTGGTGTCTCTGTCAGCAGTGCTTTGGGACCGTGTTGTCCGAGGCCCGGTCCAACGATTATTTGGTCCCGTTTTAACAGGCCAAGGTTTGAGGTAGAAGCGTGCAAGGCAGTGCCTCTGGCGTGGCAGCTCTGGCTCCGTTTTATTTTATTTTATTTTATTTTATTTTATTTTATTTTATTTTACTTATTATTTATTTATTTATTTATTTATTTATTTATTTATTTATTTATTGTTATTATTTAATCCTCACCCGACGACATTTTTTTCCATTGATCATTAGGGAAAGAGGGAGGAGGAGGAGCGAGAGGAGAGGAGAGAGAGAAACATGCATGTGAGAGACACACATCAACTGCCCCCCCCCCCCCCCCACACCTGCACCGCCCAGACCAGGACCTGGGAGGTACCCGGACTTGACAGGAACGGGACCCAAGGCCCTGGGTAGGCGGGCCAACGCTGTAACCACAGAGAAAAACCGGCCAGGTTTTAAAATGGCTCCATTTTAAAATGTCTTTGTTTGCCCTCGCCAGCTTGGCTCAATGGATAGAGCGTTGGCCTGCGGACTGAAAGGTCCCAGGTTCGATTCCGGTGGAGGGCACATGCCCGGGTTGTGGGCTCGATCCCCAGTGGGGACTTGCAGGAGGCATCCGATCCACGATTCTCTCTCATCATGGATGTTCCTATCTCTCTCTCATCTTTCCTCTCTGAAATCAATATATATATATATATATATATATATATATATACACATACATACATATATATTTTCTAAATAAAAAAAATAAAATGTCTTAACCTACATGTGGGCTAATCTCTAAATTCCTCATTTAGTTAATCTAAGAAAAGACTGCCCAGCCGGGGTTCACGGGAGAGGACCTGACTCGGGGAGGAGGAGAATCCAGGCATCTGCAAGGGTGTTCTTTGTGTTGTACGTTGTGTGGGGTAGAGCCTTCCCAGATAGTGGATGCGTTACTTCCTTCAAAGTGGTCGACTTTCCTTGCTCTTCCCATTTATTAATTAAAATGTGCTCAGGCCTAGCCAGTTGGGACCTGTGGTTGCAGGCTCCTCCCCGGCCCAGGCCCTGGTCGGGGCTCGTGCAGGAGGCAACCCATCGATGTGTTTCTCTCACACGTGTGGTGTGAGAAGGGTTCTGTTTGAGAAGGGTTCTGTTTTATTCCCTGTACAGGGAGCCAATCGCTCCGGCATCATTTACTTAGTAATACACCTTGGCCCCACTGACTCATCCTGCCTTCTCTGTCACAATCGTGTTTCTGCACGTGTGCGGGTTCACTTTTAGAGTCTTGGCTCTGTTCCCCTGGTTCGTTTATCTCTCGGCCACACGCCCTTACTTAGAGGAGCTCTGCACAATGTCTTAATGTTAACAGGACGGGCCTCTCCATGTTGTTCTTCAGAATTATCTTGGCTCTTGTTGGCCCTAGCTCTCGGTCAGGCTTATGGCCTATCACCCCTCTACCCCCAATCCCCCCCCCCCGCCCCCACGCACATTCTACACCACAGCAGTTCTAGGAAACACCCCGAGTTTTCTCATGCTCTCCCCCTGGCACATGCTTTCCCCCTCTTTGAGGATATGTAAGAACTTTCAATATGATGACTTGTGGCCCAGCATTCGGATTTTTGCAGTGTGAGCCCTGTGACTGCTTACAGAGGAAGACTCGGGAAACTGCCCGCAGAACCACCAGCCCCTCTGAGCTGTTTGATTGCTGTTGATACGTAACCCAACAGCTTTTGTTCTGTAAGCCTGAACCAGGACCAGGGCTGCGACAAGGGCCTAATCATACGCTACCCAGTGTCCCTGTCTCCCAGCCCCTCTTGCTGACCACCGGGTCAGCTGAGCAGTCAGAAAACACATGATGTGAGTTTGTGGTCTTCTTTCCCCTAGCAACCCAGCTCTCTGATCATCAGCTCCTTGCAACTATTGCCTCTAAAAACCTGGCCCTGGCCTCTCCGTTTGGGAACACATCCCTTGCCGGAAGCCGGTCCATCCTTGCTGCTTGACACAGTCGCTGCAGGGAAGAAACATCTGCACATATGTTTCAAGGGACCTGGGGTACAAGGCATACTGTTCTTAATATGTTTGCTCCCCTTCTTAGCGCTATGTGTTTTAACCAAGGTCACCTCTCCCGGAAAGGTTGTTTCCCCAGGTGGGGATTTTCCCCTGGAGTTAGGGATTAACAGGACTAAGGAAGGGAATCAGTAAAACCCCTAAGTGCCAGGCGGGTAGTTAATCACTTTAACTATGAACAATCACACTTAAACTACATAATCTTTACTTAGGATAATCTCCTTCAGTTACTTCCTTGTAGTTTAACAGAACAATAGAGTAGTGACCTTGGAATGGAGATAACAAACGCCCTAACCTTTGGAATAGAATGGATAGGATTAAAATCAAATGGTATAAATACAGATGTCACAGGAGAATAAAGGGAGAACCTCGCTATGCTGATCAACTGAACGCTGTCTCCATGTCATTCCTTCTCCACCGACTCTGTCCACACCTTTGGGAGCCCCTGGACCTGCTGGGGTTGGACCCCAACAGTCCCTGGTCCATATGGAGGGCATGTCCCTGATGGGCAAGTCATGCGTGAATACAACTCCCTTTGAATTTCCTGTGACATGTTTGCTAACATCTTCACTTGGTGTCTCCCACTCACCTTCCGGACTCAGCTGGGGCGACCTGCTCTGAGAAGGCCGTGTGGAGCCCTTCTCTGGGTCCTCACTGTTTTGGCATTTGTCACGCTGTGTTTCGCTTGCCTGTTCCTTGGACCGGCTGGGCCAGTCCTTCTGTTCCCTCCTTAACTTGCTGGGCCCAACTTAGGTTCCCTCTTTCAATCCAAAGGTATAAAAGAATGGCAGACTGTCTTTTTTGGAGCATTTGAGGTCTTGCTTCCTGGCAATGCATTTGCTTTGGCTCAAATAAGCTCTTTGTTAAATACATACAGAATATATATGTATATATATATTGATTTCAGAGATGAAGGGAGAGGGAGAAAAAGATAGAAATATCAATGATGAGAGAAGATCATTGATCAGCTGCCTCCTGCACGTCCCCTACTGGGGATCAAGTCCTTGACCAGAATGGAACCTGGGACCCTTGAGTCCATAGGCGGATGCTCTATCTACTGAGCCAAACCAGCTAAGGCTCAAACAAACTCTTATAAAAAGTTCTCTACAGGTTTGGATGTTCTCACCTCAACACCCACGAACCTGGCCCTGCCTCTTTCTCTGCGTGTCTCCCTGCTAGGCTGTCAACTCTGCTGTGTGTGTGAGGTGGGGACCGGCACACGGTGGGTGAATGACCATGTGGACATGCGTTACAGGTGCTCGGTTACTAGGGATGGCTCTGGGCTCTGACCCCCGCCACCCTCCTTTTTAAAAAGGTCGGACTTGGCTCCCAAAGGAGCTGCTGGGCCTGGCCTCTTGGTGCCGGGCAGGGAGGTGGCCCTCGGTGACCCCCATTGCCCAGCCCCTCCTGCAGGGATCCGCTGACCTCTCGGGGCTCGGTTTGATCTCCCATACAAGGAGGACGGGGTCATTTCTAAGACCTGTCCCAGGTCGAAAGCCCAACGCTCTGGGCTCCCCGGCTGGGAGCGAGTTGGAGGAGGGTCTGCAGGAATCACCGGCCGGTGAGTGCAGAGGCTGCTCTGGCCCTGGGAGCTTGGGGAGGGGTCGTGGACCTCTGGAAGAGACTCTGTGCCCTCTGTTAACCCTCTGGAAGAGACTCTGTGCCCTCTGTTAACGCTGTCTTCCGCATGTGCTGCTGGTTCCTAGGTCCCGGCCCCAGCAGCCAGGGGCACCGAGTGTCACCGCCCCCTCTCCCTGCCTGCGTAACTCAGTCTCTCCTGCCTCCATTTCTCTCATCTGCACAAAAGGATAATGATACCTTCCCCTTAAGCTTTTAAAGAGGATTTGAAGAGGAGATTATATATGACAGGATAAAAATGTAACTTGATCAAGTCACTAAATCAATTCCCAGAGGGGAAGGAAGGGAGGGTGGAAGGGAGGGATGGAGAAGAGGGGGTTGGAGAGAGAGAGAGAGAGAGAATCTGAGAGCAGGGGACAGGGGTGAGCCCCTCAGAATGGGGATGGGATAGGGGTGGGAGCTCCCTGGGTCTCTTGGGCATGGCTGTGTGGGTCACCTGGGGACCCTCAGCCTCGATAAACTTCCCAGGGCCCCGAACTTGGCCCGGAAGCCGCAGGATCTCCAGCCAGGAAGGGGTTGCATCCTGTGTGGAAATAGGCGTCTCCATGGTAACCAGGGCAGCCGGATGATGTGGTCCAAGGGGCCTCCCCTAAGCTCTGGTGCTGCAGAAACCCGGTGGCCTAGAGAGAGCCCTGGGGAGGCCCGGCGGCCCTGGTAGGTGGGATGGTAACTGGCTCAGGATTTAACTTGATTTTTTTTTAAAGTCAAATAAATGGACTATTTCTTGCATTCTTCATTTGGCAGCTATCACCCATGTGTGTAAACTAGTGGTTCTCAATCTTCTGGCCCCTTAAATACAGTTCCTCATGTGGTGACCCAACCATAACATTATTTTCGTTGCTACTTCCTGTCATGTCGCTACTGTTATGAATCGTAATGTAAATATCTGATATGCAGGATGGTCTTAGGCGACCCCTGTGAAAGGGTCGTTCGACCTCCAAAGGGGTCGCGACCCACAGGTTGAGAACCGCTGGTGTAAACCATGTAAATGACTGGAATAGTGCATGCTCCTCCCCGCCTACACGTCTCCCCCCCCCCCCCCCCCCCACACACACACACATTTCCAGTGATTGAAGGCATTATTCTTGCCACCTGGGTGCTCAGCTCACCTCAACGGGAGATGTGCCTGTTAGTTATCAGCTGGTTCTGACCCTGTGGGGTTCCACTGGCAACACGGATCCCTTCATCGGGAGGGGACCTGGGGGGGTGGTGCTGGAAATGATCTGGATCTGGATCCAGGTGGTGAAAATTCACCGAGCTGGAGCCTGTATGCCGGAGTGCTTTCCTGTGCGTGTCAGTGACACTCTGCCCCTCCCCCCTCCCTCCCCACCCCAGCCAGGCTTTCTTCTTGTTCTGCGTTTCTTCCTGTGCCAGGGACTCACCCCGCCAGCCGAGGGGGGAACTCCCGCCCAGAGCGTCTGCCTCCTCCATCCCTCCTTCCCTCCTCTTCTTCCTCCTCCAGGAAGTCCTACCAGGAGCCCCTGTAGATGGGACGAGGGGAGGCCGCCTCGCTTAGGTGGGAGGGTAAGGCCACCTTGCCTGCCTGCCCTCCCCTGGGCAGTTGCCACTGTCCGGAGGGTGAAGTGAGCCCAGCTCACGGAGGAAGCAGGGATGGGCCAGGCCTGTCACCTGCCCTCATGCTCACAGCCCAGCGAGGCTGCAGACGCTGAAGTGATCATGTTTGGGACGTAGTGGGTAAAGTAAAACAGACTGTTGAGATGAATCTGACCTGTTTCTTTTTATGATTTGGACGCGTAGCTGCTGGGAACTGTAAGGTTACGCAGGTGGCACATGCTAAATTCCTATTGGGCAGCGCTGCTCTAGGCCCTTCCAGAGCCAAACGCGCGCTCACGTGGCTCTCCCCAGCCTTCCCACCCACATCGGTCTGCTTTTGTTTTTGTTTTCTAAAGCCTTAGAACGGCTCTTTATCATTCTTGCCGGAACAATTGCAATGACGTCCAATTTCACTTTGGTGTTCTATTTTATTAAAATCTATTTTTATTGATTTCAGAGAGGAAGGGGGAGGGAGAGAGAGCTAGAAACATCAGTGATGAGAGAGAATCATCGATCGGCTGCCTCCTGCACGCCCCACACTGGGGATCGAGCCTGCAACCTGGGCGTGTGCCCCGACTGGGACTCAAACCGAGACCTTCTGGTTCATAGGTCGATGCTCAAGCCATGCTGGCCAGGCTGTCCCCACTTACAAAAGCTGCCATGCAGAGCCAGCCCCCGAGCCAGCTCAGAGGACCTTTCTTCCTCTGTGCTGTCTCCCTTGTGCTAGCACAAGCTTAATAAAATCTGTCTGGAAATTCCTCTGGGGTTTCCTCTCTATTTTTATTTTGGAGAAATGAAGAACCCCAACGCGGGTACCACGACAAGGTCCCAAACTTCTGACTCCTGCTCTCTTGGGCCTCGTATTCCTTCTTCTGTGGCAAACTCATTCCCCATCTGTGAGGATGACGCCTACATTGACACCTCAGTTCAGTTCAATTCACGGGTTTCCATTTCCGCGTGTGCTTCTGGAGTGGGAGTCAGAATCCCGGTGGCTCAGGGAACTAGAAACATCTCTGGCGCACGGGTGCTTGGCTCGGGGCTCTGCTACCTTCACCTGTCTGATTCTCAGTCTCCCCCTGGCTATAGTGTTGGGAAACAGTACAGCCATTTCTCCAAAAAACACACAAAACACTAATCATAAAGTTACCATGTGATCCACACACATGTAATGGAATATCATTCAGCCTTAAAAAGGAATGAAGTTCTGCCCTAGCTGGTTAGACTCGGTGGATAGAGCGTGGGCCTGTGGACTGAAGGGTCCCTGGTTCGATTCTGGTCAAGGACACATGCCCTGGTTGCAGGCTCGATTTCCACTGTGGGGCATGCAGAAGGCTGCCGACCCATGATTTTCACTTATCATTGATATTTCTATCTCTCTCTCCCTGTCCCTTCCATTGTGAAATCATCAATCATATATATATATATATATATAATTTTTTTTTTTAAAAAAGGAATGCAATTCTGACACATTACAACGCAGATGCAGAACAGACGCACTTCCCGCTATGACCACAAGATGGCAGCATAGACTGAGCTTCCTGACAGGTGGTGCCGGTTCCTTTCACTTTCCCGGGGACCAAACCCTGAGCCAAAGAGGTGGGCGGAGAAGGGTCCTCTCTCTAGGGTCCGGGCACCAGCGGGCGGCCTGTCCTGCGAGTGTGCGTGCCTGCTGAGCTGCCCCCTCGCGAGGTCTCCTCTGCGGTCCCCTTTCCAAGAGAGACCCAGGTGGGTGGAGGGAGTGCTGGGCAGGGGACTGGGCAGGTTTGGGTCCTGGTTCTGCACTGCGGGCTGGGGCTCCTGTCCTAGGTGTACCAGGAACGGACCATCACAGAGTCCAGCTCGTGCCCAGTGCCTGTGAATATTCGTCTTCCTGTTCTCTCTCATGCAGTTTTCCCAAAGGGGAAACGATGGCCGCACTAAGGATCTGCCATGCACCACTCTCTCTATCTTTCTGGGATTCTGTGTGGCCCAGAAGAGGGTCGAGGTGAGGTTTCCGGGGCCACAGAGGGCCGTGCCCTCATCTCAAGGCCCACTTACTGCCCTAATGGAGGCAGGAGGAGCCCCATCCAGGCAGATGAAAAACACGAGGGCCCTGGCTGGTTTGGCTCAGTGGATAGAGCATGGGCCTGGGGACTGAAGGGTCCTGGGTTTGATTCCGGTCAAGGACACATGCCCGGGTTGTGGGCTCCATCCCCAGTAGGGGGCGTGCAGGAGGCAGCCGGTCAATGGTTCTCTCTCATCATTGATGTTTCTCTCTCTCTCTCCCTCTCCCTTTCTCTTTGAAATCAATAAAAATACATTTAAAAACAAACAGAACAAACCCACGCTAGGTTTCTTGAAATCCCTGCCCTGTGACCTTGAGGACCCTCCACCGTCTGGCTGCACTTCCGGGAGGTGGTAAAAGGCTGTAGGTGACAGGACCTGGCAGACAGGTGCCCAGCCAGCTGTACCACTACTGCTGTGTCCCTCCTGCTCCTACATTTGACGATTCTAACCTGAGACAGAGAGCAGGGACTCAGGGATGCCTGAACTATGTTTGCCAGTGGAGCAGCCGAGAGGGGAGAGGACGGACAAAGATGTCTGTGGGGGTCAGGGGCGGCCTGGGGTCCCCGAGGCAGAGGGGTTGTGTAGGGGAGGGGAGGGATTGCTCCCTGAGGTTGAGCCTTTCTCCCCAGCAGGGCTCCTCTGGGTTCTGGGGGGCTGGGGCGTGTGGGGGCTGCGCCGGGCCTGGCTAGCAGAGGGCGCCCGCAGCACGCAGGGCCCCGTCTTGGGTTTCCTCTCTCACTGAGCTGGGGGTGTCTGCACGTTCCCCTGGGAACAGATGGGGTGGGGGTTGGGTGCTGCTGGCTAAGTTGAGGGGCTGAGGGTGTCGTCACCGCTTGCAATTGTTGGCCTGTGTCCCTAGTGGCCATGGTGGGTTTGCCTGTACCCACCACAGTGATCATTCATTCATTCAACTAATGCCACGAACACCCGCCAAGCGGGAGGCAGTGTGCTGGGAGGAGCTCCCCCTGCTACCAATACCCACGATCCGCATGCCGGGGGCAGCCCGGGGCTCTGGGGAGCACGGAGGAAGACGGGTAGAGCCCCTCTTCTCACCAGCCCGCTCACGAGCACCATGTCCGAGGTGTAACGTTATGCCTGTTACAGTGGAGAGAAGTGAGGTTCCGAGAGGTTGAGTACTGGGCCCAAGACCACACAGCCATTAAGGGGATGCGCTGGGGTTCGTTCCAGACCAACCTGCCATCTGCCCCGAGACGCCTCTGCCAGGGAGCAGCCAGTGGGACGCGAGGTGACTCCCTCTGTGAATGCCCCAGGGGAACAGGAGCCTGCGGTTTGAGGGGGGGGGGCGGGGCTGACTTCATCCCAGAAGGAGGAAGAACTGCCCCGTCCTAGGGTGGGGGACCCTAAAAACAGGCGTGCCTGCCTCTTCCCAGACCTGTGGTGGCTCCATGCTGAACCTGGCACACGCACTGGCGCTGGGGCTCTGCCTGGCACAGCGCCTCTCCCTCCAGCCTCGTCCTGCCCCCTCCCTGGTACCCTCTGTGCTCCTGCCTCCCAGTCCTTCTTTTGGCAACTTGCTGGGCACACTCCCCACCTCCAGGCCTTGGCATCTGCATGCCCCTTCTTGGTCTGGCTAACTCACCCATTCTTTAAAATATATATATATATGTATACTTTGTTGACAGTATTACAAATGTCTCCCATTTTCCATTTATTTTTAGAGAGACTAGAAGGGGGGAGAGAGAGAGAGACATCGATGTGAGAGAGACACATCAATTGGTTGCCTCCCACATGCACCCTGACCAAGGCCAGGGATTGAGACTGCAACTGAGGTAGGTGCCCTTGACCAGAATCAAACCCCTTCAGACTGTGGGCCGACACGCTATCCACTGAGCCATACCGGCTAGGGCTTTTTTTTTTTTTTTTTTTTTTTTTTTTTTTTTTTTAAACCACCCATTCTTCAGGCTGCTAGAAACCTCCCCTGATGCCCAAGCAGGTCAGGCCGCCCGTGCGCTGGTCTGTTCCCCCTGTAGGTGCCTTGGCACACCTTCCTGCGATTCCTGGGCAGCAGTCTACCCCACCAGATGTCAGCCCCGCGTGGCAGGACCGCACTGTGCTCTCAGCATTTCTCCAGCGGCCCCGCGCGTGCTTGGGGCTGGCGTTTGTGGAAAGGATGAGTGCGCAGTGAATGACGGTAAGAAAGGAGGAAGGAGCCCTGCAAAGCCCAATGCAGGGGCGGGAGGAGGTGGGTCAGCAGCCCTTCAGGTCCCCTGTTAGCACCCTCTGGCCACAGCTCATGATCTTTGCTCAACGACCCGGGAACTGGGCATTCAGAGCGTCTAACACGTGCCAGGCACCCAGCTGGGCACGTCTCATGGATTCCCACCTGTCAAATAACAAACAGGGACGAGAGGGAATATTTTCCGTGAACAACAACAGCTCGGAGGCTTCTATCCCTGCCCAGAATACTTTGCAGGTTTGTCTAGGCCAGCGGTTCTCAACCTGTGGGTCGCGACCCCTTTGGGGGGTCGAAGGACCCTTTCACAGGGGTCGCCTGAGACCATCGGAAAACACATACATAATTACATATTGTTTTTGTGATTCATCACGATGCTTTCATTATGTTCAATGTGTAACAATGAAATTGGGGGTCACCACAGCATGAGGAACTGTATTAAAGGGCCGCGGCATTGGGAAGGTTGAGAACCACAGGTCTAAGCCTTTGAAACCGGGCTATGCGGGCCCTGAGCGCTCACAGACTCCCCCGGTTTGGGACTCCGGTTGCGCCTCTGGAGAAGGCCGCCAGGTGGCGGCAGGAGCTCAGAATCAGGCTCTGCACGCGCCTGCCAGTCCCCGACGGCCGGCAGGGGTCGCTGCTGCTCCGCCAGGCGCGCCCGGAGGTGGGTCAGGTTGGCCAGCGGGACTGGGGAGGTGGGTCAGCCCCGCAGGGAGGGAGGGTGGTCCCCGCCGCTGCGGGCACCGAAGGCTGTGTGACACCCTCATTCTTTCTCATATGAATCGAACCCGGGACCCTTCAGTCCGCGGGCTGATGCTCTATCCACTGAGAAAAACCAGCTAGGGCAACAAGGTCTTTTTTTCTTTTTTTTTTAAGTAACAAAAAATGCAGGGTTAACACACTCTTTTAATTTGTTTTTAAACATGTTTAAGGCTTAAAGTGAAGTTTATCCTTCCTGCTAGGAAGACATTACCTGAGCGAATACCCTAATGGCAAACCACTGTGAACTGTTCCGGCTGCACTGGGGGCAGAGGGGAAGGGACTCCCTTCAGAGCCGCCAGCTTCCTGCGTGAGGTCGGAGCTCCCTGGCTGGTGTCACTGCGATATCCACTGGGCATCACTTGTCAGAAGGTCATTACCCTTGACCTCGTGGCCTGCTGGCTCCCAGGCGCGCCCCTAACCACCCTCCTGCCTGCCTTTCCCCAGCACCCTCTGTGCCCCTGGAGGCGCCGTGCACACACCTCCTGGCTACTCACACAGCGGACCCCGGTTGGCAGCGTCCACGTCCCCCGGGGCTGTCCCGAAATGCAGAGTCTCAGGCCACACCCAGGACAAGGGAGTCCCCAAGTCCGGTGTGTTTGTGTGTCCTCCCCTGCAGACTGTGAGCTCCTGGAGGGCGGGGGCTGCGCCCGCCTCGGGGCCTCCACCTGCAGCCCCAGTGGATCCAAGCTGAAGAGTAGGTGAAGGGAGTGGAGGCCACAGCGTCAGGGGGAGGGTTGGGAGGTGGGAGGACGGAGGCCAGCGGGCAGCGGGGGTCTCTCCACTTGCAGTTCGGAGGTCTCACGCTCCACTCACTGTAGCCATTGTCCAAGCTGACTCAGGGAGTCTGGACCCATTTGCGTTTATTTATTAATTTACTAGAGGCACAGTGCATGACATTCGTGCACTGCAGGGGGGGTCCCCTCAGCCCAGCCTGTGCCCTCTCGGGGAGCAGGCCTAAGCTGGCAGGTGGACATCCCCTGAGGGGTCTTTAGCACTGCCATGAGCCTGGCTTCTGGCTGAGCAGTGTTCCCCCTGTGGGAGCGCACTGACCACCAGGGGGCAGCTCCTGCATTGAGCCCCTCCCCCCTGGTGGTCATTGTGCATCATAGCGACCGGTTGTTTTGCCGTTTGGTCGATTTGCATATTAGGGTTTCGTTATATAGGACTAGAGGCCCGAAGCATGACATTTGTGCAAGGGGCCTGGCTCTTGCAGTTGTGGCGGCTTCATCCGGAAGGTTGTCCGGAAGGTTGTTCAGCTGTCTGGTCTAATTAGCATATTATACTTTTATTATTTTAGATTATTTTTAAAAATTGTTTTTAATTTATCATTATTATTTTTTCACATTCAATATCATTTTGTGTTAGGTGCCCACCATAGTGGTGAGACAATCTGTATTTTACAGTGTTTCCCTCGATATTTCAGGACCCGCCGGGCACCGTATGTAGTTATTACAATACTATGGACTGTGTTTCCTCCTTTGCATTTCTTTGTTTTTGCATGCCATCAGCATATCTCTCTGGTGCCTTTCCCGGATTTGGGGAGCCGGTGGACAGGGCAGAGGGCAGGAGTGTTGGGGGAGGCCTTGGGCGGCAGACCAGGCGCGGCTCCTCCCTGACGTCCATCCTGGGAGCAGGCCTGGGGAGAAGCACTGAGCCCCCTGGGTGAGGAGGGGCCTGTTAGATCCTCCAGGCTCTGGACACTTGCTGTGGGCAAGGCTGGGGCTGGGCTCCCCTAGCTCCCTGCCTGGGGTGCTCTCACAGAGCAGGCTCCTCCCTGGATTGGGCCCTGGTCAGGGACGTGCAGGAGGCAACCAATCGATGTGTTTCTCTCACATCAGTGTTTCTGTCTTTCCTTCTCCCTTCTACTCTAAAAGTCAAGGGAAAAATATTCTCCGGTGAAGATTAAAACACACACACACACACAAAACCCTACTTCTTCCAATTAAGGGGGAAAAAAAGCTATGTTATGAGTCTAGTTTTGTAAAGCACAAAGTGTGCCAAAGGGATCCATGTTGCCAGAGTAGTGGTGACTCCTGCGGGGGGTGAGGGGGGGGGGGGCGGGGGGGGAGGAAGGAAAGGGGGGGAGGAAGTTCAGTCCCTGGGAGGGGTGCCTGGGTTGAGGGGGGGGTTCTGGGAGGTGCCAAAGCGTTTTGTGATCTGGGTACTGGTGACACTGGTGGGTTCGCTGCGAAATCCATCCAGTTGTATGGGGATGATTTGTGTATTTTTCTGTTTACAAGTAGAAAGTAGAAAAAGACCAGACCTGAATTTGGAGAGAATCGTAGGCGAATCCCAGGGCTAGGAGACCCTCCCAGGAGGCTTCTCTCCTGCCCTCGAGGCTGGAAGGGTCCTGGCTGCTCCGAGTCCCTTCTCCCACTGGGCCCTGAGCTACCTACCGCGGGGCAGGCCCACATCCTGGTCATCCGGGTCCCCTGGCATGTGACCGGGCCCAGAGCTGAACACACGCGTGGCTCCTGCACACCTTGGGGTGGCCCCGAGGCCCAGGGCACCGAGCAGTTTAGATGGGAGTGTGTCTGCCTGTTAGCTGTGCCCCCACCCGCGGAAGGCTGGCGCTGAAACACCGGCTGTGCCCACGGCTAGAAGTGGGCGAAGGGAGGGGGCGGCAGAAGGTGCCAGAGAGAGAGGTGGGACTCAGGGGTGCCTGGGTGGGTGTGGGGGGCTGCGGACAGCCCGGGACCTCAGCACCCTGGCCTCTTCCCCGGGTGGGCACCTCCTCTTGGCTTGTGCATTCACCCCACCCTGAGGCTGCCGGGTTTCTGCCGAATCCTCACTGCAGACGCAGGGGCGGGAGGCCGCAGCCTGGATCTCGGGATTCAGCCCTGTGCCCGGCTACTCTGGGCCTCCCCGCCCTGAGCCTCCCTCACCCAGTGCTCCCTGATGCCCATCCGAGTGACAGGGACCTGCAGGCAGACACCCCCTCCCCCCCACTGACAGGGACTTGACTGATCGTTCTGGCCTCAGTGTCCATGCTCTGTAGAGAGGGAGAATAATTTTGGCTGTTGTGAGGTCAGACAGTGGGAGGGTGTGGGAGACCTTGGGACCCAGGAGTGTGGGGGCAAAGGCCTGCTTGGGGGGGGGCAGCTAGAGAGGGGCCACCCAGCCCGTCCCCTTCAGCGGGGCAGGGGCCTGCACTGGGGGCAGGTGAGGGGAGGTGTTTCCCGGGGAGGAAGGAGCGGGTGCTGGGAGCACGGGGGAACCAGGGCCTGGGTTTAGGCTCGCCTTGATGCTGCCTGCAGGCTGTTCCCCCTCTGGGCCTCAGTTTACTGGTTTTAAAAAATTAAGTTTGTTTTCGTGAATTGGTTAATAAGATTATACAGGTGTCAAGTGTCCGTTTCTGTGAAACACGAGCTGTAAATTCATTGTGTGCCCACCTCCCCGACTTAGATCATCTGCCACCACCATTTAGTTGACCCCCTTTGCCCTTCACTACCCCCACCCGTCAATTTATCTTTTTCCCCCATTTTTAAAACATTTATTGATTAGAGAGAGAGATGGGGGGAGGGGGGAAGAAGGGAGAGAGAGAGAGAGACATTGATCTGTTGTTTCACTTATTTATGAATTCACCGGTTGCTTCTTGCATGTGCCCTGACTGGGGACGGAACCCACCACCTTGGTGTATGGGGACGATGCTCTAACCGCTGAGCTGCCTGGCCAGGGCTCCATTTCCCCTTCGGTCCAGGAGCCATTGGGTTCCATTGCCCCTCAGGCCCCAGGCTCCGAAGCTTCTCACGTCCTTGCGCTGTTTGACCTGCACGGGGTGTCGCTTTGGACTCAGTTTCTACATCTCAGAGATGGGAGTCTCCCCAGCTGAAGGCAGAGTCCAGTTTCCTGAGGACGAGCGAGACCTGGCCATGCGGATCCCACGCTCCCAGGCAGCAAACTGGGGCAGCGGCTCGGGGAAGGGGTCTCCGGGCAGGCCAGCCCCTGCCTACCCCCCACCCCAGCGGCCCGGCGGCCCCCGGCCCAGCAGCTGGCACCTTTGCGCGGGCAGGAATCTTGCCTCTTGTTTTGCCAATGTAAGGCTTGGGAGGGCAGGTCTGGATCCGACTGGCATGAGCTCATGTGTTTAGCCAGAGCAGCGGCCTGGATCTGGGATTTCCGAGGGTGTCCGGAGCCTCTGCTGGGAACGAGAGAGAGTGTTTGCTGGTGGGGAGATGGGTCCCTCCCTGCCATGACCTCCCTCCCCTCCTGCTGCGATGACCCCCATTCCCGCCGTCACACCTGCCACAAGGCCCTTAACGACCAGCTCCTCGCCTCCCCCTGCCAAATGCCCACACTCCTTGTGTCCTTTGTGACGTGGCCTGTCCCCTCCCTGTCTTCCCCTGCCACCCCCCCCAAGACTCAGCTTCTCCCCTCTCCCCCACAAGCACAGGGCCCTCTCAGTGCTGACCGTGGCCTCCTGTACCCGCCCTGTGTCCCTGATGCCCGAAAGGGCCTTGGTTCTGCCTCCAGCACTGAGCCAGGCACACAGTAGGTGCTCAATAAATGATCTAATGAGTGAAAGCTGACTTGGGGCTGAGAGGTAGGGGCTGAGGAAGGGAGCTGGGAGGTCACCAGGGGTCAGGCGGGTTCTTTGGACTGTAGCCTGGCCACTGCTGGGCTGGCAGGGAGACCCCCTCCCCTCCCTCACCATCCCTGGCCGCAGCCCCGGCTCCTGTACTCAGCTGCTCATTGGCACTCGTGGTGCCAGGCCCAGGCCAGACCTGCGGAGATGTGTGAGGAGCCAGTGTCCAGGGGCTCCCAGCTGAGATTCCCTGCAACAGCCCGCCTCCTCCGCCCCCCAGCTCATGATGGGACAGGATACCCGGGGATGCCCTTCTGGGACCACCCAGTCCAGCTGCTGACACGGTGCAGCTGGGGAAACTGAGGCCCAGAGCGGGGCGGTGACGTGGCCTGTCTCCTGGGACCCTCTCCCGCATGGTCTGAGCCAGGCTGTGGTGCAGAGTCGGTCCTGGGGGCTGGGACTTCGCAGTGGCTGTCTGGTCGGGGTCCCAGCTCTCCAGCCCCCCATCAGAGCAGCTAGGAGTCCGCCCTGCCCCCAGCACGCTCCCTGCACCTGGTGTGTCGCGGAGCCAGCAGAAAGGCGGGCGGGAGGGTGTGGGGTGGGGAACGGGGCAAGTCTGGATGGGCCTGGGAGCTTCAAGCCCCAGCTGGCCCTCCCTGCCCACAGGGCCTGGGAGCGGGAAGTGAGTGTCCACGCCCCAAATCCCCTGCTTTCCCTCCCCACCCACTCACTCCGCCTGGGGCCCAAACAGGGCAGGAAGCCAGTCCCCAGCCTCCCTCCTTGGTAACCGAGTCACAACACCCAACACTAGAGACGGGGTGTCCTGCCAACGCCGCACCCCAACCTGGGCCTGCACGACGCCCTGCCTGCCTGCCTGCCCGCCGTGGGGAAGCCCGGTGGCGGGTGGGGGGAGGCGGGCAGGGGGCAGCAGGGCCCCCCCTTCCCAAGCTCAGGCCAGCCAGCCTGCTGCCCAGCCACCTTGGCCTGAGTGATCCCCAGCCCCAGCCCCTGAGCCCAGGGAGGGTGGGTGTCAAGGACACGCCTGCTCCGGCTGGGACAGCAGGACTCCTCGCTCCCAGGGTCAGGGTCGGGGCACCACGGGGCGGCCCCAGCATCGGGTGTGGGGGCCGGCCGGGTGGGCGAGCAGGGGGCTGTCCGGGCCTGGGGGGGGAGGTGGCACTGGGGAGGGGGAGGACGGTTTTCCTGGTCTTCACCGGCCTTTGGTTTCCGTGATCCTGGGCTCAGGATTATGGGAAATAGAGAAAGGCAGGTGGGGGCTCAGTCCCTGGGGAGCCCCCAGGCTGAGGGAGAATGGTGGCCCCAGCTTTCTGAGAGCTCCTAGTCTGAGTGGCAAGACACAGCCCCTGTCCTGGGACTTGGGGACATACATCCGTGCTGGGCGACAGAGCCCACGGGGGCACTGAGCTCTGTGGGGAGCACTGGGGGGGGGGCAGCGCCTCTGTGGCCCTGGGAAAGGTGGGACCCTGGGTCTTTCTGCCTCCTCCCTGCATGGGGCTACCTTCCCAGAGCTGGCGGACCCTCCCCCAAGTGCCCAGGCTGGTCACTGCTTGCCCAGTGCTTCCCGGTTAAGCAGTAACTGCCCACCACTCAGCCCTGCGCTGCGAGCTGGACCTGCCACCGGCCCCGTTTACAGACAGGACACTGAGGCCAGAGCGGAGAGGCGGTCTGTGCCGGAGGCTCAGGTCAGGGGTCCTCAAACTACGGCCCGCGGGCCACATGCAAATACAAATATCGTATTTGTTCCCGTTTTGTTTTTTTACTTCAAAATAAGATATGTGCCGTGTGCATAGGAATCTGTTCATAGTTTTTCTTTAAACTATCGTCCGGCCCTCCGACGGTCTGAGGGGCAGTGAACTGGCCCCCTGTTTAAAACGTTTGAGGACCCCTGGTCGGGTCCTGCGGGCCAGGTGACCGTGTTCAGAGCACCCGGTTCTCCTGACATTGGAGGCGATCCGCTGTGAGCGGACACGGCAGTGCAGGAGAAGGTCAAGTTCCCCGGCTTCCCTGCCGTTCCCCCCAGTCCTGAGGCCCCGCGGTCAGGCCTGTCCCCGGCTTCCCCCCCGCCCAGTGGGCGGGCGGGGCCCGGGGAGGCTGGTCTTGCTGAGGCTGCAGCTTGGAGGCCCACCCAGGCTGAGTCAGGCGGGCGGGAGCCAGCGGGGTGGCAGCTTCCCAGGCCAGCCCGGGCAGGCGGCAGGCGGGGCCCACATTCCTCACCCACTGGGTGCGTCTGGGCTGGGCCCGGCCAGGTGTATGGGCCCCGCCTGGGCGGCCACCGAGCCAGCTCAGCGCCTGGCCTTGTAAGGAACTTGCCTGGCAGCCGCCAGGAACGGGTGTGGGAACTGCTTGCCTTGCAAGTCCTCGTTGGGCGGGGTGCAGCCTGGGAGGCGGGGGCCGCCTGCTGGAGCCCCCGTCCCCACAATGGTCTGGGCAGTGGGGGCACCCCTGCTCACCCCCTCCTCGTGCCCCCTGCCCTTGTACCCCCCTTTGCCTCTGCACTTGGAAAGCCACCGGAGGCTGAGGCTTAACACAGGCTGTGGTTGGAGCCTGGGTCTTGCTCGTGACTCAGCAAACGTTGGCTGGTGGGAGCGTGAAGGGTGGTCTGGGGGGAGGGGGGTGGAGGGGAGGCCAGGGAGCAGCAGGGGGCACCTTCTGCTTGTTGTCCCCAGTCTCTCAGGGAGGCCTGGGTCCTCCCCGGCTTGGAGCTCTGGGTGCCCAGTGGAGCCTGGGACAGAGGTGTTGCGTGGGGCCCTGTGCCCATGGGGGCACCTGGTCTGCGGGCAGCTGCTAACCGCTGTCCCCCTGTCCCTGCTTCCTCCACCCCCCGCCCCGGGGCTCTCTGCGTTGACGTCAAGGGCTAGGAAGGACCTGTGTGCTGTTGGCCAAGGTCAGTCCTTACCACTTGTAAAGCCTGCCCGCCTCCTTCCCCCCTGTGGGCCTCAGTTTCCCCGCCTGTGAAAGGAGGACGGGCGCCCCCACTTGCCAAGGCTCCTGGGCTCTCGGTGGATGACCTGGGACCTTGAGGTTGAGCAATTGCGTTGGGGCCTGATGGGCTGTGCTGGGACCCCACCGGGGACCCCTGGCCCGCACCAGCCCTGCAGCTTCCCCATCAGCCTCTACAGTCAGGCCAGGCTCCTGGCTGGGGCTGGGGAGGGAGCCTCCATCTGGGAATGGGGGACTGTGCCCACTGTTCACCCTCTTCCCTCCCCTGGCCTCCCCGTCACCCTCCTCTGTGGCCTCCTCAGCAGGTTTGAGGTCTGCCTGGCCCCTTCATCACCCCCGGTGGCAGGCAGGGCCGGCTGTGTCTTGGGCGGGCCCCGGGCAGCTTGGGCTGCAGGAATCCTGTCCCCGGCCTCGGTGGGAACACACCGGCCCTGGCCCTGGGCCCAGGGTGGGCGTGGGAATCCTGTGCTGCATGGCAGGTCAGGAAGGGTGGCACCCGGGCTGTGGGAGGAGAGGCTGAGAGACGAGCTGAGTGGGGACCCCGTACCTGTGAGGGGCGGTGGGCTGAGCTCCCGGCGCCAGGAAGCCTGGGTCAGGAGAGGGGAGCAGAGCAGGTATGGCCCAGGCTGGCAGCCCATCATGGGGCAGCGGTCTGCAGGCCTGGCCTGGGAGGCATCAGGCTGGGGCAGGGACCACTCAGCACTCCCTTCCCAGCCTTTTCTGGCTGCGCCCTAGGGGTGTCCTTCTGGGGTGACCCTGTTCCCAGCCCCCCTCTAGGGCAGTGATGGCGAACCTTTTGAGCTCAGCGTGTCAGCATTTTGAAAAACCCTAACTTAACTCTGGTGCCGTGTCACATAGAAATTTTTTGACATTTGCAACCATAGTAAAACAAAGACTTATATTTTTGATATTTATTTTATATATTTAAATGCCATTTAACAAAGAAAAATCAACCAAAAAAAATGAGTTCGCGTGTCACCTCTGACACGCGTGTCATAGGTTCGCCATCACTGCTCTAGGGCCTGTGGCTGCCATTCCTCCTCCCCTGCTCAGAGGCTGTGTGAGTGTGTATGTGTGTGTGTGTGTGTGTGAGTGTGAGTGTGTATGTGAGTATGAACGTGCACAAGTGTGCCCTGGGGTAGCTCTGTGTGCGGTGGAAGGAAGTGCCTCGGCCCCTGAAAGCCCAGTGGTCCCAGTGAGCTAGGCCAATCATGGTTCAGTGTGTGAGTGTGTGTGTGTGTAAGAGAGTGTGTGTGTGAGTGCGTGTGAGTGTGTGTGTGTGAGTGTGAGTGTGTGTGTGAGAGAGTGTGGAGTGTGTGTGTGTGTGTGAGTGTGTGTGTGTGAGTGTGTGTGTGTGAGTGTGTGTGTGAGAGAGTGTGAGTGTGTGTGTGAGTGTGCGTGTGAGAGTGTGTGTGTGTGTGAGTGTGTGTGTGAGAGTATGTGTGTGTGTGTGTGTGTGTGAGTGCGTGCGTGTGTGTGTGTGTTGTGGGAGGCCAGTGTTCCAGCGGAGGTGGGCTTCTGGGCATTCAGACCAGGTCCCTGTCGTTGGCTTCTGACCCCTGAAGGATTCTGGGAGGTGGCACTGAGAGCCAGGCGCAGGGCAGCCTGGGAAATCGTGGGAACAGGTGCGAACAGGCTGGAAGGTGCGGCAGCAGCTGGAATGTGTGGGCAGGAGCAGCCCGCCTTCCCTCAGCCAGGAATGAGCCAGGGCCCGGTGCCCGCCCGCTGCCTCCGGCTCGGCCCTGCCAGCTCCCAGCCCCTCTCCCTCCTGTGGGGCGCCCCTCGCCGGCCCAGCTGGGAGGCTGTTTGGGGGAAGCGGCCCCTTCCCTGAAGGCGCCCAGGGTCTAGGTGCCGTGTGCCTGTCTGACCCTTGGCACCGACGACCGCTGTCACTCGCGGGGGGCTCCCCTGTCGCGCCAGGGAGCACGCGGCTGCAGCCTGTCCAGCGGTGGGGGTGCTGGGCCAGCTCTGTCCTGGGGTGGCCCGGGGCTTCAGGACACAGGCTGTAGCCTCTGCAGAGCGGCTTTGTCCTCTGTCCTGCACAGCTGGCCGGGGCGCCCGGTGCCTTCAGGAGAAAGGCCGCCGTCCTGAGCACGGACATCCAGGGCCTTCCCTGGTGGTCCCTCCCGCCCAGCTCCCGCCTCTCTCCCCAGCCAACTCCCCTCATCTCCCCCTCTCGCTCTTCCCCGAGGGTGCAGGCCCCGGTGCCGCCCGGCCTTTGCCTATGCCAGTCCCTGTGCCCCTATGTGTGCAGGTCCCTGCTCAGACCCCTTCCCCTGTCCTGACTCCTGGGCGGCCAGGACCCTGCTGAGGAGCCCCCACAGCCTGCGTGCTAGGCAACCACGCTGCCCGCCCCACTCAGTCACTGGTGGGGGCCAGGCGTCTTCCTGGGCAGAGCTCCCCAAGATCAGGGTCTGGTGGGTGTCCCCTGGCACGTCCCTCCCTCGTGTAGGTCAGGGAGTGAGAACACACTAATGACCCAGGGGAGGCCTGCGGACTAGCAAAGGGCCGTCACGTGACCCGGGCCCCCACTTCTGCTTCCTCTGGTCTGAGCAGAAACGCCCCTCTGCCTTGGGGTGGGGGTTTCCTGGGAAGATTCCAGAAATCTCTCTCTGGGTCAGAGATGGGTACAAGCTCCTTCTCTCCCCTGTGAGGACCCAGGGTTCATGAACTAGTGCGTGAGTGGCCATGGCTGCTCTGAGAGGGGGTGTGAATGAGTGTGTGAAGTTTGTGTAGTGAGAGGCTGTGTGAGTGTGCACACGTGTGTCCATGAGTGCGTGAAAGTGTGAGTGTGTGAATGTGTATTTAAACGCAAGGCTGGGCAAGTCTGTATGGGTGTGTGAGTGTGGCTGTGAGTGTGTGTGTGGGTTGGTGAGTGTGAGTGGGTGTCTGTGTGAGTGTGTGTGAGCCGACTGCGTGTGTATGAGACTCTGTGGAGGTGAATGTAAGTGTGTATGAATCTATGAGCACGTGTGAGTATGTGTACATGTGATTATGTGGGGGGGGGCGGGTCTCTGACGGCCTATGAGGGTGACTGTGAGAACCGTGAGCGTGAACGTGGGTGTCTGAGTGCATGAGTGTGCGTGCGAGCTGTGTGCACATGTGTGGCTTACCCTGGAGGGGGGCTGACTGGAACCCAGGGCTGTTGAAGCAGCTTGGCCGTCCCCTGCCCCAAAGCCATGGCCAAACCCAGGGGACCCTCCCCGCCCAGGGCTCCGTTGGCTGCAGGGGAGCTTGCTCAGAGGGGTGAGCGGTCTTTCCTGTCCCAGAGGCAATTCTTCAGGAAGCAAAAAAGCAATACCGAATAGACCCAACGTAACACCTGTAACATGCGTAGGACTGCAGAGCTAAGATACAGCAGACTCCCGTGAACTCACCACCTAATCTTAGAGACCCGAGGAGGCCCTGCCCAGCCACCCCTCCCCTTGCAGTGTCAGCAGGAGCCTGGGTGGGGGGTTGCCATTCCCTTGCTTTCTCGGTGGATCTGAAGCCCTTGGCGCCAGACCTGTGGCTGCCAGCATCTGCGAGACACAGATCTCTTCCCGTCAAGTGGCTGGCAGGGCCAGAGCGGCTCGGTGCTGCCCTCTGGGGGCACGGGACACGGCTTCTCCCTGCATTGCTGGGTGCAGTGCACAGCCACCCGGCTAGGAGCCAGGCCCGGGGACCCTACTGGGCCCCCACAGAGGTGGACCCACCCACGGTGCAAGGCACACAGGGCACACCTCCACGCCGACGTGCACATGGGCACGCACAGAGGTGTTCACATGGACGCGTTCCATCCATGGGGAACCGAGTGGGTGCCATGCTCTGTGTGGGCGCCCCACAGGAGCCGGCCTGTCCCTGGGGAGTTGGCAGCAGGAGGGGGTGGTCGCCCCGGATGGGCAGTGCCCTTCCTCAGCGACACTCACATTTAGGGTAGGGAAAGGCTGTTTAAGGCGGCGGACTTCGGGGTGAGCAGTTTACTAGAAAGACCTAAGGTGAGGGGCAGGGAGGAGGGCTTTGTGCCAGACAGGACAGGGGGTTGTTTTTCTTAGATCGAGAAGGGGGAGGGAGGGGGCAGGGTGATGGCAGGGGCTGGGGTGGGGAGAAGGCGCGGAGAGGCATGATGTAATGCACAGGCCAGCTCCAGAACGGACTTCTGTGTCTGCTGGCCTGGGGCAGGGCAATGAACACGATGGCCCAGCCTGGCTCCCTGGGGCTGTGGGGGTCATGGGAATAAAGCGGGGGGCTGCAGGTGGCAGGAGAAGTCAGACCCCTGGAGAAGGGGCGGGTGCGAAAAGCAAGTGGAGGATGTCTTGTCCCCAGGCCCCGGGATGCCACCCCGGAGTGCAGAGCAGAGGTGCAGGACCCGGGGCGGCCAGCAGAGGGCGCGCCCGGCACAGATTTGAGGCACCTGCCAATGTGCTGGCAGCTGGGATTTCATCCGCGCGCATCATTCTTGGAAAGCGCAGAGGCCTCTGGCTTCACCCCCGGGAGCTACTGAGCTTAGGGGGTGAAGAGAGACGATCTATGAGGTGGGGGTGGGGTGGGGTGGGGTGGGGCGGAGCATCCTCTTCCTCCCCTTCTCCTTCTCCCTGGCCAGGCAGTGCCTGGTCAGTGTCTCCATCCTCTGTCTTCAGGTGGTGGCCTCAGAACCACCTCCAGAAATGGGACCGGCCACCTGCCCTGCTCTGGGGGTGCTCCCTGGGCGCTAGGGTGTGTCAGGGCCAGCCAGCCTCTCTGGAAAGCTCCCCAGGTCCCAGCTCCAGGGCTCCGCCCGCCCTTCTCCTCCTGAGCTCCCTGCCTCCCTGCTTCCCTCGCTCACCTCTAGGTGGGGGACTTCTGTGGATTCTAGAGTTCTCGGGACCAGACGCAGCCTGTCTTCTGCCACAAGGATTATAGGCTTCCAGGGGGTGGCTGGTGGACACAGCCAGGTCCAGCTCAGACACGGTGCGGCCAACCCCGTGAGGTCAACTCCTTGAGGGAGAGGGTGGAATCATGGAGGGAAAAGTCCCTTCTGCTGTGAATGCCCCTTCCACCTCCTGGCATTTCCACCCAGGCCGAGGCACCTCGCACCATTCACTTTTCATTGGTTTCTAGTTATGGAGCACCGTTTGCTCTCTCTCTTGTCTTTGGGGACATGTCTAGAGGAGGTGACAGGTAAACAGATGTGACGACACAGGGTGCTAAGTGCTTTGAGAGCAGTGGATTCTTTTTCTTCTGAATTTTGCTTTCCTCTCTGGCTTCCAGTCCCAGTCAGTGGCATCATTACTCACCCCCCCTGCTCAGCCCCCAAAATACAGAGTCATCTCAGTGCCTCCTCGGCTCAGGCCTATCTCCCTGTTGGCCATGAAGTCACCCTCACCCTCACCTTCAGCCTCACCATCTCTCTCCCAGGCCATCACTTCAGTCCTGGTCACCCATCCAGCTCTCACCTCGTCACCAGTGTGAGCCCTTCTAAAACTCTCTGATGCCTAGATGCACAAAAGAAAAAAAAATTAGCAAATATGACTTAGGTGAGATTGTCTGTTTGGAAAAAGACACTGCAAACAATGGGAGACCAGTGGCCAACTGGGAAAAGCGCATTTGCAAGTCATGAGCCAAAGGCCTCATTCCCACGTTTACCCAAAGGTCACGCCAGTCCGAAGGAAAAGACCCCACAGGAAAAATAAGGAAAGAAGAAGGGAAAGAAGGGGCCAAAACACAGAGGGAAGGATGTTCAGTCTCGTTCCTAATGAAAGAAATGGAAACCAAAGCAACAGGGAGGTCTTTTTTTAATGACCGAAAAGATGAACGTTGGAAAACAATAATAGACAAACCTTCAAACCTTGATGAGAACCAATGTGGGTGGGTATACAGGAAAAAGTTATTCCCATGCATGGTGTGTGAACATTTGTAGAACTTCTCAAGCAAACTTAATATATATATATATATATATATATATATATATATATATATATATATATACACACATACACATACTAGAGGCCTGGTGCATGATTTTCATGCATGGGTAGGGTCCCTAGGCCTGGCTGCTGATCAAGGCCGATCTGTGGGGTGATCAGGGGCCCCCCACTGGCCTGCCTTGGCCAGCCTGGTGCCACCCACTCACCGGCCCTGCCTGCCACCCCCTCTCCCTCACTGCTGCCGGTAGCCTCCCTCTGTGGGGTGACTGGCGGGATGAGTGGGGGCCTCCTGCTCACACCCGCCTTGGCTGGCCTGGGGCCTGCTGGCTGGGGGCAGCTCCTGCATTGAGCATCTGCTCCCTGGTGGTCAGTGCTCATCAGGTCATTCTGCCATTCAGTCAATTTGCATATTAGGCTTTTATTATATAGGATATATATATAGATTTCAGAGAGGAAGGGAGAGGGAGAGAAAGATAGAAACATCAATGTTTCTATCACTGATCGGCTGCCTGCTGTATGCCCTCTACTGGGGATCAAGCCTGCAACCCAGGCATGTGCCCTGACTGGGAATCGAACCATGACCTCCTGGTTCATAGGTTGATGCTCAACCATTGAGTCACACTGGCCGGGCACACACTGCCATTCTTTTTTTCTTTCCAATGTCTTCCCTTTTGAATGATGTATTGAACAGATCTCTTAGCAAGGACATAAAATATTTTAAAAGATTATGTTTTCCAGGAGGGTGGCTATTTATATCTCATGAGTAACTGTAACTTTTAAAGAAAATCTTTATTGTTGAAAGTATTACATGTGTCCTGTACTTCCCCCCTCCCCCCCATTGGCCCCTTCTAGTCTGCCCCCACTCCCTGCCCCAGGCCTTCACCACCCTATTGTCTGTGTCCATGGGTTATGCATATAGGCAAACGAGTTCTTTAGTTAATCTTTTCCCACCCACGCACCCACCCACCCACTCACACACCATTCTTATTTCTTCTCCTTGTTGGGGAGGTGAGAATATTCTAACGCAAACTCCCGATATCATTTCATTTTACTTGGGAAGAAAGTTTGGAAATAGCTATCAAAGTAAAAAAATGGATTTACTCTTTAACTCAGTAATCCCACTGCTGATACTACCCCTTTTGTCTAATTAAAATCTTTATAAATAGATGCATGTAAAGTAAAACAAAACAGAGCCCAGCTTGAATGACTCGTTACCGCTACAAGATCAAGTCCAAACTCTTTAGTATCCTTTCATGATGATCTCCCCTTCCAACCCTCGGACTAGCCATTTCTCCCACAACGAATTGGTCCAGAGATTCCCAAAGCGGGTTCCAAGGAACCCTAGCTCCAGCTGCTCCTCCTGGAAGTGGCTCCAGGGTGAGTAAGTTTGGGAAACACACAGCACTTTAGCCCCACTTTGGAGGTCACAATGCACATTAGCTTGCTGAAAGCTCTGGGAAGTCTGCAGTAAAACAAGCAACAACTGATAAGGACGCACCGGGGCCCAGCTCTGTTGCATCAGGGATAAGAAGCTCACTGCTCTGTGGGGTCGTCCCTGCCCCTTTCCGACCTTGCTCATCCCCATCCCAGCCACATTGGTCCTTCTTCCTGTTCTCAGAAAAGGAGTGACTTGGTCCAAGCTCAGGGCTTTGCACCTGCCTTGGCCTGGAATGCCCTTCCCTGTGCGGGCTCCTTCCTTAAGTCATTTGCCCTCTCCGATGTCACCTCAGAGAGGCCTTCCTTTCTGCCCACCCCGCCCCCCCAACCCAAAGCCCAAGCCCCTGAGCACTCAGATCCCCCTTTATGTTTCCCTGGAGAATGTGTCATTCCCTGGTTTGATTATTGCCCATATCTCCCACTAGCATGTCTGCTCCATATCCAGAGCCAAGGACCGTGCCTGGCACATAGTAGGTGCTCAACTAACAGCAGCCGAACAGAGGCGTTTCCTTACGAGATCTATTTTCCTCAGCCTTCCTACTGCAGCCCCTGGGCATTCTGATCCAGCCACAAGTCTGCTGGTGTTCCCCAACACACCAGGCGTGCCCCCACACCCGGATGATCTCTCTCCGGCTCTTCTCTGCCTGGAAAAGCCCTGCCCTGGTTTTGAAACCCAGCTTTGTGGTCCCTCCCTGTGAAACTGTCGTCAGAGGTCTGGCCCAAATGAGCTGCTCCCGCCCGCGCCTCCCAGGTGCTTGTACACACATACCTGTATCACCGCTCCAATAACACTGCCGCGATGGGCTGTTTGTGTGTCTGTCTCCTCTCACTCACCCACCCGCGGTCATGATGGGCAGGGCTGGGCTGACTCAGGGCTGCATTCTCAGCGCCGGGCACAGTGACTGCCACACAATGAACACAATGAGTGGGTGCTGAAAGAAAGCCAACTCGGGGCTCTCAAACTGTTGCATCCGTTCAGCAAGCGTCACCCGGGCGCTTCCTGTGTACACAGCGCTGAGTGAGACCTGGCAGTGGGTCAGAGGTGAATGGAAAGTTGTCTTTGGGCTGTAAAGCATTATCATTCTGCAGGGGAAGCAGGCGCCCCTCCAGTGATTCTAACACAAGTGAGAGTGGCTAGCACTCACCGGGGCTAGAAGGGGCTTGGGGAGTGTGTGTGTGATCACAGTAGGGGAGCGTGAGTGTGATCACAGTAGGGGAGCGTGAGTGTGATCACAGTAGGGGAGCGTGTGTGTGATCACAGAAGGGGAGTGTGTGTGTGATCACAGAAGGGGAGCGTGTGTGTGATCACAGTACGGGAGCGTGTGTGTGATCACAGTAGGGGAGCATGTGTGTGATCACAGTAGGGGAGCGTGAGTGTGATCACAGTAGGGGAGCGTGTGTGTGATCACAGTAGGGGAGCGTGTGTGTGATCACAGTAGGGGAGCGTGAGTGTGATCACAGTAGGGGAGTGTGATTATGATCACAGTAGGGGAGCGTGTGTGTGATCACAGTAGGGGAGCGTGTGTGTGATCACAGTAGGGGAGCGTGAGTGTGATCACAGTAGGGGAGCGTGAGTGTGATCACAGTAGGGGAGCGTGTGTGTGATCACAGTAGGGGAGTGTGAGTGTGATCACAGTAGGGGAGTGTGAGTGTGATCACAGTAGGGGAGCGTGAGTGTGATCACAGTAGGGGAGCGTGTGTGTGATCACAGTAGGGGAGCGTGTGTGTGATCACAGTAGGAGAGCGTGAGTGTGATCACAGTAGGGGAGTGTGAGTATGATCACAGTAGGGGAGCGTGTGTGTGATCACAGTAGGGGAGTGTGTGTGTGATCACAGTAGGGGAGTGTGTGTGTGATCACAGAAGGGGAGCGTGTGGTGATCACAGTAGGGGAGCGTGTGTGTGATCACAGTAGGGGAGCGTGTGTGTGATCACAGCAGGGGAGCGTGTGTGTGATCACAGCAGGGCAGCGTGTGTGTGATCACAGTAGGGGAGCGTGTGTGTGATCACAGAAGGGGAGTGTGTGGTGATCACAGAAGGGGAGTGTGTGGTGATCACAGTAGGGGAGCGTGAGTGTGATCACAGTAGGGGAGTGTGATTATGATCACAGTAGGGGAGCGTGTGTGTGATCACAGTAGGGGAGCGTGTGTGTGATCACAGTAGGGGAGCGTGAGTGTGATCACAGTAGGGGAGTGTGAGTGTGATCACAGTAGGGGAGCGTGAGTGTGATCACAGTAGGGGAGTGTGAGTGTGATCACAGTAGGGGAGCGTGAGTGTGATCACAGTAGGGGAGTGTGAGTGTGATCACAGTAGGGGAGCGTGTGTGTGATCACAGTAGGGGAGTGTGAGTGTGATCACAGTAGGGGAGTGTGAGTGTGATCACAGTAGGGGAGCGTGAGTGTGATCACAGTAGGGGAGCGTGTGTGTGATCACAGTAGGGGAGCGTGTGTGTGATCACAGTAGGGGAGCGTGAGTGTGATCACAGTAGGGGAGTGTGAGTATGATCACAGTAGGGGAGCGTGTGTGTGATCACAGTAGGGGAGTGTGTGTGTGATCACAGTAGGGGAGTGTGTGTGTGATCACAGAAGGGGAGCGTGTGGTGATCACAGTAGGGGAGCGTGTGTGTGATCACAGTAGGGGAGCGTGTGTGTGATCCCAGCAGGGGAGCGTGTGTGTGATCACAGCAGGGGAGCGTGTGTGTGATCACAGTAGGGGAGCGTGTGTGTGATCACAGAAGGGGAGTGTGTGGTGATCACAGAAGGGGAGTGTGTGGTGATCACAGTAGGGGAGCGTGTGTGTGATCACAGTAGGGGAGCGTGTGTGTGATCACAGTAGGGGAGCGTGAGTGTGATCACAGTAGAGGAGCGTGTGTGTGATCACAGTAGGAGAGCGTGTGTGTGATCACAGTAGGGGAGCGTGTGTGTGATCACAGTAGGGGAGCGTGTGTGTGATCACAGTAGGGGAGCGTGTGTGTGATCACAGTAGGGGAGCGTGTGTGTGATCACAGTAGGGGAGCGTGAGTGTGATCACAGTAGGGGAGCGCGTGTGTGATCACAGTAGGGGAGCGTGTGTGTGATCACAGTAGGGGAGCGTGAGTGTGATCACAGTAGGGGAGTGTGTGTGTGATCACAGTAGGGGAGCGTGTGTGTGATCACAGTAGGAGAGCGTGTGTGTGATCACAGTAGGGGAGCGTGAGTGTGATCACAGTAGGGGAGTGTGTGTGTGATCACAGAAGGGGAGCGTGTGTGTGATCACAGTAGGGGAGTGTGTGTGTGATCACAGTAGGGGAGCGTGTGTGTGATCACAGTAGGGGAGTGTGTGTGTGATCACAGAAGGGGAGTGTGAGTGTGATCACAGTAGGGGTGTGTGTGTGTGATCACAGAAGGGGAGTGTGTGTGTGATCACAGCAGGGGAGCGTGTGTGTGATCACAGCAGGGGAGCGTGTGTGTGATCACAGCAGGGGAGCGTGTGTGTGATCACAGTTGGGGAGCGTGTGTGTGATCACAGAAGGGGAGTGTGTGTGTGATCACAGCAGGGGAGCGTGTGTGTGATCACAGTTGGTGGTAAAAGTGAGGAGCGGTGGTACCCCCCTGACAAAACCTGGCTGGGGAAAGGGTTCCACACCTGAAATGTTAAAAAGCCCCCAGGGCCGGGGTCCTGAGATCGAGGGCTCTTGCTCCTGGCCCTGGGGGTTGGGGTAGTTTCCAAGGAGGAGGCAGGGCTTGATGGGAGGAGCTGGTTGGGGGCAGGGGTGAGGCCAGGCCTCTGCACAGGTGTGCTCCTGCTCCGTCCTCCTGTCCTGCCCTGGAAAGGATGACGTCCTCCCTTCCAGTGCAGACATCCTGAGAGGAGAACACTGGGTTAGCAGGCCCCCTCTGCCCCCTGGTGCCTGCATGGGTCCTCCATCCGTCGTCCTCCTGGCCTGGTCCTCCTCCCTGATCTTCCCTCTGCTGATCCTGCCCCCAGACCTCCCCGCTCTGATCCTTAACCCTCCTCCATTCCTCCCTGCACCCCACACCTCAATCCTCCGCCCTGTTGGTCAGGCATGTGGGACACAGAGTGGTGGGCTGGGTGGTCAGCACCGAGACAAAGAGCCAAGTTCTGTGAAGTGAAGGAAGGACACAAGCCATGCTCAGAATATTTGGGGTTCCCCCAGGGAGACACACCCCACCCAAAGCCAGTTCCCAGGCTGGGGGTAGACGTAGCTGCTACCTTGAGGAAGTGTCTAAACTGAGGGGAGAGCTTCCGGCATGGCTCAGGGGTTGAACATCAACCTAGAAACCAGGAGGTCATGGTTCGATTCCCGGTCAGGGCACATGCCCGGGTTGCAGGTTCGATCCCCAGTAGGGGGCGTGCAGGAGGCAGCCAATCAATGATTCTCTCTCGTCATTGATGTTTCTCTCTCTCTCCCTCTCTCCCATCTTCTTTGAAATCAATAAAAATAAATAAATAAAAATAACCTGAAAGGAGAGACAAAGCCTCTCTCGGGGAGCCTGGGCCACGCCTGCCCCTGGAGGAAGTTTCCAGCACCGTAGAGCGGGCACCAGTGAGTGCGGATTAATAGGAACAACAAGCATAGGAGGGCACAGAGGGCCAAGAACTGGGCCCTGGGCGGCTGGGGTCTGGGTGGAGCCCGGAACTGCCCCAGGCCCTCAGGGCACAGCGAGGAAGGGGTGAGCCCCAGGTCTGAAGGGGGGCCTGACTGAGCTTTCCTCTCATCTCCCCCAAACCTCCCTCAGGCTGAAGTGGGGAAGCGAGGTGGAGGGGCGGAAGGGCGAGGGGAGAGTTGGAGGGAAGGGGGAGAGGGGGGAAGGGCAGGGGGAGAAGGCAGCTCTGGGGGGTGGGAGTATTCCAGCCCATGGGAGGCGGAAAGAGGTCCCACATGTGCCTCGGCCAGGCTCAGGGTCCCCTTCCCAGACTTCCTCCCCACCCCTCCCTTCTGGTCTGGCCCTCCCTTCCTCCCTTGCCCTCCCCTGCCCTGGGTCCCATGGGGGCACTCAGGCCTCCGGGTCCTTTCTGGGGAGGGACCTTGGGCAATGACGTCACTGCTTGGAAGGGCGAGGTGTCAGCAGGTGTCTGTATCCTGTGTCTTGGGTTCAACCTAGATGGATGGTTCCTGGAAACCAGTCAGGGGCGGGGCTGAGTCTTTTTGTCCCCAGGGGGGGCACCCATCACAGGACCCCTGGGGGACCCTTGCTTCTCACTCTCCTCGCTGGGAGGAGGCTCCCAGAGCCCCGGGAAAGTTCCCCATCTCCCACCGCCCCCAGGAGGCAGAGGGTGGGGCCCCCAATGGGAGCTACACACAAATCGTTAGTGGGTGGACCTGGGCGGGGCGGCCGGCCTCAGGAGCCAGGCTGAGGGAACAGAATGGAGGAGGAAGAGGATCCCGCCTGGCGGGTGTGGCTGGGAGGGTGCACTTCCGAGGGCATGCCTGGCTCTGTGGGAGTGCTTCGGGGGTGAGGTAAGGGGTGGGGGGGCCTATGAGCTCCTGGTGGCCCTGCCTAGCCCATCCCAGGGTCCAGGGAAAGGAGCTGGCAGGCCCCCTAGTGGCAGGGGTCTGGGGGTGGAGGGAGGGTCTTTGAGATCCCTGAGGAATTTGGGGTTCTCTTCTCACTTACCAAACAAGGCCCCAGCTGGGAGCCCATCCCAGCCTTCGGGGCCTCACCTGATGGGACCACACGCTCCCTTCCTGGGTCCCTGTCTTCATCCCAGTGCACGGCCCGGGCTCATGACCCCAGCGATTCACCGAGCTCCTACAGAGCACCTGCTGCTCTGGGCTGGGGGTGGGGTGGGGTGGGGTGGGCATAACCAGGGGGGCGACAGTTTATGCGTGGGGTCCTGTAGGAGCCAGGGTCAGCTGGGCAGCTATGGAGTGGGCTCCATCAACATCAATATACCCTTATGGAACATCAGCTGTGTCCTGGGGCCCTCAGGTCACCTAGACCTTGTGCCCCCATCACCATCAAAGGGGCCTGGGGGTCCCAGGACCCTCCCGCAGCACCTGGTCCTGTCCCAGTGCCCCCTGTGAGCAACCCCCGGAGAGGAGACTGGTGACCTGAGTTAGTCCAGCCTTGGGCTGGTGTGAGGTCCCTGGGGGATGCTGGGAGCCATTCCCTGGGGCCTCCTCTTCTTGTTTCCCCCCCCCCCCACACACACACCGTGTGCTGAATTCCCAGAAGCCTCTGGGGCTGGATCTCATCCGCCTTTTCCTCTCATCCTCTAAGTGGGCCAAGATGCTGACGACGGTGGGGGCTGCGGGCCCCGCGCTGCCCGGCTGCCAGGGGCCTCTCCCTGCTGGGGGTGGAGGACAGGCCCGGGCAGGAGGCATGGAGGCTGGGAGGCCCTGTCTGGCTCCTGCCAGGCCTTCCTCCCCGGCAGGGAGCGTGGGAGCTGCTTGGGCCCTGGGTCCAGGCCTGGCTCTGCCACGAATGCCCGGGTCAGGCACCCTGAGCCTGAGTTTCCTTCCAGGGAGTGCTGATGGGCAGAGCTGGTGAGGGCGGACCCTGGGCTGTGAGGGAGGCATGGCTGGCCTCCTTGGGCCCGCCAAGGATGGCCGCACACTCGGGGGGGCGGGCGGCCTTCCTGGGGGCTGACCCTGCCCTTTCACCTGGGGAGAGGGGCTGAGGGGCCTGTCCTTCAGCACTCGGGGCCTTTCTGCCAGAGGGGGCTCCGCAGAGCCGGGCAACGGCCCCAGAGTCACTGGTGGCAGGGAAACTGAGGCCCGGTCCTGGGCACGCAGCCTGACCTCAGGGGGAGCGAGCTGGAGGGGGCGAATGGTGGTGATGGGCCGAGGGCTTGGTGATTTTGAAGGGGGGGAAAGGCTGACAGATTCTTTGCCCCTTTATTTAAAATAAAATGATTTTAGAGAGAAAGGGAGAGGGAGAGAGAGAAATATCGACAAGAGAGACACATTGATCGGCTGTCTCCTACACTGGGGATCAAGCCGGCAACCTGGGCATGTGGCCTGACCGGGAATCGAACCGGCGACCTCTTGGTGCCTGGGTCGACACTCGACCATTGAGCCACACCAGCCAGGCTCTCTGCCCCTTTAGACTGAGCCTCAAGGCTAAGGTCTTGGGGCTTCGGAGGTGGGCTCCAGGGGGCGGCACTGAGGACAGTTGGTGCCTCCCGGCCTGGCCCCTCCCCAGGTCCCTGCTCTGCTCGGGGTTCAGTGCTGGAAGGTGGGCATCCCTCTGTGAGGGAGTGAGGCCTGCCTGGGGGAGGGGAGGGAGCAGTCAGCCCTGGGGGGAGGGGTGTCTGGGGGGGGCGTCTTTCTTCACTGCATGTCCTCCTGCGTGAGGGTGACTGCCAGGGCAAGGCCTGCCGCTGGCGTGCCTGGGTGACCTCGGTTTCTGTTGGTTCCCTCTCCCCCCGAGACAGTGTTGGAGGGCCAGGGAGGCCTTCCTTTTTTTGTTTGTTTGTTTGTTTTGTTATATAAATTAACCCATTTATTACAGGCTCGCAATGTTTCAAACTGGAGCTTCTACTGGCCTTTCAATTCCTTCCGTCTTCCGGTGGCTGACTTTACTGTGACGGCAGAAGTGGGGCTGCGGGTCCCGGCACCGCCAGCGACGGTTTTCATGCAGGAGCCACAGGGCCAGGTCCCCACGGCTCGCCTCTTCATCCTGGTTTTGCCACAGGAGGAGCAGGTGTACTTGGCGCGCTGGCTGATTTCAGTTTTCTTCGCCATTTTCCCGAGGGAGGCGCCATAACAGGTCCTGTATTTACTGACGATTCCGACCTTCTTGGTGCATTTAGCCATGTCCTTTATTTTAAAAGAATATATTTTTATTGATTTCAGAGGGAGAGAGAGATAGAAACATCAATGATGAGAATTATTGATTGGCTGCCTCCTGCACGCCCCCTACTGGGCATGGAGCCCACAATCTGGACATGTGCCCTGACTGACGGGGAATCGAACTGTGACCTCCTGGTTCATAGGCTGATGCTCAACCACTGAGCCACGCCGGCCGGGCCGGGAAGTCCTCCTTGATGTCTAACCTCATGGAGCAACACTAGTGGCCTGACCGTGGCTTTGAGCCCCTTCCCTCCACCCCCCAGCCACCCTCAGAGCCCCAGACGTCTTAGGCAGGGCGGAAGCAGGACAAGATTGGGGTTCGTCCCTTCTCTCCCAGAGGGCACGTGCTGTCCCCGCTCTTCAAGCCAGGAAACACCGTGGGTAAGAGGCCACCCACTCTCTACGCAGAAAGTCTTTCCAGCAGTCGAGTCTCATCAGAGGAGCTCCAGCCGCACAGAAACCCGGCCTCCCTCCCTGTCCCTGTGTGTGGCGGAGCGCCCAGGCCACCCGCAAGCTTCCCGGGGGACCAGGCTCGCCCTCCCCTGCCCAGCCCGCGAGCCCTGGCCTTCCCTGGAAGCTCCCCATGCAGACAGGCCCCGTGACGCCAGCGCCCTGGCAGGGCCTAAATCATTAGCGCCGCCGAGATTAGGCTGGTAATCGCCTTGTCGGCAGGCGGTGGCGGGTGCCAGCTGCCAGGATGTGGGATCCTGCTGCTCCCTCGCAGGGCAGGGCGCAGGGGCAGAGCCCACGGAGGGACCCTGCTTCTCCCCCTCATGCCTCCTAGCGGGGGGGCCCCCAGGAATGGCTTTTCCCAGGGACTGGGGCGGGGAGGGGATGAGCAGGAGTGGTCACCCTCACCCTCCTCTGCAGAGTCCGCCAGAGACGGGGAGACAGGCATTATCCTCATTTTACCGAGGAGGAAGCTGAGGCCCACGGCCTGACCCCCTATAACAAAGCTCCCAGAGGCCAGCAGTGTGTCTGTTCCCCTTAGGCAAGGGGCTCCCCAGGCCAGGGAGGACCCCAAGAGATCTGGGGGCTCCCCAGGTTAGAGGCAGATTCGCCCGCTCAGCCTGCGGGGCTCCTTAGGGCCCTTGGACCTGGGCGAGGGTGCCCCCCCAAGTCTCTCACCATCTCCTAGGTTCCAGGAATGCTGGGTCGGGGGCCAGGGCAGCCCCGGGGTTCAGGCCTGTGGAGCCTTGTTCCGGCCTTTTCTGGCTCCCTGGGCTGGGTTCTCCAGCTCCCCCCAGAATGAGCTCAGAGGCCTAATTGCTGCTGCGGATGCAGGATCACCCTAGCCTGGGGCTGCGGCTCCAACGCCACCTTTGTTTGTGAACAATGGGCTCCTAAGAGGCCGGGGCCCAGGCCAGGCTCGGGCAGGAGAGGGGCCTGGGGGGTGCACTCAGCATGTCCAGCCTGAGCCCCAGGCCCTGGGCGGCTGATACAGAAGCAAATTACCGGGCTGGGGTTCTGGCTCTGACTTCAAGGGCCAGGGGCCCAGCCCCCCACAGCCCGGCTATAAAGGGCTGCCCAGGGTCTCTGTCCAGACCAGGCTCTGCTCCTGGCCAGGGGACACCATGGCTGCCACCACCACCAGCTTCCGCCAGTTCTCCACCTCCGGCTCCATCAAGGGCCTGGGCATGCCCACCGGGGGTTTCTCTCGGGTGTCCACGGTCCGCGTCGGGGGTGCCTGCCGAGCCCCCAGCCTCCTGGGAGCCGGGAGCTGTGGCAACATGTCCGTCAATTCGTCCCGCTTCATGGCGGGCATGGGGGGTGGCTACAGCGGGGGCTACTCCTGCAACCTGGGTGGGGGCTACGGCCCCAGCTACAGTGTGTCGGACGCCCTGCTGGGGGGCGGCGAGAAGGAGACCATGCAGAACCTCAACGACCGCCTGGCCTCCTACCTGGACAAGGTGCGCGCCCTGGAGGAGGCCAACGCCGACCTGGAGGTGAAGATCCGGGACTGGTACAAGAAGCAGGGCCCCGAGCCTGCCCGGGACTACAGCCACTACTTCAAGGCCATCGAGGAGCTGAAGAGCAAGGTGCGTGGACCAGGCAGCTCCCTGCCCTCTGCCCTCTGCCCTCTGCCCTTAGTACCTGCTTCTGACTCATCCCATCCCACCTGAGCGAACATTCCTATCTTAGGTCTCCATCATTCATTCACTTCCCGGTCTTAGGCCTGGAGGACACCCCATGCAGGGAGGTTGTTTGGAGTTCTCTCTTTCTGAGGGGGGGGGCGTGTTGGGGTGGTGATGGAGGAGCAGCAGGTGTGGGGAGTGCTCAGAATCTTGAAGACAGCAGACGGCATCCCAGGTATAGAGGATGGCGTAGGCAAAGACACAGAGGCAGGGGAGAGGTTGGTGTTGGCTGCTGGGGGATGGAGTGTGAGCAGGGAGGCGTCAGAGCCAGTCCCCTCTGGCTCTGCCTGCCTCACCTCCTCCAGGCAGTCCTCCTGGATGGATGGCACTTGCCTCTTCCCCCCAGATCTTGGGGTTCCTTCAACACGTTGAGGTTCAGTCTATATGTCCTGCTCGTTGTGCGGATCTCACTGAGGTTGGCAGGTACTTGCGGCTGCCTTTGTTGTGGGTCCTCTTCACTTCCCCGATGCGGGTCACTCTGGGGCTTCCTGAGGGCAGAGCCCGCGTCTCTCTTGGCAGATTGGGGGGCGGGTCCGGAAGGAAGGAGCTGTGTCTTTCCTCTCAGACTGGAAACTTCAGGGAAGGGATTTCTCTTAGTCTGATGGATCTCTCTCTCTCTCTCTCTCTCTCTCTCTCTCTCTCTCCCTTCCCCCCTCCCCCCCCCCCCAGGAACATGGCCTTGGCATTCTGTGGACGTGGCACTTGGGTTTTCTGCACGAACCCACCCCTGCAGGGTCCTAGTGTTGCAACCCCCAGAGGCAGCTGGGAGGTCAATGAGAGCCAGAGAGCCAGGCTCGAGGGCAGCAGGGGTGCGGCCTGGCTGGCGCCCGCGGTCAGACTTACTCGGTTTGCTGGTGGAGAACCAGGCGTGGTGCTGCCTTTCGGGGGGCTTTGTGGGTTCCTGCCTGGGACCTGCGCCAGGCGGGGAATTCCTGCAGCTGTTCCCTGGCAGCAGCGCTACTGGGAGAGCCAGATCAGATACTAGGCTTGGTCTGGGCAGCGGGGCGCCCGGGGGAGCCCTGGTGAGTCAGTGTGTTCCCCAATCCATTCGGGGTCAGCCAGCTCCTCACCACCAACCCCAGTGAACCCCGCACCAGGCCTCCTCCCTCTGAGTCACTGTGCCCCTCAGGGGTTTTGGCAATGGCCCCGGCCCCTCGCCGGACCCCATTCTGAGCGGGGAGGTGAGTGGGACAGACCCACGGAGGCCTGGGGTGGCTAGCAAACTGGCCCCGGCTCAGTCTGGAAACCTAGGGCCTGACCCAGGGTGAGCCTACTGCCGAAGCTTCCCTCTCTTACACCTTCTACACTTCAGCCCTCAGTCTCCAAAAATTCCAAATTCCACCCCGCTAATCTGCTCTGTCTGGGCCTCGCTCGCCCCACCAACTCCATGGGTCTTGACTGGAGTTTCTCTTGGGCATTTCTCACAACAACAATGACAGCAGCAGTAATAATAACGAACCTTCTGCTCCTTCCTGAGTCTCCCCTGTTCGCATTTAAGCCTCCTGATGACCCAGTGGGAAAGGAAAAAACCCTGCCCCAGGTTTGCGGTGGGGCCAGTGGTAACCTCACTAATTAATTAATCACCCAATTAAACGAGTGTTTCCTTGGGGCCAACTCTGGCCCAGGTACTACGCCCAGAGCTGGGGATTCTAAAGGGAAGGAGACAGACGTAGCCTTGTGCCCTGAATCTCAGAGTTCATGGGAGGAGGAAAGAATTTAAAAAGTCATGGAAAAATCACACTCAGGAGAAGTGCTGTGAAAGAGAGAGGGGTAGGGAGGAGGTATGTCCAGAAGGAGGGACCCTGGTGAGGAACTGATGAGGGCTTCCTGGAGGAGGTGGCAACTGAGTCCAGAGGTGAAGTTCATTAGGAAAGAGGGAGCCAGGTCCAGGTGGCTTGGGGAGTGACCCCATGGTTGTTGAGGGGTATGTGTGGGTCCCCTGGCATCATGGTTACCTATGCCTGGGCACAGTGCCCCTACCACTCAGTGAGTCCCCGAGCCAGGTCCTCAGAGGAGGAGACCACACCACAGGGACCCTCCTTCACTCGGGCACACTCTCCAAAGAGCTGCGAGAGGGGTGCAGAGTCTTCCCGGGGCTGCTGAGGGTGCTTGCTCACAGAGCCCATCATCGCTCCCCCCCAGATCCTGGCCGCCACCATCGACAATGCCAGCCTGGTGCTGCAGATTGACAATGCCCGCCTGGCAGCCGATGACTTCCGCACCAAGTGAGTCTGGGCCTCCGGGGCTGCTGGCGGTGGGTCCAGCTGTGCACCTCACCGGGCCCTCTGTGTGCACGAGGTGGGGCGGGGGGGGGGGCTGGTGGGCCTCCATGGCTCATGCCTCCACCCCTCCCAGGTATGAGATGGAGCTGAATCTGCGCATGAGCGTGGAGGGCGACACCAACGGCCTGCGCCGGGTGCTGGACGAGCTGACCCTGGCCAGGGCCGACCTGGAGATGCAGATCGAGAACCTGAAGGAGGAGCTGGCCTACCTGAGGAAGAACCACGAGGAGGTGAGGCCAGCGGGGGAGTGACTGCAGGAGAAACTCACCTGGGGACAAGCAAGGCTGGGGCCTCCCCATCTGCCTGGGCCGGGGCCCTGCTCTGCACCCAGCGCCCATCCAGGGTGGGTGCCTGGCCCTGACCTGGCTGACCCTCGGAGGGTCCCGGGGGAGGCCTGGAGGGCCTTCTCCCCACCAAGGTACTTTCCATGTCCCCGAAGGCACGGCTCACTGTGTGGTGGCAGTTAACGATCTAATGAGATCGCAGTCGAAGAACAGGCACGCTGATTACTACAATTAATTACAGTGGTGATAGTCATCTTCCCAGCACACACAGTGATTCACAGCAATGGTCTCAGGTGACAGCAACCAGCTCTGCGAGAAGGGTGCTCATTCTCCCCTTTACCAATGGAGAAACGGAGGCTCAGAGAGGCTGAGGGGTTTATCCAAGGCTGCGCAGGCATCTTCCCTCCAATCTGTCCCACCATGTCCACATCCAGGGCCAACTCCACCACTCTGCCACCTCTCCCACCTCTTTTTTCAGAGAACTCTGGATCCCAGGGACCCCAAAACTCAACCCAAGGCCCTGTAGGGGGACTAATGAGCCTGTGGCTTCCTTCTCAGCTGACCTCTGGGCTGCCCTGAGCTGGGGGAGCCCGATCCCCGAGTATCAGAAGCCCAGCAAGTGTCTCCAATTGGCTTTGAGGCTGGTGATAGGGGTTGCATTTCCTAACGAGGTCTGGTCCTGGGGCTGTTTTCCCCTGCTGTGCTGCATGGCCGGCCGGCCGTGGGTGACAAGGGTGGCGAGCTTGTCCTGGCTCGTGCCCTCTCATGACAGGGAGTTGGGGATGGACACACAGCACACACGGGGGATGGGTCCTGCGTGTGTGGGGGGAAGATGTTTGATATCCACAGCCCTGCACAGTCAGTGGAGCCATGACCTCTGCCTCCACCTTCAGGGCGAGGAGCTGTTGGCCTGTCTGCGTCGGTCCGTCTGTCGTTGACACCTGTGTCCCCCAGGTGGAGAAGGCGGGCCGCAGGCTCTCTCCCCAGGTGGCCCTGGGTGAGCGCCTGCTCTCCTCTCTGCCCAGGAAATGAACGCCCTGCGAGGCCAGGTGGGCGGGGACGTCAGCGTGGAGATGGACGCCGCCCCCGGCGTGGACCTGAGCCGCATCCTGAACGAGATGCGCGACCAGTACGAGAAGATCGCGGAGAAGAACCGCAAGGAAGCCGAGGACTGGTTCTTCACCAAGGTGGGTGGCCCGCGTGAGCAGGTGTGCGCGCACCTGTGCGTGCATGTGCGGAGTGCGGAGTGTGGGCCGGAGAACGTGTAGCCGCACAGCCTGTGCCATCTGGAAGGGCCTTTGGAAACCAGTTGGACCAACCCTCAAGTTCAGACGCTGATCATGAGGCCTGGAGAGGCCCCAGGCTCACGCCACCCTCGGGTGCGGCCTGGGGAACCAGGTCTCCCCCACAGCGAGGGCTCCTCCCGCACAGGCCTTTGTAGGCATGTGTGTGTTTGGACGCATAACTCAGACCCTTAGAAGACACACGGAGAAGCGACAGGAACAGGCACAGAAAGATAAAACCCAGGCCTGCCTGGCCAATGTCGCAGCTCCCTGGGCCGCAACTAATGCAGATGCCCGCAAAGCAGGGCGAATCCCGCTGAGGGCCCATGTGGGCACCCAGGGTGTCTGTGTGCACCCATGTGGGCACCGAGGGTTGGGGCCCCACAGAGGCCAGCGAGGCGCTGGTGGAGCAAGTCCAGGAGGTCAGGGCTCAGGGGTGGCCCCTGTCCCCGGCCCCATGTCCACAAGCCTCCTCAAGCCCCCACGGCCCACCTGCTTCCAGACCGAGGAGCTGAACCGCGAGGTGGCCACGAACACCGAGGCCCTGCAGAGCCACAGGACGGAGATCTCCGAGCTCCGCCGCTCCGTGCAGAACCTGGAGATTGAGCTGCAGTCCCAGCTCAGCATGGTAGGGCCTCCGTCCCTCCCCTCCCCTCCCCTCCCTGCCTCCCTGCCTCCCTGCCTCCCTGCCTCCCTGCCTCCTCCCTACCATCCCAGGGCTACCCCGGCCGTGTGGACCCCCACTCAGAGAACCAGACTCCGTCACCGTGTCACTTCACCCAGGGACATGGCCCCTCGCTGCCCCAGTTACCACCCCGCCTAGCTACTGGCTGCACCCACAACCCCCCACGGTGGGCTCCTCCTCTGGGTGGGGAAGGGTCCCACCTCGGTCTTATTCATCCGCCTGCGCTTTGGCCCACAGAAAGCATCGCTGGAGGGCAGCCTTGCGGAGACCGAGGCGCGCTACGGGGCGCAGCTGGCCCAGCTGCAGGGGCTCATCGGCAGCATCGAGCAGCAGCTGGGCGAGCTCCGCTGTGACATGGAGCGTCAGAACCACGAGTACCAGGTGCTGCTGGACGTGAAGACGCGGCTGGAGCAGGAGATCGCCACCTACCGCCGCCTGCTGGAGGGCGAGGACGCCCAGTGAGTGGGGGCACCTGGGCACATTGCTTCGCCCAGGGAGGGGCGATTGAGCTGCAGGGGCAGCCCCAGCAAAGGCCAGGAGGAGGTGTGGAGGCTTGCAGGGGGCGACACGGAGACCGCTGGCTGGGGTCCGGCTGAGAGGAGCACTGAAGGCCACCTTCGAGCCGGCGGACTCGGTGGTGTAGGCATGCGGGTGCCAGGAGGGGCTCTGCGCAGGATGGGCATGATCGAGAGGTCTCAGAGCCTTCACTCTGGCTGCAGACGGAGAGCTGCATCAGGGAGGCCAGGGGCACGGGGACCTGCTGGGAGGCTGAGGAAGGGACAGGGGCAGGGGCAGGGGCAGGGACAGGGAAAGGCCTGGGCGTGGGGCGAGCGTGGCTCACGCGTGGCTCACAGAGGGACTCAATCAGTGCTGAGTGAGCACGCGAAGGCCTGGGTAAGGATGAGCCTGGGTTTCTGGGTCCCATGACTTGTGGTTGGCGACGCCATTACCCAGGATGGGATGAGGACCAGGGCGGCATCTGGTTTGGAGTTGGGAAGGTGGATGGGGGCCCTGCTGTACAGGGGCTGAGACCGTCCTGGAGTCTGCATGCTTAGTCATGTGCTCCAGCTTTTCTGTATCCTGAAGATGGTGAGGTCCCCTTACCCGTGGTCGGCAAACTGCGGCTCGCGAGCCACATGCGGCTCTTTGGCCCCTTGAGTGTGGCTCTTCCTAAGCCTTAGGAATACCCTAATTAAGTTAATAACAATGTACCTACCTATATAGTTTAAGTTTAAAAAATGTGGCTCTCAAAAGAAATTCTAATCGTTGTACTGTTGATATTTGGCTCTGTTGACGAATGAGTTTGCCGACTGCTAGTCTAACCACAGTCTCTCTTGCTTTAATTGAGTCTATTTGTGGGGTCCTTCTAGGTACAGGAAAACGTGCTCAGCTTCTTGTACATCCTTGGCTAGCTGCAAAGGACCTCTGGGCCTCTGTTGGGGTGGCCCCTTTCCGTACTCCTGCCCACCGGGCCTGTGCCCTTTGACCCTTGCGGTTGCCATTCTTTTCCGTGCACTCCCAGCTGGGATTCCTCTTTGGTTTTCTGGGACCTCTCTCCCCTCACCCTGGGGCTCCCCAGCTGCTTCTCCTCCCGGGGGACAGGGCTCCCAGCATCACCCCTGGGTTGACAGGTCCCCTCTCCCTCCCTGCAGCCTGGCCAACCAGTACTCCTCGTTCCTGGCCTCGCAGCCCACACGGGAAGGTAAGAGTCAGCCCCATCCTGCCCAGGGAGAGTGGGAGGACCCTTCTGTGTGGGAGATGGGGGAGGGGCTCCGGCCTGAGGTTCCCTGCCCAACCCCCCCTTCCCTCTGCAGCCACGGTGACCAGCCGCCAGGTGCGCACCATCGTGGAGGAGGTCCAGGATGGCAAGGTGGTCACCTCCCGGGAGCAGGTCCACCGCTCTACCCACTGAGCCCTTCCCACTTGCAACAGCCCAGCCTCGAGGGTCACGGGGCAGCCCTTGCCTCCAGCCCCCCGCACGCTACTGCTGAGCCCATGCGCCCATCGGGGCCACTGCCTGAGAGCTGTTGTCTTTCTGTACCTGCTTCCCAAAGTCCTCACGGGGGCCTCCTGAATTGGCCCCAGTGACCACTATTAAAGCTTGGCCTAAAGTTCAATGCCTCCTGGGGTCCTGTGTGGTCATTGGTGTGGGGCGGTGTGGGCTGAGGGACTGGGGGAGGAGGAGAGTCTGTTAAATTTTGGGGTGGTGGATGCCCGGCTGGCGTGGCTCAGTGGTTGAGCATTGACCTCTGAACCAGGAGGTCACGGTCCGATTCCCGGTCAGGGCACATGCCCAGGTTGCAGGCTCGATCCCCAGTGTGAGGCATGCAGGAGGTAGCCCATCAGTGATTCTCTCTCGTCATTGATACTTCTATCTCTCCCTCTCCCATCCTCTCTGAAATCAATAAAAATATATTTTAGCCGAAACCGGTTTGGCTCAGTGGATAGAGCGTCGGCCTGCGGACTGAAAGGTCCCAGGTTCGATTCCGGTCAAGGGCATGTACCTGGGTTGCGAGCATATCCCCAGTGGGAGATGTGCAGGAGGCAGCTGATCGATGTTTCTCTCTCATCGATGTTTCTAACTCTTTATCTCTCTCCCTTCCTCTCTGTAAAAGATCAATAAAATATATATATATAAAAATATATATATATATTTTAAAAATTTTGGGGGTGGTGCTTGTCACCTGCCAACCAGTTCTACCCACCTCAACCAGGCCTGGGGCTCCTGGGAGGACGAGAGGGAAGGAGGCAGGAGGACCTAGGGCTCAGGGATGGGACAGTCCCACAAGCTGGGACCGTGTCTGAGAAGCAGCCCCTGGGGTCGCCATTGCCTGTGCTGGCCCCTGGGAGGGCCCCGAGGGCTCCCAGGGAGCTGTGCCTATTATAGACGCTCCCGCCTTCGCCTCCGTCTCGGGGAGAGAGGCCGGGCAGGGCTTCCTGAAGGGTGGTCCGGGACATGGATGGGTGAGAGGAGGTGGCAGCGGCACAGCCCGGGAAACCAGACCGGCTCTGCCCAGCTCGGGGGTGTGTGTGGGGCGGGGTGACCGCTGTGTAAGTGAGCGTGGGGGGCTGTTTTGTTTGCTTCGGTGGCTTGGCAGCTGCCGGGCTATTGGGGAATCTCTGTCGGCTGCTGGCGGGGGCTGCCCGGGCCTGCCTGGGAAGTGGAAGCCATCGGCAGCCTGAGACACGACCACATTCCGCCCAACCTGTCTGCTGTGGCGCTGGGACCCAGGCCGGGCCTGGGCAGGGGAGCGCTGTAGGGTGGCTCAGGGTCCATCCCGAAGGGCCATGTCAGGGGAAGGACCTGTGTGGGGGGACTGGCTGGAGGGTCTCAGGAATGCGAAGGTGTGTGCCCTCACCTTACCCTGAGGCCTCTTGGGGTGCAGGAGGGCTAGGGAGGTGGACGGGGGCCTGGCTGTCGGTTCTCCTAGTTCCCTTTTACCACGAGGCGCTCCCCTCAGTGATCATATCCCCATCTGGTAGCTAAGCTCCTCTTTGCCCCCCTGTTAGGGAGTCCCGGGGTTGGGGCAGGTCAGAACACTGGCCAGATGGACTTGTAGCCCCTAGGAGCGCTCCCCTGGGGTCAGTGCTGGGCAGAGTGGCCGGGTCCCTTGGGGAGGGGTCTGGGGCTGTGGGATGAGGGGTGAAACGCTGCCAGCCCAGCTCTGAAGGTGTGGGAGGCAGCGGGACACGATCCCCCTCAAGCCCCGGTTTCCTTAGCTATAAAACGGGGTGGTCACCTGAGACCTGACAGCGTGACTGTGTTGTGTGCTGAGCCTGGTGGTTTAGGTCCAGGTGCCAACTGGAATAGGGGCTCCATCCTCGCTGCCTCCCCAGCCCCCAGTCCTGGGCCGGTGTGTTGAAGGACAGTAACCTCAGGCTGGGGGTGGGGGAGCTGCCGGGTTCCCCAACCTTTCCCCTACCAGGCCCAGGGGCCAGGTGGGCTGGGCTGGGGTGGCAGCCGCCTGGGAGGGCCTGGGACTGTGACGTCCTGCCTCTCCTCTTCCCCGTATTAGGTCATAGGAAAGCCTAGCTCGAGGGCCTGCCTGAATCACAGGTGAAGGGCTTAAGAACAGAGACACGCACACGCATATGCAAACACCCAGCATAGGGGTTCGGAGAAATGAGGCAAAGCCCCGGTGGTGGGAGGGGAGGGGGCCCACAGGCACCTGGGAGCTGGCCGCCCGCCAGCGGTGATGAAAGCCCAGGGGAATGGAAAGAGGAGCAAGCCTATTGTCATCGCAGCCCCCGCCCACCACTCAGCCTGTTATAAAGGAGGCAGGCGAGCCCCAGCCACAAAGGCACCTCAGGTTTCTCTCCTCTCCAGCCCTCTCGCTCTGTGCCTGCCTGCCATCCGCTGCCACCACCATGACCACCACCATCCGCCAGTTCACCTCCTCCAGCTCCATCAAGGGCTCCTCCGGCCTGGGGGGCGGTTCGTCCCGCACCTCCTGCCGGCTGTCTAGCGGCCTGGGTGCCGGCTCCTGCAGGCTGGGGTCCGCCAGTGGTCTGGGCAGCGCCCTGGGCAGTGCCATGGGGAGTGGCAGCTACTCCAGCTGCTACAGCTTCGGCTCTGGCAGTGGCTATGGCAGCAGCTTTGGGGGTGTCGACGGGCTGCTGGCGGGAGGCGAGAAGGCCACCATGCAGAACCTCAACGACCGCCTGGCCTCCTACCTGGACAAGGTGCGCGCCCTGGAGGAGGCCAACACGGAGCTGGAGGTGAAGATCCGGGACTGGTACCAGAAGCAGGCGCCGGGGCCCGCCCGTGACTACAGCCACTACTACCACACCATTGAGGACCTGAAGAACAAGGTGGGCGCTGGGGAGGGCTCGGTGGGGACCATGGCTTCTCCCACATCTCCTGCCCAACCTGGAATCCAGCCTGGGGGCTGTCACAGGGCCTCAGGGGGCCCAGGACAGCTTGGCTCCAGCGTGGCCTCTGGGAGCCCAACTTGGGGCTGCTCTGTGGCTCATGTTATTCGTTTTTGGGGGGCAGCAGGCTGGGCCAGGGGCAAACAGGTCTCAGGGGGCTCCTTCGAGGCTCCATGTCCTCATCACAGAGCTTCTTGCCACCTCATGAGTGATAGGATAAGGCGAATGGACACAGCTGGAGGGCTGGGCGGGCTCATGAGTTTGCTGGGTATGTGGGCACCTCTCTTCTCAGAGCCCTAGGGGGTTTGGGGCAATAGTGGGGTCAGGGGTCTGAGTGAGCATCCCATGGCACCTGCTGGGAGGCGGGGACAGGAGAGAGGGGGCGGGGCCTCAGGAGGCCTCTTGCAAGCCTTATTTGGGGATTTTTTCTGGCTTCCCATCTCTCCTGCTGCTCCCTCAAGAACTGGGCCGAGCAAACCCGGGGAGGGGGGAGCTGCCCACTGGAGCCCTGGGCCAAGGTTTAGCAGGAGTCGAGACTTCTGATTGGAAAATACTCTTTAGTGAGGACTCTTTTAGCCTCCCTTTTGGGGGAGACTCTCAGGGGCACCATGTCCCCAGCTATAAAGTATGGGGGTTGCCCACATCCCCTCTGCTTTCTGGGTTTCTGGGACAGTTTCTGCCCGGAGGCATCCCCCCATCCCACTCCCCTCCCACCTCCGTTCTCGAGCTCCCAGCCTGAGAGCTCCCGGGCTGCCTGCTCTGGGAGTCTGTGTTGAGGAGGTAGGTCCTGGGGGGACAGGAGGCAAGTTTCAACGCATTAGACTCTCGCTGGCATGGATTTTGTCAACAATTACACACAAGAAAGGAGAGAGGCTGGGCGGGAAGGGAGCTTTCCTGAAGAAGCCTGCCTCATCCTGGCCCCCAGCAGGAAGGCCCATCTCAGAACCCTGGTCTGGGCTGAACCACCCACACCCAGTGATCCGACTCTTCCCCCACCTCCCCAGATCCTCACGGCCACCGTGGACAACGCCAGCATCCTGCTGCAGATCGACAATGCCCGCCTGGCTGCTGATGACTTCCGTACCAAGTGAGCCTTCACCCCTGAGCTGGGGAGGCACTGGGGCACCCCTCCCCACCCTGGGACCCCTCGGTTGCTTGTGATACAGGCCAGGAACTGGGGGTGGGGGAGTCTACCTCTTAGTCCAGGATGCAGCAAATTCTGAAGGTCGTAGAGCTGAGGTGATGGACGAGGAGGCAGGAGGGAGAGGTAGGAAGCCAGGCGGGGTAGGGCCTTGCCCTGCCTGTTTCCAGGGCCTCAGGCTGGACTTTGCTTCCACTCCTCGCCACCATCATTCTTCATAAGCCCGTGGAGCCCTGGCGAAAGCAGGGTGCTGGCCAGGACCTGGACCTGCCAGTCCCAGTGTCCACATGGAAGTCTCTGGTTCCCTTTGCAGGTTTGAGACGGAGCAGGCCCTGCGTGTGAGCGTGGAGGCCGACATCAACGGCCTGCGCCGGGTGCTGGACGAGCTGACCCTGGCCAGGGCCGACCTGGAGATGCAGATCGAGAACCTGAAGGAGGAGCTGGCCTACCTGAGGAAGAACCACGAGGAGGTGAGGCGGAGGGGGTGGCAGGGGTTCCAGGGCTGGCCACCTGACAGGGCTGCCCTGTCTGAGGAGCCCTGATCCCGGGGGTCCAGAGCCAGCGTGCAGGCCAGCCTCCTTCCTGCTCCCCTGCATCGGAGGAACCTCCCAGGGGCCCACGAGGCCTCGTCTGCCCTCCCCCACTTTAACCTCCCTCCCAAGGACAGGGTAGAAGGGAAGAGGTCCCCTTGTCCCAGCCCAAACCCTTGAATCTGGGCCCCATGCAGAAGTTTGGAAATTAGAGGGGATATTCTGGGGGCACAGGCCCGAGAATGAGATTTTATCTTTGGGGGGAGACACAGAACCTATCCTCAGGGTGCCCACAGTCTGATGGGGGAGGCAGAACCCATACAGAGCAGGTGAACAAGTCGTTAGGAGGGTCAGAGGGGAGAGGGCAGGCAGAATGAGGGAGAGGTCTGGAGAGCTTGTGTGGGAAGGGCTGGAGTGAGAGGCCAGGGCAGGCCCGGGTGCCCACACCACAGTCCCCATCCTCCACAGGAGATGAACTCCCTGAGAGGCCAGGTGGGTGGCGAGATCAACGTGGAGATGGACGCCGCCCCGGGCGTGGACCTGAGCCGTATCTTGTCTGAGATGCGCGACCAGTACGAGAAGATGGCCGAGAAGAACCGCAAGGACGCCGAGGACTGGTTCTTCAGCAAGGTACCAGAGGCCTCTCCCAGCGATGGGGTGCAGGAACCAAGTCCCCACTGCAAGCCCAGGGCCTGGCATCTTGGGGGGCACCCTCTCCTCAGTGAGCCAAGTGCACCCCAGGAGTTCAGGCTCACCCATGGCATCAACAGGCTGGGAGCTCAGCTAAAGCTAGGATCTGGGGGTGGGCGGGGAGCCCCACTCAGGAACACAGCCAGAGGATAAAGGCCCTGGGACCCTCCATCTCTCCTGCAAGAAGTCAAGAATGGCATCAGAGTCCTGGCTACCGGTCCTTAGCAGGGGAGGGGGAAGGGACCCATTAGGGTTCTCAAGTTTCCTACTCTTGTGCCCTCCACCTATAGGGATTAAAGATAAAACTTAACATATTCCCAAGGTTTCGGGACTTTGGGAAGTGGGAAGCTGATGAGAGACACTCCCTGAATAGTCAGGTTTAGGAAGAGGGCCCAGGGGAGGTCAGGAAGGCGGGAAGGTCAGGGGGTTATGGGGCGTAGGGGGGCCCCATGTGCCTGTCTGGGCACCGAATGGGTCCTGGGCTGAGGATATGCAGGGCGTGGTGGTTGTCTCACTTGGAGAAGGGACCCCAGGCTCACGTGGCACCGTCCTGTGTTCTGTCTGCAGACCGAGGAGCTGAACCGCGAGGTGGCCACCAACACGGAGCTGGTGCAGAGCAGCAAAAGCGAGATCTCCGAGCTCCGGCGCACCATGCAGGCCCTGGAGATCGAGCTGCAGTCCCAGCTCAGCATGGTAGGGGCGCGGCCAGGCCTGGGGTGGGCCCCGGGCCCCGCTGGGGGCACCGACCACCCTCTCTGACCCTGCTCCTCCTGCACCCCTGCAGAAAGCATCCCTGGAAGGCAGCCTGGCAGAGACGGAGAGCCGCTACTGCGTGCAGCTGTCCCAGATCCAGGGGCTGATCGGCAGTGTGGAGGAGCAGCTGGCCCAGCTGCGCTGTGAGATGGAGCAGCAGAACCAGGAGTACAAGATCCTGCTGGACGTGAAGACGCGGCTGGAGCAGGAGATCGCCACCTACCGCCGCCTGCTGGAGGGAGAGGACGCCCAGTGAGTGGGGGCCTGGGGCCAGGGCTGTGGGCCTGGGGCTGGGGGCGGGGCTGGAGATCTCAGACCCACATCTGATCTCCCTTCTCTGTTTTCTTTGCAGCCTGACTCAGTACAAGCCCAAAGAACGTAAGAATCTTGGACCGTGGTCGCTGCGGGCGGGGCAGCACAGGGCAGGCACCCATCTGCACCTTGCTGGGGGAGGGTCCCCCGGAGCTCCAGGAAATGATGGCTGATCCTTAGTGGGGGTGGGAGAAGGGACCCATTAGGGTTCAGGACTGATGCTCAGGGGAATCAGACGGGGAGACACTGCCTGGCCCAATGGGGGCAGGGCAGGGAGATGGTCCTTAATCCTGGAGTCCTAGTGTGATGGGGGAAACCTGGTCCTAGCTCTGAAGGCCGTCCTCTGATGGGGAGGCAGGGACCAGGTCTCATGACTTTTGCTCTGAGACCCTGCAGATGAGCGAGAGCAGACTGAACTCTAGCCTGGAGGGAGAAAGGGGCTTGGTCCTTGTCCTCTGGATCCCAGGGAACATAACCCACTAGCCCCGTGGTCCGCAAACTGCGGCTCAGCAAACCGTGGCTGGTGAGCCACATGCAGCTCTTTGGCCCCTTGAGTGTGGCTCTTCCACAAAATACCAACTTCTGCGCATGGGCCACAAAGTTTCAATCGCACTGTACATGCGCGCCCGCATGTGGTATTTTGTGGAAGAGCCACACTCAAGGGGCCAAAGAGCCGCATGTGGCTCGTGAGCCGCGGTTTGCCGACCACAGCCCTAGCCTGATGGAGGCGATGGGGACCAGGTGCAGGCCTTGGAGAGCCCCGCCCAGGCTGATGGGGGAGACAGGAGCACAGTCCATGCCCCTAAGACTGCAGAGAAATGGAGTAGACCCATGTTGTGGGCACCCCGTCTGCGAGGTGCTGCTCTTGCAGAAGGACACGTGGGTCAGAATCACCCCACCCACCTGGGGGGCTGGGGCACCAGCAGCGGGACAAGCTGGAAGGGAGGGAGCCGTGAGGGCAGAGGGACAGTGTGGATGTGATGCCGAGGAGCCAGCAGAGGCGTGGACACCGTGGCTGTGGGGGAAAGAGCGGGCTCCTCTCAGGGGTGGGGTGAGCCAGGCTCTCTGGGCCCCTGCCCCCCTCTGAGTGTCTGTCTCCCGCAGCCGTGACCACCCGTCAGGTGCGCACCATTGTGGAAGAGGTGCAGGACGGCAAGGTCATTTCCTCCCGCGAGCAGATCCACCAGACCACCCGCTGAGGACCCTGCTCACCTGCCCCGCCCCCCCAGGCCCTTATCAGCCCTGCAGCCTCGACCTCCCCAGCCTGAGCCCCGTGGCTCCCGTCCCTTTCCCATACCCCCTGCCTGACCAATAAAGCTTGCTGACTCAGACGTGGAATGCCCCCTGATTGTGGCCACTGAGTGGGCCCCCGTGAGGGAGGGGTGAACGGAAGCGGGGCCGGGGGATGGGACAGGGAGGAGTCCGCAGAAGCCCACTGTTGCTGACTTAGAGTCTCGGACCAGAGTAAGGAGTAGGTCTGGGCAGAGTTTGTGTGTGGTGGTCCCAGGGAAGGTGGTGCAGGCCGGGCCAGACCAGGGTGCGGCCAGTGTATGGGGGGTCTTAGGTGGCCTCTTCGTGTCCTCTAAGTGGGTCTGTGGCCTCGGGCAGTCGCTTCCGCTTGCTGAGCCTCATTCTCTCATCCATAAATGGGTGAGCAGATTTCAGGTGTGGGAGCCAGAGGCCCACGGGATGTTGCATTCAATTGCTTCTTGAGGTCCCTCCTCCGAGAGGGGGCAGGGGTGGGCCAGGACAGGAGTCTGGGTTCTCTTGGGAGAGGCACTGGGGAGGGGAGATGGTTAGGGCCCCCATTGCCCAAGAGAAAGGGGGAATCTCTCAGGAATGTTTCCTTAAATGGTCAGCTGCCGCTCGGGATGGGGTGCTGGGGCGTAGGTGTCCTGGGGAGCAGCACCACCCTCCCTGGCAGCCTGCGGGTGGGGTGGTGGGAAATGCATCCTGGGGAGGGGCCAGGGCACCCCCGCCCCCCGCGCGCAGCCACGCCCAGGGCCCTGTGGGCCCCGCCCCTTTCAGGGGAGGAGCCGCTGGGGAGGAGCCTGACACCGGGAAGTCTGCCTTTGAGTGAATCCGGAAACCATGGGGTGGGGTGAGCCTACTTTCCTGGTTTTCCTGGAGAAGTGGGAGTGGGTGGAAGGGGTGAGTGAGAGGAGGGGTGCCCCCACCCCACCCCGATTCACCGACAGGCCTGGGGCTGTCTGCTGCTGCACAATGAGACCTGGGTGTCCCAACCCCCGCTGCGTCCTGGTGCCTGGAGGCGGGGGGCGGGGCTTGGGCGGGGAGGGGGCAGGAGCGGGTGGGGCAGTGGCTATCTTTCTGTCTAGCTAGGAAGTGGGCAGCTGGGGCGGGGCTTTGGGGCAGGTCCCAGGCCCGCGCTGGACCGCAGAAGCCACAGGAAGCTTGGAGTGAGATGAGCCCCAGCTAACGGCCCTTCTGGCCCTGATACCGGGGAGGACAAAGCCGGCGAGCCCCTTCCCATGGCTGCGGCCCGGACCCCCTGCCTGCAGAGGCCACTGCAGCGCCGCATGCGGGCTGGGCCTGCAGGTGTTGCTCTGTCAGCAGCTGGCGCCTCTCCGCTGCCTGAGCAGCAGCCAGGACAAGGGTGCAGGCCAGGCAGGTGGCATCGTATCCTCAGGCCCCCCGCCGCACATCCGGCCACAACCTGCAGAACCAGCCCCGGGCCAAGGATGGCTCCTCCTGAGGGTGATCTCATTTATTTGAACAACCTTCCTAGGAAGCAGGAAGGCTCTGGGAAGAGGCGCCTCATTGTGTGAACGGGGACACTGAGGCTCTGAGGAACAGTGACTCAGCCCTTGCTTGGAGCCCGGCACGTCAGGGATGGAGCAAGGTGCTGCCGGGAGACTACGCTGTGCTGGGAACAGGCACCCGGAGCCCCACCTCCTGCCCCACCTCCGGCCCAGCCTCAGGCTGGGAGGCAGCGGTTCTCTCTCCACAGACGGGGCCTCCTCCTACGCTGCAGGGGCTGCGGAGGGGTCAGAGTGTGGGGCTGGCCAGGGCTTCTCGTCTTGCTCTTTTCTTTTCTTTTTATTGTTGCCCCTCTGCTGGGGAAGAAGACCCTGCCCCCAAAGTGAGGGGGCGGGTGGCTCCGGAGGCCATAACACGGGGGCAGCCTGATGTGCTGAGAGCTGAGTTAGGAGAGGCAGTGGCTGCCCTGCTGGGGTTGGGGTTCGCGGGAGATAGTCCTGGGCCCAGCAAGGGGATGCCCACTCTCTCCGGAAGTGCTCAGCCCAGGCCTGGGCAGGGGGGGGCCACAGGGCACAGACGAGGTTCAGGGGACTATGGCCTCTTGGGGGTGGCGTGGGAAACTTCGGTGGCTTTTTCCGGGCACCCCAAGCTGACCCAGTGGCTGGGGACATTGCCTGTGGCTGGGCTGGGAGGCCCAGCTGTGGGTTCTATATAGAGTCTCATGGTTCATCTGTACCCACCCACTCACGGCACAAAATGTTTTGCCCCAAATGGTTAACCGGTCGGTAACTGCCCTCAGCGTGCCTCACCCGCTCTCATAGGATGGACACACACCCACCTGATTCCCAGGCTCAGTCCCCATGGGTAGCCAGCCCCTGAGACTGCCTCCACCACGCCCCCGCCCTGGGAGGGGGGTCACAGGCAGTACACTGCCCACGATACTGCCCCGCCCTGCGCCTGGGTCTGCATGGGGACCAGGGGAAGCAAGAGACACCGGCCCTGGCCTGCAGGGACCCTAGCCTAGGAGGGTGAGCACGGCACAGTGGTGGGCTGACAATACGCCCTTCGCCCTTATGCAGTGTGGGCCTCCTGTGCCACCCATGCTGTGGGTGGCTGAGGAGAACAGTGGGACCAGAGCCAGGACAGTTCTCCCACCAGGCACTGGGCTCAGGCTGTAGCCAGCATTGACCCAGCCATGGGCATCCCTGAGGGTTGTGTAGACCATTGTGAGGGGCTGTGACAGCCCCTGCCCTTAGAAGGGGGCATCAAACATGGGCAAATTGGCATTCAGATTCACCCAGATCCTGGGACCAGTCATGGGGCCAGCGCCTGAGTCAGGGACATTTGTTCACCCCCAGAGAGCCTGCCACACCCCCTGTAAGCCCCTCACCCTATCACAGCTGAGCACACTGTACTGGGATTGTCTGCCCCCAGTCCTTCCAAATGATATGCCCTCAGGGTTTCTCTTCTTGTTGTTTTTTTGTTGTTGCTCATTTGTTTGTTTTTCCATATCAATGCACATAGTAGGCGCTTTATAAATATCTGTGAATAAATGCAATATGGCCACCAGTCTGTGCTAGGTGCTTTATTTATTTCGCCTCTAACATGTCTGTGAAGTAGTGCTGATCTTCCCATTTCCCAGAGAAGAAAACTGAGGCCCAGAGAAGCACAAAGACTTGTCCAGTATCTGGTCCCTGCTTGCCTGGCTCCAGACTGCTCTGTCCTGGCTCATCCAGCCTCTTCTCTCTTCATCCTCCCCCGGAGCCCATGGATCTGGCTACCACCAGGAGCTGAGGGCCCTGCAGCCCCCTCTTCTCTTCCCTCAGTCTCCCTGGGGCCTCCTTCCCCTGCCGTCTCTCCCCCAGGCCTGGCTGGTTACCAGAAAGAAAACAGTCCTAGCACCTGCCTTGTCCTGCTGATGCTGATGCAGTGGGCTGATGCTGTGCAGTGGGCTGATGTTGATCCAGTGGGCTGATGCTGTGCAGTGGGCTGAATTTGATCCAGTGGGCTGAATTTGATCCAGTGGGCTGATGCTGGTGCAGTGGGCTGATGCTGATGCAGTAGGCAGATGCTGGTGCAGTGGGCTGAATTTGATGCAGTGTGCTGATGCTGGTGCAGTAGGCAGATGTTGATCCAGTGGGCTGATGCTGGTGCAGTGGGCTGATGCTGATGCAGTAGGCAGATGCTGGTGCAGTGGGCTGAATTTGATCCAGTAGGCAGATGCTGGTGCAGTGGGCTGAATTTGATGCAGTGTGCTGATGCTGGTGCAGTGGGCTGATGCTGGTGCAGTAGGCAGATGCTGGTGCAGTGGGCTGAATTTGATGCAGTGTGCTGATGCTGGTGCAGTGGGCTGATGCTGGTGCAGTAGGCAGATGTTGATCCAGTGGGCTGAATTTGATCCAGTGGGCTGATGCTGGTGCAGTAGGCAGATGCTGGTGCAGTGTGCTGAATTTGATGCAGTGTGCTGATGCTGGTGCAGTGGGCTGATGCTGGTGCAGTGGGTTGTTGATGTTGATGCAGTGTGCTGATGTTGATGCAGTGGGCTGATGCTGGTGCAGTAGGCAGATGCTGGTGCAGTGGGCTGAATTTGATGCAGTGTGCTGATGCTGGTGCAGTGGGCTGATGCTGGTGCAGTAGGCAGATGCTGGTGCAGTGGGCTGAATTTGATGCAGTGTGCTGATGCTGGTGCAGTGGGCTGATGCTGGTGCAGTAGGCAGATGTTGATCCAGTGGGCTGAATTTGATCCAGTGGGCTGATGCTGGTGCAGTAGGCAGATGCTGGTGCAGTGTGCTGAATTTGATGCAGTGTGCTGATGCTGGTGCAGTGGGTTGTTGATGTTGATGCAGTGTGCTGATGTTGATGCAGTGGGCTGATGCTGGTGCAGTAGGCAGATGCTGGTGCAGTAGGCAGATGTTGATCCAGTGGGCTGAATTTGATCCAGTGGGCTGATGCTGGTGCAGTAGGCAGATGCTGGTGCAGTGGGCTGAATTTGATGCAGTGTGCTGATGCTGGTGCAGTGGGCTGATGCTGATGCAGAGGGCTGATGCTGATGCAGTGGGTTGTTGATGTTGATGCAGTGTGCTGATGCTGGTGCAGTGGGCTGATGCTGTGCAGTGTGCTGGAGCAGGGCCCAGGGATCTGGATAGGATGCTGATGATCAGTCAGGTTTGTGAATCTGGCAAGTGGAGGCGTGGCATTGGCCAATAATATTTCCTGGCCAACTCTGGAACGAGATGACCTCATACCTGAGATGGGACGGCCCCAGGAGAGAGGAATGAGGCGAACCCACCACCTGGAGGTGCTCTGTGCCCACCTGGCCTGGTGATTCTGGCGTTTGGCAACCTTGGGGCAGGTGTAATGGAGGAAATGCTCCTCACTCCTTCTCTGCCAACTCAGACGTCTGAGGCCCAGCTGGAGCCACCGCGGGTTCAGCCACCTTCCCACGAGGATCTCAGAGGCAGCCCCTCCTTTACCGCTGGGCTGAGAGCTGGTAACACTCATGCAGCTGCATCCTGAGGGCAGAGCATCTCAGGGTTTCCTGCACTCAGTGCTATTCCCACCTCAGTGAGCTCCCCCAGGTCAAATCATAAGGTGCAAGGTCAGAGACTATGTCACATCTCCCCCACCCCCTGCACCCCCAATGCTGGGCGTGTGGTGGGTGCTTGGTCTGTGGTGTGACTGAGTGGTTTGATGGGTTGGTCAGCAACTTTATTCCTGCAGCTTCTCAGCCCAGGCAGCTCCCTGGACCTTCAGCGCTGGGCCTGTGTGCACCCCTCCCTGAACCTGCAGGGATGGGGGAGGGGAGGTGATCCAATTAGAAAGGAGGCAGAGGCTGTGCTGGGGACCGAGAGGGAAAGCTCCCAGAGCCGGGTTCGAGTCCCAGCTCTTTGGCCTCCATGCTGTGTAACCTGGGAAAAGTATGTCACTCTCTTTGGTGGGAGCTTGGTGGCCTTTGGTGACCTCAAAGGTCATTTCCAGTTCTGAGGGTGATGAGTCTGTAGTCGGCCCTGACCTCCAGGCCCACCCTGACACCTGGGATGGTAGGATTTTTTTTGTCCAAAATTCCAAGGCCCCTTTACCCATTTGTGGAGTGTGGGGAGGGAGGGAGCATCTCCCAGGCTTAGTCCTAAAGGCGTGTGCTGGGCCCCAGGTCTGCTAATACCACTGGGCCCTGTGCCCACAAGCCAATGACTGATGGAGTGCCATGCTGCAATGGCAAAGCCTGGCTCTGCTGAGGCAGAGAGTTTCAAGGTGGTATCGCCCAGCAGAGCTCAGGCTGAGGCAGGCCCTCTCTGCTCCTCACCTTGACAGAGGCACTTCCGAGCAAGGGCAGTGGCCAGCTCTGTGGGTCACCCCTCAGACCACCCCGAGGAGGACTCTGACTTTGGGTCTAGACCAGGGGTGGGCAAACTTTTTGACTCAAGGGCCACAATGGGTTCTTAAACTGGACCGGAGGGCCGGAACAAAAGCATGGATGGAGTGTTTGTGTGAACTAATATAAATTCAAAGTAAACATCATTACATAAAAGGGTACGGTCTTTTTTTTTTTTTTTTTTAGTTTTATTCATTTCAAACATGCTGGATCTGGCCCGCGGGCCGTAGTTTGCCCACGGCTGGTCTAGACCCTCCCAATCCTGCCTCCAGCCCTTGGACCAAGGTCATGCCCACTGTGGGCAGAGGTCCTTCCAGGGAGGAGGCTGAGCCTAGACACACCTTGGTCCCTGCCTCCTAGACACTGTGGGAGAGTGAGGATGTTAGGGGCAGACATAGAACAGTGGGTCCTCGCGATAGCTGTAAGACACATTAATCATGCTGTTATTCGCGATTGTTCTGTTCTGATTAGAGAAAGCACATTCTGACCTGGCTGAGAGTTGTATGCCCCGGGACATGGGAGTCAACCTCGGAATGCGTCCATTCCTCTCTTCCAGAGCTGCCTATCATCATGGGAAGTTTAACAAGCCTGTTGCCAAAACAATCTCATCCCAGAGGTGCCTTCCCTTGGCGACCACCAGCCTGCATTGCCTGTAACCTGTGACCGTTATACTATACCTGCTTCCCCATGCCTGCCATTCCTACTTTCCCAGGTAATCTTGGTCCTTCTTCCCAATGTAAGCATATGGAGGGGTGCAGAGCAGATTTTCATGGATGGCCTGCTGCTCTCCCACACTGCCGGCAGTATTGGAATAAACACTCATACATGATTCAACCCTGTGCCTGCTCCATTGGCTCGAGTAGTGACAGGCAGCCCGGACCCGTTTCTTGTCCGGTTTCAGAGATGGCCTGAGCTCGGTTCTAGTCCCAGGCTAGTGACTTTAGGGGAATTGCCCCCTCTCTGGGTTTCCCTCTACTTCACAGGATGAGTTCAAGACAGAGATGTATGTTGGGGATGCATAGAGAGAGTGGCGCAGGATGGTGGAAAGGGCTCAAGCTGGACAAATGGACAGACGGGGGTTCCAACCTCCGCTCCCCATTGACTAGGGTCTTGGGGGGCCCCCTTATCCTCCCAGCTCCCTGTCTGTGAACTAGTGGCAGGAACAGGCCCCCCAGGGAACGTGTGGCACATGTAGGGCACACTACACGACACCCGAGCGTGGCAGGTGACCAGAGAGCCACCTCCCCGCCTCTCTCAACGGAGTGAGAGAGCCCAGCCAGGAACCTGTGGACACTTGAGAGAAAACTGCTGGGAACTGAGCCCTGGACACAGTGTGGGGACTCGAAAGCCCATGGTGTGGTCAGGGGTCACTCATGGCACTGGTAGCAGGACAGGGCCCCCCTCCCATCACTGTGTATAGTGGGTCCCAGTGATTAGGTGGAGCAATGTATTCGAGGTGGGTTGCTCAGGAGTACGGAGAGGGGGGCAGGGGTGTGGGAGGGAGGTGCCGGGAAGAGGTGGGCTTGAGGGGATAGGTGAGGGGCATCTGTGCTGGAAAAAAGGGTGGGGGAGCTGAAGGAGCTGGCGAGGGTCAGAGCTGGCCATCGGGGAGGGGCCCGAGGGGTCCTTCATGCGTGTTCCTCTGTGGCTGGTGGTGTGTCCTCCTCTTTCACAGATAGAAACCCCTGGGGCTCAGAGGGGCTAAAGGACCGCCTATGCCATGCAGCTTATAAGGGGCAGAGCCAGGGTTGAAGCTGCCACCTGGCCAGCCCCACAGGGCGGGCTGGTGCCATGGTGCACACCACTTCTGGGGGTCCTAGGGGCTCAAAGGCAGCCTCCGAGAGAGAGAGAGAGAGAGAGAGAGAGAGAGAGAGAGAGAGAGAGAGAGAGAATCTGTGGAACTGGAAGGGACTCCAAGACCACCCGGCCCAGCCTGGTCACTTTGCTGAGGGGAAACAGGCCCAGAGAGGGCAGGTGAGGGGTCTCAGGTCACACAGTGAGCGAGGCAGAGCCAGGCCAGGAACGAGCTCTCCTGCCAAGAGCCACGCGTGTAGATCCCCACGGCTGCATCCCAAGGGGGCCCTGGGACGGCATGGCTGAGGCTGTCCCCGTGGGGCAGGGAGTCTTCAACAGGCTGACTCACCGCCCGGGGACGCAGCCGACACAAAGCCACCTGGGCCAAGGCCCTGCTGTCCCCTCGGGCTCCGGGAACAGGAGCCGATTCCTGCCGCCCAGCCTGAGTCACCACCGACCGGCTTTTGTGTGTGTTTTCTCTCGGCCCCACACCCCCAAAGCTGGGTGGGAACCCGAGCAGCACAGCAAAGTGAGTCGACCCCGGGCTGAGTAATCCGGAGTGGGGAGTTGGACGGGACCTGGAGTGATGAAATCCGAGGGGAACCCGGAGTCAGCAGTTGGGAGGGCCCCGCCTCCCCAGGGACATATAAAGGTGCCCGGGCTCCAGGAGCCCCGCATCCTCCCCGCCTTCCTGAGCACCTCTCTCTCTCTTCTCTCTGCCGACTCGCTCACTCACTCACCTCCCTCCTCGGCACCATGACCACCTGCAGCCGCCAGTTCTCCTCCTCCAGCTCCATGAAGGGCTCCTGTGGCATTGGCGGTGGCTCCAGCCGCATGTCCTCCGTCCTGGGCGGAGGGTCCTGCCGGGCCTCCAATGCCTTCGGGGGCATGTCCTCCTCCCGCTACTCCTCCTCCGGGGGGGCCTGCGGGCTGGGAGGCGGCTATGGCGGTGGCTTCAGCAGCAGCAGCTATGGTGGAGGCCTGGGTAGTGGCTTTGGTGGAGGCCTGGGTGGTGGCTTCGGAGGAGGCTATGGTGGTGGCTTTGGTGCTGGCTTTGGTGCTGGCTTCGGGGGTGGCGATGGCGGCCTCCTCTCTGGCAATGAGAAGTTCACCATGCAGAACCTCAACGACCGCCTGGCATCCTACCTGGACAAGGTGCGCGCCCTGGAGGAGGCCAACGCCGACCTGGAGGTCAAGATCCGTGACTGGTACCAGAGGCAGCGGCCCAGTGAGGTCAAAGACTACAGCCACTACTTCAAGACCATCGAGGACCTCAGGAACAAGGTGGGTGGGCCAGGTGGGTGGCTCTGGTGGGTGGAGCATTGAGAGAGGTCATGGCTGCAGCGGCTCCTAGAAAACCACTTGCTACCATCTCCATTTTACAAACAGGGAGACCGAGGCTGGCCTGGGGGCAGTGGCCAAGGGCCACTCAGAGAGTTGGTGGCTGGGGGTCCTTTTTCAGCATCTAGGTGTCTGAGCTGGGCCTGGGACCCTGACTCTCTTATTTCCCTGCATGATCAGCTTCTCTCAGACTCAGGCCCAGGATGGGGTGGTGGGAGAGGTGGGTGCATCCCCTACACACCCTGAGCTGGGTGGGAAGGCACCCCAGGCTGACTAGAGAAGCATAGAGCTTGACCTGCCAGCCAGGAAAGCCCCAAATGTGGGGACACTTCCTTCTCCCCTCTTTGTTCTTCGCCCCTGAGCAGCAGGATAGTGGTTAACGCTGCCTCCCGCCCTTCGCCCCCTCTGCAGATCATTACAGCCACCATTGAGAATGCTCAGCCCATTCTGCAGATTGACAATGCCAGGCTGGCAGCTGACGACTTCAGGACCAAGTGAGTCTCTTGGTGGCTGGGCTGAGGGCTGAGAGCAGAGAGCAGGGGGTGAATGGTGGGGCTCTCTGTCCAGGGGGACCAGCAGGACTTGAGCCTCAGAGGCCTCATGGATGCAACCTGATGCCCTGATCTCTGTCCGCCAGGTATGAGCATGAGCTGGCCCTGCGCCAGACCGTGGAGGCCGACATCAACGGCCTGCGCCGGGTGCTGGATGAGCTGACCCTGGCCAGGGCCGACCTGGAGATGCAGATCGAGAGCCTGAAGGAGGAGCTGGCCTACCTGAGGAAGAACCACGAGGAGGTGAGGTGGCTGCTGGCATTGTTGGTGGGAGGCTGGGTCAGTGGCGTATAGATGCACCTGGGGTCAGGAAAGGAAGGGCTCAGCTGAGCTGACTCCCTCTCGCCACCCCTTCCTAGGAGATGCTTGCCCTGCGGGGTCAGACTGGTGGGGACGTCAACGTGGAGATGAATGCTGCCCCCGGTGTGGACCTGAGCCGCATCCTGAATGAGATGCGAGACCAGTATGAGCAGATGGCAGAGAAGAACCGCCGAGATGCCGAGGCCTGGTTCCTGAGCAAGGTGGGGCTGGGCCCTCAGCCCTCCTGTGGGACTTCCCAGTCGGGGGGCTGCTGGAGTGCCTCACACCTTCTGCCCTTTTTTCCCATCTCAGACCGATGAGCTGAACAAAGAGGTGGCCTCCAACAGCCAGCTGGTGCAGAGTAACCGCAGCGAGGTGACCGAGCTCCGGCGGGTGCTTCAGGGCCTGGAGATCGAACTGCAGTCCCAGCTCAGCATGGTATGAACCCCTCCCCCCCCCCCCGACCGCCACAGCCCCCAAGTCACAATACAGTTCCACCTCTCTTTCCCCAAGAGTGGGGCTGAAGGGATCCTTGTACCCACTATATAGATGGAGAAATGAAGCCCAGAGTGGTGGAATAACTTTTCTCCATGTTGCCTGACCCACCCGTAGCCCATGCACCTCCCAGAAAACATGCCCAGAGACCTGTAGGGACAGCAGTGACCACCTCCAATGACTCTCTTGTTCTCTCACAAACAGAAAGCATCCCTGGAGGGCAGCCTGGAGGAGACCAAAGGCCGCTACTGCATGCAGCTGTCCCAGATCCAGGGGATGATCGGCAGCGTGGAGGAGCAGCTGGCCCAGCTGCGCTGTGAGATGGAGCAGCAGAGCCAGGAGTACCAGATCCTGCTGGACGTGAAGACGCGGCTGGAGCAGGAGATCGCCACCTACCGCCGCCTGCTGGAGGGAGAGGACGCCCAGTGAGTGCCTGCCTCTGCACCCCCTCCCCTCAGTCCTACGCCATAGACCCTTCAGCCCCCCTGCTGCTCCCAGCACCTCTAACTGCTCTGCCTTTTCTCCCCCACAGTCTCTCCTCCTCTCAGCACACGTCATCATCCAGCCAATCCTATTCTTCCCGAGATGGTAAGACTCCTGAGGGTCCCTGGCATTTCAGAGCCTCCAGCGCCCGCCCCCCCCTTTTCCCTGTGTGGGGCCAGCTGAGCTCCCAGAGTCCTTCTCACCTCATCTCTTCTCTCCCACAGGCATGTCCTCCTCCTCCGGCCGCCAGACTCGACCCCTCCTCAAGGAGCAGGGCTCCTTGAGCATCAGCCAGGGCCAGAGCTCCAAGCACTGAGCTGCCTCTCCCAGAACTTCCTGCCCGCCCACCGGCCTCACCCCCGGAAGGCCTGGGTCAGGCCTCTGTTCTCCCAGCGCAAGTCCCAGCTGTCTCCCCTTCCTCTCCGCCGGTGATGGGCTAATAAAGCTGACTTTCTGGTTGATGCAAACATGTGTGGTCTCTGTCCTTGAACGGATGAGAAGGGAGTTGAAGGTGACGCCCAGGGGCCTTCTGGGGCTCAGTCTGAGGGATATGAGAAAGAGCGAAGCTCGGAGGGGTTTGTAGGGTCTTCCTGGAAGACCTCCATGCCATCGTGGGAGTGGGAGGTGAGAGACAGGGTGGGAAGGAGCGTCCACACGCCAACAGACACCATGTGAGGCGTCTTACAGAGGTTCTTTCCTTAGACCTTCCTAGCAACTCTGTGACCTGGGTGTGGTCACAGACACAACCCTGGGGTTCAGAGAGGTTAAGTCACTTGCATGAAGTCACGCTGATAGTGACAGGATTGAGGTTCCCAGCCAGGTCTGTCTGGCTAAAATGTCCATTCATGACAGTTTTACCAAGACCTTTGTGGAATTCACACGCAATACAGAACATTACAAAATAGACTGTTAAGGTAACAGGATGGCCCCAGGGAAGATGACGCCACAGATAATCATCACCCCAGCTTCTCAGGGCCCATCTTAGCTTAGCGAGCCTTTCTTTTATACCACCCTGTCCCATTCGGTATTTTAACCACAGACTCAACGCTTGAGCTCTGAGCTTGATCGCTTGTCGCCTCACCTTTGCACACAATGGCTTTTCTGTGGGACGGTGGGAGGGTGAGACTCTGCCTTGAGAATAGTGCCCATGGTTAGAGCCTTTCTTCTCCCCACCTGCTCCTCCTCATCACCCCGTCAGCTCCTTCCTTTCCCCCCTTCCCCGCAGCCGGTACATTTTGTGCTGATGAGCTCCCTGGGAAATATCTCTTCTTCATTCCCCAAACCACTGCCCCATTCAGACCTGCTTCCTCTCTCCCTAGAACTGGCCACGGCCCACTCACCAGCGCCCCGTGCTATCCATCTCTCCCACCCCCATTTCTGCCCAGTGATCTTCTAACAAAATGTGGTCAAAATGAAGAATAAGGACTCCTCTGCTTAACCACTCATGCTGTTCCTTTTCCCCTTCGATGCTTGGCGCTTCCTTCTCTCCCTGCTTTGCCTCCGTTCCACCCTTCCCTGCCCTGTTCTCGTGAGTCAACCATACCTGGCTAATTGCATTGTCCCACGCCTCTCACTTGCTGTGGATGCCTTCCAGATTCTACAAATTTTAATCAAACAAATCAAAGTTATGTATGTATAACAGAATAAAACCTTTTATAAAATAAGAGCCATTCCCCCCAAAAAGGAAAAAAAAAAAAAAGAGCCATCCCAGTTTGTGTCATAGACCTCCATTCCAACCTCCCACTTTCTTAGCTGTTACTTTTGGCATTTGTCCCCTTATTTTATTTTATTGTGATTATTTTTTAATCCTCACTTGAGGACATGCTTAGAGAGAAGAAGGGGTGGAGAGAGGGAGAGAGAGAGAGAAACATCAATTGGTTGCCTTTCATACATGCCCAACCGGGGATCAAACCCACAACCCAGGTATGTGCCCTGACTGGGAATTGAACCAGCAACCTTTAGGTGCACAGGATGATGCTCAACCCTCCTTATTTTTAGACAACAGGCTTAGACTAGCATTTCTTGATTGTTTTTTAAGTTTTAGTGTTTAATGCTTGACTTCTTGCTATGAAGGATGGGGACTTACTAAGCTCTCTTATACAGCATTGCATCCCACTTCTTCCTCACTTTCCTTTTCCCCCATCTTCTCAATATATTCATATTTTCATTAGATAAATGTTATAATGTTTATATTATTATGACTATTTAAATACTAGTCACAGTCAAATCATGTTTTATACTATATTACATTTCCTTGGAATAAATATCAATTTGTTTAGGTTTTCTATGTACCTATCACTAACTTATTCCCTCATTCACTGTTGGAAGTATAAGTCTCCTCTTCATATATTGAACACTGCCTATTCCATCAATTTCATCTTTTCAAAGATGACCCTTCTGGAGCCCTCTGTCCCCCTGCTTCGGTCTATCTGTTTGCTCTCTAGGCCTGCTGTCACCCTGGAATCTCTCTTCACCGTCATCTGGGGGTCTCTTCTTTCTGTGTTGCATCCCTTGTTTTCTGGATCCCATGTCTTACCTTTTCTTTTTCTTTCCCCCCCCTTCCTTTTAGTGAAGCACATTTTCTAGTATTTTCTGAGAAAGGATTCATAGCACTTTTATGCCTGAAAATATGGTTAATCAACCCTCACTACCCTCACTCTTGACTGATAGTTGGGCAGGGTATGGAATACTAGTCTGGAAATAATTTTCCTTCAGCATTTGGAAGGTATTGTTACACTGTTTCCTGGCATCTCAATAGTGTTGCTGTTAAGTCTAATGCTATTTTGATTATAGATTCTTCGTACAATCCTATTCCTATCCCTTTCCCCAGAACTTTTGGGTTCTCCCCTTTCTTTCTAGCAGCTGAAATATCACGTGTTGTGTCTTCACCTATAGGACAGGGCACTTGGCAGAATCTTTCAATGTGGAAACCCATGCTTTTCAGTTCTGGGAGATTTTCTTGAATATTTATTTGATGATTTCCTCTCCTCCATTTTCTCTGCTGTATCCTGTAGAGACAAGACATAAACCCTTTGGCCCGGCCAGTGTGGCTCAGTGGTTGAGCATCAACCTATGAACCAGGAGGTCACAGTTTGATTCCTGATCAGGGCACATGCCCAGGTTGTGGGCTGGATCCCTATTGGGGGGCATGCAGGAGGCAGCTGATCCATGATTCTCTCTCATCATTGATGTTTCTATCTCTATCCCCCTCTCCCTTCCTCTCTGAAATCAAGAAAGATATATTAAACAAACAAAGAAATAAACAAAAACAACCCATAAACCCCTTTGAAGGAGTACAACCTCAAAGCAGAAATGTGAGTTTCCCCTTTAATAAGGGAACCAGCTTTTCCATCCAGAAATGCCTTGATGCCTGGATTCCTCAAACAAGATTTAAGTCCCAAATCAGACTGCAATTTGCTTGTGGCTGGCCTTCCCCACTTCCTGAGATGCTAGTGCTGAGGTGAGGAGGTTGAGTGGCTCTCGAATGTTCCTTGTAACATGTCTACTTCGAACACGCCCTCAGATTCTTTGTGCTTGACTTAATGTCAAGGTTTGTGAAATATTGTTTCAGATAACTGCGTAAAGTGCTGAAACAATGGCCCGAGTGAGAATTAATGATAGCCTGTAAAGTATATCTGCTGATGTAAATGAATTAGTGCTAAGCTTGTAAGCTTCTGCTTTCTTTGGGCCCATTGTTCTTGAGAGCTATAAAAAGCATAGCATGCCCTCCTTGTCTCTGAGATAAGGGATTTCTTGTTTGCCTTCCCACTGCGGTAGGTCGGGTAGGTCTTCTGATGACTCCCTGAAACAAACAGGGATGACACTTTCCGTGTTGCTTGTCCCCACAGCCCTTAGGCGGCGCCCAGACCCCAAGGGACACTCAGAAATGTTTGTGGAGTCAAACCAGGGGTTTGGTGTAGAAGCCGCTGTTCTTGCTGGTCTCCACGAAACCTTCCTAGAAGCAAATTTCTTGAGAACAGGCTTCTTTGGCTTCCCTGTGCCTCTCGTCATGTTGGTACCAGGCTTCTACTGGGGTTGGTATTGAGGAGCTTCTGTGGAAGAGAAAGCAATGGAGGGACAGAGTCCGGTCTGTGAGAGCTGAGGCTCTGAGCACCTGGAGCTCTTTATCGGGCGGGCCTTCCAGAAAAAGTGTGTGGTCACCACCGCGGGCTGATGTAGCTTTGCCTCCTCTCTTCCCCCAACTCTCCAGGACTCCTGAAGGGCTTTGAGTGAACTTGGGGCGGGGGGTGGGGGAGGGGGGTGGGGGGAGGTTAAAGCAAAGATGGCTATTTAGGGAGTCCATTTTGGAGTTGGCTCCCTGCTAACTTATTGCTGGGATCCAAGCATCTCTGTCTTCCCCATGATCATGGTATTGCTGCACATAAAAAAGATATGTTTTGGTCCTTCCAGTTTTTATCTGCCATGTGAAGAGTGTGATAACATAAATGGAAATGGAAAACATAAACACATTCATCCATTGTTCCGTCCCTTGGGTTTTTCCTCTCCCAGGCTCTTCTCTGGCCCCATTATGTGTGAGTTCATGGCAAAGGTGAGTTTCAAAGACCTAAGGGGCTTCATGATTAGATGAATAAGTTCAAAGAAATAAAAGACCAGCATAAAAGACGCAAGTGCCATTATTCATATGGGACTGAAAACGGAAAACAAAGTGACCGCCCATCAGTACTGTACAGTCAAGTCAATAGGGGTCCACTCATACTATAAAATATTCAGCCGCCATCACAACCATACATTGGAGCTATGTCAGAAGAGATTCCTGAGGGTCCAGGGAGAGGGGAATACAGGATGCAGGAAAGCACAGGTAGGATATTGATCTCACGTGTGAATAAACAAAACCAGTCTCCCGATTATGTAAATGCATTGTGTGTGTGTGTGTGTGTGTGTGTGTGTGTATAATTACACGAACACCCAAAATATGAAAGGGTATGCATGAAGTTCTTAGCATGGGTTACCTCAGGGCTAGGGTGGGAGGCTGATGTGAGTGAAGGGGGGAGTAAGGGGAGGAGGGGAATCCAGAAAACACAGGAAAGGAAAAAGGCGGGCACACACATTTATACATATACGTGCAATTGTGTATGTGTCTACATGGACAAAGAAAACAAACAAAAAAATTTAAAGGCAAAGAATCAGTTAATTTGTTGAATATCACATTGACTTCCTAGTTAGAAACAGATCGCACACATTAACATCCTAGACTGTCAATTTCATAGAGCTGTATAATAGATTTTCATCGTCTTAATAATCTTCCAGTGTACACAGTTCAGCAGTGTTAAATGTATGCACATTGTCGTGCAATAGGTCTCTAGGGCTTTTTTATCTCGCAGGGTTGAAACTCTATTCCCATTAAACACCAATTCCCTCTTCTCCTTCCCCCAGTCCTTGGTAACCAGCTTTCTACTTTCTGTTTCTATAATTTTGACCGCTGTAGGTACTTCATAGGCGTGGAATCGTATAGTATTTGTCCTTTTTCACTTAGCACAGTGTCCTCTAGGTTTGTCCATGTTGGTTAGCAGGTGGCACCATAAAATAGATTTAATTCACTTTGTACTTAGATAACAGTATGACAACACAAGTCAAAATGATACCCAGAAGAAAAGCACTAAAACGAAAGCAGGATCACAGTCCCCTGAAGAAGGTAGTGCGAAATAGTAGTGGGAGGCAAGAGGCCGCCCTGGTGTTGAGCTCCGAGCACGGCGTTGGGCCCTTTCCTTCATCTCTCTGCATCTCGGTTACCTCGTCTGTCAATGTTGGGTACTAGGATCTACCTGAGGGCTCATGTGAGCATTAAAGGAGATGAAATGCATACAGCAGGCACCCAGTAAATGTTTGCTCACTCTTTCCCTCTCCGTTTCACAGTTTTCGCAGAGCCTGGCCTGCATGACCTCATTTGATTCTTGCAGCTGTGTTTCTGGCCTGGCAAAGCTGAGCTGGCTCTCTGCCAAGACTCCCACCTGTCTCCCCTCACCGCATCCTCCTGTTTTACAGGTGAGGGTGCTTAGGCCCCGGGAGGTTGAGCGGCCTGCCCGAGGGTGCATGGCTGGCGGGTGAGGTGTCAGAGCACCCATGTGGGTCAGACCCCTGGCCTGGTGTGACTTGCTCTGGTCACGGAGAAGGCGAGTTCTTGCAGGAGCTCAGAGAACTCAGCTGGGCCCACTTCGAGGCTGCTCTGGGCCAGGTGTGCTGGGCTGGGGGTGGGGGCAGAGTGGGGGCTACAGTGACCAATCAAGGGCTGCCCTGGTCTTAAAGGAGACACTGCCTTCCAGCACCTAGGCAGGGAACGGCCCTCTTCGTTCTCCTTCTCCCAGAGGTGCCTCTGGTGGGTGCAGGGTGGGCTGTGCTTACCAAATCCAAGCCCCCCTCCCACCCGGCAGCCCCATCTTGGCTGATGCCTGCCTTCCTCTTCCTCCTCCTCTCGGAGAAAGGCAGTGAGGTGTTTACATCATGGAAGTGGTAAGTGCTCAAATTGGGGCTTGATGGATTGTCTAGGACAGTGGTCGGCAAACTCATTAGTCAACAGAGCCAAATATCAACAGTACAACGATTGAAATTTCTTTTGAGAGCCAAATTTTTTAAACTTAAACTATATAGGTAGGTACATTGTTATTAACTTAATTAGGGCACTCCTAAGGCTTAGGAAGGGCCACACTCAAGGGGCCAAAGAGCCGCATGTGGCTCGCGAGCCGCAGTTTGCCGACCACTGAATCAAGAAAGCCTAGACTGCAACGTTTTAAGAAAAAAATATTTATTGATTTTTTTTTTTTTGCTGTCTTGAGGGCTTTATTTATTTATTTTTATTAATTACTATTGAAAGTATTACATATGTCCCCTTTCCCCCCATTAACCCCTTCCATCCTGTCCCCACCCCCACCCCAGGCCTTTAGCATCCTATTGTCCGTGTCCATGGTTCATGCATACATGCATATAAGGTCTTTGGTGGATTACTTCCTGCCCACCCACCCTCCCCGGCCTTCCCTCCGAGATTTCCCACTCTGTTTCATGCTTCCATGTCTTTGGATCCACTCCATTCATCAGTTTATTTTGCTACTTAGTTTTCCACATATGAGTGAGATCATGTGATACCTGTCTTAAGAAAAACATATTCAAAATAATGCAGCTTCAGCTTAAAAGTGTGTCATGTCTGCCCAGCCAGTGTGACCCAGTGGTTGAGCATTGGCCTATGAACCAGGAGTTCAAGTTCAATTCCCGGTCAGGACACATGCCCGGGTTGTGGGCTTGATCCCCAGTGTGGGGCATGCAGGAGGCAGCCCATCAGTGATTCTCTCTCATCATTGCTGTTTCCATGTCTCTCTCTCCCTTTCGGAAATAAATGAAAGTAATACTAAAAAAACAAAAAACAACCCCAAAACTCATGTGCCTCACTGTGGGTTCCAGAAGCAGACTCTCAGACAAAAATTCAAGTTCAAAAGTTCAAGTTCAAAAGTGGGTGGTGTCTCGGGAAACACCATTAGGGAGCAGGTAGGTGAGAGGGGGAAGGGAGGCAAGGGCTACGAACAGGTGTATTATCAAGCCAGTGAACACTGTGGACAGCTGTAGCCTCATCCTGCTGTGGGACCCCAGGAGACAGTGTAGAATATGCACCCAGTATTCTTCCCAAAAGGTGAGGGAGCTGGGGCCTTTGTCCCCTGATCCCATCAGTCCCAGATTGAGGGCACTCTCAGGCAGGGGGTGGCACTAACTTCCTAGCACTCCAGCCTGCCTCCTGCACAGGCAGAACGGGCCGTGGTGGCTGGAGGCCCTCAGGCACGCGTCTCTGGTGCTGACAGTTGGAAATCTGGCCAGTCAGGGCCCCGGAGAAGTGGCTGGAGCGCGGTGGGTCCAGGAGGCAGGCTGTGATGCCGCCAGGGGTAAGGGACCCAGCTTTACGGACACCCACACAGTCAGTGGCGGCTGGGAGGGGTTCAGCCCTTGGAGACGGAGGCCCAGGGGAATCTCCCTGCCTTTATGTCTCTAAGTCTCTAACATAGAGAAGGTAACTCCTTTCCCAAGGGATGAAATGAGGACTCAGGGGCAATGCCTAGGACAATAGGCACAGAGCAAAGCTCAGGAAACGGAAGCTCTCAGTGTCCTTCAGATGCTATGAGTTCAGACTCTTCTCAGGCCTCAGACCTTAGAAGATAATGGTCTCTCTTGACCGTCAGCTGTGTCTCTTTGTTCGTTAGTGCGAGTTTTCTATTCCATCATTGTTTCCCTTTTTGCCTTGGCTGCCAGGCAACCCAGGGCTAGACGTCAGGTATAGCAGCCTCTTCCCTGTGTTACCGCCACCTCCCTTTTGCAGCAGACACACTTTGGGGTGGTTGTTGGGGCCAAATCTGTGCCCCACCTTCTTCTGATATCAGCCCCTTTATCCTTGGTCATGGGGGGTGGTGGTGGCGGCCACATATGTCTGCAGGGTTGGTCATATAAGTTCAGTCACTGGACACACCAGCCCACACAGCAATCTTGCTTGGGACTTTCCTTCCTTCCTTCCTTCCTTCCTTCCTTCCTTCCTTCCTTCCTTCCTTCCTTCCATATATTTTTTCTTATTTCAGAGAGGAAGGGAGAGGGAGAGAGAGATAAACATCAATGATGACAGAGAATCATTGATCAACTGCCTCCTGCACATCCCACACTGGAGATCGAGCCCACAAGCCAAGCATGTGCCCTGACTGGGAGTCGAACTGTGACCTCCTGGTACCTAGATCAACCACTGAGCCGCGCCGGTCTGTCTCCTGGGGCTTTTCAAATTTGGTCTGATCATCTCTGGCCATGAGGCCAAAGGATGAGTTCAGGGAGGCCTTCAGACATGGTTCTAGTCTTACGGAAGAAGGAGGAAGAGCAAAACCTAGTTGTGCATGCGTGTGTGCGTGTGCGCACGTGTGTGTGCATGTGAGTGTATGTGCACGTGAGTGTCTGTTGCCCCAGAGAAGAGCCAGGACCTGGTGATGCTCAGTGACTGGCGAGGCTTCCTCCGGCCTCTGGACCGCATGGGACACCGGAGCTGCGGCTTCTCCGTCTCCCTCATACCCAGGCCCGGGCAGGCAGTGCTGGGCCTCCAGCTCAGCGCGGGGGTCCTGCTGGCAGCTCCCGTGCCTTGTCCCCTCACACCCACCCTGTCCTGCTGACGCTTCCCCAGCAGGGTGTCCGGGCCTGCCTGCTCCCGTAGACTCCGCCCCGGCCAGGCCCTCCCTGACTCGCCAGCTCATCACTTCGGGGCCGCGGGCCTCAGCAGCTCTTCCGAGGCCTCCTCCTTTTCTTGTCACTCCCACGCCCCCGCGCTCTCCTGGACTCCTCTTTGTTCTTTGTCTCTGCCTTTGCCTGACGCCTGATACCTGTTCTCCCATTGCGCTCACCCCTGCCCCCCATTGGGCAAGCATCTAGGGACTCATTAAAGGGAGATTTTCCCCAAACACCGACTCTGTGCCCAGCTCCGGGCTGGCCACCGCCATGAATTATTGGCGCCTGCCCAGAATCCTGCGTGGCAGAAACTGTTATGCCCGTTTGACAGGAGACGGGCTCAGGGGCTGCAGGGAGTGGGCCAAGGAGTGGAGAGCCCAGACTGAGCCCCCCTGACTGACTTGGGAGGCCCTGCTGCTTCCTGGATCCCGCACATGTCAGCCCGGGGGAGGGGGGCTGCATGACGCTGCATCTGCTCCCCAACCTCTGATGGTGAAAATCATTCCTCTCTCTCTGGAGCTCCCGGGACCCCACCCCCATCTTCCCCTCTCCTCTGACCCCCCCCCCCCCCCCCACGGCCCCTGTAATGCAGGATCCTGACACAGCCATTCCGGCTCCCAGTTGCCTACTTCCCTGAGTTCCCACAGCCACGCCCCTGCCTGGGAATGCCCTCTCCCCACCCCACCCATGCACGGCTCTTCCTTCTCTGAAAACCTGAGTCAAAGGCAACCTTTCCAAGAAGCCTTCCGTGTGGTACCCACCCCACCTGGTGGCTCTTCGGCTCGGTGCTCCCCTCAGCCCGGCCTGTGGAGCAGAGAAAGCGCGAGGCTCATTTGCCCTCCCCCATCAGACTAAACATCTCCAAGGGCAAGGGCTGTGTCTCCTCCATCAGATTAGAGTAATTACAGGAAATTAACATGCCGAGCTCAAGGAGAGGCATTTTGTGGCCCCCAAAGCACCTAGTAAGCTTTGGGGTGGGGGGGGGGGCGCGGGTCGGCGGGCACAGACCACGGAGGCAGTGGGAGGGCAGAGAAGGGGAAAGCCGGGTGATCTGAGGGATGGGGTGGGGCTTGCAGGAGAAGAGCGGTCTGAGCCAACGTGGGCCACCCCTTACCTGGACAATGGCCAGGTAACATCTTCCTTCCTGGTTTTTCCTTTCCTGCCCCTCTGCCGAAGTATGCGCCCCCGGATGCCAGAGAGGCCTTTGTAAAACACACCTGGCAACGTTATTCCCCTGCGTGGACCCCCTTCAGTGTCCCCCAGCGTCGTCAGGGTAAAGTCCGAGCCCCTCAGCAGGACCTCTGTCACCGGGCCGCGCTCTCAGCTCCATCAGGCCCATGCAGTCTCCGGCGCTGGGCTCAGCGATGCTTCAAGGCTGCGGTTGCCCTCGGACCAGTGGGTCTTTGAGCAAGTGGATGTCCTTCCTCACTTCTTTGCTTGCTTAGCATCTATTCAGTTACAAACTCCTCTAAGATGCTTGCCCACGCTGGGATGGGTGGAATGACTGCTCTTTCTCTGGTTCCATTCATCATTCACCCACCTGCTCACAGGCCTACCCACCCACCATTCATCCTCCTTCATTTTTCTAGTTATCCGTCCATCCATCCATCCATCCATCCATCCATCCATCCATCCATCTGTCACATTCCCTTACCAACTTCTCTTTCCTCTCTTTCTCCCTGTTCCCCTCCTCCCTTTCTTTTGTCCTTCATTGAGCACCTACTTTATGCCACACAGTCTGCAGAAATCATATGTTTTTTTAAAAAATTGATTTCAGAGAAGAGAGAGGGAGGGAGAGATAGAAACATCAATAATGAGAGAGAATCGCCCTAACCGGTTTGGCTCAGTGGATAGAGCGTCGGCCTGAGGACTGAAGGGTCCCAGGTTCGATTCCGGTCAAGGGCATGTACCTTGGTTGCGGGCACATCTCCAGTAGGAGGTGTGCAGGAGGCAGCTGATTGATGTTTCTCTCCCATCAATGTTTCTAACTCTCTATCCCTCTCCCTTCCTCTCTGTAAAAAATCAATAAAAAATATATATATTTTAAAAAAATAATAATGAGAGAGAATCATTGAGAGAATCAATGATCGGCTGCCTTCTGCACGCTCCCTACTGGGGGTTGAGCCCACACCCCAGGCATGTGCCCTGCCCGGGAACCAAACCTTGACCTCCTGGTTCATAGGTTGATGCTCAACCACTGAGCCATGCCGGCCAGGCCAGAAATAATATCTCAAATTTGTGTGTTGAACTGAGGTCTAGCCTTAAAGAACAGGAGGCATTTGGACAGAAAGAAAGAACAGAAGTGGAAATTCAGGCCGAGGCCTGGGATGGGTGGAGACGTGGGTGTCAGCGACGGGACTGGGCCGTTGGGGATGGAGCTCGGTTTGCAGTGGGCATTGTGGGTAAGTGTCTGGAGAGCTGCAGCCTCACTTTCCCTGAACAGGGAGCGAATAGACGGTGAGCGGACCCATCTGCTGCTGGCCCTTGGCCATCTGCCCGTTCATGTTCTTAACAACCTGAACGTGGTTCCGGGGTGCAGGCTCTCACAAGGACACCTGGCTCTTTTGACCCCACATGTTCTCACCCTGCCCAGCTCACATTCCTGAGTGGCATGTGTTAAACATTTCGCACTTTCAAAGCAGGCTCTGCTGTGTGACTTTGGACATGACCCTTCCCCTCCCTGGGCCTCAGTTTCCTAATCTGTCAAGTTAAGAGATGAGGTCTAGATGGCCATGGAGGCCCTTGTTGGCTCTGAGTCTTGGGGACCCCCGAGCAGGAGGGGACTTGGCCCTGGAATGTGAGCCTTGCGGCAGGCAGAGCTGGGACTGGGTCCTGGCCAAGCAGCTTCCTTGCTGTGGGCTTGGGGGGTCTCCTCCACCTTGGAACCTTCTGCATCTCTAAGGCGGGGTGGTCAGTCTGCTCCGTCAGCGCCCACAGCTGGCAGGCTCAGGCAAGGCCAGGGACACCGAAACGCTGGGCTCGGCCCGTCTGTCGTGTCAGCCCAGGCTCTGATGAGGACACTTGGCCCAGATGGCTGGCTGGCCTGGGAAACCAGCGGGTGGCAGCGCTCTCTAGGGGAAAGGGGACCCGGGCCTTGGGGCAGTGCTTCAGCCTCCTGCTTGCCTCCTGAGCCTGCAGTCCTGCCTGCCAGCCTGCTCCGGGCTCCGGGCCCCGTGCTGGGCCTGCCTGTCTGGTGGCAGAGGCTGAGGTCCAGGTCAGCTCAAGCCCAACATATTGTCTCTACAAGTGACAGCCCCCAGCGCCAGGGGACCCAGCTACACACAGGTGGCTGGGACTTTGTAGGATGAACAGGAGAGGCTAAAAGCTGCTCCCAGCCTGTCCCTGGCTGTGGGCTCGATCCCAAGTGGGGAGCGTGCCGGAGGCAGCTGATCAATGATTCTCTCTCATCATTGATGTTTCTATCTTTCTCTCCCTCCCTCTCCCTTCTTCTCTGCAATCAATAAAAATATATTTTAAAAAAAGAAGCTGCTTCCAGAAGCCTCCCAGATTGGCCCTGCTCATCTCTTAGCACAACCATCTCTCTGTCTTTCTTAAAATATATTTTTATTGATTTCAGAGAGAACGGGAAAAGGAGAGAGAGAGACAGAAACATCAATGATGAGAGAGAATTCCTGCACGCCCCCTACTGGGGATTGAGCCCGCCACCCAGACCTGTGCCCTTGACAGGAATTGAACCCGGGACCCTTCAGCCTGCAGGCCAATGCTCTATCCACTGAGCAAAACCAGCCAGGGTGCACAGCTCTCTCTTTAACACGTTTCTCACCACAGCCTCTGCAACTTGGACAGCTGCCAGTCTGGTAGGTGGGGTAGTGGGTTGAATAGAGCATCTACTTTATGTAACCTGAGTCAAACTCAAATTCATGACCACATGGAACCGCAGAACGGGACCTTATTTGAACATGGGTCTTTGCAGATGTAACTGTGGTGAGAATTGAGATGAGGCCATATTGGATTGGGGTGGGCATTCAATCCAATGCGTGTCCTTATTAGATGTAGATGAGAACACAGGGAGACACAGAGATGACGGCCGCAGAGCTGGAGGCAGAGATGGGAGTGGTGCTGCCACACACTACAGAACGCAAGGAGCCACCAGCAGCCCAGAGAGGGAGGAAGGACTCTCCCTGAGCACCTTCAGAGGGAGTGGCCTGCCCACTCCTTGATATGGGACTTCTGGCTGTGAGAGAAGAACTTTCTCGTGTTCTGAACCACCATATGTGTGGTAACTTGTTACGGCAGTTCCAGAACATGAGTACATAGGCATTGCACTTGTCTTGTGTCTCTTCACATCTTAAGGAATTTTGACATGCAACCTCTCATCCCTCTCAGGTGGGGGGTGGCGGGGGGCAGGGGAGGTTTGCTCAGGGCAGGGACAGTCTCTTCCATGAGCTTGGGCTCCAAGGGCATTGGCTGTAGCTCCCTCCTCAGACCGGGCTGTTCCTCCTCAGGATCCCATCGCCTGGCTCCCTGCCTGGTCTCAGCACACAGTGCAGTCCCTTCATCTGTTTGGATTGGCCTGGGTCCCCCCCCCCCCCCCCCACAGGCTGGTGTGGGGAGACTCATCGACCACAAGAGGCACCGCCCCAGGCTCCTCCATTACCCCTCCTTCCCAGGTGGCAGGAGGAGGGTCAGGTAAAGGCACCCACACAAAGCCTGCCGAGGTGTGCAGCGTTGGGGGTACTCCAGGCTCCCACAGAACCCCCCCCCCTCCGCAACCCGGTTCCATTAACCCCTGCTGTCCCAGAAAGCTGCCTCCCCTCAAAATGTCCCGAGCACAGGCTGGGCCATTGGTGCCTAGTTCCATGTCTGCAGGGAGGGGGGTTGGTCTCCAGTGTGAGTCAGGGTTCTAATCCAGAGGGGGGGCGGGGGTCAGACTTGCATTCCACAGGGGGGTCCCAGGCTCTGTGGGGAGGGAAGCTGCCAAAGGTCTCTCCTTAGACTGTGCATGAGGTCATGTATGTGTCATTGGGTCCCTACCCTCTTTACCTTTTGGGGCCCCCTTGGAGGACTGCAAGGAAGGAGCCTGCTTTGGGTTCCATGAATAAAGGAGGCCTTTTCCTGTGTCCCCCACTATGGGGAGCCTCTCTGTGGGTCCCTGCAGCGGAGGGAGGCAGGCGGTGGGCTCTGCACCCACGTCCACTCCCAGGGTCCCTCTGGATGCTGCCTTTTTCTCTGGTGAGCACCCTCCACCCCCAGCCCCCAGCCAACAGCAATGTGCCTCCTAAGAGCATTCATCTCTCACTCCTAAAAGCATGTCTCTCCGCCAAAGTCCCTGCTGCCTCTGGCTGGGGAATTACAGGGCTGGGCTGGGGCAGGAGGCTGCTCTGGGGAAGGAGATTAGGAGTGTCTGGCAGGGGTGGGGCCCTGGCTTACTCACATCCTTGTGAGTGCTCTGCGCTGCAGATTTGGGGAGCCCACGGCCTCCAGTGTTTGTCTCAGCATTGTCTCCTGAGCCAGGTGGCGGGACTGGGGGGGGGGGGAGGTGGGGGGCGGGGAGGGGGAAGCTCCCAACATCTGCTTTGATGGCAGGGGTGGGGGGTGGGGGGGGGAGGAGGCTCCACTTCTCTCGCTTCTATTTCGGGAGCAGTTGATCCTCGGAAGAGCCTCCAGCAGGGGCTGTTGGGGCCTGTCTGGGGAGATGGGACGTGTCAGGCAGCCCCAGACACGACCACATTCCTCCCAACATGCCTGCCGGGGTCTGTGGAGCTGAGGGGCTGGCGGGAAGGCGGGGTGCAGCCTGAGGGGTGCCTTTGGAGTTATCTGGGAGACATGGGAGAGCTGAGGTCCCCTTGTGCAAGCCCTTAGGGCAGAACAAAATGTCCCCTAACCATCAGGGCCTCAGAAGCCAGGGACCTTCGAGTCCACTCCCAGGTACCTGCACTCCCTCCCTCCTTCCCCCACAAAATAAACCCTTGGGCCAGCTCCACAAGGGGCTTTAATAGGGCCTGAGCCAGCCCCTTCCACCAGGGCTGCCCTGGGGCCTGAGAACACCACCCCCTGGAGCCCAGACTGGGCTACAGCAGTGCTCACCAGTTTTGTGCCCTTTCACATGCACTGCCGCGTTGGATTCTGGGAGCTGACCCCGCAGTAGGCAGGGTGGATGGTGTTTGCTTCCATTTTACAGATGAGCAAACTGAGGCCCAAAGAAGTGTCAGATCCTGGGTCACACAGGAGCAAATGGCAGGACCAGGACTCATCGGCTGCATGCTCTTTCCTGATGTGTCTGGCTGTGCCTGTGATGCCCCTGCCTTTGGCCAGACTGAGCAGCTAGCACCTTGGACTCCCCCGCTACCCACCTTACCCCGACCCCGGGCCTGTGGAAGGTCTCATGGTCTTTGCTCAGGGCTGGGGATGCTCAGGGCTGGGGAGAGCTGCCTGGATTTTCCTTTAAAGGGGGTGTCAGGGTGGAAGCTTGAGCCACCTGACGGGTTGGGCATGGTTCAGGGATGTGACAGTCTCCTGGGCACAGCCCTGAGGTCAGACCCGGGAGGGCCCCAGACTTCCTCGTCTCTTTCTACAGATGGCAACGCTGAGGGGCGCCTCTGGGTTTGATATGACCTGCTGTGCTGGTGTCCCTCAAGGCGGGTGCCACCTTGAGTTGTGGGCTTCCTCTAAGAGGAGTGTCTGAGTCTCGCGTAGTTAGCAGGGAACGAACAGGTCACCAGGTGTATGGTACAGAGTTCCTGCTCCCGCCACCGGACTGAGCCCAGCATGCGGGCTCCCGAGAGCCCCAGCTTCCAGGGCCCGATGGGAAAGTGTAGCCTGCGGGCTCACACCTTCTCATGTGAATCATGCCTGGCGGGACAAGAAACCCAAAGCACCCCAAACAATGAGTTTCCAGTAAAATATGACAGACATGACAAGGCAGAGGAGAGGAGGGAGCTGGCTGGGAGTTGCCTGGCCTGTGGGTGATGAAAGCCAAGGGGGATGGAAAATGCCAGGCCCGCCCCCTACTCAGGACTATAAAGCACCTGCTTCCTTCTCCCACGGACCTGAGCACCTCTCTTCTCTGCCGACTCGCTCGCTCACTCACTCACTCACCTCCCTCCTCGGCACCATGACCACCTGCAGCCGCCAGTTCTCCTCCTCCAGCTCCATGAAGGGCTCCTGTGGCATTGGCGGTGGCTCCAGCCGCATGTCCTCCGTCCTGGGCGGAGGGTCCTGCCGGGACTCCAACGCCTTCGGGGGCATGTCCTCCTCCCGCTACTCCACTGGGGGAGGGATGGGAGGCGGCTTCAGCAGAAGCAGCAGCTATGGTGGAGGCCTGGGTAGTGCCTTCGGAGGAGGATATGATGGTGGCCTTGGCTTCTTTGGTGGTCTCTTCGGTGGTATTAATAGGAACAACTTTCCTCCTGGCTATGGTGGTGGCTTTGGTAGTAGCCTTGGCAGTGGTGATGGACTCCTGGTGGGTAGTGAGAAGGTGACCATGCAGAACCTCAACGACCGCCTGGCCTCCTACCTGGACAAGGTGCGCGCCCTAGAGGAGGCCAACGCCGACCTGGAGGTCAAGATCCGTGACTGGTACCAGAGGCAGCGGCCCAGTGAGGTCAAGGACTACAGCCCCTACTTCAAGACCATCGAGGACCTCAGGAACAAGGTGGGTGGCCAGGTGGGTGGAGGTGCCATTCCAGCTCCCTGACTCTAGAGCAGTAGATGCCTCAGGTCACGGGCACCTTTAGGTTCCTGGGATAGATGCCTGACTCTGGCCCGGATGCCCCACAGAGCGGGTCAGAGGGAACATGGTTTCCCTTCCCCTGCCTCGCTCGTGCCCTCCTGAAATCCGGGTCCTCAGACCACGGGAGACCATGAATTCTTACCCTTGTACATTACGGAGGAAGAAGCTGTAGCTTTGAGTGGTGCCGTGGCCTGCCGAAGGGCACACAGCAAGTTAACGGCAGAGCTGAGGCTAGAAGGCCGGTGCTCCACCTGCCAGCACAGGAGAAGCTACCTGTTCTCTAGCACAGGGGAGGAGCAGGGCTATAACGGGACCGGGTTAGACACCCAAACTGCTCATTAGCTCATTAGTCTGGGCTGTGGCGGCTGCCGCCCATGAGCCCTGGCACCAGCCGGCCCCACCCCACAGCCAGGAGAGTAAGAAAAACCCACAGAGGCCATCAGTGGCAGCCCTTTACGTGCCCTTTGCAGGAAGGAGCCTGGGGGGCTTTTGGCATCTGACACCGGGCCCCTGCTCTGTGCCCCCACCCCACCCCACCTCACCAGCCCTTCCTGCTGACCCTGCTTCCCTTGGTGTCTTGCTGATGCCTTTTGTGGATTAGGCAACTAAGGGAGGGAACTCCAGCCAACCCAGGGTTCAATTGATCTTTGTCTTCTACTTCCTCTTTTCTGATTCTCTGTGTGCACCCTGCGGTCCCTTGCTCTGTGAGCTGGGAAAGGAATGCCTGTGCCCGCAGGGTCTGGCCGGGCTGGCTTTGCAGAGAGAATTCAGATTGAGAACTGGGTCTCACCTGTAGGAAGGGAACTGGAAGCCCTGAGAACCGGTTCAGGTTTGGCAACACGTCAGTGGTAAAACCAGGACCAGAACTCAAGAGCTTTTGGTTCGAAGGCCAGGGCACTTTCCACACCCTCTACTGACCATGAGTCAGCAAAGCCCTGGGTCAAAGCTGGACTCCCAGAGGTTACCCTTTAGGCTGTTGTGGCGCAGGCTTGTGGGAGGAGGTGGGGACTCAGGCAAGAGCATGAAAGCAAAGGCCAGATGCTGGCTGCAGTGAAGCCTGGCTAGTGATGTCCATTTGACCAATGACCTGTGCCCCTTCCCTTGCAGATCCTCACGGCCACCGTGGACAATGCCAATGTCCTCCTGCAGATTGACAATGCCCGCCTGGCCGCGGATGACTTCCGCACCAAGTGAGTTGGCAGCGGTGGCCCAGAATGGCCAGTCTCCCAGGGTGGGGCATTTTTGGAGCAGTGTTGCCTGAACAGAGCTGATGAGCGCCAGGCTGGCCATGTGAGAACCCGTTAGGGTGCTCATAAAAAGAGAAGGTTTGGGGGCCCCACCCTTGGAGTTCTGATTCAGTTATTTTAACAGGCTACCTGGGTGATTCTGACCCACAGCCAGGTTTGGGAGTCAGTTTTATGGAGAGGCACTCCCCACTTCCCCACGTGCCCCTGAAGTTTAGGAGGCAGTCCTATTTGGAGGTCTTGTGTGCTATCGTTGACTGAGGTTGGAAATATCTCCCTTCCCCGAATTCTGTACCAGGATAAACTGCCCTATTCCCTGTCACCCCAGCCCAGGAACGAGCATCTGAGCAATCAATGGGTACTGTGTCCAACCATGCCATTTTCGAGATTGGCACCTTAAACAACCCACAGGGGGCCAACTCTGGGAAGAAGCTGCGGGAGGAAGAGAACAGAGCCTTCAGTGTGGTCAGGATAGCCACACGGTCTCATTCCTTTTCTCTCCGGTCATTCCAGGTACGAGACGGAGCTGAACCTGCGCATGAGCGTGGAGGCCGACACCAACGGCCTGCGCCGGGTGCTGGATGAGCTGACCCTGGCCAGAGCCGACCTGGAGATGCAGATCGAGAGCCTGAAGGAGGAGCTGGCCTACCTGAGGAAGAACCACGAGGAGGTGAGAGCTCAGTGGAAAAGCCAGCTTAGAAGATTAGCGGGGAGGGGAGAGATGGCATTGAGAAGGTGGAGGCCAGGAACACCTCTGACTGGGGAACCCCAACCGGCTGCCAGAGCGAGGCTCCCACTGTGGACTGTTCTTTGGTTGCGCAGGAGATGAACTCCATGCGAGGCCAGGTGGGCGGGGACGTCAATGTGGAGATGGACGCCGCCCCCGGCGTGGACCTGAGCCGCATCCTGAACGAGATGCGCGACCAGTACGAGAAGATCGCGGAGAAGAACCGCAAGGAAGCCGAGGAGTGGTTCTTCACCAAGGTGGGTGCCATTCGGGTGCAGGGGACCCAGGATACCTGCCTCCGAGGAACTTCCAGGGTGAATAACATTTTCTTTTTTGCAGACCGAGGAGCTGAACCGCGAAGTGGCCACCAACAGCGAGCTGGTGCAGAGCAGCAAGAGCGAGATCTCCGAGCTCCGCCGCACCGTGCAGAACCTGGAGATCGAGCTGCAGTCCCAGCTCAGCATGGTAGGGGCGCGGCCAGGCCGGGGGTGGGACCAGATCTAGGAGGAAGAGACTGACCGACTCAATGATCCTTGGTCCTCTTTCCCTCCCTTGCAGAAAGCATCCCTGGAGAACAGTCTAGAGGAGACCAAAGGCCGCTACTGCATGCAGCTGTCCCAGATCCAGGAGATGATCGGCAGCGTGGAGGAGCAGCTGGCCCAGCTGCGCTGTGATATGGAGCAGCAGAACCAGGAGTACAAGATCCTGCTGGACGTGAAGACGCGGCTGGAGCAGGAGATCGCCACCTACCGCCGCCTGCTGGAGGGAGAGGACGCCCAGTGAGTGCCCTGTCCTCCCTCCTGGTCCATCCCTTCATGATTCACTCACTGCACCCCCAATGTGTTTAATGATCTTGCCCCTTCCTGTCTTCACAGCCTCTCCTCCTCCCAGTTCTCCTCTGGCTCTCATTCATCCAGAGATGGTAAGACTTTCCTCCTCATCAAGGCTCAGGACTAGCCCTGGTCTCCCAGTAGGCCTAGGGTGTTGGATGTGGGCTTCTTTGCGGGGGGGGGGGGGGCGGGGTGAGCTAGAGTTTTCTCACCAAGTATCCCTTATAAGTCATTATCTAAATCCTCCATAGAGCTAAGAGCTGGTGGCTTCCACGTTTTACTTTTGTGACCCAGTGTCTATGGCAGACCACATGGTCCTAGGGGTCAGCACCATGGACAGGGGCCTACAGGGCTCTGTCTGTCCTGGGCCAATCTGTGTCTATTTGGGTCAATCTGGACGGAACCAGTCCCGTCTGAGTTCTTAGGAGGCTCCAGTCTGAGGACACAGACTCTACTCCCAACCTTTGGAAGCCCTAATCTGAAAAATAAAATGTGCTGATCGTATCAGTGCTAGTTCAGGAGCAGTGAAGGAAGAGAGAATCAGGAGGCAGGACAGCAGGGAGGCAGCTCATTTGATTCCTCTCAATTCCTTGGCCCCCCCACTTCCGATTGCTTCATTGCCTATTCCCTGCTGCTAACGCCTTCTCTACCCTATTCCCCAGTGTCCTCCTCCAGTCGCCAGATCCGCACCAAGGTCGTGGACGTGCACGATGGCAAGGTGGTGTCCACCCACGAGCAGGTCCTTCGCACCAAGAACTAAGGCTGCTCAGCATTGCTCAGGCCTAGGAAGCACGCCCCCCACCCTCCCCTGCTGTGTGGACACAGATCTGATTGGGGGATCCCCTCTCCTGAAACACCACTCCCCACACATAAGCACTTCACACCTGAGCCCTGCCTCACCCTTGCCCGCTCCTGGCATTCAATAAAGCTTTGTTATCTGAGTTGCACAACTCCCGCCTCTGCCTGGTCATTGTCAGTAGTGGAGGTGGGAGAAAGCGGGGGAAGCATCTCTTTGGAGCTCATCCTAGCACCTGGCTATAGCCTCTGGGGCTGGGAGAAAGGGCCTGGGAGAGAATTGGGCTCAGGTCCCGGCATGGCTTTCACCGTCTCCAGAGATTCAGACGGAAGTGTGCACCGGGTCATGTGTGGTGTCTCCTAGGGCATGGAGGCACACACATTCGTTCAGTCACTCATTCATTCGTTTGTTCATTCATCCTCCAGATACTATTGAGTATCTTTGGTGGGTCAGGCACTGTGCTAGGGATTGCCGTTAGGGATTTCTTTGAGAATATATTGAAACTATAGATCTTCTCTTTTCACCCCCCCCCCCCCACCTCCCGCCAATAAGCATACACACATTTGCATACAATTCATGAGGTTCGTGGGTTCCTAAAGCTCTTCAGTGGAAGTCTGTGAATCTAATAAGAACTATATGCTTTCCTGAGAACTTTGTTTCTCTCCATCCACCCGCTCTTGCCTCCAGAGCTGGGCCTGAATCCTGACCTTAGTTGACATGGAGCAAGTTGGTTATCATCGCCAAGCGTCAGTTTCTACGAATGAAAAGTGAGCATAAGGGCAGCGCCATCCGTGTGGGTTTGTGGCGAGGCTTTCCCGGAGGAAGGCCTGTGGGGCTCCTAACACAGTGCCTGGCACAGTGCAAGCTCCGGGCGCCGCTGTGTGAGCAATTCCAGGTCCGCTCCCCCTGGTGCTTGGTGACTCTCTGTCCGTGAAAAGGCCCCTTTTAGAGGCGCTGGGAACAGACTAACTGGTTTCTAACCCTGGCTCTGTTCTGCACGAGCTCTGTGATCTTGGAGAGCCTCAGTTTCCCCACTTATCCAGGCAGCATGCACTCTGTTTCTTGGTGTTGATATGGGAATCCAAGGAGTAAATACACCTTCAGAGCCAGGGTTACGGAAGCCTCCCCTGGTGGGAGTGTCTTCTCTTTTGGAGGCTGAAGAAAGGACAGGGGAGGGGAAGAACTGAGTGCATAGTGGAGATTCCAGAGGTGGGTAGGGCTCACTGCCCTGAGCTAGGAAGGAGTGGCATGAGTGAGGCTTCCAGGGAGAGCCAAGGGTGGGATGTAGCCCTGGCCGGTGGGTCTCAGTGGTTAGAACATTGGCCAGTTCACTGAAGGGTCGCAGGTTCAATTCCAAGTACTCCCTGCGTTGCAAATTCTATCCCCAGTTAGGGATACAACCAATCGATGTATCTCTCTCACATTGATGTTTCTCACCCCCCCCACTTCCTCTCTCTCCCCCTCTCTCTTTCTCTCCTCCCACCTTCCCTTACGACCAATCTTTCTAAAAATTAATGGAAAAATATCCTCAGGTGAGGATTAATTTTGAAAAAAGAGAGAAAGATGTAGTCTTTGAGGGCAAAGTGGCTAAAAGCCCGAGTTTTGGAATCAGACATCCTGGGCTGGAGTCCTGGCTCCTACACTGACTAGCCTAGAGGAGTTTGGGCAAAATCCTCTTTTGAAAAATGGGGAATAAAACCCTCAGTATATAAGGCCGACGAAGGATTAGATGATGTCGGGCAGGCGACGATTTTAGCATTGTGGTCGGCACATAGTCGGTGCTCTCTAAATGGTAACCCAAGGGGGCGAGTTATTAGGAAAAGGAATGAAGTGAGATTGGTGACCCCATCTTCACTCCAGGGAAGAGAGGCCTGCTTGGTGTCCCTTTAACTCCTGGATATCTTGTCACCCGAGTTTTGCTACTCAGAAGGGTTGATCTGGGTGCCCTCTGGGTGAGAGTGGGCCGCTCCAGGGTGCATGCCTAGAGTTTTGGATGTATGGAGGGATAATCAAGGAGGAGGGAGGCTTGAAGGAGCTCCCTCAGAGAGTGCCAAGGGATGGTTTTGTGAACCAAGAAGTGATAAGACCCTGGGGGAGGGGCTGAGTGACTCCCCAGCAATGCTGGACCATGGGGACCAGCTTGCCCAGCTGGGCATCAGGCTCAAGGGTAGCATGGCATCTGGGGAGCAGTCCACATGGGAGAGGCCTCATGGGCCTAGACCAGTGGCCGGCAAACTCATTAGTCAACAGAGCCAAATATCAACAATACAACGATTGAAATTTCTTTTGCGAGCCACATTTTTAAAACTTAGACTATATAGGTAGGTACATTGTGATTAACTTAATTAGGGTACTCCTAAGGCTTAGGAAGAGCCACACTCAAGGGGCCAAAGAGCCGCATGTGGCTCGCGAGCCGCAGTTTGCCGACCACGGGCCTAGACAGAGAGCAAAACGTCAGTGTTCATAGTGAGGATGAGCCTAGGACGCTCTGCACTGCACAACCACCCCGGACACCACTCTGCTGCAGAGGTGGTGCCAGAGTGAAGTTTCTGCCCTCAAGGGAGATCTGGTTTAGGGGACTATAGTGATGTGAGATTTCTGAGACTTCGGTGTGGTGGGTGAGCTTCTCCTCCTCCGAAGGACTGCCATCGCTGTCTAGACCAGTGATGGTGAACCTATGACACGCGTGTCAGAGGTGACACGTGAACTCATTTTTTGGGTTGATTTTTCTTTGTTAAATGGCATTTAAATATAGAAAATAAATATCAAAAACATAAGTCTTTGTTTTACTATGGTTGCAACTATCAAAAAATTTCTATATGTGACACGGCACCAGAGTTAAGTGAGGGTTTTTCAAAATGCTGACACGCCAAGCTCAAAAGGTTCGCCATCACTGTCTAGAGGGAGTACAGAGAGAGTGGGATTGCTGGATGGTAAAGATGGTGCCTGGAGGCCACCTGGCTAACCTGGGCTCAGAACTGAGAGGCAAGGCGGTCAAGCAGTGGGCTTCCAGGTGGTCCCACCTTGTATGGCTGAGACCCAGAGGGGAAAAGCAGGCCGGGCAGCACTCCCAGTGCCCCACATGGAGTCCACTACCCCCCACCATGCCCCACTGGGAGAAGTGGAGCCCACTTTGGGTCTGCTGCTGACCAGTGCTGTCATCCACAGGGCCCAGGACCCTTCAGTCTGCAGGCTGATGCTCTATCCACTGAGCCAAACTGTCACCATCAGCACCCAAATAAGACCTGGGCCAGCCACTCTGACAATGGCAAGACTGCCTCCCACCCTCACCCCAGATCTACAAACCAGGAAAGTGAATCCATAGAACAGACTAGTGGAGGCAGGAGGAGCTGCCCCTCAAAGTCCTGGGCGGGTCATGTGACCCCTTGCTCATATCAGTTCCCGCATCCTTTTAGTGAGCTTTCCTGAACTGATGCTAAAGGCTGATCATCTTCAACTGATCTTTTCCAGACTCGCCTTACATCTACGGCTCTAGGTGCAATTTAGGTTTTTCCAATTAGATGCACTCCTGTGGGACATGAGTATGAGGGGATTGGGGAGATGTCGGGAGGGGGAAAACGTTTGTGTTGCTATAGATATACCAGTTGCTTTACAGTCCTGCGGCCAACAGATCTGGTAGTGCCTTCCCGCGTCCTAAGCTTTCTCATTGTGGCAGACCAGGTGTTCCCTTGGGATGGGTTCTATGGTGTTAATCTGAGAGTCATTTTGAGGCTCAATCTACTGTTTGCTCCTCTAGCCTCCTAATCCTATATAATAAAGCCTAATATGCAAATCAACCTAACGGCCTAATGACTAGTCGCTATGATGCACACTGACCACAAGGGGGCAGATGCTCAATGCAGGAGCTTCCCCCAGCCCGCAGGCCCTAGGCCAGCCAATGCCCCCCCCCCACCCCACCCCATCGCCCCACCGGTTGCCCCATAGATCAGCTCTGATCACTGGCCAGGCCTAGGGTAAGTCTTACCTGTGTAAGACCTTTGTGCACCGCGCCTCCAGTAATTTTATAAGCAGCTAATGGTCTGTCTCAAATTCCCTTCTGTTAAGAAAGGGAGATTTTTTTTTTCCTGTTACTTAAAACTGAATCCTGACTGAATCAGGATCTTGCTGGTGCTCTGCCTGCCTATTGATTATACTACTCTTTCTTTAAGCTCTCCACTACAGTTAAAAGAAACTAGTAAAAAAAAAACACCCCAAAACAAAACAACCAAAAACACCTATTCAATCACCATTTTATCACTGTGTGCTGTGGCATGGGCTTCCAGAATCTCATATTTTAATAGTAGCTATAGTTTTACTACCTTCATTTCAGGCCCATCTAGGCCGGATAACCATTCTGATGCTCATGTCATTCATTCAACAATTTTTATTGGGTAAATATGTATTAAGTCCCTTCTGTGCCACACACTATTTAATGAACAAAAGAGACAAAGATTCTTGCCTACATGGAGGTTACATTCTAGGTAGGGAGAGTGGAAATCAAGAAATGAAATGAGTAAATAAATTATCATAATATATTTGAAGGTGATAAGTGCAAAGAGAAGAAGGGAAGGGTGAGGGGGATTGGAGTGCTGTGATGGGGCTGGGGGGAGAATTGCAACATTAATAGGGTTGCAAAAGTCAGGGTCCTCGAGAAGGCAAAATTTCAGCAATGACTTGCCAGAGTGCTGGAGGTAGGCAGGTATGTGATGGGCGATGACTCAGGCACAAGGCTTGAGTGAGTGAAGGCCCTGAGGTGGGAACATATTTGATATGTTCGAAGACAAGTGAGGAGGCCAGTATTGTTGGAGCAGAGTGAGCGAGTGAGGAAATGAGTAGTAGAAGAAGAGGCCAGAGAGGTAAGGGTTGGCTGCATCCCACTGGGCTTCATGGTCCCTCTATGGAGCTTGGCTTTTACGCTCAGTGAAATGGGAACCACTGAAAGCACAGTTGCAAGCTCAGGGCCCCAGGAAGGCAAAGGCCAGAGGAGCTGGATGCCAAGTTCCCTGCCCGGAGGGGAGGCTTCAGGACACCTGCCCAACCAGGAACCACCACACTGGTTCCTACAGGAGCAAGTGCAAGCGTTTATCCCATGAAGCCAGTGAGATTTTTGAGGTGCCTACAGCAGCTAGCCTTGGCGAACATAACTCACCCACAGGACCTTGAGCAGAGAAGCAGCACCATCTAAGTTATGTGTTAAAAGGATCTCGTTGTCTGCTGTTTGGTTAGAGGCTGAGGGAGCAAGGTGTGAATGCCGCATCCATTTGCGGCTAGGGTTCAGGATCTGGAAAAGAGGCTGCATACAAACGAATACACTAGATAAGAAATATGAATTTAGAAGGTATGGGGGGCCAGGAGGAAAACCTCTCTCTAGTGGAGAAGCTCCCCTGAAAACTTGGTCCCATCTGCTTTTATTTACTTGAATACACATTTGCCCTAGTTAGGAATGCAAACAGGCATATCAAGGGTAAAGTTTGGTAAATAGTAAAAGGATTATCAGGTTAGGCCCTCACAGTTAGGGAATTGCCTTCAGCCATTTGGCCAATAGCAGGGCAATATTATGCTGATTTTCAGCCCTGCTGAATATCAAAGTCCATTAGCCTTCTAGTGGAACTTTTGAATAATTATGGTAACTACTCTTGGTCTTTGCCTCCAGCACAAGGGTAGAAGCAGAGAGAGAGTCTGGAGGGAGGTAATCTAGGCAACAGATGATGGCACTCAGACCAGGGAGGGTCTGAGGTGGTTGATCCCAGACATAAAGGTGGCACCATCAGGATTCTTGAAGGACTGCACATCAGTGTAAAAGAAAGAGAAAAGTCAAGATGTCTCCGTGTCTTTTTTTTTTTTTTTTTTTTTTTAGAGGAAGGGTGAGGGAGAGAGAGATAGAAACATCAATGATGAGAGAGTCATTCATTAGCTGCCTCCTGCACACCCCACACTGCGGACCGAGCTTGTAACCCAGGCATTCGCCCTGACTGGGAATTGAATCATGATCTCCTGGTTCCTAGGTTGATGCTCAACCACTGAGCCATGCTGGCAGGCACTCCGTGTCTTTTGTTTGAGCAACTAAATGAGAAAAGTTGTTACCCAATAAGATGGCAAGGCTGTGAGTAGAGGCTGTTGGGGTGGATAATGAATCCATTTTGGACATGCTGAATTTACAATGTCTTTAAGGCGCTGTTATGGGCTGAGTCATGTCCTCAAAATCCATATGAGGCCTTAACCCATAGTATCTCAGAATGGACTTTAGTTTGAGAAAGGGCTTTGAAAGAGGAAATTAAATCAAAATGAGGCTATTAGGTTGGGCCTTAATCCAATCTGATTGGTGTCCTTATAAGAAGAGGAAATTGGATACACAGAGACACCAGAGAAAGACCACGGGAGGACACAGCAAGAAGGTGGCCACCTGCAAGCTAAGGCGAGAGGCCTCAGAAGAAACCAAACCTGCCGACTCCTTGACTTGGGAGTTCTAGCCTCCAGAACCGTGAGACAAGACATTTATGTTGTTTTCGTCACCCAGTCTGCAGTAGTCTGTTATGACAGCCCTACAAGACTAAGACAGACACCCACGCAGAGACTTCTTAGGTCTCTTCTGGCCTGTAATCCCTTCTTTTATGAAATTCTGTATCAATCGGGGTTTTAGCCTGCAAAGACCAGAGCCCGCTCTCTGAAGCCAGCTTGTTAAGGGATGTTGGGTAAGCCATAGAATCCCCAGGAAGAACTCCCAGAGAACGAGGCTTGAAGGCTGTGCAGCCAGAGGAAGCCCCATTCCTGCCACCATCTGCGGGCACAGACTTGGCGGCACTTTCCGCTGGATGCCACTGCTCAGCCTCTGGCATTGCCGCTTCTAGAAGCCGGATGACTCTGGGGCCACTCCTGCCAGAATGGATCCCGTGGGGCACCTCCTTCAGGACGTTAGCTGCCAGCTTGCAGGCTTGGGCAATGCATAATGGTTGAATAATAATGGTTGGGCGAGCCAGGCCGCGTGTCTGTGCTCCAGCTGCAGGGGCAGCTGGGAGGCTCATTTCTGGCTTGTATATTGGGGAGGCACAGCCATCGGATGGAAAATTCCCTTTCAAAGACCTGGGTGACCAAGAATAAGAACAATTGTCCACAAGAGGAGGGGACAATTCCTTACCCTGTGCCAGGCACTGTGTTAAGCACTTCATACATGTGTTACCTTATATAGTCTTCACAACAGCCTCTTGACGCTGTTCCTTTTTTATTTCCTACACGAGGAACCTTGATTAGTGGGATTAAATGACTTGCCAGTCCTGGCCAGTGTGGCTCAGTTGGTTGGGCATCGTCCCAAGCACCGAAAGGTTGCCAGTTTGATTCCCTGTCAGAGCACATGCTGGGGCTGTGGCCTCCATCCCAGTAGGGGACCTGCAAGAGGCAGCCTATTGATGTTCTCACCTCTCTCTCTCTCCCCCCTCCCTTCCTCTCCCCCCCTCTCTTTCCCTTTCCCTCTCCTTCTCTCTCTCTCTCTCTCTCTCTCTAAAAATCAATAATAATAAACTATTCTTAAAGAAAATGACTTGCCAAAATGATCACATGGCTTCTAAAGGGTAGAAGCAGGATTTCAATCTGGGAAGGCTGATCCAAGAAGCAGGGGTCATCTATATCACAGCCCGCAGCTGGACGTGGTTTCTGTCCACATGTGTGTCCCTGGTGGGTGGTGAGGTCCCATTTTATAGATGAAGAAACTCTAGCGCAGAGAGTTAAGTAGCTTGTCTGAGGTGACATAGCTTAGCAATGACCAAGCAAAGGCTCAATTCCAAGTTGGCCTAGTCCAAAGCTGCTGTTCTTCCTGCCCTCTTGGCCTCCAGTGAGTAGCAAGTCCCCACTGAACACAGAGACGAGCAAATCCTATCAGTAGAGGCGTGTCAGAAATGCCTTTTGTGGGAAGCAATGATAGACAAAGAACCGAGAAAAAGACCGGTGACTTCACATGTGTGGCTTCTTTCCCGGGGCCTCGGTTTCCCACCCTAGAAGGCCCAGGTCCGCGTCTGCCAAGGGAGAAAGGGTAAATGAGCGGGTCGTGGAGGAATGGGAGTGGCAGCGGGGCTGTCTCTGAACATCCTTTTGGCTCCAGCATCTATTATTCCAGCATCATAAATCTCACACTTTGATCTCCCCGAGCTCCCTCTCCATGGAGTCTCTCCTACATGTCAAGGCTGCTGCTGGCCCTCTTTGCCCCGGGGCCCTGCCGCTCTCTCCCTATCTCAGGCCCAAACAGGAACCAAGTCGGTTCCCTGCTCTGCTCCTCTTACTAGACTTGGAACTACTTGGAACTACTGCCGAGTGTGGCGAGGGGCTGGTGAGGGTTGGTGGCGAGCAAATCATGAAGGATTTGCTTAGTGAAAGTGAGGAGAGGGAAGGGCTGCAGATAAGCCTGTACCCCCTCCACTCTCCCTGTGGTGGGGAACAGGGCTCTATTGGCCAAGAACTGCCCGCCATCTTCGTTCCAGATAAACCCCTTCTGGGAAAGGATGAGTCTGGCAAGAAGACAAGTGGTCTCCATTCTGGTGGAAAGTTGCATTGGTGTTGGGGAAGGTCACCCTTCAAACTCCCTGCACCTGCTTTCTCCAGGTAACCACAAGGGCCAGGTTGTGTCACTGCTTCAACAGCTCCCCGTGTGTGTCCCTCACACGGTCACTGGTGAGGTTCCCTACCCTCCCCCCCCAGCTGAGAAGGGGTTCCCTCTTCTCTCCAAGGGTGTGCTCCATTGGTAACAACTGTAGTTCTCCTTGTCATCATTATGCTCCACTTCACCCTAGCCTCGTCATTATTGCAACAGCACCTCCTCTGTGCTCAGTCTATGGCAGGCCTTTACATAAGTCATCTACTTGAAGTCCCACAACCACTCAGCTTCCCAGATGGCTCACTGAGGCTCAGACAGATGCCAGAACTCAGCTGACAAAGGATCTGGATGGGTCTGACTCTCAAGCCCACCCTGACCATCGCATACCCACTGAAGTCATCACAGAGCATCGGCTGAGGGCAGAGATGAATGTCTCCCAAGAGCAGGCAAGCTTTGGACATCCTCTTCTCAGGAAGCGAGAAGACACAGAGAACAATGTGTCTATTTCCCAGTTATTTCTTGTCTCTGAGCCTCCATGATCTCGCTTGAGGTCCCCAGTGTGTGGAACAAATGGAGGGACATGAAGGAGTGAGGACACTTGTGTAGATGGTGCCCACAGACTTTCTGAGCCATGGAAATCCCTGGGGTCTCACACCCATTTCTGCTGTCACCATGCCCTCAGCTACAGGGCCAGACAGTCCTCCTTTCTCTCAGGGCCAAAGATGAACCAACCACATCCCTTCCCCCCATTCCCTTCGGCATGACTACAACATTCTGAGATTTCCCAAGGGAACTTCTGTCAGCCCTGATGGATACCTGGAATAAATACAAAGAAAACAAAAGAAAATTCAAACCCCACAGCCAATAGTCATGTATGAGAAGCAAAAACTCTTTGTATGTGTGTGTTATGTGTGTGTTGTGTATATTGTGTGTTGTGTGTGTGTTGTGTATATTGTGTGTTGTGTGTGTGTTGTGTATGTGTGTGTGTTTGTGTGTGTGTTGTGTGGTGTGTGTGTGTGTGTGTGTGTGGCAGGAAAGGAGGTTTTCTCAGAGCATCCTCTTCATTAGAGCTCCTAACAGGATCCCCTCTGGTATTCTCTGGGCCTCTGAAGTTTCCAATGTATGTTCCCTGGGTGTTAGTAAATATAAAAATAGTCCCCCCCAAACCAACAGTTGTGATCAAATACAGTGCGAAAGGTGGAAATAAATGAGCCAAATGTGGACCTCACCACCCAGCAGGGACACACATGTGAACAGAAACCACGTCCAGCTGAGGGCTGTGATAGGTGAATTCAGGCTAAGGAGCTCAGTGTGGGGATGCCCAATCTGGATGTGGATGAGGACCAGGGATAGGATTAGAAGACGCAGGTGGAATGGGAAACACGTGGAGGTATGGAGGCGGTGGTGGAATGGGTGGTGGGGAGGGCAGAGGCGTGGAGGTAAGAGCCAGCCTGGCACTTTCAAGACACCAGGAGAAGTTTGGAATGGTGGAAGGGAGAAAGCACCCAGGCTGTGCAACCTTCGAAGGCCCACTTTCTTGAGCCATCTTGGAGGCTGCTCTGAGCCTCTTGCCCACATTTCCTGTTTGTGCAGGGCAACAGCCAGGAGAGATGGGAGCTGTGGTCCTCAGTCCGAACACTGACCCCTCCCCCAAAGTGTACCCTCCCATCCGGTGGATCTGGGAGGAAATTGAAGTCCAGAGAGGTTAGTGTCTGGTCTAAGGACCAACAGGTAGTGGGGGGCTCCCTACCCTCCTGGACTTGAGCCCATGTGCATGGGGTTCCGTGGCTGGTGGGATTTCCTTCCGGCATCTTGCCTCAACCCCTTGCAAGGAATTTAGGGGTGTTTCGCAGTCCCCCTTGACATATGCTCTGAGTCTATGCAGCTTTTCATATCTTGATCCCCAGGGGTCCCACTAACCTCTACTTCCAATGGAACTGAACTGAGGGGGCTGTTCTAGTCCGGGAAGGTTTTAGACGTGTGGGTTACATTGTGATTCCAACATGTCTGGTACAAGGAGGAGGGAGGCTGGGCTGACCACCTTCAGGGGCGGATGGGGCAGGGAGGTCCGCCTGGAAGGTGTGGGCAGTTTGCATCAGCTCCAGCTTCCTCCACAGCCGTGGCAGCAGCGGCCCCTGGTGGCCATTTTACACACACACACACACACACACACACACACACACACACACACACACACACACGAGGAAACTCAGATCAACTACAACTCACAGCTGGGAGCGGAGGAACCTTGCCTTTGGAGAGGTGGCCCCCTTCACGCCTTGTTGCCAGAGAGGGACATGCACAGGTCACACAGCCAGAATCCAGGTCTTTGGATGTCTAGCCCTCCTGGGGCCCTGAAACCACTCTTAGCTCAATGCAGGTTTGCTGTCTGTAGAAAGGCCAGGGAGCCCTGGCCGGTGTGGTTCAGTGGGTTGGGCATCGTCCGGTGCACCGAAAGGTTGCCGGTTCAATTCCTGGTCAGGGCACATGGCCGGGTTGCAGGCTAGATCTCCAGTAGGAGGTGTGCAGGAGGTGGCCGGTGGATGTTTCTCTCTCCCTCTCCCTTCCTTCCTCTCTTTCTAAAAATCAATTAAAAAATCCTTAAAAAGAAAGTAGCCTGGGTGGAAGGCCTGCCTTTGCCCAGACAGGCCCCCTGTGACCCTCCTCTCTTGTCAGAATTGAGCAGAGTCAGGGGTGCAGCAAGAGGCAGGGGAGGTAGTAGGGAGGCCACCTGGTGGCAGGGCAGCTAGTCCCATGTGGCCTCCAGGGGGCGCTGTGGCACCAAGTTGGCGAGGCTCTGGGTGCCTCCTGCACAGGCAGAGCTAGCTGGGCTTGCAGAGGACGAAGGTTGCTGCAGGCGGCAGGCGGCAGGCAGGGCTAGCAAAGGCAGGGCGCGGCCGGCAGCCTGCTGGGCGGGAAGCTGTGGCTGGCTCCGAAGTGGACACCTCCACCTTTTCCCGTGGCTCAGATGCTGGCCTCTATCCACCTCGCAAACCCCTCTTCTCTCGGAGCCTCTGAATGGCCGGGGAAGGGGGACAGTGGGATCATTGTCCCTGTCGCTAGTCTGGTAAAGGGTTTCATAGAGGCCGAGGGATTCTCCAAGGCCAGCCAGCTGCTAGGACAGAGCCGAGACTGGATCCCGGCTTCTGATTCCACCGCAAGAGCCTTAAACATGGGACATTCCCCTGCGTTGTGAGCTAGTGGAAGGCAGGGGGGCTTTGGGATCAGCTCCACTGCTACCTGCCCACGTGGCCCTCAGCCAGGCACTGAGCCGCTCTGTGCTTCAGTCTCCTCATCTGTAACGTGGGTGGCGGCCATCTTCCTTGAAGGTGGTTGTAAGAAACGGAGAGGATGGATTTCTGTCCCAGCGCCGGCGCTGTAGTAGCTGGTGTAAATGTGGGAACGTCGGAGCCAGCCCTGCTCTGCTCCCCTGGGGTGGGGTGAGCTAGCTGCCCTGCGCTGTGGGGTGCAGAGTGGGGGGTGGGCGGGCATTGCTCAGGCTGCTGGAGCCAGCGCAGAGCTAGAAGTGAGCGGAGCTGGGTCTGATGGGGTCAGTGGCAGGGCAGGGTGTGAGGGCTGTGGGGTGAGTCACTCACTCAGCAGCTCAGATAATGTGGAGAAAGGGAAGGAGTGTGGGGGTGGCCGGGCCTGGAGGCACCAGGCACCAGGCTAACAAGCAGGGAGGCAGCCCTGTGGAAGGAGGGGAGGGCCTGGCGTTGGGCCAGCCGCCCCAGGAGCTGGGGTGGGGCCGAAGGAGAAATGTGGCCTGGGACCTCTCCGTGTGTGGGCTGGGTGGGCAGGGAGGTTCAGAGAAGGCCTCAGGCTGCTTTCTGCCCCCTTCCCCTGTCTTCTCCTCTTCGTCCCCTTGTTAAGACCTTTCTTCCCACCTGTACAGCTGGGGATGGAGGAGAAGGCTTTGTGGGCCTCTCTCAGCCCCTGTGAGTCACTGTCTAAGACAGACAGACAGACAGACAGACAGACAGACAGACAGAGGCAGTATCCGCATGTGTGCTAGGTCCACTGCAGCTGGCCACTCGCTCGGCCGTTAGCCACACTTGCATGGGTCAGGCCGCCCACGGGATGTGATGGGCTCTCAGGGCAAACGGAATGATGTTTAGAGAAGGATTTTGAAAGTGTGGACAGAGGTCGGGATGGGCCTGGGGAGGAGCAAGGATGGGCCTGTGCCTGGAGGGACAGGGGAGGAGGGAGCAGTGTGATGGGAGCTGCAGAGGGCTTCCCCACAGGACCAGTGACCACAGCTGACCTGTGGGAGGGGAGGAATAGTTACTCAGTCTCTCTCTTCCCACCCATCTCCTGCAGCTGATTCCCATTGGCTGACCCACCAGGTGGCCAGAGACCAGCCTTCCCAGCAGAGAGAGGGGCAGGAATGGGCCCCGAAGGACCTGGGAGAATTCTTAGGGCCATGGGGGACACACAAATGAATAGCAGACCCTGCCCGCAAGATGCTTACGTCTAGCAGAGGAGGTAAGATCCAACTAACTCTCACCAGGTGGGGAGAGGACAGCCCAGGAGAGGTTCGGAGAAAGCACCAGATGGGCTCAGAGGACGGAAGGAGCTGGGGTGGGGAGAGTGCTTTGAGGAAGAAGTGGTGAATTAGCTTCCATGGCTGCTGTCACGCGTTACCACAGACTTAGTGGCTTACAACAGAAACCTGAAATGGGTCTCAAGGGCTACAGCCAAGGTGTCAGCCGAACGGTGTTAACTTCTGGAGGCTCAGGGAAGAATCCGTTTCCTCGCCTCTCCCAGCTTCCAGAGGCCGCCTGCATTCCTCGGCTTGTGGCCCCTTCCTCGAAAGGGCATCCCTCCAACTTCCATGTCCCTGGTCACAACTCCTCTCTCTGACTTTGACCGTCCGGCCTCCCTCTTATAAGGACCCTGGTGGTTACAGGGACCCACTCAGATAATCCAGGACCATCTCTCCACCGGCAACGTCCCTTCCTGCCATGTAAGGTGCGTAGTCACAGGTTGCGGGGTTAGGACAGGTACATCTGGAGGGCCGCTGTCTGCCTACCGCAGGGGGCGCTGGAGATGGGGCAGGGTGTAGGCGTGTGAAGGCCCAGGAAAGGAGCCTGCAGGTGTAGGGGGCAGCCGGAGCAGAGGCACGAGGGAGGGACATGAGCAGCACCTGCGCCCCTGGTGTGTGGTTGTGGTTGCAGGGAGGTGTGGTCTGGGGGAACAGGCCTGGAAAAGCTGAAAGGCCAGTGCCTGCTCTGTTTCCCAATCCATGCAGCCAGCCTCTGAGTAGAGGGAGCGAATACTGCCCCCCGAGGTACAGCGAGCCCTGCTGGGGGCCCAGTTAGCATCACCGCTGAGTGTTCACGCCACTGCTTTATTCAGGACTGGTCCTGGCCAGTCTGACCCTTGACATTGTCCCCTTGGGGGTGTTCTCCATTTAGCCCTGTTCCCCCCTCCCCCACCCCCACGTGATCCCATGCCAGGTAGTGTTATTCACAGATGATTTTTATTTATCCCCCACGAACCCTGAAGCGGTGTTCTTAGCCCCATTTCAGAGATGAGGAAACCGAGGCGCGGAGAGGTTAAGTAACTGGCCTTGGGTGACAGGGCTATAAAATCAAGAGTGGATCATGACTGAAAGCCAGGCCATGTTTTATAGGGAGGAAACTGAAGCTCGGGGAGGTAAAATAATTGGGCTCTCAAACCAAGGCGCGGCTCAGGTTTCAAAGGCCAGGCTTGTCACTGCCTCAAACACCCAACACCCTCACTCATAGTTCTTAACTGCGGCTACCACGCTGCACCACTGAGCATCCGTTTTGTAGTGATTTGCTGGGATCTTTCCCTGCCCCACCGCTACCCCGCCCGCTATTACAGGGAGCTGGCAGGGGCTGGGGTCTCTTTCATCTCTGTATTCTGCACCTGGCACTGGGCCTGGCTCAGAGCATATGCCTGGGGGAGGAATGAATGAGGGCACGAATGAGGCTTCCTGGGTGTGGCTCCGGGCAAAGTGGGGCACTGCCCAGGGAGCTCACCTGCAGCCGCGGAGATCCAGAGGGGCTGCTGCTGGCTTGAGGCCAGCTGGGCCCAGACTTGGGGGGCTCAGCTCATTCAAATTTCTTGGCAGATCACAATGCTCAAGTTTGTTTGTTTGTTTGTTCATTTAACAAATGCATGTTATATTTCATTTTTGGAAGACTATATATTTTACATACAGTTTTGGAAGACTTTATATAGTTTTTGGAAGGCTATGTATGCCTGATACAGTACAAAAATTTAAAGAACAGATAGGAAAATGCTAGTCTTTCTGCATCCTTTGATTCCAATCTCCCAGCTCCCCTCCCAAGAAGCACCCCATGCTATCGCTTTCTTGTGTACATTTCTAAAGAAAGCCTATGTGTTTGCAAACACAAGTGTGTCTCTGCTCTTCCCCAGAGCACACATGTAAGGGTAACCGTCTATATACATTGCTTTGCAATCTTTTTCATTTAATAAAATATTTTGAAAGAAATTTTTTTAATCTTCACCGAGGATATGTTTCCATTGATTTTTAGAGAGAGAGGGAGGGAGAGAGAAACATTGATGTGAGAGAAAAACATCCATTGGTTGCCTCCCACATGTGCCCCGACCAGGGATTGAACCCGAAACCTAGGTATGTGTCCTGACCGGGAATTGAACCCAAAACCTTGCGGTGCATGAGACAACATTCCAATGAGCTGAGCCACCCGGCCAGGGCTTGAACTTATTTTTTTCTGTCCCATATAGCACTGCCTCATTCTTTTAAGATGGTGACACTATAATCTGCTGCATAGAGTGTCAGGTAATGGCATATGTAGGTGCTTCTAGTATTTTGCTGTTATAAATAAAGCTGCAACAAACATCCCAGGACATCATGTCATGTTGCACATGTGCAAAGGTACACCTAAAAAAGAAATACCTGTGAGAGAAGTAGATAAGTCAAAAATTAGATTTAAAATTTAAATTAGATTTAAAATTTTGATAGACATTGGAAATCACTGTTCACAGAGTGTGTGCTGATTTTACTGCTACCAAGAATGTGTGGGTTGTCCAGTTCGTTCCCTATGTTTCCAACAGACAATAAGTTATCAACCCTTCCCATCTCTACCAATCTGACATGAACGAAGCGAGATTGCATAATAGTCTAAATTTGCATTTCTCCTATTGTGAGTGAGGTTGAGCGTTTTCCTATGTCCAAATGCAATTTGCATATCCTTTTCTGGGAGCTGTGTGCTCCTATTCTTTTTGTTTGTTTGTTTTTTATTAATCCTCACCCGAGGGTATTTTTTCCTTTGATTTTTTCAGACAGGGGATGGGAAAGGGAAGGGGGAGAGAGAGGGGGAGAGATGTGAGAGAGACACATCAATTGGTTGCCTCCCACACATGCCCAACAGGGCGGAGCCCGGGGATCAAACCTGCAACCCAGGTACATGCCTTTGACTGGGAATAGACCCAGAGACACTGGGGTGTGCAGGCTGATGCTCTAAACACGGAGCCACGCTGGCCAGGGCTGTTTGTTCATATTCTTGCTCTTTCCTTCTTCCCGGGTTATTGGTCTCTTAGTTATTTGTAGGAACTCTTTACATGCTGAAGGGTGTTAGCCTTTGGCCCATGATATAAGTTGCCAATATTTCCCCCTTTGTTGTTGCCATAGGCTCTGTTACAAAAGGCTCCCTGCTTATCGCTTTCCACTCTAGATCTAGATCTTATCTTATCTCCTCTGCAATGATCCCTCCTGTTCTCAGGAATTTTCATCCATGTGATCTGATGGAAAGCTTACATCTCCATCTCATTTAGAGATAGTCTCATTTGTGTTGGGAGATACATCTCCAAGGACCTCTGGCATTTCTGCCCATGATCTGTCTTTTCAAGGATGTTTTCCTAGTGAGTTGTCTTGGAGGAGAGGGCCAGAGGCACGTTTCTCCCTCTTGTTCTGTCTTAATAACGAGGATTTTTTCCTCCCGGAGCAGAGAGCCATCAGACGGGTTTGCTTGCAGACCCATTAGAAAAGATGTGGTTTTCCAGAGCGTGGGGTTTCTCAGCATTGCGTAATGTAGCCCCCAGCGGGGCCCAGCGTTGCGTTGTCCCCGCGGTACCTGGGGTGCGGGGCCAGACGAATCCGTGCAAACATGAAGCGCCAGCTGCTTGCTGTGCTGCGAGTAAGGGAGTCTTCTGTCTCTGACCTGGGCCCCTCGGTCTTCTGCAGGCTAGCTGGTTAGCGTGCGAAAAGAAGACATCTCAGACCCGTAGAGTGTTTTGAGAAGTTAGCAGCTGAGCAGAGTGAGAGAGAAAGCAGCACACCAGGCCTGGAACGGGTCTCTCACACCCCAGGTTTTGGCAATGCCAGCAGAGCCTTTCCCTGCTAGCCGCACGCTGCCCGTGGCTAGGCTTCTCATGGCTGATTTATCTTTTTTTTAAAAAAATATATTTTTATGGATTTCAGAGAAGGGAGAGGGAGAGATGGAAACATCAATGATGAGAGAGAAGCATTGATCTGCTGCCTCCTGCACACCTTCTACTGGGGGTTGAGCTGGTAACCTGGCCGTGTGCCCTGACTGGGAATCGAACTGTGACCTCCTGGTTCATAGGTCAGCGCTGAACCACTGAGCCACACCGGCGGGGCCTGGCTGGTTTAGCTTTCTGACTCTCCCACACCTTCAGCTTCACATCTCATTCTTGGGCTGCTGGTTCTCAAACTTTGGTGAGCCCAGAAGCAGACGTATAAATGTATTGTCTCACCCACAGGGGTTTGATTCGGTGGCCCTGGGGAGGAACCCAGGACTCAGCGTTTTAAATGAACTTCCAGGTGAGGCTGTCCCCGAGGGTCTGAGGGCCACACTGCGAGTCGCTGCTGCGGAAAGCAGGCTGCCACCAAGGCTGGTGAGCAGCGACTCCATCAAAGCGGGCAGAGCCCCGGAGACCAGCTCGGAGGGAGGTGCCACCGTTGTTTGGTGTTGAAGCGATAAAGGCTGGGAGTATGGGGGCGGCAGAGGGAAGGGATGAAGGGGGCGCTGGGACACCCAGCTGGGACAACAGCCCCGTGTTCCCAGCTTCGGGGCACCCAGCTCCTGGCTCTCTGACTCATCTGACACTTTGCATGTGTCACCTTCTGACTCAGAAAGAAAAATTCAAATCCAGCGACGTGACCTGCAAAGGCCCTTCCTGGTCTGAGTCCAGGCGGCTCTGCAGCCTCTGCTGCCCAGGTTCCCCTTCGGCACCGGGGTTAGGCCTGAGGCGCGGGGCCAGGCCTCCCGGGGTGAAATCCCCGCTCCTCCACTTACTGGACTTTAGGCTTCCGTAAGCTCTGCTCAGTTTCCTAGTCAGTAGCGTGGGGCTATTGCTGTCGACAACGGTATCTACAGCACAGGGGAGCTGATGATTTAAACAAGTTTGCGGTTGCTGGACACTTGAACACACTCAGGATCCTTTGTGACTGGAACTTTCCACCCATCTGCCACCTCCTTGTCCTCACTCCCTTATTGCTGCTCACCCTGGGCTGTGTCCAAAGTCCTCCTCCTCCAGGAGGCCCTCCCTGCTCACTCCAGGCCTCTCTCGGGGGGGTCTCCTTCCCTGAGCTCCAGCAGCCTCGGTTGGGTCCCTCACCGGACCCTGGCCTGCCACCTGCTCTTGCCAGGCGCCTGCGGTGTTTACCTCTTTCTCTTCTCTGAGCTCAGATCCTCCCCTGGGGGCAGGCAGCCGGGACCCTTGGCGCCTGCCCAGCTGGTGATCTCAGGCAGGCTGAGCCCCCGCTCCTACCTCAGCGCTCTGCTCTGCAAGCTGCCGGGTTGGGCTAACGCACCAGTTACTGAGTTTTAGAAGAGGGAGAAGCCCCGCCTAAGTAATCTCTTACAGGAGCGGAGGGTGGGAAGCCAGTGAGGGCAGAGCTGCTTTGGGTGAAGGAGTGTGTGTGTGTGTGAGTCTGTGAGTGTGAGTGTGTGGCTGTATCGGTGTGGAGAGTATGTGAGCATGTGTATAGTGTGCATGTGAGTGGGAATGAGTGAGGGTTGTATGAGTATGTGCGTGTGTGAATATGTGTGTGTGGCTGTATGAGTGTGGAGAGTATGTGAGCATGTGTGTGAGTGTGTGTATGTGAGTGTGTGAATTTGTGGGTGTGTGAGTGTGTGAGTGAGTGTGTGTGTGTGAGTGTGTGTGTGAGGGTGTGTGTGAATGTGTGTGTGAGTGGGTGTGTGAGTGTGTGCATGTTTGGGTGTGTGAGTGTGTGAGTGTGTGTGTGCATGTTTGGGTGTGTGTGTGTGTGCATGTTTGGGTGTGTGGGTGTGTGAATTTGTGGGTGTGTGAGTGTGTGTGGATGTGTGAGTGTGTGTGTGTGTGTGTGTGTGTGAGTGTGTGTGTGAGTGTGTATGTGAGTGTGTGTGTGAGTGTGTGTGTGTATGTTTGGGTGTGTGAGTGTGTGTGTGCATGTTTGGGTGTGTGAGTGTGTGGGTGTGTGTGTGGAGAGTATGTGAGCATGTGTGTGAGTGTGTATATGTGAGTGGGAATGAGGGTTGTGAGTGTGCATGTGTGTGTGAGTGTGTGCGTGTGTGTGTGTGAGGGTGTGTGGGTGTGTGAGTGTGTGAGTGTGTGAGTGGGTGTGTGTGTGAGTGTGTGGGTGTGTGGGTGTGTGGGTGTGTGAGTGGGTATGTGAGTGTGTGAGTGGGTGTGTGAGTGGGTGTGTGTGTGAGTGTGTGGGTGTGTGAGTGGGTATGTGAGTGTGTGAGTGGGTGTGTGAGTGGGTGTGTGTGAGTGTGTGGGTGTGAGGGTGTGTGAGTGGGTATGTGAGTGTGTGAGTGTGTGTGTGAGTGGGTGTGTGTGTGTGAGTGTGTGGGTGTGTGAGCTGGTGTGTGAGTGTGGGTGGTCAGCAGCAGGCTGCTGAGCCTGCCCCTCTCTGCTGAGGCTGTGCAGGCCAGGCTTGAAACCCTGTGGGCTAGAAGGGGTAGGAGGTAAGAGTTTTGTCCAGTTCATCTTGCAGACTTCCAGTAGATGCTGGTCGGGATGAGGCTAAGAACCAGGTAAAGAGCCTGGCAGGGGTGGGCCATGTGACTGCCTGAAGACTCCCCCCCCCATCCTACCCCCCCCCCCCCCGCCCTCCAGCTCAGCCCCAGACACAGAGCTCCCTGTCTGAAGTGTTTGTTTGGTTTCTGTGTGCGAGGCCCTAGCGGCGTGTTTACTGATGTCTTTGGTGGATGTTCTGGTTCCACAGGCCCAGCCCTAATCCCAGACAAGGCCCTGGGAGGAAGTCCCCCAACCCCAGCACATTCCACTGGCGGGCGCTGGTCTCAGGGAGCGGGCGGGGGGCTGGCATTCCACAGGTCCGGCCTGGAAGGCAGTGAGGTGCCCAGTGAGGGTTGGTCCTCCCACCATGTTCTGGGGGGGCGGGAGGTGGGGGTGGGCGCAGTGGTGTCTCCCAATCCACTGTCCATTGATCAAAAGGGCCCTTGCGTGCCCCGCCCCTGGCAAAGGGTGGGGCCTCCATGGCTCTTTCTCCGAGCAAAGGGCATCTCCCCCATCAGACCCCAGACCTGGGCGTTCCTGGTATTCCCCGCTTCTGGCAGCCCACCCGGTTATGAGACTTTGCAGTTTCTGCCTAATGAATGTTTAGCTTGCAGCCGGCTGGGGCCGGGAGGGGCCAGAGGCAGCCAGGGCTCCGTGTCTGTCACCAGAGTGGCAGCTGCCTTTCGGTGAATTCCAGCTGCTCCCAAGAATGTCCCCTCCCCAGCCCACTCCTCCGGCTGCCTTTCTGGGGAAGAAGAAGCTTTTCCAGAAACGGGGGTGACCACTGTCCTCCTGGAGGCGAATCAGATAAGACAAACGTGTCCCAGAACAGTCCCCTGACCACAGAGCAAACGCCGGCTCAGGCCTCAAGCTAGGAGTCACCTCCAATTCCTCTCCCTCCCTCCCACTCTGCGTGATTCCATCAGCTTACCCGGTGGGCTCTGCATCAGCCCCTTTTCACGGGTTCCTCTCACATCTCTTGCCTGAACCTTCTATGAGCTCCTGTCGGATTTCCTGCTGCCGCCCTTGGGCCCAGGCTATGCCCCAGAGGCTCCCGTGCTCCTGGGCACACAGCCCAGCCCCCTAACCAGACTGCAGACCCTCGTACTGACCGACCGGGGACCCCTCTCAGCCAGGGCCTTCTGGGTGTTCTTCAGGGGGGTTGCCTCCGCTGGTCCCCCAGAATCTGAAAGTTCGATTCATTCAGGTCTCTGTCCACGCGCCTCCTCCTCAGGGGCCCGTCATTGGCCTCTCCCTGCTGATGGCCCTTCACCCCTTCCCTACTTTGCTCCTCCCCGCGCACCCCTCCTTCCTTGAATTGTTGCCGGTGGAAACGCATTTCCGGGGACCACGCAGGGGAGGTTGAAGTGTTGTGGTAAGATTTATTGGGGTAGAAAGAGGAGGCTGCCCCTAGGTTTCCGATGTCTCATCTGTCGGTCCCGCTATGGAGAAGCCCAGCTTTGTCTTCACCAGGCCCAGAGCAGGGCCAATGCCAGCGATTTGTGGTGTTGGCTTAGTGACTCAGCCTTAGTCCATGCCTGTCCCCGTCCGGCTAGCACAGTCTGTGCCCGGCTGCGCTCCGGTTGGCGCTGTGTTGCTGTACTTGGGCTCTCCCTGGGCCCCCAGCGGCTGCCTGGCGCACAATGCACAAGGCTGTTACCGGGAGAGAGAAAGTGCAAGTGTTAACCAGCTGGTGAGAGAGTACTTTGTTAAGCTTGGATAATGTTATCTCGGGCTCAGGGAAGACCAGGCGCCCTTGCAAACTAACCAATTTCCCAATCTCCCAACTTTTCCTGGACTTTTTCTTCTTCTTCTTCTTCTTCTTCTTCTTCTTCTTCTTCTTCTTCTTCTTCTTCTTCTTCTTCTTCTTCTTCTTCTTCTTCTTTAAATATTTGTATTGATTTCAGAGAGGAAGGGAGAGGAAGAAAAATATCAATGGTGAGAGAGAATCATTGATTGGCTGCCTCCTGCATGCCCCACACTGGGGATGGAGCCTGAAACTCAGGCATGTGCCCAGACCAATTCGAATTTAGTCAAACCGTGACCTCCTGGTTCATAGGCCGACCTACAACCACCGAACCACACCGGCTGGGCTTTCCGGGGCTTCTGATGGGTCTTCTCCTTAATCGGTCAATTTTCTAGATCTTCCAGGGTTCTGTGTGCTTTATCCAATTCATCCTTTCCCCAGGCTAGGCTCTGCCCCTTGTCACTCTCTTAATTCCTGCTGCACATGCCCCAAAGTGGAGGGACTGCCACCTGGGCCTCTAGGCCTCTACAGGACATGCATCTAGCGGAGGACTTTCCCGGAACAGGCGGAGGGGGCAGCGGTCCCTGGGGAGTGTGTGAGGCTGCAGCTTCCTAATGAAGCAGGCTTACTGTCCGTTCATCTTCCTAGAATATTGGGCTCCCTTTCGTTCTTATTGTCCAGCTACTTACGCTACCAGAACTCCATCATGTCTCCCTGACCCGGGATGAAGGCTCTGGAAAGCAGGACTTTTTTTATTATTATTTAAATATATTTTATCGATTTTTTAACAGACAGGAAGGGAGAGGGATAGAGAGTTAGAAACATCGATGAGAGAGAAACATCGATCAGCTGCCTCCTGCACACTCCCTACTGGGGATGTGCCTGCAACCAAGGTACATGCCCTTGACCAGAATCGAACCTGGGACCCTTGAGTCCGCAGGCCAATGCTCTATCCACTGAGCCAAACCGGTCAGGGCAGCAGGATGTTTTGACCACTTTGTTCTAGAAGCTCAAAGTCTAGACATGAAACCAAGGGTCCTTCTGACTTTGATTCAATTTAGCTTTAAAATCATACTTCTAGAAAGCGCTTTCTCTCTCTCTCTCTCTCTCTCTCTCTCTCTCTCTCTCTCTCTCTCTCTCTCTGTCATCAGCAACCTTGGAGGCAGCAGCAGACAGGAGCTGGGATCTGACGAATGGTCGCAAGGTTGGGACTTCTGGCAGGCTAAAGAAAACATCTTGACCGAAGTTACATTTCAGCTCCCAAGCCCTAAGGTAGAATGACTCTTGGGCTACTGTGGGGGTTAAAAAAAATTAATACTTTTCCTCCCACCTATGTCTGTATCTCAGGTAGGAAAACCGGAGGGTCAGTCTTTTGTTTCTTAATAAACAGCTGAACATCAATACAGTGGGGCCTTGACTTACGAGTTTAATTCGTTCCGTGACGGAGCTCGTAACTCAGATTACGCGTATGTCAAATCAAAAGTGAACGAGCGAGACACGTGATGCTGGGCTGATGTTGTGGCGTTCACTGTGACGTTCGCTGCGCCCACTAGCGGTGGGGTATCTGAAGCTGGCTCGTAACCCGAATTTTAGCTCACAACTCAAAGCAAAAAATCGGCCGAGAGACGGCTCGTATCTCGAAAAACTCGTTAGTCGGGACACTCGTTAGTCAAGGCCCCACTGTATCCCCAAAATGCTGCTTAAGGATGGCAACACTTTTGGTCCCTTCAGTTCCGCCTTTGAAACTTTAAACGAGTTTCCCCATTCAGGAGCTAAATTGGTAGGTGGCTCCATAGTTCATCGATCCAATAACTCAGTCCTTAGAATAAGTTAGTTCAGTTCAGTTGCTGAGTGTGAATTCAGGAGGCGGTGATGCAGCTGGCCTCTGAAGTGAGGTCTGTGGTCTGTGTCCTGTCAGCAAGCAAGGAGGTATTGAATAAGGGGCGTGTCTATTCAAACAAAAGAAAGAAACACACACAGATCAATCACCTGAAAACCAGTTTCTGAGCCTGTCAGACTCAGTGGAGAAGCTTTCTAAACACCTGGCTCAGAGCTTCTTTTTCTGGAATGAAGGCAGCAGCGACAGTTGGATAGCTTGTCCTGCTCCGCAGTTGGAATGTCGCTGACGATCTCACGGGTTCGCAGGTAGATTATCTGTGCGGCTTCGCGGAGTTAGTCACTGAGATGGTTGAGCCATGAGCTATTGTGGTGATGTCTCTGAAGTTGACGTCATGTCTTCTCAGAAAAACCCCAAACAGTTTTAGCTCTCACTAATTCCAAGTCAAAGACTGGGAGGAAAAAAACACATTCGTTCAGAGGGTGGTAGCTACATATTTAAGAAAACTAGAAAGGTTCAGGATCCAGTTTATAGGTGAAAAAATAAAACTTTAATGACAGTCGACTGAACTAGAATCTAACATCCACGACTGTGAATTATACTGAAACACAATTTCTCTCCCTAAAATCATCCTCAATTTTATCGAAGATAGACAAAGTGAGACTAATTTATTGCATAAGTCTAGTTTCAATAAATTTGGCCTGATTATTTGCATAAACACAACAAGAAAAAAACCCCACAATTGATCATATAGGCTCTTTTTAAATCTGCTTTTCTGGAATTTCATACAGCATCTCCAGATTGAACTTTGGCCTCTCAAGGCTAAGAAGCCAAGCACATATTGGCCACCGATCTTAGCCTGCGACACCTATAGATTTGGGTAAATTCCCAGGTTCCATGTCTCCCAAATGTTTTGAGGCCCTTTCTTTGCCATCTCCCAGGAAAGCAACCTCTGCTACTCTCCTGGAAAGACTGCTGTCAACCATGCAAGCTAGGTAGCAGGCTGTTTTCCCAAGAGGCTTTTATTGGCTTCCAAAGTTAACCTTAATTCTTTAAAGTTTCTGGTGACGTCTGAGTCTACACATCTCTGTCAAGCATGACATTCCAGTCAAAGTCTTGGTTAATGAAACCAGTTATCAATTGTGTCCCATTATAAAAGAACAGGTTCTTATTGAATTTATGCAAACAAACATATGTCATGAAAATAATAATATTCATTTCCACGTTCAGGAGGGAAAAAATAAAACTGTCTCAATGCTGCTTACAACGGGATAATTTACCTAATCGCTCTAAGAAAAACAATCTCCCTTATATCTGGAAAACAAAAGATTTTTATTTATTTATTTTAAAATATATTTTTATTTATTTCAGAGAGAAGAAGGGAGAAGGAGAGAGAAACATCAATGATGAGAGAATCATTGATCAGCTGCCTCCTGCACGCCCCTTACTGGGGATGGAACCCGCAACCTGGGCATGTGCCCTGACTGAGAATCTAACCACGACCTCCTGGTTCATGGGTTGACACTCAACCACTGAGCCACACCAGCCGGGTGAGTTTGGGGTTTTGAGCATTAGTTTCCTGTTCTCCTGGGTGGTGCCATTCATAATAATATTTCTCAGCTGCAATTCTCAGTATTTAGTGTTTGATTCTATTAGTGCTGGGTGGACGAACCCTTTCTGTTTGATAATAGAAGGTGCCTGGTACATAGAGAGCAATTCATCATTATTGGTTGAATGATAAAAAGGGCTTCTCCCATTTCTTCCTCTTTTCCAGCGAATAATCAGTAAACATTTACTAGCTCGGGATCGACCTTGGGGCTACATGCAGCACTGAAGCTCCACGTCTAGCTGGGGAGACAGAGCTGTGGCCTGTGATGGGGTGACCCAGGGGCCTGTGTATATATTGGGGTGAAATGGACCCGGCCTGAGTGGACCTCCCGGAGGAGGTGGTGCCCAAAGAGGAACTGGAGCTACTGGCATCCTTAGCGGGAGGAGACGGGTGAGGAAGGCGGTTGCTCCGGGCCTGAGGACGAGCCTGGTCCCTCCTGGAGGGCAGGGATGCCACCTCCTGGCCATGTGCCAGCCTTCAGTGCATAGTAGGTGTTCAGTGAAACTGCTGAGAGAGCCGGGGCCCTAGAGCCACACCTGATCCTAAAAAAGACAATGCCAGGTCCCGGAGAGGAACCTCGCTAGAGTGAGGCCAGGAAGTGCTCTGTAGAGCTCACTGGGGATTCATGGATCAGAAAGATGAGTTTTAAAACAGAAAACGTGCCACGTCCTAGAGTCTTTGTTCCTGAGGGGGGCTGTTTCCCTGGAGGATCCTGGTGGGAGGGAAGTTAGCTGGCTGAAAAGGGAGCAGAGAACCCGGAAATCAGGGCAGGCACCAGGACATTTTTCTTCCTCTCTGTCCTGGGTCTGGCCCTCCCCATGCCCAGTTGGCATGAGCTGAGGCTTGGCACAGGGCTCCAAATGCAGCCCAAATAGCCCAGGGTCTGGGCAGAGGCAGAAAGAGCTCTCTCTCCCAGACCAAGTAGCCCGCCAGGCCCCTCCCCCTAAGCCTGATCCAGTAAACACTCAGTCCCTGGATGGGTGGGCAGTCCTGGTCTTCCCATGTGTGTGTGAAATGTGACACTTGAGGGGTAGCTGACCCTCTCCCTTCCCCACTGGCCTGGACAAGGGGCTGGTCCCTAGGACTCAGAGCTTTCTCCCCTCATCCATGACTGGCCCAGGTTCCAGTCAGGCTAGTTTTTCCTCCTCTGGGGAACGCCATGGGCCGTCCTGACCCAGCCGCCCTGCCTCACCTTTCCTGGGTTTCCACTTGTGGGAAGTGACAGAGAGGAGTGGCGACAGACCTGGGATGCTGGCCCTGGGTCGTCCTGATATCACCCACCTGGCCTGAGCAAGGCCTGGAGCTGCCCATAGCGTGGCCAGCATCTCTGGTCTCTGTCTTCAACTCTCCATCCGCATTACTGGGAGGAGTTTCAGGCCCTCTCCCTCTAACATAGCCTATCTCAGCAGACCCTTAACTGGCCTCCCTCCCCCTGGCCATGCCTCCCTCCCTCCCACCAACCCACTCTCCACTTGGAACTCTGGCAATTTCTGAAATACAAAGGATTGACATGACTTTCCATGTCTTCAGCATCAAGTCCAACAACTCCTTGGCTGAAGTACAGCCCCCAACCCCCCCACTCCCACCCCCTGCCTCCACCTCTTCCTTGGCCCCTCCCCTCCTCACATGCCCCCAGACTGAGTCACTGGATGTTCCCCAAAACTGATATCAGCAATCTACTCACTCATCCAGGCCCTCCTCTGCCCCCACACACTTATTTATCTTTCAGTCTCTTAGTTAAGTGTCCTGCCCTCTATAAAACACCTCTCAGTGCTCCTGGGCAGAAGTGAGTGCTCTCTCCATTTGCTCTGTCAACACAAGAACAGTCCAAACCTGTAAGAATCTTTTGTTTGTTTGTTTTTTTGTTAATCCTCCCGAGGATCTTTTCCCATTGATTTTTAGGGAGAATGGAAGGAGAGGGAAAGACAGAGAGAAACATCCATGTGAGAGAGACACATTGGTTGCCTCCTGCACAAGCCCCAGCCAGGGCCCGGGCTGGGGAGAAGCCTGCAGCCAAGGTACATGCCCTTGACTGGAATCAAACCCAGGACCCTTTGGCCCACAGGCCAACGCTCTATCCATTGAGCCAAACCGGCTAGGGCCAAACCTGTAAGATTATTTTTATGAGTTTATTTGGGCCAAACTGACAACAATTGCTGGGAAGCAAAATCTCAATGGATTGAGGAAATTCTCTGGAAAATGGCAGTTTCGTTACTGGGGAACTTGGGTATTCTTTTCCCCACTGAGTCCTGGGTGTGGAGTTCTGACGATATTGCAAAAGAAAGAGTTGTCTGGAGAATGAGTGATTTTTTTTTAAATTTGTGTGGAATTACATCCCTGGGTTTCCAAAGTCCCATGTCCCTTAGTCCAGTCATAGAAGTGCAGCTGGGGGTTCAGGAGAGCTAGAAGCAAAGCAATGCCCAGCATTTCCCTTCCTTGTGGCATCGGGTCCAGTTCAACATCGGCTAGTTGCAGCCCATTGTCCGTTGTGTGTGGGATCCACATGGCTGTGGGCCACGGGGGTAAATGCAGAGGAACCAAGAGAGCCAGGAGCAGGAACTCCTTTGTTTAGGTTAGGGCAGTGGTTGGCAAACTGCGGCTCATGAACCACATGCGGCTCTTTGGCCCCTTGAGTGTGGCTCTTCCACAAAATACCACGTGCGGGCACGCATGTACAGTGCGATTGAAACTTCATGGCCCATGCACAGAAGTCGGTATTTTGTGGAAGAGCCACACTCAAGGGGCCAAAGAGCCGCATGTGGCTCACCAGCTGCAGTTTGTGGACCACTGGGTTAGGGGATTAAATATCCCAAATCCCCCCCCCACCCTCCCTGCAGATGCCACACCCATTCTACAAAGGCTGGAAGCCCGAATCTGACACTCCTGGCTGTGGACTCTGGCAAGTCACTACCCCCCTCGGAGCCTCTGTTTCCTCATCTGTAAAATGGGGATAAGGATACCCTTTCCACTGGGCTGCTGTGAGGACCCAATGGGATTTGAAAAGCCTTGGTAAAAGGTCCTATACTACAGCCAGCTGTTCTGATGGTTATGGTCTTGGGGTGGGGAGCTGGGACTCTAAGCTCCTCTGAAGTTTAGGGAACTCACAATCCCTTGATCTTTCCGGGGGCGGGGGGCCGGGGGGAACCACTGGTTCTAGTCTGTTTCCTAATACAAAGTTCCTTTCCAGAGGCCCCTATCAGGCCGGAAAAACAGACATTCTGGCTGGGGCTTAGTGTACATAGCAACTATCTGGCCCATCTCCTCTTCCCCCACCAGGAGCAGGCCTCTTCCTCAAGGCCAAATAAAGAGAGTGACTCATGTCAGACCAGACCCGGTGGCTACAGGCTACAACCTTTGTGAAGGTCCGGCCACACCCTGCTTTCATGACTCTGTTCGCCTCTTCTCCATTGGGGACCTACCCACTTGCAGGCCTGCTTCACTAGTTTAAACAGCCTGAGGCCGGTCTTCCTAGTGGCTGGGGCTGCTCCTGGGGGCAGGGGGTGGGGTGATAGGTGTGTGCGTGTGGGGTAACCTGTCCCTGTTCCTGGGTACGCTGGTGGATAGAAGACAGTTTATTGGGGACATGGTCTCAGTGTCTGGGGACAAGTCTTCATTTAGCCACAGGTGACCCAGATGATAATGTGCAGATCGGAGGGCTGATATTTCATGGGGGAAACTGAGGCGTAGCGATAGGGCATGACTGGCCCAACTCCCTAACACTCTGTCAATAGGTCATAGGGCCTCTGTCCTGAGCCTGGGGGACTGCTCTGACCGAAGAACGGAAGGAACCATGGGGACAGTTCTGTGGAGGGTGAGGCCCCTGGGGACAGTAAATGGCTGAGGTGCTGGCAGTGCCCGGCAGGGTCTGGCAGGGGGCCTGGCCCTCCATAGTGATGAGAAAGGAGATGGCATGGTTGGGCTGCATGTAGAGCTGGGTTAGGGCTGTGAGTGGAGAGGAGGGGCTCCTTCCTCTATTAGCAAAACGTCATTTTGTGGGCATCCTGGCAGGGCCCTCTCATCCACCCACCCACTAGGATGAGATTGTGAGGGGCAAGGATTCAGCCTCTGACCCCGCCTGCAGCTGCTCACACGGAGAGAGGGATTCCATCCTATTTTTTTCTTCTGGGTGGCAGTTGCTGAATGTCTCATGGGCAAGTTACTTGCCTCCCTGCGGCTAGGATTCCCATCATGGATCATTCATGGGGGTTGGAGGGTAGGAGGTTGTCCTGGTGGGGGGTGGGGGGGTGGGGTGAGGTGGGCTGGGGTGAGTCCGGGAGTGAGGGGCCAGCCCCAGGTGTGAAGGTGCCCCTCACCGTCCAGCTGCAGAGCTGCTCCCAGCAGCTGTTCCCAGGAGCCCATTGTCACTTCCTGGCTGTGTATGGACACAGCAGGGTGGGGCAGCTTTGTCTCAGGAGGCAGGCAGGCAGGCAAGCGTGCCCCTCCCAGCACTCTCATCTGGGGGGCTGCAAGGGGGAGTCATGGTGTGGGTGGTCCCCAAGAGGTGGGCTCCCAGAGGCTGTCATTCTGAGCAGGTGCAGGCATGTGGAACATGTACTTTGGGGGTTAATTATGATCACAAGGAAGGGGCTCAGTTCCGGATTCTTGAGGGGGACTCTGAGCGAGTGATCCCTGGGGGAGGAAGGGAGCAGCATACACGCTCCCAGAGACCTAATTCCTGGGGTGATCTGATGAAGGAGGGTCAGAGTGTGCACTGGAAAGGGGTGTCTAAGCATGTGGCGATGGGGGTGCAGATGGGAACAAGTGGGCGCCAGAGGGAGAGCCTGGTCTGGGGGCCCAGTGGGCTGGGCGGGGCGGCTCCCTCAGGGCTGGAGCCTCCAGCGCCTGGGAGGAGAGAGAGTTGGAGGCAGAGCCGCCAGGAGCTGGCCAATGGGGAGAGTGCCCGTGTGTGCACTCAGGAGCCAGCAAATTCCTCGGCCTCAGATATCCCGCCCGGCCCTCCCCCCTCCCCTCGAGCATAAAAAGCTCCAGGTGAGAGCCTGGTCACTCCTCCCTGGGACCACAGCTCCTCCGACCAGGGTCGCCGCCAGTCCTCTCGCCAGTCCTCTCTTGCTATGGCTTCCTACAGCTATCGCCAGTCCTCGGCCGCCTCTTCCTTCGGGGGCCCGGGCAGCGGCCTGATGCGCTTCGGGGTGGGGGGCGCCTACCGCGCGCCCAGCATCCACGGCGGCTCGGGCGGCCGCGGCGTGTCGGTGTCCTCCGCCCGCTTCGTGTCCTCGTCCTCCTCTGGGGGCTACGGCGGCGGCTACCTGGGCGCCGCGGCCGGCTCCGACGGGCTCCTGATGGGCAACGAGAAGGTGACCATGCAGAACCTCAATGACCGCCTGGCCTCCTACCTGGACAAGGTGCGCGCCCTGGAGGCGGCCAACGGCGACCTGGAGGTGAAGATCCGGGACTGGTACCTGAAGCAGGGGCCCGGGCCGGCGCGGGACTACAGCCACCACTTCAAGGCCATCCAGGAGCTGCGGGACAAGGTGGGCGCGCCAGGCGCTAGGGGTGCACCTGCCTGCGCGCCACCAGCCCCGCGGGCGGGGCGGGGAGAGAGGCGGTGGCCGGGGCTTCCGGCGGCGGGGCCACTTCTGGGCGGGGCGGGAATGAGCCCCTTAGGACTTGGGAGGGCCGCAGGGTGGGCAGGAGAGAAGGGGGCAGGTGAGGGGGGGGCGAGACAATGGAGCAGGAAGTGGAGGCCAGATAGAGGGACCAGGGTGTGGAACTGGGGGGGGGGGGGTGTAAGTGGGTGGGGCATGTTGCAGGAGAGGCGGGTGGGGGTGGGGAGGCCAGGGAAAAGGGGTCTGGAGGAATGGGGGGACATAGGACACCGCTGTGGGCAGCCCTGAGGTCCAGACCTGGAGCCCCCTTCGCCCTCGCAGCAGGAAAATGGAGTTTGGCCTGGGAGGGATCTGGTCCATCCCGGGCCAGCCCTTCCTCGAGCTGCTCCCTGTCCCCCCCCCCCGCACCCCCCCTCAACCCCCCCCCCCGCGTCTGCCGCCCCCCCCCCCCCTTTCCTTGTATCTGGAGGACCAGGGCCAGGTCTGGTTTCCATCACGCTCAGGCCCCTCCCTCCAGGCCTAGGGAACCACCTGGGACTTGAGAGAAGATCTGGGAGAAATGGGAGAGGCCAGGGGTGCCCCTGGACAGGGTGAAGGAGGGACAGATGCAGAGGCCTTGGGGTTCTTTGCTGTGGAGACCGCTGTCCAGGACCCGGTGGGCACCAGTTCTCTGTCCTGGGCTCTTACAAGGGCCCTGAGAGCCTGCAGGGTGGGGCTTGGGCTCCGCCCACAGGGAAGAGCTTGGAGCTCTGTCCTGAACACATGTAGGAGAAGCCAGTGAGGGGGCCCCCATTCTGGTCTCCCCACAGCACTGCCCAGTGTCCACCATGGGCATGGCTCTGGGTGCTGGGACATAGATCAGGCCACAGACACGGAGGGAGGGCTAGAGGTACACAGTGCACTTTTTAAGTTGTGACCTATGATAGGAAATACATTTTTGTTGTTTGTTCATTTTTACCGGAGGATATTTTTCTATTTATTTTTTTCTATTGATTTTTTTTGAGAGAGTGGAAGGGAGGGAGATAGACACAGAGAGAGAAAAATGTTGATGTGAGAGAGACACATTGATTGGTGATCAAGCCTGCAGCCCAGGTACATGCCCTTGACTAGAATCAAACCCCGGACCTGAATCGACCCTGGGCCCAATGCTCTAGCCACTGAGCCAAACCAGCCAGGGCTAGGAAATACGTTTTAAGATGAGTCCTCACGTTCTCTCATACACATGTACAATGGAGAGAAAAGTTTCTGGAAGCCATCCTTACCCTACTGTGAGCAATCACTTCTGCTATGTTCACCCTGTTCTGTTCCATTTAAAAATGATTTAAATCACCGCACAGCACAATGACTAACGCGTCCTGACCTGGATGCATGTAGCTTAATGGTGTGACCATGCCCCTCAGGTCACGGGACCTGAGATTGGGGGTGACAAGGAATCCTGAACTTCACTTCCCACCCCCATGAAATAGGTACCCACTGACCTGACATGAAAGAGGTGTCAGGTGCCCGGCTCCTAATAGATGCTCAACAGATTTCCCTTCCGTGGGGCAGAATGCCGTGAGTGGGGGATACAGACAGGGGTAACCCCCTACCCCCACTTCCCTGCATCTAGTTTGCATATCATAGAGGCTGTCTTCCTTGACACCATGTGGAGTTTCCTTGGGCACAGGTCTCAGAGACACTCTCCCCAGGCTCTCCTGCCTACCCTCCCCTGCTCATCACCCCCCTCCCACCGCCCACCCCCCCCTGGCTCTGCCTCCTGGGCAGGACTGATGCTAATGCCTCCCAGAGAGCAGGCCCATGGGCAGATGAGGGGCTTCTCTCTAGGCAGCAGGGGCACACTCATTTGCTCCCCTTTCTCTGAAAAGAAAGTGGTGGGCAGTGCCAGTGTGCTAAACTGCCAACCTTCTGCCTTCCAGATTCTTGGTGCCACCATAGAGAACTCCAAGGTTGTCCTGCAGATCGACAATGCCCGTCTGGCTGCAGATGACTTCCGAACCAAGTGAGCATCTCTGCCCTGCTGGGCTGCTTCTGCCGAGGGGGTGTGTGTGTGGGGGAAGGTAGGGAGTGGGGAGGTGGGGTGGGCAATCCCAGGCCCTTTTGGGGCTTAGTGCAGTGGGGGCACCTCTCATGGACCCCGGACCTTAAGAAGGTGAGGAAGTGAGTCTTCAGAGGCACAGAGGAAAGGCTGGCCTGACTGCAAGTACTTCCTCTGAAAGGTACGAGACGGAGCTGAACCTGCGCATGAGCGTGGAGGCGGACATCAACGGCCTGCGCCGGGTGCTGGACGAGCTGACCTTGGCCAGGGCCGACCTGGAGATGCAGATCGAAGGCCTGAAAGAGGAGCTGGCCTACCTGAAGAAGAACCATGAGGAGGTGGGTTCCCAGAGGGGCCACCCTGGCTTCCCGGGGCTCCTCAGGACACCCGTTTCCTGTATGTTCTGACCACGGCCACACTGACCGCACTCTCAGCATGGCCCTGGGTGTGGAGCATGGCTTCCAGGGTGCCAGCAGGGGATGGTGGCAACCCACTCTCTCCCTCAGGGCCAGCTCCTAGGTCTGCACCCGAAAACCAGCCCCCTTCGGCCTGCGGGGTTGGGGAATGACCTGGCCCAGGCCCAGCAGGCTCTGGGCCCTGACATGCCCACCTCTGCTCTGTCTTCCCAGGAGATCAGTGCTCTGAGGGGCCAGGTGGGTGGCCAGGTCAGCGTGGAGGTGGATTCCGCTCCTGGCATTGACCTAGCCAAGATCCTGACTGACATGAGAAGCCAATATGAAGTCATGGCAGAGAAGAACCGGAAGGATGCTGAAGCCTGGTTCACCAGCAAGGTATGAAGGGGGAAGCAGGTGCCCTTGGTGGGAGGGTTGGGGCGGGGGGTGGCAAGGAGAGAGGGCTTGATGCTCCGAGGGGAAGGTCTGCCTCTGGGCTGATTCCCTTCGCCACCTCTCTGATTGCAGACTGAGGAGCTGAACCGGGAGGTCGCTGGCCACACGGAGCAGCTGCAGGTTAGCAAGACGGAGGTCACTGACCTGCGCCGGACCCTCCAGGGGCTGGAGATCGAGCTGCAATCTCAGCTCAGCATGGTAGGTGCCCTCTTCTCTGTGGGATGCACACGCGTGCCCTGGCGGACTTGGGCAGCCTGGACAGGGGCGCAGGCTCCACTGAGTCACCTTGTCTCTCCCTGCTCTCAGAAAGCCGCCCTGGAAGGCACGCTGGCAGAAACAGAGGCGCGCTACGGGGCCCAGCTGGCACAGATCCAGGGGCTGATCAGCAGTATCGAAGCCCAGCTGAGTGACGTGCGCGCTGACACCGAGCGGCAGAACCTGGAGTACAGGCAGCTCATGGACCTCAAGACGCGGCTGGAGCAGGAGATCGCCACCTACCGCAGCCTGCTCGAGGGCCAGGATGCCTACTACAACAACCTGCTCACCACCAAGACTGCCTGAGCCCAGCAGCCTCTGGGGCTTCCTGCTTCCAGCGGAGGGAGGGATGGATGCGCCTGGGTGCGGGGAGGGGAGGGGAGGGGAGGGACCCTTACCCCCTGGCTCTTCCTTTTGACCTGTCAATAAAATGTTATGGCTCAAGGGAGGAAGGGCATTGAGTTTGTTTCTTCAGCCCATGGAAATGGGCCAGGCCTGGGGCCTTGTTAGGTTTTATTTGGACCAGAGTCCACCCTGTCCCAGGAAAGGGAAGGGAGGGTGCTCACAAACTCTGACTGTTCGGGTCATTCTTGTTGGCAGAAGCCTTCAGTAACCTGTTTCTTAAAAGAAGCTTATGAAATAAGCATTGCTCCCATTTCACAGAAGGGTGAGCTAAGGCTCGGAGAGGTGAGATGGTTTGTCGTATATGTAACTGCTCCAGCACATGGCAGAAGAGGGATTCTTTTTGCTTCCAGGTTAGTTTGCCCTTGTATTCCTCCAAGGGTTGGTGTTTGTGTGTGTGAAATGAATGGTTACTGAACACCTCCTATGGGCCATTTAATCAAAGCAACCCTAAAAGGTAGTAAGTATGAGTTGCATCTACAGAGCAGGAAACAGGCTCAGAGGTTAAGTACCTTGTCCGAGGCCGCACAGCAATTTCACGGGGCGGAGTCAAGACTGGAATCCAGGTGGCCTGATTCTCAACTCGGTGCTCAGCCGGCACCAGGTCTCCTAGGATCCACGCCACTTGTGCCAGGTCCGCAGGACATTTCGGTCTGGCTCCTGGTGATGCCTAGGACAGGGATCCCCTGGGGCAGTTCCTGCTGACACACTTTTCCACCTGACGGAGGAGACACTGGGGCTTTGGGGTGAGAGCCCGAGTAATGGGGGCAGGCATCCACTCAGCAAGGCTGGGGAGAGCCTGCTGGCGTGCGTCTGTGTGCAGGCGCTAACACATTCAGCCGCTCCTGGGCAGCCCCACATAAGCCCCTTTCGCCCACCAGCCCATTCCTGGGCCCAGAGCCTGGAATGGGACCCACATGTGACCCAGGCCTCCTACACAGACCCCCCAACCGGGCTGGCCTGGAGCCGGGCCAGCCGGAATGCAAGTCCCAACTTCCTGGTACAACTCTGCCCTTGGGTGGGTATGGTCCTGCCCCTGTGGTTTATAGCTCGGTTGCCAAGAACGGAGGCCAATTAAAGGTAAATAAGTCCCACTTGGCCTTGGTCGAGAGGTTCAGCTGAGGGGATCTGTTCAGGTCCCATGGCTCTGACAGCTGGCTGCCCTGTGAGGGAGAGGGGTGAGCGGGAACACGCCCCTCCATACCGTCCGCCCTCCTTCCCCCAAAGTCTGTAGGGAAATGGAATGCTTGTTGCTGGGAGCCCAGCACTCTGCTAGGGAGGCCCGTGACCCTGTCATTCCCATGCCAATCCCGAGGGGGGCGCTCTTCCTGCCATTGTCCTGTGGGCCTTGGAGGTTTATTAGTTTGCTGCAAACCACATGGCTGGTGACTCCGGAGCCCATCTCTTCCCTGCTGAGCCCTGGGCCAGGAGCCCTTTCTGCAGCTTCCCTAGCTGTGCTGCTCTGGCTTGCAGCACCCACAGCCCCCCTCTCCCACTTCACCTCCCAGGAGGCTTTGTAACTACAGACCTGAGACCTGGCTGCACCCTCAGGCTGGGACTTCCCAGAGATACTTGTCCCCAGTTCATGAAAGCCTCTGTTGTCACAGCTGAAACCCTCCCCCATGCCCCAGAGGCCCCTGGAATGTGGCTGGGGGCGGGGTCTGGGTCCACACAGGTGGGGTAGGTGACTGGGTCACAGGTCTGGGTGCTGGGAATGAAGCAGTCCTTTGTGCATGTGGGTGGTGGAGAGAGGGCAAGGGCGGGGACACTTAGGCCTCGGTCTGAGAGCTGAAACTAGGGGCTGACATAAGTGGCTGCCAATGGGAAATGGGAGAGAGGGAGAGAGAGAAAGGGGGAGGGGATTTGGGGGGCACGGTCTTTCCTTCCCTGCGGGTCACCTGGCAACTGCAGTTTGCAAAGCACTTCCTGTCAAGCATGTCGCTCCATCCCTGTGAGTCAGACTGGGCAGGAGTTCTTTCTACTTTCCGGATTGGTAGACTGAGGCTCAGAGAGGGGAGGCGGGACTACCCAAAGCCACATGCCTAATAAATGAGAAAGGAAGAATTCCAAGGGGGTCCCTAGGCCCCAGGTCATGTGCTCTGTCCCTAGCATCTCCCGCTGGGGTGGTGGGGGGGAGCAGGCACCAAATGCTGACTGTGGCCCTGTAGCTGGTGTCCGTGTCAAGGCCTAGCTTTTTTTTTTTTTTATTGTGGTAAAATAAGGAACACACCTCTTACCATCTTAACCGTTTTCAACTGTACAGTTCAGTGGTATTAAATACATTCAAATTGTTGTGTAACCATAACCACCATCCATCCTCATAACTCTCCCCTCCTAACTCTTGTAAAACGGAAACTCTGTACCTATTAAACAATAACTCCCCATTCCCTCCTCCTCCCCACCCTGCCAACCACAATTCCACTTCCTGCCTTCATGATTTTGTAAGCACCTCACAGAAGTAGAAAAATGGCCCAATTCTGAATCAGAGGCTTTTTAAAAAATATGTAATTTTATTGATTTCAGAGGGGAAGGGAGAGAGATAGAAACATCAATGATGAGAACCATTGATTAGGTGCCCTCTGCATGCCCCACACTGGGGATTGAGCCTGCAACCCGGGCATGTGCCCCAACCGGGAATCGAACAGTGACGTCCTGGTTCATAGGTCAGGTCGATGTGCAGCCACTGAGCCACACTGGCCAGACATCAGAGAGGTTTAATCGCACCCAGAGGAGGAGTCCAGCGGAGCCCCTGGGCTGCACCACCCCATCCCAAGGAGGAAAGGCCAGCTCTAGGGACAGCCTGCCTGCGGCGGGCAAAGCTCTGAAACTGGCACAGCCTCCTGGGCAGGCTACACCCCGGACTGCGCCAAACAGCCCGATCCCCGCCCTGGCCAGCCATCCCCACCTGGTGCTCGTTTGCAGGCCCCAAGGCCCCTCCCGGACCGTGAGCTCACAGGAGCTACTGGGACTGAACCAGGGATCTGCATGGGCCTGAGAGTGGAGGGACGGCTGCCCTGAGGGGCTGCGGAAGGGGAGTCCGGGTGCAGAAGAGGGGCTGGCTACGGTCCAGCCCTCCCTCGCCGCGGGTGGTGGTGCATAATTGTTCCCGTGTAATTGTTCCCGTGTTAATTGCTGGGGCCGTAATGTCTGCAGAGGCTTTAATGAGTGACGGCTGGTCTGACTCTATGGAGGAAGACAATGTTCCCCACCCACGAGACAATACCGTACTGTCTGGGCCCTGCACTCGGAGGCCGGCTCACTGCGAGGCTGGGTGAGGAGGAGCCCACCCACCCAGGCCTGTGGTACCCCTCGCACCATCCCAACTCAGAGGCAGGAATCCGGGGTCAGTGGGAGGGACCCTCTTGTTCTGTCCTCTGAGTGGTGGGGTGGGTGGTGGGGGTGGGGGGAGGTCAGAGGCCATTTGAGTCCTGGCGTCGCCCCTTACCAGCTGTGCCGCCTTGCCCAAATCACTTTCCCTCTCTGAGCTTCCATTTCATTCCTTCTGAAACAGGACGAAGGATCATCTTCTGTGAGCTGAGGGTTAGGGGAGGTGTTGGGTTAGGGGAGGTGTTGGATGCAAAAGCTTGATGGAAACTGTGAAGTGTGCCGTGGAAATAAGGGATGACTGTGATGGCAGCAATAATGAAACGGCCTGCATTGCCCACTAGGCACTGGCTATGGAAGGATGTGGAAGAGCGATGCTGCTCACAGGGCACGATCCAATGCCCGGGGACACCACTCCCTCCTGGCAAGGCTAGTCCCAGGCGACGGACATTCCCCCCACTGTGTGGCCCCTCAGAAAATGGGGTGCTAGGAGGGGACAGGAGGGGCCTCCTGGATCTCAGGGCTTCCCCAAAAGTGGGAACTGAAAGTGCGTCTTTGCCACAAGGACACTGAGACGTAAAGGTTTCACATGCAGTCACTGATAGAGGCAGGATTTGAACCTTGGCCCAAGGAGTCCCCCAGCCCTGTCCACTGCACTGAGGTGCAGCCCTGGCAGGACACCTCCCCCCCCACCCCCTCCACCCTGACTCTCCAGTTCAGGCTTGCTTACTTCCCCAGCCCCTGTTCCTTCTCAGTCCCGGAGCCAAGGCCACGCCTCCCAGTGGCGTTGCCCACAGCGATCAGGTATCCACAGAAAGCCAGGCCCGAGCTGGTGGCGGAGAAGAGGGGTCCCTCTCTGGCCTCAGCATCCTGCTCTGCCAGGCCTGCCTATCATCTCCCTCCCGACAGCTCAGGCACACAGAGCCCCCTGGGCACGGTCCCCCCTCCCTGTGCGGCTTCGCGGGGCGCATGGAGGCAGTGGCGTTCATCTGGCCCTGCTGTGCAGTGACATGCCTCTCCCCGAAGCTAGGGGCTTCCTGAAACTCGCCCCAGTCTTATCTGCCGTGGTTTGCCCCAACGTGTCCCAGGAGTAAGCAAGGCTTCAGTGACATGTGCGTTTGGCAGGTGGCAGAGTATCAATCAGCCCCTTGTCAGCTCTGCGCCTGCTGGCTTTTGAGAGGACGCCAGTGCCGTGGGCTGGGGCTCGGGGAGGGTGGAGGGGAGACCATTTGCACCATCCAGGTAGTGACAGATGCTGTCCTTGCTGATCACCTCAATTGTAGCTCGACTCAAGACCCCACCCCCTGTCCTCAGCCGGTCCCCAGGGGCCCTGCATCCCTGCATCCCTCCCTGCGCCTCTGCCCACCGACCCCCAGGGCCATGGCTCTCCCGCAGCCCTGCAGGCACTCACATGGGGTCTGGGAGCTGGACAGCACAGAGCAGGGATGGGAACTGAGAGCAGGTGGCTGGCCACCTAGGGGCCAGGGTCCTGGGCTGGGGGCAGCTGAGAAGCCCAGCTGAGGCTAGGGCTGGCCTGAGCTGCTCTGTGTGTGATTCGACTTACTCCGCATCCTCAACCTGGAGTGTGGAAATGAACCTGGACTCCAAGTGTTAAAACCATGGCCTGGGGCAACAACACCACTCGTTCTGAATCATCTCTTTTGTTGCATTAAAAAAAAAAAGAAAAGAAAAACTCCACACCAGCCACATGGAGGTGTGCAGGCAGCTGTGTTTGTCAGGAATGCAGAAGGAGCTGGCTTGCCTTTGGGGGAGGAGACGTAAACCCACAACACCCTCCGAGGGGTGTATATAAGGAGCCCCAGGTCCGGGGGGTGACAGGCACAGCACGCTGGTCCCGGGGCAGCCTGTACCTCCTGCCGACATCTCCTGCGCTTGCTGATCTCACGGGCAGCCGCCTGGCCATGAGCACCACGTTTCTGCAGACTTCTTCCTCCACCTTTGGAGGTGGCTCTCCCCGGGGGGGTGCCCTCCGGGGCGGGGGAAGTGGCTTTGGTGGGGGGAGTCTTTATGGGAGCGGTGGAAGCCGAAGTATCTCGGCTTCTTCTGCCAGGTTTGTCTCCTCGGGGTCCGGAGGGGGCTACGGGGGCGGCATGAGTTCTGGCTTCGGTGGAGGGGCTGGTGGTGGCTTTGGAGGTGGCTATGGTGGGGGTTTTGGCGGTGGCTTTGCTGACTTCGGGGGTGGCGATGGCGGCCTCCTCTCCGGCAACGAGAAGATCACCATGCAGAACCTCAACGACCGCCTGGCCTCCTACCTGGACAAGGTGCGTGCCCTGGAGGAGGCCAACGCTGACCTGGAGGTCAAGATCCGAGACTGGTACCAGAAGCAGAGCCCGGCCAGCCCGGCGCGCGACTACAGCCACTACTTCAAGGCCATCGAGGAGCTGCGGGACAAGGTGAGTCCTAGGGGTCAGAGGGAGGGGGCGGGTGGCTGGTGCCCTGCCCGCACCTCTAGTATCCGTGCTCCTGCTGCCTCGAGGGAATCCTCTCCTGCCGGGCAATGACTGCCAGTGGGTAACCTTGGCAAACTTGGAGCCCAGGGAATGCTTCCCAGGCCTGGACGCCGGCACCCATCTGCTCCCCTTGGCAGTGCTGGGCCGGTCCTGGGATCTGGTCAGGACCGCCGGGGGCCAAGGTGGGCGCAGAGACAGAAGGCAACGGCTCTCCCTGAACCACGCACCCTGGAGAGCAGGTGTCCTCCTTGTCTTCTGCGAGAACGATGGCTGTGGCTGCAGGAGCCTGAGGACAGGGCTTCCTGCCACACCCTCTGAGGATGTCTTCGGTGCCAAAAGCACTGTTGAGGCTTAGAAGACCTGGAATTTTCTATGGGCTCTGCTGCCCACTCACTCACCCTGTTGCTCTCCTGGGCCGGTTTTCTCAGCTGTGAGATGCCCTCCTCAGCTGCCCTCCAGGTCCCTCCTACTGGCTTTGGGGATGGGAGGTCCTGTAGATCCCTGGCTGGGTCAGGCTGTGCAGGGGCCAGCGACTCCGAGCTATCCAAGGGGAGGCAGGTGGATGATCCCTGAGAGGGCCGTTGTCAGAGCCCCACCCCCACCCCACCCACTCTATTCCCACAGGGGGTGCCAGGCAATCCTTGTTCCTTGGTCTTCCATGCCCCTGAGACAGGGGCAGATCAAGTGGTGGGCACCCGAGATAAGGGTGGACTCGGCCCCAGGGGCCCCACAGGCTTCTGTTGGTGGTGGCAGAGGAGAGATCATCCCCTGAGGTGGGGGGGAGGATGACCTGGGGGAGAGCAGCAGGGAAGAGAGGGATCCTCTTGGCACCAACTGCCTGTCTTCTACAGATCCTGGCGGCCACCATCGACAACTCCCGGGTCATCCTGGAGATTGACAACGCCAGGCTGGCTGCCGACGACTTCAGACTCAAGTGTGTTCCTGCCCCGCCCCTCCCCTTCCCCCCCTTTTCTCGCCCCCCCCCCTTCCTTCCCAACTCAAGCAGCCCAGACCCCTCGCCCTTCCTTAGCTTGGGCTCCCTCTCTTTTCCCAGGTATGAAAACGAGCTGGCCCTGCGCCAGAGCGTGGAGGCTGACATCAACGGCCTGCGCCGGGTGCTGGACGAGCTGACGCTGGCCAAGGCGGACCTGGAGATGCAGATCGAGAGCCTGAACGAGGAGCTGGCCTACCTGAGGAAGAACCACGAGGAGGTGGGGTGGTGAGACCAGAGTGGGGCCGCTGGTGCCTCCTCATAGTTGTCTGAAGGGCTTGGTGGTTCAGAAATGTACCCCATAAACTCCAAAACAGGGGTCCCCACAGAGAGGAAGGGGTACTGTTCTCTGGTGACCCAGACCCCTTTCCTCCCTCATCCATAGCCAGAGCAGGTGGCCCGTGGGAACTGCTGTCCAGATCTGCTTCATGAGCTCATGCAAGGGCCCTGCTGTTTTGAGATCCTCCCTTGGGAGCACTAGAGAGGAAGAGAGACCCTGAGAGCGGAGGGGCCCAGGTGATCAGACCTCTTCCTGCGCCGTGGGAAGCAGGTGGGGTGGGTACGGGAGAGCCACGGTCACGCAGTGAGTTAGGGACCGAGAACAATTGGCATAGGGGGCCCCAGACTCTCTGCTCTCCTGCCCTCTGTCACCACCCTGCAGGAGATGAAGGAGTTCGGCAACCAGGTGGCCGGCCAGGTCAATGTGGAGATGGACGCGGCCCCGGGCGTGGACCTGACCCGCGTGCTGGCCGAGATGAGGGAGCAGTACGAGGCCATGGCTGAGAAGAACCGCCGAGACGCCGAGGCCTGGTTCTTCAGCAAGGTGCGCCCGACCTCCTGGCCTCCCGGCCTGCCCAGCCCCCCAAGTCTCCCAGGAAGTCCATGGGGCTCACTTCTCTGTGTGTGACCTACAGACCGAGGAGCTGAACAAGGAGGTGGCCTCCAACACAGAGATGATCCAGACCAGCAAGACAGAGATCACAGACCTGAGACGCACCATGCAGGGGCTGGAGATCGAGCTGCAGTCCCAGCTCAGCATGGTATGGCCACACCCGGCCCCCCCCAACCCTAGTCTATTCCACCCTCCATGGCGGATAAAGCCTTGGTGTTCCCAACCCCCACACAGGGGGCTCCCTGCGTTCATCCAACACCCCTCCCCGTGCCCCTGGTGCTTCCTTCTGGCCCGACGACGTGGTGCCTATTGGTCTGCTGTCCCCCTAGAAAGCCGGGCTGGAGAGCTCGCTGGCGGAGACGGAGTGCCGCTATGCCACGCAGCTGCAGCAGATCCAGGGGCTCGTCAGCAGCCTGGAGACCCAGCTGGGTGAGCTCCGCAGCGAGATGGAGGCTCAGAACCAGGAGTACAAGCTCCTGCTGGACATCAAGACGCGGCTGGAGCAGGAGATCACCACCTACCGGAACCTGCTGGAGGGCCAGGATGCCAGGCAGGCCGGGTGCAGAGGGAGGGAGGAGGAAGGGGCCAGTTGTGGCGGGGGTGGGGGTGGGGGATCGCCGTCCAGGGGGTTGATAGTGCTGCAGTGAGAGAGGACGGGGCGAGAGGCCGGGCTCTGGATTCTGCACGCTGGTCTTTGGCTGTTACCTTGCGCAGGTCACATCACTTCTCTGGACCTGTGTGTCTTCTGCACACGGCAGCCGTGGGGCCAAGGCTGGTTCCGTTCCATGCATGAAGCAGATGGGGTGCTATTGTAGACCAGCATCTGCCTGCATGTGCATGGCATGGCGGGACCACCTCGCAGCCTCTAGAGAAGTCAGGTGTGGGGGTGGTGGGTGTAGGGGGCTGGGGAGGACTGCCGAGCCTTGGCTTACGTCTGCTTCCCCCTCTTTCAGGATGGCCGGCGTTGGCACCAGAGAAGGTAAGAGGCTTCGCTCTTCCTGAGTGGGGAGGGGCGTGGCTAAACCCTCCATTCCCCTTGAATGAGGGAGGAGAAAGAGGCCGAGTATGCCAGTCGGGTGGGGACACGCCCAGGGGGACCCTCTAGCAGCCCCGGGGGAGCTGGGGTTGAAGATTTATCGAGAACCTCCCAGGCTGAGCAGGCTCTGTCTAGGGCAGCGGTTCTCAACCTGTGGGTTGCGACCCCTTTGGCGGTCGAACGGCCTTTTCACAGGGGTCGCCTAAGACCATCCTGCATATCAGATATTTACATGACGATTCATAACAGTAGCGACATGACAGTTATGAAGTAGCAACGAAAATAATTTTATGGTTGGGTCACAACATGAGGAACTGTATTTAAAGGGCCAGAAGGTTGAGAACCACGGGTCTAGGGCCTCGCTCCCCCAGGCCCCACCGCCACGCACTTAGGCTGCGATGCCCAGGAGGACTCCCTGTTCACGTGCAGTTAAAACCCCCGACATCCGTGCTCACTGCCGGGCACCTGCCGCGGCCACCGCCCTCCTCTGCGATGAGTAATTCCACCCCAGCCCTTCTGGCAGCTCTAGAAGGAGGAGCCAGTGGCCACTCTCAGGGGTGCTGCCCAGTTCTCCCGGAACTCAGCCAAGGTCCCGCCCCCTGGGAGTGGAAGAGGGCGGGGAGGGCCCCCACTCTAAAGCTTGCTCCTTCTTTCTAGCCTCCCTGGGCGGCGGAGGCAGCAGCAAACTCCACATCAACGTCGAGGAGTCAGTGGACGGGAAGGTGGTTTCTTCCCGCAAGAGAGAGATCTGAGTGCCCAGGGCAGGAGAGATGTCCCGCACACGCCCACCCTCCCAGGCTGACGGAGGACTGGCCAGAGGGGCGGGACGAGCAAACTCGCTTCTGCCTTCAGCGGTGCCAGCAAGAGGGTCCTGGTCTGCTAGCTGGGAGCTCCGCTTGCTCTCCCCTCCCTCCACCCCCCAACAGCCAGCTCTCCCTCCTCACTGTGTAACAAGGCCATCCCTACGGTGTGGTGTTTGTCCAGGCAATAAATATCGCTTTTCCTTTTTCAAATATCTCTTGGTAGTGCGTCCAGTTTTTCTTGTCGGGGCCTCTGAGGACGCCCAGGGCCCACACGCTGACGTCTCCCCCCACTTTGGCCTCTTCCCTGCAGGGTGTAATTCATTCTTTGGGGTGCCCAGGGCCCCGGGACAAGCCCACGCTGCCTGGGTGGCTTGCTGTTCTGATGGACTCCATTCGGTGATCATGGGGGCCCGAGACGGGGGTGGGTGGGTGGGTGAGGAGGCGCTTCCTCAAAGCGGTTTTGCGAACTGAGCACAGAACTTGGCAGAGCAACGAATGATTCTTTTTTATAGACATGATTTTTTATTTTTGTAGCTTACAAAAGGAATAAATATGCTTTATGTAAAACCATTGACTAATGACTTACCGCGTGACTGGCTGCATGGAGTGTACCGGGTCCCTGCTGTGTGGTCGGCGCTGTGCTGGGCACACCCACCCACGGGGTCTCCTGTAATACAATGGGGGGGGGGCAGTCAGGATTGGCTATTCTCATCTTAGTGATGAGGAAGCTGGGGAGAGGCAGGACTGGCCAGTGGCCTCATGGTTGAATTTAAAGTAAGCAGCAGGGTTGGGGCTGAGCCCCACATTTGTATGACTCCAAGACCAGGGCTTCCTCTGGGCCTCAGGCCGCAGCCCTTCCCAGTTCACTGCCAGGACCCTCCTCCCCCCAGGTGCTGTTTGAACCTCCCTCCTTCCCAGCCAGGCACACCTGACCTCCGGGTGGCAGAGCCCTTCCCATCTCTGCCCCCTGAAGTCGCCAACTCCTCTGCACAAAACACTTCAAGTGCCCAGAGAGAAAAACACCAGCTCCAGGAGGGCCTCCCTGATTTCTCCCAAGCTTGCATCCAAAGCAACACCAACCCCCATTGGCCTCCTCTGTCCAAACCCCGCTCTTGCTCCCCTGACCCCAGCGTCTCCACGCTCCGGCCCATTAGAGCCGCGGTAACCACGCACACCTGATTTATTGCCTCTGGTCTGGGGCTGGTTCCTCTGGGATTCTTAGCCCTGGAGAGAGGGCAGGGAATGAGGAAGTGGAGACCTCTGGGTGCTGTGGCTGGGCTGGGTCCGTGGGGAGAGGGAGAACTGGTTTCTTAGCCCTCTGGGAAGAGCAGGTTGGGGGAGGGGGTGCCTCTGTGATCCTGAGAATCAAATCATTTTGGGGGAGAGCCAAGCCCTCTGAGAGGGGGCTCCTGGGTCTCGCTGCATAAAAGTCCTTGCCCGCAGCTCCGGTTGGAGAAAAGCTGGCTCCCCGTGCTTTCTGGGGGAGATTTAATCTAGAATGAGTCTCCTGAGTACACACTTTCCCTGGGGCTGGAGGAAGCAAACACAACTGATGAAGTCCTGGGCTGTGCCAGGCATTCATCGAATGGCCTCTCACTCACTCTCCCAACAGCTTTGCAAAAGCGGGGTCCGCCTTCAGCGTCACTTTTCAGGAGCGGACCCCGCGGCCCAGGGACGTTAGTAACGTGAGCAAAGTCACGGGCTGGGAGATAGGGAAACCGAGTCTGGGAATTGTCTCTGTTCCAGACCCCGGCTTTCCCCTGGCGTCACAAGGGCGACAGACGAAGGACACACCTTTCTTACCAGGAAGTACCCAGTGGACACCCACCTCTTAACCTCTCTGGGCAGCCTGGTGCAGCCTCCTGCAGCCGCTACGGCCTGAAAGATGGTCTTCCCATTTAAGCTCGGTCTCTCGTGCTGTGGTTAAGCTTATGCTGAAGCCCAAGGCACCAGGGGCCAGGTCCCCCGCCTCCTGGGAACGGCCAGGCGCCTTCCTGAACCTCTCAGACCCAGCGGCCTGGCTGCCCCTGCCTCACCGCCTCCGGCCTCTGTGGAGAAGTCTTAGGCCCGAAGCAGTCGGCACAGGTGTTCTCAGCCTTTACTTTGTGAGAGTAATGACCTCCGCAAGCTGTAGACAGGCAGGTGGGGCCTTCTCTGGGGGCTGGTCCCCGAGCTGCGGGAGGGGGAGGGAGGCTGTCTCTCTCTCTCCCTGCAGCACCGGGGCCTGCTCTGCTGAGTGAGGCTCCAGGAGGGCCGTCAGGGAGGCCCTCGGACTTGCCAAGCCCTGGCCCCTGCCTGACCCTGGAGTGAGCTGCCCACACCCAGGGGTAGCTCTGCCAGGCCGAGCCCTTAAATAGTCTCAGCAGAGATGGCCCGCCTCCTGCCTGCTCCTGGGCCGAGGTTGGGCTTGGCCTCCAGCCAATCTGAGCCTCAGGCACTGGGCCTCCCTTTTCCCCATGAGAGAGGGCGGCTTTGAGACGAGGGATTGGGGCCCTGGGCATGTCTTTTGCTGGGGCTGGGCTACCTAGCGCAAGCGTGTGATGTGCCCACCACTCTCCCCCTGAGGACTCCGGCTGGTCCTTGTCCCTCTCCCGGCCTCAGTGGCCCATCTTTAACTTGAGGAGTCTGGCTGCACACGATGGTTTGGAAGGTTTCTGGGAGCTGGGACTCAGAGGGGAACCGGACTGTGGGACCTGAGACAGCGGGGCCATGTCTACTCTGGGCACTGCTGTGTCCTCAGGGCGCGAAAGAGATCCTGACCTAACGCATGCACTTGCTTCCCCTTTGCTTTCCTGCCTCAGACATGGCTCTGGGTGTCTGATAGCAGGTTGGGCGTGTGCCCACCTGGTGCTCACCTGGCCCTCCGTGGGCAACTGGCGGTACAGGGGAATGAGAAGCTGGCAGCAGTTGCCAGGCCGGTGTGGCTCGGCAGTAGAGCATCGACCCAGGAACCAGGAGGCTATCAGTTCCATTCCCGGCAGGGCACATGCCCAAGCTGTGGGCTCAATCCCCAGTGGGGGGTGTGCAGGAAGCAGCCAATCGATGATGTTTCTCTCTCATCCATGTTTCTCTTTCTCTAAAAATCAATTAAAATATTAAAATAAAATAAAAAAGCTATACAATAAAAAAGAAGAAAAGAAGCTGGCAACTTTCCCATGAGATTCAGAGCTGGGGTGACCCCACTGGAGACCACGCCTGCTTTCCATCCTTCTCACCCCAGACCAGCAGACAGCGTTGTGAGTGTCCTCGCAAGCCCCGAGCTTTGGCGCTCACACCAGAGACAGTCGTTAGACGGCTGACCCATCGGGCATCAGCTGCACCGGCTGTGCCACCTTGGGAAGCAGGACCGCCTGCCAGCTCGGCCTGGGGGATGGGGTCCTGAGCATGGAGAGGTGAACAGAGGATTCCCCTGTTTGGATAGGATGGCACTAACACTGGCCCGAAAGGGGCTTACCAGCCAGTGGCTAAGGGCACAGACTCTGCAACCAGAGGTTTAAGTCTTGGCTCTGACACAAATGAGTTTGGGCCATTGAGTTTGGGCAATGCATTTAACCTCCATGGGGCTCAGGTTCCTCATCTGAAAAAAGGGTATGATAAAAATAGTCAAGTTGCCTTTTTTGGGGTCTGCGTTACATTTATTTATTTATTTATTTATGTATTTATTTATTTATTTTAATTTTAATTCTTTATTACTTAAAGTATTACATAAGTCTCCTTCCCTCCCCCCCGCCCGCCCCATTGACCTCTCCTTGGCCGCCCCCACACCCCATAGTCAAGTTGTTTTGAAGTCATGCATGTAGAGTGATTAACACAGCATTCAAGAAATGTTAACTAGTGTTGTTTTATTATCTTTAAACACATACAGAATGTAACACTGGGAGATCATTCATTAGCAAGTCTCTATGACGACATCGGGTGGGGGCGAGAGAGCCAGGGTCCAAGTTTAAATCTTGACTTCATGGTGACCTTGGCCAAGTGGCTTGGTCTCCCTTTACCTCAGTGGCCTCATCGATAAAACAGGGCCAGTAAGCACCCTCTGGTTGTTGGACGGACTCAGCGGGTTAAGGGCAGCCTCCTGGGCAGGGGGTGCTCATGTACCAGCTTTCTCTCTCCTTCCCAGGAAGCGTCCTGGGGAGGGGACTGACTGTGGTGTGATTTCACCAGAACGCAAAGCAGAAAGCTCCAGACCAGCGAGCAATGCCTCGGATAGCACCGGACCTCCGCCCAGCTTCCCCCGGGAGGCCCAGCTTCCCTGTGGGTCAGAGGCCAGCATTCCTGTGTCAAGGCCCCGAAAGTCCCTTCTGGGGAGAGGAGGGGCGGGGAGGGCTGTGCCCTGGCCCGGGAGGGGGGCATGTGTGCGCTGCTGGGCTTTGCGGGATCTGAGGTATTGTTCCTCTGAGAGGCGTTGGCCAGAACCTGCTCAGCAGCCCCGGGGAGATCATCACTCCGTGCCTGGCAGGTTCCATTAATCACCTTTTTGTCAGTTCTGATCCTCTCCTGAGAGAGCCAGAGCTCCTGGTTTGGGCTGAATCAAACCCTTTCAGAGGGAGAGCTGAGCCATCAGTTTGGGGCAGAAGGGCCGGGCCAGGTCAGGGGTCGGCGCATCTCGGGGTTCACAGGGCTTTGAGCACCTGCAGCACTCCCTGGCTCTCTCCCTGGTGCTGACACCCGCTGGGTAAAGCACAGGCCGCTTCCCTACCTGCAGCAAACAAAGGCGAGAAAGCCCTGACTCAGAGCCCTCTTTCCTGGTCTTGCTGAATCAGCCCGATCACCTCACACCGGGGCCACCCTACCCCGGCCCTGGCCTGGTCCCACGCAGACCCTCTGGCTGGTGCGGCCAGAAGGCTGCTGCTGAGAGGTCGTCCACAGCAACCCTGGCCCCTTGGTGAGTGGGGCTGGGAACCCGAGTCCCGGGCCCTCCATTCTCAAACCTGGAACCTTCTTCTGTCCCGGGCTCTGGGTGGTCACCTCAAAGCCCTTTCCTTCCAGCCTGGGTGGTGAGGGCCCCTCTGGCAGGGTTACTAAGCGCAGCTGAGTTTCAGCCACTTGTCAGAGAGACCCTGGCCCCAGGTCCTGGGCCACATCCTCCCATGTGGCCTCTTGGTCAAGCCATCACCATCTGAGGCAGGTGTCATGTGGTTGGGGGGCTGGACACGGCCCCGCTCAGGTACCGCAAGGCCTTCTGTCCGGGCTTGGCGGTGCAGCCAGGGCAGCTGGTATAATGGAGTCATGAAACACAGTCCGGGCTGATCCAGGGCTTCTGAACGCTGGATCAGCTGAGCAATGATTCTCTCTGATGATTGATGTTTCTCTCTCTCCCTCTCTTTCTCTCTCTCTCTCCCTTCCTCTCTAAAATCAATAAAAATACATTAAAAATGCATTAAGCTGGACACATGATTTGTACATTTTATTTTATGATAATTATACCTAAGAAATGAACCTTAGACCCAACAGAACCAGACGTGGGTCTCAGTCCTGACTCTGTCCTTCAGGCTCCGTTCCCTCGTGTGTGAAATGGAGACAATAGCAGGACCCACCTCACCCGCTGCTGCAAGGCTTACACTTCCAGGCCACCAGTATAAAGTTCTTAGCCCGGTGCCTGCATGTGCCGAGGGATCTGAGAGTATGACCTATGGTAACGTACAGGGTCGCGTCCTCTTCCCGTGCCTCAGTTTCCCCAGCTGTGCTGGATGGTCCCTAAGGCTCCGTGCCACCGTAACTTTATCTGAGGGTCTCGGAGTCATCTTCTTCTCAGCCGGAACACTTCCAAGGTAGTTGACCCTACAGGACCAAGCAAAGGTTGCCCTCAGCGTCGCTGGGGGCGCGGGGGCAGGTGAAATGCTAAGAAAGAGGCAGCGCTTTCTGGTCAGAGGTTTTAGAAATAGAAAGAAGGGAGGCCAAGGGCTGCGGTGACCTCGCAAAGCACCTGGTCACTCTGCAGCCACCTGTCCCTTCACAGAGGCACCTGAGCAGCCTTTGCAGCTGGGTCCCCATTCCAATACGGGGTGGGGCCCCGGCCGCTGGGAGTGAGTTCCTGCAGCGGAGAGGTGAAACAGAATTCAGCTGTCAAAGGGCAGTCCTAAGCAGAACACCGTTCCCTCTGAATCATCCCTTTTGTCAAGGGTTTAAAAAAAAAAAATCCAGCACCCCCTTTCCCCCCGAGGCACAACCCACCCTGGAAAGTGGAGGCACCTGAGCTTGTGGGAAACAGAGACGCCCAGCTGGCACCAATCAGAGGGTGGGGATGGGAGGAGAGGAGATGGGGCCATTGTCCAACCTCTGCGGAGGGTGTATAAAAGGCATCCACTGGGGGAAGAGCCACATCCTCCGCCCAGGCCAAGTCAAGCTCCTGCCCGCACCTGCTCTCCATCTTCTCTCATCATGAGCCTTCGCCTGCAGAACTCCTCCGCCAGCTATGGAGGCGCGTGCCAGCTGGGGGGAGGCCGCGGCATGTCCAGCGGCTGTTCCAGCCGATTTGTCTCTGGGGGATCCGCTGGGGGCTATGGCGGCGGCATGAGCTGTGGCTTCGGTGGAGGGGCTGGTAGTGGTTTCGGAGGTGGCTTCGGCGGTGGCTTTGGAGGTGGCTTTGGAGGTGGCTGCGGTGGGGGTTTTGGCGGTGGCTTTGGTGACTTTGGTGGTGGCGATGGCGGCCTCCTCTCCGGCAATGAGAAGATCACCATGCAGAACCTCAACGACCGCCTGGCCTCCTACCTGGACAAGGTGCGTGCCCTGGAAGAGGCCAACGCCGACCTGGAGGTCAAGATCCGAGACTGGCACCTGAAGCAGAGCCCGGCCAGCCCAGAGCGCGACTACAGCCACTACTACAAGACCATCGAGGAGCTGCGGGACAAGGTGAGCCCTTGAGTGTTGAGGAGGGTCCCTATGTGCAGGGCAGAGCTGAGAAGGCCAGGACACGCAGTACCCCAGGGGGACCAGAAGATGCAGAGTGGATGGAATTCTCCCCCTTCCTGCTGGGGAACATTCTAGTCTTTTACTACCACGCGTCTCCACTCCTGATGGGCTTTCTCATGCCATAACGCCCCAAATGCGCTTTCTCCCATTCTCCATTTTATTGTTGTTCTTACTCGTGTCAACGTTTTTATTGCTTTCCAAACAGTTATGTTATTAGTGACTCACCCTCTGGAGTCCTAACCCCCGGAGTTATTTGGACACCTTGACAGTTTTAAAAGCCACGAAGAATGACTAAAGTCAATAGAGAAACGGATACAAGTTCACTCGCTGGGCTGGAAATACTAGTTCACTTTGTAGGGCCCCCTTTCAAGTGTTATTCTCAACTGGCTGCGGCCGGGTGGGGGAGATGGAGGCAGAGGCTTAGGCAGTGCTAAATCGAGCTTCCCTCCAAGCCTATCCATCATGGGTGATGCCAGCTTGTCGGAACAGACACCCACCTGCCCCTGCCCAGGCTGAGTCCCAGCTCTGCGGAGTGGATTTTCAGTGCTTCAGGATAGAAAAGTGTAGCCAAGGAGTCCAAATAGATGCATATATTTGTTTGGTTTTCCCTCTGCTCAGCCGGCAGACCAGCTCTGGCGCAGTGAGGAATTGTGTGCAGCCAGGTGGACTGCCTCCTGGCCTAAGGGAGTGGCCCTCAGGACAGTGGCCTAGAGAGGCTGCTAGTCTGAGGCCTTGGAGACCTGGCTGTCCAAAGATGTTCTCTTCTCAAAAGAGATCCGGCCGGCCCCTCATTTTACAGAGAAACAACCCAGGTCCAGCTCCCATGCTCTCTCAGCCCTCCTCCCCCAGCTCCTGGGACCTCCCGCGGTTACCTTCTGTGTTTTGCAGATCCTGGCAGCCACCATCGACAACAACCGGGTCATCCTGGAGATCGACAACTCCCGGCTGGCTGCCGACGACTTCAGGCTCAAGTGAGTTTGTTGTTCCCATTCACCGTTCCCCGCAGTCTCTTGTTTTAGACAAACGCTCATGACATTGGAGCTTCCCAGGAGCGAATGTCTTGGAGAAGTAGCAGAGTCCAGGGGGAGTGTCGAATGCCACCAATGTGTTATTTTTTTCAATTAAAAAAAAAATCCTTCAGGTATGAGAACGAGCTGACCTTGCGCCAGAGCGTGGAGGCTGACATCAACGGCCTGCGCCGGGTGCTGGACGAACTGACCCTGGCCAAGACTGACCTGGAGATGCAGATCGAGAGCCTGAATGAGGAGCTGGCCTACATGAAGAAGAACCACGAGGAGGTGAGAGGGGGCATGGGGCTGCCATGGTGCACCACCTCCCGTGAGGAAGGGGAGTCCAACACTGTGGCCAGACTCTGCGCTCCACTGTGGGACCTGGAAGGGCTTTCCAGAACATTCCAGTAGCATCCAGAACTAAGGAGAGGAAAGAGGGGGAGCCTCATAACCTCTCCCCTTCCCATCCCCACAGGAGATGAAGGAGTTCAGCAACCAGGTGGTAGGCCAGGTCAACGTGGAGATGGATGCCACCCCCGGCATTGACCTGACCCGCGTGCTGGCGGAGATGAGGGAGCAGTATGAGGCCATGGCTGAGAAGAACCGCCGAGACGCCGAGGAATGGTTCCACAGCAAGGTGCCCGGCCCTCTTCCCTTGAGGGGCCAGGGGGTGCCAAGCCTGCCATCCGGGCTTCTCCATCACCGTCCCCCCGTTTGCGTTTCAGAGCGCGGAGCTGAACAAGGAGGTGTCTTCCAACACAGAGATGATTCAGACCAGCAAGACAGAGATCACGGAGCTCAGGCGGACGCTCCAGAGCCTGGAGATCGAGCTGCAGTCCCAGCTCAGCATGGTACACCTGCGGCCCCCTGCCCAGCGGCCACCGCCTCCGGGCCTCCCCGGGGTCGGGCTCCCCTCACCCCCTCTCTCCTGCCTCACCAGAAAGCCGGGCTGGAGAGCACGGTGGCCGAGACGGAGTGCCGCTACGCCACGCAGCTGGTGCAGATCCAGGACCTGATCAGCAGCATGGAGGCCCAGCTGAGCGAGGTGCGCGCTGACACCGAGCGGCAGAACCTGGAGTACAGGCAGCTCATGGACATCAAGACGCGGCTGGAGCAGGAGATCGCCACCTACCGCAGCCTGCTCGAGGGCCAGGATGCCAAGTAGGTCCCCGCCAGCCTCTCTCTTGGGAAAGTGCCGGCGGGCTCTGGGCTGTGAGAGCAGGCAGCGTCTCAGGGATCAGGCCCTCGTGTCCCAGGCAGGAGGGGGCCTGACGGAGCTTAAACAGCCTGGACAAAGACCCAGGACCAGAGCTCCCCTGTCCTCTGGAATCAGGCTGCAGCGTCCATGCCTCTGACACTCTCATTCAGGCCTCTGCATGGGGCCAGGAGGACTAGGGACCGTGGAGGGAACACCCCCCATTGGAAAAACACGAGCTTGGATTCAGGTCAGCCCAGCAAAGCTCTTACAATGGCGATGTAACTGCCTTCGGACCATCTGCAGAGCTCAGGCCATCCTGTGGGCTCAGGGCGGGGTGGGGGTGGGACTGAGTGAACCAGAGGGAGGACAAAACTTCTGGCAAATGCCCTGCATTTGGGGGCCAACGGTACCTTCTCCTGAGGCCTCAGACAGACAGACAGACAGACCAGGCAGGCATCTGCTGCTGCTGCCCTGGGCTGAGGGCACAGTTAGGTATAAAGGCCCCACTCAGCGCTCCAAACGATGGTCTGAGTCGTTGTGAGGAGGGTAGTTGCTGACCCAGTGTCCTTTCTGCTCACGGCTGCCTCTCCTCTCTTCCAGGATGACTGGCTTCCCCTCCTCTGGAGGTAAGGACATGCTGGGGGCGGCTCCTGCTCCCCGACCTGGAGGGCCGCGGGGGGGGGGGGGCAGCGCTGGACTTCCCCATGGGAAGGGGTGGAGTGGTGGGGAGCATGGGCATTTGCTCACCTGTTTTCCTTTCATCACAGATGGCTCTGTCCCCCAGAGCCACTGGCTGTCTGGGAGAAAGCTGGCTCTGGGAACAGCCATAGAGTCCCCGTTAACTAACCCCTCACTGACCAATGCGGGGGCTGGGGGCCCTCCTGGGGCCCTGCCCTGGGCCGACGTGAGTTTCTCCAGCCTGAGCATCTCTCGCCTCCTTGTTTCCCAGGAACCACCGGCTCCGGCACTGCTCGCCGCCCTTCTGAGGTCACCACCCGTCGGCCTTAAATCTGCCGGACATCCCCTCCCTCTGTCTTCAGCATCCAGAGGGGGAGAGAGCTGAAGGGGCCTGCAGGAGAGAGGGAGGGACCTCGGGAAGCTCGGTCACCCCGCTCCCAGGCCCCCCTCTCCCTGGGTGGGCGCTCCTTGCTCTTCCCTCTGGGTCGGCTTCCTTTTCCTCCTGATCTGGCTGCTCTGATTTCTCTGCTTCTCTGCTAAAAAAAAAAAAAAAAAAAAAAAAAGAATTCAATAAAGTTTCTTCCCTTTTTGCAAACGTATTTTTGATTCTGGCCTGGTTTTTGTCGGTGGCACCTGATTTGAGGCTATGGGTGAACAGGTCACCCCGACAAGCTCAGCCCAGGGAGCTACCAGTAGGCATGCCAACAGCACCCAGTGCAACAGGACACACAGGGGCGCAGGGCAGGGGTGGGGGGAGTGGTCACGGACAATGGCACTCTGCAAACACGGACACGGGGCAAACTGGAGACACGTGGGGGCATGCAAGTCAGCTCAACACCCTATAGGGTGTCCAGTATAAGGCAGCAGCGGGGTGCTGTTGAGTCAGTTAGTGGGGAGATGTGGATGAGAGGTGTGGAGGGTGCTGGGCAGGCTGCAAGCGGCCAGTGCAGGGCTGCTTTGGGGAGAAGGAGGCCCAGGACAATTACCCCAGCCCCAGCCTGCTGCCTCCCTGCTCCCTGCAGGCATGATGGGCATCCCGACCTGCAGTGCCCCCTCAGCCTGCCCCAAGGTCCTGCCGTTCCCAACCTCTCAGTGAAGCAGCCACAGGCCTCCATGAGTGACCCGTGTGCTCTGCCTTTCTTCCCTGCTTCCCCTCTGCACCCTGCCCCCACCCCTCACTGCCTCTCGGGGTGTCCCAGCTCGGACTTGCAGCCTCCTCTTGCTCAGCCCGCTCCTTACACAGGGACTGGTCTCCTGGACTCCAGCACGGGCGCACTTCTCTTTGTCCTCTTGTCGGTGATTTTTTGTGAGTGAGAACACTCATGTCGTATGTTCATGCAAGAGATTCCAGACTAGAGGGGACAATAACACAGGGGAAAGGGATAATGTGCCCAGCACTCACTCTGTACAGAGAGCCTTTCATTCTTTATTTCATCTCTACAACAATCCATGAGGTGGCACCCTTGTGCCCATTGTACAGATGTGAAGGCTGAGGCTCAGACTGGTTAAGTGGCCTGCCCAGCATAAGAGCCGGGGTCCATGTCCCAGTGTGCTTTCCAAGACCGTGACTGGTCCTTTGTCAGCGCCAAGCGTTCAGCTCTGGGAAGCTAGGGGGAGAAACCAGGCTCCCACCTAAGCCCAGTGCTGAGGGGACAAAGACATCAACCACAGAGCATTCTCGTGGCCTCATTCCCAGGGTCTCGGAGCTCCAGAGCGGAGTGCCTCTGCAGGGCAGGTGTTGCACACAGGTGGCTGGTTGCTGTGCTGCCTGCGACTCCTGGCTGCTCTGTCTCTCTCCTTCTCAGCAAAAGCCGCCACCCTCTCCCCAAGGCTCCTCCCAGATGCATGAGGTCAGTGCACCTCTGCACTGCATTCCCCATGGGGTTGCGTGTCCTGCCTGGGTCCTGCAGGGGGCAGGCTCACTCCAGAAAGCAGGTCAGTGCCTCTGAGGCCATCTGCTGGGACACAGAGTGAGGGACAGGGCTCTAGACCTGGTCCTCCCCTGGCCTGGTCCCAACATGGCCTCATGTTGGGCAGCTGAGCATGGGGACGAGCAGGGCATGGCTGAGGACGGAGCAGCAGCCCTGGGACGCCGCTGGGTGCCTGTTATCTCTCTGTCTTGGGTGACAGCCTTGAGGGTCCACAGAAGACCTAGGGTGTGAGATAAGGGTGTCCAGGTCTTCCTGGCAAGGGGAATCTCAGCCTTCACTTCTGTACAATGGGCACAATGGTGACAACTCATGGATTGTTGTAAAGATGAAATGAAATGAAGAATGAAAGGAGCCCTGTGCAGTGCTGGGCAACATTATCTCTTTCCCCTCTGTCACTGTCCCCTCTAGTTTGGAATCCCTGGCATGAACATACAACATGAATGTCCGCACTCACACACACCCGAGGGGAGTCTGGGGAAGAGAGGAAAGGGACCTCCCAGGAGGGCTGTGGCCCATGGCACTGCACCCGCCTCCCTGCTGGGGCCCCTGCCCTCCCTGCCTGGGTCTGTGCATCCCCGGGGCTCCTGGGAACTTGACCCCTGGTGGGCGATGTTCCTGAGCTTTCGGCGCCTGGAGTGGGCAGGCTGTGTGCATTGCTTCCCTTGGAGCAGCTGCTCGGGGAGCTACAGAGTTTGGGAGGAATCAGGTGGGTGGGTGATGGCTGGGTGGGTGCTGCTCTTGGGGGTGGAGGTTTGGGGAGTTGGCCGAGAGCTGGCATTCACTCTTCTGGCCCATTTTTATAGACAGCCGTAATAACCCCGTGGCTTCTTTCATCCCAGGATCTCAGACCAGGTTGAAAGTAGACTCCACAGTATAAACGGTGGTTAATTACAGCCCAGAGCCCACAGTCCGGCTGGCAGATACCCCGTGAGAGCCACTGCACACCAGGCCCTGTAAACGCAGCTGGTGGAGCCCCACCAAACAGGGAAACCTGCGTTGTGGTTCGGTTAAGTGGTACCTGCGTCAAGGGGACGCGGAGACTGCGGTCCCAGCTTCTTTCCCCAGTGGGCCTGGCTGTGGGTCTCCCACAGACCACAGGTTCTCTAAGCACAGCAGGGAGAGCAGTGACAGCGCGGGGACTGTCCATAAAAGCTGGGTGGGGGGAGTAGGACGGAGAGGGCCTGAGCAGGAGGCCCTGACTTCCAGCTGGGAGCTGTCAGCCAGCAGAACCGCGCAGGAAGAGCTGGCCTGCGGGCGAGAAGGCAGAGCCTGGCGTGAGAAAACCAGGAGGTATGGCTTAAGACTGGGGTCAGGGCGGCTCTCTAGGCCTCCCCCATGGCAAGAGCAGTTTGGAGCAGAACCCTGAAATCCCAGGCAATTGCCAAAACCATATTCTGGGGAGGGGGTTACCTTTGTATTTTGGGGGAGAGGAGAGTTCCAGGGCAATTCTGGCCTGGCAAAGGGGCAGTTTGGAGGCCTAATCAGGGTAAGGCCCAGGCCCAGCGGGGACTCAGGACCATGCACAGAGCAGCACGTGGGCAGCTGGGTGCCCGGGAGCCCCACAGACCCTAGGGCCATGGGAGAAACCCCTGCTCAGGGCCCTGGCCAACTCGTCAGCAGGCTCTGGGCTCTGTAGAGGGAGTGGAGAAAGACCTCCTAGGTGACCTAGCGTGTGTCCGCACTGTCCTGAGCTTGGTGAGGCCTGGCGACAGCAGGGGTGGGCAGAGGTTTGGGGCACAGGCTCGGGGAGTGAGAAACGGAGCAGAGATGGACTTGCCAGGTCTTGCCGAGGAAGGTCTGAGTCACCCTGCTCCAGGCAGCTGCCATGGGGTGGATTGTCACTGAGGTGGCCAGGACGACAGTGAGGACAGCGCCGCACGTCCGAGTCGTGCTCGCTGGGCCTGCGAGGGTAAAAACGCAGCCACCCCGAATAGGGTACAGAGAACAGGAAGATGATTTTCCAAAGGAAGTCAGATACACCGGTCCCCAAGACCAGCCAGTCACGGGACAGGCCACAGGGGGTGGAGGGAAGAAGTAGCTGTGTTGTGCTTGGTCCAGGTGCTCAGCCGGCGATGCTTTCTTACCGAGGACTGCCAGAGCGCCCAGTGACATCGGAATGACAGATGGACACTTTTTAGTATAAGTATGTCCCAAACATCGCCTGCATGCTCATTTGTGAAATCCGGTGACCCTATCCTTGGCCGGTCTGTGAACATCCCCGAGTCTTCCGCCGTCGAAGCAGTAAGCAAGACCTTTCTCCAGTTCTCTGGACAAATTAAATGGGCGGCTTAAAATGTCTTCATTGAAGATTTTCTCCTCCCATAACGCTCCCTTCACCTTTGTGTGCCTGCCATGGCATGCCTGCACTAGACCTGACAGCTGGCAGTAGCTTTGGCCCAAGCTTTCGATGTGGTTATTTGGCACAGAATAGAGAGTAACCCTGCTTTCCTGGGAGGGGCCGGAATTGCAGGTGCTTTGTCACTGGGACACATTCTTGGTTAAAAGGAAGAAGCAGTGTGTGTGTGTGTGTGTGTGTGTGTGTGTGTGTGTGTGTAAATGAGATCGGTGTGGGTCTCCCCATTTCTGGGTGACTGCTGGGTAGCGTCTAAAGAGGTTAAGACATGGGCCCTGACCGGAGAGCTTGGTCGGTTGGCACATCCTCCCAATATGCCTAGGTCACGGGTTCTGTCCCAAATCAGGGCACATACAATCAACCAATGGATGCATGAATGAGTAGAACAACCAGTCAACATCTCTCTCTCTCTCTCTCTCTCTCTCTCTCTCTCTCTCTCTCTCTCTCTCTCTCATTAAGAAAAATTAATTAAAAATAAAGGGGTTAAGACACGGGGCCAGCATTCCTTAGATGCCTGTTACGGTGGGAAATTCTGCAGGATCTGTGTGTGTGGACGTCAAAGGTGGAGCAGGCAGCAGGTGACAACCAGGAGGACGAAGCCTAAGGCAGCAGGACACTGAGAGGCAGCCATGGGCTTCCTGAACGATCTTGGTCCCCTTGGGGCCCAGTGGCAGGGGACGTGGCTGCTCCATGGCCCACGGTCTGCTTCCTCCGATGGCTGTGGGGCACTCTGGTGTGGTGGTGGCTGGCATGCTCTGACCACAGCCCAGAGCAGCAGGGAAAGGGGGACTCTGCTCAGAGAACCCATCTCCTCCAGGGCACACCATGCCGAGCTGTGCCCGCGGCCATCTGCACTGAAGGGACTGCTCAGGGCTGGGCAGAAGGAGACTCAGGCTTGACTTCTCAGCTCTTTGCCCACGGAGAGCCCCAGCTTCTGGATGTAAACTCACTTATGGACGGAGACTTCTTTTTACCAAAGAAGGAGCCACAATCTCCGTGGCTGACTTTGAACTTGGTGGCCTTCCCCGGTGGACTGGGGAAAAGCCAGGCTGTTTTCTGTTCCTGTGGCAGCATCTCCTCTCTCCCCGGCCCCTGAAGCTGGGGCCATGTGGGCAGAGAACGCGCCGTCAGCTTAGTAGCCCTGATACCAGCACTGCGCCTGCAAGGCGGGGGTGGGGTGGAGATGGGGGTGGGAGTGGTGGCTTTTGGGAGCTTCTAGAGCAGTGATGGCGGACCTTTTGAGCTCGGCGTGTCAGCATTTTGAAAAACCCTAACTTAACTCTGGTGCCGTGTCACATATAGACATTTTTTGATATTTGCAACCATAGTAAAACAAAGACTTATATTTGGGATATTTATTTTATATATTGAAATGCCATTTAGCAAAGAAAAATCAACCCAAAAAATGAGTTCGCGTGTCACCTCTGACACGCATGCCATAGGTTCGCCATCACTATTCTAGAGTAAAGGTCAGAGGCCAGACAGAGAGTCGTGGCTGATGGGGTCCCTTTAGCCCTGGACACAGCCCCAGCCACTACCTCTTCGAGCAGCTGTGTTTCCTGGCACAGCTGGGTCAGGCCTCCGAGTCAGTGTCCCATGAAACCAGGGGGAGCGGTTTGTGTACTGGACACAGTATTTGGGGCTCAGACGGCAGGGGCTCTAAGAACAGTTTTGATCTCTTAAATCTGTGAAATGAATTCCTGTTTATCAAGCACATGTCAATAAGTTCCCACAATCCTGTGGTTTTGTGATCTCCATTCACCTCTTGGGAAAGCAGAGGCTCAGCTGGATTGAGTAGCTTGGCCTGAGGTCTTGCTGAGCCCAGGACCGGATTTGGATATAAAACCTGATGCATGGGCAGCCCTGGTTTACTAAACAGTGGACAGGCGGGTGTCCTCCAGGGCTGGCTGGCCAGGAGAGGGAGGTGGGCGGTCCCTGGTGCGGTCCTGGGGGGTGAGCGGCTCTGTGAGTCCGGGCTCTCTCCTCCGATACAGGTAGAGCATCTGTTCCACGCGGGCCTCCACCTTCCCATGATGGTCCGGGATTCTGGATACAGGGAACAGAGGAATTCTTCCCACGAAGCTCCCTCCGCACTTGCCCCTGAGAGGTGGCCTTGAAGCCTGCAACATGGAGAAAGACAGGGTCCTGAGGGCGGCTGAGAGACCTTCTCTGGCCAGCTGGCCACCTGCTCCGGGAGGGGTGCGTGCCTCTGCTCAGCCCTGGAGACCCCTGTGGGGCGCTGGACCGCCACGGCCCTCCTGCGCGGCTGAGAGTGAGGATGGCCAGGGCGGCAGACCCCCGCTTACTCAGTTGTCCCGAGAGAGACCTGGAATCAGCTTCAGGTCTGGATTTCACAAGAAATGAGCCAGCAGCGTCAGCCAGAGACCCCAACAGAGAAGAGCCACGCCAGGGGCTTGGGAAGGGCTGCCTGCAGGACGAGCCCCGGGTCACAAATGAGGTAAATCGAGGCATGGATGTATTGAGGACTTGCCTGAGAGGCCCCACAGTGCCCACCGGACACTGCACCAGTCATCCTAGGAAACAAAGGCGGTGCTTATAGGAGGTCTGGACAGAGCCCAGTCCCTGTCCTGATGGTCCAGTGGGTCTCAACTGAAGGCGGTTTTGCCTCCCGAAGGGATATTGGCGACGTCTAGTGACATGTTTGGTTGTCACAGCTAGGAGGGGGACATGTCTGTAGATGCCAGGGATGCCGCTAACATTTCACAATGCACAGGGAGCCCCCACGACAGAGAACTCTGGAGTCCGAGATGTCAACAGCGCTGAGGTTGAGAAAGCCCGAGACGTCCCGTCCTAGACCCTGCGGGCAGAGCAGGGAAGATGGGCAGCTGGGAGGAACCGTGGCTGAGGCAGCCGGGGCTCTGGAGGCCGGCTGCCCGCTCCCAGTCCCGGAAGGAGCCCCCCAGGTGCAAAATGGGGCACCTCGACAGGAGGCCCACTGCACTGGGCGAGGTGCTGTGCCCCACAGCCAGCCCTCCTGAGTAATGCCAGAGAGAAGCTTATAAAGTGTTTTAAGAGGCTGGTAAATTACAACCCCAGAAGCACATAAATGCGCCCATAAATGCCAGCCTTGCGCAGCAGGCCTGCGTGGGAAAGCCCGCGTGGGGAGGCAGGGACCGCATTTACCTTTGCTCCTCAATCCCCAGGCTCTCCCCCCGGCTCGCTTACCTGCCTGGCGGCACTTTGTTCCTCTTACTCCTTCCCTGTCCAGAGAGTCTGCATCGACCATCTCTGTACCCAGTTCAGGGACTGGGGTGGGAGGAGTGGGGCGGGGGGGTCAGAGCCGGCCATCTTGGGGTCTTGAGTCTACCCTCCTAGGTTTAGAGAACTGGAGGCCACAAAGGGAACCACCCTCCAAAGCAGCCCCGTTTGCAGGCTCACTCCCATGATCCTTTGCTGGCCACAGCCATCAACGACCACCAAAGACCGTTCTCTTAGCTTCACCAACATCTCTACGGCACCCGATGGTTTTCAAAACACGTTTACTTCTGACTTTTGATTCAGGCCAGGCTGGCGATCGCTCCTGTCACGATGAAGGCACTGGGGAGGCCAGAGAGGGGGTGACGTGCTCAGCAGATGATCAGCAGAGCCAGGATTTGAACCTGGGTCTCCTGCCCCTAAATTCCGGGTGGTGGCACTTGACCTTGGTTGTGTGGGGGACGAGGGCATGGGAATTGGGGTCTGAGAGCCTTGGTTTCAGATCCGGGCTCTCTCCTCACAGCCCATTTACCTTGAGCAGCTTTTTATTTATTTGTTTTCTAACCATTCTGAGCCTCAGTTTCCACATTGGCGAAATGGGGACACTACCAGCCACTTCCCAGGCCTGTGGTGAGGTGGAAACGGAATGATTCTAGCCAGGCCCATAATAGATGCTCCATGAATTTTAGTTCTCTTTGCTCCTTTTCCACCATCCCGGTGGCCCAGGCCCAGGTCCGGGGTGAGGAGGCGAGGGGTCGTGGGTGATGGTGACAGATGGACAGACTGGGCTCCTCAGGGGAAGGCACGCAGACAGGGCAGGGACCAAATGCCATCCGTGAGGCCACTCCCGGTTTATGGGATCTGGTGCAAAGTCTTTGAAGAGGCAATAAAATTCATATTCTGCTCCGAAGTGACAACAGCCGAGAGTCCGGACTTAGCCAACCAAATTGAACAATTTTATTTATTTTTTTACAAGGCAGGGAATGCTGGATGGGTAGCAAAAAGTCACGTTCTAATGCGATCAGCTTTCTGGACTAGGACTAGGCTTTCCCAAGAGTAACACGCCAACACCCTACAAAGAGGGTATATAACCGCCCCAGAGAGGCCGGGAGAACCCAGAACCCCAGCTTCCTGCTCAGCTCCACCGTCCTCTGCTAGCATCATGGCCACCCAGACCTGCTCCCCGATCTCTTCTGGGTCCATCAAGGTCCTCTGTGGCCCGGCGGGCGGGCTCTCTCGGGTGTCCCCCGTCCGCTCCATGGGCTCCTGCAGGGGTGCTGCGGGCTCGGCCTCCTCCGGCCGGCTGGGCCTCTCGGGCCTGGGAAGCTGCTTGCCCAGCTCCTGCCTGTCCTCCGGGTGCTACCCCTCTGGCTTTGCTGGGAGCGGGGTCTGGCTCTGCGAGGGCGCCTTCAATGGCAGCGAGAAGGAGACCATGCAGTTCCTGAATGACCGCCTGGCCAACTACCTGGAGAAGGTGCGGCAGCTGGAGCGGGAGAACGCGGAGCTGGAGAGCCGCATCCGGGAGTGGTGCGAGTGTCAGATCCCGTACATCTGCCCCGACTACCAGTCCTACTTCAAGACCATCGAGGAGCTGCAGCAGAAGGTAATGGGGCCTGGCCCCTCTCCAGCCCAGCAGCCCCGCCCCTGGAGGGGGTCTGTCTCATACCAAGGGGCTACGGGTGGGACTGCAGCTCTTAGGGAATCCCACCCGCTTTTCTCTTTGGGGTCTTGGTTTCCTGGGGGGCCCAGATCGCTCCGTTGCTTGTAACCTGTGGCCACCCATTCCTCCCTTCCCCTCGCTGTCTCAGCGATAGGAAGGGCAACACCATGTACCAAGCCCCTACTGGGTGCAGGCACTGTGCCAGGCATGTTCCTCTCTGTGGCTTATTGGTTCCTCATCTGGGAGACATGGGCTTCCATGGAACAGATGTAGAAGTTGAAGTTGAACAGATGGAGTGACCGGTCAGCACCTTGACCAAGATCACACAGCCTGCCAGTGCTGTGTGCAGAGCCTGACTCCAGCTCCGCCTGGCTCTCTCCACTCCCCCTGGTGTTTCCCACTGTGCCACCCTGGGGGCTGCCAATGCCAGGACTGACAGCCACTGACATCCCTCCTAGGACTGACACTCCCTTCATACCTGGGCTCAGGGCTCAGGGCTGGAGATGGTGAAGGTGCTGGTGGCACTTAGAGGCCTGGCCACTGGGAGCCGAGCTACCCACCCTGCTGGGCCTTCTCCAGCTCACGGGGTGCCCCTTGTTCCCCAGATCCTGCTGACCAAGGCCGAGAACACCAGGCTGCTCCTGCAAATTGACAACGCCAAGCTGGCTGCTGACGACTTTCGCACCAAGTGAGTGGGCCTGGGCCTGAGGTTTCTGTGCTGCTCCCCTGCCCTGGGGAGCCGGAGAGGTGGGGGCGAGGCCAGATGAGACTGTACGAGGAAAATGCAGCATTAGCTCTGGATCCCTGCTGGGTCAGGGGAAAGGACCCTGTGCTGCTGGCCCCAACTCAGCCACTGCAGCCAGACAGCAGGCAGGGGCCCTCCCTGTGCCTGGCTCCTCTGCCGCAGACTTGGCAGGGCTCTGTGTGTGCAGGTACGAGACGGAGCTGGGCCTGCGGCAGCTGGTGGAGTCGGACATGAATGGGCTGCGCAGGATCCTGGATGAGCTGACCCTGTGCAAGGCCGACCTGGAGGCCCAGCTGGAGTCCCTGAAGGAGGAGCTGCTCTGCCTCAAGAAGAACCACGAGGAGGTAAGGCTGGTACCATGAGACCTCCCCATATTTCCCACCCAGCGGGGAGTCCCGGGTGTAACAATTGTGGCAACCACCTCCCCAGGAACTCCAGCTGGCACTTATTCAGGACTTACTGTGTGCCAGGAACTTTGCATTTCATTTCATCCTCACCACAATCCCAGGAGGGATATACTATTATAAGCTCCATTCTACAGATGAGAACACTGAGGCACAAAGAGGTTAAGTCACTTGCCTAAGGTCACCCAGATCCCACACTCCTGCTCATGACACTAAAGCTCCATTTGGGCTGTCATGCCTGCTAACAATCCTACTTGCTGGTACTTGCACCATCTCACCCTACTCTCCCAGCCCTCTGAGGAGGTCGCTCCAAGTTCATGAGGAGACGGAGGCTCAGAGAGGTTCAGTATCCTGTTTCATGTCACACAGCTGGCCACCGAGGGGGAGGAGGTTGGAATGCAGCTCAGCTGAACCCCACCCCCTGCATCCAGCATCCTTTTCATCACCTTATGGCATCTTGTCGGCTCCCTGCAGGAAGTCAACACACTCCGTTGCCAACTCGGGGACCGACTGAATGTGGAGGTGGACGCCGCCCCCCCAGTGGATCTCAACAAGATCCTGGATGACATGAGATGCCAGTATGAGGCCCTGGTGGAGAATAACCGCAGAGACGTGGAGGCCTGGTTCAACACGCAGGTGGGGCTGGGGCAGCCCAGGATCACCAGCTCCTGGGCTGGGGTTACCCTTGACAGTGGCTTTCCTTGGTCTGACCGCACTGGGCCCTCTCATTTCCCAGACCCAGGAGCTGAACCAGCAGGTGGTGTCCAGCTCGGAGCAGCTTCAGTGCTGCCAGACGGAGATCATTGAGCTGAGACGCACGGTCAACGCCCTGGAGATCGAGCTGCAGGCCCAGCACAGCATGGTGAGTGGCCCCTGCTGAGTAGCTGTCCATCCCTGGTGGCAGGCAGGCTCTTAGACGACCAGGGGGCATGATCACAGTGACACGCAGAGTCCCAGGGCCGTGGGTGTCTGGGTGGGATCCCTCCTGTTGGCAGCTCTCCTCTTTGCCATTGCAGCGGAACTCCCTGGAATGCACGCTGGAGGAGACCGAGGCCCGCTACAGCTCGCAGCTGGCCCAGATGCAGTGCCTGATCAGCAACGTGGAGGCCCAGCTGGCCGAGATCCGCTGCGACCTGGAGCGGCAGAACCAGGAGTACCAGCTCCTCCTGGACGTCAAGGCCCGGCTGGAGTCGGAGATCGCCACCTACCGCTGCCTGCTGGAGGGAGAGGACTGCAAGTGAGTGGCCAGGGTCCTGGGGAGTCAGGCCTGGGGGGGAGGGGAAGGTGCACATAGACCCACCCCCAGGGCCTGGCTGGCAGCATCAGCCCTGGGATGGCTAGTGCACAGATGAAAGGGGAGAGAGAGAGAGAGAGATTCCTTCTGGCCCCCGACTTGGGTCATTCATGGGGGGACAAGCCAGTCCAAGCTCTGTTTTGGCTGGGAGTCTCTAGTCTTCATCCCTGCAGCCCTCGCTCGGCACTGTCTGAGGCCGTTCATTGTTGTCACCCACGTGTTTCACTTGATCCCCTAAATCTGTTTAATATGACGTCGGTGCCAAGTCCCGATGCCTGACCTGATACGATTTCATCTCCCCAGGCTGCCTCCCCACCCTTGTGCCACGGAATGCAAGCCTGCCGGTAGAGTTCCCTACGTCTCGGGCATGTCCTGTGCCCCGGCTCCCTAGGGCAGCACCTAGATTCGCACCATCGCCGAGGAGATCCGAGATGGGAGAGTCACTTCCTCCAGGAGCACAAGCAGGCCTGCCCGCTGTGCCCAGCCGCCCAGCCCAGAGGGTGGGCCCTGGCCCACAGTGGGGAGGCCACCCCTGTGGCTCCCGGTTCTCAAAAACCCCCCTTCCCTAGAGGGGCTCCCCGCTCAGCAGGCTTTTTCTACCGAAATACTTCTTATATTGTGCTTCTCCATTTCACTGCTTTCATGCATGCAAAACTAGGTTTCCCTGGAAATGTACCCAATAAAGTGTGTTCTCTTGGCATAGCAAATGCGGCTCTGTCTACTCTGACGTGGTTAGTTCTGGGGGTGTTTGGTCAGGGGTTGCACTGAAGGTGTGGGATTTGGTGTCAGGTCTGTCTTCACTGGTGCTGGGTGACAGGAAGTGACGGGGTGATTAAACATATCGAATAACAGGGATACCTCAGGCCCTGGTCCATGAGCCCAGACACCGACCCAATCAGGATGGGCGCTGGCCACACCCCCCAGACTTGTTGGCCCTGCCTGTGGGTACCCACCTGGGGAGACCTCAGAAGAGGCAAAGGCTCCCTGGCCAGTCCTCCTCAGTAGTCCTGCCTAGATCTGGGGGTTCTCTCTCCCTTCCCTTTAACTTCTCCCTTGCCTGGAGCCCTTTCCCCTGCTCACCCACCCTCAGACCTGGCAGGGGGACAGTTTAGGAGAGGGGGTTCCAGGACCAACCAGAGAGAGGCAAATTACAGGCTACCAGGCTGGGCCAACCACCCCTGGGAGCGGAGTTGGAGTGACTTGGGGTATGAAGGTGGGGGGTGAACTCATGTCCACAGCACTGGCTACAGAGCCGAAGTGAAAGGTGATGGGGACAGTGACATGTGTGTGGCAGGGGAGGAGGGCAAACTTCACAATGGGGCAGAGCTCAAAGTGCCCCGGATTCTTCTGGTTGAGCTGTGCCCATCTGAGCATCGAGCCTAACCATGCCAGGACTTGCTTCCCTCTGAGCTGAGGAGCATGGCCTGTGAGAAGTCAGAGGCCCTCACGCCTGCTTTATCTCCTGCTCATTCTTCAGTTAAGAACACGGGCCCAGAGAGAGCAGTGACTTGTCCCAGGCCACACAGTGGTGAGAGGGACAGGCCATGGCTTAGCTATTCAGACTCTAACTCTGGTACTCTTCCCAGCACACAGGTCAGGTTCTCACCTCTCTCTGTGTGTCTGTTTCTTTCTCTTCTTTTCTGCCTCTGAGCTCTTACTGGAGCCCAAGACCTCCATGGGAAAGACATGGGATGTCACCAGGAATTTGCTGCTCAACCAGGGGTGCAGCAAACACCTCTCGGATCTTAGGGAAGAGGTGCATGGGCAGGTTGGAGCATCTGCACTGAGCCTGGCTCTGTGTTTGGCAGTGGGCGCCCAGTCATGTTCTGTGACCTCTCTAGTGTTGGATGGTTCAACTGTGAAATGGGGCTGCAGGAGGCTCAGTGTGTGCAGCCCCCAGGAAGTGGTAGCAATGAGCATTAGTGTTAAATGAAGGGCCCCTGAGCTGAGTATGGAGAGTGGAAACCCCTGGCCCCCGAGGTGGGCCCGGGGTCTTGGCTTGGTTACACGGCAGGACACTGGTGGGGCCTGCACTGTTGGTCAGCAGTACCCTTGGAGCTAGACAGTGAACCCAAAGGCCTTGGCCTCAGAGGACTTGCTTGGCCTTGGTCAGGAGGGTCCTTCCATGTGGTCTCACTCTCCTCCTGCCCTGCGCTCTCTGGGCTTCGAACTCCTGCTCTGGGGCCTGCGGGCTGCGCTTCCTGGCTCATGCCTGAGGCTCAGGAGATGAGCGGTGGGCAGGGGGCACGCAGAGCATGCCACCCCTGTTTGCTGGTACATGGGAACAGCCAGGGATTGGACTGGGCCTTCTGTTCCATCTACAGCTCAAGCTGCCTGGCTACTGTGTCGGAGGAGATAGACCACACAGGCTTGTGACCTGACAATCACACTGTCAACTCCTCCCAGCGTGCAGTGTGTCTCCTTTCATGCACTCTCTACAGTTTGCAGAGGGAATTCACAGCCTCATGCCATGCACTCAGACAGCCCTGGGTGTCATGGGCGCTTTATTTCGGTAGCCTTGTCTAGCTCTTTATTAAGTTGTTTAGAGTCTGTGATGGTTAAGGAACCCATTCCTACTCTCACTCTCACATACACCTTCAACGGAGTTCCAGTTTAAATCACTAAGCTGTGTGCACACCAGAACTCAACTTTCCTACTGTGGACTGGACATGGACACGGCAGTGAATTGGCTTACGGTCTTGTCTCCCTTTGGGCAGAATGGCTTTTGGCCCGGAGAACACTTTGTTCTCTGCCAAAGGGGCTGGTTAGTCTGAGCAGGGCTGCTCACCTCCACAGAGATGCCTAATCTTTTATCGCTAAGTCTCTCTCGGTCTCCTCATCTGTAAGAGTAAGGATGGTAAGACTGACTTTGGAAGTACTGTATCTTTCTCTCTCAGTTCTCTACCCACTTTTTCTCTCCTTCCTTCTTCCTTCCCTCCTTTTCTATGCTCCCTTCCTCTCAAAATCCTTTCTTTGCTTCCTTACTTAGCACAATTCACCATGGGCAAAGCATTCATTCATTCATTCATTCATTCATTCATTCATTCATGTATATTGAGACACCTAGAAGCCCAGCACTGTGCTTGACACTATGGAGATTTCAAAACAAGAACCAGGTCACTCCTTGCCCCCAAGAATGTACAGTCTCCCTGAGAAGATAGGGCTGAAACACAAGACAATTTGAGGATATCATCGAATGGAGGGCCAACAGGCCAACCACTAGTCACTGCCATGAGTGTTTGGAGCTGGTAGAGTACAGCAGGGCAGGAGCAGGGGGCAGGCTCCTGAAACATTCCCAGCCTCAGTTTATCCATCTATTAAATGGGGATATTGGTGATGCCAATCTCATGGGGTTGTTGTGAGGAGTGAATGAGAAAATGCCTGGAGAGAGCTCAGCACAGAGCCCGGCAGGTGCTCAGTGCTCAATGAATGATGGCCGATCCCACTGGCTTGTTATTACAAGGACTATGTGGGAGAGAGAAATGCCTTCCAGGTAGCACAGGTGTGGAAGCCTGCCTGGGAACCCATGTGACCCTCAGGCTGTATAAACAGCATGTGGCTTGCTGGCCTCCATGGCTGTAGCTTCTCTGGGCTCCTGGGTGTCTCCAGGAGGCTGCAGCTTAGCAGGGCTTGGGTGGAGCCCTGTACTCACCTGGGTGGGAAGCACAAACACCCAAGGAGGTGCAGCCAGGTTCTCAGCTCAGGTGTGTCCTTGCACCGGGGCATGGATTTCCAGGGAGGGAGAGGCTGAGGCAGCCAATGGCGGCCTGGGCTGGCGCTGGGTGGGTGCCGGTCACACCAGGCCCCCAGCGGTGGGAAGGGCATGGTGACTCATGGAAGCTCTGTATCTGAGGGCCCCAAGCACATGCACCTGGCCCGTGGGATGGTGGCCTGTGTGCTCAGAGACTGTCCGCACTCCCTAGTGACATCTGTGTGGTATTGAGGTGTGACTTCAACAAGACTCTACAAGTGTGGGGATCAGCAATCAGCGGCTGCCCTCACTGAGCATGAACCATGAGCAGGTGCTGTTCTAGAAGCTTCACACATATGTTATCCTCAGAGCAGCCCTAGGAAGCAGGGACTATCTTCCTCCCGGTTAACAGAGGAGGAAATAGAGAGGAAACAGCTGGCACATGGCAGGGCTGGGATTTGAACTCCCAGAGTTCACAGGTAACCACGATGCTGAGCTGCATCTCCTGGGACACCAGCGGCTGTTGGCCATCCTCTTGTGGAGTCCACCCTATTCTGTCCTTTCCTTTCTCCACAGAGCCCGGCCACAGGATTTTGGAGCTGCAGTGGAGGCTGGTGGTGTGGCGGAGAAGGCCAGGCCAGACTCAGGTTGGCATCTTGGTTCTGCCTGTCACTAGCGGGTGCCCCTAGCACGCTTTCATTGTCCTTGGGTCTTGGTTTCCTCAGTGTTGAGAGGGGGATAACAAGTTCGGCTCACAGGGCACCATGAGGACTCGGTGAGACCCCGCACGGGAAAGCACCGTGCGCCCGGCCGGGAAGGCTGCTGGTGCTCAGCCCACCGGCGTTCTCCTCATGGGATCCCGAGAAGAGTAATTAGGACCCGGATCGCAGGGCAGAACGACAGGCAAGTCCCATCGGCCTCCCTGACGAGGCCCCTCCCCAGCCACACCTGCCCTCTTGCTCAGCTCCCAGGCCCTCTTCCAGGTCCCCCTGGCTTGGCAGATGGATTTTCTGGGCAAATATTCCACCCGTGTCCAGCTTTCTGGGCATCCGTCCAGACAACTCCTGTTGCAGAGATGGAATTCCGAAGGCCAGGCGCTTTGAGCCTTCGAGGAGGCCTGTGAGGCAAGGCCACTCCGCCTGGCCCAGCAACCAGAAGGGAAGGCTTCTCCATTTTCAACCAGGGCCTGGACGACACCTTCCTTACGTGGGGCAGGCGCCTAGTTAGCCGAGCTCTAGCCATTTTGGCTGGAGCTGAGGCTGCAGAGCCAGAACGGACTTCCTGGCAAGGGAGGGAGTGGGGATGTGTTCATCGAGGCTCTGCTGCGTCCAGGGTGACCAACCGAACCCTTTTGCCCAGGACTGAGGGGTTCCCAGGGATCGGAGACTTTCAGCACTAAAACCAGAACAATCCTGGGGCAACAGCAATATCATATCTCCTGTGCTGTTCTAGAGCCTTCTGTATCTCCTTGGGCTTGAGGCCCCGCTTTCCTGCAACAACCAGACTTGCCCTTCCGACGCCCAGGAGCCAGCCCAGAGGCCTCCTCGCATCCGTTGGCTCATAAAAGAAGACAATACCGGAGAAAGTCAAGACCGACTCCCACACCTCTTCACGAGGAGGCTGAGGCCTGGGCTCTGATGACAGGCCCCTTTGAAGAACTGACGGAGACTGGGTCTCGCCAGCAGCACGGGGCGGTGGTGATGAGTCTCCACGTAGCCGCCAGTCCAACGGGGCTCCTTGTTTACGAGGCCGAGAAATGTTCACAGGAAGCTAAAGAGCAGGTTAATGAGGGGTTCTGATAGAAAGTGGTATTAACTTTACGAGGAGAAGACACTTTGTAAAGGCCAACGCCCACGGGGGCTGAGATATAAACCCGGGCGAGGAGCTGCGCCCGTGCATCGGGGGTGCCCAGCCTTGCAGCTCTGTCGCTTGTGTCCCGGTGCGGAGGCCATGGCTTCCAAATGCCTCAAGGCCAGCTTCTCCTCGGGGTCCCTCAAGGGCCTGGGAGGGGCCCACGGGGGCTCGCCCCGCGTGTCCACCGTCTACTCCAGCAGCTCCTGCAAGCTCCCCAGCCTCTCCCGTGGGGCCCGGAGTTTCTCCACCTGCTCGGTCGGGCTGGGCAGGAGCAGCTGCAGGGCCGCCAGCTGCCTCCCCGCTCTCTGCCTCCCGTCCGGAGGCTTTGCCACCAGCTACAGCGTGGGCGCGGGCTGGTTCGGGGAGGGCATCCTGACGGGCAGCGAGAAGGAGACCATGCAGTTCCTGAACGACCGCCTGGCCAGCTACCTGGAGAAGGTGCGGCAGCTGGAGCAGGAGAACGCCAGCCTGGAGAGCCGCATCCGCGAGTGGTGCGAGCAGCAGGTGCCCTACCTGTGCCCCGACTACCAGTCCCACTTCCGGACCATCGAGGAGCTCCAGAAGAAGGTGAGGGGTTTTGGGTGGCACTGGCAGCTCAGGAGGCTGGTGCCACCAGCACTGGACTGGAAGCCAGAACATCTGTGCTGGTGGCCCAGTTCCCCGGGGGCACTTCAGAGGTCACAGGGCCTGTTCACACTGTGGTCTCACTTGCTCCTCCCAGTAATCTTACGAGGGAGGTATCACCAGCCCATTTAACAGATGAGAACACTGAGGCTCAGGCTGGTTAAGTGACTTATTCTAAGTGGTCCCACTGGCAGTTAGTGGAGCCAGAGCTTGAACATGACTCTATGGACTAATTGGTTGTATGACCTTTGATATCATAGCCCAACTCACCTCTTCCTCCTCTTCCTCCTCCTCCTCCTCCTCCTCCTCCTCCTCCTCCTCCTCCTCCTCCTCCTCCTCCTCCTCCAAGGTAAGGGGATTGAATTTGATGTGTTGGTTCAGGGCAGGTTTCCTATAACTGACTCAGGAAAGGAAAAGCCTGTCAGAAGTTTCCTTCTCGCCCAGCCCACATTCCCTGAACATCAGCTGGCTTCTGAGAAGGGTCACTTATGACCAAGGATCAGAGTGTGCTGTTGGTAATAACCTTCCCGGAGAGCCCTGTAGCCTGGGCGATAGAAAGAGAAGAGGAAGCCATCATGCCCGGTCTTCCTGCAGCATTGCCACGCCTCCCCCTCTCTGTTCCAGGCTACAGGTCGCAGATGCACTGCATGGGCAGGGGCCCTAGTGGTTTCCTGCCCTGATCCGTGCAGCATGCCCATAAGCCTCATGGAGCCTCAGCTGCCAGGAGTCCAGGGATGGGTGCTGTCCTTTCTCCAACGGCAGCTCATGCCAGCTTTGGGGTGCTCCGGCCAGCAGAATGTCCTTTCTTTTACTGAAGTAACTTTCCCCCCACTTCTTGCCCTCCTCTAGACCCTGTGCACCAAGGCAGAGAACGCCCAGTTGGTAGTGCAGATCGACAATGCCAAGCTGGCCGCAGATGATTTCAGGACCAAGTGAGTGCCCTGCCTTCCCCTTGGTTGGGGCTGGTAATACTGGACATTGGTGACACCCAGACTCTGGGTTTTGGCTGCACTAAGTCACGGAGGCATTAAGGTGGACACACAGCACCAGGCCAGTCTCGGGTGAGATGTGACTTGGATATAAAACAGAAATGCAGCTTCAGTTGCCCTGTTACGTGCCTGCCAGGTATGAGATGGAGGTGTCCATGAGGCAGCTGGTGGAGTCGGACATGAATGGCCTGCGCAGGATCCTGGATGATCTGACCCTGTGCAAGGCTGACCTAGAGGCCCAGGTGGAGTCCCTGAAGGAGGAGCTGCTCTGCCTGAAGAAGAACCATGAGGAGGTAAGTATGGGGAGCAGTGAGCAAGGGGAGTAGGTGAGCATGGGAGTAGGTGAGCATGGGGAGCAGTGAGCATAGGGGAGTAGGTGACCATGGGGAGTAGGTGACCATGGGGAGTAGGTGAGCATGGGGAGCAGTGAGCATGAGGGAGTAGGTGACCATGGGGAGTAGGTGACCATGGGGAGTAGGTGAGCATGGGGAGCAGGTGAGCATGGGGAGTAGGTGAGCATGGGGAGCAGGTGAGCATGGGGAGTAGGTGAGCATAGGGGAGTAGGTGAACATGGGGGGAGTAGGTGAGCATGGGGAGCAGGTAGCTGTGGTGGGGAGGACAATGGGGCAGCCAGTGAGAAAGTTAGTGCTGACCTTGGTCTATGCCACAGGAAGTAAACTCACTGCGCTGCCAGCTTGGTGACCGGCTCAATGTCGAGGTGGACGCTGCCCCGCCTGTGGACCTGAATCGCGTTCTGGATGAGATGAGGTGCCAGTACGAGACCCTGGTGGAGAATAACCGCCGGGATGCTGAAGACTGGTTCAACACCCAGGTATGTCCTGGAAACAGTCTGCCAGGAATGACCTGGGGGCTCCCCATCAAGAAACCTGAGTTTGAGTCCCAGCTCTGATTAGACCTCAATATTCACCTTGGGCCGGTGGCTGTGGTCTAAGAGACCATGTCCTTTAAAATGAATAGTTTGGGCTGGGTGATCTGGAAGGTCCTTCTCAGCTCACGCTTCTCAGTGGCCTCTGTGGACCTCAGAAACTGTGTCCCCAGTGATCCTGACCAGGCCCCGTGTGTGTATGTTTCAGACCGAGGAGCTGAACCAGCAGGTGGTGTCCAGCTCGGAGCAGCTGCAGACCTTCCAGGCAGAGATCATTGAGCTGAGACGCACGGTCAACGCCCTGGAGATCGAGCTGCAGGCCCAGCAGAGCATGGTGAGTCCTGAGGCTGCTGGGGACCAAGCCTAGCTGCCCATGAGCCCCCCCAATTTCCATGCTCTGACCACACAGGCTAATGGTCAAGTTCTTGAGCATCAGAGAATTCCTGTGCAGAGAAGAGGGAACGAGAGCCCAGCCCCATTCACAGTTGCCCCAGGGGTAAAAGAGGAGGCTGTGGCAACCGACATGTCCAGGCAGCGGCTCCTGTATGTGTGGAAGCAGGTCCTTTCTGAGTAATTATCAGTTACTCAGAGATATCTTTTTGTTTTGTTTTTTGTCTTGTTAATCCTCACCTGAGGATATTTTCCCATTGATTTTTAGGGAGAGTGGAAGAGAGAGGGAAAGGCAGAGAGAAACATCAATGTGAGAGGAACACATTGATTGGTTGCCTCCTGCAGGAGCCCCAACAAGGGCTCAGGCCAGGGAGGAGCCTGCAACCGAGGTACGTGCTCTTGACCAGAATCAAAACCGGGACCCTTTGGTCCACAGGCTGAAGCTCTATCCACTGAGCCAAACTGACAAGGGCCAGAGATACTATTTTTAGGTCATTTTAGACCAAGATGGCTAGAGGGGCTAATTGGCTCATCTTAAGGAAGATGTCTGGTGTGGTTCATCCTGGCTCAAAGTGATTCTCTGAGCTTCTTTTCTTGGATTCCGAGGTCTCCGTGAGACCCAGATGGATTAGGTGCATCTTCCTTGCTCCTTCTCTGATCCTTAACCTTCCTCCTCCCTACACAACCCTGGTCCTTACAGAGAGATGCTTTGGAATCCACCCTGGCGGAGACGGAGGCCCGCTACAGCTCGCAGCTGGCCCAGATGCAGTGCCTGATCGGCAACGTGGAGTCCCAGCTGGCCGAGATCAGGGGTGACCTGGAGCGGCAGAACCAGGAGTACCAGGTGCTGCTGGACGTCCGGGCCCGGCTGGAGGGTGAGATCAACACGTACCGGGGCCTGCTGGAGAGCGAGGACTGCAAGTGAGTACCCCTGCGCTCTCATCTTTTGAACGCAGTCCACACGGTTCTGGGGAGACAGCGTGTGCCTGGGAAGAGCCCAGCCAGGAACCCTGGGTTTCCTTCTGGTCTTGTTACAAATGCATCACATGACCCGGGCAAATCTCTTTTCTCCCCTGGCCTCTGTTCCCCTTTTGGCAAAACAATGGGGCAGGACTAGGTGATTTTAAGTTACTCTGAGTTATGGAAAACAGCAACTGGAAAATCATTATTAATCTGATCTTTTTCTTTCTTCTAGGCTGCCCTGTAACCCATGTGCCCCGGAACCCTCGGCCTCCAAGTCATGCCTCCCTTGTCTTCCCGTGGCCTCCTGTGGTCCTGGCACAGCCCGCACGACCTGCAGCCCCCGCCCCATTTGTGTGCCCTGCCCGGGAGGCCGGTTCTGAGAGTGCCTAGGTCCAGAAAGCCAAGGCCACTGTCTCCAGGGCTTGGAGTTGGCCTCTAGTTAGCCCTAACCCTAAAGCCCCAGTCCCTTCTCATGCAGAGCCCAGGGCCTGGTTCTGGAGACCTCACCGCAAATACACGCCATAAAGTTTCTCAAAGCCTGTCCCTAAGGCTGGCTGCTCCAGAAGGCCGCAACTCCTCGTCATTTCAATGGGTGCCAGGGTCTCTGTTCTCGGGCTGCCTCTTGGGTCAGCATTTCCTTCTGGGTGCTGCTCCGGTGGGTCCTGAAATGCAACAGAGGGATTCAGAACAATAAAGTGCGTTTGCTCTGGCTCTCGATGCCTAAGTAGCACCATTCTGGATTGTTGGTTTGTGTCTCTGCTGTGTGAAGAGGGGTGACTCTTGGGCAGATGAATGGGGGATGCCTGACCATGTACTAGTATGATGCTGGGGATGACAGGGTCCCTGTGCTCCTTTTTGGGGTGGGTAGAGGTCTACAGTGGGGCTTATTGTTCAGCTTCCCTGATGAAGACCTTTCTCCAAGAGTCCAGTGTGGTGGCAGATGTTACCAGACCCGCCCTGCTATTCAGTATACACGGTCACCCTGGGATCCCAGAGGAGGAGAATAAATCTGGGGCCAGTACAATGGGAAGCATCTCAGGCCACTTCACTAGCTCATGTCTGTGGTCCTCCTAAGAGCAGCCGTATGAAGTCCCACACCAGGGTGCTTCTAGGAGCGTGCTTCCATCAACCCCACTCTTCCATGGCAGCCTTTTCACACAGGCCTCCCCGTTTAGCAACCCCCCTGAAAACCCACCCTCCATCCAAAGCACGAGATCCGAGAGTGAGCCAGCCACCGTGACTGCCACCCACAATTCAGAGATTCTAGCCCTTAAGAGGCTCATCACCTTCTCGTGTGCCCTTGACGTCTGATAAGGCCCACTGTGGGTACCAAAGCATTTCAGCAGGAAGAGTGGGAGCTCTCAGCCTCTTGATCCAAAGGTTCTCACTTGGGCCCAGAATGTCCTCCCCCAACAGACCAGGCATGCTCCAAGTTCCATCAATGCCAAGGGGAAGTGGAGAAGGATGAAGGCAAAGCTTTCTGAGATGGAAAGGAAGGCGGGTTGGCCCCAGATGGCCATGTGCTCTTTATAAGATGCCAAGAGCACATGCTGAGGAGCTTCAGTGATGGTAAGAGAGTTATAGCGACACTCAAGGTGGAAAACAGATGGGGGAAGATGCTGACTAAGGTAACGCTGAGGACCCCCTCCGCCCCCCCCACACACCTCTTAAGGGTGTGTAGTTCACCCTGATTCAGTTTTAGAATCCCCCCCTTTCCAATCCCCTGGAAAGGAGGGTCTGGGGCTTCAGTTCTCCCAGCACCCTCACTCCTGGCATTCTGCACCCCCTCAACTTTGGGCTTCTTGGAACCCCTTGGCTGGTTTAGCTGAGGCTCAGTCACCCAGAGAGGATGATGGTCTCAGGATCATTCAGTTCATTCAACAAACCCTGGCTGTGCACCTTCCTGGGCCAGGCGGTGTGTTAGGTGCCAGGGACAGGATTGAGCCTCATCGGAGGGAGGCCTTGGGGATGGGACAGGAGGGAGCCCTCTCACCATCTCTTTTCCTTCCTAATTCAGCGGTAGGGGGAGGCCTGCTACAGGGGGTCATGGCGTTAGAATGATGAATGTGGGCTCCAAACACAAGCCAGACTAACCTGAGTTCAAATCCCGGCCCCACCTACTGCCTGTGGGAGCTTTAGCAGGTGTAGGTCTCAGTTTCATCATCAGTGAAAGAGAACATGACAGTGACTGTGCCCAAAGGTCCCTAATGCTATGCTGAGCATTTGAAAACTGGCCAGTAATTATTGTGGACTCTATTCTAGCTGGATGCCTGGGTTGCTCGGAATGTGGGCACCCACCTTTTTCCTGCCCATGGTTTCATTTCTGAGGTTTCCTTCCAAGCAGCAATGAATGCCCAGGGCAAACCAGGCCAAAGTGGGTAAGTAGCTAGATGGCTTATTAGCTAATTCTGACTCGGAGCAAAGTCAGTGGGAGAATCTACAGTCAGCAAGCGGTACACGCACCCTCCCTTGAGCACATAGTTGGGGTTAACTGTTTCACAGAAGCCACACTCCCCTCCTCCGCCTCCTCCTCCTCCTCCTCCTCCTCCTCCTCTTCCCTCTTCCTCCTCTTCCCTCCTCCTGCTCCTCTTTATTCTTTGTGGTACAAGCCTCTTCCAAACCTACCCTAACTCCCTCCAAGATGGAGCACACCAGACCCTGTGCAGAAGGCATTACTATCTACTTTATTAGCTTGTGCTTTTCAATTGTAAAGCTGTTTCCACTTGGCCAGAGGTCCTCGGCCTTAGCCAAGGCCGATGCCTTTGAAACACATGGATGCCTGGTCTGAAATCCTGAAATCCTGACTTTGTGGGTCTGGAACAGGCCTGGTGTTGGGGTTTGTTAAAGCTCTGCACGTGATTCCAGGGAGCAGCCAGGCTGAGAGCCCTGCTGGCAAGGCCCCTGGGAGTTCAGGGGGCTCAGGGCGCCTCTGACATTGACCTCAGTACTGTCTGATCCCCATGGTGTACTTTTTTTAAAAAAATAGATTTTTATTGATTTCAGAGAGAGAGGGAGAGAGAGATAGAAATATCAATGGTGAGAGAAAATCATTGATCGGCTGCCTCCTGCACACCCCACACTGGGAATTGAGTTCCCCGACCGGGAATAGAACTGTGACCTTCTGGTTCATAGGTTGACACTCAACCACCGAGCTACGTGGCTGGGCTAACCTAACCTTTTCAATTTGCACGAGGAAACTGAGGCCCAGAGAGGTAAAGTGACTTTCCCAAGGTCACACAGCAAGTTAGAAGGTCATAATCTCTCTCTTGACTTTTCTTAAGCAAAGAATTCTGGGAATAGGGCTGGGTGGGGTTTTCTCTTCCCTGCCTCTCCACCAATACTTCTAGAGATATGTGAAAACAGGACAAGTGCTTATACCCCAATACTTTGTTGAGAAGATGAAGGAATAGGACGTGGCTACATATCACACACACACATTAAACGTGACGTGTTTGAGCTGGCAGGCATTGCAGACAAGGACTGAAACCACAGGTCTCACCTGTTGCTTTCTTAAGGAATTCAAGGCTCCTAGACTGGAGATACCTGTCCCCATCTCCTGGTGCAGCTCATCCCTGGGCGGCAAAGTGTCACTTCTCAAGGGAGCTGATGCCCTCTGCCTCCCCTCTCTGAGGCCCCGACAGGAGCCCTCCCTGTCCACCATTGCAGAAAGGGAAAGTAGGGCCAGTGCCAGCCTGGCCAGCCTCCATCTCAGCAAACAAGACTCAAACTTGACTTGCATTGCTCACTGCTCCCTGTACGTGAAGCAGTGAACAATGAAAGGGTGATCCAGAGCCGGTCAAGATAGAGCATCGCCTCACGGAGGTGTCCAGGACATTGAAGGTTTTCTCCCCGAGTGGCATTCCCTCATCCTTCTCAACGGTGTCCAGCTGCAAGGCTGTCCCTGGCTCTTAAGGCTTTCTGACTTGAGTTTGTTCTCTTGCCTCTGATATTATTTCTTCCCGTGGGGAGGAAGCTGATCCGCGTGCTCCGAAGCCTCAGAGGTTCTCTTCCCGACCTGCCTGGATTTCTACCGCTGCTGGTATCGATGCAGCTTCTGTCACCCACACACTTCCTCCTTCAGGGCCAGGCCTCTTCCCACAGGGAACGCTCTCATTAAACGAGTGCCCGCCGGCCCATAGACTGTGCCTTTCTCAGGGCCGGAGCAGGCGGGGGCGCGGTGGGCCAGGCCCTGGGGGGCACAGGGCCAGGCCACCATGGTCTCCTGGCGACCCCGCCCTGGTAATGAGGGCCCAGCGTGGAGCCGATCCTTTGAAGATGTGTCCGGAAACTCTCCCCTGGTGATCAATGACAGGAGGCCGGCTGTAGCCAAATGACAAGCTTGGTCTCTTTTATGAGGAAAGGAACTGCTTATTGGAAACCAAATTACAAATTAATTAGCAGCTTCCTCTGAGGCCGAGTGTACACATCAACACCGCTTTCTAGGGCGAGCCCCCTCACTCCAAGGGGATAAAAGGCCCCAGAGAGATGGGGTCTGTAGGTGTTGGCAATCCAGGTAGCTGCAGCTGAGAGGAGGGGCCTCCCCCACATGGCATCCAACTGCCCACCTGCCTCCATCAAGAGCTGTCCCCGGGCCTCCTCTGTCTGCTCCAGCGGCATGAACTGCCGGCCTGAGCTGTGCCTGGGCTATGTCTGCCAGCCCATGCCTTGCGTGCCTTCCGTCTGCATGCCCACCACCTACCGGCCGGCCGGTTGCCTCTCCAAGACCTACCTCTCCAGCTCCTGCCGACCCAGCGGCTGCCGGCCCACCGCTGGCATCTCCAGCACCATGGGAACCTGCAGCTGGCTCTGTGAAGGGACCTTCAATGGCAGCGAGAAAGAGACCATGCAGTTCCTAAATGACCGGCTGGCCAACTACCTGGAGAAGGTGCGGCAGCTGGAGCAGGAGAACGCCAACCTGGAGAGCAAGATCCAAGAGGCCTGCCAGTCTCCAGTGCCCACCATGTGTCCTGACTACCAGTCGTATTTCAGGACCATTGAGGAGCTGCAGCAGAAGGTGAGGGCGGGCGCTGAACAGTCTCATTGGGAAGGCAACTGGAACGGCAGGCATTCTAGATTGGAATCTCATGGTTTACTAAGCTATGTTCAGGGAAAAGAGGCTTCCCGAGGGCACAGAATGATCTCATAATTGGGGCACCCAGCCAGAGCCCTTAACGTGGAAAGGGGCCTGGGATGTAGTCTCCATTGCATGACTTTGGGAGGTCCCTCCCTTCCCTGGGCCTCAGTTTCCCCATCTGTAGAATGGGGATAATAATGGTCCTTACCTAATGGTACTGCCAAGAGGATTCCCTGAGTTGATGCAGGTCAAGTGCTGAGCACAGCCCCTGGAACGGGGTGGGTTTTCAGTAAATGTTAGTGCTGATGAAGGACCCTTCTAACTGTCCCATGAATGTCTTCAGACTTAATGAGGGTCTTTCCTTCCGTGTTGCTCACTGTACCCAGATGGGGTATTTGGACTTATGCAGACCCAGGTGCTTAAGAAATAAATCTCATGTCTTTAAGGACGAGCAGTTCACTAAAGTACCCCCCCCCCCCAGAGTTCCAGGGAGGAGGGGCTTCAGTAGCGATGGCTGCCAGGCTGCTGAGCCCCCCAGCTACCGTCTTCTCCACGCTTGGGTTCTTATCCTGGACTGACCCCCTCTGTGTGCTTTGGCCTCCAGGTTCTGTGCACCAAGGCAGACAACGCCAGGATGGTGGTGCACATCGATAATGCCAAGCTGGCTGCCGACGACTTCAGGACCAAGTGAGTTTGGCCCGGGGATGGGCGCCCTCTCTCCCCGCACATGCTCGGGGGCAGCTTTCCATTCTCTTCATGGAGAGGCGGAGAAGTGCCAGCAGTTCAAGGACTCCCCTGATTTCCGTCTCCACCCCCCACTGTTGATCCTGTCCTTGTGCAGGTACGAGACGGAGCTGGCCCTGCGGCAGCTGGTGGAGGCCGACACCAACGGCCTGCGCAGGATCCTGGACGAGCTGACCCTGTGCAAGGCCAACCTGGAGGCCCAGGTGGAGTCCCTGAAGGAGGAGCTGCTCTGCCTCAAGAAGAACCACGAGGAGGTGAGCCTGGAAGTCAGGCAGAAGCAGAACGTGGGAAATACGTGGGGCGTCGGGTCGGACCGACGTGGGTAGGAATTCCCAGGCCTGCCTACCATGTATTGTTTCTGTGACTTTGCCCAGTGCCTTTAACCTTTCTGAGCCTCCTTATCTATGCATGGGAGCAACACTATCAGACAGGGTTGCTTTGAGAAGTCAGTGAGATCTGGAGCTTGAAACACCTGTCCCTGGGTCGGTGCTCAGAAACGCTAGCCATCTTCTCTGCACTCCCTGGACGTGCGTGACTGCCAGGTGCTTTTCCACGGCGTTTGTTTTGCTCCTGAGAGCCAAGCTCCAGGGGCCGGTTGGTGCACTGGAACCCGGGGGTTGTGTTCTGGAACTCCCACCTGCCCGTCTCTGCCAGGCTGGACTGCTGGGTGCCCCATGTCTTCTCAGGGGCAGTTGAACTGCCGTGGTTTCCTTCCTTCTGTCCCCATCTTCCTCTTCCTTCTTCTCTTCTGTTTGCATCTAATAGACTTAATCCACGAGCCTCAGGCCAGCCCTTTCCGGCTTTCCCTCCCCTCCTGCAGGTCCTGGCGGGAATGCTGAGCGCCCACCCGAGCTCTGATGTTTTCCCCTCCTTCCCTGGGTTGACTCTCAACCTCTTGACTTGGCACTTGAAAGAACAAGTGTCTCTGATTCCTGGCTGGGTTTCCTTAAGTGTAGAGTAACAAACCGCACGTATTTGCCAAGTGCCCTAAGGTACTGACTCATCCCACCTAATCAGGGAACTGGGGCCTGAACCAGAAGCCGCTAATGAGGCGCTATCGTACTCGCTGGAGCCTCAGTGACAACTTTCTCTCCTTGGCAGCCAAGCCTGCGGAGGCGCCTGCTCTAACTTGGCCTTGAACCCAGTGAAGCCGGGCTTTTGCTGCCCCGCTTCCCAGATGAACACGCGGGGAGGGTGCCCGGGTGAGCCCCGAATCCCACAACCTCACACGCGCCTGGGGCTCTTGCTCCTTTTCAGGAAGTCGGCACCCTCCGATGCCAGCTTGGGGACCGCCTTAACATTGAGGTGGACGCTGCGCCCCCCGTGGACCTGAACAGGATGCTGGAAGAGATGCGGTGTCAGTACGAGACGGTGGTGGAGGCCAACCGCAGGGACGTGGAGGAGTGGTTCAACACGCAGGTGGGCCTCTCGCCGGTGGCGGCCTCCCCAGTGTCCCCGCGAAGGCACCCCCAGCCTCTCCTGTCTCCCCCCCTTGCAGATGGAGGAGCTTAACCAGCAGGTGGCCACCAGCTCTGAGCAGCTTCAGACCTACCAGTCGGACATCATTGATCTGAGACGAACAGTCAACACGCTGGAGATCGAGCTGCAGGCCCAGCACAGCCTGGTGAGTGCCCCTGGGTGTGGGGGGGGGGGGCACCTCTTCCGCAGCTCTGGCTCCCAGCTGGCACTGAGCGTAGGTGCGGGCATCCCGGAAGGAGGAGGAGGAGGAGGAGGAGGAGGCCTAGATGCAGCTACTGGGGATGCTTGCCCAGCTGACCTTTCTTGGAGGGAGGTTTCTCCCAAGACCCAGCTCAGAGATAAAACGGGTGTCCCAGATCTGACATGAGTTAGGTGGCTGCGGTCAAAAATGACTCCTCGAGAACGCTTGTTCTCTGCTTAGCCTGCCCTTCCAAACCCGGGCTTTTCCACCTGCGAAGATTTAAAGAACCAAATGCCCAGGTTCCTCCCCAGAAGAATGAAATCAGAGTTTCTAGAGGCGGGGCCTGGGTAACTCTAACATGCAGCCAGGGTTAAAGACCATTGTTACCAATGATGCCTTAGGGAAGGAGCCTGAAGGTAGACGAGGGTTGGAGAAGGAACAGGGATTTAGGATCACACGGACCTGTGTTCAAACCCTGGTCTCTCACTTACCAGCTGCTTAACCTTGAACAAGTCACTTGGCCTTTCTGGGCTTTAGTTTCCACAGTGACTTAGGTAAAGAGGGGTCATTCTCAACCCCAAAGAGAGATTGGCTCTTTCTGGCTCTTCCTGAGTCAGGCTGTGGAAAATAGATCTGTTCCTCATACTTATTTCCTCTCTTTTCCTCAGAGGGACTCCCTGGAGAACATGCTGACGGAGACGGAGGCCCGCTACAGCTCGCAGCTGGCCCAGATACAGTGCCTGATCACCAACGTGGAGGCCCAGCTGGCCGAGATCCGCTGCGACCTGGAGCGGCAGAACCAGGAGTACCAGGTGCTGCTGGACGTCCGGGCCCGGCTGGAGTGTGAGATCAACACTTACCGGGGGCTGCTGGAGAGCGAGGACTGCAAGTACGCGGGCCCAGCCGGGCTGTACCCGGAGATGCGTGGGAGGGGTGGGGAAGCCACAGGAAGCAACTGGATCTTCTCAGAAGGGAGAACCCTGGTGTAATTAAGAAGGGATTAGGAAGCTGATAGAATCTGAAGAAAGTCAGGCAGGCGTTCATGCCGCCCTCCCTAAACCTGGCCCGTTGAAGATCCTGTTCCATCCCAAGTCAACAAACTCCTTCCAAGGGCCCAGCGTGTGCCAGGCGCCAGGGGAAGACCCAGATGGATGATGATAAGGCATCTGCTCTCAAGTTGTTCCCATCTGTTTAGAGAGCCAGGCAGATGAGCAACTGGAGATCATACTGGGGCCGCGGGGGGGGGGGGGGGGGGGGGCGGGGGGGCGGGGGGCGGGGAGGAGAAGGATGGTTTTAGCACTGGGAGGGGAGTAAGTAGCTTCATGTGATGATCTGGGTGGGAGGTGGACAGGAAAGGTCAGTTGGGGCCCATTCATGGAGAGCCATGTAGGCCATGCTGGAGAGGGAGGGTTTTATTTTATAGGCAACAGGGAGGCCTTGCTGTTTTTTGAGGAGGAGATGATAGAATTTGCTTAACTGCGGATCTCCCTCACTGGAGGATAAATAAGTACCTGGACCCCAGAGACAATATAAAATATTTTTACCTCCTGCTCCTGGCACATAGTAGATGCTCAGTAAACATTTCTTGACCAAGTCAGTGAGAGCTCACAGCTGCTCCTTAGGAAGATGCCACAGATGGCAGGCAGAGGAAGGGCTGAGTAGAGGGAGGAGAGACCAGGCAGGGACACTGTTCAGGAGGCTCTCATGGTCTAGGACCTAGACTCTAGGTAATAAGCAACAGGGGGCGGGGGGGTCTGAATCAGGTCAGTGAGGCATCAGCCCCCAGCCGCAGTGCAGGCAGATCACAGGGCTTGGTGGTTGTCTGTGTGCGGGACACCGCTGTGCTGTGGACACCTGGGGGCTGATTACTGTTCTAGGTAGTTTCTGATTCCACATTCAGCCTTGCTTCTCTGTCATTTAGAATCTTGTCCTCCAAGACAAGAGTTGCAAAGTCAAATGTCTTCCTAGGGCCAGGCTGTTAGCGTACCTGAGTGACGTGGCTCATGTAGGACTGTGGACCACTAGGGAGCTAGGCCTTGTCCAATGGGGGCGGCACCACCCCTCAGGGCATTTCTCTCACAGGAGAGTGGCAGCATTGCTGGATCGTCTGATTGTTCAAGGGGAGTCTGGATTTCTTTTAAATGTGAAGTTCTCTTGAATTTTAAATATTTAAACAAATTAAAAGACAACACAGTGCCGGCATTGCCAGCTGGATGTGCTCCTGGGGCTGCCTGTCTTGTCTCTGGGGCTCCTCGGTGTCCATCCAACATCCAATGTGTCATTTCTGGTTTTGAGCCAACACCTGTCAGTCTCAGACCATCCTTTTCCCTTTGCCGTATGTTTCTTCCATATTAATTGGTTAATTCATTTATTCCAGTGGTCGGCAAACTCATTAGTCAACAGAGTCAAATATCAACAGTACAACGATTGAAATTTCTTTTGAGAGCCAAATTTTTTAAACTTAAACTATATAGGTAGATACATTGTTATTAACTTAATTAGGGTACTCCTAAGGCTTAGGAAGAGCCACACTCAAGGGGCCGAAGAGCCGCATGTGGTTCTTGAGCCGTGGTTTGCCAACCACGGATTTAGTCAATTATTAAGAGTCTGCTCTAGGCCAGGTATGCAGGGGGCATGCATCCATGGCTGCTCACCGCACTGCTCACTGGGAGAGAGTTCATACTAGAATAATCACACTGCTCTGGAAGGAGGTACATGGTACCACAGGGGGATTTGACCCAGAGAGATCCGGGGGGGGGGGGGGCCTTCAAGGAGGAGGTGACCATTGAGTTGAAGGAAGTTGCTCTTTGTCCTGAGTACAAATGGGAGCCTCTGAAGGTCTTAAGCAGGGGAGGGAGATGATTAGATTTGTGTTTGTGGAAGATCACTCTGGCCATCAAGTTGACAGTAGCTACAAGGGGTAAGAGTGGGGTTGGGAGACCAGTTAGGAGGCCATTGGGGTCACAGAGATGACGACGATGAAGGGTGGGACCAGGGAAGTAAGCAGATAAGGTGAGCAGTGGGTGGATTGGGGAGGCATTGGGGGCAGAACCTGCTGCCCACTCCAGCTTCTTTAACCCCTTCATGTGCCTTTCTTCTGCAGGTTGCCCTGTAACCCGTGCTCCACTCCCTCGTGTCCCCCCTGTGTGCCCTCCCCCAGTGTGCCCCGCACCGTCTGTGTGCCCCACACCGTCTGTGTGCCTTGCGTGCCCTGCCCCCCGGGCCGCTACTGAAGCCCCTCAGTGCTGGTGGATGGATCCTGGAGCGACCAGAGCTGGACAGCTGGTGCCTCTGCAGGTTGAGCCTGACCTGGGTTCGGTGGCCACCAAGAGAGCGGGGCCAGCAAGGAAGACTGAGCAGTGCCAGGTGGGCCGTCTGTCCGCAAGGTGCTCTGATACTGCAGGGGGCGCTCTGGCCCCCATCTCTTAGTAACAGCCTCTCCACAGGCTAATTTGCTGATGTTTCTAGTTCTCTGCTGCCTCAAGAGCCTGTGTCCTTAGTCAACTGGCAAATAAAGCCGCATTCAGTGGCCCTGCAAACATCTTTCTCTATTTGTCATTTACGACGCTGTGTCCACCAGCCAGTACCGCTGCTCAGTGGGCATCAAGAGGAATGCGGCCAAATTCTGTATTTGTTGTATGGCCCTGCTTCCACAGAGGCTTGAGAGGCATTTGTCAAAAAGGCCCACATGCCCGAAACCAGTTAAAACCAGGCTACTGGTTCAGAGACAAGTAATAAAAACATAAAAAGAGGAGGGAGATAATTATGTCGGGAACTTAGGCCAAACAACTGTAGATGAGAATATTCCTGTGATGATCCCACCCTAAGCCTCAGGGCAGCTGGTACAATGGGGTCATTCATTCATTCATTCATTCATAATATCCTTACTGATTGCTTGGGAGGTGAAGGTTCTACATCATGGGCTGGTTAACCCAGGCGGTGGCCCCCCAGACACCTTGTTAACGCCCCATTAAATCCTTGCAACAATCTATGAAAAAGGCACCATTATTTTCTCCACTTTACAAATGAGGAAACTGAGGCCCAGAGAGGTTAAGAATCTTGCTCAAGATCACACAGTGAGTAAGTGGTGGGCCCCGGACCCAAACACAGTCCTTCAGGCTCCGGAGATGCTCAACCAATTCATATTCTCAAGAAGTCCTCACTATTTGCAAACGACAGCTGGGGGCCAGGGCATACCAAAAATGCAAGTGATGCCCACCATCCAGGCACTTCTAATTAGAGAAGGAGCTAGAACCAGTGTGTAAGGCCTCACTCATGCCTCAATAAGGGCCTAGTAATAAAATAATAATAACCATTTCTGCCACTTACTGAGCACTTGTGACGCACCTTATATTGTATTGCGCACATTACATAATTAACTTATGCAGTTTTCATGACCATGCCCATCTTAGAGATGGGAAACTGAGGTGCAGAGAATGGTTTATCAGTTGCCCAAAGCGACATGCAAGGACAAAGATTTGGACCCAGGTCTAGCTGCTTCCACTGTAGCATTATTCTAACCACTCTGCCTCACTGCCAAATTCCAGAGTATACACACGACACAGACTGGGAGAAAGTCCTGGTTTGGGGAGAGCAGAAGAGTCCTCACGTAGCTCAAGCATGTCAAACTTGTGGTCTGCGGGCCTTGTTTATTTGACCTGTGTTAGCCTTTGAGTTTGACATGCTTGATGTAGCTGGTGGCATCTGAGATTGGCCTGGAAGGTTGAATAGGATGTCTACGGTACAAAAGAGAGGTATAGGTGTGGGTTCTGCAGGAAAGCAGAAGTCATGTCTGGGGAGGAGAGTTGGGGAGCGCGTGAGTGGCCCTCCTGGTGGGAGCAGTAGGTTCCTGTGGCAAACTAGTGGAAATAAAGCTGAAATGGTAGGAAGGTCAGACCGTGGGGGGCCTTGGTTACCCCACAAAGAGCCTGGACTCCATCCTGAAGGCAGTGGGAGGGCTGCTGCAGGCCCTGAGCCCAGATGACATGACTGGGGTGGGGGGTGGGGTATTGTAGAAAGTTTCACAAAGGAGTGTAACCAGGACAGCTGAGAGGCAGGGAGAGAGCTGATGAATGATGTGGCAAAAGCTGAAGGGGTCTCACCTAAGGCAATGGCAGTGGGGAATGGAACAGTAAGGGACCGACTGGGGAAACTCAGTGAAGGGCCCTATTTGGCAACGGTAGATAAAGAGGAGAAAGCAGGGAGCTGGAATCTTGAACACCTTTTTGCACCTCACCCTCTGAATGTGTAGTTCTTCCTTAATGAGCTGAGGTGATGTTTCTATTAAGAATCTGCCCTCTGGACCTGCCAAGAAATTATGAGAGATGGAGTGGCTCCTGACGCTGCCTGAGGCTGTTCAGACATGATTCCACATGCCTGGCAGACAGGGCCATGAGCCTGACGGGAGACACGCAAACACACTGCTCAGCCCGCTGTGGTTCCTGGTCGTGTGTGTGTGTGTGTGTGTGTGTGTGTGTGTGTGTGTGTGTGATGAGAGAGAGAGATTTTAATGAGCTGGAACGCCATGGCAGGGGGGCTTCTAATAACTGAGCACAAACCAACATTCCTTACTTTCAGTCCCTATGCAAAATTTGTCCACAATGTGCTCAGCTTGATTAACATGACAGACTAAACAGAACCAACTCTTTGGCTCTAGAATCCTAGGCCCATTCTGTCCAATATGGTAACCATTACCTACACCGGGCTGTTTAATTTCTAATTAAATAAAACAGATCCAGAGACGGGGAAGCATGGAACAGACTGATGAATCTCAGAGGGAAGGGGAGGTGGGAAGAGATTAATCAAAGAGCTTATATGCACACTAGAAGCCTGGTGCACGAATTCGTGCATGAGTGGGGTCCCTTGGCCTGGCCAGCATCAGGGCCAATCAAGGCCGGCCTGGAGAGGGACTGTGGGAGGTTGGCCGGTGGCAGGAGGTTGGCTGTGGGAGTACACTGACCACCAGGGGGCAGCTCCTGCATTGAGCATCTGTCCCCCGGCAGTCAGTGGGTGTCATAGCGACCAGTTGACTGGTCATAATGGTCACTTAGGCTTTTATATATATAGATATGCATAACCCATGGGCACAGACAAAGGTGTGATAGGCCTGGGGGAGTGCGGGTACAGGGTGTCAATGGGGGGGGCATTTTAAATACTTTCAACAATAAAGATAAACTGAAAAGAAAGAAAATCAGTCACACTAGCCACATTTCAAGTACTCAAGGCCTTTGCGTGGCTGGTGGTACGATACTGGTGTGTACAGATAGGGACTATTTCCATGACTGTAGAAAGTCTATTGCACTGGTCTGACCTAAAATATCAGAATCAAAAGCAGCCCTACAGTTGGCCTGGCCCAGCCTCTCATTCACAGACAAGGAGTCTACAGGCCCAGGTTGATGGAAAGATGTGCTCACAGACACACAGCCAACAGGTGGGAACTGGAGCCAAGTGTTCTGACGCCAGCCAGTGGGTCTCTCCGAGCTTGTTATGCTTCCTCCAAGCACCAAGGTTTGTTATTCTTTCAGGCTAATAAACATTTCCCCTTTCCCCTTCTTTCATGCCCCTAAGAACAGAGGCACTTTCTCTGAGATGCTGAAACTCTTTCCTGGGAATATAGTTTTCCTTTAAATAACAACTAGCAACCTCCAAACTCAGCATCCCCTCATCCTTTGTGCATCTGGCTCAGTAAGAGCACAGACCACAGGCTGTGACCAGAGTTGCCATGGGAACAATCACACTAGAGTTGTGACCCAGGCATCTAGGCCCCTGGACCTCATGCAGACTTCTGCAGGCTCCTTCCCCACCCTCCGGCCCCCAGCACATACTGTCCAGTCCAACCTAACCCTTGTTCCCACACCTGTGTGTCCTCTGACTTGCCAAGACCTGTCTGACCACCCAAATGCCTGTTAAAGCTTTTTATGTGAAACCAAGCACCACAGCCCAGGGCCAGGAGTGCCACCCCCTGCTGGGCACAGATGGCCGCCACCTTCAGTGTTTGGATGGTACTTCCAAGTGAGAGACCTCCTGAGCTGTCCTCCTGCCTAGCTCATCTCTCTTATTTGATGAATGAGGAAGACGGGGGCACAAACTTTGGGAAATACGTCCACCAGGACCTTCTGGAAACTGGACCCAGTGCTACCCACATGGGGGATTCTCAAAGGAACTGTGTCCTCATATCAAAGCATTTGGCTTTAATTAACCCTGGTTTATAGGAAGACTTAGGGCTGTGGTAAAGCAATAAAACCTCTGGTGTATTTGATGTTCAGGAGAAACTCCCACAGGTAGCAGGATCCTTTCCAGGTGGGAATGAAAAAGAAAGAACTTGGGTTTCAAAGGTGCAACTCTCCCTGAGGCCATTAAAGAGTCTGGGACTCAGGCCTGCCCCTCACTGTCGGGTAGAGAGGCCGCCTTCTGAAGAAGGAGTGAGGACCTGCTGGGCAGAGCTGCCTCCAGGAAGCCTGGCCAGAGGGCAATGGCTCTCAGAGAGAAAAGTCCAGGAGTTGGACACAGTGACTGGGGGACGGGTGAATTGTGGACTGAAATGCACTAAGTCGATCTCCCCCTACCATACTAGGGGTTGAGCATTGACCTATGAACCAGGAGGCCATGGTTCAATTCCTGATCAGGGCACATGCCCGGGTGACAGGCTCTATCACCAGTAGGGGGCACACAGGAAGCAACCGCCCAACGACTCTCATCATTGCTGTTTCTCTCTCCCTCTCCCTCCTCTCTGAAATCAATAAAAACATATTTATAAAAAAAGGGTATGCTAGGAGATAACTGGGAAAATCATCAACAATAAAAAATTCTCCTTTGGGGTTTCATACATTTTAGCACACGAATACAATGACCTCAATTTTGCTAAACAGCAAGTTCCTTTGAAAGATCATTTGCTGGCTTATCTGTTGAACCATTGGTTGAGACAGGTTTATTTCTACATAGTCCTCTCCTGTAGCCAAGCACACAGATGAGCATCTTGCCATATGGAAACCATCAGTGCTGCTGGCTTCAGAAATCCTGGGCTGGTGTCCTAATTCCACTGCGAACACGCTGTGTGATTTGGGCAGATCCCCCAACCTCTCCTTCTCCCCTTTGGAAATGGGGGTGATTCTACCTCCTTCCCAGAGTCGTTGGGATGAATGCATCCGAAATGCCTAGCACAATGCCAATATGTTGTAAGCGCTCAATACCAGCTTGGGTGAGGAAGATCTGCTTTGCAACAAGTGCCCCTGTCTTCTGAGTTTCCCCAATGTCTATGCAGCTGAGTCACTTTTCTGAGCCATTTGAAGCTCAAGTTTCAGAAATAACAGCAGCAGCCGCAGCAACAACGACACACAGACAGCTTTGCTTTGCTGCAAAACTATAGCACATCTGGATCGACTTTCAGTCTTGGTCTAAATGCCTCAGTAAAGTGGAGGGTCCAGTATCCGAGACCCAGAGTGCAGTACTGGAGTCCACTTGGGTGCTGCCCTCCCTCCGGCCCTATGTGCTCTGAAGGATCCAAATTTTAAGCCTCGTTCACTGTGCTGTGTAGCGTGATGGTCAGTAAACCACTGCTCACAGGTCCAGTCCAGCTGCTGCCTATCTTGGGAAATAATATTTTACTGGAACATGGCCACACCCATCACTTCCATATTGTCTATGCCTGCTCGGGGCCACAGGGTGGAGTTGAGCAGCTGTAGAGCAAAGAGACTGTCTGGCCTGCAAAGCCTAAGATATTTACCACTTGGCTGTTTCATAGGCAAGGTGTGATGCAGAAGAGAGAGGATGTGCTGGGTTGGAAGCCCCGGGTCCCAGTCCTGACCTTGTGGCTGACTTGCTCTGTGCCCAGAGGAGCTCACAGCCCCTCTCTCCTCTCCAGCGGAACTAGCTCTCGGAGTTTAGTTCGAGCACCTTAGCACCCTTCCATTCTACGCCAGTCTCTCTGGGGCTCCTGTCCTGAGACTAGACGACCTCACACTCAGTGAACTCTACCTCTTTGAGAGCACCACTCCAGAGAGACGCCAGATGAGCAGAACTCCTCAATAGGGTGTCATTAAAGAGATAACATGAAAGATCCCTGTGAGCAGCAGAGGGCAGTAACAAGGGATCCAAAGGCAGTTACCTCTCCCTTGTATGAGGTGGGGAGCTACTTATGGAGACCGAGTAGCTGACTTATGGCTGTTCTGATGGGAGTGGACATGAGGACATCCTGGGGGAAGCTTGCAGGTTGCACCTGCACCCCAGGGGGGAGATGAAAGGTCCAGGCAGGGGAGCACTCTCACACTTGGGTGCTTGGCCCTAGTAACAACCCTGAGACTCAGCTTTCTAGGACCATGGCTTCTAGCTGTAGCAACAACTGTTGCTCTTCAAGCTTTGGGAAGTCGGTGTGAAGGCTCCTAGCTCCAGGCAGGCTGTGGCAAGCAGCTGCCCCAGGAACTCCATGAACTCCGTGCCCAGGAGCTGCCCACCCTCCAGCCCTACTGGGGCTCACCCACAAGGGAGCCGCCAATTTAGTAGCCATCTTCCCAGAGCCTCTGGCTCATGGCTAGTCCAGCCTGGACAGTTTTGTGGGACTGAGCCCTTACCTTGTAGAATCTGACACTAGCTCCAGGCATATAATGCTAGAATTATAGGACATTCAGATGGTGTCACAGAGAATTGCTTGATGTGTGGAAAGCCCATACATCTAGTGTCAGGAGTATTGTCAGTATAAGAGGAAAGAAAAAAACAAACAAACAGGAGTGCTTTTTCTAGATAGTTGCAAAGGAAGACTAGTTTAAACTACGTTCTGCTCTTAGGCCATCAACAGGGTAATGGGAAGGAAGATGGTGACAAGTCTAAAGACCTCAGCATGAGGGTGGCACCACCCTCACAGGCCCAGAGTGGAGCTTTGTCACAAGTGTCTCCCCCACTCTAAGACAGGGACTGTGTCTTTTCTAGATGCACCCCTGGTGTCTAGAATATGTCATGGTAGGTGGGAAAATAACACTGATAGTGAATAAACTTTGTGGATCATGGGGCTGGACTAAGAAATCAGATGGTAAATTCTATCTAATTTGTAAGAAAATGTGCCTTTTCCATGCATCAAAGCTTCAAGAGGTGCATAACTAGAATAATAAAATGATATGCTCAGCCTCTTAATACTTTAAACAATAAAAAAGAAAAAAAGAGTATGTTTTTCTTGACCTCTGATTTTCTTTGCCACCATTTCCTAATACCTAGGAGACATTGCAGTAGGAGGCGCTACACACAGGAGCTGTCTTCAATCTTTGCACCCACTGCAATGTGTGACGACGGGTCATGTTCCCACACAGGGCACAAACCCCTGGATGCTCCCATCCATCTTCCTGCAGGTAGGCTATGGGTCAGGCACAATTTTCAGCTGCCAGCCTGCAACTCCACACCTTCCTCTCCCACTGGTTGAGATACATCAATAGGCAAAACACCATGTTTGAAAACAGCATCTCAAGACCACCGCTCCCTACTTCTATTTGCGGTAGACTTCCTGCCTCTGGAGACCAGTATTTCTAAAGTCAGAATCAGCCCAAAGAACTCGTGCATACAGGTGAGTAAAGGAGGGCTAAAGGGCCCCCTCCATCTCTCCCTCTGCCTCTCCACTCCTTGTCACAGAACCTGGTTCATATATGTTCACCAAGGACCAAGAGTTAGGGAGGAAGGCAGTTTTAGGTATGAGGGCAAGGATCCTCACCCCACAGTCACCTCCTTTCAGAAAAATGCAAATCAGTAGAAACAAGCAATTTTACAAAGGAACATGCAACACCAGTGTCATTATGCAAAACAGCATACTCAATAGAAGCCCAAGCCAGGATGATAATGAGCTTAAATGAAGAGAAGCATCATCCAAACATATAAAGCTTCAACAGTGATGTTGTAAAGTATTTATGTTGAGATGGAAGAAAATCGCGGACTTTAGCCAATGATTGAATCCTGCCAGAGAATAAGGTCAAAAGATGAATTCTATTTAGCAACTCAAGAGAAATAACTTTAAAAGTCAAGTTCTCTAGCTCACAGAGAAGATTGTTGCTATGTGATGAGGTGGAAGAGAGCAGCAAAGGGGTGTCTGAAGATGTAACCTATGCAGATTGCACGCAGAAACCTCTGAAGGAGGGGATGGCCTAGCCTGGTAATGACTTCTAATTATGGTGTCTGCAAAGGGCTATTCATAGATGAGTTCCGAGTAACCCTAGGCTTTTCCTTGAAAACCCAACTTGAACAGAATTCTCAAATTCTGTATTTCTTCTTGATAGAACTCCAATAGCCTATGTTTCACATACACATAGCTGGTTCATTCAGAGATGTCTGTTCAGTTTTGCTCAGTGCTCAAAGCACTGGCAAATACTCATTTTTTCAAAGATCTTGTTATAATCACTTTGTAGGCAGGTCTTACTCTACATTAGGTGTTGTTCAGTCTTAGGGCCCTATCTACCTCCTGCCACAAATTTTGAGAAGACTTTCTGGACCTCAGCAGTCAGCTAACTTGGTTCCCCAGTACCAAGAGCCAGTAGGGTGTGTTAGAACTTTCTCCTGGCATCTTCTGGCATGGCCCTTGGAGAAACCCTGCCATATTGCTTTGGTACCACAACATCTGTATTTTCTGAGACACGAAGAGGAATAACATAGAATCTCAGATTCTTGTTTTATCTCTTCATTTCAACTTCTTGCCCAGTTTGTAGGCCTTTTAATCCTTCTTACTTTTGGCAATGACACAGTTGTTCTGTTGGGATGGTGGTGGGAAGGTGGAGGATGGGCTGGTGGTCAAGTTGAAGAGAACAAGGATAGGCTTTGGAGTCAAAAGAAACTGATATTGAGATCAGGCTTTGTCATTTCATAATGGAGTTGATCTTAGAAAAATGACTTCACATCCCTGGTCCTCAGTGCCTATTTCTTTCTTTCTTTTCTAAAATTAAAATAATAATACACACCTCGCAGGATGGTAAGAAGGATTAAACAATAGCATTGATCAATCCCCTAACATATACAGTAGGTGCTTGATAACAGACTTTAGAATCAAGGAAGTAAGAGGACCCATCATGACTCTGATAATTCAATGTCCTTTGAGTTTCATGGCCAATTCTTATTTGGGATTAAAAAGATTTTTCTCATTTTTTTTTGTTTTGTTTCTGGCTTCTTGAGCTCACTTTTCTTGGTTCAGATTAAATGGTTTTCAGGGTGACTCTGATACTGATGAGCCTCTCAGACACCTATGGCTGTCTGAGTTGTGGTTGTTTCCCGATGGACTTTATGTCAGGTGTGTGGCACAGAGCCCTGCATGTAGGATGGGCTGGGAGATGTATGCTGAATGAATAGACTTATGGAAGTTTTTTGCCCCTTGAGTGAGTCTGAAAGGCAAACAACTAAAGAAAAAAGAAATGTAGAACTTATTAGTAACCCAAATCATAACATCTACTAAGAACCAGTATAGTGAAGGCTGGTTGATTGTAAACCCAGAGAGTGCCACTGCAGTCACAGGGGTCTGTCTATCCAGCTACTCCAATGACCCACAGTAACAGTCATGCCTTAGAGTGGGCAAATCAACAAGGAGGCCAACCCCCATCAAGGTATAAACATCCAATGGCTAAGAGCACTTTTGTTCTTTGAAAAATAATAAAAGCTTCCCTGTCCTCCCACCAACAGACAACCTGATATCAGAGCCAAGAGGCACCTCGGATCATCAGCATCCCTTTAATGAGGTGAGGAACTCTTGGTGGTAAACTCAACAGCTGAGTAACAGGATGGCGGTACAACAACAGGTCGAGAATCAAGGCAGTGAGGTCAAAGCACTGAGCCAACACCCACCTGGGATGGGGTATAAAAGGCCCAGGAGGGAAGGGGGTTCTCAGACTCGTGTCTTGGCCTTTCCAGCTGCTCTGAACCTCCTGTGTAGCGTCAGCCCACACCATGACTTCCTTCTACATGACCTCAAGCCAGCCTCTGGGCAGCACCCAGAATCCTGGAGAAAGAAATGTCTGCCCCTCCTCCGCTGATATTGGGTACCACCCTGGCTTAGAGGAAAAGGTTGCCTGCCAGGGCCTCCTGGCCAGCCTGGCACATGTCAACCGAGTTCGAGTGGGGACCACCCCACTGGGCCGACCCAATCTCTGTCTGCCCAACAGCTGCCACAATGCTTGCCCCTTGCCAGGAACCCGCAACATTCCTGCCAACATCGGAAGCTGTGGGGCCTACGGTGAAGGCACCCTGAACGGCCATGAAAAGGTGACCATGCAGTTCCTGAACGACCGCCTGGCCAACTACCTGCAGAAGGTGCGGCAGCTGGAGCAGGAGAACGCGGAGCTGGAGACCAAGATCCGAGAGTGGAGCAAATGCCATGAGACCACCATGTGCCCCAACTACCAGTGCTACTTCCAGACCATCGAGGAGCTCCAGCAGAAGGTGGGGTGTGGAGTACCCTGGAGTGTGCTGGGTCTGAGGGAGGCAGAGGGCATGGCAGGCAAAACCACTGAAGGCTCAAAGAGCTTAGGGTTCTTGGGTTTCCTTGAGCAGGAGGGTAGACACCACTCATAGGGCTGGAGCCCAGTGTGACGTTAGTGTGTGAATGGTCTTCCTGGTTTTTCTTAGATCCTGTGCAGCAAAGCTGAGAATGCCAGGCTGGTTAGCCAGATTGACAACGCCAAGCTGGCTGCCGATGACTTTAGGATCAAGTAAGTAAGAGTCTAAGAAGACCCAGAGTGACTCCTTCCTCCACCTAAATCCCAAATGTCCAAGCATTTGTTGAGTGAGGGAATTACTGTTCTGTTTCTTTCTTCCTAAATTCCCAAATTAAAAACAAGTAATAGAAGAAGGTAGAGAAGAAAAAACACCATTAAGTCAAGCATGTATGGCATAGCCTCATGTTAGTCCTATGTCATATATTTCCCTAAAATGTAAGATAAGGATGCCTGAGCTCATTACTTAAAATCAAAATAGAGTGATTTCAAGAATAAACTGAATATGGAAAGCTATTGAATTTCACATATCAGTTGGAAGAGCCACTTACGGAGTGGTCAGTGTCCAGATTTAGCTATGAAGCCCTCAGCTACCAGGCATTTCCACTCAATAAAGGAGAGAGATGAACAAGGAGCACAACACAAAGAATAAGGGAGCAAATCAAGGTTCAGGCTCCTGCTGTTGCTTCTCTTTCTTAACAACAGCCCGTGAAATGGCCCGAGCCCTGTACTGGGTCCCAAGACACATATTCTTAGGCAAATCAGTTAACTTTCTGAACCACAGTTGCTTCAATGCACAATGGTAAAAATATGACTGCTTCCCTAGACCATGAATCCTTTGAGAGGAGGGGATGTGTCTAATTCTTCTCTGAGACCAGAGACTGAGCACAGTGAGAAAATGAGGATCCATGGTACTCAGGGGGTGGGACCTCGGGTCAGGTGAGAGGGGCTTTCCTTGACATCTGTTGACCTTGCATCTCCTGTGATGGAAGGCATGAGAGTGAGCACTCCCTGCGCCTGCTGGTGGAGGCGGACATGTGTGGGATGCACAAGCTCCTGGATGACCTGAGCCTGGCCAAGGCCGACCTGGAGGCCCAGCAGGAGTCCCTGAAGGAGGAGCAGCTCTGCCTCAAGAGCAACCACGAGAAGGTCTGGCCCTGTGGCTGCAGACTCATGGTGCTGGTGGTCCTGGGGGAGGGAGGGGGCATGGTGGGCAGGAAAGGGAGCCCCTCTCACCCTGTGGCTCTAGGATTGGAGTCAGTTGGCATCAGGATAATGGGTTGATCTGGGTTTGAGTCAAGCTGACTCTGTGGGATGTGGCAGATGGGAGTTTCTTCTCCAAAGATTTGCCTCATGAGTTTAGGAAGGTCTCCACATGGGTTCTTCTCATTGGCCCTGGCAACAAGACCTTTCACATCAGTGTGTATGTGGAGTCACTCCTCATACTGCTTGTCAGGAGAGCGGTTCAGGTGCTTTCTGCTCTGTCAAAAGCCCTTTCCTCACTTGGGGTTCTTCTGTTGGTTCTTCTGTCCCTGCAGGAAGTGAACATTCTGAAGTGCCAGCTGGGAGACAGGCTCCGGATTGAGCTGGACACGGAGCCCACCGTGGACCTGAGCAGGGTGCTGGAGGAGATGCGGTGCCAGTATGAGACCATGGTGGAGACCAACCGGCGTGACGTGGAGCAGTGGTTCGAAGCTCAGGTGAGGCGGTGCTGCGGAGCAGGGGGCAGGGGGAGCCTGGCTGCCATCTGGGCAGGGCAGTGATCACATCTCTGTGCACTGTGCTTCAGTCTGAAGGCATCAGCCTGCAGGCCTCGTCCTGCTCTGAGGAGCTGCAGTGCTGCCAGTCGGAGATCCTGGAGCTGAGATGCACGGTGAACGCCCTGGAGGTGGAGCGCCAAGCCCAGCACCAGCTGGTATGGGTCCTCCTGCACCCGCAGGGCACTGCGAATGCCCCTGCCACGGCCTGGTCCCAGCATATCCGAGAAGTCTCCCTACTCAGTTCTATAAACATTAAGTTTGAGCTTGATTTGGGTTCCTCTCTCCTGGGTGGAGAAGGCTTGCTTTTAAGGCTAGTTTGACCCAGAAAGATGGTTCCTATTACACGTTAACTCCACTGCCTTCAGAACGAGGTGTGGAGGAGGTTCAGACACTCATTTCACAAGATTTTGCTGGGTGTCTCCTTCATGTCATGTGCTGGAGGCTTAGGGGGAACATGACACAGTTCAAGTTAGACTTTTGTGTGTGTGTAAAGAGTCATGGTCACATTGATGGTAATTTCTTCAGAGCTCTAGAAATGCCCTGTGACTTCTTGGAATTTGCCACCTGCCTGGTGAATTCAGCCGTGATCTTCACTGCTGAATTTTTCATCCCCTGGGACTTTCCCCCCATTATTTCCCATTATAGAAAGACTGTCTGCAGAACTCCCTGTGCGAGGCCGAGGCCCGCTTTGGCACCGAGCTGGCCCAGATGCAGTGCCTGATCAGCACCGTGGAGGAGCAGCTGGCCGAGATCCGGGCTGACCTGGAGCGGCAGAACCAGGAGTACCAGGTGCTGCTGGACACAAAGGCCCGGCTGGAGTGTGAGATCAACACGTACCGGAACCTTCTGGAGAGCGAGGACTGCAAGTACGTGTCATCTAGGCAATTCCTGGCCAAATCATTCAGCCGGTTCTCAGAAGCTCTTCCGGGTAACAGAAGGGCGGTCTTCACAGCACAAGGCTCTCCGTGCACCTGTGGAGCCACCACTGACGGTGCTGCACACACTCTGTGTCAGAGGTGGAGTGAGTGTGCAGGGACTGACTGTCCCTTCAGAGGAGGCTGCCATCTACCAGGTCTCTTGGCATAGATTTGATCCAGCAGGTTTTTTGGACTTGCTTTTCCTTTTTAAAATCTTTCCTAGTATGTTATACCCCGTGGGATAGAACCGAACTCTCCAGTACAAAACCTTGATTCTGGCAGGCATTGGAGAGATCGCCCGGTCAAACTGCAGAGGTGCAAACTAGGTGTCAGTGGGCAGAGGGCTTCAGTTGCATCAGGTCCTGTGGTTTGGGAGTGAGGACCCCTTCGTCATGCTCCACACACACATGGAGCAGTGAGCCTTCTATTAATTTCCACCCCTAACCTTGCCCGCCTTTTCTATCTCTCTGCAGACTCCCCTGCAATCCCTGCTCCACGTCTGCTGCCTGTGTGCCTCCCGCCTGTGCTCCTCGCCCGAGCTGTGCCCCCTGCACCACTTATGGGCCTGGCTCAGCCCGTGCAGCCAGCACTGGGAGCCGGTTCTGAATGTCTGTGGACCAGCGGAGGCGGCTAAAGCAAGGGGATACACACATGGCAATGCTCATTAGACATTTCGGAAATCTGGCTTGTAACTATCACTGACTTTCCGCATGCATAGGCCTGTCCAAACCTACCAGGAAAAGTGGGATCTCGATGGGGAGCCTTCCCTCTCAGCTCCCGATTTTCCCAGATGGGATCCACACCTCCCTGGCTGGGTCCTGATGACCAGTGGTCGCTCAGAGTATCCACCTGGAGACACTCAGGGATGGGATCCGATGGAAGAATCATTCGGGGTGAGTCTAGGGCAGTGACAGTGAACCTTTTGAGCTCGGTGTGTCAGCATTTTGAAAAACCCTCACTTAACTCTGGTGCCATGTCACATATAGAAATTTTTTGATATTTGCAACCATAGTAAAACAAAGATTTATATTTTTGATATTTATTTTATATCTTTAAATGCCATTTAACAAAGAAAAATCAACCAAAAAAATGAGTTCGCGTGTCACCTCTGACACGCGTGTCATAGGTTCGCCATCACTGGTCTAGGGCATGACTTGAAGTTGTGTTTCAAGGACACCGATGTTAACTTGAAAAATTTACCCACTAAACTTACTTTGTTTGTGACCAGGGAAGTGAGGAACAAACGTCACTGTTTAGGATTCCCCCAAATTGGCTGTTTCTAACATCTCCAGGCCCGGAAAATGATCCCAGAGGGAAATATGGGACTAGAAACTGTATATTTGATCACTTCCTCTCCCACTTCCTCCTCCCTGCGAAGGAAGCTGGTTCCACTTCCTCCCTAGGTCAGGGGGGAACCTCCTTGCAACAAATCTGAGTTCTCTCCACTCAGGATCCCTGTCTTTGACAAAGGGCCAGGCTCGCCTCTTGCTATGTCAAGGGACCTTTCACATTAAGAAATCTCTCTTCTCTATAAATACTGCCTCTCACGACTATTGTCTGGCTTGACTCCCCTCTTCATCTAATTTTACAGTAAAATTTCAACAGTGACTTAATTTTTTCTAGCATGTCCCCCTGAGGTATTAAAACCTACCGATTCAACAGGAGAGGACTGCTGGCCACAAGGGTTTCGGGGTAATGGAAAAATAGATCATGACAGTATCTTCAACACATTTATGTTTGCTTACTTCCTATGCTTCCGCTCTTGTCTCCCACTCTTCCCCGTCCTCACCACAATCCAGCCACGGCGGCCTTTCTGTGCGGGACATGCTAGGAGACCTGTCCCTGCTCTTCCTCCTCCCTGGAATGCTGTCCCCCTCTTCCTGGTTATTCAGGTCTCCCTCTGAAAGATCCTGCTTGATCATCAGTCTTCGGTACTCACCTCCTCACTGTCTGTCCTGTTTATTTTCATCTGAGTATCTCTCAACAGCTCAATTTGCTTACTTGCCTATTATTTTCTCATTAAAATGCTTCCTTGAGATTAGAATTTGTCTACTGCTGCTTCCCCACGGCCTAGGCCACCACCCGGCACAGAGCAGATGCTCAATAAACATCTGTGGAAAGAATGAATGTGTCTAGACCTGATTTTATCATTGACTCACGATGGGGCTTGAGAATTGCCGGAGCCTCAGTGTTTTGTTCCTGCTATAAAATGGGGCTAATGTGACCTTTCCTACTTACGTCTTAGATCTGTCAGGGACCCTAAGTGAGATGGCAGAATTAAAACACTCTGCAAGGGAGGAAGCACCATATAAACCTCCTCCAGAACCAATATCATACCATGACTAGGCGTGTGGGTCCTGAGGCAGACGGGTCAGGTTCAAAGCTCACCCCGGGGCCTTCAGCCTTTTCCTTGAGGCAGTTAAAAGAAAGTTCCTTTAGCAGCTAAATTCAACCAGAAACAAAATGATATACTGAATAACTTGCTTTCCAGAACAAATTATATTTGCATTTGTCCAAAGAATAAGGAACCTTTGCTTTGAAGGGCAGAGCCTTCTTAGCAACCCCCTTATACCGACTTCATCCAAGGAGAGGGGAGCCCATTTTGTGGGTGGTCTTGTCTTCTTTTCCCCTATTGGACCCACCAGGGTTAAAGTGATGGGGAGACACTCAGGAATTCCAAGGGTCACTGATGACTTCTGCAGAACTTCGTTTTGGGGGGATGTGGATTATATGTTTGCAGTCCTGATTTCTAAATGTGGTTGCCAGATGGTTGGAAAAATAGCTCATCTCCGCCTCATGGCACGTCCTACCGTGTGGCTCTTTAAGAGAAAAGGCGACGTGGAGACACAGAGGAGTGACACTGCCACCAAAGTCAGAGTCAAGGCCGGCCTGGTTCAAGGCAACCTTGTCTTCATGGGAAGGAACTGCCTGTTTGCATTTGGGCCCACAGAGTCCAGTGCTGAATGTGGCCCGTGGTGAGAGTGTCCTTCTGGAAGAACCTCTTGTGTCATCAAGTCATTTTGTCTGAAGTTGATTGACTGGGCGGTGTTAAGGGGCAGGATCTGGCTTGTCCCCCTCCCACCTCAGTGATCTGAGCTTTAAAAAGCTCCCTCTGCAGGGTTGACATCTTCCTGAGAAGAGACTGTTGTGTGTGTACCCACCTTGAAGGCACTGCCTGTCGGGAAAGGTCCTGTCTCCTGCTTCAGCCCAGCTCCAGTCTCCCACCTACACCTGGTGGGCTTCCGTCCTCACCACGGACAGCAGCAGCGACATCACACAGAGCCTGCTCTGCTCTCTTCCTATGATTGTGAAAATTAACACTGAACCCTAACCACACAATTTTAACTGGAGCTTTACGTAGCGGCGGTTTCCTCCTGCTGGTGTTAAATGCCATCTCTTCTCTCTGAGAACTGAATGTCGTTCTCTCACACTCAGAAAGGCGCACATTATGAGCCCCTTAAACTTATGAAGCAGTGGGGCTCACAGGAGTTCAATAACTTGACTAAGGCTGAGCCAGGACTTGGACCTAGATTTCTCTGGCTGCAAAGCAATTGTGTCCTAGAGCTCGCATCTTTATTCTCTGTTCTTTTGGTGACTCTGCCTTTTAGAGGGACACCCTGCAATGTAAGCCTTGGTTGCCCCTGTTTCTCACACTTAGGGTCACCGACACAGTGCAATTTGGAAAGTGGCTAGATGTGGATTTACTGAGCACAAACCTCACAGGACAGTGGATTAGTCAGTTTTCTGAACCAGCTGGTCTGCACCCCAGCTCACTGCTGTCTACATCCTTTAAAAAAAAAAAAGTATGCATATAAGATCTTTGGTTAATCTCTTCCTGCCCTCTGGCCTCCCCCTTCCCTCTGAGATTCATCAGTCTGTTCCATGTTTTCATGCTTGTGCATTGAGTGTCTGCCACCTGGTGGTCAGTGCACATCATAGCTACTGGTCAAATGGTCACTTAGGCTTTTATATATATGAGATCCTAAATGAAAACAAATCTTATCCTGATTTGATTTAGGACCACAGGGTTTAGAAGTCTAGGATTTTCTTTCCTTGGCATAACATGCTGTTGTCTGGCTTTTTACTATGTCTCTTCATTCATTCATTCATTCATTGCACATTTATTGAGCATCACCATGCACCAGGCACTGTGGATGTTAATACTGAGTCTGATTTGCTCCATAGCTGAGCTCATTTGGTTATTTCTTTCATCTTTTCACTGATTGAGCATTTACTGTGTGTCAGGTGCTATGCTGAGAATTACAGAGATGAACAAGACAAAAGGAATAAGATGAAAATCTCTTCTTCTAAGGATCTTCCAAGTAAACTGACAGCAGAGTACACTATGAGGGGGGTTATATTCAAGGTAAACTAGGGACTCAGTGTGAGTGGAGAAGAAGAACCGACCAAATACCAAGTAAAGCTGGAGGAAGATTCAAGGCTACTCTTGAACTGAGAAATATGAACTCTTAGGGATAGACCTGACCTTCAGAAATCAGAGTATTTAATAATAGATTTTTCATGTGCAAAATGAAGCCAACTTGTCCATCTTTCCCTAATTTTCCTTTACAAAATTTGTGAAGTGGGCCAAATAAATACTTCTATAGTGACTTATTCAGCTCATATTTCCCCAACGTCCTAAATCATTCACCCTCCAAGTTTCCATAGTCTATTTTTCTCCTTTCCATTTAATGCACCTTTGCCCCAGGACTATCTCCAGCCAGGTCAGTGAGAGTTTTATTAGCTTAAGACCCACAGGAAATGGTCCCTGAGAAACCCAGAGTAATGGACGAGTGACATCCAGAGGCTTATGGGGACACAAGACAGCAGAGGTGGTTCCTGGTCCAGCACCCCAGGGACCTCATCAGCCAGGATCGTCACTCAAAGTGAAGGGTGTGAAGGGCAAAGGGTCTCTGAACACTGGGCAGAACAGCATTGTAACCCAACTGATTCAGCACGAAAGTCAGATTCCTGAAATGGGAAAAGGAGCCCAAGGGTATCCAGATGCTAACAAAACACCAAGCATTTTCTGTTTATACAAGGCCTCTTAGAAAAATAACTCACAAAGTTCTACAAGCAGAGCACAAATACTGTAAAAACTTGAGACATAACAAAAGGCTACCATGTGCAAATAATCCTCCTCCTCAAGTTAGCTTCTGTACACACACGAGTGAGGTGGTGGATATTAAAATATATATAAAATTGATTTCAGAGAGGAAGGGAGAGGGAGAGAGGGATAGAAACACCAATGATGAGAGAGAATCATTGATTGGCTACCTCCCACACGCCCCCCTCCCCAATGGAGATTGAGCCCACAACCCAGGCATGTGCCCATACCAGGAATCACACTGACCTCCCAGTTCATAGGCTGATGCTTAACCACTGAGCCACAATAGCCGGGCAAGGTGGGGAATATTTTGATGTTCAGATAGATGCGGCTCATGGTATTCTCTCTGAAACACAGGGCCCTGCTAACAAAAGCTATAGCCTTAGCCACATTTAATGATTCGGGGAAGGGATGGCATAGAGAAGGAAGGGAAGAGGCTTTTGAGGTTCAAAGACCAAGCCCTGAGTGGACAAGAGCATGGACTTGTCTGACACGAGGAAGGGCATGTGTCCTGCTCTCTGGTTAGATGAAGGCATGTTGGGATCAGGGGATGAAGAGGCAGGGAAGGGAAGAGAACTGAGATGCTGGTAGGTCCTCTGCTGGTCTGACCCCTTCTCCCAGGCTGGGATGGGGAGTCAAGGGCAGGGGCATAATAGATACCCTAGTTAGGCTTGGGGATTTAGGAGCAGAGGGGACCTGTTCTCCCTTCTCCACTTGGAATCTGGAGAGGCACCAAGACCCCAGGGGAGTCTGGGAAGTAGAACCTTCACAAAGAATCCTGAGGCCAAGGGTGACATAGCAGCTAAAAGCAATCACGTGTGTTGGAGAGCAGCAGAGATGTACAGAGGGGGTCCTGCGAGCTCCAGGGGACTGTGGATGAGGATGAGGATGACCTGGCAACACCTGGGAGTTCTGACAACCAAGCTCTAGGCAGAAGGACCCAGGTGGGCCACCTGGGCTGCAGTGTGGATGAATGAAAACGCTGAGGACACACCACTGCCTTCCTCCTCAGCCCCAACACCATGGAAAAGAGGCCTCTGGAACTTGGGGCCACCCCTTGGGAAAGGGTACTTAAGATAACTGAGATGAAGGTTCTGCCCTTTGGCGTAGTGAGAGATGGAGATTAATAGTGTAATTTAGTTAAAGTATCAGAAAAGCTATATATTTTTCACGCCCAACTTTATGGTCTGAGATTCAGTCTTGCTATAAATTTATGTCTACATAGATGTCCCTTTTGGTAATTATAAAACGTAGCATGCTAGGTATCTTGCTGTGCACTTGGATTATTTTTTTCATTTACTCTTATATTGTAGGTCATTTCTATGTCAGCATCTATAGATCTACCTCATTATTTGTAATGGCTGTAAGCCTTTTCCTACATGGATGAACAACTCATTAGCCAGGCTCCTGTGGGTGGGCATTTTGTTTCTTCCTGGTCTGCTGTGACTCCCAAGCTGTTGCTATGAATATCCTTGTTACCCTTGGACACGTGTCCATGTAAGTGTGTCTGCAGCATAAATTCCCGGAAGTGGAATAACTGGGTCAGAGGGTATGTGCAGCTGTACTTTTAATAGACATTTCTGATCTGCCTTGCAAAGAGGTTGTATGACGCCATAGTATGTGACGGTGCCAACATTGTGACATTAACCTTTCTAAAAATTTATGGTTGACACTATTACAGATGTCCCCTATTTCCCCCCTTTTTGATCTTTGCTAACTTAAATAGGTACAAAATGGTAATTTAATAAGCATTTTTGAATTACAAATGATGTGAACATCTAAACCATGATTAAAGGCCATCTGAAAAAAAGTAACAGCTAACACTTGTTTAGTGCTTCCTGCCAGACATTATTTTAAACTAGAGGCCTGATGCACAAAAATTCGTGCAAGAGTAGGCCTTCCTTCCCCCAGCTGCTGGCACCAGCTTCCCTCCGGCACCTGGGACCAGGGCAGCTTTGCTCTGGCCTTGGCTTCATCCAGAAGGACGTCTGGAATGATGTCCAGAAGGATGTCCGGTCTAATTAGCATATTACCCTTTTATTATTATAGATGATTTATAGATATCAACTTCTTTAATACTTAAACAGATAGATGACCTGGGTGCTATTGCTACTTTCGTTTTTCACATGCAGAAACCACGGCATAGAGAGGTCAAGTCACCAGGCCCCGTTCATACAGCTGGTACATGGAAGAACCAGAATTTGAATCCAAGCAGGCTGGCTCCTTAGTTCCTGGCCTTAACCACTCTGCTATGCTGCCTTAAAATTCTGTGTAATGGGTTCTAGTAGCAGATAAATATTAAAGCAAGTGTTCTGCGCTAGAATGTAGATAAAGGAACTGGGATGGGGGGGGGGAGTGAAGAGAATTATTTTCATATTGATCAGTCTCTGATGAACTGAAGACCTGGGACAAAAATAAAGCAGAATAATAATGTTAAAAACCCTTAAAATCAAATTAAAGATGCTCAAGTAACAGGTATAAAATCCCATCCAGAGACAGAGAAGCACTGATCAGACAGTCAAACCTCAGAGAGAAGGCAGGGGAGGGTGGGGGGAAGTGGGAGAGATCAACCAAAGGACTTGCATGCATGCATATAAGCATAACCAATAGTCACAGACACTAGGGTGGGTGAGGGCACGAGCGGGGGTGGGAAGGGGGGGGTAATGGGGTATAAGGACACATATGTAATACCTTAATCAGTAAAGAAAAAAAGAAAACAAAGTCATGAACTATGACTCTAGCTGCAATAAAAACACAGCCCTGTCCATTAAAACAAATCACATGGAAGAGAAAAGAAAATGGTGAATTTTCCTCCAGTTCAAAGCCTCTCAAGACGGAATTTGAAATCAGAGATCCCTCAGGTGTCCTCCCGCCAACTCTGATCTTTACCAGAAGCAAACTTCCTTCTGCTGTAACACACAGTGGGTGCTGCCTGTGGACAGTACGCGTTTGCCTAGGTATCTTCAGAGTCTCCCCCCTGCAATGGACAAGGTGGCTGCAGGTGAGACCCAAGCCCTGTGGGCTGCTCCAACTCCACTGCTTTTGCTCTCACTCAGAGATGCATCAGAATGGCCCCAACGCCACGGCATTGACTGATGCTATTCTGTACCCAGTGGCCCACCGCCCCCTGAAGATAGATGGTAGCTCAAAAAATTTTACCCCTGAAGAGAGAAGACAGAAGTGGCCCCTGTGGATGAAGGAGGGCTGCAGGACTACCTTTCTCTTGGCTCTTCATCGCCAGCACCTCCCTTCATGTTACCTGGCTCATATATGTTGTACTCAGGCACTGGGGCCTGTTTTCACAGGGGAGTGAACAGGGCAGTCTGCTGTGTCCAGGATGGGATCCTCCTCACCTACACAGCCGAGTGTATCTCAACACCTGCCTCACGCTGTCCACTTACTGCCAGTTCCTTTGAAACAAAAGAGAAGCAGCAGAATCCACTGCTCTACAGAGGAGCAGGCAGCATCAATGCTGCTATGCAACACAAACCTTACAGAGCCCACATGGGGGGAGAGGGGGAGAGGGGACACAAAATCCAGCTTCAGAGAGGGGTGTCAGCCAGGGATGCAAACTTCAGCTCTGATGCCTAGAAGTGTGTTCTGAGATGGAAGGAACTGCGATGTTCATCAATGGGACAAATCCTGCCTGGGGATAGGGTCAAAAGATGGAGCCTGTTTAGCAAATCAAAGGAAACCATTTTAATGGTCCAATTCTCTGGATTACAGTGATGCTATGATGACACGGAAGAGAGAAACAAAAAGGTGTTTGAAGATGAACATATGCAGATTGTGCTCCGAGGCCTCTGAAGGACAACCTGACTGGGAGAGGTCTTCTAAGACTGCCTCAGCAGAGAATTCTTCATCGATGACCTCAGGGTAGCTGGGAGAGGCTCAGCTGACCCAGAGCAGTTTTCCTTTGGGGAAGAATTGCAGTTCTCTTTGTTTTATTTCTTCTTGAGAGAATTCCAAGAATCGAGGTCTCACCAATCCTCACACCCACTGCCTCCCATTTGGGTTTCAATGGGGACCCTTGCTCCTGAACTTCGCTCGGAGAAGAGACCTATTTATGCTCTTTTCGGGACATCCCATTCGATCTTCCTCAGTCTTTAGGTCCCTCTGCTTTTCCTTGGTCACTTTGGAGGGCCAATGCCTGGCCCCACAGAATGTGGTCGCAATGGCCCCTCAGCTTTGATGAAACTCTTTGGGATCCGAGATATGTTACAGATTCTCATATTTAAGTATAACTTCTTCTATGTGCATTTTATTGTCCTCCCTGCCTCAGTATCTCTGTGCCGGAATACAAGGTCCCTCAATAATATTGTTTTTCACTCCAACTTCCTGTCCAATAATTAAGCCTTGTACACCTTCCCGAGCAATGACCTGGGAAGCGGTACAGGTTGTTCCCCTTGGGGGTTGTGGTGAGGTTGAGAGAGAATGGGCTCTACAGATATGAGATGGAATCTAGCCCTTGCCAGTTTATCAGCTCTGTGAATCAAAAATGAACTTTATTCTAGTTTCCTCATCGAAGCTAAGAACAGCCACCTCACAAGTGGGAAGGACTCAATAGGAAAGAATACAGTAGAATAGCTAGCTTACCTGTATCCTCTCTAAATGTTAGTTCTTGAACTTTTGTCTCAACATCCTTTGAGCTCTGTTGCCCAATTTACCTTTTTTCTGGATTAAATCAGATTATTGTTTTTTGTTAGTAGTTTCTCTCTAGATACACCTGCGGTCAGGATGATGAATTTTCTTTCACTAACTCTCACTGATCTATGATTCTCATTCAAGTTTAAGACCCTACAATTTCAGTGACACTGTTTTCTCCTGAAGAACAGGGACCACTGTGTGTCCTGGACACAGCGCACCACCTGAGTTATGGGGGTGTTCAGGAAACATGCTGAACAAGTGAATGAATGAATGAATGCGAATGTGGACTAGTCAACTAAAACTGAATTAGCAGCAATGTTTCCTAGTGCATTGATGCTTTGTTGCTTCTTCAGGGGAGTACGCAATTTAAAAGAGAAAAGAAAAAAGAAGAAATGAGAACCACCCAATATTCAAATATCAGTAGACTTGCTAGTTTTATACAATGGCATTTTTCTTGAAAGGAAAGCTCGGTTGAGTCCAACCACAGGTGGGAGAGCCACTGGATCTTATAGATTTGCTGTCTCTCCTGCTACACAAATCATTGACTGAAAGATTAGACCCTTCAGTGTGGCCCCATCCACAGGGAGACTGTCCAGCCCAGAGTGAGGACATCTGAGGCTGCATTAACTGTTGGTGGTGGCTGAGTAGGAATATAAAACTCTGACCTTCCATGAACAGACAATCTGATATCAAAGAGGCAAGAGGCACCTCAGATCATCAACATTCCTTTAATGAGGTGAGGAACTCTTGGTGGTAAACTCAACAGCTGAGTAACAGGATGGCGGTACAACAACAGGTCGAGAATCAAGGCAGTGAGGTCAAAGCACTGAGCCAACACCCACCTGGGATGGGGTATAAAAGGCCCAGGAGGGAAGGGGGTTCTCAGACTCGTGTCTTGGCCTTTCCAGCTGCTCTGAACCTCCTGTGTAGCGTCAGCCCACACCATGACTTCCTTCTACATGACCTCAAGCCAGCCTCTGGGCAGCACCCAGAATCCTGGAGAAAGAAATGTCTGCCCCTCCTCCGGTGATATTGGGTACCACCCTGGCTTAGAGGAAAAGGTTGCCTGCCAGGGCCTCCTGGCCAGCCTGGCACATGTCAACCGAGTTCGAGTGGGGACCACCCCGCTGGGCCGACCCAATCTCTGTCTGCCCAACAGCTGCCACAATGCTTGCCCCTTGCCAGGAACCCGCAACATTCCTGCCAACATCGGAAGCTGTGGGGCCTACGGTGAAGGCACCCTGAACGGCCATGAAAAGGTGACCATGCAGTTCCTGAACGACCGCCTGGCCAACTACCTGCAGAAGGTGCGGCAGCTGGAGCAGGAGAACGCGGAGCTGGAGACCAAGATCCGAGAGTGGAGCAAATGCCATGAGACCACCATGTGCCCCAACTACCAGTGCTACTTCCAGACCATCGAGGAGCTCCAGCAGAAGGTGGGGTGTGGAGTACCCTGGGGTGTGCTGGGCCTGAGGGAGGCAGAGGGCATGGCAGGCAAAACCACTGAAGGCTCAAAGAGCTTAGGGTTCTTGGGTTTCCTTGAGCAGGAGGGTAGACACCACTCATAGGGCTGGAGCCCAGTGTGACGTTAGTGTGTGAATGGTCTTCCTGGTTTTTCTTAGATCCTGTGCAGCAAAGCTGAGAATGCCAGGCTGGTTAGCCAGATTGACAACGCCAAGCTGGCTGCCGATGACTTTAGGATCAAGTAAGTAAGGCCAGGAGCAGGCTAAGAGTGACTCCTTTCTTCTGTTTTATTTCTAAGTGGCCACCAGAGTACTTGGTCCACCAGAGTAGGTGTTCAAAAATAGTTGTTGACGAGAATAATGAATGAATCAATGAATAAGTGTCCTCTTTCTTCCTCTCCAAACCATAATTTAACCTATTATTAGAAATGGTCATTATATGGGATGAAAGAGAACAAAAACATTCAAACAAGAAAAGAGGTAGGGTCTAGATTGGTTAGATCCTATGTCATATTCTCCCCATATCTAGAAGAAAAGAGGGTTTTGTGTTATAACCTGAAGCAAAATGAAGTCATTCCAAGAATATACTTTCAGTGCATAGGTCACTGACAGACTCACTAACCCTTGGCCTAATCCATTAGTGGGAATAATTGTCATTGTAGCTTCTTGTATTAAGAGTTGCAATTGAATGAATGAGAAAAACAATGAGCAATAATTAATCCAATGGGTGAAGTAGCAAACTGTAGGTCCAGAAGGCTTATATTTAAGCCATTCTTTTTCCTATGGCAGCATGAATACTACATTTGAAGTTTGAATACTTAGGTTGAGTCCCTTATTTACTATTAATCAAGGTATATAATCCTAGACATCTACTATTCTTTCTGAGACTCAGTTTCCATCTAGTCAATGACCATGGGCTCTGTAGCTACAGAGTCTAACACAGTGATAGTTGATCAGGTGAGCAAATGAGGATCCAAGGTGGGAACTGGGATCAGGTGAGAGGGGCTTTCCTTGACATCTGTTGACCTTGCATCTCCTGTGATGGAAGGCACGAGAGTGAGCACTCCCTGCGCCTGCTGGTGGAGGCGGACATGTGTGGGATGCACAAGCTCCTGGATGACCTGAGCCTGGCCAAGGCCGACCTGGAGGCCCAGCAGGAGTCCCTGAAGGAGGAGCAGCTCTGCCTCAAGAGCAACCACGAGAAGGTCTAGCCCTGTGGCTGCAGACTCATGGTGGTGGTGGTCCTGGGGGAGGGAGGGGGCATGGTGGGCAGGAAAGGGAGCCCCTCTCACCCTGTGGCTCTAGGATTGGAGTCAGTTGGCATCAGGATAATGGGTTGATCTGGGTTTGAGTCAAGCTGACTCTGTGGGATGTGGCAGATGGGAGTTTCTTCTCCAAAGGTTTGCCTCATGAGTTTAGGAAGGTCTCCACATGGGTTCTTCTCATTGGCCCTGGCAACAAGACCTTTCACATCAGTGTGTATGTGGAGTCACTCCTCATACTGCTTGTCAGGAGAGCGGTTCAGGTGCTTTCTGCTCTGTCAAAAGCCCTTTTCTCACTTGGGGTTCTTCTGTTGGTTCTTCTGTCCCTGCAGGAAGTGAACATTCTGAAGTGCCAGCTGGGAGACAGGCTCCGGATTGAGCTGGACACGGAGCCCACCGTGGACCTGAGCAGGGTGCTGGAGGAGATGCGGTGCCAGTATGAGACCATGGTGGAGACCAACCGGCGTGACGTGGAGCAGTGGTTTGAAGCTCAGGTGAGGCGGTGCTGCGGAGCAGGGGGCAGGGGGAGCCTGGCTGCCATCTGGGCAGGGCAGTGATCACGTCTCTGTGCACTGTGCTTCAGTCTGAAGGCATCAGCCTGCAGGCCTCGTCCTGCTCTGAGGAGCTGCAGTGCTGCCAGTCGGAGATCTTGGAGCTGAGATGCACGGTGAACGCCCTGGAGGTGGAGCGCCAAGCCCAGCACCAGCTGGTATGGGTCCTCCTGCACCCGCAGGGCACTGCGAATGCCCCTGCCACGGCCTGGTCCCAGCATATCCGAGAAGTCTCCCTACTCAGTTCTATAAACATTAAGCTTGAGCTTGATTTGGGTTCCTCTCTCCTGGGTGGAGAAGGCTTGCTTTTAAGACTAGTTCGACCCAGAAAGATGGTTCCTATTACACGTTAACTCCACTGCCTTCAGAACGAGGTGGGGAGGTTCAGACACTCATTTCACAAGATTTTGCTGGGTGTCTCCTTCATGTCATGTGTTGGAGGCTTAGGGGGAACATGACAGTTCAAGTTAGACTTTTGTGTGTGTGTAAAAAGTCATGGTCACATTGATGGCAATTTCTTCAGAGCTCTAGAAATGCCCTGTGACTTCTTGGAATTTGCCACCTGTCTGGTGAATTCAGCCATGATCTTCACTGCTGAATTTTTCATCCCCTGGGACTCCCCCCCCCATTATTTCCCATTATAGAAAGACTGTCTGCAGAACTCCCTGTGCGAGGCCGAGGCCCGCTTCGGCACCGAGCTGGCCCAGATGCAGTGCCTGATCAGCACCGTGGAGGAGCAGCTGGCCGAGATCCGGGCTGACCTGGAGCGGCAGAACCAGGAGTACCAGGTGCTGCTGGATGTCAAGGCCCGGCTGGAGTGTGAGATCGCCACATACCGGAACCTTCTGGAGAGTGAGGACTGCAAGTACGTGTCATCTAGGCAATTCCTGGCCAGGCCACATACCTGACTGTCAGATTCCGTTGAGATAACTCAATGTACTGGTGCAGGAGATCTCATCCTAAAGAACCCGCCTCGCTTAGTAACTCATTCACCATTGCTGGTGTGTGCAGATCGTGCTGTTGATAGAATGGATCACTAATGGTAGCCGGGTCCCTAAGCCGAGCCCCAGGTACGCCTGGATATGGAAAGATATGGCTGAGTGTGGACGTGGGTCTGACGGAAGAGGTTCTGTTGGGTTGTGTGATTTGTCTGAGGCAAACCCTCCTACACCACTTTGGTCTGATCTTTTCTGTCTCCAGCACTGAGATAGCTTTTTATTTCCCATGTCTAACTCTCCCCTCTCTCTCTCCCTTGCAGACTCCCCTGCAATCCCTGCTCTACACCTGCCTCCTGTACCCTTCGTCCAAGCTGCCCCCCGCCGGCCTGTGGGTCTTCATGAGAGCCGACTCTGAAGGTCTAAGTTCCAACACAGGAGGTCAGGGCTGCCTGTCCTGGGGCTAGGATCGCCCTCACCTTGCTTAGTCTTTCTCTAGAAATACCAAACCCACTGGAGGCATTTTCACTGAATCAAAGGGCAGCAGACAACTTCTAAGTAGTGGCTTCCTATCTGTGCCTTAGGCTGATTTTTAAAAACATTGCATTGTCTTCCACTGAAACTACTGTTCCCCCCCCCCCCCCCCCCCTAGTCTCTCTTCTGGGATTTTCATTCTACTCCAATGCTTCAGAATCTTCTAAAATGTAATTGGGCTCCTGTATTAAATAAATGGTCAATAAACCTCCTTCCTGTATCACGTGGTCTCCTTCCTGTGTTTGGTAGTATATATGGTGTCCTGGACACCGGGCCCTCAAGCCTGGGCCCTCAAGCCCTTGGGTGGTCATTGGCCCTGACATGTCATTTCCAGGACCTCTCTGGGGCACTGGGGTCTGAGCCTTGGGATGAAGATCCTTAGCTGACCCTAGACATGTCTTTACCTTGCCCGTAGATCCTTACAGATGGGTGAAAGGAAGCAGTATTGGTTGCCAAGTTTGAATTCCTTCAGAACAGCTCAGAACTAACATGTCCCTACTGTGCTTTTTGGCATCTTTGGCCTCTTGGTATTTTGTTCCAGAGCAAAATCACACAAATTCGAGTTCCAACCCAGTCAAAGGGAGGTCATATTGAGAACTGCCCTGGCCAAGTTGCCATGTTTTTCTCTCAAACTGGCCCCTTCGTGGAGGCAGGGCATTTCCTCCTGCTGTTAGACATGGAGGCCCAGCTTGGGCCCTGGGGACAGCTGTCTTGGTCTTGGCCCACTTCTGGGATGTGGTTTTCTCTAGAGAGACGCTGCCACCGATGTGCTTGTCTCCTCTGCTGCCACCTTCCAAGTGCTGGTGTGAGGACTATGGTTGCCACAAATGCTCCAAATGCCTGCCAGCCTCCTAGATGGGACTCTGATACAGGCCCAGGTGGTCCACAGCCAGACTTGGTGGAAGAGCATTTGGGCAGCAGCAGTGAAGAGGCTGTGCCCCTTCCCTGCTGAGGAGTCAATTTCGCTTTTGGCAAGCGCTGAGTGTGCCCAGATCTCAGCTCACCCATGTACCCTAGTCCAAAGACCAGTGCAAAGTTGATCCTTCTTCATGGTAGTGTAGTATGGTGGCTAGAGCACATGTTCCAGATTCGGGCAGACCTGGGCTTAAATCCCACCTCTGCAACACCAGCTGAGTGACGTTGGCCAGGTCACTACACCCTCTTGAGACCTATTCATAAAATTAGAAGAATGTACTTCCCTCTCACCATTGGTAAGGGATAATCCAGGTAATGCTCCCAGCATATACTAGTAGAAAGCACTCAATGAATACTGGTTTATGGGGCTTCCTGGGAACCAGCAGGGATAGTCTTTTCTTCATTGAGAGAAAGAGGAGGTAATGAGGTGGTAGCAGAGCCAGTCAGCAGCACCAGGAACCACGTATTCCCATGCTGGTTTCCCAAAGGGTTGTCCATACTCCCATCCACTTATAAACAATCATGAAAACCATCGACTGTTGTTATTGGAGCTCAATTTCCCACTCCAAGTGGCCTAACCAAATGTTTTACAAAGCATTCTTTGGGCTGTCTGAGGACAATAATGTCCACTGGGCTCTTTGGGGCTTCCTTCTCTTAAGTGACCCCCCACAAGAGTCACATGTTTTAAGCAGTGGCCAGGACCCCTTCCTGTGCCAGGGCCATGGACATCTGGTCTGTCCCCCATTCTCTGGCCAGGTCACACCCCGAATGCACTCTAATTGTGGGACCCCCATGGCTTCTAGGCCTACAAGAAAGGCTACTCAGACCTGGAAGGGACTGCAGGTTAGGGGAGGCCGGCAGGTGGCTGGCCCTGGGCACTTGGATAAAGGTCTTGCTCAGTCATTACTGCAGCCTGAGGGCTCGAGGTTCCCTTCTGGTACCAAATCCAAGCACTTCTCTTCCTCAGGGTGATTCTCCCCTCTGCATGTCATCTTCCCCTCTGTGGCCTGGCTGCATCAGGATCCCCCCCACTGATTGGCCCTGAATGTGGCATCTGCTTTTGCTTTGGTCACAATAATTTCAGCCAGATTGATTATTTTCCTCCCCCTGAGACTCTGGCTGCCTTGGCTTGAGACCAGAGCCAGTTTGAAGCCACCTACCGCTAACCCCACTGGTCTTCAGTCAACCAGCCCTGCACTCCTGATGTGCTGGTTGGTAATAGTTCTTTCCAGTCGGGTCTCCTCAGGCCCTCCCACCCACCATCTTTTTTCCAACTCCAAATGCCATTTTCCTCAAGTCCCAGAAGAGTGGGAAGGAGTAGGTGGCTGGCTGTGGGCCAAGGAGCGTTGGGAAGGGGCCCACACTTCTGCACCCCCCACTGCCCACACCAGGAAGCCAAGGAAATCAAAGTGGAATGATGGGCTCTCCAGAATACAAGCATTTGAAATGTAGATACTAGGTTTTCTGTGGTCCACCCTGTGTGATACCCAAGGCCCTGCCTCATCCTCTCCCCCTCATCTTCCTTTGCTCTTCCCAAGAACAGAATCAATGTGTCCCTCTCAGGACCACTCACAATCACCTTCACGAGCTCATCTTGTTGAATCATTTTTGTCTTTTTTCATCATTTCAGTATTTCCCAACCTTTCCCTCATCCATGGCTTTTCATTTAATGAATATTAAAAAAAAACCCTCACCTTCTCATTTAATGTTGTATTAACTTTCAAAAATATAAATACCAAACTCATTTTGATTAAAAGACAGCTCATTTAGAATCCAGGTTTTGCTTGCTTTCAGACGACACTCACTCTATTCAAAATATCTTCCCTGCCACTGTTTTAGAGATTCCAAATGCCACTCCCCTCTAGGGTCATTCTCCCATTGAGAAGCAGGGCTGCCAGTCAGGTCTGAGCCTTGGGCTGCCTCAACCTCCCTACCTGCCTTCAGGCGTAAGAAACCTTAGCAGCTCAGGAGGGCTTCTCAGTCAGTCCCAACAGCCCAGGCTCCAGGCACTTATCCCTGACCCCCTGGTGGCCAGTCCCACTCACTACATGTCACGCTCTCCAAACTTAATTCCACTTCTCTCCCTTTAGCAGCTCTTTGTCTTGACTTCCCAGCTTCCCTTCTGATCGCATTACACTCCCAGGGTGACCTCAAGAACATTTTGGTGTCTCTTTCCCCTCCCCCCCATATACAGCCAATCACTCAGCCTTAGAGAGTCCTTTTGGGACATCTCTGTCCTCCATCCCTCCCTTACTATTGGCACTGCTAGTGGCTGGAGTGGGTTTCCATCATGTGCTACCCGGACTCTGGTAAGAGCCTCCTCCTGTCCATCTTTCAAGCTTAAGATCGTCTCTTTGATACTCTACATCTCTAAGGCTCTGTGGCCTCTCCTTCCTTTGAGTTGCATGGTCTATCTCTACTGCTCTCAGTTTTTTTGAGAAGTGGGATTTCTCTAATTCATCTCTGTAGGCCCCTTAGTGCCTTGAGAGGGCATTGCTATGGCAAGAGCTCGTGAATATTGGAGTGGGTCACCAGGACAAGGTCACCGCTGGTGGTAAACCCTGCTTTGGAAATAGTGTCCACATCTGCACACATCTACTGGCAGCCTCTTAATCCAAACTCATCAGAAATTCACTTCTAAGGCCCCCACTTAAGGGTGATAGGAACTATGAGGAATGTATTCAGAGGGATTATACTCAGGATGGCAAGCAAGGGGACTTGGAACCATGTTAAATGAAGAACCAGGAATGAGAACTCACACAGCAGTCTTAAAGAGCTGAAGGTCTGCTACAGGGCAGAATGACTGGATTTTTCCTCTCTGGGACCCCATGGGTAGAATGAGAAAGGAAACTAAAGAGCAAACTCTGACTTACTTGCTAATGTATCACCAGCATCCAACGCCTGTGCCTGCTTACACAGGTAGGAACTCAATAAATATTTGTTGAATGCACGAATAAAAGAACAAATGGAAACAATAGGTAGAACTAGCAGGGAGGTAGATCTGTCTCTGCATAAAGAACTTTCTAACAATCCTGATGTGGAAAGTCTTCTAAGGCAAAGCTAGCTGTTACTTATCTCTTGATTCCACTGTCTTGTACAAAGCCTGGGGTACTGGGAACCACAAGGGCCAAGTTGGCCAGGGATGAGTCATCTCGGAACATGGTGGTCTGGGCACCTAGTTAGAGGGAGGTTATCAGAAGGGATTCAATGCCACAGGGTCCAAGACTAGTGGACTTTGAGATCCCTTTTGGCTAGATATTTGATGTTTTTGAGCCAGCTATGACATGTGCTGCTGCCTCAAGGGCACTCCCGGTGCAGGTGCATTCATTCATCTTAAGAATGGGGTCAAAGTAGCGTCTTCGTTAGCATAGTCTTGAAGCTGGCTGGCTGCCCTTTTCCAGGGCTTATTAAACGACTGGCCACAAACTTCTGATGAGCTGAATGTGTCTGAAGATTAAGGAAATTTAAATTTTGTTCTAGAGTCTCCTAAGTAATGGGCAATCAAGGTAGGCGCGTTTCAAAGAAATGCAAGAAGTTTCAAAAGGTGAAACATCAAAGTTCTTGAGTGGGTATCTTTTAAAATAAGGCGAGGAGGGAGTCAGTGGGTGAGAGTGTCTGACGAGGAAAAATGCCCAGAAAGGATGGGAGGTGCCTGAGAACAGACACCCTAAAGTAGAAATCACTGCCTGCCTTAATTAGACGGCAGGCTCCAAAACACAGGAACATGATTTTATTTCCTGGGAATCACAAATTACCCAGTTTCATTCCCAAGTGTTTCCCCACTTCCAAAACTGCTCATCGGCTTCACACTTGCACACGGAAAGTCTTAATTGCCAAAATCAGTTTGATATGTTGTATTTTCATTTTAATTCAGTTCAAAATACTTTCATTTCTCATTTGATTTCACCTATGTCCCTTGGGTTATTAAAGTGTGTTATTTAGTTTTCAAACACCAAAGTCAATTTAGAATTTAGGTTTTTCTTTCATTGTTCTGGCCTACAGAAGGAAACTTCCTTCTCTTTTCTGTTACTTTCCTTCACAAGGATTTTGGCTATTTTTCCTCAGAGTTGAGGAAAGACAGCTACCAGGGGCAGATTTTATCTTTGATTTGCCTTTACCTGAAGACTATACATGGGATGGTCCTGGCATTCAAGGCTCCCATAATCTGGACTAAACACAACTTTCCAGGAGGGGCATGTAAGTGCCAACACAGTTAGATTTTTTCCCACTTCCCAAACACGTTTGATTCTGTTCATTCTGTTTTCTATGAGAGATACTCTCTTCCCCAGTCCCTCATGGAAACCATCATTCAAACACATTTTAGATGCTACCTATTCTGTGAAGTCTTTTTCTGGTCTCTCCAGATACTCTCTTCTTAAAATCTTCACAGCTATTTTATTTAAAAATGTGTTTAACACTCCTCCTACTGCCTTTATAATACCAGGGCCATTAACTTTCTTCTCTCTCTTATTAAAATCAAACCCCGCTCCCTCCAAGGAGGCCAAGAAGTGCCCCCTCCCTCTCCCCAGCACTCCATACATATCTGCTGGGGGAAAAATTGTGTTTTCTCTCTTTCCTCAATGTGCCTGATGGACTAGCATCTTAGACTTTGCCATGATGACAACATTCTAAGGTAGGAAAAGACCACAGGGGGAACAGAGCTTTTGAGGACATGTTAGGAGTCCCAGGGTCTTGATTATCTCACAGATACAAGCTGACAGTGGGGAAAGAATTCACAGCCCCAGAGTGTGGGTGGCTCAATGAAGAACTCGTCCCCTGTGTGCGAGGAATCTGCAGGGATGAGCAGCATCCTGTGTGGGGTAGGCCTTTTTTATGAACTCATTAACTCTTTATAGGAGACAAAATCACTGACTAACCGAGTGATCGTATAACATTCGATATACATATTAATGAGCAAAATGCCAGTTTTCTTGCATCAACTCCCACTACAGGCTTATATAAGATCTAGAGAAGGAAGGTTTTAGGCTCCAGCAAATGCAGCCGTGGACAAAGCCGGAGGCCAGCCTTTGAGCACCATGACTTCTGACCACTGCAGTTCTCCCCGCAGGGGGCAGGTTTCAGAGGCCAAGGCTGCCTGCCAGGGCCTCCTGGCCAGCCTGGCACATGTCAACCGAGTTCGAGTGGGGACCACCCCTCTGGGCCGACCCAATCTCTGTCTGCCCAACAGCTGCCACAATGCTTGCCCCTTGCCAGGAACCCGCAACATTCCTGCCAACATCGGAAGCTGTGGGGCCTACGGTGAAGGCACCCTGAACGGCCATGAGAAGGTGACCATGCAGTTCCTGAACGACCGCCTGGCCAACTACCTACAGAAGGTGCGGCAGCTGGAGCAGGAGAACGCGGAGCTGGAGACCAAGATCCGAGAGTGGAGCAAATGCCATGAGACCACCATGTGCCCCAACTACCAGGGCTACTTCCAGACCCTCGAGGAGCTCCAGCAGAAGGTGAGGTTTGGGGTTCTCCAGGTCATGGGTTGGCAAACCCATGGGCCAAATCTGGCCTGCTGCCTGATTTTGTAAATAAAGTTTTATTGGTACAGCTGTGCTATTTCATTGATGTATGGTCTTTGGCTGTCTTTGTGCTACAGTGGCAGAGTTGAGTAGTCATGACTGAGACCCATAGTCTGCAAAGCTTAAAATATTTACACTCTGGCCCTTTACAGACAAAGATTACTGACTCTTGCACTAAATGTCCAGGGCCTGGACTAGCAGTGGCAGCAGCAATAGCTGAAATGTTTTTTAGATGTGGGAAGAGAAACTCTCAAGTGGAGGTGAATGGGGACGTGTAAAGGATGAGACGTAGGATTTGACTTACCAGGATTCTGAGTTTATGCTTACTTAGGTTCAGTACTTAAATTCCTAACCTCTAGTTGCAAAAACAGTGCAACTAACTTCTGGTGCAGTAAAAGGGGTCAGAGGAGTATGCTCCAATGTCCTGCATGAGCCAGAGTATATCCATTCAGTAGCACTGGCCTCTTATGCACATCAGCTGTCCCCTCTGATGATCATGTCAATGCTGCTTAAGAGCCTACATCTTAGTTCTGAAGACAGGAAGACAAGGAATGTCAGAATGGCCCCCCACAGAAATCTGGCTAGATTCAGAGAAGACCTTTGGGGAAGTTGACCAACCAGCGCAAAGGACTTCTTATTAGGAATGGATCCCACCTTAAAACTTTCATCACCAGCCATTGTTCTCTGGTCTAGACTCCAGATCTTTTTGTTTATATCTGGCTAAGCATCACATTTGGCAAAATAAAATGATCTTTTTTATATGTTCAGTTTGCACAAGCATCTTTTACATGTTTGGGAGTTTGTGTTTGTCCAAGGGGATGTTGCAGTTTGAACCCAGCCAATAGGACTTCTTTCGACCTGAGGCCACAGATGGTCTGAGAACAGTGAATCCCTGAGCCTACTTTCTTTCCTCAGATCCTGTGCATCAAATCTGAGAACAACAGGCTGGTCATCCAAGTCGATAATGCCAAGCTGGCTGCAGATGACTTCAGGACCAAGTGAGTTGGGGTCAGATGGGGAGGGGACAGGGCCAGATGCCTCTTCTGGCTTCTTCTCTCCTGTGATGCAGTTGGCATCAGAGATGTAATTGACCAGGACCAAACCAACAGTTCCAGCAAGAGAAAATAAAGGACAATTAAGCCCAAGATCTTGGAAGAACAACCCCCCACTCCCCATAATTGTTTAGCCTTTAGAGTTGACAACATGACAGTTTAGAACCACCGGCCACTTGATTCCATTGCAAGAAGAACCTTGTGAAGTATGCAGGGCAGTGATGGTCTCTCCTTCATGAGGACGCGGAGGCTCAGAGTGCTGATGTGACTTGCCAGAAGTCACGTGGCTACTGAGAGGTAGAACTGGAACTTGGCCCCTGATTTCCTACCCTGAGGCCATTTCCTAGGAACTTCGCTGCCTCAGTGAGGAGATGATTCCACACTGCAGCCTGACTAATGTGTGAGCTCTAGTAATTCATGATGCCATGGAGGCATGTGGAGGTCACAGGGTTTATACCACCTGAGATGGTCCCACCTGGGAGCAGGAAGGGGCCTTATGTTTTGTCATCTTTCTTCAGGGCACATGGAAGCCTCACTCCTCTAGAGCTAAAGAAAGTCATTTCCTTCATTCCATGCTCGCTGTTGGCTTTTAATCTGAGAGAGATCCCAGGGTCCGTCTCAGCAGGGGAAATGGAAGAGGGGGTTCTGCGGTGATCACACTGCATCGTAATTGCCTCATTACTCTGCTGCCTCCCCTCTGGCCGTCAGCCATCTGTCCATCCCGGTATCCTCAGTACCAGCCACTTTGCGGGTTCATCTTAGGTGCTTAGTGTTGAATGAGTGGGGAGCACCCTACTGCTTTCTGACTGTGAGCACACTACACAGCAAATGCCAACTCACAGTGAGATTGCAGAGAGGAGCCAGTGACGTTATGGGTGTACGTTGGGTCCTGGGATCCCTTCTACCCTTGAACCCCAACTCCTATACCTGACTTGGTAAAGGTACCAGATGGAGCATTCACTCTACCAGCTGGTGGAGGCCGACATTTGCGGCCTGCGCAGGGCACTGGATGACCTCACACTTGCCAAGTGCGACCTGGAGGCCCAGGTGGAATCCCTGAAGGAGGATCTGCTCTGCCTCAAGAAGAACCATGAACAGGTGGGGTCCTTTGTGTGATCTGTGTAGACGTCTGGGGGGTGAATGCAGGCTCAGTGGAAGGAAGAAACGAGGCTCTTCCTCTGGCTCAGGATGGAAGCTCTGCAGGCCCTGCCGTATGGTTAAGCCGCAGAAGCAATGAAGAGGAGCTCTGGTATTCATTGGGAGCATGTTCTCCATCCGCAGAGGGTGAAGGAAAATCATTGGGATGATGGGCAGTGGGAGATCATTGAGGCTTTGGGTGGAGGTAGTAGGAGCTCAGTGAATAGGACATCCTCCTTCTGTGCCCACAGGAAGTCCACACTCTGACGTGCCAGCTGGGAGACAGGCTCCTGATTGAGCTCGACACGGAGCCCACCGTGGACCTGAGCAGGGTGCTGGAGGAGATGCGGTGCCAGTACGAGACCATGGTGGAGACCAACCGCCGGGATGTGGAGCAGTGGTTTGAAGCTCAGGTGAGGCGGTGCTGCGGAGCAGGGGGCAGGTGGGCTGGGGGAGCCCGGCTCCATGGGGGCCAGTGAGCTGACCTGTGTCGTTTATCCCACTGTGCTTCAGTCTGAAGGCATCAGCCTGCAGGCCACGTCCTGCTCCGAGGAGCTGCAGTGTTGCCAGTCGGAGATCCTGGAACTGAGACGCACAGTGAATGCCCTGGAGGTGGAGCTTCAGGCTCAGCACCACCTGGTGAGCTCCTGTGCCTGCATGGCAGACTGGGCTTGGCTCCCACTCCCAGGAACAGTTCCGGGTTCAGTATATGCCTCCCTTAAATAGAGACCAGGGCACAGCCTGAACCTTGACCTCATCCCCTTAGCACTGAACATTCTCATGAAGTGAATGCTGAGGGAATGCACATTAACCCAGATGAGGGAGGTTCTGCAAACCCCTCCCAAGGTCTATGATGAAGAGCCATAGCACATTGTCCACTCCTCCAGCTGGAGACTGCTAACAGGGGCTGGACTGTCCTCTGGCAAACTCCTGGGGGTGTCATCATCTGGCTGCAGAGCCTGCGGGCAGGAATCCATGCTTTTTAACCTGCTTCTCATTTTCTTTGGCATCACAGAAGGACTGCCTGCAGAACTCCCTGTGCGAGGCTGAGGCCCGCTTCAGCACCGAGCTGGCCCAGATGCAGGGCCTGATCAGCACCGTGGAGGAGCAGCTGGCCGAGATCCGGGCTGACCTGGAGCGGCAGAACCAGGAGTACCAGGTGCTGCTGGACGTCAAGGCCCGGCTGGAAGGCGAGATCGCCACATACCGGAACCTTCTGGAGAGCGAGGACTGCAAGTAGGTCCTCTGATGTCTGTGTCAATGTCACGTGTAAAAGCAGAGACCTCTTATTGGCAATGCCCTAGAGGTTGCACTGCAGATGCAATCTTTGAAGACAAACTTGTTACCCAAGGTCTAAAACCCTGTTTGCTCCTCCGATTCTAGAGTGCTGGTATCCTTTTGTCTTTCATGAACTTCTGATGCCAATGTTACAAACAGCGTTTTTCTCTTTGCAGGCTTCCCTGCAACCCATGCACAACCCCGGCCTCCAGCACCCCCTGTCCAGCCCCTGCAGCCTGTACCCCCTGCCCTCCCTGCCCTTCCAGGCCTCTTCAGGCCTCCCGTGGGCCCTGCTCATCGCCTCAGCGCTGAAATATTCCTCAGCCCGAGGTGCCAGAAAACAGAACACGGTCCTTCGGCTCCATCGAGCCTTACTGCCTCAGCCAACCCCAAAGACTGGAGCCAGGCGGGCGGCGCTTCTCCCTGGTGGGATTCCAGTCCTGCTGCTCAGCTCCGGGCCCTGGATTCGTGCTTCCTTTTCTCTCTTCTATTGCCTCCTGGTTTCTCTGAGATGTGGCAGGTAACCTTGTTTTTATTTTACTAATAAACGTCACCTTCTGCAGCACAAGGAGGCCAGAGCCTGCTGGTCTCAGTTTCTCCATCCCATGCCGAGAGCGATGCTGGGAGCTCCTTGAACCAGCCATTCCCGCAGAAGCAGGGCCTGTGGCTCTGGGAGATGGCAAAGCCGGTGATGACTGGGGTTGAACTGGGACTGCAGCAAAACCGCACGGACGAGAGATGCCTGGCTCTGGACCTCACCCTGCCGATTTAGACCTGGATTCACAGAGCTTTTAAGACACAGACACTAAAACACTCCACCCCTTTATCTGGCTGCAGCATCACGGCTCTTGCGCAGAGGAAAAGCTCCATCCAGAGGTCCTGCTGGGTCTCTGCATAAAGTCAGCTTCGTGATCTCATGCTCCTGACCTGCAAGGCCCCGTGCTGGGCGTTACAGGCCTGTGACCAGGGTCCCACAGAAACCCGCAAGTGTGGAGCGGCTGTCATTCTCAGCTGGTGGCTGAGTCAAGGCTTGACCCGCAGTCCCTTTGAACTAGACCAGTGGTCGGCAAACTCATTAGTCAACAGAGCCAAATATCAATAGTACAACGATTGAAATTTCTTTTGAGAGCCAAATTTTTTAAACTTAACCTATACAGGTAGGTACATTGTTATTAACTTAATTAGGGTACTCCTAAGGCTTAGAAAGAGCCACACTCAAGGGGCCAAAGAGCCGCATGTGGCTCATGAGCCACAGTTTGCCAACCACTGAACTAGACCAAAGCCCATCCTCTGGGAGCTTTGAAGGGGAAAACAATCCAACATGAGAAGGTTTAGGGTGGTGGTTAAGTGTGGTCCTCCAACCAGTAGCACCAGCACTACTGGAAACTTGTGGAAAATCCACATGCTTGAGTCCCACCCGAGACTTTCTGAGGCAGAAGTCTGGTTTACCGAGACTTCCAGATGGTTCTATGCGCTCTCACGTTCGAGAACCACCGGGCTAGGGGCTTTATTTGGGGAGTGAGCCCCTGCCTGGCCAGGCTCTGCAGAAGGGGTTGCCCCTGCTCTCCTGGCCAGTCCCATGGGGGGGGGGAATCCCTCAGGCCGCTGAGCTAGAGCCTTTCCCCTGCACATGACAAAACTCTGGACATATTTAACCCTGGTGATGGCTGAGCCTGTCAGACTATCGGTCTATCCATCAAACTGACCCACCCATGCTCCTCAACAGGCTCCCCTGGCAAGTCCTTCTGGCAGCTGCTGGGCTTGAAACTTGCAGGCAATAGACACCTGGGCTGGAGGCTCCGTATTTAGGCTGAGAACAGCACATCTCCAGAAAGCAGCATTGCACCTGGCCAAAGGCAGGAGGCAGGGAGATACGCAAGCAGGGCCTTTGCAGCCACCTGGTGGGGATGCTGAGGCGGGGACTCGGAGAGTTGATGGGGCTGGACGAGATGATTGCAGAGGGTCTTCTACTCCCCAGATGCTATGACTCCGCTTTCGAGGTCGTATTTGTCTTACGTGTTAAAGTGGAGCCCTCTCTGCTCTGCGATCCCTCTGAATCTAAGTCACTTGCCGGGACATTTACAAAGTCCAGCTGATGGTTGTTGAATCCAGCCCATTCGGGGCAGGAACGACCAGTCTCAAGCTCCCGAGGTGGAGAGAGCTCGGGAGCTCTCTGCCTTCAACTGCTCTCAAGCCCAGACTCTTCTTATCTGTCAGCCACTGTCCGTGTAGACAGGGCTGATTTGCTTGGGAGGCGCCAGGACTCCAATCATAGGAAGCTTCGGAAGGGTCAGAGGCTGTCACGCCCTCCTCTCCTACCCTATGGTGCCTCTGCTTTCCCCCCCAAGTGGTGGAGGTGTTTGGGCACAGGTGACACACCCCTGAGGCACTACCCAAGAGTGGGTCCCGCCAAGGAAGAGCAATTTTGATTAGTCTTATTTTAGCACCTGGCTCAAACACCTTCCCCTCCTCCTTTGTACTTAAATAGCTCCTTTCATCCAACAAGTTCAAAGCTGCCTAACAAAATAAACACACTTATTCCTGCACATGACAGAGTAGGCAAGCATTATTCTTCCCATTTAAGGGAAAAGAGAGAGAGAGAAGTGAGTCATTTAGTGGCTGAGGGATTCTTCTGGTGACATGAAATGAGTCAATGGGGCCCCAGGGTGATTGACCCGTATTTCTTAAGTTCACATCCAATGCCCTGTCATTTATAATTATAAGAGTAGCTTTGATGAGACATTGTTTGTGTATGTGTGCGTGTGTGAAGTGGTTTGGGTTCCTGGGAAGAATTACTGGGTAGACGGGTTATTATACTTGGGGAAGTGTGAAGAGCTTCCCTGGAAACCAAGCAGCCCATCATTATCATCATCACTATCATCACCACCACCACAATATTCATTTTCATCATCATCATCATCACATTGTATTCAAAGCTCACATTCATTGAGCTCTTACTATAAGCCAGGCACTAAATTACAGATAAGTTTATACTCAATTAACCCTTACAGCAATTCTATGAAGCCAATGCTTTTGCTATCCCTATTTTGCAGATGAGGAACTGAGGCTCAGAGAGGTTAAGTAACACACCCAAGATCACACAGCTACTAGGTAGTGAAGCCAGAATTTAGATTCAGGCAGTCTGCGCCCAGCAACTGCTCTTAACCTCTGTGCTTTACAGAGGCTAAGTCAGATTGTGTCAGCAGAACCATAACTACCCCCAGTGCGTTTCCTTGAAGGAAATGAGGAACCATTTCTGAGGCTTTATGTCACAAAAGGTGATACAAGGAATGAAACTCCTATAGCATCTCAAAATAGCTTGAGGAGCTTGGCCATTTTAATGCCTGGGAATCACCAAGGAAGGTCACCCCACCCCCAGCCATTACTAAACCCACTCTATTGAGGAAGAGGAGAAGAAGAAAAACAGATTCCCATATACATGTTCATCATTTTACCATTGACAAAGCACTTTCATGTGTGTTATTCAGTTTGCCGAACCCTGAGAGAGACAGAACAGGCGTCCGCGTGCCCATTTGCAGTGGGAGAAGTTCAGGGTCAGGGAGGGGAAATGACCCCCTAAGTTCTCACAGCTGGTCTCACTCAAGGCCAGGCCTTCTCATTCCCAGGCCATTGCCCTTTCCCTGCGCTGAACCTCTAAGGCAGTGGTTCTCCACCTTCCTAATGCCGTGACCCTTTAATACAGTTCCTCATGTTGTGGGGATCCCCAACCATAAAATTATTTTCATTGCTACTTCATAACTGCAATGTTGCTACTGTTATGAATCATAATGTAAATATCTGATACGCAGGATGTATTTAGGCGACCCCTGTGAAAGGGTCGTTCGACCCCAAAGGGGTCGCGACCCACAGGTTGAGAACCACTGCTTAAGGGCTTTGCTGGAAGCACGTCTGGACAACACTTCCCATTCAGACCCGCTCTCAGTGCTGGGAGGGGTGGCTGAGATGGATTTTCACAGCAAAGGACTTGGGGTTCTCCCCAAGGAGAGTCTTCCTGTGCTTTCTCCTACCCTGCACTGTCCGCCTCACCCAGCCACATTCAGGCTGAGCTCCTGGCCTCTGGCCACCTCCTGGCCTCTATCAGAGGAGGCTCCCCCTTTACCCTGGTTTATGTACCCAAATCTCCTTTTTCTCCCTTCTTCCTCCCTGGTTATCAGACATCCTCCACATGTGTCCAGCCATTCACGCCGGGCTCCACGCCCCTCCGCCACACGTCTGCACCCACAGGAGGGCCATGGTCCCGAGGGTGGCACAGCTGTGTCTGCTCACTAGCAGGTGTCACCTCCATTTCTCTCCACTGATCGCATCCCCCTTTCTATTTCCTCATTTACTTGTTTGGTTTAGCACTTTTTCTTTCTTCTGCCCCATACCTGCCTCCTTCACCTGCTTTGCAACTCATCTCAGTGCCTAGGGGGATGCTGCAGGGCTGAACCATTGGTGGTCTCCAAAACAACAAGAACCAAATATCAAAATAATGAATTATGCCCAGCCAACATGGCTCAGTGGTTGAGTGGCGACCTATGAACCAGGAGGTCACAGTTCCATTCCTGGTCAGGGTACATGCCCAAGTTGTGGGGTCCATCCCCAGGGTAGGGCATGCATGAGTCAGCCAATCAATGATTATCTGTCATCACTGATGTTTTTATCTCTCTCTTCTTCTTCCTTCCTCTCTAAAATCAATAAAAATATATTTAAACACACACACACACACACACACACACACACACACACACACATTACCAGGCCTGGTTGAAGCAAAGATTCTTAAAAAGATATGGGTTCTAATAAGATCAGTTGTTTGAATTCTACCTGACCCCACCTAAACAGTGAGGTCACCAATACACCTTCGGAATACAGGTAAATCATCTGAAATGGCCTCATCCCTCAGCCCCTAGCTGAGAACCATGAACTGGGTTGAAAAGCCCATGACTGGGGTTTGGGGCACAAATAGGTGTGGGAAGAAGTGGGAAGGAAGAAACTTTTTTTTGAGGGGTGGGGGTGAAGGGCCCAATTACATTACCTCATATTAGAGTTCGTTGTGGACCTGTCTGTCTGCCCAACAGGACTGAGAGCTCACAGAGGGCAGGGGCCTGCCATCTCCCTCCCATCCCCCTGCCCTCCCAGCCCCAGCCCTGGGACTATGCCACGTGCTATGTAGACATTCAACAAATGCCTGCTTTCCTTAATGTTGCGCATACAGCCTTCTAATTACATTAAACACAGACCTATCTCCAAATGTCCAGCTCACACGTTTAAAATTTCTCACTTCCTTACCTTTTTGTTATTTCTCAAATATTTTGGGGCCCATATTAGCCTGAATTGCTCATGAAAAGATAAGCCTCTACCGGAACTACGAGTCTTCTGTATCACTGTGGTCCCATGCTCAGCACCAAGAAGCTGCTCAATAAATGCATTTGGAATAAAATTGAACTAAATGAAGAAAGTGGCTCTGATAGTCCATTAACTGCTCAGTTTCTCTCTGACTGAGTAAGATTTGCAGCTATTTTAATTAGGACGTTAGAGAGTACGTGAAGTCTGATCCTCACCTCTGGGAGGTCGTGGAGACCTCACAGCACCAGAGTCCCACCTCCCCTATGAATCCGAGCAACAAATTCCCCCAAGCCTATCGATATTCTAGAAACACCGCAAGAGAGAGGCTAGATTTACAAGGGACGGCAGCATTATGGTCACTCACCAGCCAGCCCATCTGCGGCTCCATCCAGAATTCTTGTGCCGTTTCCCCTTCTGCAGGGAAAAAGGAATCTCCAGGTAACACGGGTAACCTGTTCCTTGTGAACTGGAGCCCATGCAGGTCTGACTCCCTCTGCTCCTTGCTCCTCTGCACGGTCCTTACTCGTTCAGGAACAGGTAGCCTTGTCCCCCTTTTGACTTGCGCTGCCTGTATGCAGACAATGGTGTCCTTCTCAGCCACAGACACATCTCAGTGTGGATCAGGGAGGTGATGCTCTGGTCTGGACACCTTGGAAGACTGCCGCTTCTTTCAGAGGCCCCAGAAGCTGTGGTCTCGCGTCTATAGATCTTTCCGGAGTCATCGCCACTTACATCTCACAGGACACTCAGCAGGTGGGCCACTCTTCCATCACCCATGCAGGTTGTCTTGGTTACTTCCCAGTGTTGCATCCTCCAGGTTCACTCTTGTGAAGACGGGGTATCTTTGTCTGATATGCGTGGCCCCATGCTATTCTGGGGATTCCTTCTAGGTTTCCTTCTCCCCTCTTCTTCGCGTTCTTACCTCTCTTATTAAACACACCTCTCCCTGTTCCATCTCTCTCCATTTCTCTGGTCTCTGCGTTGTGCACAAATTCGGTGCCATTACTTGTCAATCCAATCCTCCAATCTTTTCATATTTACAACCTGCACATTCTCCTTTGACTAAAGCCTCCACAATGCTACACTGGCCAGTCAGGAGATCGGGCCAAAGAGCTTGAAGGATGCTGCTGGCATTGAGTCTGTGCTCAGAGGAACCTTCCCTGGGTGGCAAGGAAGCCGGGATTGAGGAAACAGCTCCTTGCAGGCTGACAAGTTGGGAAGCAGGAGGCTCCGTGCTGTTCTCTACAAGCAAATGCTCACGAGGCTGATTCACAGGCCTTTCCATTCGTCCCGAGCCCAGACGAAGTGAGACAGGAGCTTCCTACTGACCGAGCTGCCCAGCCTTGTGCCTTTGCTCTGGAGAGTCGGTGATGCCTGCCCCAGCACCCATCTATTTCTTCTCCTTTAATTGCCCTGGAGGAAAACAAAGAAAATTTGATTTTATTATAAGCCTGGGGCTTCTTTGTAGTGCGGTGGAGCATCTTAATGGCATTATAGTAAGTGGCGATAATGGCCTTGGAGGAGATGAAGGACCTTTTATCTGAGACTCAAGCACAGAGCCGTCAGAATACTGGCATGAAAGCTGGATGGGGAGAAGGACTCCAATAAGTTGTCAATAAAGCTGCCACTCTGGCCGGCAGCCAAAGCCACAGTGGAGGTTGGGGTGCTGCTACCCAAGATGCAAGGGGGGCCCGGCGATGCCTATAATTATGCAACTGATATATATACTCAGAACTTTGGCCACCTCTTCCCCAGACCTTCTATGCCTGCCTTCAGACCTTCTGGTGCCTTTCCTCATCCCTCAAACCAACCCCAATCCTCCAGGCTTGCTTTGCTACGTCCCGTGCTTATGCGGCATCTCAGCAATTTCTCTCCCTGTGAACAGGTCCCTGGATTCAGTGACATGACCACAGAGCCGTCCCTGGTACCTTCTAACTTTTGGTTCTTAAACCAGGTTACGTGGAACCGGGAAAGGCCGGGGTTGGGGAGCCCAGGACAGGATCGGTACATCTCCCTGGTTTATCGATTTCACTTAGCTAGCTGGGCAAAATGTTAGATAGTTTAACTGGAAACTTTAGAACGATTTTTTATCTTAAAGCCAAAATGGGTATATGACAGAATATGAAGTCAATCCACATGATGCTTTAAGATCAATCTCAAAGGTTTTCATGCTTGTGGAAGCCCCTCTGGGCAGTCTCTGGACTTTCCCAGCTACCTGCTTACTCTGTCCCAATGCTATGGACACCGGTGGAAAAGTCCACTGTCACCTTCTTGTTTCTTCTCACCTGTCTCCAGAAACTTTTCCCAGGTCATTGAAAAGCATTTGTATGGCTCTCTCAGCTTGCATTTTTCCCAACTCTTTTTCGAAATGATCTCTTCCTCCAGAAACTCCCCTGACTCCCAACTAATGATCAAAGACTCTACCTTTAAAATCTCTCTATAATCCCTTTAAGGGATATACAAGAGGTGTCACACAAACAGCTGTCCACCTCCAGGTTTCCAAGGCTTGGGGTGCTACAGTGCTAAAGGATTCGACTCTTAAAGCAGATGGAAAGGGTGCCCATTGCTGCCACTTCATACAACTTCTTCCTTGACTCAATCCCAGTCCCTCCCTAGAGATGCCAGGTGGGCTATGAGGTGGGTCTGATTATGGGTTTACAGGATCACGTGACGCAAAAGAATGCCACTGGATAGACCAACTCCCAGTTAATAAGGGCAGTTACTTGGGCTAGACTGTGTGGCCTCTTTGAAGGTCTACCACAAAAGTCTGATTTCATGGGTGTACTGAGAGGAGTCCTGACTTAGCAGGAAGCTCAAGTAAAGAATTTTATGGACAAGAATTTTATGGGACAAGAGACTCTTATGAGGAAGGCAAATAACAGACTGAAGGGAAGAGCATTTGAAAAGTGGTGAAGATGTGAGAAGAAAAAAGACTTTACATTACTATGTCCACACCCTCTGTAGAGAGGGTATAAATGCTCCTAGAAGAAGGAGTCCTACATGCTCCTTGGAGAGCTGGGACTCTGTTTTCAGCTGGGTGACTTGCTCCCTCCCAGCACCATGCCTTACAACTGCTACCTGCCCAACCTGAGCTGCCGTTCCAGCTGCTCCTCCAGGCCCTGCGTGGCCCCCAGCTGCCACAGCACCCCCCTGCCCGGGGCCTGGAACATCCCCGCCAATGTGAGCAACTGCGGCTGGTTCTGTGAGGGCTCCTTCAATGGCAGCGAGAAGGAGACCATGCAGTTCCTGAATGAACGCCTGGCCAGCTACCTGGAGAAGGTGCGGCAGCTGGAGCGGGAGAATGCAGAGCTGGAGAGCCGCATCCAGGAGCGGTGCCAGCAGCAGGAGCCCCTGATGTGCCCCAGCTACCAGTCCTACTTCCGGACCATCGAGGAGTTCCAGCAGAAGGTGAGGGGCCTTGCTGTCATTGCTAAGCAAGGGGAGTTTGCCATGATTGTCAATCTGTGGTAGAGAAGTGTGTTTCTTGCTTCTGTGTCATCTTGACTCTAGTTTCTCCTCTTTACTGTCCTCACTAAGCGCCCTCTCATTCTCCAGATCCTGTGCGCCAAGTCTGAGAACGCCCGGCTGGTGGTGCAGATTGACAACGCCAAGCTGGCCGCAGACGACTTCAGGACCAAGTAAGTTCTTTCAGAATGTGCACTGGGGTCCACATCTTTTGTTAAATCTCTAGAAGAAAAGGGATTCCCGTAGCTTTATTGATCCGTTGGTCACAAAGGATTCTACAGGGATTGAGGGGAGCAGAGCTAAGGAATCACCAAGAGATGAGGGCTCAAATCAATCTATTGCTTTTGGATCCATATTGGGTCTTGATAGCCTCCAGAACCCTCTGTCTCCTGGTTCACTCATTGCAGAAAGTGGAAAGACAAGCAGAATGGGGTTATCAAAGATCATCCCTGGGAGTCTTGGAAGTCTGCCAGCTACTGTTCTCATCTTGTCCTTGTGCAGGTACGAGACGGAGCTGGGCCTGCGGCAGCTGGTGGAGTCGGACATGAATGGGCTGCGCAGGATCCTGGACGAGCTGACCCTGTGCAAGGCCGACCTGGAGGCCCAGGTGGAGTCCCTGAAGGAGGAGCTGCTCTGCCTCAAGAGGAACCATGAGGAGGTGAGGCCGGAAATGAGAAATGAAGAAACCTGATTTAGTCTCCTGCTGAGGTGGCTTTAGTGATTTCCTTTTAACACACCAACAGTTCATAATGACAGAAAAAAATGAAGAGATGAAACCTATACATGATCCCAGATAAGTTGTCTCTTTCACTCATAATTGGATTTCCCCGAACACTCCCACCAGCTTGTGATTGGTCACTGTGTTGTAGAATGCCCACATTGGCAGGGGTGCTCCAGGCCCCATTGTTGTATTCACGCTATGCAAAGTCATTTCTCACCACGAAGAGCCAAAAGAGTCTCTACTCTTTCAAAGTCTTGGTGAAGAATAATCCGGGGCTCCTTCTCTCTCCTGGGATTAAATTATTCTCTTACTTGATGGCAAGAATTATTTGATGCAAACTGGGAAAGTGGAGGATTAGTCTGACATTCAGTGGCATCCAAGCTGGTCCTTGAAAATATGTATCTTTTAAAAATGGTTGACACTATTACAGATGTCCCCTATTTCCTCTCCCTTTGCCCCCCTCCACCCAACTACCACTCCTCTACCCTCTGAGATGTGTCAGTCTGCTCCATGTTTCCACACCAATGGTCATATTTTGTTCTTTGAATCCTGGTGGGATGGCACAGTCATGGAGAGGAGGGAGCTGGGCCCACATGGAGCACAGATCACCTTGCCTTGAACCGTCAGAGATTGTTCCACTAAGTTTCTTTCCTGAGGAAACAGACTAACCGGCTTCAACAAACAATGCCATTTCTTTGAGTCTATTCTTCACTGAGGATAGCCACTCTTGCTTTTTCTGAATCCACAGGAAGTCAACACTCTGCGTTGCCAGATTGGAGACCGCCTCAACGTGGAGGTGGACGCTGCCCCCACCGTGGACCTGAACCGCGTGCTCAATGAGACCAGGTGCCAGTATGAGGCCATGGTAGAGACCAACCGCAGGGACGTGGAGGAATGGTACACCAACCAGGTGGGCATCTCAGCACATGGCCACCCAAGACCTTGGGACCCTTAAGGCAGGGTCTGATCCTGTCTCTTACCTCTGGTGTTTCAGACCCAGGAGCTGAACAAGCAGGTGGTGTCCAGCTCAGAGCAGCTGCAGACCTGCCAGGCGGAGATCATTGAGCTGAGACGCACGGTCAACGCCCTGGAGATCGAGCTGCAGGCCCAGCACAACCTGGTGGGTACTGTTCAGACCTGCTGGTGAGAAAGCAGGGGAATCAGAGCCACAGGGCGGACCTTTGGGTCACAGTCTCTTTAACTCTGGAAGCTTGTGACTTCTATGGAACCTTATGGGGGACATGCTAAAGGAGCAGCTCTGTGACATTCTTCCTCTTCCCCACACAGAGGGACTCACTGGAGAACACACTGACGGAGACGGAGGCCCGCTACAGCTCCCAGCTGTCCCAGGTGCAGTGCATGATCACCAACGTGGAGTCCCAACTGGCTGAGATCAGGGGTGACCTGGAGCGGCAGAACCAGGAGTACCAGGTGCTGCTGGACGTCCGGGCCCGGCTGGAGTGTGAGATCAACACGTACCGGGGCCTGCTGGAGAGCGAGGACTGCAAGTGAGTACCTGGCTGGGGGTGTTTGATGAACACACACACACACACACACACACACACACACACACACACATACTTCTCAGTCGGACTCCAGGGAAAGATTGCATGCCTTGAAAAGAAAATTATGACTTCACACCAGACATGCTCAAGCAGAACTCAGCGAACACAATATGGCCATCACTGAAAACATAAAACGGCAAGTATTGTTTAATGTACAAACTGAAAGTGTACAGCCAATTCTTTGCATTCTAATGTGATAATATTGATGATATTTCTTGTTTTATAATACTGTTTTCTGTAGACGGTACACTACCACCCACTACCTCATCTGGCCTTATGTACAGTTAAGAGCAGGCAGGCTGGATCAGTCTTCTCCCCATTCTGTAGGGGAAGAAACTGGGCTTAGAGAAGTTAAGGGAATTTCCCAAGGTCACCAGCTGGGAATAGACAGTGTTGGGAGTCAAAGCCACGGTTTCAGAATTTTGGCGCTATATGGCAGGGAGACCATGAGAAATTTGACCGTGAGCTTTGTAGCCGCTGAGCCTTTAGCCTTTCTGTTATAGGTCAGGCCAAGTCCAGATGGGCATTCCATTCTTGGGGTCTCTCTGGTACGTATTATAAGCCTCCCTCAATTCACCTTTCCACGTCATTCTTTTCTCCAGGCTGCCCTGCAACCCCTGCACCACAACCAACGCCTGCAGCAAGCCCATTGGGCCCTGTGTCTCCAATCCCTGCACACCTTGCGTCCCCCGCCCCCGCTGTGGACCCTGCAGCCCCTTTGTGCACTAAGGGCTGCCAGAGGAGCCAGGAGGCAGGGCCCAGGGCTCCAGAGCTTTGACCTGGCCCTGGTTCATTTGACACAAGGGCCTGAAGACACAATTTGCATGGCTGGAAACTCACCCAACCTACTCTAGATCATTCATTCCCTGCCCCACCTTGCCTTCACCAGGGTCTGTTCCTTCTCTGCTTGTCCAGAGAACCCTCCCAAGCACCAGCGGCCTTCCTTGGAACTTCCTAATAAACTTGACTTCCCTGGCAAAGCAGACGCCTTTCTCATTGGTATTCATGTCTCATTGGTATTCATTTGTTTCGCCACACCCATCCCTGGAGCACTCTATAAAAAGCCACTTGAAAGTCAGGCCATATAATGACCTGACTCTTGGATACAGAGCCGTTCTATGCCCGGTGGGCAGAGGGCTGGCCTGGCACCCATGGATGAGGCAGGGTGGCAGGAGGGAGGGAAGGGCAGCTGCAGGGCTAGGGCTCCTCTCTCCCCCTGACCATTCCTAGATTCTCCCCCACCCCCACCCCTCTTCTCTTGACCTGACATCTCCTAGAGCTGATTATATTCAAAGGCATGAGCTGGAGGCCAGAGAGAGAGGTTCTCTGGAAAGCTCATCTTCTCTAGGCAGGAAGTTATAGGGTCGGCACTGTATCACCTGGGTGACTGGGGGTCCCACAGCCTCAGGAACATCTAGTGAAGGGACCCTCTGCTGTGCCCAAGACTTCCTCCTTCCTCCTGTGTAGGTGGATCATTACCAGCCTGGGCTTCAGCTACTCGCTTCCCCTCTGTGCTCTGGGGCTTAGAGACCCCTCAACTCCTCACTTGATACCCCTGCCTTTCTCAGTGCAGTCCAACCAGTACCTGATGAATACCTGCCCCATGCAGACCTGGGGCTGCAGGGAGGGGAGACACATAAAGAAAAAAAGCAGTCCTGGCTGCAAGTTATTTACAATTTGTTAAAAGGCATAAAACTCGTCCCCAGGTAGTGCTGTTATAAGCCAGAGTCCCTGGCCCTGTGACCAAAGGCTGGAGAGGCAAGCAGATCTTGGGGTACTGAAGGTGACAGCAGCACTCATCAAGAATGGGGATCTTTCTTTAATTTCTAATGAAGAGCCACGGAAGTGATAAGCATCCACTTGCTAAAACCTCAGAGGACCGTTTTGATAGGAAGGGATCGGAGACCACAGAGGGGTCTAATTTTCCCCACTAATTTGCCCATCACACCAGGCTTCCTGAAGCTGGTATCAGACCCCACGTTAGTGAAACACAGTCTTGTGCACTAAAATAATGAAATGGGTTGAAAAAAAAATATATATATATATATATATATACATATATATATATATATATATATTTTTTTTTATATATATTTTTTTTAAATAAAGCAACTATTTATTCCTTCTATTATAACTTCCCCCTTGATCCTTTTCTTAATCCTTATTTTCAAAGCTCAAATTTTGGGATGGATTCAGATTTGCATGTTTGGCCACTTGGTTTGTGAGAAGCGTCTGACCTGAACTTCCTTCTCTCATGTGGTTGGCCACCAAGTCTGTGATTTCCTCCAAATCCAAGGTCAAGTTCAGGTCAGAGGTCCTGCCTCATTTTGCTTGTTCACTGATTGCATATCCTGCTTACATATATTATTTTACAATAATGCTGGAGTAATTCTAAAAGCTCATGGGGTAGGCAGAATAACTGCTCCCCTCCCCTCAAAGGTGTCCATGTCCCACTTCCTGGAACCTGGAATATGTTAGTTTATGCACAGAGGGACTTTAAGGTTGCAGATGGAATTAAAATCACAAATCAGCTGCCTTTGCAATGGGGGGGCGGTATTCTGGATTAGCTGGTGGGCCCAATGTAATCACAATGGTTCTTAAAAGTGGAAGAGGGAGGGAGAAGAGAGTCAGAGGGAGATGTGACTGTGGACACAGGTCCGAGCGATGTGACAGGAGAAGCACTTGACCCATCACTGCAGGATCTGAAGAGGGAGCGAGGGGCCTCCGAGCCAAGGAACGCAGTAGCCTCTGGATGCTGAAGAAGGCAGGGAAATGGAGTCTTCCCTGGAGCCCGCAGAAAGGACCACAGCCCCACCAACACCTTCATTATTTTTTTTTTTAATTGTGGTAACATATTATATAACAGAAAATGTACCACTTTAACCATTTTTAGTGTATGATTCAGGGCCACTACGTGCATTCACACTGTTGTACAGCCATCACCACTATCCATTTCCAGAATGTCTTCATCATCCCAAACTAAAACTCCATACTCATTAAACCTCCCAATCTCACCTGCCCCAAACCCCTGGTAATAACCTCGATTCTACTTTCTATCTGTCTGAGTTTGACTATTCCAAATATTCTCTTTTCTAAATCCCCACTCAACTCCGAGCCAGGAGTGTATCTTCTACTCAGCTCTAATTGATACTCTCTGGCCCCAGGTCCCTTCTCGGTTGGCATGTCCAGTGAGTGCTCTGTGGTGATCTGTTTTATTGGCTCCTGAGCATTCTTGGTCTGAGCTCTAAGCCCACTGGGCATATCACTCTCTGATGGTTGACTTTTACCCAGGCTTACAAGCTAAATATTTTTGCTGATTCTTTTTCTTTCTGTTTCCCTGAAAATTTTATATTTGCTATGGGATAGAGATAAAGCATCTTTTTTCATTCTTGTACCTGGGGTCAAAGTCATTGTTGGAGCCCTTTAAGGCCTGAGGCTGCTGTCAGCATCTACAGTCAGGATAGCACTGGCTAGGAGTCTCAGCATTTTCCTCTATAAAAGCCCATTTCATTACTTCCAGGAGTCACGCCTCATCACAAGCTTGTGGCATTTGTCACTTTTTAACCCCCGTTCTACTGAGGAGCAAAGCAATATATCTGTCCTCAGAGCTGGCATCGAAATTCATGATCTCGTTTCTGTGTCTTCTTCCAGTTCTTGTGCTTGGACACTTCCTGACCTTGTCATTGTCTCATCTCTCTAATTCAGTGATCGGCAACCAGTGGTCCGCAGACCACTGGTGGTCCATGAGGTCCAAAAGGCTGGCGACTGCTGTTCTAATTCACAAGGAGGTGGGATGGCCCAGGCAGACTTGAATCTACCTACATGTGCCATTGGACAAGTTAAGTTTCTTCCCAGTGTCTCAGATTCTTCATCTCTGACATTGATGACAGCAATAGAATCCAAACTCTTTGGGTGAGACAGGAACACTATGTGTGAAGGGTCCCATAGGCTACCTGAGTAGAAAGTGATCTATTGGGATTCATTTCCTTCCTGCCTCACTGTCTGTGCCTCCGTTTTCTCTTCCATGAATTCAAGTCCTTCTAGCTATAAAATTCTTTGATTCTAGGCCATGAAACTCACTGCTGAAGTAAACTTTTACAGGGCTAAAAGTTCAAGGCTAGGGAGGCCTCCTCCCAGATACTAAGTCACCTTAGCTCATGCCATTGTGCATTTTCATTTGTTTAGATGCTAAAAACACACCATTTCATTTCCAATCTGGATAAACCAGCCAATTATAAAAAAAGGATGGAATTGCCCTGTAGAGAAAAGCTGAGTGTAACTTGGTCTTAGTTCAGGAAGGTGAGAGGACTGCTTGGTCAGAGAGGCCTGTGAACGGCTGATGTGGTTAGTAGGGGTTGGGTAACAGGGTCCCAGTGGGGACCAGAAGCAAAAACTACGAGTGGGACAATAGGCAGAAATTAATCCAATATTTCGGTCCCCTAGAAAAATCAGAGAAACTTCTGTGCCAAATATTTTGCACTGTGTTTAGGTATTCAGGCTCAGGAGTTAGACAGCTGAGAAGTTTAAACCCCAGCTCTGCCATTTATTGGCCGTGGCTTGGGAAGATTCTGAGCCTTTCCTAATCTGTGTCTTTATCTGTAAAGTTGGACAAATTTTATAGATCAAACTTATAGAATTGTTGGAAGGATCAACTGAGAATTGTGCCATAGCACTTAGCACCTTGTTTGGCACATAATAAGTATTTATGAAATGGTATCATCATCTTCATCATCATCACCACTGTCATTGTTATTATGAATACTTGCACGGAAATGTAAGGCTGGAGGATTCCCAGAGGATGAGTAGAGCCCATTTCAATGCCAGTACAAGAAAGGAGGCGTTGGTGGCAGTACAACCCCATGTAAAGAACTTGTCCCCCTCAAGAAGTACCCCAAATAAGATAACCAAACCCACAAGATCAGGAACGTAACAAAGAATGTGGGGACCATGGGCCATCTGCCAACTTCCTATTCTGGTCACCAAGTTAGTGTTAAAATTTGCATCTTTGTTGATTAATTTATGAGTATAGTTCTGTGCCCCTAGTGCTTGCAAGGTAAGTGAATGGGGTTTGATCACTACTAGGTTGGCATGGCAACCTGTCCAGGTGTCTGTTCAACAAAATTGAATTTTCACAAAATTCTTCATCTGAATAATCTAGGCCAACAATAGGAAGGAGGAAGGTTACAGAAATGATCACCATCATCCCCATGCCCAACCATATTCACACACAATATCTTATTTAACTTGCGCAACAAAACTACTATTACTTCAATGTAAGAGATGAAGAAAACAAGAGTCAAAAAAGGGAACTCACTTCTCTGAGGTCATATCGTCAGTGAAGATGTGAACTGAGATCATTTAGCTTCAGACATATGCTTTTTTGTTCCTTCCCCGCTACCTTTGAATCTGAACACAGATTCTTAACTTATATTTACATTGTGTTCCACAAATGATCTTTTAGGAATTCTTTCTGAACCATGATTTTGTTTCTGTGCAAAACAAAGGACAGATATAGTGACAGAAAATAGAAGGTGAGATGGGAGGGCTACTTTGTTAAGATTCATTATTGGGCAATAGGGAGATTCCCAAGGGTTTTGAAGTGCCAAAGGGTATATGATCCCAGAGGTGATGGAGAAATATACACACTTGTCACAGGTGGTGCCCTCTTCTTAGGGACAACAGAGTCAAGCTGCATTCTCATGGGCGCTGTGACTTGTTCTGGGAATATCTCATGTTGGCAGAGCCACACTACTAGGGTTATTCAATGCTCTCAGTAAGAGGATTATGTCTAGGAATAAGGCAAGAGAAATTTCCAGAGACTTTGAGATAAGGTCACTATGGATACAAAGATAGCTCTGAGTACCTCATTCAGGTTTTCCTTTCTTGTTACGTCTGAAGCATTTGCGTCAACACTGTCATCTGAACTCTCTGTGAACTATTCCCAGCATGTTTCCCTCTATACAGCTCTTCTCTTTCTCATCTTGGGGAGATTGTTGCTTCAGTGAAGGTTGGTAGACTTTTTCTGAAAAGGACTGATAGGAAATATTTTAGGCTTTTCAGGCCATGTGGTCTCTGTTGCAACTACTCAACTCTGCCACTGTGGAATGAAAGCACCATAGATACTGTCTAAATGAGTGAACATGACTATGTGCGAATAAAACTTTATTTACAAAAAAGGGCAGGAGTCTGAACTCTGCTTTAGTACTGTGCCTGCCCATTCCACTGGTTTCTTTTCCCAACCATAAACACTCAATTATTTTCAGTCTCTTCATTACTGAAAAATTCTCTAAGTCCCCAAGTAAAACTCTCATGGAGTAAGGCTCAGGATCCTTGCAGCTGATACAGGATAAATTTTTGCTGAAAGACAAGTTGTACTGAACACTGAAATGTGACTATACCTGGGAGAAGGCCACCAGAAGACTGTTGACTCCAAACTCTCTTTCTAGGGATTCCAGTGGCAGAGCCTCATGGGTGAGGAGTCCCAAACAACTCCACCCCATGTCCCTGGCTGTCCTACCCTCTGAGTAATGGGGAGAACCATTTGGGGTTGTGATGATTCTGTCTCCTTTGAAGCCATCTGATGAAACTCTGTTTTCACCAACCATCAGTACCCAGGAGGAGCCCGTGTGACACAAGATGAATGGAATAATTTTATGGGATGAGGGAAGACTCTGTGGAGGCATCTAACAAGCATATTTTGGAGAAAAAATTACCTGAAGCATTAGGAGAGAAAACTATGCAACATGCCAAACCCCCACCCACAATAAAGGGTATAAAAGGACCATGGAGGAAGGTGAGACTCAAACCTCACCTATATCCACCTCCATCAGCTCGTCTGTTGTCCCATCACCTCTCCCAGTACCATGCCTTACAACTGTTGTCTGTCCAACCTGAGCTGCGGCTCTAGCTGCCCCTCCCGGCCCTGTGTGGCCCCCAGCTGCCATGACATCCCTCTACCTGGGGCCAGCAACATCCCCGCCAATGTGGGCAACTGCGGCTGGTTCTGCGAGGGCTCCTTCAATGGCAGCGAGAAGGAGACCATGCAGTTCCTGAATGACCGCCTGGCGAGCTACCTGGAGAAGGTGCGGCAGCTGGAGCGGGAGAACGCGGAGCTGGAGAGCCGCATCCAGGAGCGGTGCCAGCAGCAGGAGCCCCTGATGTGCCCCAGCTACCAGTCCTACTTCCGGACCATTGAGGAGCTGCAGCAGAAGGTGAGGAGTCGGGTATGTGGGGGCACAGCAGCAGTTGGCTGTCTTTGAACAATAAGAAGTTCTCAAGTTCAGGTGGTCCTCACAGTGGAACCTTGTTTTCAGATTCTGTGTGCCAAGTCTGAGAACGCCAGGCTGGTGATCTGTATTGACAATGCCAAGTTGGCCTCTGATGACTTCAGAACCAAGTATGTTGAAACTTTTCGGCCAGGTAACCTCCAAGGTCCCTATGGCTCCTTCATGGCCCTGTGGGCCTAATGTTGCCTGGAAAAGAAGAGGAAGCCATTTCCCCCTTTTTATCTCTCCTCTTATGACTGGATATGTGAAATTCGTTTAAGAGCCCAGATTCATATGCTATCTGCTCTTCAGTCTCTATTGGTCCTTCTTAAACCCCCAAATTCAGAAATTGAAGTTAATTCTTGGAGAATGGATTGGTTTGGTGGCGTATTAACCAACAACATTGAGAGGAGAGAGAGAGAGAGAGACTCCATTCCAGGAGTCCCCGTGGGCACCTTTGGGTGTTAGGATGGGTCAGGTTCCCTCCAGACTATCCATTCAGAGCTTGAGGAACACATGGAAAAGAAGGCATGGGAAACTGTCAGTTCAAAGACAGCGAGGCAATGCCATTCAAACAGGACATGGGGCAGGAAGATGGGCTTCCTTCCTGGTTCTTCCTCCCACTCCAACCTGTATGTGCAGGTACGAGATGGAGCATTCCTCCCGGCAGCTGGTAGAGTCGGACATAAACAGCCTGCGTAGGATCCTGGACGAGCTGACCCTGTGCAAGGCTGACCTGGAGGCCCAGGTGGAGTCCCTGAAGGAGGAGCTGCTCTGCCTCAAGAAGAACCACGAGGAGGTGAGAGAAAAACAAAACAAAACACCAACAACAATAGGCTTCAGAGCTAACACTTCAGCATCAGGTATGAGGAGGCACTTGCCCATCAGGATCCCTGGTTGGTACCCTTCTCTGAAGAACTCAGGGTCAGATCAGGGAATCATGATGCTATGTCCATAGCATACAGCAAGGTGAGCTGGGAGGGTTGGGTAGGTACTGGAGATGCTGAGGAAGGAAATCCATGTTCTCTGTTGGTCACTGTTGGTCCCTAATTTGGTGGTAGAGATTGAGAGAAAAAAAAGACATAAGTCATAGCCCCTCTCTTCAAAGGCCCCACAGTCTTGTCTCTGGTCTGGGGGAGACAACAATGTTAAAACATGATGTAATCCCAGCAGAGGGAAATAACTGCTATATGCGATATATGAGCAGCCCTGAGAACAATCCAGTCTGCTTGAAAGGTAACTCTTCTCAGAGGCATGTTATGGAGAGTGGGAAAATTTTAGTACTGGGGTGTCGTAATCTGAGGGAGGAAGCTGAGCAAAGACACGAAGCGGCAAAGTAAGGTATATTTGAGAAAGGCCATGAATGGGTATGGCTGCGCATGCGGTACCTGTAGGGATGTGACAGGAAATGACAAAGGACCTGCGCATGGCCAGGAGTTGGGACTTAGTCTTATAGGAAATGTGGGTGTATTTCAGTTTTCCCAGAAAGGAATCGATGTGACCCTTATTTGAATTTATTTTTATATAATATCTGTGTCAGTCTTTGGAAAAGTCAGGATATTCTTTTCAGTGAACTTTTTGGCTATCGCAGGAAGATAGCAGATCTATTTCTGTGGGTTCACACCTTTCCCTTCCTCCATCAGGAAGTCAACACCCTGCGTTGCCAGATTGGAGACCGCCTCAACGTGGAGGTGGACGCTGCCCCCACCGTGGACCTGAACCGCGTACTCAATGAGACCAGGTGCCAGTATGAGGCCCTATTGGAGACCAACCGCAGGGACGTGGAGGAATGGTACACCAACCAGGTGGGCATCTCAGCACATGGCCACCCAAGACCTTGGGACCCTTAAGGCAGGGTCTGATCCTGTCTCTTACCTCTGGTGTTTCAGACCCAGGAGCTGAACAAGCAGGTGGTGTCCAGCTCAGAGCAGCTGCAGACCTGCCAGGCGGAGATCATTGAGCTGAGACGCACTGTCAACGCCCTGGAGATCGAGCTGCAGGCCCAGCACAACCTGGTGGGTACTGTTCAGACCTGCTGGTGAGAAAGCAGGGGAATCAGAGCCACAGGGCGGACCTTTGGGTCACAGTCTCTTTAACTGTGGAAGCTTGTGACTTCTATGGAACCTTGTGGGGGGACGTGCTAAATAAAGGAGCAGCTCTGTGACATTCTTCCTCTTCCCCACACAGAGGGACTCCCTGGAGAACACACTGACGGAGACGGAGGCCCGCTACAGCTCCCAGCTGTCCCAGGTGCAGTGCATGGTCACCAATGTGGAGGAGCAGCTGAGTGAGATCAGATGTGACCTGGAGCGGCAGAACCAGGAGTACCAGGTGCTGCTGGACATCAAGGCCCGGCTGGAGTGTGAGATCAACACGTACCGGAACCTTCTGGAGAGCGAGGACTGCAAGTGAGTATGAGGCAAAATATTTCTGGGGAAGTGTATGTGGGACTAATGACACTGTAGACATTCACATGTCGGCCATATTTTCAACTCACCCAATGACATTAATCAAGTGTCTACCATGTGACAGTTAAGCATATATGCAAGGTCAAAGGCAAAGTGCATACATCCCCTGCCTCAGGGAGCTAACAATGGAGGTAATATTTTTCAAAAGGACAAGTTTCCACCTCTGCCCATGTCATTCTGGGGAAGGGAAAAGGATTTGTTAATAATCACATTTGATTCCAACTAACTCCACCACTGTGAATTCATAGGTTGTTTCATTGAACTTGGTGTTTTCTCCATCCTCTCTCTAATCCATTCTAAAACTCTGTTCTCCCAGCCTCCCCTGCAATCCGTGTGCTACCACCAATGCTTGTGGAAACTCCTGTGGGCCCTGTTAACAAGTTGCTGTTTACTTAAATACTGGCATCCTCTTTGAAGACAACAATGAAGTCATTTAGATCAAACATGGAAAAGGTTCCTAGGCACTACTTTGCCGGAGCTCAGTTGCCTTTAGACATCTTGCCACGCCAACTATGATATTTCTAGACATGGAAATGCTTTCCAGATCCAACAAGCAAAGACACATCAAGTTCCAATGTCTGGAAAACTCCCTCCTGTTGAAGGTCGAGTCTCTCTGTATCTGAAGATGTCCAGCTCCCTGTAATCTGAGCTCCAGGTATTACTTTAGGGCGTTTCCTATACATGTATGTCTCCTGCTTTCCTGGCTTCTTTGGTATTCTCTGGAATGCAAGGAGCCTGCTTCATTTACTTCCCAATAAACTTTATTTCTCTGGCATTGTAAATGTGTTTCTCATTCATATTCATGCATTGTAAAGTGCTTCTCATGGCTGTTCCATAAAAAATACCCCTTCATTAGGAGGTTGACATGAGGTGAATGACTGAACCCAGCCACCATATTCCAGTGAGAAAGGGCTGTCCCCTGGGAGGCTCCCACCAAGGGAAGACCATGAAGAAAACCTGGCCTTCACTACTTGATGTCCATCTTGCTTTGGCTGCAGGGCCCTGGACAATTCTGAGACTCCTCTCCATCCTCACTGCTCTCTCCCACTGCCCCTTCCTCACTGTGAAGTCCTCTGCTTCCCTCTCTCCTACACTGTGAAGACCAGCTTCTGTAGAAACTGCTTCAAAAGCAGCTACCTCTTCCTCTCAACATCTTGGCTGCACCTGCACCACCCATATACATACCTATCCTTCCTTCAAAATGTCCCTTCAATGATTTCCTGCACCCTCTGGGTCCTCTTCTTATATCTCTGACTACCCGTCGGCGGACCCTCAATTAGCCAACTTCCACTTTTTGCCCCAAATAGAAGAAAGCCCATACCCTTGGCCCTTTGTCTTGCTCTTTCCACATCCCTAGCCGGGAAGAGCTAGCACCTCTGTGCTGATGATGCCGAAATCTCGCCCCAGCTCCAGCTTTGCTTGCCTAGGACAGTTTCACTTGGTATCAGGCCATCACGGCCCATTTAATGGAACTAAAACTTATCTTTGCCAAACGGGTTCATCTTGTACTCACTTATTATGCCCAATATTTTGTAATCAAAAGGTCCTTTAAATGCAGGCAGGCGTGTCTCCTTACCTCCCTCTCTTCGAGTTTACTTTTTCCTCAAGGTCTTTGCTCATATCTATAATGTTCTTCCATGACCTCTTTATCTTTTATTTCCTACTAGGGGCCCGGTGCACGAAATTCGTGCACTGGGTGTGTGTGTGGGGGGGAGTGTCCCTCAGCCCAGCCTGCCCCCTCTCACATACTGGGAGCCCTCAGGCATTGACCCCCATCACCCTACAATCGCAGGATCGGCCCCTTGCCCAGGCCTGACGCCTCTGGCTGAGGCGTCCGGCCCGGGCAGCGGGGACCCGCAGCTGCAGCGGCCCCACGATCGTGGGCTTCGCTTTAGGCCCAGGCAAGGGACCCCTAGCTCCCGGGACTGCCAGCTTCGACCGTGCCCAGCTCCCATTGCTGGCTCCACCCCTACTTCCTGCTATCACTGGCCAGGGCGGAAAAGGCGCCTGATTCTCCGATCATGGCTGGGGGGCAGGGCAAAGGCGGCCCCAGGGCCGCCTTTGCCCTGCCCCCCAGCTCTTAGCTCCCCCCTGGGTTTCCGATCACTGTCAGTGGCAGGGGGCTTCTTCCTGCTTTCCCTTTCGCCTCCCTGCATTGTGCCTACATATGCAAATTAACCACCATCTTGTTGGCAGTTAACTGCCAATCTTAGTTGGCAGTTAATTTGCATATAGCCCTGATTAGCCAATGAAAAGGGTAGCTCGTGCGCCAATTACCATTTTTCTCTTTTATTAGTGTTGATAATTCCAAAAAAGGCCAATGTTCATTAAATCTCTTCCAGCAAACATTGATTCTACCTTACCTCCCACTTGCCTCATTTATGAATTATTAAAACTCTCAAGTCTATCAACCACTTTGTAGATTATCCGTTTAACTTAATGCTATCTCACTGACACAACCACCATCATTCATCTGGTGTGTGTGCCAGCACAATGAGGGGTGCTGAGAACACAAATAAATGAAACCCAATCTTGGCCCACAGCACATTTAGAGTCCAGGGTGGATAAGACAAAGAGATAACTGCCACATACTCATCAATGTGACTCAAGAAAGGTGTAACTAAAGAATGATGACTTTCTGAGGTCTGAGGGAGTGATAAGAAGAGGCTCCAAGAAGGAGGCAATGCTCAATCAGGGCTTTGAAAACCCAGATATTCTGATTATATAAATTTTGCCTGCCTGTCTCATTGACTACACTGTTTTCACCTGATCAAAATCTAGTGTAAACCATGAAATACTATACGTGGAACAAACAGGGAATAGTATCACTGGTGAGGATTCATGAGAAGGACATTAAAACTTTATATACTTCCAACTTCAATAAACTATGACTACATGACATTAGCATAATTCAGAAATAAAGTTTCATGGGATATGTTTGGACAGATGAGTGTGTGCAGGTCTGAGAAGAGGGAAAGTTTTTCCAAGCATGAACTTTGCCTGGTAAGGAGATGAAGCAGGAGGTGTGTTTAGAGCCTGACAGACCAATCTTTAGCCTGGAACAGAGGATCTGTGTGGCAGTGGAAGATGCAACTGCAAAGCAGTTAGGTAAAATCATATCTGGCAGTGGCCTGAATGGTTGGTTACCTGTGAGATTTGCTTGTAAGGAAGGTTGGCAGATGATATATCAGGCAGCTATGTGTAGGCTGGGTTGTGGTAGGTCCTAGAAGATGGTGGGATTAGGTGAGAAAGAAGGAAGATCAATCAGGAAGTTGGTAAAAAAACAAGGACTGAGATGGGTGGAGGTGGGGGAGTGGGTGGGGCAAGGGTGGGGGTGCATTTCAGAGGCTCAGCTTCAAATATGGAAGCTGATTAGAGGTAGAAGAACAATGGAGTGAGATGAAAGGAAACTAGTACTGATTGGATTCCTACGATGGGTCAACGTGTGTGAAGTTTTTGAGCCTGAGAAAATGAAACAACAGTGGGTCTCAAGTGGAAAGAACTGAAAGAAAAAAAAGAAAGAAAAAAGACTGCATTTGGGAGAGACACTGGAGTTACCTAACTATAGTTAGAGCTGCAGGACTTGTTAAGATTGTCAAGGGGAAGGTGTTCAAGTATGGAAGGACCTTGGGGACCACTGATGGAAATGATAGAGCGGGCCTGGAGCTCTCCAAAGCTCTGACATGAGGTTCTGCCTTGGGTAACTCGGTCCCTGAAGATAGAGATGGCATCTGGGTAAAAGCAGTTGGAGAAAGAAGGGGAGGAACAGCTGAAATGACACAGAAGTAAAACAAAGTCACAGTTGTTAGTTTTTAATACATATTTTTATTGATTTCAGAGAGGAAGGGAGAGGAAGAGAGAAATAGAAACATCAATGATGAGAGAGAATCACTGATTGGCTACCTTCTGTATATCCCCTACTGGAGATTGTGCCCTGGGCATGTGCCCTGACCAGGAATTGAACCATGACCTCCTGGTTCATAGGTCAACACTCAACCACTGAGCCATGCCGGTTGGGCGGAAGTCAGAGATGAGAATTCAGACAAATCCACTGGAAACAGCAATGGGGAGATAAGTGTGGAATATAAAGGGTCTGTGGGATGCTGGGGGAAGAAGCCGTATTTCAGCAGCTTTCAATCTGTCTCAAACCATCAACTTGATAGTGATCTCCTTGAAAAAGTTCAAAGCAACACATTCACACTAAACACGAAGCTTGAAGCTTACGTTGCTCTATCCTCTGTGGGCTACTAAAAACGGTTTTCGAATCTGCTGTCCCCTTTGATCTGCAGAGCAGTCCCATAACAGGTTCTCATTCTGTCTGAATCCAGCTCTCCCAGAAGACGAGGACAATGAAGTTCCATTCCTCTGGGTCATTTCATGTTCTTTTTTACTTCTCTGTTCTAAACTATGCAGAATTAAAACCATAGTGATGAACTTCGCATTTTTCTGACGTGGTTTGTCCCTTATGGCCCCTGTTGGGACTCCATTTCCTCTGTGACTCTAAGACTGAGCATAAGAGAAGCAATGGTGGCCTTGGGGAGGGTTTGTGGAATGAGCCCAGAATCCCATCTTGAGGTGTCTGTTCCTGTCTTTGCTCAGGGCATCTTGCTACTGACCTGGCACATTTTCTAGGTCCTCTCCTGCGTGTCTCTCATTGGAAACCCTGTTTGAGCATCTTCTCAGAGCCCAAACTGTGGGCTTAGTTCTTGGGTTACCATCACAATTCCTCCCCTCAATGTAGTGAGGCTGGGCAGTTGATAACTTGGCAACAGTTGCTTTTATAAAACAGTCTAGGAAGCCTTATATCCTGATCTCATGAGTAGCTCTCACTGGGGCTGGCTCAACATAATGGGCTAGTGTTGGTATTAATAGTGTGTGCTTCTTAATTCCCAGTGGGTGACTTTTCATCTGTCTCTGGCATAAGTCAGTCCTCCTGCTCGGTGTGTGCCTATTGATACTATTGTTGGCCTCTCCTTGCCATGTGTACACATTAAAATACAATGAGTTGACAAGTGGTCCAATATGTTACTTTGCATTTCCTAGAAAACACATTTTATATTTCTCATTTTTTCTTTTTTACTGAATTTATTGGGGTAACTGGTTGATAAGATGATACAGGTTTCACGTGTATAATTCTATAGTGCATCGTCTGTACACTGTGTTATGTGTTCACCACCCCAACTCAAGTCTCCATTTATCATGGTGAGGATTTCAAGTGCCAGGACCTGGCCACGCAGGGAAGATGGTTTTGGGAGAAGAGGGGGGGCCTCCTAATGCCTTTAAAGTCCTGCCACAGGGAGGTTGGCCTTAGCAGAAGGTCTGCCTTGACTCCACTCCATGGTTAACTACCACTGATGACTTTACGTGTGATCTTTCCCACGAAAATAGCCTCGGCTTCCATCATAAATAGTATCCTTAAATCTCAACTGCAATTTGCTCACATCTGGAAACCAGAAGCCTTACCACGGCGTCTGCCACAATTACATGGGCAGGTGTAAAACCTCTCTGTTTGCTAGGATTTGATTTGCTCATCATGTTTATTGAAGGGTCATTGACTAGAGACAATGCCATTGCTTATGCAAAGGCAAGAATTCTCAATACATAGTAAGTGGAATAAATAAAGAGCAATTGTCTTCCAGAATTCCTGGGAAGCTACTTGAAACCTGGCTCTTTTCTCCATAGATCTAAGTCCTCTCAACCATCATTACCTAACAACCATGTAGTTATGCAGCAATCATGGTTACTTCTACTCAAAAGTGGGAATAGTCGTGTTTTCTAAACTCTGCCTTCCACTATTGAAGGATAATCCCCTCTGGACTATTCCATTCTGACTGACATAGAAGCTATAGTAATGGTTATAGGGACCCCCTCCCCATGGGTATATGTACCAGTTTGCAACACAGTATCCCTTTTCTAATCTTTAAAAAGTACCATGGTCTAGATTTCCCTCTTGTGAAGCTTGGGGAATAGAAGGGGAGAAAGACAGAGAAAAGCCTATGAATCCAGCTACTCAATTTATGTTATTTGATCTCAGCCAGTATAGGGCTTCAGTCAGTCTGGCACTTATTTGAAACCCGCACAGCCATTCCACTTCTCGCTAAAGGTAGGGACTCAGGCAGGAGGGGCAGAGAGTTGTGGATTGTGAACGTGGGTGAGGCTGTCAGCGCCTTCAGAGCACACACTCTGGGAGAGCACACCTTTCCTCCAAAGCTGCTATCTTTTATGAAAGTGTATTTTTTAAATATATATTTTTATTGATTTCAGAGAGAGAGACAGAAACATTAATAATGAGAGAGAATCATTGATTGGCTGCCTCCTGCATGCCCCATACTGGGGAATGAGCCTGCAACCTGGGCATGTGCCCTGACTGGAAATAGAGCCATGACCTCCTGATTCATAGGTCAATGCTCAACCACTGAGCCACGCCAGCTAGGCTGAAAGTATATTTGAAACTCCATCTTGGAAATGACTTTTAGAATCACCCAAGAAAATGTACACTATTATTTTATAGTGACAACAAGTTTCTTACCCATCAAAGATGCGCTTTAGTTTGGTTGTTTATCCCACTCACTAGAGTTGGTTCCAAATGATATCTGGCTGATTCCAAAAATAAACACACCTTCAGAAGGTGAAGATTTGCCTCCAAATGAGGATCAGCAAAAGAAATGTCCCAGGCTGTGAGGACAAGCTTGACGAAGGGGTGATCTGAGTATTGGACGTCGGGAAGGAATCAGCATCGAGCTTCCAAGAGGAAGTACTTTAAGGAGTTGCTGTCATATTTTGAGCACTGGTCCATTAAGCATAAAATCTTCATAGTTCCTACCTCTGTCTGGAATAGCATGAGGGCAGAATATCCATTTGCCAAAATATACTGATGGTCACAAGATGCCACCAAGCACGTAACAATGGGGTGGCTTTTCAGGGTCACATCCTTTGGAGAACTGGGCTCAGGTGTTTCTATGTCAAAGCCACTGAGGAATTCCTTTTTTCTAGCTTTTGGTGGGGATTTCACTTCCCCACTAAGCAGACTTCCTTCCGTTAGAATGAACCATCCTTTTCTTCTTTGGTCGAGACCAGGCCTTTATTTCCTGGCCCATTCTAAGGTAGGAGGGGGTATGGCCTGGTAGTGGTTGAGTCCCATTGAATTCAATCCATGTGTGTCCCGTTGCATCTGAGCAGCAAGAAGATCGAAAGAGAGAGAGAGGGATGGAGAGAGGATGACCTTTGGAACCAGAGAGTTCCCGGTTTGCATGCTAGCTCCACCACGGAGGAGCTTGGTGTCCTCATCTACAAACCCTGCAAGGTTTTGGGAGGACTACAGCAGATGACGCATCTGAGGTGCTTAGCACAGTGGGTGCTCAGGAAGCAGGAGCCATTCTAATAACAGTCATACTGTGTGTAAGCACATGCTACAGTCCTCAGGCTGAGTAGGTCCCAAGACGTTAGTTTTCTTAATGATCTGTGAACACTGAGGAAGAGCAGAAGCGGAGCCTGGGGGGCGTCCTATAACCTCCCCTCCCCCCCATTAGGAAGAGGCTGCCATTGCCTCCCCCTGCCCTGGATGGCCTGGCTAAGGGACATTGAACTGGATGGCCTCCTAAGTCCTTTCTGACCGCAGCGTCCAGGATTCCCTACCCCAGGAGTCTGGTTTGCAGATGGGCTTCCACCGAGGGTTGGTCTCACCGAGTCCTTACTGAGTAGGAGCTGGGTGAGGCACAGGCCACTCCTTGGGTAGGACAAAGAGGCACAGACGTGCCCCCAACTCGGGGGGACAGGGGACAGCTGTCAATCTACCTCGACACCCTGTGAATAAGTGCTCCTGTGGACAAGGTAATAGGCTGGCCACTTTGAAGCCCGTACTTAACCAACCAGCGCGATGGGTGAGGAGTCCTGACTTAGCAAGAAGCCAGAGTAAAACATTTTACGAGGTGAAGGACTCGCGTGAGGCGGCTAGAAAATGAATGGAAAAATGGGTAATCAGGGTAGAGGGGGCCATGCTGTACGTGGTTGCCACACCCACGGCTGACGGAATATAAAGGCCGAGGAGAGGACCAGGGCTTACACCAGAGAAAAGGAATCAGGCTTTGACACTGACCTTCAGAGCTCGGCTCCCTCCCAGCACCATGCCTTACAACTGCTGCCTGTCCAGCCTGAGCTGCCGCTCCAGCTGCCCCGCCCGGCCCTGCGTGGCCCCCAGCTGCCACAGCACCCCCCTGCCCGGGGCCAGCAACATCCCCGCCAACGTGAGCAACTGCGGCTGGTTCTGCGAGGGCTCCTTCAATGGCAGCGAGAAGGAGACCATGCAGTTCCTGAACGACCGCCTGGCCAGCTACCTGGAGAAGGTGCGGCAGCTGGAGCGGGAGAACGCGGAGCTGGAGAGCCTCATCCAGGAGCGCTGCCAGCCCCAGGAGCCCCTGATGTGCCCCAGCTACCAGTCCTACTTCCGGACCATCGAGGAGCTGCAGCAGAAGGTGAGGGGTGGGCACTGCACTGCCAGCTAGTGGCCTATTTATCCAAATTCAACAGGCCCGCTTCCGCACTGTGCGAAACTAATGTGGAGAATGAGGAAGACACAGACTTCATCAACGTAGGTGTGGCCCATCAGATAGTCTTAGAACATCTGATTGGGGAGCCCCACGAGGGAAACTTACAGACTCGGGGGAGGGCAAGGCTTTAGGCCGAAATCAGACATAGCAATCTTATACTGCTTCTCACCTAAAACCAGAATATCAGATTCTTTAATTCCATTATGATATCCTGGTCTTGTTTTCAGAGCCCATACCATTCAAAACAAAACATGCACCCGAATTATTTCTCAGAACTAGGCATTTCATTGGTGAATTCTCAAATATTCAAAGCTTTTCAAATCTGTAGTAATAGACTGTAGAAACAGCAGAAGGGTCCTTAACTCCAGAGCCTCACTGATAGGCACAGACACTGTGCCACCCCCTAAAGCAGGCATGCACGCGAGTGAGAATTCAGGGCCAGAAATGCAGAAGCAGAAGTGGGGATAAGTAAAGGGTCAGCACAGAGTGGGACTTAATACATAGTGCATACCAGGGAGAGCTTCCCGGAAGCGGTAGCATCTGAGCAGAGTTTGAAGGATGAGCCCTGTGCCAATTGCACAAGCTCTTGATTCTCAGAGGGGATCTACTGTCCACAGTTCTGTGGTTCTGACAGAGTGAATGCCAGAAAGAGCTGTGAAATCTGAAGAGCATGCATATTGACCCACACTTAGTACCAGGCTCAGTGCTGGAGTGAGGGATGAAGTACTAAGACAATCCAACAGGGGAGAGAGATGTGGAAATGAGTGACCATGGTGAAGGCGGTAAGAAGTGTAACTAGCTAAGGGCAAAGTACTGTGAGAGCTCACGGAGGAAGTGACCCTCTGTAAGAGCTGGGGAAGGAGGGGAAGGTGGGTTATGCAAGGGGTCTTGCTAGTGGGTGAGGGCATCCCTGGGCACTCCAGGTAGAGGGAGAAGCTTTGTGCAACAAAAGCCTTATCCAGGGTAACTTGAGGGGAGAGTGGAGGTCAGCAGGGCGAATACATGGGTCTGGGAGTAGGGTAACCAACTTGTCCTGGTTTGCCTGGGATCTTCCTGGGTTTAGCATCCCAGGAACCCCCTAATCCTAAGCTAACTGGGGCACTGGTCCCACTTTGTGAGGCGTGGTACCCAGGATGCTCAATGCCTACAGGAAGCCAGCAGCAGACCAAGAAGAGGATTCCTGACAGCAGGCACATTTCCCCTCCACGGTTCTAGTTTGGAAATGATCACTTTGATCAATCTTCCTTTTATCCCCAAACTGAACATCCGAGAAGACTCGAAGCTATTTGGGAGAAATGTGGCTGAATCAAAATAGCTTTTTACGTGAAGAGACAAGGCATTCTTTCTTAGTATAACTCACCTCACAATTAATTCTGGCTCCAGATCCTGTGCAGCAAGTCGGAGAACGCCCGGCTGGTGGTGCAGATCGACAATGCCAAGCTGGCCGCGGACGACTTCAGGACCAAGTGAGAATTCTCTAATGATCAAAGCAGTCTAGTGAGGGGCAGGCTGAATGGCAAAGTGAGGGACTCTGTGCAGGGAGCATGTGAGCAGAAGCTGTCTGGATGCTATGGGAGGATTCTTGCATTGGCTTCGTTAGGTCCAATGTGTCCACATCTCCTCACACTGAACCTAAGATTCCGTATTTGAGGTTTAGCTTGAAGGAGCGCAAGAAACCACCCATTCTTTCTCTCTTTCAACTTCATGTCTGGACCAAATTTGAAAAGTGAATTTCACACTGATTTCTTAGCATAGGTTAGTCACTCTCAGCCCATAAAAATATAGGAGGCAAAATTCATGTCAGAGAATCTATCAATTTTTCTAGGTTTGACCATCACAATCATAAAATCCTTTGCATTTTGATGGGACCCTACAGTTGACAATGTAATTTTACTGATGACCTTTCTCCATCTTCAGGCCAACCCGATGAAGTGCTAGTGTGGTTCCCCTTTTACAGATCAGGAAGTCAAGGCTCAGAGAGATTAAGGAACTTATCCACAGCCACAGTGTCAAGGTTGAATCTGACTGACTTCTAATTCACAATGCCAGATGGCTTCTCGGGGTGGTTGGAAAGGAGGGCGAGACAGTCTGTATGTCAGGCTTACGGAGTTTAGACTCACTTAAGAAGGCAAGATGACAGGACTTAGCTGACAGCAACCTGTAAATGGACTCTTAGAACAAATGCAGTTACTATTAGATTAGAACCTTTTCTCTGGGTCTCAGGGAAGAAATAGGTCTTTTTACTCAACATGGTGATATTTTTTCCTTTCATAAACTTTGAAAAGAAATTCAAAATATAAGTCAGCCAAGTAAAGCCTGGGAGAAAGTCTTCCTCTTTAGCCTCCTTGAACCTTTGGCTGTGTGTGCAGGTACGAGACGGAGCTGGGCCTGCGGCAGCTGGTGGAATCGGACATAACCAGCCTGCGCAGGATCCTGGACGAGCTGACCCTGTGCAAGTCTGACCTGGAGGCCCAGGTGGAGTCCCTGAAGGAGGAGCTGCTCTGCCTCAAGCAGAACCACGAGGAGGTGAGGGAGGCCCAGTCCCCAACATCCCAATAGTGAGAGTTCCACAACGCCCCTGAGCAGGATAGGGTGGGTCTTTGCTAAGCATTCTAGAGCTAACACAACATTTTGCTGGTTGCTCAAAACATATTTGGGGGATTGTTAGGGAATGAGTCACAGGCCTCCTTTTCTTTATTTTTATTTTTTAAATCTAAAAGAGTGCATTCAGTTGACCTATTTCTACTTGGGGCCAGACCTGTAATGAATAGTCCAGACAAAGATGTTTAAGATACTTTCTACGATTTGATAAGATCTGTGATCTTCTGAATAGATGCCAAATGAATGACTGAGACTGGAACTAGATAGCAAACTCTTTGTATTAGGTGTCACCCTAGATATTAGAAACCAAGCTGGGTGGGCGAGTGGGTAGATGAATGGATGGATGGATGGATGGATGGATGGATGGATGGATGGATGGATGAGGAAAGTGGGAGAAATGAAGATTGATTCAAATAATGGTTGATTCTGACCTGATGATTGAATGTAATACTAGGAAATCAGATGCGTGTCTCAAACATTAGATGTTGTGATGAAGAGGATACAACCCTTAACAGATAGTGTATGATGGTAGGAAATATGAAATAAATGGTAGTTGGTAAACCTCATTTCTACATATCTAAGTAGCAACAATTATAAACCAGTTATCATGCTAAGCTTATCACTGAGAAAAGAGAAAATCTGGAGAAAATGATAGAATCTAGGAGTGGGAAGAAAGACTAGCAATCATTTAACCAACCAGCCTCACGATACAGATGAGGAGAGGCTCGGACAGGAGGACTGAATCACAAGAGGTAATTTAGCTGGGTTTTCCATCTACTGGAATTCAACTCATAAATCCTGAATTTCAGTTCAAACCTCTTCCAACCACACCAGACTCCCTCAAAGAGAGTTTATTTTAGACTCTTTCTGTGGGTTCACTCCTTCTCCTTCCTCCACCAGGAAGTCAACACCCTGCGTTGCCAGATTGGAGACCGCCTCAACGTGGAGGTGGACGCTGCCCCCACCGTGGACCTGAACCGCGTGCTCAATGAGACCAGGTGCCAGTATGAGGCCCTGGTGGAGACCAACCGCAGGGACGTGGAGGAATGGTTCACCAACCAGGTGGGCATCTCAGCACATGGCCAACCAGAATCTTGGGACCCTTAAGGCAGGGTCTGATCCTGTCTCTCACCTTTGGTGTTTCAGACCCAGGAGCTGAACAAGCAGGTGGTGTCCAGCTCAGAGCAGCTGCAGACCTGCCAGGCGGAGATCATTGAGCTGAGACGCACGGTCAACGCCCTGGAGATCGAGCTGCAGGCCCAGCACAACCTGGTGGGTACTGTTCAGACCTGCTGGTGAGAAAGTGAGGTCAGGGAATCAGAGCCACAGGGCAGCCCTTTGGGTCACAGCTTCTTCAACCCTGTGGAACCCTATGGAAGACATGCTAAAGGAGCAGCTCTGTGACATTCTTCCTCTTCCCCACACAGAGGGACTCACTGGAAAACACACTGACAGAGACAGAGGCCCGCTACAGCTCCCAGCTGTCCCAGGTGCAGTGCATGATCACCAACGTGGAGTCCCAGCTGGCTGAGATCAGGGGTGACCTGGAGCGGCAGAACCAGGAGTACCAGGTGCTGCTGGACGTCAAGGCCCGGCTAGAGTGTGAGATCAACACGTACCGGGGCCTGCTGGAGAGCGAGGATTGCAAGTGAGTACCCACAGGCAGCACAGGCCCAGTTCTACTGAAGGGTACATTACGGACTTTGCAAGTCAAGTTTCAGAAGCCAACATGTTTGTACAGACCAGATGTATGGGATTTTTGCTACCGCAACCTGGGCTAAAGGCATTTTCCGGTCCAAAGGATACTTGAGAGACTTGACTTGGATGCTGATGGGTACATAAAGCTTTGTACCACCTTCAGGGTGAGATTTAACCCAAGCGCCCCAATCCATTGTTTTGTGGATCCTAGTTGGACCCATCTGAGGCAGGCAACGTGAGGATCATATAACCATCATCGAGATGAGCATTTGAACATCAAAAGGGAGGATGACTCAGTAACTCAGGGTCTAGCACTTGGCCCCTAACACAGAATTTTTATGAATACAGTCTTGTGGACTTTTCACAGTTCTGTATGGTAGGTCTTACTAATCCTGTTTTAGCGGGGAGGCCAAGGCTTCCTTGGCTCTTTTCTGCCACCACTGTCTGACTTTTAGAAGGGGTGACCAGAAGAGGCTTGGCTTATTAAGGTGTCAGAGAATGAATTCCTCTTATCCCCATGTCTCCTGGGGTTGAGCCCCCTCCTTTTTAAAAGAGAAATTATCCCTCTCATGCTAACAAGCTAATACTTCTGTGTCCCAGCCTGCCCTGCAACCCTTGTGCCACGACCAATGCGTGTGACAAGCCCATCGGGCCCTGCGTCACCAATCCCTGCACCCCTTGTGGCTTCCGAACCCGCTGTGGGCCCTGCTAGACATCCTGGTGCCAGCAGGAGGATCGCATGAAGACAGAAGACCACGGATGGACCAGCCCTGTTTCTATGACAACCATCATTGCAGGAACTCACCACAGGCATCACCATCGATCCTGGTCTAAAAGAAGAACATATGCCCAGCATGTGGCCAGCTCTGAGCCCTGCCTGCCTGGTCCTCTTCATTCAAGGCTGCTCTCCTGTAGTTATTGTCTGAGCTGAGAGTCCGACAGGTCTGGGCCATGACGGTGTCATCTGAGATGTTTTGTGGTTCTCTCTGTTGCTTTGACCTTCTCTGGCAGCTCCCCAGTCCCTTTGCACATCTTCTAATAAACTTTCCTCTTGCAAAGCAGAGATGATGTGTATTCATACTTTTCCAAGTGTTCGCTCTATGTTATGTGCTTCTTATAAACCCACTTGAAAGCTTAGGCAGACTGTGTAGTTGAATCCTCTCCTAAAAGGTCTTCGTCATCCTTAATTAACATTCATTAAGCACAAGGAGCCCCAGCATGCACCCAGGCCAGCAGGAAACCAGTGGGGCCACAAAGGCAAGAGGCCTCATCTAAATATGATAAACACATTCATTATGGGACCTTACTTAGTAAAATACAACGGTTACCATTTCTAGAAAGTTCCACTGTTTCTTTTCCAAGTGCCGACGAGAAGACGGACAGCAACCAAGTGCCAGGAACTGCACGGCTAATTTTCTCTCTTGCTCGCATAGTAACAACCATGGGCCTGAACCCAGAGCTCACTCTCTGAATGTCAGTTACATGTGAGGTGTGACTATGAGAGAATAAAACTGATTTCAGAAAAGCACACAGAGTTTATGCATCCTTCAAAGTTGTCACCTGGGGAAAGATGATGCTCTTAGCAACCCAAACATCTCTTGAAACGCCTTTGGGCAAAGAACTCATAATAGCAGGAGCTTATATTTGAATAATACCCAACAGATTTTTCAAGTGTTTCACTTCTCATTTGAATGTTTTAATCACTGAGATCAAATTTGGATTTTGGGACCCCTCCCCCACAAAAAAAGTACTTTAGCATCAAACTAGGACACTGAATCTTTGCCAATGTGAAAACTGACAGCTTTGCTGGGGCCCTGCTCCTACTGGTGCCCACTGATGTCGGCCAAGGTTAGTAGCTCCCATGGCTATGGTGCTGTGGTCTGTGCGATGCCACTGTCCCAGTCATTGGCCAAACTCCTAGTCATGTCTTCTTTCCTTCAGATGAAGCTGACACTATCTCCCCCTGCTATGATGATGTCTGCTCCAATCTTTGTCTTCAATTCATACTCCAGTTCTTTGAATGTTTACTCCATTGTTGTTGATGTTGGAGCTCCCTTATCCAGACTTAAGGCATGAGACCCTGGGAGATAATTGAGTGACACTCCATGCTGTGCGCAGAATGTCCCAGATCCGGTGGGTGCATTCCAGCCTCTCTTCCTTCCTTCATGGCAATTTCCAGCCCAGGAGCCACCTCCACACCTTGTACAAATACCCCTGTCCAATCCTTCTCATCAGTTCTCTGTACATGCTGGGACCACTGTCCACCAATAGCTGCCTGCAGCTGCCTTTATCAGGGACAGGTGCTTCCCAAACACCATTGTCTTTTGTGTTTTGTTGTCATTGCTGAAAAGCCTACTGTCAATCTAATGGTGGTTCTATTGCTGATAATCCTTTTTTTTTTTTTTATCTCTCTTGGACTGTTTCTAAGATTGTCTCTTTGTTTCTAGTGCTGTGTAGCTTCACTGCATTATGTATAGGGCTGGGGCTGGTTTTGTTTTCCTACTTAGGAGCGAGGGGCTTCTAGAACTGATTCATGCTTTTCAACACCTGTGTAAACTTCTCAACCACTATCAATTTTTAATATGGCTTCTGTCCTATTGTTTTATCCTTCTGAATTATTTTAAAAATAGCTTTATTGAAATATAACTCATACCATCTACACTAATAAAAGAGAAACATCCAAATTGGTGTCACTCCGCTACGCCCATCAGCCAATCAGAGTGACTATGCAAACTAACCCATCTTTGTTGATGGAGGTTAATTTGCATACGCAGGCGCGGAGCAAAGACAGAAGGCTCCGGCCGGAGTGAAGACTGAAGACTGAAGACTGAAGAGGCTTGGCTTCTCCTCTGCGGCTGGACCAAAGGTCTGGATCCCGGGTGCCAGAGGAAAACTGGTGCCGGCAGCCTGGGGAAGGAAGGCTTATTGTGCAAATCTTCGTGCAACGGCCTCTAGTAATATATAATTCATATACCATAAAATTCACCTATATGAAGTATATAGTTCAATGATTTTAAATATATTGATAGAATAATGTAACCTTCACCATAATTTTAGAATATTTCATCACCCTCCAAAAGAACTCTTTTACCCAGTTAGTAGTCACTCCCATTGCCCCCTCCCCCCCACCTGCCAGGCCTAGGCAACCCCTACTGTCTCTATAGATTTGCCTATTCTGGATACTGCCTATGAATGGAACCATACAATATGTAGTATTTTATGACTGGCTTTTTAAAATATAGCATACTATTTTAAATTTAGAACCCAGTAAGAGCAAGTTCAATTTCTTCCTCTTTAAATCTTCCTGTAACAATGAGCATACATTTTTTTTAAGTTCACCTTTTCATTGAGGGTGCAGTCTTTTGAGGGATGTATCTTTTTTCAATGGTTTGAGTTCCAACACTCACACAAACTCTGCATGTGAGCCTTGGCAAGCTTCTTCCCCCTCTGTGTCACTGCCTTCCCATCTGCAAAATGAAAGAGTTGAATGAGATGGCTGCCCAGGCCTTCCCTGGCAGTGCCAACATTCTAAGATTCTAGGCTTCATATGACTCAGGCACTATCTGCAGAAAAGACACTTTATCATCATGTGTGTGGGAAACCCATTCTAAGAGTGTCATCTGGCGAAGTGATCCTGAAATACCCAGTTGTCTTGGGCTATGGCTGACAGAACATTTCTCCAAGGCTGGGTCCTCTTGGCATTCTCTTCACCTGCAGCTGAGACCTACACATCGGCCAGTTCATGAGCAACAGGTCCTTTGATTCCCACAGGAAGCTTAGTTTCCCTTCATCACTTCCTAATAGCTCCCTTTGGAAACTGGCAAACTCAGCAGTTACCACAAGAGTGTGGATGCCAATCATGACAAAGGCTTTATTTCCAGAATAACAAGCTCAATGGCAATTTAATGATTATGTTGGAATAGGAGCCTTACCCGCGTCCCTTTACAGCTCTTTATTGCTTTAGAAGACTTGCAAGAATTTCCTTTTGGAATTTTTAATGTTAATTTTATGTCTTTTTCTTGCACAGAAGTAATATGTTTTTAAAAAATTAGGAGGAGACAAAAAAGAGTAGTGAAGAAAAAGAAAGCACTCATAATCCTACCATTCAAAAACATGCAGTGTTATCATTGTAGTGTGGTTCTTTTTTATCTCTCAATTGTCCTCATGGTTACAATCATTTTAATTTTATTATAACTATTTTTTTACCTTATTTTGGGTCAGTGTATTGCTCTTGAGTAGGGTTATCATCATTTGAACAGTTGTGATTCTAAGTTTCTTCAAACAGTGGGATATAATTCTGTATCTGATGGGATATAATTGTATCATCAATCCTAATATATAAAAAGCCAGGGGCCATCATGACCAAAACAACTGGACAGACAACCTAACAGCAGGCTGCGTGGGGTGACAAGGCCAGCACAGGGGGGGGGGCAGTTGGAGGTGTCCAGGCTGTCAGGGGGGGCAGTAAGGGACAATCAGTCAGGCAGGCAGGTGAGCAGTTAGGAGCTAGTGGTCCCGGACTATGAGAGGGATGTCTGACTGTCAGCAGTCAGACATCTCCTAAGGGGTCCCAGATTAGAGAGGGTACAGGCTGGGCTGAGGGGACCTCCCCCCCCCCCCACCGTTCCCTGTGCATGATTTTCATGCACCGGGCCTCTAGTATAAAAATAAAAATTGAAATCAGTCCATAAAGTACTTCAATATTGCTGAATTCTATCACCTCCACATTCACCCTTCATTCATCTTCTTCAACTAAGTATATCTATGGCGGACAAGATTTTCTGCACTCTCCCCCTCACTGCCTTTAATTTCTCTCCCTAGGACCAATGCAGATCGGATTGGTTGTGAAATTATTGAACACTTCTGAAGCATGGTGATGGGGGCTGGGACTTCAAGGGGTCAGCAGATTTGGGTTCAAATGATAAGACCCTAAGCAAGCCATTTCTCCATCCTGTGCCTCTGTTTCCTCATTTGTACAGTGAGAGACTTGAATGAGATAATCATTAAGATCCTTACCATCACACTTGTTCCAAGATGTGCCCTCTCTCTTGTGATCATTTTGGCATTTGAGCTCTACCTTAAGAGGTGGAAGGAGGAAAGGAAGAGCAAAGCAGTCTGGTGCTGATCTGCAGCTGTAGCTGAGCGGCTTGGGCTCTGCTCTGAGCACCTTTATTTGAGTTCTGCTGTGTCCCCTGCGAGGACGATGGTAAGGAGCCCCTCTTCTCCCTGGGCAGTATAGCTAGGCACACAACTGAATTCTTTCCTCATCACCTCCCTTTAGGGTATTAAGTACATCTCACCTTATGCCTTGCAACAAAATAGAAGTTACAGGCATGGACAGTTCCAAGTGCTTCTGCTTCTTGGGTAATTGTTCCTACATCACCAACTATTATAAATCATCAGATCCAAACAAGACTGACAGCTTGAAGCTACACTAATTATGGTAAGAAAGTCTGTATGGGTAAGAGCAAAGCTCACAAGCTTTATGATCAGGTGTACAAACTGACTGTGGCAGGATTTTTCTAAACAATGAACATCTCAGCTCAGGGTGTTTCAAGTCTCAGTTTACCGAAGTTCAGTGTGGGTGTTATTTTGAAGAGCACAGGTGTGGTATATGAAAGGTCCTGGCAACTTGCTGGTCAACTTATCCAAGACCCTCTCCATGGTTCTGATCTTATGGGGCCCCTTGCCACACCAAGAGTTTTGACCGTCAACTCCACTTTGATGCTTTCTCCTCCTTGACCTTCCGTCGTGCCATGAACCGGCTCTCTTCATGTTCTCTCTCCAGTTCTCCATTTCATCCTGCTCTCTGGTTGGGGAGTTTTCCAAAGTTTGGTCCTCAGCCCCTTGTTCTTCTCTTTGTGGACTCTCTCCCTGGGCTTATTTCTCTAGCACTCATATCTGCACTGGGATTACATCTGTCAGGAATTCTAGTCAACTCCGAGGACCTGCTGAACATGTCCCTGTTCCTTCAAATGCAGCTTATCAAGAATGAAACTACATCACTTCTCTCCTTAGAACTTTCAATGGCTCCCCTTTGCCCTTAAGATAAAGCCCAAACTCAAGGACCTTCATATAAGGGTTCTCCATGCCTTCAGGGAACTTATCTAGAAAGAGAGGTAGACATGAATCATGACAATGCCATGTTCCAGGTGAGATGAGAGCTTGGGAAGGAGGAAGAGAGGATCTGTCAGAAGTTAGGAAAGAAGGTAGGTCATTTGTACCTATGCAGCAGGGGGGGATGGAAAGAGTCTGCTTCTCCTCCACCCTCATCTGTCACTCCCTGGCTCACACGGTCCTTACTGAGCTTCTCCCAGTTCCCCTGATGCAGAACTTCCCAACTTACTGAGGTCTGAAGAAGTTAGAGAAGGAGGTAGTCCACTTATTTAGGAAGCATAGTATGATGGAAAGAGGAGAGATCCGCGCTGGCATCCTGGCTTTACAACATATTAACTCCTACCCTCTATGCCTCGTTTTTCCCATCTGTAAAATGGGTATAATACCACTCATCCTTGAAGGCTCATGGTGAGGAGTGAATGAGATCATGTTTCTGAAAAGTGTCTAGCACCACCTTGGACCTGTGTAGGTGCCCAACAAATGCTAGCTCCATCTGACCACAGCCCTGGTCTGACCCTCCATTCCTCACTGTTCCCTGTCCGAACTATGATCCTGGTGAACATCTGTTATTTGGTTGATTGACATTATCACAGATATAGGTGGTGCCCGCATATCAGGCAACGGCCACTGGGAACCAGGCAGTTTGAATGGTTCCAGAGGGATTTATTCTTCTTTCTGAGAACATGGGTTTAGAAGCCAGCGCTGGAAATTTGACCTAGCCAAGGACACACAGGCAGGAGCTAAGTTTTTCTGTCGTAGCGAGCAGAGCCAGAGGCTTGCCAAGGAGTCAGGGCTGGGTAGCCAGGAAGCAAAGGAACGACAGTATTCCTGGCCCACCACACCCAGTAATAAAGGCCAGGGCGTTCGCGAGGCCAGTGCTTTGAAGCCACACAGTGAGGCTCTTACTTCATCGACGCTCAGCATGGACGAGGAGTCCTGAGGTAGGGAGAAGCCCCAGTAAAGACTTTTATGAGGTGAGGGACTCTTCTGAGGAAACATAACAAACCAAGGGGAAGGGCTTTTGACCATCGCCAAGTAAGTAGGAATAAAAGGGCTGCCTTCCATGTCCACACCCTCTGCGGAAGGGGTATAAAGGCTCCCAGAACTAGGAGACCCACACGCTCCTTGGAGAACTGGGACTCTGTCTTCAGCCGGCGCCTCGCTCCCTCCCAGCACCATGCCTTACAACTGCTGCCTGCCCAACCTGAGCTGCCGCTCCAGCTGCCCCGCCCGGCCCTGCGTAGCCCCCAGCTGCCACAGCACCCCCCTGCCCGGGGCCAGCAACATCCCCGCCAACGTGAGCAACTGCGGCTGGTTCTGCGAGGGCTCCTTCAATGGCAGCGAGAAGGAGACCATGCAGTTCCTGAACGACCGCCTGGCCAGCTACCTGGAGAAGGTGCGGCAGCTGGAGCGGGAGAACGCGGAGCTGGAGAGCCTCATCCAGGAGCGCTGCCAGCCCCAGGAGCCCCTGATGTGCCCCAGCTACCAGTCCTACTTCCGCACCATCGAGGAGCTGCAGCAGAAGGTGAGGGGTGGGCACCGCACTGCCCAGGCAGGACCTTGTAGGGAGGGAATGTGAGCTCTGATTCAGAGATAAGACGGGCTCTTGGGGGGAATTAAAACACAGGGGTTCCAGTCTGGCTTTTCCATTTTGTTTCCTGGAGGCCCATGTTCTTCTAGGCTCAGGACTGTTAGTTCTGAACATTTGCATAGTGTTAGTCTTTGTGGAGGTAGCAGCACTTTGCATAAATACGCTGTAATTAAAAGCTGCTGTGCATTTGCCAAGCTCCGGAATTACTACCCTGGGGTGAGAGAAAAGACTGGGCCCGAGAACCTTCGGTAAAGCGGAACCTTCTGTAAAGACCAGACCATTTCTCTCTTCCGCATCTGGACTTTTGATGGCTCTGACCTCTTACTACTGTCCTCTGTGGGTCCCTAATCTCTGTGACATCATTGTCCTGACCTAGATGCCTCTGGGTTTCTCCTGGTTGTACTGTCCAGTGAGGGCATACAATGGTTGGCTAGAACCAGAAAGCTTGAAAACTACCTACCAGGACATGGTGCCAAGCCATCCTGGGTAGCCGGGAGGGCGTGGCTGCTTTCCTGATCCAGCCCATGTTCCCAGCTGCAAATTTATTTCCTTACTAGAGGCCTGGTGCATGAAATTCGTGCACTCAGTGGTGGGGCGTCCCTCAGCCCAGACTGCACCCTCTTGCAGATCGGGAGCCCTCAGAGGATGTCCGACTGATGGCTTAGGGGAGCAGGCCTAAGCCATCAGTCGGACATCCTTAGCGCTGCCATGGAGTCTCCCACCACCTCTGCTGTGCTAGCCAGCCATGAGCCTGGCTTCTGGCTAAGCGGTGCTCCCCCTGTGGGAGCACACTGACCACCAGGGGACAGCTCCTGCATTGAGCATCTGCCCTCTGGTGGTCAGAGTGTGTCATAGCAACCGGTCATTCTGCTGTTCAGTCAATTTGCATATTAGCCTTTTATTATATAGGATAATGTCTTATTATGGGCAAGGCCTCTAATTCAAATTTTTTTAGGTAGTTCAAGGGAGGGGCAGAATTTATACTTGAGCCTGAAGCTAAAATTGCCCTTAGCTCAAAAATCTGCATACCACTGAGACATATTGGTGAGGCTCATTCCGAACCCCCACACTGTTCTATTGTGTGTATCAGTATTGGGAACCATCTTTTCTCTTTAGTGAAAGGAACCTTTTGTTATGTTACAATGACTATACCTCATGAGTTGTGTTTTGGCTTCAAGCCTGTATCCAGTATTCATGCAGCAACTTCTGCTCTTCTGTTCAATATTTACCTGGCATATCTTTTATTTTCTCTAAATCTTTCTAGATTTTTATGTATTATATAGGAATAGCCGTTTTTCTCTCTTGGCCTGATCACAGTCCCCTGGGCAGTCAGTGCTGGGTCGATGAGGCGCCCACAGTGCGGCAGTCAATGCTGTGTTGCCACGGCGACCCAGCACAACTGCAGGACTGACTCCCGATGTTTGGTCGAGCTTTCGGTCGTTTTGGACGTTACATATATCTATATATATATGTGTGTGTGTGTATGTGTGTGTGTATTTGTGTGTATCTATATCTATATCTATATCTATATCTATATCTATATATAGATATATACACACACACACACACACACATATACACACACACATATATATAGATGTTCTCCTCTGCACAGAAGTCCACCGGGAGACTACGGGAGATGTATTAATTTTGGACATCTCATCTATATAGATATAGATATAGATATAGATATAGATATAGATATAGATATAGATATATTGATCCTCCCCATTGGATTGGGAGTTTCTTGAGGGCAGGATCTTGTGCTTACTCATTTTTGTATCCTCAGCTCTTAGAACCATGCCAGACATATAGTAAGTTTTAAAAAAATAAATGTTACTTATTATCAACTTCTCAGTACTGCTTATTAGGAAAGAAAAAGAAAGATAATTTATCTACTGATACTTTTCTGGGTGTTCTTTTCAAATTAAATTTCTCAAATAGTTATTGAGCCCAGAGATAGCACTTAATAGTCTTATACAAGATCTGCTAGGGTGCTCCTTCCAGATAGATAATTAGTAGGGACTGCCGCTGCTGAAAGTAACCCAGCTCACTCCAGCACGTGTCGGGTCTTCCAGATCCTGTGCAGCAAGTCGGAGAACGCCCGGCTGGTGGTGCAGATCGACAACGCCAAGCTGGCCTCGGACGACTTCAGGACCAAGTGAGTGTCAAGCGGGGTGCTGCCTTCTCTCTGTCCTCTCCGTGCCCTTAGCCTGTGCTCAACTCTGACGAACATCAACAGAGCATTTCCCTGCGTGTGTTCCCCAAGGACTCGAGGCTCACCAGAGCTTAGAGACCTCTTTTCCGGATTCACCTCCTGCTTCTCTGCAGGACGACATCCCCCAACCTAGTGCCGGAGCCTGCTCCCCAATGCTCTCCTCTGCACAGAAGTCCATCGGGAGACTACGGGAGATGTATTAATTTTGGACATCTCACCGTTTTCATGGGCTTTTATCCCTTTAAGTCCACTGGCTCTGTATTTATTAAAAATAATTACAGCCCAGCTGGCGTGGCTCGGTGGTTGAGGGTCGACCTATGAACCAGGAGGTAGGTCACGGTTCAATTCCCGGTCAGGGCATATGTTCGGGTTGCAGGCTCAATCAATGATTCTCTCTCATCATTGATGTTTCTTTCTCTCCCTCTCCCTTCCTCTCTGAAATCAATGAAAATATACTTTAAAAAATTATCACCAGGGCATTTTTTTCTAGGAGCTACTGCTCAGTGTTAAAAACCTAAATGCAGGAGATGGTTGTACGAACACAAGCCCCAACTCCCAGTTGTCTGACAAACCAAACCAGAGTCTAGGTCAGGTCTGCATCTGATGCTCCTGTTATGTATCGCAGGTACGAGACGGAGATGGGCCTGCGGCAGCTGGTGGAGTCGGACATAAACAGCCTGCGCAGGATCCTGGACGAGCTGACCCTGTGCAAGTCTGACCTGGAGGCCCAGGTAGAGTCCCTGAAGGAGGAGCTGCTCTGCCTCAAGCAGAACCACGAGCAGGTGAGGTTTCCCAAGGAGCAACGGGTTTGAACTTGCCACGGCCTGTTTCCAACCCCATGGGGTGTGGGAGAGGCTCGGCAAGCTGGGGAACGTGTTCTCCAAACAAAAAGGGGTTTATCGAGAATGAGTAACCTAAACATCCCTGATAGCAGATTAGGAGCTTTCTGCCGGAGGCAGGAATGAGAGTGAAGGAAGCTGGCGGGCCCAATAATGAAAGGCCGGCAACCAGGCAGTCCCCAAGTCAGAGCAGAGCACGTCCGCGGGGGTCTTTTATCCAAATTCTCCACTTAGCAACTGGAGAGGCCAGGATGAGGCCTCTCAACACAGCAGAGAGGGCTGAGCTGGAAACGTAGCCCCTCTCTTCCTTCCTTCTCGTTCAGAGCGCTTTCTGCTGGACAGGAAACACAGAAAAATGCTCACCACCACTGCTTGGTTGCACAATAAAGAAAACTGGCATTACGTGCAAACCTTAAATTCCCAAACAATGTAAATGGTGATAGTTGATATTACTCAAGTGCATGCTGTGTGCCAAATGTTGTACCAAGTGCTTTTGAACTCCAGAGGTAGAAATTGGGGCATTTAGAAGCTTCTAGAAGCCATATAGTAAGGGGTAGAGGTGAGACCTAACTCAAAGCTGCCTGACGTGCACCAAAGCCCAAGCACCACACAATGTTGGCTCAGTGAGATCAGCAGTGAAATGAAGAGACACTGATTTCCTCCAGCAAGATCTATGCTGGTGGAACCAACACATCACCAGTTATGCGACAATGGCAGATTTTGAAGTAAGCAGTCTTTAATTCATCTTTGGCCAGACTCTATCCTTTTCCTGACGCCTGGTTAAGAATCCAACATAAGAGGCTTTCTGGTATACCAGCAAAATCCCTGAACTTGGTGTTTGGGGACCCACAGTGCAAACTGTGGTGCATTACACTTCACCTTCCACCTGAGGAGTGGTACACTGCACACGAGGCTGGAAAGAGGTCATGGACTTGAAAGCATTTTGTAGAGTGAAATACACAGATTAGTCATGAATATAGAACCCAGTTAATGAGAGGATCAGAGGGAACTGAGCTGTTGAAAGCTTACGAATGATCACAAGTTGAATTGCATTCTTAGAGGAGAGGATCAGGATCCTTTAATTTTTTAAATCATTAAAATGTAATAAATACTGTTCCAATATTTTAAATCTTCCATCAGGAAGTCAACACCCTGCGTTGCCAGATTGGAGACCGCCTCAACGTGGAGGTGGACGCTGCCCCCACCGTGGACCTGAACCGCGTGCTCAACGAGACCAGGTGCCAGTATGAGGCCCTGGTGGAGACCAACCGCAGGGACGTGGAGGAATGGTACACCAACCAGGTGGGCATCTCAGCACATGGCCACCCAGCACCTTGGGACCCTTAAGGCAGGGTCTGATCCTGACTCTTACCTCTGGTGTTTCAGACCCAGGAGCTGAACAAGCAGGTGGTGTCCAGCTCAGAGCAGCTGCAGACCTGCCAGGCGGAGATCATTGAGCTGAGACGCACTGTCAACGCCCTGGAGATCGAGCTGCAGGCCCAGCACAACCTGGTGGGTATTGTTCAGACCTGCTGGTGAGAAAGTCGGGGAATCAGAGCCACAGGGCAGCCCTTTGGGTCACAGTCTCTTTAACTCTTTTTTTTTTTTTTTTAATGTTTTTTTGATTTCAGAGAGGAAGGGAGAGGGAGAGAGAGAGAGAGAGAGAGAGAGAGAGAGAGAGAGAGAGAGAGAGAGAGAACATCAATGATGAGAGAGAATCATTGATTGGCTGCCTCCTGCATGCCCCCTAATGGGGATTAAGCCTGCCACCCAGGCATGTGCCTTGACTGTGACCTTCTGGTTCATAAGTCAATACTTAACTACTGAGCAATCCTGGCTGGGTGTCTCTTTAACTGTGGAAGCTTGTGACTTCTATGGAACCCTATGGGGGACATGCGAAAGGAGCAGCTCTGTGACATTCTTCCTCTTCCCCACACAGAGGGACTCCCTGGAGAACACGCTGACGGAGACGGAGGCCCGCTACAGCTCCCAGCTGTCCCAGGTGCAGTGCATGATCACCAACGTGGAGTCCCAACTGGCCGAGATCAGGGGTGACCTGGAGCGGCAGAACCAGGAGTACCAGGTGCTGCTGGACGTCCGGGCCCGGCTGGAGTGTGAGATCAACACGTACCGGGGGCTGCTGGAGAGCGAGGACTGCAAGTGAGTATGAAGCTAGTTATACTTTCCTTGAGGGCACACGAGGTGGTGGGGGGTGGGGGCTCTTCTTGATGGAAATCATTTCATAACTTCAAGAGTTTGGTTGGCAACAAAGGAAGAAAGATATAAACAAAGTGTGTTTAGTATCTTCCAGTTTCTTCAGCTCATGTCACCCTAACTTGCCCCAATGGTTTTGTCTCCAGTCTTCCCTGCAACCCCTGTGCTACCACCAATGCATGTGACAAGCCCATTGGACCCTGTGTCTCCAATCCTTGTGGCCCTCGTGTTCGGTGTGGGCCCTGCAGTACCTTTGTGTGCTAGAGGCCCTGGTGCCAGGAGGAGGAGAAGGGCTCCGGAGTCACATCTCAACTCTACTTGGTTCAAACATCTCCAACAGTGACCACTTCGGATAAAGGAAGAAACTTCTCTTGCACCAGCTTCCGGGGATCACCTCTAGGCTTCTGCTGAAATTACTGGCTTGATTCTTTCCTATAAGACAGCGGTTCTCAACCTGTGGGTCGAGACCCCTTTGGCGGTCGAACGACCCTTTCACAGGGGTCGCCTAAGACCATCCTGCATATCAGATATTTACATTACAATTCATAACAGTAGCAACATTACAGTTATGAAGTAGCAACGAAAATAATTTTATGGTTGGGTCACAACATGAGGAACTGTATTTAAAGGGCCAGAAGGTTGAGAACCACTGCTAAAGAGATGGCAGAGTCACCTTACTGTCTCCATCTTCTGAGACACATAGAGAAATCTATAACAGGGTCAAGTAATATCTGTTATCACAGTGACATTTACATAATGTGTTGTGCTTTCACAGGTACTCATCTAGATGTGATTGTAAAATAATTTCATTAAATGTGATATTGCTGATGGGCACACTATGAAGCTAAACATAATTGGGAGACATTTTCCTTGTCACTCTTTTGGTCTTTGGAGATGCAATAAAAGATCCCTTGTTAACCTCCTAATAAACTTTTAATCTGGCACAAAAGTGATAACTGTCCTTTTCATTCATCAATTCCAAAGTTGGGTGTCTTGTATAAATAACAAGTAACCGGTGTTCTTCCATCAAATGAAGGGATCATTCACTCTAATATATGGCCTGTGACTTCTACTTAAAGGAAAAGTCTCCACTAGACACACCCACTCATTCTTGTCGACTTCATGTTTGGGAAGAAGGTGGTGGGAATGGAATGGCAAATCCATGAGGGTCTCTGCAAACATTTTCTGTCAAGCTCTTCAGAGGGAACATGTGAGCGAATCACAGAAACAGGTCAAAACAGAAGAAGTGGATCTTGAGAGGAAGTCTGTGCCTCTTGGCAATGTGAAATATTGTAACCTGGAAAGAACTAGGAAAAATATACTCAGCCAACAATTATCTTCTCCAACTCAATCTCCACATGTTGGAGAGGTTTTTGTCCACAGCCATCAAAATCAAGCAGTGACTATTTTTGTTCCTGAAAATTTCATAGTTATGAACATATGCAGAAATATATTGTACACAGAACCAGAATTTTCAGTCAATGCATTACAAGTCATTACACCAAAATGTTAAAAAAGACTCCTTTTCAATAACATTCTCTCACCAAAATATTATTAATGTTAACATTATCTTTCATATTACTGAATTACGATATATTTTGGGAGTGCCAATGTTTATGTCTACTTTATAATAAAAACTAATATAATTTTTAAAGCTTTATCACAGAGGACTTAGTCCTTTAAAAATTTTTTATTAGTCATGTCTAGTGTATATTTAACAACATGCATAATGTTTTACAGATGTAGTATAAAATGCATAAAAATAAGTAAACATATTATAAGATTGGACTCAAAATTTTTTTATTAGGGGCATAAAAAGAAATATGGTGAAACCCAGTAGATTGGTGAGCCCTGTTTCCCCATAACCCCTTGAAAAACTGGGATATGACATTTCAACCTGAAATAAAGGTGTGAGTGGAAATTCTTTGGAACACACATGTCTTATTGGAGAGTTGCAAGTCAGACAGTTTTGTTTTGGTCACAAAGATCCTTTTCCCAGTGAGAAGACCGATCGCCCTCACCACTGTGGGAGGGGATCATCAGTCAATGAGGGCCCCATAGAGAGCAAAAAGCAGTGGATTCGCTTCCTTTGCCTGAGCTGGACCTTCATCCTCCCCTGCCCTTGGACATCGTGCCCCTGGTTCTCTGGTTTTCAGGCTCAGACAGCATCACACCACCAGCTTTCCTGGTTCTCTGGCTTGCAGATGGCAGATCAGGGGCCTTCTTAGTCTCATAATCACAGGAACCAGGTTCCATCATACATCTCATCACATACGTATATCTCCTATTGGTTCTATCTCACTGAAGAACCCCAATACATGGATAGAGAGTGCCAAGATGGCAGGTAATGGGATGAATGTCCCAAACATAAAATACAGGCCTGGGCAGCTTCTCCTGGGAATGGGAGACTGGAATGGAGACAAGTGTGCATTCAACATGGACCATCTTTTCTGGTTCTCACTCTTCCCTGGCTTCTGCAAACCTGGAGGTAGGTATTGAATTAAATTTGCCTTCAGGGTCAGCTCAGAAGGTTTCTCTCTTCCTTCCTTAAACTTCCTTTGAATAACCCCCCTAGTTTCTTGTTTATGGGAGTGAGGGAAGAAAAGAGAGAGAGATAAAAAGAGAGAGAGAGAGAGAGAGAGAGAGAGAGAGAGAGAGGAAGAGAGGGTGGAGGGAGAGAGAGAAGCAAAGCATAGAGTGAGAATGTATTGTATGGTTCAGTTAAAGGATTATTAGTAAACCTCAGGAAATAGCTGATACCAGACACATCTTGGTTTTGTTGTTGAGGAGAAAGGAGAGGGAAGAGGCAGAGGACAATGACTGTAGAACCTTAGCATCCCACAGATAAGGGAAAGGATTGCCTAGGAGAAGAGAGAGACTGTGCATGAATAACTCTTATCCCCATGCTCTTCTTACAAGAGCTGGTTTTCCTGTTGACATAGATCCTTCCCTCAAACCTGGGCCAATTTGCGGCTGCAGAGGAAGCGACACTCTGTGACTTCTGAGGATCATTTGTGAAAGGACAAGAAGCTTCCACCAGGTTATCCTGGGATGCTTGAGACCCAGACACCGAGCCCTGAGGAAGCCCACGCAGTCTTAATGCCTCTCCAGAGGGTACACATCATAGAGCAGTGACAGGTCATTTGCTGTGCCTTTTCAGAATGCATAACCCACAGAATCCATGAGCAGAATAACATGTTTGTTGATTTATAGCACTATATTTGGGGTGTTTGTTACGCAGCAGTAGAGACCATAACAGGGACTCTCTCTGGGGCCTCTGGTTTGTCTTTCCCTTGGGTGGGAACCAAATTTAAGCAGCAGATATTACATCTGTATTTTCCAGCACCCACACAATTCTATGGGCATCTAAATAGGGCTGACTTTCTTTTATCAGCTGTATTTTTAAAGGCCACCCTTGCATATATACTCCAGCTTGTCATTTATTCCTTTAAAGCAGTGGTTGCCAACCTTTTGGACCTCATGGACCACCAGTGGTCCGCAGACCACTGGTTGGCGACTGCTGCTTTAAAGATAGAAACATATAATAATACTAGAGGCCCAATGCATGAAAATTCATGCATTAGAGGAGGGGTCCCTCAGCCCGGCCTGCCCCCTCTCACAGTCTGGAAGCCCTCAGGGGCAGGAGGTGACCCAGCAATCAGGGGAAGGTGACACTCCATCACACCTCTGCTGCTGCCACTGCCGGCAGTGCAAGCCTCAGCCGACCTTGGTTACCTGAGCCTCAGGTAGCCCTGGGTGGCTGGGCAGCCACCATCCAAGGCTTGCCTGTGCCTCGGGCTGGGACTGGGGATCTCCAGAGGCAGGCACGTGGCAAGGCCGGGCCTTCCCCCAGGTGGGCCTGACCTTGCTGTGTGCCTGCTGCCCCAGCAGGGCTGAGGGGACTGGGCACTGCCATCTTGTGGCTGCGGGTGCCACCATCTTTTGAAGGCATGGCAGTCAATTAGCATATTCCCTCCTTATTAGCTGTGGGTGCCACCATCTTTGCAATGGTGTGAGTGTCAATTAGCATATTCCCTCTTTATTAGATAGGATGTGTTTGATAATTCCAGTATCTGAAGTCTCTGTGGTTTGTTTATGCTCTGTTGTTTCTACTGGCTCTCACTCATGGTGCCTTGTTTCCTTGTGTGCTTAGTCATGAGTGACTGTGAGTTGTTCATTGCATCAGTCATGACAGGCAAAGTTACAGTTACCACAGTAACAACTCCCAGGTTCCCAAATCTCATCACAATAAGAGTTTATGTCCTGTGCTCTAATTCCAACACCGGCCATGAGGAGGCTCCAATCGTAATACTTACTCAAGAAGCCAGGCTGACAATACCTCCAACTCTAGCTACACTTCCACAGATCTGCTTGGGAGGATGGCCCATTCTGCAATGACTCATAAGCTTCGGTCTTCAGTGAATAACATTCACATGTTATTAACCAAAGGAAGTCACTTAGTCATGCCAACTTCAAAGGAGGTAGGAAGAGCATTCCTGCCATATTTGTGAAAGGCAGAGAGAGAAACATGTGGTGACCAACACTAATGATTACCACCTTCATTTTCCTTGGAATATTATTTGTGGGACTTCGTTGAGGTAGGATGATGTTGTGTGTTCCTCCAGAAAAGAGTGGCATTTGTTCCTGCCACTGCACTCTGGCACTACCGGTCAGAGACCTCTTTAAATTCATGGCCTGAATTTTTTGGAATCACGCAGGTGATGTGCAAGACCAGTGCCCTGCAGCAGGCGTGGGTGGGCTGAGATTATATATGGCTCACCATTACCCCAAAGGTGTGGCCCTTTGGGGTCCCAGCCTTACGGAGGGGTGAATCTCCTAGAGAGTCTCCACTATGGGTGGGACCTGGACTTTATTTTCTGTTTCTTTAATTCAAGTTTGTCAAATTTAGCAAATGTCCTTGAGGGAAAAGCAACTATAGTGCTCAGTCCATCTCTCTGAGCACCTACCAATTACTTAGTTCTTTGATAATTTCTTTGCAATTTGTATTATCTTCTCAGTTCTTTGATGCCTTAAGAAGGCTCAAATTAAAAAAAGGAAAAACAGCATATTTAGCTATTTTCATGATGCAGGTTAATTCCAACAACCGGGCCTGCCATGTCATCTGAAACAGAATCTCGAGCTGTACTGTCCAACTCAGAAGCCACTGGCTACATGTGGCTATTCAATGAAAATATATAAACATTAAATACAGTGAAAAACCCGGTTTCTCCATCACATCGGCCACATTTCCAGTGCTCAGTGGTCATGTGTGTCCAGTGGACCCCATGTTGGTGGAGCAGACGTGGACATTTCCATTATGGCAGCAGGTCCTACAGAACAGTGCTGATTCCAGACCCGACTGAGCAGAGCAGAGCCTGAGAGCGATGAGGGGTGAGTGAGGAACGGCACCAGTTGACACTCCATTCTCTTCCAGTTGACACTTTTTGACTGCATCGCTGACGAGGGGTCATCTCACATTCCGTTATGATTTTATTTAGCCATTCATTTGTAACTACGTATGAGTGACTACCATCCGGTAACCATGCATGTAAACTGGTGAATAAATCAGCTATGGCCTCTGTGCTTGTGAAACTCACAATCACTTGGCTATATCTTACTCTAAGACTTACCTGAAGACAAAGAGGCAGTTTCCTCTGGTTCCCTCAAGAAACACAGGCACAGAGGAAGGAGGCTGGGTTTCAGAAGCAGACATATCTGGGTTCAAATCCAAGCCCTGCATCTTCTAGTTAAAGTAGTTGACCTCCATGAGCCTTGGTTTTCTCAAGATGAGGATAGTACTTATTGTATATAGCTGTCCTGGATATGAACCAAGAAAACACATAGAAAATGCTTAGTGCAGTACCTGGCACCATTGGAGGGGCTGATAATGTGCCCCCTTTGCCAAGAGATGGCTGAGTGGACACACGATTTAAATCAGTGCCATCTATAATAATAAAAGTGTAATATGCAAATGGATTGAATGGCCGAACAGCAGAACGACCATCCGGACTTCCTTCCAGATGACCTTCCAGGCGACCTCCTGGACAAAGCCGGGGCTGCAAGGGCCGAGATGGCTGGGACTGTCAAAGGCCTACCCTTGCACGAATTTTGTGCATCGGGCCTCTAGTGTAATATAATAAGCTTCTCACATCCACCAAGTTTTTGTTGCGTTGCTTCTGGTGAAGCCAGATCAGGGCTTATTTTGTGATTGCCTCTAAAAGAACCACGGGGAACTGCATGTGAAATGTCACAGATGGACACTAGAGGCCGCCAGAATAGATTCCATGCCTAGGTTTCTAATGACTCCTGCGGTACCTCCTCACCTTGTTCTTTATTGCACACCAATCATTAATTTAATAGGCACTTGAGTCCCCCAATTAGGAATACCAGGACATTTTTGTAAAGAAGTATCTGCCACACCTCAAAATAAATTCCTCATGGAGAACAGCATTATGTATAAAAAAATGCAACCATAAAGACTAAAAGCTAATCATTGTCTGGATTGAAGAAGATTCAAAGCATAAAAGTAGCAGGAAAAAATACAGTAGATGCTCCTATATAAAAATAAAATATTAACCCTAGCTGGTTTGGCTCAGTGGATAGAGTGTTCGCCTGCAGACTGAAGGATCCCGGGTTCGATTCCGGTCAAGGGCACATGTCTGGGTTGTGGGCTCGATCCTCAGTGGGTGGTGTGCTGGAGGCAGCCGATCAATGATTCTCTCTCATCATTGATGTTTCTATCTCTCTCTCCCCTCCCTTCCTCCCTAAAATCAATAATTTTTTTTTTAAAAAGAAAATTCTATGCATAAAAATATCATAGGCACAATTAGAAAGAAATGATACCCTGGCACAAATTTTGCAACATCTGTGAGTGTCAGAAAGGAAAGTTAATGTGTAGCATAAAATAAGCTCTTATAAATAAACTAGGAAAGATGAATAACCTAATAGAAAAATGGGCATGAATAGACAATTCCCAAAAGAAGAAATAAAAGTGGCCTATGAAATAAATGCACTAATAATGAAATAAGTACAAATAAATACGACAAAGAGATTTCATGATTGGACTATAAATCTTGACAAATCTCTTGAGAAAGAAATAAGTCAGACAGAAAACGTCAAGAGCCACTTGATTTTACTCCTACGTGGGATATAAAACTGAAAGGTAACAAATGAATAAACAAGAAAAGCAAAAAAAAACTCATAGACACAGACAACGTATGATGGATACTGGAGGGAAGGAGGTGGGTATTAGAGGGTAAAGGAGGTCAAAATATGGTGATGGAAGAAGAGTTTACTTTGGGTGAGAGGTACACTATGCATACACAGATCCTGTATCATAGAAATGTACACTTGAAACCTATATAGGGTGTCCCAAAAAGCTGTATACACACTTTGAATAATTATAAAGGCAGTGTTTATTAAAATACATTTCATTTTCAAATGTATTTTGAGCTATCAAAAAAAAAAAAGAAAGAAAATCGAGCTATCACCTGTTAAAGTGTATATACATTTTCAGGGGACACCTGACATAATCTTATTAACTAATATCACTCCAATAAAATTAATTAAAACGAAAAAACTGGTATTGGTAAAGGCACTGTGAAATGGGTGCAAATGGGGACAATTTTTCTGGAGGATAATTTTAAAATATTTATTCATAGATTTAAAATTATTAACACACTGAAGATTCAGTAATCACATTTCTAGGAATTTATTTTAGGGAGATAAGAAAGATGCATAAAGGTTCGCATTTAAGGAAGTTCACCTCAGTGTATTGCTTTTAATATTGGAAAACTGGAAACAATTTAGATATCCAACAATGGGGCAGGTTTATATCAACATAAAAATGCCCAAATGTTTATAATATTTAACAATCAACACATTTATGAGCACTTTCTCGGGTTAAGTACAATATTCAGTGCATAAATCAATTTTTCACAGTATGATTCTGATTTTGTAAAACTACGTGTCAGAATGAGACCTTCAAATAGTCACTGCTCTTACCTTTCTCCTGCCATTTCTTTCCCTGCTGCTTGTTCCTCACGACTTGGGCATCAGTGGGGTCTTTCTAATAGTCACCGCCGCCAGGGTAGGGTAATTCCTGTGGAAGTGCAGAGAGAAGGATTCAAGTCAATGCTTAGCTTGTGCAATTCCAATTAAACTTTTATGGTGGAGGCAATTGACAGAGGAGACCTTGGGCCTCCTAGATGGGGTGGCAGAAGGATGCAGAATTTGCAGAGAGCAGGGAGAACTCAGATATCCCAACTGGTGCCATCAGAGGGAGGATGGTGGTCGGGAACAAGACAGGACCATGCACATTTCACTGGATGCCCACCATGGACCAGTGCTCACTCTCTTTTATGCTACGATACCATCCAAGCCCCCGAAACTCAGATACCATCTATATTCATATCAATATTTTATGCAAATATTTAGGAAAAACACTAAAAAGGAAACAAGAAAATTAGGAGTAAACATCATTGTGGGGTTATAGATGATTTTTATTTTCTTATATTTAATCATTTTGTATTTTTCAGAAATTCCACAGTAAACAGGTATGAAATTTATAATGTAAATGTTATAATTAGCATTAAAATACAGCATCAAAGGCTAATGTCATCCTGAAAACAATATATTTTTATTGATTTCAGAGATGAAGGGAGAGGGAGAGAGAGAGAAACATCAATGATGAGAGAGTATCATTGATCGGCTGCCTCCTGCACACTCCACAACCTGGGCAGGTCCCTGACTGGGAATCGAACCGTGACCTCCTGGTTCATAGGTCGACGCTCAACCACTGAGCCATGTCAACCAGGACTGAAAACAATATTTTTAACTCATAATACAGGCAAATATTTTACCTTCTATTTCATAAAGGATTCCTGTCAATCAAAGAAAAAGACCAACAACCCAATAGAAAAATGGACAATAGAAAAGATGATCCACAGAAAAGGGAGCATAAATGGCATTTAAGCATATGAAATATTGTTTAATTTTATTCGCAAAAACAGAAATGCAAATGAAAACTATTGCAAGATCCTATCTTTTTTCTTTCAGATTGTCAAGGTCCAACTCTGATGACACTGTAGGTAAAGCATGAAGAGACAGTACTCTCGCCCTTTGCCGAGCGGTGCATAAACTGGTACAACCTTTATGAAGGGTGACCTGGCAACATCCATCAAAATTACAAATACAGAAACTCATTGACTCAGCAATTTCTATCCCAAGAATTGATGGGAGGGATACATCAAGACATGCTAAGTTATATCATAGTAAATATTTAAAATAATAAAGTTTATAATAGCACAATATGGGAAATTAGAAACAAATGTCTTTCAATAGAGAATTGGTTAAATAAATTATTGGCAAAATAGAATACTATAAAAAACTTTATGTACGGATGTGGAATGATTAATATATCTTGTTAAGAGGAAAAAAGAGTTAAGAACAGGGTGCATATTACACTACCATTTGTGTAATGAACTATGTATAAAAATATGTATTATATGTACATCTAACTATCTCTTTTTGTATGTAAATAATAGCTAATATTTATCAAGCAACATGTGGCCAATCACTGTTCTAAGGTTCAAAGTGCTGTATTTGCATATACAATAACCCATCTAACTTTCACAGCAGCCCTATGAGATTGGTGCTATCATCATCACAATTTCCACGTTCTAGATGAGTGAGTTCAGGTGCGGGGGTTAGAGGGACAGAGGGAAGGTGGGTGAGAGGCAGGCCTGGCAGGACACAGGAAGTGAAGGACGACTGTTCACTGCATTCCTTTTGCACGTTGACCACGTGAATGCATCGCCTATTATTACAAAAGAATGAAAAGAATGCGTCTGCTGTGACCGTCGCTGTGTTACTTACCCAGAGGTGTGCATGTGTGGGAGTGGAGTGGGGGAGGAACGCGGGACCAGGAAACAGCCTTCGTGGTCAAGTCTATCACGAATGTGTCCTGCCTGGGCCGTACTATCGTCTTTTGTGTAGAAAAGTGCCTGCAGGTGATGGTCATGGCGGCATTAAGTTATATCAGTGTTTCCTCGCCTGTCGATAATCTGAAACTTTCAAATATATAGCTTCGCAAGCTCCCACAAGCACATGTTCTGATTTAACAGAACTGGGTGCAGGTTGAAATCTGTCTTTTTCAGAAGTCCCCACCCTCACCTAGGCAATTCTGATTGTAAAACCTGGTTTAGAAACCCTGGACCACATGATCTTTTGGGGTTCCTCCCAGTTCTAACATTCCACATCCCATGACGTACTGAGGGTCACATCAGATCCAACTAGCCCATCCTTTCTCGCTGTCTCCATTCCCCCCACCTCCTGGTTTTCAGTACTTCTAGCCCTTTCTAGGAGCTGCCTTACCTGCAGGCTCATCTGAAAAAGGAAAGGAGATTGAAAAGGAGGGACTGTGTCTTGATTCAGATCTCCACACCCACCACCACCTTCCATCCCCACCTCCCACTCCGGTACTGCCTCCCAGAGGGCCGAGCCCATAGATTCCAGAGTTGCTATTATCATTCCAAGAGGATGACAAGGTACCGGAGCCCAAACGGAGACAGGAAATTTGACCTTTCGCAGAGTTTACACGGGGACTTGCATCTCCTATGGATTCTAGTCTTCCTATGGCGTTTTAGTCACTGATGGTACTCTGGGTATTTGGTACGCTTATCTCTCATTCTGACAGATGGTCTTAAAAAAGTGCACAACATTCCCATTTTAATGTGGTGTCTTGGATGTTCAATCATCTCCTCTTTTCCTCCCTCCTCCCTTTCTCCCTTTCTTCCCTCCCTCCCTTCCTTCTCCTCCATCTCTTCTTCCTTCATCTCTTCCTCCTCCTCCTCCATCTACTTCTTTTCCACCTCTTCCTCCTCATCATCTTTTCCAGT